>NC_140591.1:4943780-6230176 GCF_964204655.1 Triturus cristatus
GCAATGACTTTCTTTTTCTGCTCATTAACCAAGTTCTTCATACAAGTGGTACTTTCACTGCTTTCCAGTAGCATTGATGTAACTTGGTTGTCATTGCTCTCCCAAACATCGAAGTCGTAGGACTTTTGCCGGTGGTCGAATGCACCGCTGAACCATAGACTCATAGGGTAGAGTTTAGTACCGATTCCAAATTGAGCCTTTCTAGAGTTGCACGCTGTACTGCTTTAGTGTACTCATTAAACGCTCAACTAGTCCATTGGCCTGTGGCCACAAAGGTGTACTCATTTGATACTTTATCTTCACATGCTGTACGAAGTCCTTAACCCCTTCGATGCGCGTGACGGAGTGGTTCCGTCATGCGCGTCGGTCGCGCTGTGCAGATGACGGAACCACTCCGTCACGGCCCCGCCCGCGCATGAACCCTTCAGCACAGTGTGGTAATCCGCGCCACGCTGAAGGGGTTAAAGTTGAGGAACTTCGATTTCTGATCGCGATCTAATCGACCCGCCGTTTTGTGCTCCTCCGCCATTTTGTGTTGCCATCACTCAGGCAGCACGGCGAACAAAGTCTATTCTGCTTTTTCTGCAGCCTGGTGTCGAAATACGCTTTCTGCCTCTATTTGCAAAGCTGGTGTTAGGACTGGCCGAGTACACTAATCCCCGTCTGGCTTTCCTAATCCCCGTCTCAACTATCTGTTGATTCACACTATTCTTTCCTGACTTTATCTTATTATCTGGCCTTCACTGTCTTCTGCTAGCATTCTCTCGTTTCACAACTGTCCTCTAACACATACAAACGTGTCTCGCCACCTGCAAGTTAGTTACGAATCTGTTAATGAATTAGCATGAGGGAGGGGTGACAAACATAGTTGGAGGAGAGGTTTCTTCGAGTCATCTGACACTTTTGTTTTCCAATTTCTCCTATTGGCTCTTTCTTGTGTGTTCTGGGAGTGCATTTGGTTAATGTATATGTACCCTATATAGTATATAAACCTGTGCGCCACAGAGTAAAGTGGCAGTCTCCTGAGAACCTACTTTGTGTACTTCTGGGATAACTGTACTAGCTGCTGCTAAATAAATCTGATCTTCTAACGCCGACAGAGTGTCCTGTGTCTCTTTGCAGCTGAGCAGGATAATTCCGGAGACTAGGGCGTACCCTGCGCCGCCAGGCCCATAAGGTTCTGGTTCTTCAACTGGCGCCCAATGTGGGGCGGCTTCAGTGGTACCGGTTCTGCCTGAAGGTCGTGAGGAACCCCGCAAGAAAATTCCGGAGGGTTCGCGAGCCACATTAAGCGACCCCTGTATGTCGAAAGTGGTCCGAAGGTCTTTTGCAGCGCGGTTACTCCTTCCTGACGGCTACTGACGACCGCTGCCCTGACTGCCGCCCTGCCTTGGCCCTTCCTTTGATGATGTATGGTAAGGCGAGACGATAGACGGGCCTCTGTTGGTGTAAGAAGACGTCCCTCAGGACACCCCCGCGCCGCACGGCCACCAGCTGTAGCGTGTGCGTCCCCTCGCTACTGTCCTCAGCCTCGCTGAGCCCGCCCCGTCGACCCCGCCCCCCGCCGTCACATTTTGCGTGTGTTTTCTTCATTTTGTGCTGCCTGTATCGTTTTGCCCTTCTGTTCTGTGCCCTTGATTTTTCCTTTTTTGTGCCTGCATTGTATTAGCGCCGCTCTCTGTGCCCCCCCACCCACTTCCCGCTCCCCGCTTACCGCCGCCTGCGTGCGGCCACGCCCCCTTACCTTCTGTGCCCTCCTCGCTCCCACCTCCCAGCTGCTCCGCCCTCCCTCCCACTTGGCCATAAATGGCGACCGTGCAGTGCAGGTGAGTGTGACCTGACCTCAGGACACCCCCGCGCCGCACGGCCACCAGCTGTAGCGTGTGCGTCCCCTCGCTACTGTCCTCAGCCTCGCTGAGCCCGCCCCGTCGACCCCGCCCCCCGCCGTCACATTTTGCGTGTGTTTTCTTCATTTTGTGCTGCCTGTATCGTTTTGCCCTTCTGTTCTGTGCCCTTGATTTTTCCTTTTTTGTGCCTGCATTGTATTAGCGCCGCTCTCTGTGCCCCCCCACCCGCTTCCCGCTCCCCGCTTCCCGCTGCCTGCGTGCGGCCACGCCCCCTTACCTTCTGTGCCCTCCCCGCTCCCACCTCCCAGCTGCTCCGCCCTCCCTCCCACTTGGCCATAAATGGCGACCGTGCAGCGCAGGTGAGTGTGACCTGACCTCAGGCCACCCCCCGCGCCGCACGGCCACCAGCTGTAGCGTGTGCATCCCCTCGCTACTGTCCTCAGCCTCGCTGAGCCCGCCCCATCGACCCCGCCCCCCGCCGTCACATTTTGCATGTGTTTTCTTCATTTTGTGCTGCCCGTATCGTTTTGCCCTTCTGTTCTGTGCCCTTGATTTTTCCTTTTTTGTGCCTGCATTGTATTAGCGCCGCTCTCTGTGCCCCCCCACCCGCTTCCCGCTCCCCGCTTCCCGCTGCCTGCGTGCGGCCACGCCCCCTTACCTTCTGTGCCCTCCCCGCTCCCACCTCCCAGCTGCTCCGCCCTCCCTCCCACTTGGCCATAAATGGCGACCGTGCAGCGCAGGTGAGTGTTACCTGACCTCAGGACACCCCCGCACCGCACGGCCACCAGCTGTAGCGTGTGCGTCCCCTCGCTACTGTCCTCAGCCTCGCTGAGCCCGCCCCGTCGACCCCGCCCCCCGCCGTCACATTTTGCGTGTGTTTTCTTCATTTTGTGCTGCCTGTATCGTTTTGCCCTTCTGTTCTGTGCCCTTGATTTTTCCTTTTTTGTGCCTGCATTGTATTAGCGCCGCTCTCTGTGCCCCCCCACCCGCTTCCCGCTCCCTGCTTCCCGCCGCCTGCATGCGGCCACGCCCCCTTACCTTCTGTGCCCTCCCCGCTCCCACCTCCCAGCTGCTCCGCCCTCCCTCCCACTTCGCCATAAATGGCGACCGTGCATACGCGCAGCGTTGACGCGCAGCGGGCGCGCCGATTGTGCGCCAAAGGTAAGCCCGTCTGCGCCCGTCCGCGCCTGGCCCGTGCCCAGCGCCAGGACCCCAGGCCCCCGCAGTCCCCCGTCCACCCGCCGGACGTACGATGCCGCCACCCTCAACGCACTCAACGCCTGCCGAGTCCCGGGCTGCTACCAAGCCACCCTGAGACGCACCCACGGACCCTTCTGCTGCACCGCCTGCAAGTTCACCTGCATCCGGACCTGCACCACTCCAGCAGCGCCCAAGACCTCGACGAGCAACAGCAGCAGCCACCTGAGATGCATCCTGCTCAACACCCGCTCCGTCCACAGACACGCCATCGAGATCTGGAACCTGCTCGACACCACAGCCCCAGACGTCGCCTTCTTCACGGAAACCTGGATGAACGCCTCCTCCGCACCTGACATCGCCATCCCAGACGGCTACAAGATCATCCGAAGGGACCGCATCAACCACACCGGAGGAGGCATTGCCATCGTCCACAGGAACACCATCCGCATCACGACCAACACCGATGACACCCTCGCTAACGCCGAGCACCTGCACTTCCAAGTCCACATCAACCCCAAGACCACCCTCAGAGGCACCCTCATCTACAGACCCCCTGGACAACGCACACAATTCAGCGAAGACATCGCCGACTTCATCAGCCCACACGCCCTCTGCTCCGCTGACTACATCCTCCTCGGGGACCTCAACTTCCACCTGGAGAACAACAACGACCGCAACACCACCACCCTGCTGGACAACCTCGCCAACCTGGGACTCAAGCAGCTGGTGACCACCCCCACCCACTACGCCGGACACACACTCGACCCCGTCTTCTCATCCAGCAAGGACATCGCCGTCAGCCACGCCACCGGACTCCACTGGACGGACCACAGCTGCATCCACTTCAGCTTCGCAAGGACCACGATCCACCACCACCAGTAACAGGCTGCACGCAGGAATTGGAACAAGATCACAGCCGACCAGCTCGCTTCCTCCCTGAGCACGAACCCCCCCCACCAGCACAACGAACCCTAGCCAGGCGGCCACCAACCTCACGAAGTGGTTCAGCGACTGCGCAAATGAGCTCGCCCCCTTGAGGACCCCGCCCAGCAGACCCGGCAGCAAGAAAGCCTCATAGTTCACCGACAAACTCAAGAGCTCCAAGAGGAACTGCCGAGCCCACAAGAGAACCTGGCACAGAGACCCAACACCGGACAACATGACTGCCCTCAAGCTCGCCACCCGGAAACACCACCAACTCATCCGCGCCACCAAGAAAACTGCATTCAAGGAACGACTGGACAACAACGCACACAACAGCAAAGAACTCTTCAACATCGTCAAAGAGCTCTCCAACCCCAACGCCGGAAACAACGACATCACCCCTTCGCAAGACCTCTGCAACTCCCTCGCCTCCTACTTCCACAACAAGATCGCGGACATACACAACAGCTTCAGCACTCAACCGACGAGCACCACGACCGAACCACCGCCCCCCACCACCACCTTCCGCTCCTGGACACCGATCAGCACCGAAGACACCGTCCGCACGATGAACTCCATCCACTCCGGATCTCCAACCGACCCCTGCCCTCACCACATCTTCAACAAGGCCAACGCTATCATCGCACCCCACCTGCGGGACATCATCAACACCTCCTTCGACACAGCTACCTTCCCGGAGAGCTGGAAACACGCCGAACTCAGCGCTCTACTCAAGAAGCCATCGGCTGACCCCGCCGACCTCAAGAACTACTGCCCCATCTCGCTGCTCCCGTTTCCTGCAAAAGTCATCGAGAAGACCGTCAACAAGCAGCTGGCCGCCTTCCTCGAGACGAACGGCTCCCTCGACCCCTCGCAGTCTTGCTTCCGGGCCAACCACAGCACCGAGACCGCCCTGATCGCAGTCACCGATGACATCCGAGCGCTGCTCGACAACGGAGAAACAGCGGCCCTCATCCTCCTCGACCTCTCCGCGGCCTTTGACACTGTCTGCCACCGCACCCTAGTACAACGCCTCAGCAACGTCGGAGTCCGAGAGAAGGCACTGGAGTGGATCATCTCCTTCCTCGCTGGAAGGACACAGAGAGTCCGCCTCCCCCCGTTCAGATCCGAAACCACCGAAGTCATCTGCGGCGTCCCTCAAGGCTCCTCACTCAGTCCAACCCTCTTCAACATCTACATGAGCCCTCTCGCAGACATCGCACGCCAGCACAACCTCAACATCATCTCCTACGCCGACGACACCCAGCTGATCCTCTCCCTTACCAACGACCCCGCCACCGCCAGAGCCAACCTTCACGAAGGGATGAAAGAGGTAGCCAAATGGATGAAGAACAGCCGCCTGAAACTGAACTCGGACAAGACGGAAGTCCTCATCCTGGGATCCTCACCCTCCGCCTGGGACGACTCCTGGTGGCCCCCCGCCCTAGGCAGCGCACCCAAACCAACAGACCACGCACACAACCTGGGCTTCATCCTGGACTCCTCCCTCTCCATGACCAGACAAGTCAACGCCGTCTCCTCGTCGTGCTTCAATATCCTGCGCATGCTACGTAAGATCTTCCGGTGGATCCCCACCGAGACCAGGAAGACGGTCACCCAGGCCCTCGTCACCAGCCGTCTGGACTACGGCAACACCCTCTACGCCGGAACCACCGCCAAACTCCAGAAGAGACTCCAGCGGATCCAGAACGCCTCAGCACGACTCATCCTGGACATCCCCCGTCGCAGCCACATCTCCGGACACCTGAGAGATCTGCATTGGCTCCCGGTCAACAAGAGAATCACCTTCCGTCTCCTCACCCACGCACACAAAGCCCTACACAGCCAAGGCCCAGGATACCTCAACGGCCACCTCAACTTCTACGCTCCCAAACGCCAGCTCCGTTCGACCAGCCACGCCCTCGCCGCCGTCCCCCGCATCCGCAGAGCCACCACAGGGGGCGGTCCTTCTCCTACCTCGCCGCCAAGACATGGAACTCCCTCCCCACCCACCTCCGCCTGACCCAGGACCACCTCGCCTTCAGGAGGCAACTCAAGACCTGGCTGTTCGAGCAGTAGCGGATCCCCCCCCCCCCCCCAACGCCTTGAGACCATCTGGGTAAGTAGTGCGCTATATAAATACGATGATTGATTGATTGAAGTATCTTCATGGGTCGCGACCACAATTTGTTCTTTGTTTTCTTGGGTATTTTTAGTCCTTAGATTCAACTGTTGCAATAGTTGAAGCCGAGGGTAAGTGCATTTGTGCTGCGTAAACTGAGTTTTACCCCCTTGAAGTTTGTGAACAGTCCGGTGATATCACGAGATGCCTGGTCTGACTAAGTTTGGAAGAATTTGTTGCTTTGGTTGTAATAGGCATTCCCGACTTGAGGACTCTTGTCCGATTCCTTCGGTTGGAACTCCCACATATGAGCTCTATTCAAAACATGGTATTGGCCCATTGCCTTTAACGAGACATGGACCCGATACACGAAGAAAGATGGTGTTCTAAAATGGCCAGAAAATGGTAGTTTTGATCCTGATGTGCTAGACAATTTAGAAGCAGTTTTATTTAAAAGAAAAGCCCGGCCGGCAATGTTTGACTCTTTCCGCCTTTGGCGTAAGGAAGCCAAACAGAAAGAAATTAAGCAAGCAAAACGAGATAGAAAAGCACAGGGTATGACAATTATACAGGCTGCCCAACAGTTTAAAGACGATGAAATTGATAATGCGACTGAAATTTCAGAAAGGCGGCATCATATGGCGATAGATAAATGCTATCCGGTGTTGCCTGTTTCCCCTTCTGATAATAAGAAAGATATAGAAGAAGATCCCCTAATGTCCCACTTATTAAGGTTGCCTCCGCCCTCTGCGCAAAATGCTAATGTGCCTCAGCCGTTACAGCCTGTTCAGCCACCAGCGGTACCTCCGCCTGTTCCGGATCTTCCGCATTTGCCTCATTCAATATTACCGCCCTTGCCGGTTTTACCGTTAACTTCGACTTCTTTGCCCTCATCTCCTGATCTTAGATCTCCTTTGCCTTCTGCTCCTCCTGCAATTATCGGTTCTCCACCTGTCAGTTCCCCTAATACTTTGTCTCCAATTCTTATGTCTAATTCTCCGTCTGTGCGTAAGCGTCTCACAGACACAGTCACTGGTATTCTATCTCCTTTCTTCGGAGCTTTAAATGTGTCTCCGGCTTTTGCTCGAAGATAGTCTCGTAGTCAGTTCCCAGATTTTGAAGAACGAGAGACGTTGGACTCTCTTGCACGTAAATGGATCAAAAAGGGTCCTCAATACAGTGTGCTTGATATCATGCCTACTTTCTCACAATGGAATGCGCCTACGCAAAGATATGTTTTTAATACAATGTGCGACACACTCATTAAAGAAGGGTAAGATGTGAGTTTGAGTCCGATCCCACAAGATCTGTTAGAGGTTCAGACCGACTTTGATAAAGGACTTATTGTGGGTTCTAAGGTTGAGAAAGCTGTAAGGACACTTATTTCTTATAGATCCTTATTGTTCTCTCAGGCTTTCCTTGATTCTGATCCGTCAGTTAAACTGACACTGAAAAATTATCCTATGAGAGAGGTTCCTCCAGTATGAAAGGAAGAGGTTGCGGCAGTAGGTGCTAATCCACCTATCCCTGCTCATTTCCAGCGTATATGGGTACATGTCCCTTGGAAGAGATCTGAAGTCTTGGCCCTTAAGCAGACTCTACCGGATCCTCGTAAAAACCCTGCAGGTTATTATAAAGAATTATCACAGACAGTTGATGCTTGCATCATGAACCTAGCAGATATTGACATGCTAATGGGAAATGTAGTCCCACAGACAATATGGGCTAAGATTCGTAGAGAGGATCACGCTCAGGAACTAGGTGCTACTTGGGATGTTATAACTACTACAGATAGAGACCAAGTGGGTGGCGCAAAGCCTGACGCTTTGATCTCGGAACTTCCTGGTAGGGTTATTACCTTAATGAAAACTATGATGCCTGCATTGAGAGTTAATTGGGATAAACTAGCAGCATGCAAACAAAAGAAAGATGAAAGTGTCTCTGATTTCTTTACTCGTTTCGAGGCGACATTTATCGACCACAGTGGTCAAGATATGGCTACAGAGGGCGGACAGCGATTATTTGTGGACAAATTCGTATTCAATTTGCTTCCCGAGCTGTCACACAAATTAAAAGATTCTGAAAGTTCATGGGCAGTTTCTTCTTCTGCCCAGATATTGGCTACTGAGCAATATTATGAAAACAGAGATAAAGAGGAAAAAGAAAAACAAGAGAAAAAGACGAAATAATTAAAAACGAAGGTTCTCTTGCAACAAGCCTATCCTCCACGTTATGCTCAGCCTCAATTTCAACAGCCTCCGCAGTTCCAGAGGTTGTATCAAAAACCTGAGCCATACTTTCCGCGACCTATGTTAGGTCCTAATCAATGTGCCTATTTTAGAGAGGAAGGTCATTTTAAGAATAATTGTCCGGTTTTATCACAGCGCAATGAAGCATTATCTGCTCCACGAGGTCGTGCTGGCCTCCAGACAGCAAACAGAGGTAGAGGTTGGGGTGTGTTGACTCAAGAACAGCGTGCCCTTCCTTCTCCCAATTCCATGAATTACTTCGATCAGCAAAATGTCAGGTCTACTCAGTATTACAACGAAGACCATTATATTGAAGGCGAGAATGAAAGTCTTCATGCTAACTAGGACAGCCATGGACAAAGTAAGGGAGTTGTGTCGATTCCAGTAGATCAGAATGGACCTTATGTTAACGTCACTACAATGGGTGTTTCAGAGCCATTTCTTCTAGATACTGGGGCAATGAGAAGTTCTATCATTCATTCTAAACTCCCTGGGGCACCTTTGTCTGGCTTAACAAATGTTTCTGTAGGATTTTCTGGCGCCCCTGTTCGCAACCCAGTTTCTTGCCCTTTGCCTATTTCAGTTGGCCCTTATGATTTGGAAGCTCCACTTCTGTTGACGAATGGTTGCGGTGAGAATCTGTTGGGTCTAGACCTATTGAAAAGAATGCATGCTACGATATATTGCTCTCCTTCTGGTGTACATCTTACTTTAGGACAGAAATTGATCTCCCCAATGTATTTGTCCAAAGATCAGTTTCCACCTCAATTACTTTCTCTTCCAGCAGCGCTTTGGGCCACGGGTCCGAACGATGTGGGTTGTCTTGAGATTCCACCTTATGTTGTCACTCTCAAGCCCAATGTTGAATTACCACGTATCCCGCAGTATAGAATTTCTACTGAAGGTGAAAAAGCGCTTTTGGAAATCATTCATGACTTGATTCAGAAGGGTGTGGTTAAAGAAACAAGAGGTAACACATGCAATAGTCCTATTCTTCCTGTTCTTAAACGCACTGATCCTTCTCAACCACCTGTATATCGATGTGTAATTGATCTGCGGGAGGTAAACAAAATTGTTGTCCCACAATTTCCTGTTATTCCAGATATCACTGCTCTGTTGACAATGATACCTTCCACAGCGACTTGGTTCTCTGTTATCGATCTAAAGAAGGCCTTCTTTAGTATTCCCATTGCAGAAGAGAGTAGGGACATTTTTGGTTTCTCTCTTGGAGGCCGAAGCTTCCGGTTTAAGCGCGCACCTCAAGGCTATTGTGAAAGTCCCTCTATTTACAGCCAAGCTTTAAAATGTCATCTTGATACTTTTCATTTACTGTCTGGTGCAGCTCTTATCCAGTATATGGATGACTTGTTAGTCGCCGCTGATTCAAAAGATATCTGCAAAGATGTCACTGTTGCACTGTTACGCCATTTGTTTAATCTGAATCACAAGGTTTCACCTTCCAAACTACAATATGTTTGTCGAGAGGTTACCTACTTGGGTCATCTCCTATCAAAGGAGGGACGACGATTGATACCAGAACGAATTCAGGCGATTACGCAAATGTCTGTACCATCCACACAAAGGGAAGTATGTGCCTTTCTGGGTATTACTTCTTATTGGAGACAGTGGATCCCTAACTTCTCTCTAATAGCCAAACCTTTGTTGGCACTCACTTTAAAAGATACGCCTCAGCCCCTTCCTTGGACAGATGAGTGCCAAAAGAGTTTCACTGATTTACGTACTGCTCTGTGTTCTGCTCCAGTACTAGGCACCCCTGATTACACTAAGTCTTTTTCGCTGTATGTTCATGAGAGAGAAGGTTGTGCATTGTCAGTTTTAACACAGCAATTTGGAGACAAACAGCGGCCATGTGCCTATTTTTCGGCTACGTTAGATCCTGTAGCTAAAGCATTGCCCAGTTGTCTCAAAGCGACAGCAGCAGCAGCAATTTCTATTCGACAGTCTGCTGGAGTGGTGGTGGATAACACTCTCATTGTCATGGTACCACATGCAGTGGATACCTTATTAAACATAAAAAAATGCAGCATCTTAAGAGTGCTCGTCTAACTGGATACGAGCTGACACTTTTGTCTAGTCACGTACACATCAAACGATGTAATACCCTGAATCCAGCTACTCTGTTGCCCCTTCTAGATGAGGAAAGTGTTCAGGAACAGCATGATTGTTTCTTCCGTACCGAGGAAGAGACAAAAGGAAGAATTGATTTGAAAGCCACACCGCTAGAGAAACCGGATGGAACTCTATGGGTAGACGGTTCTTGTTTTAAAATGCCTGATGGAGATACAGTTTCAGCCTATGCTGTAACTACTTTACATACAGTTGTGGAAACTGCACGCATTAGACATAATTCAGCGCAAAGAGCAGAATTGATAGCTTTAACGAGAGCCTGTGTATTGTCGAAAGGGAAGAGAGTGAACGTGTACACTGACAGCCAATATGCTTTTGGTGTAGCGTTCAACTTAGGGCGCCTCTGGAAGGAAAGGGGTTTTCTCACTTCACACGGCACCAAAATACAACATGGTCAGTTAGTGACTGATCTCCTCGAATCACTTGCCTTACCCACCCAAATAGCAATCGTAAAGTGTAGTGCACACAAAAAGATTACAGATGATGTTGGTCAAGGAAATGCATTTGCAGATGAAATAGCGAAAAAGACAGCGAGAGATTCAACAAGTCGAATGTATGTGGCGGGTCCTGCGAATTGGGTCAGAGAGAGAGGGATGTATGAGGATACAGTAGAAAGTATAAAAGCGATTCAGAAAGAGGCTTCAGAGAGGGAGTTAAGCAAGTGGAAAGAAAGTACAGGAATGTTGGATGAGATGGGTTGTTGGGTGGAATTATCTGAACATCAACGTTGGCTGTTACCAGATGCCTATGTACTCCCAGTAGTTACTATGGCACATGGTCCAGCCCACTTAAGTGCAAAAGGTATATGCAAACTTCTGGCCGCAGTTTGGAAAAACAAACAAATCCCAAAATGCACAGACAATGTAGTGAAACATTGTATTGTTTGTTTAATGTACAATCCAGGAAAGGGAACCCCAACTCCAACAGGTCGATTATATTCATATGGAGCGATGCAACAACCTCAAATACGTTCTGGTGGTAGTAAGCACCTTTTCAAGATGGATAGAAGCATACCCCCTAAAGGATAACACAGCCTTATCCACAGCTAAAGTTCTACTAAAATAATTTTTCCCCAGGTTTGGTTTGCCGCGCATTGTCTGGAGTGACAATGGGAGCGAATTTGTTGGCCAAGTCATGCAGAAAGTTTGTGCAGGTCTTGGTATCAAGCAAAAGTTCCATGCGGCAAATCATCCACAGTCAGCGGGTTTAGTGGAATGTTACAACGGAACCTTGAAGTTAAAACTAGCAAAGGTTCAAGCGAGTACAGGACTCAATTGGCCCGATGCTTTGCCATTAGCCTTGCTATCCACCAGAACTGCAGTACACTCTCGTTTGGGACTTAGCCCTTACGAAGTGGTTTTTGGATGCCCAGCTAATGTATGGGGAGTCCCTCGTTCTAAGAAATACTCAGACTTGCCATATCCAATGCTGATTGACTACCTGCATGATCTTACGACTAAATTGCGTGTTCTCCATCAACAGGTTCAGAGTGCTCTGCCGAAGGCCTCCACAGACCAGGTCATTCCATCCGACCAGGTGACTGGGTCTGTACTAAAAACTTCCAGAGGACGAGGAATTTGGAACCCAGATGGAGAAAGCCCCGGATGGTTTTGTTAACTACGAGAACAGCAGTTAAAGTCGAAGGAAAGAAAAATTGTATTCACTGTGTGCATTGTAAGAAAGTGCCTTTGCCTTTGCCCTACGATCAATGGGTACGCAGGGGTATTGGTGACTGTAAAAGTGAAAAGGTTCCACGATTCATGCCCTTTAGTGATGCACACCTGAATGGGACACTGTCTGAGAAAGAGGACGACGACATTCTTCAGGAAGCAATACCATCACATCGTCGCTTGGATACGACAAATCCGAGAACATTGTTCCACGATCAGACTGTACAGAACAAGGAACACTATAATTTAAGACCTAGAACAAAGAACTCTTAAAATTTCTCTCTTGTGTAGTATTCTGTCCCGGTTGCAGGGTCACGTTAGGAGTCTGAATTACGACCTGAGTAGTGGCAATAGGCCTGCAGGACTTGCGGTGTCATAGGACGGCAGACAATCGTGATTGAGTGATCGAGGAAGATTGCCGTGAGCATCCATTAGCAAGATGGAAACTACACTAGGCAAAAGAGAGAGAAAAGAAGAAATAAAGAAAGAATCCTGTAAAATAATGTACAGTCGTTTCAGTATAACTTTATGTGTTATTATATTATTGTGTATTGTTTTGGCATTTATAGGTTGGATTATTTATGCTCTGCAGCAAAAAGTTGTCTCTCCTTCTCCTTCTTCGTCTTCTTTAACTGTCTCTCCACATCTCTTTCATACTCTTCCTCAACATGAACTCATTAGAAGAACTGAATATTATAACAATTCCTTTATTCAGTTATTACATCAGCATCAGTTAGTGGTCAATACATCTAACTGTTGGGTGTGTGGACTTATGCCACACACTACAGAGAAAGGAATGCCATATTTAGTTCTCCCGTTTTCTTATGAGGGTTCTGCTTGGGCTTATTTCGTCATCTTTTCCAATGCTTATCAAAGCAAATTCAGACGATCCGTTAGTTCACATGTTAGTGATCCGGATTTTAGTCATAGTTCTTTGATTAAGGGAATGGTAGCTATGGCTAAAATCATGGAAAATAGTAAAATCTCCATTGACGAAAGAAAAGCATACACTAACTGGAACGTCACCCAATATATGTCTAGTCTTAATGATAAAGTTAAGAAAGGAAAGTCTTCACCAATTTGGACTATACCACATCAAGGCAACTTCTGCTTACAGATAAACGATCGCTCTTCTGACACCATACAAAGGAATAACTGCTCCTACACATATGTATATTCCTCTCAGAACTCGCCTCCTCTAGTGCCGTCTCAAGGCACCTATTTCATTTGCTATAATAGAGCTTATACATGGTTACCAACGGGTTTCTCCGGTACTTGTTATATAGCTTTTCTTCTTCCCCCTACTTACACCACTTCCGCAAATCATCATCGAACCAGATACGGCAGAGGGATTATTGATTCGAAGGACACAGCAGGACAAGAGGGAGGAGATTTCCTCAAAGGATTTCTTCCCTTCTGGGGTCCTATGGCCAACAGCAGAAATAGAAGGCAACTGGTCCGTGTCGTAGAGACTACAATAGACATCACTGTAGGAGCCTTAAGTAACATCACGGCAGAACTACAGGCGGACCGTCTTATGACATTACACAATCGAGTTGCCTTAGATTTTGTTCTTGCCGATCGTGGTGGAGTGTGCAAACTGATTGGGTCAAGTTGCTGTATTTTCATACCTAATGACGCTCCGACAGTATACCAAGCTATCTCCAAGTTGCACATAATCTCTGAGTCTAATCACCAGGACGAAGGAGATTGGTCTTTTACGGAGTGGTTTTGGGGACTACTGTCCAAATGGGGTTGGAAAGCATTGACATTTCTTGGTATAATTCTGACCATTATTTTCTCCTCTTGCCTTTGTATGCACTGTGGTCCCGCTATCTGTGACCTTTGTGCTACTATGTGCATCCCAAAACCCAAACCACAAGTAACAGAAGACATAAGAATGATGTTACAGCAACAGCTCGATGACCTCATGACTATCGACATTGACTCACATTAGCATGAGTCTATTTTGCCTGAGTTCTGGCAAAAGGAGGGTCTGAGGAACTTCGATTTCTGATCGCGATCGAATCGACCCGCCATTTTGTGCTCCACCGCCATTTTGTGTTGCCATCACTCAGGCAGCACGGCGAACAAAGTCTATTCTGCTTTTTCTGCAGCCTGGTGTCGAAATACGCTTTCTGCCTCTATTTGCAAAGCTGGTGTTAGGACTGGCCGAGCACACTAATCCCTGTCTGGCTTTCCTAATCCCCGTCTCAACTATCTGTTGATTCACACTATTCTTTCCTGACTTTATCTTATCATCTGGCCTTCACTGTCTTCTGCTAGCATTCTCTCGTTTCACAACTGTCCTCTAACACATACAAACGTGTCTCGCCACCTGCAAGTTAGTTACGAATCTGTTAATGAATTAGCTTGAGGGAGGGGTGACAAACATAGTTGGAGGAGAGGTTTCTTCGAGTCATCTGACACTTTTGTTTTCCAATTTCTCCTATTGGTTCTATCCTGTTTTCCAACTTTCCTTATTGGCTCTTTCTTGTGTGTTCTGGGAGTGCATTTGGTTAAAGTATATGTACCCTATATAGTATATAAACCTGTGCGCCACAGAGTGAAGTGGCAGTCTCCTGAGAACCTACTTTGTGTACTTCTGGGATAACTGTACTATATGCAGCTAAATAAATCTGATCTTCTAACGCTGACAGAGTGTCCCGTGTCTCTGTGCAGCTGAGCAGGAGAACTCCGGAGACTAGGGCGTACCCTGCGCCGCCAGGCCCATAAGGTTCTGGTTCTTCAACTGGCGCCCAACGTGGGGCAGCTTCAGTGATACCGGTTCTGCCTGAAGGTCGTGAGGAACCCCGCAAGAAAATTCCGGAGGGTTCGCGAGCCACATTAAGCGACCCCTGTATGTCGAAAGTGGTCCGAAGGTCTTTTGCAGCGCGGTTACTCCTTCCTGACGGCTACTGATGACCGCTGCCCTGACTGCCGCCCTGCCTTGGCCCTTCCTTTGATGATGTATGGTAAGGCGAGACGATAGACGGGCCTCTGTTGGTGTAAGAAGACGTCCTTAGTTAAGTATCTTCGTGGGTCGCGCCCACAATTTGTTCTTTGTTTTCTTGGGTATTTTTAGTCCTTAGATTCAACTGTTGCAATAGTTGAAGCCGAGGGTAAGTGCATTTGTGCTGCGTAAACTGAGTTTTACCCCCTTGAAGTTTGTGAACAGTCCGGTGATATCACGAGATGCCTGGTCTGACTAAGTTTGGAAGAATTTGTTGCTTTGGTTGTAATAGGGATTCCCGACTTGAGGACTCTTGTCCGATTCCTTCGGTTGGAACTCCCACATATGAGCACTTTTCAAAAGATGGTATTAGGCCCATTGCCAGGGTATGACAAATATACAGGCTGCCCAACAGTTTAAAGACAATGAAATTGATAATGCGACTGAAATTTCAGAAAGGCGGCATCATATGGCGATAGATAAATGCTATCCGGTGTTGCCTGTTTCCCCTTCTGATAATAAGAAAGATATAGAAGAAGATCCCCTAATGTCCCACTTATTAAGGTTGCCTCCGCCCTATGCACAAAGTGCCAATGCACCTCAGCCGTTACAGCCTGTTCAGCCGCCAGCGGTACCTCCGCCTGTTCCGGCTCTTCCGCATTTGCCTCCTCCAGTATTACCGCCCTTGCCGGTTTTACCGTTAACTTCGACTTCTTTGCCCTCATCTCCTGATCTTAGATCTCCTTTGCCTTCTGCTCCTCCTGCAATTATCGGTTCTCCACCTGTCAGTTCCCCTAATACTTTGTCTCCAATTCTTATGTCTAATTCTCCGTCTGTGCGTAAGCGTCTCACAGACACAGTCACTGGTATTCTATCTCCTTTCTTCGGAGCTTTAAATGTGTCTCCGGCTTTTGCTCGAAGACAGTCTCGTAGTCAGTTCCCAGATTTTGAAGAACGAGAGAAGTTGGACTCTCTTGCACGTAAATGGATCAAAAAGGGTCCTCAATACAGTGTGCTTGATATCATGCCTACTTTCTCACAATGGAATGCGCCTACGCAAAGATATGTTTTTAATACAATGTGCGACACACTCATTAAAGAATGGGAAGATGTGAGTTCGAGTCCGATCCCACAAGATCTGTTAGAGGTTCAGACCGATTTTGATGAAGGACTTATTGTGGGTTCTAAGGTTGAGAAAGCTGTAAGGACACTTATTTCTTATAGATCCTTATTGTTCTCTCAGGCTTTCCTTGATTCTGATCCGTCAGTTAAACTGACACTGAAAATTATCCTATGAGAGAGGTTCCTCCAGTATGGAAGGAAGAGGTTGTGGGAGTAGGTGCTAATCCACCTATCCCTGCTCATTTCCAGCGTATATGGGTACATGTCCCTTGGAAGAGATCTGAAGTCTTGGCCCTTAAGCAGACTCTACCGGATCCTCGTAAAAACCCTGCAGGTTATTATAAAGAATTATCACAGACAGTTGATGCTTGCATCATGAACCTAGCAGATATTGACATGCTAATGGGAAATGTAGTCCCACAGACAATATGGGCTGAGATTCGTAGAGAGGATCACGCTCAGGAACTAGGTGCTGCTTGGGATGTTATAACTACTACAGATAGAGACCATGTGGGTGGCGCAAAGCCTGACGCTTTGATCTCGGAACTTCCTGGTAGGATTATTACCTTAATGAAAACTATGATGCCTGCATTGAGAGTTAATTGGGATAAACTAGCAGCATGCAAACAAAAGAAAGATGAAAGTGTCTCTGATTTCTTTACTCGCTTTGAGGAGCCATTTATCGACCACAGTGGTCAAGATATGGCTACAGAGGGTGGACAGCGATTATTTGTGGACAAATTCGTATTCAATTTGCTTCCCGAGCTGTCACACAAATTAAAAGATTCTGAAAGTTCATGGGCAGTTTCTTCTTCTGCCCAGATATTGGCTACTGAGCAATATTATGAAAACAGAGATAAGGAGGAAAAAGAAAAACAAGAGAAAAAGACGAAAGAATTAAAAACGAAGGTTCTCTTGCAACAAGCCTATCCCCCACGTTATGCTCAGCCTCAATTTCAACAGCCTCCGCAGTTCCAGAGGTTGTATCAAAAACCTGAGCCATACATTCCGCGACCTTTGTTAGGTCCTAATCAATGTGCCTATTGTAGAGAGGAAGGTCATTTTAAGAATAATTGTCCGGTTTTATTACAGCGCAATGGAGCATTATCTGCTCCACGAGGTCGTGCTGGCCTCCAGTCAACAAACAGAGGTAGAGGTCGGGGGGGGGATGTTGACTCAAGAACAGCGTGCCTTTCCTTCTCCCAATTCCATGAATTACTTCGATCAGCAAAATGTCAGGTCTACTCAGTATTACAGCGAAGACCATTATATTGAAGGCGAGAATGAAAGTCTTCATGCTAACTAGGACAGCCATGGACAAAGTAAGGGAGTTGTGTCGATTCCAGTAGATCAGAATGGACCTTATGTTAACGTCACTACAATGGGTGTTTCAGAGCCATTTCTTCTAGATACTGGGACAATGAGAAGTTCTATCATTCATTCTAAACTCCCTGGGGCACCTTTGTCTGGCTTAACGAATGTTTCTGTAGGATTTTCTGGCGCCCCTGTTCGCAACCCAGTTTCTTGCCCTTTGCCTATTTCAGTTGGCCCTTATGATTTGGAAGCTCCACTTCTGTTGACGAATGGTTGCGGTGAGAATCTGTTGGGTCTAGACCTATTGAAAAGAATGCATGCTACGATATATTGCTCTCCTTCTGGTGTACATCTTACTTTAGGACAGAAATTGATCTCCCCAATGTATTTGTCCAAAGATCAGTTTCCACCTGAATTACTTTCTCTTCCAGCAGCGCTTTGGGCCACGGGTCCAAACGATGTGGGTTGTCTTGAGATTCCACCTTATGTTGTCACTCTCAAGCCCAATGTTGAATTACCACGTATCCCGCAGTATAGAATTTCTACTGAAGGTGAAAAAGCGCTTTTGGAAATCATTCATGACTTGATTCAGAAGGGTGTGGTTGAAGAAACAAGAGGTAACACATGCAATAGTCCTATTCTTCCTGTTCTTAAACGCACTGATCCTTCTCAACCACCTGTATATCGTTTCGTAATTGGTCTGCGGGAGGTAAACAAAATTGTTGTCCCACAATTTCCTGTTGTTCCAGATATCACTGCTCTGTTGACAATGATACCTTCCACAGCGACTTGGTTCTCTGTTATTGATCTAAAGAATGCCTTCTTTAGTATTCCCATTGCAGAAGAGAGTAGGGACATTTTTGGTTTCTCTCTTGGAGGCCGAAGCTTCCGGTTTAAGCGCGCACCTCAAGGCTATTGTGAAAGTCCCTCTATTTACAGCCAAGCTTTAAAATGTCATCTTGATACTTTTCATTTACCGTCTGGTGCAGCTCTTATCCAGTATATGGATGACTTTTTAGTAGGCCTGGGCGAAGCACTACGCTACGCTCGCGTAGTTTGCGAAGTTCGCGCTACTTCGCACTACGCGAACTGCACGTAGCACAGTGCGAACACGCGTAGCGTAGTGTTGCGTAGTGCTGCGGTCATTTTTTGCTTGCTTGCGGTCCTCAACGTCAAGTTGGCGACCGCGAGCAAGCAAAATGACATCCTGGCGAGACTTTTTCCTTGTTCGCGATCGCGAGCATGGAAAATAAACCTCCCGGTGAGATTCCCAACGCGAGGAGGTCAGGTTTCTCATTGCGAGGGGTCGCGTATGCTCGCGACCGCTCGCGATGAGAAACTACCAGTTCGCGTTGAGAAAGCTGCCGCTCGAGTAAAAATCTACTCGAGCAGCAGAAAACTACAGCTCGCACTGTGCAAGATGCCATTTTCAATGATTGCACAGTGCCGGTTGCTTGTCCGCACTGTGCAATCATTGAAAACGACATCTGGCACAGTGCGAACAAGGTACTACGCAGTTCGCGAAGTGCTACGCGTAGCTCGCGTAGTGCGAACTTCACTTTGCGTAGCTTCGCGAAGTGCTACTTCGCGAACTACGCCCAGGCCTACTTGTTAGTCGCCGCTGATTCAAAAGATATCAGCAAAGATGTCACTGTTGCACTGTTACGCCATTTGTTTAATCTGAATCACAAGGTTTCACCTTCCAAACTACAATATGTTTGTCGAGAGGTTACCTACTTGAGTCATCTCCTATCAAAGGAGGGACGACGATTGATACCAGAACGAATTCAGGCGATTACGCAAATGTCTGTACCATCCACACAAAGGGAAGTACGTGCCTTTCTGGGTATTACTTCTTATTGGAGACAGTGGATCCCTAACTTCTCTCTAATAGCCAAACCTTTGTTGGCACTCACTTTAAAAGATACGCCTCAGCCCCTTCCTTGGACTGATGAGTGCCAAAAGAGTTTCACTGATTTACGTACTGCTCTGTGTTCTGCTCCTGTACTAGGCACCCCTGATTACACTAAGTCTTTTTCGCTGTATGTTCATGAGAGAGAAGGTTGTGCATTGTCAGTTTTAACACAGCAATTTGGAGACAAACGGCGGCCATGTGCCTATTTTTCGGCTACGTTAGATCCTTTAGCTAAAGCATTGCCCAGTTGTCTGAAAGCGACAGCAGCAGCAGCAATTTCTATTCGACAGTCTGCTGGAGTGGTGTTGGATAACACTCTCATTGTCATGGTACCACATGCAGTGGATACCTTATTAAACAGGACAAAAACGCAGCATCGTACGAGTGCTCGACTAACTGGATACGAGCTGACACTTTTGTCTAGTCACGTACACATCAAACGATGTAATACCCGGAATCCAGCTACTCTGTTGCCCCTTCTAGATGAGGAAAGTGTTCAGGAACAGCATGATTGTTTCTTCCGTACCGAGGAAGAGACAAAAGGAAGAATTGATTTGAAAGACACACCGCTAGAGAAACCGGATGGAACTCTATGGGTAGACGGTTCTTGTTTTAAAATGCCTAATGGAGATACAGTTTCAGCCTATGCTGTAACTACTTTACATACAGTTGTGGAAACTGCATGCATTAGACATAATTCAGCGCAAACAGGAGAATTGATAGCTTTAACGAGAGCATGTGTATTGTCGAAAGGGAAGAGAGTGAACATGTACACTGACAGCCAATATGCTTTTGGTGTAGCGTTCAACTTCGGGCGCCTCTGGAAGGAAAGGGGTTTTCTCACTTCACACGGCACCAAAATACAACATGGTCAGTTAGTGACTGATCTCCTCGAATCACTTGCCTTACCCACCCAAATAGCAATCGTAAAGTGTAGTGCACACAAAAAGATTACAGATGATATTGGTCGAGGAAATGCATTTGCAGATGAAATAGCGAAAAAGACAGCGAGAGATTCAACAAGTCGAATGTATGTGGTGGGTCCTGCGAATTGGGTCAGAGAGAGAGGGATGTATGAGGATACAGTAGAAAGTATAAAAGCGATTCAGAGAGAGGCTTCAGAGAGGGAGTTAAGCAAGTGGAAAGAAAGTACAGGAATATTGGATGAGATGGGTTGTTGGGTGGAATTATCTGAACATCAACGTTGGCTGTTACCAGATGCCTATGTACTCCCAGTAGTTACTATGGCACATGGTCCAGCCCACTTAAGTGCAAAAGGTATATGCAAACTTCTGGCCCCAGTTTGGAAAAACGAACAAATCCCAAAATGCGCAGACAATGTAGTGAAACATTGTATTGTTTGTTTAATGTACAATCCAGGAAAGGGAACCCCAACTCCAACAGGTCATTTTGCTCCTCCGACATATCCATTTGAGGTGTTGCAAATCGATTATATTCATATGGAGCGATGCAACAACCTCAAATACGTTCTGGTGGTAGTATGCGCCTTTTCAAGATGGATAGAAGCATACCCCCTAAAGGATAACACAGCCTTTTCCACAGCTAAAGTTCTACTAAAAGAATTTTTCCCCAGGTTTGGTTTGCCGCGCATTGTCTGGAGTGACAATGGGAGCGAATTTGTTGGCCAAGTCATGCAGAAAGTTTGTGCAGGTCTTGGTATCAAGCAAAAGTTCCATGCGGCAAATCATCCACAGTCAACGGGTTTAGTGGAATGTTACAACGGAACCTTGAAGTTAAAACTAGCAAAGGTTCAAGCGAGTACAGGACTCAATTGGCCTGATGCTTTGCCATTAGCCTTGCTATCCACCAGAACTGCAGTACACTCTCGTTTGGGACTTAGCCCTTACGAAGTGGTTTTTGGATGCCCAGCTAATGTATGGGGAGTCCCTCGCTCTAAGAAATACTCAGACTTGCCATATCCAATGCTGATTGACTACCTGCATGATCTTACGACTAAATTGCGTGTTCTCCGTCAACAGGTTCAGAGTGCTCTGCCGAAGGCCTCCACAGACCCAGGTCTTTCCATCCGACCAGGTGACTGGGTCTGTACTAAAAACTTCCAGAGGACGAGGAATTTGGAACCCAGATGGAGAAAGCCCCGGATGGTTTTGTTAACTACGAGAACAGCAGTTAAAGTTGAAGGAAAGAAAAATTGTATTCACGGTGTGCATTGTAAGAAAGTGCCTTTGCCTTTGCCCTACGATCAATGGGTACGCAGGGGTATTGGTGACTGTGAAAGTGAAAAGGTTCCACGATTCGTGCCCTTTAGTGATGCACACCTGAATGGGACACTGTCTGAGAAAGAGGACGACGACATTCTTCAGGAAGCAATACCATCACATCGTCGCTTGGATACGACAAATCCGAGAACATTGTTCCACGACCAGACTGTACAGAACAAGGAACACTATAATTTAAGACCTAGAACAAAGAACTCTTAAAATTTCTCTCTTGTGTAGTATTCTGTCCCGGTTGCAGGGTCACGGTAGGAGTCTGAATTGCGACCTGAGTAGTGGCAATAGGCCTGCAGGACTTGCGGTGTGATAGGACGGCAGACAATCGTGATTGAGTGATCGAGGAAGATTGCCGTGAGCATCCATTAGCAAGATGGAAACTACACTAGGCAAAAGAGAGAGAAAAGAAGAAATAAAGAAAGAATCCTGTAAAATAATGTACAGTCGTTTCAGTATAACTTTATGTGTTATTATATTATTGTGTATTGTTTTGGCATTTATAGGTTGGATTATTTATGCTCTGCAGCAAAAAGTTGTCTCTCCTTCTCCTTCTTCGTCTTCTTTAACTGTCTCTCCACATCTCTTTCATACTCTTCCTCAACATGAACTCATTAGAAGAACTGAATATTATAACAATTCCTTTATTCAGTTATTACATCAGCATCAGTTAGTGGTCAATACATCTAACTGTTGGGTGTGTGGACTTATGCCACACACCACAGAGAAAGGAATGCCATATTTAGTTCTCCCGTTTTCTTATGAGGGTTCTGCTTGGGCTTATTTCGTCATCTTCTCCAATGCTTATCAAAGCAAATTCAGACGATCCGTTAGTTCACATGTTAGTGATCCGGATTTTAGTCATAGTTCTTTGATTAAGGGAATGGTAGCTATGGCTAAAATCATGGAAAATAGTAAAATCTCCATTGACGAAAGAAAAGCATACACTAACTGGAACGTCACCCAATATATGTATAGTCTTAATGATAAAGTTAAGAAAGGAAAGTCTTCACCAATTTGGACTATACCACATCAAGGCAACTTCTGCTTACAGATAAACGATCGCTCTTCTGACACCATATAAAGGAATAACTGCTCCTACACATACGTTTATTCCTCTCAGAACTCGCCTCCTCTAGTGCCGTCTCAAGGCACCTATTTCATTTGCTATAATAGAGCTTATACATGGTTACCAACGGGTTTCTCCGGTACTTGTTATATAGCTTTTCTTCTTCCCCCTACTTACACCACTTCCGCAAATCATCATCGAACCAGATACGGCAGAGGGATTATTGATTCGAAGGACACAGCAGGACAAGTGGGAGGAGATTTCCTCAAAGGATTTCTTCCCTTCTGGGGTCCCATGGCCAACAGCAGAAATATAAGGCAACTGGTCCGTGTCGTAGAGACTACAATAGACATCACTGTAGGAGCCTTAAGTAACATCACGGCAGAACTACAGGCGGACCGTCTTATGACATTACAAAATTGAGTTGCCTTAGATTTTGTTCTTGCCGATCGTGGTGGAGTGTGCAAACTGATCGGGTCAAGTTGCTGTATTTTCATACCTAATGACGCTCCGACAGTATACCAAGCTATCTCCAAGTTGCACATAATCTCTGAGTCTATTCACCAGGACGAAGGAGATTGGTCTTTTACGGAGTGGTTTTGGGGACTACTGTCCAAATGGGGTTGGAAAGCATTGACATTTCTTGGTATAATTCTGACCATTATTTTCTCCTCTTGCCTTTGTATGCACTGTGGTCCCGCTATCTGTGACCTTTGTGCTACTATGTGCATCCCAAAACCCAAACCACAAGTAACAGAAGACATAAAAATGATGTTACAGCAACAGCTCGATGACCTCATGACTATCGACATTGACTCACATTAGCATGAGTCTATTTTGCCTGAGTTCTAGCAAAAGGAGGGTCTGAGGAACTTCGATTTCTGATCGCGATCGAATCGACCCGCCATTTTGTGCTCCGCCGCCATTTTGTGTTGCCATCACTCAGGCAGCACGGCGAACAAAGTCTATTCTGCTTTTTCTGCAGCCTGGTGTCGAAATACGCTTTCTGCCTCTATTTGCAAAGCTGGTGTTAGGACTGGCCGAGCACACTAATCCCTGTCTGGCTTTCCTAATCCCCGTCTCAACTATCTGTTGATTCACACTATTTTTGCCTGACTTTATCTTATCATCTGGCCTTCACTGTCTTCTGCTAGCATTCTCTCGTTTCACAACTGTCCTCTAACACATACAAAAGTGTCTCGCCACCTGCAAGTTAGTTACGAATCTGTTAATGAATTAGCTTGAGGGAGGGGTGACAAACATAGTTGGAGGAGAGGTTTCTTCGAGTCATCTGACACTTTTGTTTTCCAATTTCTCCTATTGGTTCTATCCTGTTTTCCAACTTTCCTTATTGGCTCTTTCTTGTGTGTTCTGGGAGTGCATTTGGTTAATGTATATGTACCCTATATAGTATATAAACCTGTGCGCCACAGAGTGAAGTGGCAGTCTCCTGAGAACCTACTTTGTGTACTTCTGGGATAACTGTACTAGCTGCAGCTAAATAAATCTGATCTTCTAACGCCGACAGAGTGTCCCGTGTCTCTGTGCAGCTGAGCAGGAGAACTCCGGAGACTAGGGCGTTCCCTGCGCCGCCAGGCCCATAAGGTTCTGGTTCTTCAAAGTCCTGACTATTAAATGGCGGGCCATCATCAGACTTCACAATAGCTGGAATGCCCCAAGTCGCAAAGATGTTATCCAGTTTCTCAATGACTTGTTCATGAGTAGTGGATGAAAAATCTTCCATGAGTGGAATATGAGAATATTCATCCACGATTACTACCAAATGAAGTCTATTATCAAGTGGACCAAAGAAATTGATAGCTATTCTCTTCAAGCATGTTTAGGGAGTTCAGACGTATTCAACATATGTGGAGTCACATTTGTAGATAGGCAGTTGACAGATGACAAGCCTTGAGTTTTTTTTCCAAATTGATCGTTTAGGTATGGGAACTAAACTCGATCTCAAGGAGCTCTCTTTGTCACAACTACACCATGATGTCCTTCGTGAGCCACTTCAATCATTCTCTGTCTCAGACTTCAGAATTAGGATTATCAACTGTAATACAATGACTCCTTCCTGAGTTATGGACAGTTCATCTTTAACGCTCTTGTATTTTTGATATTCAACCTCATTGGTGAGAGGTCACACGTGTTGGTACCATGACTGATGTGTAATTATCTCTTTGAATCTCAGGATATCACTATCATAACTTGTGGCAGTGACAATCTGGACTAACCATATGGCAGCTGGTGTATTTTTTTTAACAATGAAATTGACATATGCCACAGCTGTCTTAGATGAAGTACCTTGTCCTTGTATAGACACACTGGAAAAAGGATTCTGATCCTTTCTTGGACAATGCACAATGGTTTAATTGTATTCTTGTAATCCCCATGTTTCAAGGTGAGGCACCTTGACTTTTGGATTGCAAAATATAGTCAGCAAAGCTTGATGGTCAGTTACCAATATGAAAGGTGTTCTCTTTCTCAAAGTTGTGAGTAAGCACATTCTGTCTGGGAGAAACATCTCCTGGCATATGCCACAATATACTATAAAAATTATCTCACAAGGAGTAAGGGTCTAAGGGATAGGTTTACCGACTCAGACAGTTTGTAATCCCCAAATCAACATATGTATACAAAAAGAAACTGTGAGTCAAAAGAGGTTGAGTGACCGTAACAAAACCACTAAGTAAGTACTGATCAGGATTTAATTACTGTTTATGAAGTGCCAACTATATCAATAGGTATGTGTATGTATATATGAATATATGAAAAAGATTCCCATCACCCACAACAAGTGGCTCGCTTCATCATTTGGGAACCTGGGAACTTCACCAGAGAACCGTCTTCTACCAGATGGACGTAGATATCGGTTCAATAATGTGTCCCAAATGTATCTACTGATGTATTTATTAGATCGAAGGAACCATCAAATAACTAACAGGGGTTGATGTGTGCAGTGCTAGTGTTGAAGAATGTGCTAATTAAAATTGGTTAACCAGGCACAAAAGTGTTTTTAATGAAGTGCTACCTGGATACCAAAATAAAACAAGACAGTGCTGTAACAGTTTGAAAGGATAACTGTGTTGGAGAAAACTGGTCAACATGTTTCAGCTCTTGGATACATTGTATCCTAGCTTTCGTCAGGACCAGAACGCTACTGCAATTATTAATGTTGTGACTAAGATACAAAGAAATTTTTTTAAAACATACAACCTGGACCTTGTTTTTCGGTACAGGGAAATACCTACAAAAGAAACAGCATTAATCAAAAACAGACTAACAAAGTGGTTAAATATGGAAAATCGGTCAACAACTGCAAATTATTCTATAAAAGGTTTTTGCAAAAGTACCATTGAGTGTACAAGAACAACCATATAGCCATAATCAAAAATTGGAAAAACGATGATTAAGTTGTCACTCACCCGAATTAATCTGGGTATGTGCCTCACCCCGCCTGGCAACTGCTCAGGTTAGGAGGCACCGCTCTGGGGAATAATATGAATGTAGAACATAACGTTATAAGGCTGCACTTGTTGAAATGTTCAAACATCATATAGCGCTGGGTATGGCAACTAAGCGGTTAAAAACACGGAAGTCCGGTTGTCAAAAAACATGCCAAACAACATTATAAGCTATGTGATTTTAGACGTTCAGGGAGAGAGTTACAAGGACACAGGCCGGTGATTTATGCTGCTGTTTGACATTGTTGTCACTATGTCGAAAGTTTAGCACACGTATAATAAAGGTAAAATAAGTGTGCTCAAATCGCGATCCCGTTCAAAATGCAAGAGTATACCTATCTAGTCAAATCCTACGCTGAGGTAGCTGGGCTGTACTCAACGCAAATCGTGTAACAGGAAGACCAAAACTGACCTAGTCATACTCAAAGAGTCGTGAAATTGGAAACAAAGCAATATATAGAGAGTTTAGTCTTACCTCTCCGTCGGTACCTCTCGCAGTGTCTGAGCGAGAAGGGGAGGTGTACGCTTAAGGTAACGAATCCTATTTGAGGATTTCAGAAACGTCATGTCCGTTAGGCGCATAATCCAATACAGGAGAAAACGCCGGCTGAGGACGTAATCACGTTGTGGCATGACGTACATGTGATCCTGGGAAATGTAGTCTGACTAGAGTTTACGCTTGTACTAAACCCAACTTTATTGGGATCGAAAAGATGTTGACAGGCCCCACACAACGTAACCAGGTACATGAAAAGGACTGTGAATTGGCAGTCACGATTTATTTTTCTTGTGGAGTATAATCTACAATCAATTCCGATAAAGAATATAGAGTATAGAATCGGATTGACAGCTAGGTGATAGCGTAATAGTACTCGAGACTCAGATTAGGAAGACAGACTAAATGGATTGTAGTATAATGAATGACCGTTTTACTGTTTATCGAGGACAACGCTGGGCTGATATAGCCTATGTATGTATCTCAGAGCGAAGTCCACGGTATCTGGTCGTTCAGTCCCACGCCATCACTATGCAATTTATAAACCCACTTCTGCTCTTTTGTGAAAAGGAATTTATTAATGTCTGTGATGTGGGATGGAATGAATGGTTGTTCTAAAATAAGCCATGTCAAATCTTCTGGCTTGTGATTAAAAGCCAAGAAGTGAGTGGTAAGTCTTGTGGCTTGTTTCTTCCGCCTGATGGTGCTTTTGTGCTCACTGATACGGACCTTGATCTTGCGGGTCGTCATACCTATGTATCTGAGTGAGCACGGACACGTGATAAGGTAAATTACCTTTTCTGAGTTACAGTTGGTGTGTCGCCGTAAAATCCATGGTTTTTCCAACCCTAGGTCAACTGACTTAGTTGGCTGGGTTTGAGGACAGGCAGAGCATGAGCCACATGGGTAGTGGCCTTGTACGGGTGGTAAATCCCATAATGTGGAAGTAGTTTCTTTATCTTTCATCCTAGGTCTGGTATGCACGAGATTATCACGCAAGCTCGTTCCTCTTTTGAATGAGAAAAGTGGTAGTGGAATACTCTCCTTTGTTACATTCAAGATGCGCCAGTGTTTCCTTATTGATTTTTGGACACTATTGGATAGTGTACTAAAGGTAGTGACGCATGTCATTCTCGTTAAGGGTTCCTTAGCCACCGGTGGTTCTAGCAGGGCGTCTCTATTGTTGTTACATGCCCTTTTTCGCGCTTTTCTCACCAGATGTGCTGGATATTTCCTTACTTGAAGTTGCTTAGAGAGTGACTGTGCATGGACCTGAAAACTGTCCAAGGTGGAGCAGTTCCTGCGAATACGCTTCCGTTTCTGGACATTATGATCTACCCTACTGCAGGGGTATTGGGAAGTGAACTGTATAAGAAGCCTCAGACAAAGAACTCCCTTCTGAGCTTCCAGAGTCATCACCCTAAATCTCTCCGACACAATCTTCCAGTGGGACAGTTCCTGCGTATTCATGACATGCGTCACTACCTTTAGTACACTATCCAATAGTGTCCAAAAATCAATAAGGAAACACTGGCGCATCTTGAATGTAACAAAGGAGAGTATTCCACTACCACTTTTCTCATTCAAAAGAGGAACGAGCTTGCGTGATAATCTCGTGCATACCAGACCTAGGATGAAAGATAAAGAAACTACTTCCACATTATGGGATTTACCACCCGTACAAGGCCACTACCCATGTGGCTCATGCTCTGCCTGTCCTCAAACCCAGCCAACTAAGTCAGTTGACCTAGGGTTGGAAAAACCATGGATTTTACGGCGACACACCAACTGTAACTCAGAAAAGGTAATTTACCTTATCACGTGTCCGTGCTCACTCAGATACATAGGTATGACGACCCGCAAGATCAAGGTCCGTATCAGTGAGCACAAAAGCACCATCAGGCGGAAGAAACAAGCCACAAGACTTACCACTCACTTCTTGGCTTTTAATCACAAGCCAGAAGATTTGACATGGCTTATTTTAGAACAACCATTCATTCCATCCCACATCACAGACATTAATAAATTCCTTTTCACAAAAGAGCAGAAGTGGGTTTATAAATTGCATAGTGATGGCGTGGGACTGAACGACCAGATACCGTGGACTTCGCTCTGAGATACATACATAGGCTATATCAGCCCAGCGTTGTCCTCGATAAACAGTAAAACGGTCATTCATTATACTACAATCCATTTAGTCTGTCTTCCTAATCTGAGTCTCGAGTACTATTACGCTATCACCTAGCTGTCAATCCGATTCTATACTCTATATTCTTTATCGGAATTGATTGTAGATTATACTCCACAAGAAAAATAAATTGTGACTGCCAATTCACAGTCCTTTTCATGTACCTGGTTACGTTGTGTGGGGCCTGTCAACATCTTTTCGATCCCAATAAAGTTGGGTTTAGTACAAGCGTAAACTCTAGTCAGACTACATTTCCCAGGATCACATGTACGTCATGCCACAACGTGATTACGTCCTCAGCCGGCGTTTTCTCCTGTATTGGATTATGCGCCTAACGGACATGACGTTTCTGAAATCCTCAAATAGGATTCGTTACCTTAAGCGTACACCTCCCCTTCTCGCTCAGACACTGCGAGAGGTACCGACGGAGAGGTAAGACTAAACTCTCTATATATTGCTTTGTTTCCAATTTCACGACTCTTTGAGTATGACTAGGTCAGTTTTGGTCTTCCTGTTACACGATTTGCGTTGAGTACAGCCCAGCTACCTCAGCGTAGGATTTGACTAGATAGGTATACTCTTGCATTTTGAACGGGATCGCGATTTGAGCACACTTATTTTACCTTTATTATACGTGTGCTAAACTTTCGACATAGTGACAACAATGTCAAACAGCAGCATAAATCACCGGCCTGTGTCCTTGTAACTCTCTCCCTGAACGTCTAAAATCACATAGCTTATAATGTTGTTTGGCATGTTTTTTGACAACCGGACTTCCGTGTTTTTAACCGCTTAGTTGCCATACCCAGCGCTATATGATGTTTGAACATTTCAACAAGTGCAGCCTTATAACGTTATGTTCTACATTCATATTAATCCCCAGAGCGGTGCCTCCTAACCTGAGCAGTTGCCAGGCGGGGTGAGGCACATACCCAGATTAATTCGGGTGAGTGACAACTTAATCATCGTTTTTCCAATTTTTGATAATGGCTATATGGTTGTTCTTGTACACTCAATGGTACTTTTGCAAAAACCTTTTATAGAATAATTTGCAGTTGTTGACCGATTTTCCATATTTAACCACTTTGTTAGTCTGTTTTTGATTAATGCTGTTTCTTTTGTAGGTATTTCCCTGTACCGAAAAACAAGGTCCAGGTTGTATGTTTTAAAAAATTTTCTTTGTATCTTAGTCACAACATTAATAATTGCAGTAGCGTTCTGGTCCTGACGAAAGCTAGGATACAATGTATCCAAGAGCTGAAACATGTTGACCAGTTTTCTCCAACACAGTTATCCTTTCAAACTGTTACAGCACTGTCTTGTTTTATTTTGGTATCCAGGTAGCACTTCATTAAAAACACTTTTGTGCCTGGTTAACCAATTTTAATTAGCACATTCTTCAACACTAGCACTGCACACATCAACCCCTGTTAGTTATTTGATGGTTCCTTCGATCTAATAAATACATCAGTAGATACATTTGGGACACATTATTGAACCGATATCTACGTCCATCTGGTAGAAGACGGTTCTCTGGTGAAGTTCCCAGGTTCCCAAATGATGAAGCGAGCCACTTGTTGTGGGTGATGGGAATCTTTTTCATATATTCATATATACATACACATACCTATTGATATAGTTGGCACTTCATAAACAGTAATTAAATCCTGATCAGTACTTACTTAGTGGTTTTGTTACGGTCACTCAACCTCTTTTGACTCACAGTTTCTTTTTGTATACATATGCCACAATATGCCGTGCAAGGATAGCGTCTAACTCAGCAGGGCTAGCATCAATAACGTCTATGTGAAGTTTTGGATTGAAGAAAGCCATTTTAATAGCACTTCCAATTGCTTGTTTGATTTCCTTAAAATTTTAACGCATTCTTGCGACCATTCAAATGAAAATGAAACAATTTTCTTCATCAACTCTCGTAATGGAGCACTTACGGTAGCAAAGTCTCTTATTTAGTGTGGTCTCTTTTTTAGTGTGAACAATAACTGGCCATGCCAAGAAATGAACGCAGCATAGAAACATCTTGAGGGGGAATCAGCATTTAACAATGTTATTAGGTGTCATTCCCCCATCTGAAAAGATATGGCCAATGAAATTCACCTTTGTTTTGTGGAACTCATATTTGTCTGCATTTAATATCAAACCTGCATCTGTAAGTAAACGACACACTTGTATGAGAGCTTCATCATGCTCCTTCTGTGTAGCTCCAAAAATTAATGTCATTGCTAGAATTGAATGCATTTACAACAGGGTGTATGATGCGTCGAATGAAGTCTTGGAAAAGTTGTGCAACTGATGACACACCAAAAGAGAGTCTCTTCTAACTAAACAAACCAACTTGTGTAGAAAATGCCGTAACATACTGGCAACTCTCTTTAATTCCAACTGATAACCTTTGTTTAAATCAAGGCAAGAGAACATTTTTGCACCATTTAACTGTTACCATGTCAGCAATATGTGGATCTGGATGGCCTTCTCCTTCAATGGCCTTGTTTGCATGACGCATGACAACGTATGCATATAGCTCCTTCACTGTCCTTTTTGGGCACTACCACTATGGGAGAATCCCATGGCGTCGGACCAGTGGAACAGTTAATAATGTGATGTTTTACTAATGATTCAAGTTCTTTTTCAACAGCTTCTTGTAAGTGGAAAGCAATTCATCTATGTCTCTGAGCAACAGGACAGATATCTTCATTAATATGCAATTTCACCTTCATAGTCTAAGCTTCCGCAACCCATAAAACATCGAAGAGAATTGACTCACTATTTTGTGATGAGCATTCATATTGTGATTCACGGAGATCGGTCTCATATCAGCAGCTGGGCTGAAGCCGAGTAGACAGGCACTTGACGCTGGACCTGGAAGCACATGGATGGGTGCCTGCACCTTCATTTTCTTGTGTTTCATCGTTGTGACAAACGAACCTTGACATTTTATGGGCATCGATCTGGCCTATGAACATACTTTTGTTTTTTGACGGTGTGAGTCGCAGTAATGGAGACAGCTCATTATCAGGCACATTCATCAAAAGAAAAACCAGTCGCAAACGGGCAGATTCTCAGAATATGCCACTTTGCGACCTGTATGTTTGCATTTGGGATGCATCATCCCAAATGCAAAAATCACAATTTAAGTAATCTCTAAATTGCGATTACTTAAATTGCAATTGCATTTAAGGAATCCCAAATTGAGATTCCTTAAATGCAATGCATTAAAGTAAAAAAATTAGTGATTTCGCTAATAGGGTGCGCAAATTACCATGAAGTTGAACTTCATGGTAATTTGCAAAACCTTTGAAAAAAGCATTTTTGTGCATTTTTCAAAGTTTCATGTTGCGCACACACATGCCCCTAGGGCATGTGTGTGCGCAACATATGTGTACAGGTCAATTCCAGGGGTGCAACAGGGTGTCCTTTTGACACCCTTGCACCCTGAAATTGCATGCACAATTTGCGAGTACCTATTGGTACTTGCAAATTGAGCTTGCAATTTCCCATTCATTCCTAAGGGCCTGTAGGCGCATAGGAATGAATGGAAAGCTATTGCTTATTTGCGACTCGCAATTTGCAAGTCGCAAATAAGGAATGTGTAGGAATCGCTATTATTATAGCGATTCCTACATGCATAGGATTTTGCGAGTCCTTAATTGCGAATCCTTAATATTCGCAATTAAGGACTCGCAAAATCCTAGCTTGATGCATGTGTCAGTATATTCCTATTCAAGCATTATGTTTATTGAGGCATCGTTGTCGATGAAAAAAGGTATCGAACATCCATTTATTTTCTATGCAATCTTCGGACAATGTTGGTATGACTTTGGTGCTTTAACATGGCGACTTGTATGTAACGGACCTTTTTTTCCACATGCGGCTAGTCCAACATGCGGACGTTTCTCTGAGGTAAACATCAACATGGCACAACCGTCTTCTTCACTTTCACTCGATGTCGAGGCAGATGAACAGTTTAACAATGATTTAGATGATTCAAATACAATTGGTCGCACTCTGCTCGTCACACCAGCAAGTTGCCCCAAGGAACTGTGGTCAATGTAGTGGCGACGGCGAGTACGCCTATGCCACGGTGGGTATAGAAAAGTATGTGTTGCATTAGCCATCCCTGGACACGTGTTTCGAGGTAGTTGCCTCTCGTCAGCAGGGAGCAGGTAAGTGTATAGGGGTGCCGCGTGGACTGCCAAAAAGTAATTAAAACAGGTAGAGTACCTCTCATGGTGCGCAGGTGCAGGTCCAAGGCTCGTCAGCCCGTTGGCTCAAGGGAGCCGTAATAAATGATTCAAAAGTTGGTCGCACTCTGCTCGTCACACCAGCAAGTTGCCCCAAGGAACTGTGGTCAATGTAGTGGCGACGGCGAGTACGCCTATGCCACGGTGTGTATAGAAAAGTATGTGTCGCATTAGCCATCCCTGGACACGTGTTTCGAGGTAGTTGCCTCTCGTCAGCAGGGAGCAGGTAAGTGTATAGGGGTGCCGCGTGGACTGCCAAAAAGTAATTAAAACAGGTAGAGTACCTCTCATGGCGCGCAGGTGCAGGTCCAAGGCTCGTCAGCCCGTTGGCTCAAGGGAGCCGTAAATAAATCAAATACAATTGGTCGCACTCTGCTCGTCACACCAGCAAGTTGCCCCAAGGAACTGTGGTCAATGTAGTGGCGACGGCGAGTACGCCTATGCCACGGTGTGTATAGAAAAGTATGTGTCGCATTAGCCATCCCTGGACACGTGTTTCGAGGTAGTTGCCTCTCGTCAGCAGGGAGCAGGTAAGTGTATAGGGGTGCCGCGTGGACTGCCAAAAAGTAATTAAAACAGGTCGAGTACCTCTCATGGCGTGCAGGTGCAGGTCCAAGGCTCGTCAGCCCGTTGGCTCAAGGGAGCCGTAAATAAATCAAATACAATTGGTCGCACTCTGCTCGTCACACCAGCAAGTTGCCCCAAGGAACTGTGGTCAATGTAGTGGCGACGGCGAGTACGCCTATGCCACGGTGTGTATAGAAAAGTATGTGTCGCATTAGCCATCCCTGGACACGTGTTTCGAGGTAGTTGCCTCTCGTCAGCAGGGAGCAGGTAAGTGTATAGGGGTGCCGCGTGGACTGCCAAAAAGTAATTAAAACAGGTAGAGTACCTCTCATGGCGCGCAGGTGCAGGTCCAAGGCTCGTCAGCCCGTTGGCTCAAGGGAGCCATAAATAAATCAAATACAATTGGTCGCACTCTGCTCGTCACACCAGCAAGTTGCCCCAAGGAACTGTGGTCAATGTAGTGGCGACAGCGAGTACGCCTATGCCACGGTGTGTATAGAAAAGTATGTGTCGCATTAGCCATCCCTGGACACGTGTTTCGAGGTAGTTGCCTCTCGTCAGCAGGGAGCAGGTAAGTGTATAGGGGTGCCGCGTGGACTGCCAAAAAGTAATTAAAACAGGTAGAGTACATCTCATGGCGTGCAGGTGCAGGTCCAAGGCTCGTCAGCCCGTTGGCTCAAGGGAGCCGTAAATAAATCAAATACAATTGGTCGCACTCTGCTCGTCACACCAGCAAGTTGCCCCAAGGAACTGTGGTCAATGTAGTGGCGACGGCGAGTACGCCTATGCCCCGGTGTGTATAGAAAAGTATGTGTCGCATTAGCCATCCCTGGACACGTGTTTCGAGGTAGTTGCCTCTCGTCAGCAGGGAGCAGGTAAGTGTATAGGGGTGCCGCGTGGACTGCCAAAAAGTAATTAAAACAGGTAGAGTACCTCTCATGGCGCGCAGGTGCAGGTCCAAGGCTCGTCAGCCCGTTGGCTCAAGGGAGCCGTAAATAAATCAAATAAAATTGGTCGCACTCTGCTCGTCACACCAGCAAGTTGCCCCAAGGAACTGTGGTCAATGTAGTGGCGACGGCGAGTACGCCTATGCCACGGTGTGTATAGAAAAGTATGTGTCGCATTAGCCATCCCTGGACACGTGTTTCGAGGTAGTTGCCTCTCGTCAGCAGGGAGCAGGTAAGTGTATAGGGGTGCCGCGTGGACTGCCAAAAAGTAATTAAAACAGGTAGAGTACCTCTCATGGCGCGCAGGTGCAGGTCCAAGGCTCGTCAGCCCGTTGGCTCAAGGGAGCCGTAAATAAATCAAATACAATTGGTCGCACTCTGCTCGTCACACCAGCAAGTTGCCCCAAGGAACTGTGGTCAATGTAGTGGCGACGGGCTGACGAGCCTTGGACCTGCACCTGCGCGCCATGAGAGGTACTTCACCTGTTTTCATTACATTTTGGCAGTCCACGCGGCACCCCTTTACACTGACCTGCTCCCTGCTGACGAGAGGCAACTACCTCGAAACACGTGTCCAGGGATGGCTAATGCATACACATACTTTTCTACATACATCGTGGCATAGGCGTACTCGCCGTCGCCACTACATCTACCACAGTTCCTTGGGGCAACTTGCTGGTGTGACGAGCAGAGTGCGACCAACTTTTAAATCATTTATTACGGCTCCCTTGAGCCAACGGGCTGACGAGCCTTGGACCTGCACGCCATAAGAGGTACTTCACCTGTTTTAATTACATTTTGGCAGTCCACGCGGCACCCCTTTACACTGACCTGCTCCCTGCTGACGAGAGGCAACTACCTCGAAACACGTGTCCAGGGATGGCTAATGCATACACATACTTTTCTACATACATCGTGGCATAGGCGTACTCGCCGTCGCCACTACATCTACCACAGTTCCTTGGGGCAACTTGCTGGTGTGACGAGCAGAGTGCCACCAACTTTTGAATCATTTACTACGGCTCCCTTGAGCCAACGGGCTGACGAGCCTTGGACCTGCACCTGCGCACCATGAGAGGTACTTTACCTGTTTTAATTACATTTTGGCAGTCCACGCGGCACCCCTTTACACTGACCTGCTCCCTGCTGACGAGAGGCAACTACCTCGAAACACGTGTCCAGGGATGGCTAATGCATACACATACTTTTCTACATACATCGTGGCATAGGCGTACTCGCCGTCGCCACTACATCTACCACAGTTCCTTGGGGCAACTTGCTGGTGTGACGAGCAGAGTGCGACCAACTTTTGAATCATTTATTACGGCTCCCTTGAGCCAACGGGCTGACGAGCCTTGGACCTGCACCTGCGCGCCATGAGAGGTACTTCACCTGTTTTAATTACATTTTGGCAGTCCACGCGGCACCCCTTTACACTGACCTGCTCCCTGCTGACGAGAGGCAACTATCTCGAAACACGTGTCCAGGGATGGCTAATGCATACACATACTTTTCTACATACATCGTGGCATAGGCGTACTCGCCGTCGCCACTACATCTACCACAGTTCCTTGGGGCAACTTGCTGGTGTGACGAGCAGAGTGCGACCAACTTTTGAATCATTTATTACGGCTCCCTTGAGCCAACGGGCTGACGAGCCTTGGACCTGCACCTGCGCGCCATGAGAGGTACTTCACCTGTTTTAATTACATTTTGGCAGTCCACGCGGCACCCCTTTACACTGACCTGCTCCCTGCTGACGAGAGGCAACTACCTCGAAACACGTGTCCAGGGATGGCTAATGCATACACATACTTTTCTACATACATCGTGGCATAGGCGTACTCGCCGTCGCCACTACATCTACCACAGTTCCTTGGGGCAACTTGCTGGTGTGACGAGCAGAGTGCGACCAACTTTTGAATCATTTATTACGGCTCCCTTGAGCCAACGGGCTGACGAGCCTTGGACCTGCACCTGCGCGCCATGAGAGGTACTTCACCTGTTTTAATTACATTTTGGCAGTCCACGCGGCACCCCTTTACACTGACCTGCTCCCTGCTTACGAGAGGCAACTACCTCGAAACACGTGTCCAGGGATGGCTAATGCATACACATACTTTTCTACATACATCGTGGCATAGGCGTACTCGCCGTCGCCACTACATCTACCACAGTTCCTTGGGGCAACTTGCTGGTGTGACGAGCAGAGTGCGACCAACTTTTGAATCATTTATTACGGCTCCCTTGAGCCAACGGGCTGACGAGCCTTGGACCTGCACCTGCGCGCCATGAGAGGTACTTCACCTGTTTTAATTACATTTTGGCAGTCCACGCGGCACCCCTTTACACTGACCTGCTCCCTGCTGACGAGAGGCAACTACCTCGAAACACGTGTCCAGGGATGGCTAATGCATACACATACTTTTCTACATACATCGTGGCATAGGCGTACTCGCCGTCGCCACTACATCTACCACAGTTCCTTGGGGCAACTTGCTGGTGTGACGAGCAGAGTGCGACCAACTTTTGAATCATTTATTACGGCTCCCTTGAGCCAACGGACTGACGAGCCTTGGACCTGCACCTGCGCGCCATGAGAGGTACTTCACCTGTTTCAATTACATTTTGGCAGTCCACGCGGCACCCCTTTACACTGACCTGCTCCCTGCTGACGAGAGGCAACTACCTCGAAACACGTGTCCAGGGATGGCTAATGCATACACATACTTTTCTACATACATCGTGGCATAGGCGTACTCGCCGTCGCCACTACATCTACCACAGTTCCTTGGGGCAACTTGCTGGTGTGACGAGCAGAGTGCGACCAACTTTTGAATCATTTATTACGGCTCCCTTGAGCCAACGGGCTGACGAGCCTTGGACCTGCACCTGCGCGCCATGAGAGGTACTTCACCTGTTTTCATTACATTTTGGCAGTCCACGCGGCACCCCTTTACACTGACCTGCTCCCTGCTGATGAGAGGCAACTACCTCGAAACACGTGTCCAGGGATGGCTAATGCATACACATACTTTTCTACATACATCGTGGCATAGGCGTACTCGCCGTCGCCACTACATCTACCACAGTTCCTTGGGGCAACTTGCTGGTGTGACGAGCAGAGTGCGACCAACTTTTGAATCATTTATTACGGCTCCCTTGAGCCAACGGGCTGACGAGCCTTGGACCTGCACCTGCGCGCCATGAGAGGTACTTCACCTGTTTTCATTACATTTTGGCAGTCCACGCGGCACCCCTTTACACTGACCTGCTCCCTGCTGACGAGAGGCCACTACCTCGAAACACGTGTCCAGGGATGGCTAATGCATACACATACTTTTCTACATACATCGTGGCATAGGCGTACTCGCCGTCGCCACTACATCTACCACAGTTCCTTGGGGCAACTTGCTGGTGTGACGAGCAGAGTGCGACCAACTTTTGAATAATTTATTACGGCTCCCTTGAGCCAACGGGCTGACGAGCCTTGGACCTGCACCTGCGCGCCATGAGAGGTACTTCACCTGTTTTAATTACATTTTGGCAGTCCACGCGGCACCCCTTTACACTAACCTGCTCCCTGCTGACGAGAGGCAACTACCTCGAAACACGTGTCCAGGGATGGCTAATGCATACACATACTTTTCTACATACATCGTGGCATAGGCGTACTCGCCGTCGCCACTACATCTACCACAGTTCCTTGGGGCAACTTGCTGGTGTGACGAGCAGAGTGCGACCAACTTTTGAATCATTTATTACGGCTCCCTTGAGCCAACGGGCTGACGAGCCTTGGACCTGCACCTGCGCGCCATGAGAGGTACTTCACCTGTTTCAATTACATTTTGGCAGTCCACGCGGCACCCCTTTACACTGACCTGCTCCCTGCTGACGAGAGGCAACTACCTCGAAACACGTGTCCAGGGATGGCTAATGCATACACATACTTTTCTACATACATCGTGGCATAGGCGTACTCGCCGTCGCCACTACATCTACCACAGTTCCTTGGGGCAACTTGCTGGTGTGACGAGCAGAGTGCGACCAACTTTTGAATAATTTATTACGGCTCCCTTGAGCCAACGGGCTGACGAGCCTTGGACCTGCACCTGCGCGCCATGAGAGGTACTTCACCTGTTTTAATTACATTTTGGCAGTCCACGCGGCACCCCTTTACACTGACCTGCTCCCTGCTGACGAGAGGCAACTACCTCGAAACACGTGTCCAGGGATGGCTAATGCATACACATACTTTTCTACATACATCGTGGCATAGGCGTACTCGCCGTCGCCACTACATCTACCACAGTTCCTTGGGGCAACTTGCTGGTGTGACGAGCAGAGTGCGACCAACTTTTGAATCATTTATTACGGCTCCCTTGAGCCAACGGGCTGACGAGCCTTGGACCTGCACCTGCGCGCCATGAGAGGTACTTCACCTGTTTTAATTACATTTTGGCAGTCCACGCGGCACCCCTTTACACTGACCTGCTCCCTGCTGACGAGAGGCAACTACCTCGAAACACGTGTCCAGGGATGGCTAATGCATACACATACTTTTCTACATACATCGTGGCATAGGCGTACTCGCCGTCGCCACTACATCTACCACAGTTCCTTGGGGCAACTTGCTGGTGTGACGAGCAGAGTGCGACCAACTTTTGAATCAATGATTTAGATGATGATCGACTTTGTTCAGTGTCAATTTGCCTCAACTAATGTCACCGCTTGGCCTTGCGGGCGAGCATCAAGCATTGCTTCTGGAAGGTTCTGGCAGCCATTTTGTCTTCGCGTCCTGACACACTTGTTTTTTCCTTCACTTTGTAAACTGTCACAAAACTCAGCATTTACATATCTGTCTAATGGCAGGACATTAACCTTTGTGAGGAAACGCAAATCCACATCTAAAACACAACTTCTTTTTATGTGTAGATATCAGTTTGTCCTTCTGTCTTTAGCTTATGGTTACTTTTTACACTCATGACTGATGCACTTGTGGCACCTCCAGCCTCCATGTCAGTAGCTTGTCGTTCAGCATGCTTTCAGCTCTGACAGACATCAACACTCGCTCCAGACAAAGAGTTTCTCTCAGCATTCGTCGTCAGAATGAATCTGACAAGCATCCATCTATAAGTCTAAGATGCATAGCTTATTTATTGAACTTACAGTGTTTGAAGAGTGTCATGAGTCTCTCTACAAAGGCAATGGTTTCTCCAACTTTGTCAGTCTTGACTGAAAATACATCTTTCGTAGCTAACATTTTGTACTAGATTAAATTTGAGATTCAACATTACTCTAACCTGACAGTATGGGATTTCTTCAATCGGTTTGCTTTATTTTTTTTTATTTGCCTGATTACTTAAAACCATTGCAAAATGACGTTATAACTTCTTTCACAGCATCACCTGCAAGATTTTTTAGATACTTGATTATCTTTTTATCATCCTCTTGAAGTGCATGAGTGAAATCATCAAATGTCTCTAAGCAAGCAGTCCATCTATCACCAATATTTTGCTTTTTGGCAGTATCGAAAGGTGGTGGTGGTTTGAGGAAGGCGGCAGCATTGTACACCGGTGTAGAATTTATCGACACCACTGGTGGATTACTGGGACATGGTGTGGGTAATTCATCAGTGAAACCGTGTGACATGCTGGCCTCTAACTCATCTTTAATGGTAGCGGGAAATGTGACTTTCTTCACAGCCTTCAGAAAAATGGCACTATTCCGAAAGGCGCTCTAGGCTCTTCATTTCTTTAAGACCTATAAATTTGTTTGGACACCCACTCAGCACTTTTGTGAACACCCGCTTTAGGTATAGATAGCTCTGTAAGCACAACCCCAGGCACTTAACCTTACGCCACTTCATGGCTTGCTGTGGCATGATGACTCAGGGAAGTCACTTGCTTCTTTTCTTTGGAACATCAGTTTGTATTTCTTCCACCTAGCTGAATCTGCCTTCAGCATTAAACTTTGTATAATGTACAATTTTATCTTGCGTAGCTGGGTGTTACCTTTATTTATATAGCCTGACCAACAGGTTCTCGGCCAAAGACTTGTAGAGTCTTTAACACTGTTTTTGTAATATTCAACTGCTTTACAGTGGTTTGGGCTACGATTTGACTCCACTTGTATGAAGCGTCGATTCTGTGCTTCGACAGCGACACGTGGCAAGCACAACCATTCTGCCTGGACCACGTGAGACTCTCTGAGAGAGCACAGCTGTTCTTCTGGATATCTTGACACCAGTTGTAGCGTCTACCCCAGCCTGGGTACCTGCCAATGACTATGCTATACACAGAGGTTCATATTACATATCTTTATTTTGCTGCGTGTAACTGCAAACTCAATATTTTAAGCAAGCTTTAATTGCATTCCGCTTTAAGTCTGACGTAACAGCTCTACGGAGTCCACTATGAACCAAAAGAATTCTGTCATAAAACTCACAAGACACTACAGTATACATTAATGAATTGATATACAAGTTGTGACACTATGCTCACATAGGTGGTAGCGTTCCACGTCAATATCCTGAAAGTCTTGCTGCAGTCACTCAGAGATCTGCCGTTTGTGTTGCTTCTCTGAAGTTCCAGATATAGAGAAGGGCTTACCTACTAGATCATTGCAACTCAGAGCAGTCCAGCCACAACATAACTATGCTCTAGGTACGACCCATACCAGCCTCATTAAAAAAAAATTAATGTACATACAGTGAAATCTAGCATCAGTGCTGCACCTGTTCAAACCTTGAGAACCACCACCTGTGGTGGGATTACTTGCTGAGGCCTGCTGACAGCTCCCATGAGCTACTTTGCATACATTAGTGTCCTGACTAGAGTTACATATAAAGTTTTGAACGTAGTCCTCGTCTGCAGGATTGACGTTTATGCCCTTGTCAGTCAGCGCTCCATTCAAACTCAAGATGTGTGAGTCTCAGTCACAATGAGTGACTCCAGGTCTGCGGCTAAAGAGCTCCACAGTAGGTCTTTTAAGGCTCCCTGGTCCTGTCACAGCTCCAAACATCGCATGAGGGAACCGGTTGCGAGTCCTGCTGGGGCCCTGCTGCATGTAACCGTCTTTGCTGCTTCCCTGCTGTGGGGCCCCCAGCTGACATCACCTCTTTAAATAGAAGTAGGCATGCGGAAAGCAGACCAAGGGCTGAAGGAGCTCGCGCTGCTCTAGTCACCCCCAAAAAACACCTGCAGAGGAGGGGGTCTAAGAGGAGCGGCTGGTACGGCCTCGAATCACACCGTTGTGCATCCCTCAAACAGGGGTGGACTCCAGCCTGGCACACGCGCCTGGCGTGGGGACTCCGTTCAGCCGTGTGTGCCTCAGGCCCTCGCACTCCCTGCGCCCTGCAGCAAAGCTGAGCCGTGTGTGCCTCAGGTGGGCTCTGGCGCTCCCTGCGACGGCGCTGAGCCATGTGTGCCTCAGGTGGCCTCTGGCGCTCCCTGCGTCCTGTGGCGAAGCTGAGCCCTGTGTGCCTCAGGTGGGCTCTGGCGCTCCCTGCGGCGAAGCTGAGCCGTGTGTGCCTCAGGTGGCCTCTGGCGCTCCCTGCGTCGGCACTGAGCCGTGTGTGCCTCAGGTGGCCTCTGGCGCTCCCTGCGTCGAAGCTGAGCTGTGTGTGCCTCAGGTGGGCTCTGGCGCTCCCTGCGGCGGCGCTGAGCCATGTGTGCCTCAGGTGGCCTCTGGCGCTCCCTGCGTCCTGCGTCAAAGCTGAGCCCTGTGTGCCTCAGGTGGGCTCTGGTGCTCCCTGCGGCGAAGCTAAGCCGTGTGTGCCTCAGGTGGCCTCTGGCGCTCCCTGCGTCGGCACTGAGCCGTGTGTGCCTCAGGTGGCCTCGGGCGCTCCCTGCGTCGAAGCTGAGCCGTGTGTGCCTCAGGTGGGCTCTGGCGCTCCCTGCATCCTGCGTCGAAGCTGAGTCATGTGTGCCTCAGGTGGCCTCTGGCGCTCCCTGCGTCGAAGCTGAGCCGTGTGTGCCTCAGGTGGCCTCTGGCGCTCCCTGCGTCGGCACTGAGCCATGTGTGCCTCAGGTGGCCTCTGGCGCTCCCTGCGTCGAAGCTGAGCCGTGTGTGCCTCAGGTGGGCTCTGGCGCTCCCTGCGTCGAAGCTGAGCCGTGTGTGCCTCAGGTGGGCTTTGGCACTCCCTGCGTCCTGCGGCAGCGCTGAGCCGTGTGTGCCTCAGGTGGCCTCTGGCACGTCCTGCGGCGGCGCTGAGCCGTGTGTGCCTCAGGTGGCCTCTGGTGCTCCCTGCGGCGGCGCTGAGCCGTGTGTGCCTCAGGTGGCCTCTAGCGCTCCCTGCGTCCTGCGGCGGCGCTGAGCTGTGTGTGCCTCAGGTGGCCTCTGGCGCTCCCTGCGTCCTGCGGCGGCGCTGAGCCGTGTGTGCCTCAGGTGGGCTCTGGCGCTCCCTGCGTCCTGCGGCGGCGCTGAGCCGTGTGTGCCTCAGGTGGCCTCTGGCGCTCCCTGTGTCCTGCGGCGAAGCTGAGCCGTGCGTGCCTCAGGTGGCCTCTGGCGCCCCCTGCGTCCTGCGGCGAAGCTGAGCCGTGCGTGCCTCAGGTGGCCTCTGGCGCTCTTGAAATGGAGAATTAAAAGTGCAGGTAGTCTCCAATTAAAAGTACGACGTTTTTCTTGGGCGTGCAGGTATTTTCCTACTTAAAATAAGTAAGTGCCGGTACTCAGTGTTGTGTGCTAGGGGGCCCGGCGAGTACAGCAACCAAGGTAGGCAGGCAGCAAGATCTCCAGACTCGGGGAGAAGAAAATAACACACACCTACGCAGGGATTGTGCTTCGGTGCACTGACCCGGATCATCCGGTTCAGCCCCCATTTATTCACCTGACCTCTTCCGGGTCACAGGCTAGACCACCCTCTCCCTGGGCAGGGGGGTGTTCCCCTTAAACATAACATTCCTCCTTTATCATGGCAAACAAAAAACAAACACCAACACCGGGTAGAGAAAACCCTTCCAGTATGGAAGACGAGAGAGATGGAGGGAGAGAGAGAGAGAGGGAAAGAGAGAGAGAGAGAGAGAGAGAGAGAGAGAGAGAGAGAGAGAGAGAGAGAGAGAGAGAGAGAGAGAGAGAAAAGAAGAACGAGGAAAAAGAAAGAAAAACCCACTGCATTTCTTTTCCTCAGTCCATCACAAAACCTTTCAGTCGAGACGACACCGCCGGGTTGGCTCGGAGATGATATCTGTGACCACCTCGACCTTCGCTCCCAGCTCTACTGCCTTCAGCTCCAGCTGCCCCCGGCGAATGTTCCACAGCTGCCTCGGGCATTGGGGGGGCTGACCCAGGTGAGGCATTCTCCTCGTTGACGACGTCACCCATTGTTTCGCCATCCTCAGACTCTGGCCCCACCTCTCTTGGTTGTGCCGGGCACTGGTACTTTTTGAACTGGGAGACGTTCCTGGTAACTGTCTCGCGACCCCTCTGGGCAGTGACCATCGTGCCCTTTACTGTCTGGATCACCCAGGGCTCGGGTTCAAAAGGAAGGGAGAACTTCCCTCGGGGATGTCGATTCTTCACCAGCACCAAATCACCGGCCACCAACGCGCTGCTTCGGGCATGGCGCCTCTGGGACATTCGGTCATTCTTGGCCCGCCTCTGTCGGAGGCGCTTGGATACTTGACGATACGCAGGCGAGGATGGTGTCACCTGAGGAAACACATCATTCAGCACCCGTTGGTTACACAAAGACCCAGGGCTGGCCATGGTGGTCGAGTGAGGTGTCAGTCGGTATTCTTTCACGAAGTTGTACAGGGCACACTCCATGTTCTGTTCTCGAGACATTGCTATCTGGAGTACTTTGTTCAGGGTGCGCATGAAGCGCTCCGCTTCACCATTCGCCTGTGGCCACCGGGGTGTGATTTTCACATGTCGGACACCTCTTGACCTGAGGTATTCAGAGAACTCGTGGCTGGCGAATGTTGGACCATTGTCCGTGCGTAGCTCCTTGATTAACCCATGGCTGGCCATGATTTTCTCGAACCGAGGTATGGTGTGGCTTGCAGTAATGGAATCCATTATCTCAACCTCGGGGTATTTTGAAAAATCATCAATGACGACAAGCATGTGTCGGCCATCCGGTAGGCTCCCAAAATCTGCACTCACCCGGTTCCACGGGTGAGGAGGTATGTCCTCCGTCAGGATTGGGGCAGGCGGATCAGCGGGCCCCGCCGCTTGGCAGAGCGCACAGGACCGGACTGTTCTCTCCACCACACTGTCCAAGTCCGGGAACCACACCTTGCTCCTCAGGCGTGATTTGGTCTTAACCACCCCTTGGTGCGCGTTGTGAGCTAAATCCACCACTCGCTGCTGTAGTGACCTGGGGATAACTAGGCGCGTGCCTCTCATCAGGCATCCCTCGGGGGACACAGCCAATTCGGACCGGACGTTGTGAAGGGCTTTCAACGCCACTTGTGCATCAACTGTACGGTGTGCCAGGTTCTCCAGCAGGGAATGCCACCTTCCTGATCCAATCGCTGAGATCACCATCTCCCAGCAGTCATCTCGTTTGGTCGCCTCCAGGATGTCCTCTAGCCTGATGGGCAGAGGGCGAGAGCGTTCCACCACCAACCTGACGTACTCCTCCGTCTCTTGAGCTTCAGACTCCTCTTCTCGGGTAACCGGCCGGGCATGTCTGGACAGGAAGTCCGCCGGGTTTTGTGTCCCGGGGCGGTAGATGACGGTGAATTGGTACTCTTGCAGCTGCAGGATCCACTTTTCAATTCTTGGAGGTGGTTTCGACGACACGCCCATGAAGAGAGGAATCAGCGGTTTGTGGTCAGTGTGAACTGTGAATGGCTGTCCATACAAATAGAGGTGGAAATGGCGACACCCCCAGTGTATTGCAATCGCCTCTTTTTCGATGTGTGAGTACCTTTGCTCTGTTTCCGTTAGAGCCCGGCTCGCGTAGGCTACCGGGGCCCACTCACCGTCCAGTTGCTTCTGGGACAAAACGGCACCCAAACCAATGGGACTGGCATCCACCGATAGTTCAGACTCCCGGGCGGGGTCAAAATACGCTAAGGTGGTTTCGGCAGACAAAGCGTGTTTGGTGGCCTGAAAAGCATCCTCTTGAGCGGGACCCCATTCCCATGTGGCAGCGTTCTTTGTGAGGTCCCGTAGGGGTGCCGTTAGGTTCGTGAGATTCCGGATGAACCGACCACAGTAGGTGACCATGCCCAGGAAGCTTCTCACTCCGGTAACTGTGGTCGGGGCAGGAGCCGTCTGGATGTCACGGACTTTCGCGGGGTCGGGCGACACCCCCTGTTGTGAGAAGTGATATCCAAAGAACGCTATCTCCTTTTTTAGGAATTCGCACTTTTCACGATGTAGCGTCAGGCCACTGTCCTGGAGCCTCCGGAATACGCATCGTAGACGGGTCATGTGTTCCTCCAGAGTCGGTGCATGTACCAGGATGTCATCGCTGACGTTTATAACCCCACTGAGGCCAGCCAATACACTTCTGATGGTGTCCTGAAACACTTCCGCCGCGCTGGACACCCCAAAACTGAGGCGCTTGTAGCGGCGCAGTCCCACATGGGTGGAGAAAGTGGTTATGGCCCTTGACTCGGGATCCAGCAGGAGTTGATGGTAACCTGCCCGGAGGTCCATCTTCGAGAACCAGTGCGATCCGCTGACCTCCGCAACGATGTCGTCGACCGTGGGTGTCAGATGGCGTTCCCGCTTGATGGCACGATTCGGCAAACGCATGTCCACACATATTCTGACTTCACCTGGTTGCTTCGGTTTTCGGGCTATCACAATGGGGGAGACCCATGGTGTCGGTCCTTCCACTCGCTCAATGATGTCAGCGGCCTCCAACTTTCTTAGTTCTTCCTCGACCTTCGGCCGCAGATGGAACGCTACTCTCCGGTGCTTGAGAGCCACCGGTTGCACTGATTGGTCTACGTGTAGCCGTACCAGGTGGTTCTTTAAACATCCGATTCCGTCAAACAGGTTTCGAAACTCGTCCACCAGTGACTCAACGTCTTCCAGGTGCACAGCGAAGGCAAACACCACCAGTTGCAAATGTTCCGCCGTACGACAGCCCAGCAGCATTCCCGCACCCTCCTTGGTGACGTACACTTTTGTGCGAACGGAGTGAGCCTCATGGGCGATGTCGGTGGTGAAGACGCCTAGCACCGTGAGTGGTGTGCCGGAGCCATAGGCAAACACCTGTATGGACGTTGGCTTTAGGACAGGCTGTATCGGGAAAGATCTCAGCATGGACTGGGCCATTATGTTTATGGACGCACCTGTGTCAATCAGCACCGGCGTCAGATGTCCTGCAATCTTGACGTGACACTTTGGGGCCCTCCGCCTCGGACATCCATCCGGTTGCAGGGCGTGAATGACATGGACCGTGCCTTCGTCCTCATCGTCGTCCATATCATCTTCCTCCGCCTCCTGTAGAGGGGCCTCCACCGCATTGATCTGCCGACCTTGTTGTCGTTGACGTCCCGCCGAGCGGCATACCTTGGCCAGATGGTTTAGACGACGACACGCCGTACACCTTTTCCCCTGTGCAGGGCATTGACCTTGGTGCGGGTACGGTCCTCCACACATGTAGCAGGAACGAGACGAGGGTGGTGGTTTGCTTTGCTCCGCTCTCTTTGAATTTGCTTTCTTCGAGGTCGTCGCCACCACCGCGTTCACTGGCTCCGTCTTCACTTGACGTTGAAGGGCTGTTTCCATATGTGCGGCACGCACTTTGGACAACTCCTTAGACCGGCCCATGGTGAGAATGTCGGCCATGGAGATGCCGGGCGTTTCGAGGACCCTTTCCCTCAACTTGACGGACGAACAGCCCTGGATAAACTGGGCCCGCAGCTCGTCGTCTGCGTCCGGGAGGGTACAGGTGCTCGCCAGCTCCTTCAACCGAGCATAGAAGGTGTCAACCGATTCCTCCGGTAGTTGCCTAGCTTGACGTAGGAGGAAACGTTCGTAATCTGGATTTGCTAGGGGTTCAAAATGCGCGGTCAGAGCTGCCTTGAGCGTGGCATAGGTGTGGGGAGGGCCGACTTCCACCACGGATTTGGCCAGCCGGTGAATGGCCGAACCACCCAGATGCAGTAGCATGGGCCGATGTCGTTCGGGCTTGAGGCCGACTGCGGCATAATAGTTCTCCAGGCGCTCCAGCCACTCTTTCCACATGGCCACCTGGGCGGATGGCGGGCCGTCCACTATGAACGCCTCAATCGGGGGCACCGTCGTCATCCTCACACCGGCTGGGCGGGAGGTCCGATGCAGCAGGCGCAGGCGGACCGGGGCGGGACAGAGTACGTGTTACAGGGGCGGACGCAGTCCCAAAAGAACCAAACCCCTCACCTCCGGCACAGGCAGTGGAGAGATCGCGGCCTCCAGGCACTCAGCAATCAGGCCTCAGGGTCCGGGCGGGCAGCTTGGGACGGCACGCCCCACGTGGCAACCAGAGGCCGCAGGCGAGATGGAGCAGTCAGGAACACCCCGCCGTCCTCCAGCAGCCCAGAAGGTACACCACCGCCTCCACGACAGCCACACGCACTGAACCTGACCAGGAAGCAGCAGGCTGCAACAGGCGTCCGTTTCTCCGGCCAATCAGCACCACCGGGACCCGATCTCCTGCGAGGAGACAGCATGCAGCAGGCCAGTCGAAGAGAGCTCCCCCACACGCGCTGTTTGCGCGGCGCCAGGCACGTGCGCGTGCGCCGTCACCGTGACGACATCGGCCCCGATCCGGGCCGTGGAGGAAGAGCGGGTGCAGAGAGGCGGCAGGCACAGGCCGCGGAGGCGCACGCACGTGCGAAGATCACTCCGGGAGGCAGCCACCACCAGAGCGGGTCAGGCAGCGCTTCGGCGCTCAGGAGCACACCCGTGCCCAGGGAGGAAGCAGGCAGCGAGGAACCAGCCCGCGTGGGTCAGGAGGTCATCAAACCCCCTCGTCGCCAGTTGTTGTGTGCTAGGGGGCCCGGCGAGTACAGCAACCAAGGTAGGCAGGCAGCAAGATCTCCAGACTCGGGGAGAAGAAAATAACACACACCTACGCAGGGATTGTGCTTCGGTGCACTGACCCGGATCATCCGGTTCAGCCCCCATTTATTCACCTGACCTCTTCCGGGTCACAGGCTAGACCACCCTCTCCCTGGGCAGGGGGGTGTTCCCCTTAAACATAACACTCAGTACCGGGTAGTAACGGCCCATTTACAGCACTGGCTGTGCGTGACTGCGGTGGGCTCTCGCGCTCCCGACGTTCATCCGCGCGTGCCTCTGGTGGGCCCTCGCGCTCCCTGCGTTCATCCGCGCGTGCCTGCGGTGAGCTCTCGTGCTCCTTGGGTTGAGGGGCGCACGCGCCCCGCGGGGTCGACGCTCAGGTGAGTCCTCGCGCTCCCTGCGTCCAGCGGCGGCACTGAGCTGTGCGTGCCTCAGGTGAGTCCTCGCGCTCCCTGCGTCCAGAGGTTCAGCCTTGCGTACCTCAGACTCGCGCGCTCCCTGCGTCCAGCGGCGGCGCTGAGCCGTGCGTGCCTCAGGTGAGTCTGCTCGTGCCTCTGGTGGGCCCTCGCGCTCCCTGCGTCCCGCGGCGCACGCCGCTCAGCTGCGCGTACGTCACGGGTGACGCAGTCGTACTTAAGGGAGGCGCGGCCTCTGGTATCCGCTGTCAGTGCGGATCCGCTGCCGGCGCCGAAGCTCCCTCTACGGTCCCGTCCTCAGAGGAGCCACGTGCACCCGACCCGGCCGCGAGAGGCTCAGACTCGGCCTAGGTAAAGCCCCCGCCCCCTGGTCTTCATTGTCTTAGTGTAACGGTCTCACTTCAGGGACTCTTAACCTGCCGGTGCCGCCCGGCCTCCTGTTGACCCTCCTGTCCATGGCCCCTCGTTGCTGATAATCTTTGTGAAGTTCCAGGTTCTTGGGGGTCTTCTCCCCCCGGCTCCTCGTGACGGTGGGAATAAAGGGTGCGCACCTTTAAATCAGAGGGCACTTGTGCCCAGAGTGGTGCGGGGGGGGGGGGGCTTTTTCATCTTTCTGTCGTCTTTAGATTCACTGAAGATCTTTCTTTCTCTCTCTCTTTTTTTTTTTTTTCTACCCCCCGGGCTTCAGTAAGAATCCCCTGCCCTGTCTTTAACGCTCTCTTCCCCTTTCCCCGTTCATCCTCTCCCCCTCTCTCTGTCTGTCTCTGCTGCTCCAGCGGGAGGTCGGGTCCCGCTGTGCACTCTCCTCCCGCTCATTGAATGTTGTGCATAAGGTCCGCTTTCCCGTGATGCTGATTGATTCTTTTTAATTTTTAAACTTTAAATTCCTAGTTATTTTGGGAATGACGATTTACAAGGTGCGAAATGTCTGTGCGGGTAAGACTTGGCCGAGGTCAGGTCCCCCCCCTCCCCCCCCGCATTCTGATATTTGTAGTTTTGTGGGTCCCATTATAACTTGATGATTTTGTGAAGGTCTGCGCCTTGAGGCCGAGGCAGCGCTGGGCGCTAGTATATGGGTCGTATCTTCTAGCCCTCTAGGGGCGCCCCCCCCCCCCCCCCCGGACTGACTGACTACACTTTACGCACATCTCTAACGCTTCACGCGTTCGTGGCTCCTCTGTCTGCCCCCCCCCCCCCGCTGCACCACTCACTGCATGTCATGCCCTCCTGATCTCCCATGGCTTGATTCTAGTCACTGCCCCCCCCCCCCCCCCCACTGCTGGCAGTTTCTACCCCTCACTGCCTCTCATGCCCTCCTGATCTCCCATGGCTTGATTCTAGTCACTGCCCCCCCCCCCCCCCACTGCTGGCAGTTTCTACCCCTCACTGCCTCTCATGCCCTCCTGGTCTCCCATGGCTTGATTCTAGGCACTGCCCCCCCCCCCCACTGCTGGCAGTTTCTACCCCTCACTGCCTCTCATGCCCTCCTGGTCTCCCATGGCTTGATTCTAGTCGCTGCCCCCCCACTCTGCTGGCAGTTTCTACCCCTCTCTGCCTCTCATGCCCTCCTGGTCTCCCTTGGCTTGATTCTAGTCACTGTCCCGCCCCCCCCCCCCCCACTCTGCTGGCAGTTTCTACCCCTCACTGCTTCTCATGCCCTCCTGGTCTCCCATGGCTTGATTCTAGTCACTGTCCCGCCCCCCCCCCCCCCCCCCCCTGCTGGCAGTTTCTACCCCTCACTGCCTCTCATGCCCTCCTGGTCTCCCATGGCTTGATTCTAGTCACTGTCCCGCCCCCCCCCCTGCTGGCAGATTCTACCCCTCACTGCCTCTCATGCCCTCCTGGTCTCCCATGGCTTGATTCTAGTCACTGCCCCCCCATTGCTGGCAGTTTCTACCTCTCATGTCCTCCAGTTCTTCCTGGGTCTAGACTCGCACCCCACCCTCACTAACGGTCACTGCTCCCCTCTAGAGTCCCCTGTGCTTGGTTCTAGAGTCACCGCCCCATCCCTGCTGGCAGCCATGCCCATTCAGGGCCTCTGATGCCCCCTGGTATTCTCGAACCTTTTGGCACTGATGTCACCCTCCCTGCTGCTAGTTACTATCCCCTCTGATGCGCTTCCTGGTGCTTGGTTCTAAAGGCACCCCCCACCCTTACTGGAGGTCACCGTCTGGTGCCCTCCTGGTCTCCCTGGTGCTCGGTTATAGAATCCCCCCCCCCCCCTTCCGTTGATTCCTTCCTTGTGTCCCTAGTGTCTGGTTCTAGACTCTCCGCCTATCTCCCTCCCCCCCCCCCACTCCATTGGCAGTCTCTGCCTGCGGTGCTCTCCTGGTACCCCCAGTGTGTAGATCTAGAGTCCTACCCCCACCCCTCACTTCTGGCAGTCTTCCCTGTGGTGCCCGCCCCGAGTGCTCCTGTTTCTAGACTCCTTCCCCGCTCCCCCATGCTGCTCTCCTGGTGCCCCCGTGCCTGGCCCCAGTCACCCCCTATCCCTCACTTCCCTGGCAGGCTGCTTGTGGCGCTCGCTGGTGCCCCAAGTGCCTGGTTCTAGAGTTATCCCCTACCCCAGCTCTTCCCTGGCAGTCTCTGCAGCTGGTACACTCGGAGTGCCCGCGGTGCCTTGTACTAGGGTTACCCCCCCCCCCCTTCCCTGGCACTCTGTGCCTGGGGTGCCCCAGTGCCTGGTTCTAGTCACCCTTAAACGCCACTTCCCTGGCAGTCTGCCTGTGGTGCTCTCCTAGTGCCCGCAGTACCTGGTTCTAGTTACCCCTCCTACCCTGGCAGTGTCTGCCCCGGTGCCTGGGACCAGTCACCCCCCCCTCCCCCCTACTGCCTATAGTGCAGCGCACAATGAGGAAGGCTCCACGCCGCCCCCGGTGCCCCCCGGGCTGGGTCGCAGCTTCCAGCAGGGCCGGCCTTGTGCAGCTCTGGCTCGGGTGAATGCGGACCGCTGACTTGGCTTCTAGGGCCCTTTGCAAAGTGCGAGGGCGTGGGGGGGCCACGGGGGGGAGGGGTGCTGGTGCTGCCCCAAGTGTCACTGCACTGCTGCTCCACGTGATGGGTGGATGGCACAGGGTTCTGGCCTCGGAGGAGGCTGGCACAGGAGGCGTTCTGCGAGTACACGGAGGGCACAGGCAGCCTGGCGCAGGAGGCGCTCTGGGGGTACACAGGGAGGGCACAGCCAGACTGGCACAGGAGCCCCTCTGCGGGTACACAGGGAGGGCACAGGCAGACTGGCACAGGAGGCGCTCTGGGGGTACACAGGGAGGGCACAGGCAGACTGGCACAGGAGCCCCTCTGCGGGTACACAGGCAGACTGGCACAGGAGGCGTTCTGTGGGTACACAGGGAGGGCACAGGCAGACTGGCACAGGAGGCGCTCCCTTGGTACACAAGGGGACATGGGGAGGGCACAAGCAGACTGGCACAGGAGGCGCTCTGTGGGCACACAAGCGGTACTCGGAGGGCACATGAGGAGCCCGCCCTGTGGTACACGGGGCGTACAGTGTGTGCACAGAAGGACCCCGAAGAGGGGGGGGGGGTGGGTGGGACGCACAGGGAGGTTACCGGTCTATGCAGGGATGCACAGTAGGGGAAGGCACCTAGGGTCACAGGTGCTGACCATGCAGGGGTGGGGCAACCCCCCCCCCCCCTTATAGTCCTATCCGCAGGACGAGGTGTGGTCTGTCTAGAGCCCCTGTCACCTCACTGCTGTGTAAAGAAGCTGAGGTTGCGGGTCCTGGGCACGGGGGGGGGGTCGTGCCGGGCAGGGGTTCTTAAGTTGGTGGCCGCCTCTCCTGTGGGTGCACTGGTCCACATGATGACTTGTGAGTCTATTTTTAGTAAGGCTTTCTAGCTGTGGTTCTCGACTCGACCCTACGAGTTCTAGGGTTTTCGCCGCAGTCACCTGCTGGAGTTTGCCCTGCAGAGTAGGAACCGTCCAGAGCCGCAGGTGTAGTGGCCCTGGCCCATGCGCCCTAATTAAGGCTGCCCAGACGAGTTTGGGGTCTTGACCCTTTCTTGTGTGGGGGCCACAGCTGGGCCCTGGTGTGTAAGCAACATAGTGTGCTGTGTGGTGGCAAAGGGTACCTTGGGGGAGGGATGCCAGCTGCTCACCTCTGCATGCCCAGTTGCGTTTCCGTCATTGGGTTTGCAGCGGGCATTGGTGAACAGACTTGGTACACGCTGCTAGAGGTGCTGGCTAGTGGGCATGCTGCTGACACTGGACCAGTGTTGGGGAGGGGTTGTCCTGGTTGCACCCTGGCCTTGTAACTGGCAGTGTTCTTGGGTGGGGGTAAAGGTTCTGGTTTGGCCATGTGGCTGGCAGTGTTTGGGGAGGGGGGGGTGTTAAAGTTTCTGGTTGGCCCCTGGCCTTGTGGCTGGCAGTGTTTGGGGGGGGGGGAGGGGGTAAAGGTTCTGGTTGCGCCCTGACCTTGTGGCTGGCAGTGTTGGGGTGGGAGGTTCTGGTTGCGCCCTGGCTTTTGGCTGGCAGTGTTTGGGGGGGGGGGGGTGGCAGGCAAAGTTCCTGGATGCTCCCTATGCTCTGTGGGTGGCAGTGTTGGGGGGGGGGGGGGGGGGCGAGTCTTTTTGTGCCCTGGCCTTGTGCCTGGCAGTGTTTGGGGGGGGGTAAAGGTTCTGGTTGCGCCCTGGCCTTGTGGCTGGCAGTGTTTGGGGAGGGGGTGGCAGGTTCTGGTTGCGCCCTGTGGCTGGCAGAGTTCCTGGATGTGCCCTGGCCCTGTGGCTGGCGGAGTTTGGGGTGGGGGGGAGGGGTGGTCGAGGTCCTGGATGCACCGTGGGCTGGCACTCTGGGTACCATGCATAGGATGTGCAGTCAGACCCTTCATGGTATCTTGCAACATGCAGTGTTGGCTAACTGAGCTGCCTGTTATATGTATTATAAAGGGGTCTCTCTCTGTATCAACCAAAGGGATGAGGTACTCTTAACAAGTTATAAGTAAATTCCCTTTAGAATGCACCTGAACAATATATATACACTATAGCCCCATACAAAGCTAATATACACTATAGCCCCATTCAAAGCTAATATAACTCTTCAAGAAGCACTAAAGGATGCGCGGGTTTGTGTTGCCACCAGGGTAGGAGCGTGTGGTTCTTCACGTCTTCTGATCTCCTAACGCAAAGTCTTCATTTGACTCGGTAACCGCTGTCGGGTGATTGCGTTCGTACCCTGGTGACCACACACAACTGCACTCCTTTAGTGCTTCTTGAATTTCACAGCAACAAAAGGCGAACAGCAGATCCTTCATAAGCGGAGCCAAATTCAATGATGGCGCTCCATACCGGAGGCTGCATATGAGGGATCCTAAAAGGCGGATTGTCTGCTTTTTAAGATTGGGGGGTCTACTGGATACCAATAGAGGATTTCTTCTTGACTTTTAATATTAATTGAAGTTTAGTTTACAAGGATCTCTAATAATGAGGACACAAGAGGTAGAGAAAACCTTATGATATTATGTCTTGAAAAAGATGGGAGAATTTTGAGTAAAACCATCGCAACGCGTTTTTGGATGGCATAATCTCTAAGGGAATGTAGTATTTTTCGAGTAAAAGTTGAACCGGACCAGATCCTCACTGATTCAGATATGTCCGTATAAAAGACTAATTTAGGAGACTGGAACTGTTTTCTCTTGTACATATTTATGTCTGTATAACGATACGGTATATGTTGTAGAGATTGTATGGAATGTTTTAATGTAAAACCCTCCCTTTTTTTTTTTTTTCATTGGATCAATTGTATGGTCTTTTTTTGTGATTTTATTAAAGAAATGCTGTCTACTATTGAAGTAGACGTGTAAAAGATTTTAAAAATTTGCTTGTGATCTTTTGTTTTATGAATGTTATATTAGCTTTGTAGTGTGTGTATGTATATATAATATATTCAGGTTATAAGTAAATTCCCTTTAGGATACACCTGATCTGCCTGCTCCCAGACTGGATGGCGCGCAGTCTATTCCTAGCTGGTGTGCCGTTACTACTGCCTCTCAACTCTCCACCCCGGAGTAAGGCTCCGCTGTCTACTATATTTAGTTTTCCACTTTGAAGTTGCTTGTTCTGGGTCTCTTCCGTTGCACCCCGGATCTGGCTGCACCAGAGTGTTTCCGTCGCTTTGTGCTAGGTGCTCCTGGCCTGGAGCACAGCCAGTGACTTGCATGCTGTTCTGAGCTCTTTACAGCGTGTTCCAGTGTCTCCGCCTGCGTCACAGCACGCCTAGCTCTTCAGGTGGCATTCGTGGACGGCTCTTGGAAACCTTTTGGCTCTCACTTCTGAACCAAGTGTTCCTTGCCAGGACCCGCTGTACATTGCTCTGCTAGGGCCCCACTGTGTGCCCTTCCAGGACCCACTGTACATTCCTTTGCCCTGCAGGCTGTAGTTATGTTCCCTGCCAGGGCCCCACTGGCTGTGCCCTGCCAGGACCTGCTGTATATTGCTTTGCTCTGCTGGGGCCCCGCTGTGTGTGTGGGCAGGCACCAGTTTAATGTCTCCTGCCAGGGGCCCCTGCACCGAAGGGCTTTCGGACCAGAGTGTTTTGAGGAGGTTTTTGATTTCTAATCAATCGGAAAACGCAAGCCAAAGTCCTAATGGTGGCTAACCAAGAACTTACAGGGGCTTAGAGCCCGCCTACTGCTTACTATTGGTTGGCAATATTTTCTCTTACTTGGTGACTTCCTGGTCTCTTTGTCTCCTCCTGGAGCATATTCGCTATCATCTAATTGGCTTGCGTCTAGCCCTCCGCTGCTCACACTTGGATAACTTTTTATTTTTTATTTTGCTTCACCACTCTTAATGCATGTTTTCCAGCTCTCTTGCGCTTCTCCTCCGTGCTCTGTTACAGTCCCCCTTCCAGGCAGCAAACTGCTGCCATCTCCTTGCTGCTAAAGAGAAATTTTTGCAACTTTATTTACTGATCTAGAAGCTGTAAATAAAACTGCACCGCATCCCTCTGAATGTGTGCATGTTTAAGGATGCCTGGGTGCCTACAGAATGACGCAGCCGCGCCACCACACTTTTTTCTTTCTTGGTCCTGCTGCACAACATCTTGCTGATTCTATACAGCATCACCAAAGTCTCAGACACGTCGACGTCCGGCACTTTTTGCTTTTACCGCCTTGTTTTTAAGGCTTTCCTGCTTCCATGGATGTAAAGTGCCATCTACTGTTGTCGCTAATATTAGATAGCCATAACACCTGTTTATTTGATACACGTATACTCCTGGAAAAACGTCTGGTTTTTAGGTCTCGCCTGGCGTTAGCAGCGTGCATGCGCTGCTCTCGCCATGCAAGGGCTTCTTGAAATCGATTGAAACGATTTCAGAAGCTTGCTTTCTGCTCCGCGTGTATTTTCCATTGGTGCATGTCATTTTGCATCACCAATTACGCAAAACCAGGTGTCATGATTGTCCCGAGGCTTTTTAGTCCCTCCTGGTTACCACCCTGTCCACTTTTTACCCTGCCCAGGTGGATTGGATCTTTTTCTGGCGGCGTTACACTCTCTCCATTATTTGTTGTAGGCACTTTTTTGTTCATTAAGGATGTTAGAATCCGGGTTCTCTGGTTGGCACAAGTAGGTACTTGTGACAAGCAGGGAACCTCTACCCTAGTCAGGGTAATGGGCTACACTACTAAAACAACCCCTGCTCACCCTCTAGGTAGCTTGGCGCGAGCAGACAAGGCTTTTCTCAGAGCGTTATAGGTTAAGCATTTGTGAACACATACAGTAACTAAGTGGCAACACAACATATGGACACCACACAGGTATTTATATTAAAAATAAGGATTCTTTATATAGGAATATCACAAGACCATTAAACAATTAAAAATACACAATACGGTTGCTTAGTTGGTAGAAGATTGCTTAGTTTCTCTTGTTCTTAAATGCGACACTTTAAGTCAATGTACCTTAGATGCGACACGCAGGGCAACGAAAGTGTTGCAGCAATGCAGTTGCGTTGCAGTTCTTGGTGCAAAAGAAATGAAGACGGGATCTTCCAGATGCGTTGCGCTTCTCCGATGTTGCGAGAAGACTCGCCTCGATGCGTCCGCTACAGCGGCGTCACCTTTGGCAAGATGCAGCGACACTCTTCTCCGATGTTGCAAGACGCTTCCACTCGATGCGATGCTACAGCAGTGACACCCCTTCTGCGAGATGCAGCGGCTCCGGCGGCACGCTTCTCCGTGGATGCGAGGCGCTTTTCTGGATGCGGTGCAATGCGACAGCTGCGATGGCGACACGCTTCTTCGGCGTTGCGAGACACTTCCGGAATGATGCGAGACGCTTCCGCTCAATGCGATGCTGCCGCGGTGACACTCAGCGAGATGCAACAGCTCCGGCGGCACGCTTCTCTCCCTTGCGTCGTGCTTCCAGTTCCTTGCGACACGCAGTCCCTCAGAAGGCCCAACAACAGCAGCAGGCACTTCCAAAAGACTTTGGGGAGCTGGGGATGAAGTCCACTGGTCCTGGGACTTCGTTCAGGGGGCAAGCTCAGTTCAAGCCCTTGGAGATCTTTAAGCACAAGTTGAAATAAAAGTCTTTGTAGTCTCTTCTCCTCTCCTCCAGCAGCAAGGCAACCACTGCAGGCCAATCCAACATGTCGGGGACAGTTACTCCTCCTACAGCTTTCCCAGTTCTTCACTTCTGGCAGAGGTTCTTCTTGTTTCAGCAGGATCTGATCTAATTTCTTGGGAGCAGGGCTCCTTCTTTTATACGTTACAACAAACAAATGATGGACGGAATGCTGACAATGTAGACATTCTCCCCCAGTCAAGAGATCTGGGTTAAATCCATCGTTCTTTTGCCCACTACACCACCCCAGTTTAGACATAGCCATATGCAAATCAGTCTGGGCTGGACTGTTCCCATGAGGCACAGGGTCAAGACTGATTTGCATATGGCCATGTCTGAACTGGGGTGGCGTAGTGGGCAAAGAACGATGGATTTAACCCAGATGTCTTGACTTGGATGTCTCTGCCCTACTGCATTGTCAGCATTCCGTCCATTTGTTTGTTGTAACGTCCTTCTTTTATACAGCAATTCTTTTGTTCTTTGTCGCCAGGGGGCCTGGCTCAGTCCGGTTTTGGAGCACTTTGTTGTGGTGACTCTGCTCTTTCCTTTCAGCAGTAGGGCAGAGACATCCGCCGCTCCACAGGGGGCAGAGCCGGCATTGTGGTGGCAGAGCACAGGTCTATTCAGAGTCAAGGTGTATACACCCATCCTGGTGTAATCTCTCTTCCCACCACCTGGCAGCCAGCCTGTCTCCTGGAATTCCCCAGCCCTGCTCCTTACTGTTACTAGGCAGAACACACACTCAGCAGAGGCGGACTGAAATGGCCAGGTCAGTAAATACTAACTTTCTAAAAGTAGTATTTACAAACACAGGATATTAAAGTAAACTTTACTAAAAGAAGTATTTTATTATTCTGAGTTCAGGCATACTAAACTTGACTTTCTACCATGCTCTGAGTCCGCTGGGATTATAGCGTGTAGTAATTCCAGCAGCCCATTCTGGCCTATGAAGAGCAGGTAGCCTTCATTAGTGAAACTAAAATGGCTGTAATTCACTATGGACATGCCACACACATCAGGGCATGTCCTACCTTATACCTACAATGCACCCTGCCCTTGGGCCTACCAGAGGGGTGACTAATATGTAGCTAAGTGAAGGTTTGGGGACTGGCAAGTGTGTGCACTTGCCCAGTCAGCATGTCAGTACCAGACTGCACGCAGGTTCTGCAATGGCAGACCCTAGACACATTTTACTAGGCCGCTTCTGTGGGTGGCACAACCAGTGCTGCAAGCCCACCAGCAGCATTTGTATTTACAAGCCCTGGCACTCCTGGTGCACTTTACTAGGGGCTGATAGTAAACCAAATAGGCCAATCGGGTAAACCAATCAATGTATAAATTTTACAAAAGGGAGAGCATATGCACCTTAGCACTGGTCAGCAGTGGTAAGGTGCCCAGAGTCATAAAACAGCCAACAGGTCAGATGAAATACGGGAGGAAGGCAAAAAGTTTAGGGATGACCCTGCTAAACAGGCCTAGTCCAACAAAGGAGAGCCTTTCTGCAATGGCGACAGCTTGTTTGTTTTTTGCATCGCTCTTTCACTTAAAGTGAAAGCTCAATGCAATTGTAAATAAGCAGTTGCCTTTGCGCAATGTCGACAGCTTGTTTAATTTTACTTGCACTGAATGAGTCAGTGGTTGGATGTATGGATCTCATGTGCAGGGATGCGTGGCGCCTTAATGTATATATGCCTACACGGACTCAAGACTTCTATGCCGAGAGGGCTGGGGCAGAGAGTCCTGGAAGGGATCAGTGACATGCTAGACCACTTTATATAGGGCCGTTGAGGCTATGGTGAAGTCGGAAGGGACCCGTGGTTGGGGGTGGGGCTGTTGGAGTTGGAGACCATTGCATGCCCATTGGGATCTTTGTTAAATGTGGCCAGCCCCCTCGTTCCCAGCACTAGAAGCGCCCTGACTTCCCTTCTGGGAATTTAAAGGGCGGCACTAGGTAAGTGAAAAGCTTCGAGGCGCTACATTAGCAAAGGTCTCCCACGCCTGGTGTGATGGTCCGGTGCTGCACATAACACTGCTGTTGGCACTTACTTTAATAACGTAATTTTAAACGCAGGATCGCAAGTGTCAGAATGCAAATGGAAAATCCAAGGCTTGGTGACAGTTACGCCTAAGGAGGAAGGACTCAGTCATTCACGCTGAGCTCGTTCTTTCCAGTCATAGGCTTTGATTTAATGAAGCAGTGCAGTTTGGGAGTTGTAGTATTTCTCACTTGCAAGTACATAAACTGTTTAAATGTGTGGCGGGGCTCATATTCCCAAGATGCACATAACAACCAAGATGACAGCGCGCGTCATTCTGATGTAATGTCCGCAAGCACGCGCGCCAGGCTGTCCTAGTTCAAGCATGTTTTAATGTTTTTGCTTTGCATTGTGGTAATTGTAGTTGTGCTCTTCGCGAGTGCCTCAGTAATGCAGGAGGGTGGCTGCCCAGGACAGTTCGGGAGCTCTGCTGGCGGGTGCAGTGACCGCATAAAGTGTGTGCATGCGTGGAGCATGCAGGTTCGTTTGCGTTGTGCGTTTTTCAGATTTAACTTAAACCTCCTGAGCAGCACACATTGGGGTCAGACCTGTCGATCCGTGTTTGTTTGGGGAGTGTTCAGGGGGGCTGGTCTATTCTGGGCCGGAGGACGTTTAACTGTGGAGTGCGCCGCAGAGTAAATATGTGCCCCTTCCGTGCCCACCATCCTCCTGCCCAGAGTCCACCATCCTCCTGCCCTATCCTCCTTAGAGCCCGCTGCATCTCACACATGGTACTAGTGCAAACGGGGGTAATCCAGGTCGCCAGGGGTTTAAGTGGGGGTCCTTGAAACGGGCTGTGCTATAAAATTAAGGACTTAGTTTAAACTTGCATTTAAATTCCCAGTGTCACTGTACCAACACATTTGCATAGAATCACACATGTGACTTGCATAGGTAATCCTTGCTCTGTGCGCTTTCTAAAGGCCATGGATTGAATGAGCACCTATTCTTTCTGAGCATCCCTTAGCCCCCGACAGGCACTGAGAGAAACACGCATGCACACTGTTGTAAACACCTGGATGGCACTCGGTTCGAATTATGCAAGAGTAATATGTGGTCAGAAATTAAAACGCCCAATACAGCATCTTGGAAAAGCAAACCTTCTTTGCAAGGTTAGGCAAAGCGCGTGAAATGTAAGCAAGGGGCGACATGGAACGCTTGAACATCTTTGACGTCCATTGTTCAAAAATAGATCCGAGTTTGCACGAAGAGTTGAGGACATGAATACAGTGCCAGAAAGACCCGTTTCAATGTGTTTTTAAAATACTATCGCGTCTGAGACACGGAGCAACCCGGCCCCCTTAACCCTGTGTCCAATGTTTTGTTACTTGTGCAACGGGATAGAACAGGCCAGGATTGCTCCACGTTGCAATACAGAAACGACAATTGCACAAATGTGAAACGCCGACCATGAAGCCTCTTTACATACCCACAGCTCGTTCTTCGCTTACTCAGCTGCTCGCCCACGAGCAATAACCATTCAAGACTTTCCAGTCTATGAATAAGGGTCCATTCTGGGTTTGCGTTCTTTTGCTGCCCAACTGATTTTGCCTCCGAGCCCCCTCTTTCGATTAAGTCTAAGGTGCTCATTTTTATGTAAAAATAGACTTAGTGGTGGAATCCGTGTGCAACAAGCATTGGAACGTTTTGATTTGACGCCATTCCCAGTATATTGCACATATGAAAACGGAAGCAACTTTGTTCATCTTGCTTTAATCGTGTTTTTTTTTTTTTTTTTTTTTTTCACCAGTGAAAAGCTTGTCTATTTCCCTGGTCGCTTTTGAGAAGATGTGTGCACGTGACTCATTCACAGCAACTTTGTCCTCCCATGGAGGCTTTTATTTGTTTAGATCTCGCCTGGCGTAAGCAACACACATGTCCCAGTGAAGGCCACTCAACTCTAATTGGGCTTACCTGGTTGCTCCAGACGTGACCTGACTCTCCACCGCCTGGGGAGACCCCAGGACCTTGCTGGTCCGCACCGAAGCATCTCTTCTGGGTGGGTTACTGATGCCAAGGCTTGTTGTGGTCAATCCAAGCACCGACACCGCAGCACTCTACATCCTTTGTGGGAGAGCTCGCATCCTGGTATTCGACGCCTCCTGGTCCTTGTGGCTGCAGAGTCAAGCTTCACCTCTACGCACCTGAAACACCTGACATCGGTGGGCATTTGTCCATTGTTCCCCCCCCCCCCCCCCGGCCACTGGTAAGTGACCCAGACTCTGTCCCCTCTGCTTTCAGGGTCTTATCTTCGATCCAGGCTTGGATCACACCGGACACTTTCTCTTACCAGCAGCAGATTGCCATTGAAATCGACGACTATTCACGACCATCTGACACCTCTGCACCCAGCTTCCCTGAGTGAGGTCTGTCAAGTACTCCAGTGCTCCCATGGGTGCTGGCCCTAGAACCCTTTAAGTCTAAAGGGGCTTGCTCAAAGTCCTCTCCTAAGTGTACTTAACTTCTAAAATTCCAACTGCAACTTTCCCATAGAATAGTACGGGGCTTGCGCCTGTGTTCTCACTGCACGTGTCCCCTGTGGGTCTCCTGTGTCAATACCTTGGGTGGTTCCTTGGGGTCCCAGCGATTCTACGTGCTAGCCTGTCTGAAGAAGGGTAACATACCCTGGAACCAGTCCCAGGATGCTTGGTTCCAGTCCAGGAAGGACCTGGCCTGGCAGTTCGGTCTGGACTGTTCCCATGGTGCACAGGGTCAAGACTGATTTGCATATGGCTAGTTCCAAACTGGGGTGGCGTAGTGGGCAGAAGTACGATGGATTTAACCCAGATCTTTTGACTGGGGGAGAATGTTTGCATTGTCAGCATTCCATCCATTTTATTTGCTGTAACACTTCTCGCCATGTGAGGGCTTCTTGGAATCCATACAATTGCAGAAGCTTTCTGCTCCGCGTGTATTTTCCATTGGTACGCATCATTTTGCGTCACCAATTATGCAAAACCGGGTGTCCTGATTCTCCCGGAGGCTTCAGATTCACTGGATTAGGGTCCTGGGGAGGTGTGCCTGGGAGGTTTCACCAGCTGCCATCTTGTAAATTCTGCTTGAGGACACCTGCCCAGAGTGCCGGCCCATGTGTCAGGAGCCCCAGTGGCCACTCGCAAACTAAGCATTCAAAATGCAATAAGTCTTGCCTTCAAGTTAAATCCATTTGCTTTGCTAATGGTATTGTATTCTAGATTAGCATTATTTAGTGTATATTTGTGATATGTGCATATGTTTGCTCTCTGCTCGCCCCTTTCGTCTGCCTCATGCTATTGTAATCCTCACTATATGAAATTCACACAGACTATGAATTCACCTCTCAAATCTGAAACACTGCTTTTCCTACTAACGCTCTGCTTTAAGCTATTACACAGCTAACAAAACTGTTCTAACTACATACAACTACAACATATCACAAATGTACACTAAATGCAAAGCTAGAATAAAATACCATTAGCAAAGCTAGTGGCTTTAACTTAATCAAAGGCGAGACCAATTTCATTTTCAATGCTTGTTCCTCTTTGGGACTGTTTCTTCCCCCTCCAATGGTCTCTAGGAGGCGCAGCCTTCGGTTTCTGCAAATCGTGTGAGCGGCTGCCCTCCATCACAGGCAGCTGATGACTGAAGGCGGCAGTGTCCAGCAGTTAGTGTGGGATTTAAAGGGCTGGTCAGATTTGAAGAGAAGCAGGCTGTGGGGCTACTGTGATATGGGGCTGGCTGGGGTGATGGGTACTTGCCTGGCAGTCAGCCCAGACTGACAGACCTCGGTCTCCCTGTCAGACCGGGGTAGCGAGTCTGCTGGGAATAGACTTCAAGATCGAGAAACAGGACAAAAAGACTGCCTAGTAGCGATTGGCCCTAGCTGTGTACAATGTACTTGTTGAATGATTTATCGGGAATAGCGAGGGCTTCGTGTGAGATGAGAACTGGGGGATCTTAGCCAATGTAATTAACTGTGTGGCTTAAACACCTTTGCTAACAAGCATTTTCAATGCAATAGGTCTCACATTTGCGAGAGATTGAGCTGTTGGCATTGTAAATGACTGCCTTCGATTTACGTGTTGGTTTTTAAAACCTAAATAAAAGGCTTTGCCATTTACAATGCCAATAGCGTAAACTCTCTCTCAAATGTGAGACCTATAGCATTGCAATCACTGAAGAGCAGCAGGTTAATTATGCTCCTGACATGCCAATCTGGCAATGGGTTTGTTTCTTCACATTGGGGAATACGTTCCTTTAGGTTTGCAAGGAGTGAGTAACTCCACGCAGACATGCGCAAGTTTCAAACACCTCGGGCAGCATCAAGGACGGGTAGAGCAGCAGAAGTTGCAATCAAGCAATTTGGCAATGCCCTGTACACTCCCCAACCTCTTCTATAAGACCATCCTTGCCACACCTTGTGTTCCGGCGGCTTTGGTGTGGGTGAATCTTAATAATTTGCCAGGATTCAAGTGAGAATGAAAAGGAATTGAGCCCTATACAATATACCATGGTAATATCTAGTCTGGCATTTGGGTTTTCTTGAGGTACAAACATTCTGTGTGATTCTACTAATGCCCTCTGTGCGCCAAAATCCCCACCAAAACCATTTTGGGTGCATAACCTGGCGTTCAATGGGCATTTACAAACGCCTGCTTTTCACAGAGAAGGCCCAGCAAAGTCCCATGTATCATTACAAATACTTGACACAACTGTGTTCATTTAACAATAGTCTGTATTATAGTGCAAAGCGGGACGTGGAGATGTAGGCACATTCCAAATTGCTAAGGCACCAATCTCTTTAAAACAAAGACACCGACTACTTCCAAATCTTTTATATAAAAGTGTGGATGCCACTCACACGTGTGTTTTATGACCCTATCGAACACACCGTCTTAGAAATGAACTGTCGACTGCACTTGGCTTTGAAAAACATGAATAATTAAATAACCACTGGAGATCACAAACAATGCACAAGTACGCAATCTAGAAAAAGGCGCTTTTTTTTTTTTTTGTATCTCCCTTATTCAAATTGTACAGTCTTATTGGCTAGAACTTCCCCCTACAGTCAGTCAACCTGAGTATCGACCAGTGGAGCCGCACACTAGGACTTCCTGCCCCTCCAGAAGCATGTCCAGGTCACGACACCCTTTGAAAGGGGTGCGTCCGAAAAAATGTCAAGGACACGCCGTGCATAACATGCAAATAGTCAGAAATGGGAATACGTGAATCAAACTATATATGCTATAATGGCAGCAAACGCACTCAGTGACACAGCTTGAGTTTACAGAAACTCATACCTTTATCCAGTTTTGCATATATTGCATCCTCGCACTTCGCTAGAGCCTGGACTAAAAAAAAATAAAAAAAATAAATAAAAAATCCTTTGTAGAAACCAGTAACCAAATCTCTGCCCGAAAATATGCAGCTTATGTTTTGCTTCCGCAGTTAACTTCCTCAGTAGCTGTTTTCCAAACTCTGCTAACTTGCAACAACCAACCTCCTGTGAGGTAGCACCCCCGAGTGGCGAAGTACACCAGAGGCAATGGCGACACCAGAACAGTGGAGCGGATCACCTGACTCGTCTGATGTGAAAAACACCCTGTAATCCCACTCGTACAGACCTGTTGCGAATATATAATTAAACAAGCGCAGCCGAAGCGGACCGCGCTGAAAATACAAAAAAGTGAGGGTGGTGTCCCTAGAGGCCGCTCTCATTAAAAGTAAGAACATACAATTTTGAGCGCATAGCTGCGCATCCGCCATTGTCCCCATCGGTGTCCATTGTGATGAAAAATAGTGCTCACCCACCAGATAAAGCCCACCATGTTACGCTGTGAGCACAAAATCCAGTCCGGATGGGCGAGCCAAAAAGGGGACAGGGAGGAAACCTGTCTCTTCAAATAGAAAGCGAGTGTTTAGCATAAAGTGATGCGTGCCAATAAAAAGCAAGGGCAGAGCTTCCACTCCACTTCCGAAATCGCCTCGATTACAATGGATCTCGCGGAGCGAGCAGCGCATGTGCTGCAACATTAGGCGAGACCTATCTGTGCCTTGCATAGTGTGCTGCCTGACTACTGTTTTGCTGTTTGTCATTGCATCCAGCTATATAATACAAGTAAAGTTACACCAACAAGCCAGGACTACTGGATTTGTCAATAGTTAACTGCATAAGATAAATAAGCAGCAAGTATAGATTTCGTGTATATAATTGAAGATGCTTCAGTTCAGAAATGAGGCTCTGTAAAGAACTATACCGAGTCTCTTTGAAGTTACCTCCTAGCCAGTGAAGGGTTGTGCTGCTGCAGAGTTTCTTTTTTGTTTTTTTGTGTTTTATTTTTTTTTCTCCCACCCTGAGGTTGAAGGCAGAAATGGGAGAGCCCGATGGGGTCCCGTCGCAGCTCCTGCTTTTTAGAACTGCCGGTGCTGAGCACTGGCAGGACCCGGCACACTTAAAGCCCTGGGGTCCAGCTGTTGCAGGTTAGATCCAGTGGTCAAAGTGGGCGGGAAAGGCAGGGCACAGCGTGCCCCTACTTAAATTTCATAGTCTGTGCCCGTACTATATTTTAAACATGCCTCCTGCGAAATCGCCAAGGCTGATAGTTAAGGCTCGGCTTTTGGGGACGGGTGGAACTGGCAGAGAAAGGACTCTTTTCCTTTGTGCCCAGAGAAGACTAGGACAGTGTCCAGTTCTCCTGCTGCTGGCAGCCGCCCCTCCTCCTTCCTCGCTCCCCCTCATTTAGTGAAAACCGAGACTTCAAGAAACTGGTATTACCTGCTATTTGCTCCTTTAGTTTATTTGCTCCCCTGTGAAATTGATCCAAAAACACTTTTGCTGGAAACGTCGTCTTTCTGACATTTTTCAGTTTCTGGAGAACCAGGTTCAGCCTTCATGACCAGTTCACCAGACCTCTCCCCCTGAGGGAGCACATTCCCATGCTAGACCTTACAAGGCCCGCAAGACCTTAGAAGCCTTGGTGTCTTAGCACCAGAGGTGGACCCTAGCAGTGGAAAGTGTGGGTTAACCTTGAAGGCGTGTCCGCCACAATTCATTCTAAAGTTCACCTCCAGTCTTGCAGGCCTATGAAGCAGCACACCAGAGTGACGGTGACTCTCACTGAGGTCACAGGACCCTTGAGCAGGGTGGCTGTAGGGTAGTGCTGCATTCCAGGAGTCCCAGAGGTTGGATCAGGAGCATTTCCAGCTACTGGTTGTGCCAGTATTAAGGGGGGGGAGGGTTATTGGATTTTGAAGAGTAGGGGACCAGGAAGTAGTTATCAAAATGCAAATTGAGCCCTCCCCTCCCCCTCCCCCCCCCCCCCCCCCCCCCCCCGTATAGTAAAGTTAGATGGGGAGCTTGCCAAGTTGGCGACAGCTTCTGTCAGAATTTTAAACAGTTGTCTAAGGGGACCAGGGGGGGCGGTGTACAAGGATACCTGAGAAGGTAGGAGTTGAAGTGAGATGGAGAAGTTCTCTCACCTGTAACCAGTAAGTGAAATGGGAAACCAATACTAAATTGGAATATTGCTTTCTGCCACACCTGGCTCCTCCCAGTGACCCAAACCACAGGTTATTCCAGCCCCCTGATTCTCTGCCTACAGTGCCCCTACTTCCCCCCCCCCCCCCCCCCCTCCAACCACTGGGCGGATCCCTTAGTGGTTGACCTTGTATGCCACTGATTGATTTGGGACATAAGTGTGGGTGGTTGGTGCACAGCTGGGTTGTGTGGGTGGTTGGTGCACCCTACAGCTCATTGTGATTTCCTGCCCGAGTGTGGGTGGTCCATGTGCACCAGGGCAGCATGGGCTGGCAGGAACAGTGCAGCTGGTAGCCTGGTGCAGACTGCGAATCACCTGGTAGGACCTGGCCAAGTGTTGGAAGCGAGGAAGGTCGAAGCAGGTGGGTACTCGGTGGTGGGGGGGATGTTTGGGGGAATAAACCGCCATGGACCTCTGGGGGGGGGAGGGGGGGAGGTATCCCATCTGCGGCGTACATAGGGTTAAGGGGGATTTGAGCCGCCTGCTCACCAGGGCAGTGTCCAACGGATCGCTTGGCCTGGTCAGCTGGAACTGAATTTACACGAAGGATTGGAAGGCACTGACACCAGACTGGAAGCGACTGCAAGCACAACCTCTAGAACCTGCAGGTGATAACACTCCTTTCTACTGGACGACCTTTGTGGCACTGAGCACCAGGCAGGGCATCTTCGGTTATTTGACAAAGTGTGCAGTCCATATTTTACTTGCGTCCGTCTGGGGTCTGCGTGGTCTTCAAATCACTCAAACTTTGGATGCAACTGTTGCTTCGCCAGGGCTGGCACAATTGGCCCGTGCTGCAGCCGCCACTTGTACATCAGTAGCCTAATTTTTTTGCAACATGGTTCCTGTGACAGGGTGGTACGGCTGGTGCTGGGTCAGTCACATGTTTGATGGGAGAATGTCTGGCACGATAACCTAGTAATTTTGCGCTCTAGTGCTTCTAGCATCCAGGCTGACGCTGGTTCTGTTGCATGTTGGTAAAAGACTCCTCGAGGGAAAAGTGGAGAGTTTGCAAAAGATCAATGCAGAAGAAAGGCTGGTTGGGTTGGAGTCGGCCACTCTCAGGGAGAGCCAACAGGGCTGTCTCAGAGCTTCCCTTGCCTCATAGCCCATAAGAGGCCTGGAACTGGTCCAGTTTCCAGGTTTCCCATTTTGCCTCTGCTGGGCCATCTTAAAAATAGAATATGCTTCTTTCTTTAGAGACGGGAGGATCTGGAGCTTGAAACTCCAACTTGTAGGAGTGGAGAGGCGCATATCCGTGGGTATGTTTGTGTTCTTTCTGCCTGGGGGTGTGGGACTGTGCAGGCATGTGTGCCTACCTACGTGTGCTGTTGGCCATCTGTGGTTTGCTCTGAATAGTGCATGTCCGTGTGTGCATGCATGTTTGTTGTACAGCTCTTCAATCCCTGGCGGCACTGCACCCAGGATAATGTCCTGCATAGCTAAAACATACCTGGACCCAACGGAGACCTATTGGCTATGCCAATGCTTGTTTTATTTCCTAGCGAAGTTTTCTCTGCTGCAGGACAGCACATTTCTAGGAGAGTTGAATGTCTGCTCAAAAACCCTGAAGCCGTGGTTCACCGGGAGCGCAGTGCCCTGTTCACTAGGGCCACGGGTCCTGTGTTTGGCACTGCTTTGACTCCTGAGACCAGAGGTGCCCTGTTTGTCCATCCTGCACACCCTCCGGGGGTCCCTCGGGTCTCTTCACCTCTCATGGTGACTGCTGCGGGGGGGCATCTGCTGGTTCTCGCACAGTGACTGCTGTAGGGGGGCATCTACTGGTCCTCTCGACCGCTGCAGGGGTGGGGCATCTACTGGCCCTTGCACGACTGCTGCAGGGGTGGGGCATCTACTGGTCCTCTCGACCGCTGCAGGGGTGGGGCATCTACTGGCCCTCTCATGACTGCTGCAGGGGTGGGGCATCTACTGGCCCTCTCATGACTGCTGCAGGGGTGGGGCATCTACTGGCCCTCTCATGACTGCTGCAGGGGTGGGGCATCTACTGGCCCTCTCATGACTGCTGCAGGGGTGGGGCATCTACTGGCCCTCTCATGACTGCTGCAGGGGTGGGGCATCTACTGGCCCTCATGACTGCTGCAGGGGTGGGGCATCTACTGGCCCTCTCATGACTGCTGCAGGGGTGGGGCATCTACTGGCCCTTGCACGACTGCTGCTGGGGGGTGGGGCATCTGCTGGTCCTCGCATGGTGACTGCTGCTGGGGGGTGGGTCATCTGCTGCTCCTCGCATGACTGCAACCTGCCTCTGCCCCAGGTATGTGGCCTGCAACCTCACCCAAGTCTCTCCAGTGGGTCAAACGGCATAGCTGCACTAGTGAAGGGGCCCACTTACACCCTGTTGTGCCTCTGGGCTGATGCCAGTAGTGAAATGGCTTTCTTACACAACTGGGCCGCAGTACCACTCCAGTCAAATTAGCACTTGTGCACGAGTGAGGCACTTCACCATTCTAGTGCAGTGACCAGTGTTCACGAGTGGGCCATGTCCTGTGCTCTTGCATCTTCGGTGAGCTGGCTGGTCTGAGCAAGCCGTTAAGACTCACGGTATTATGGCCTTTGTAGAGTTCCACATGGAGGGGCCTCCTTCCTAGATGTCCATGGTTGGCTGCTCCCCACCCACGACTTACCGACCTCCAAATCCTTGTCAGTGATTCATTTGCAGGGCCAAAAGGAGTTTTTTTTTCTTCTCGCGCAGACCTCTGGTTGTGGAGCGTTGCTTTGCGAACCTTGAGGGACAGAGGGTTTGTCCCTGATGTGGTGTGGATCTGTCTGCTCTCCTCCTGTAGGAGGGGGGTGCAGTGCTAGGTTGGGGGATGAGGGGGGAGGTCTGAAGGGCTTTCCCTTAAAGGTTTTATAAAGCGCAAACATGACCCAAACGGGTATCAGAGCGCTGTACAGAGTAACTAACATTGGCAAGAGGTAGCAGCATGGTCACAGTAGAATAGGGAAGAATAAGAAGTGCCTGAAAAATAAAATCGGGGAGAGGAGTTGGCCTAATGGCTAGGGCACTTGACCTCAGACCTGGGGGAACTGGGTTCGAGTCTCTCTAATGACGCTGAACTTTCTGTGAGTCTGGGCAAATCACTTAATCTCCCTGTGCCTAACAATGAATGGGTGTCCTCGTGTAACGTAACTGGTGCTATGTAAAGCGCTCTGATACCTGATTGGATTCGGGTCAAGTTCGCTCTATATAAAACACTGCAAAAAAAGACATGTGGGGGGGTGTGCCTGGGCCGGAGGGGTGCAAGGGGGAAGACTAAATAAAGTGATCTCTACTAGTAGGCGCAGAGCAGTATGTCTAAAGGACAACACACCACGTAAAAAGATTGTCGAGGGAAGTGAATTGCAAATAGCATCAGGGCTATTGCTGATGAAGTTAATTCAAGAGTAGCCATTTGACATGGGGTTTTTTTTTTGTTTTCTTTAATAGGTCTCGCCTAGCGTTGCAGCGTGCATGCGCTCTGCGAGACCTATTGTGGATGAAATTTCAGAAAGGGGCTTGAAGCCCTGCCCCTCATTTTCAGTGGCTGGTTTTCGTGAAGCAATTTCTTATCTTTAGGAGGTGTACTACCAGATCATGTTTCCGGCAGCTTGTCTTTCTCCTGAAGTGGCTCTGCGGGTCACGTGACTGGCTGGCTGTAAGTTTCTCCCCGACCTCCCGCCGGGTGGAGAGTGTGGACTCAGTAGGCCAACTCAGGCAGGCTGTCATACATCTGGCTGGAGGGCTGCCGCAAACCCAAGTGTACCTGAAATTGGCACGTACAGTCATGCTCAGCCATACACATCTGGAGTCACACAATCTGTTGTCCGTACTGTTGTAGAGGTGGTCCGGTCTGGAAGCAGGGAGTAAGGAGTCGGAGTCCGCAATGCCAGTAAGCTGGAATGCAGTATATCGATGGTTCAGATACTGGTGAAGGCCTCACAAGATGGCGCCGGTGGGTCAGGTTCCCCTGTTATGCTCGCGCCTTCAAAAGGTCCGCATTTGTCGCATATTGCTTTCCGCATTCCTTCCGCAGATAGTGTGATATTGGGCTGTCTGCCCTTAGTGTTCATGGAGTTAGCGCAGATCAGCTCCTGCAGCTCGTAAGTCACTATCGTGGGTTCACTGTGCCATGTGGTCAGATGCTCCGCTTGTATTGCACCCCAGGGATATAAGTTGGAGCTGAGCCATCTTTGTAGAGGACTGCCTGGATATTCACATTCACGGTCCCGGTGAGTTGGACATCGACTCCTTAAATGTGGATTTTATTCTAGTCTTTGTTCCGTAAGGGGGGGAGCTTAAGGCTCACGCCGCCATCTTCTCTGCTCTCCAAGCCACATATTTAAGGAAACCTATATGCTTGTATATTTCCTCAAATACAGCTTTGCAATGAAAGGGAGATGGCCAAAAAATGTGAGGCAAGGTGCAGTATCTGTTTTTTCTGTGTTGCCACTTGGCACATTCGACCGCTATGGTGGTGAGGCCCAAGGGCGTTCATGACAAATTGAGCTGGACACAGACCCCATCTGTCCCCTGTGAGCAGCACCACTGCCCTAAATACCCACCCCTCTGTGCTCTTCTCGTGTGCTGCATGCACGGTTTAATGTGTTTCTCCCTGTGAAACTCCCACTCATGCTCCATGTTGCTCTCTTCTCCCCCCCCCCCCCCCTCATATGCTTCTTCCTCATCCTGTCTTACTTTTCCCGCATGTGCTGTTTTTCCTCTCCCTAGACCGGCTTCGTTGTACTTCCCACCCATCCGCTCCATGTTGCTTCCCATTACCCCCACCTGCTTGGTCTTTCTTTTTAATATATATTTTAATTTTGGAGGTCCAGGCATTAAGTTGGTGACAGCCTTCCACAGTACAAAAGCACTTTAATGCTACTTCAATGTAAATTATGATTTATTTATTTTTTAGTCCACCTCGGATTGTTAAATAAAAAATGGGTTCACGTCATTTCGTAGTCTTGTATGTCTGGTAAGGCTTGCACTGATGTGGCTGGCTGCATCGTTGCACCTTTTTAATCTTTGTATATTTTTTTTTCCACGATTTTGTTTTTACTATTGCTCATACTGCGCAGAATCCTGCTGCTGTAAAGTGTTAACAAAAAGGCAATGTCCAAGCCAAGTCCCAGAAGCGAGATTGGCTTTGCCAATGCTTATTATAAGCATATGTCACAAAACATTTCCCACATCCTAAATGTGGTAACTAAGTTCTTGCAATAAAAACCTTAGTTAGAAAGGATTGTTACATATCTTAATAAAGCAGTGTGGTGCCAAGTAGACGGATGTATTTAGAGCAGTCGTAGCCGTCCTTTTCACTTACAATTCCTTGGGATCGTTATTGGAACAATTCAATGACGCTGGCTCTGACTTCCTCTAATGTGAGGACCCGGTTTAAACAAAAAGGATGATTATAAAAATTTGAAACGAAGGCTAATGCATGGAAAGAAAAAGCATTGGCAAAAGTTCTGGCCACCAGCCTAGCTCGAGTGCACTTCTCTTTCGGTGGCTGTGCAGGGGATCTGGAAGCTGCCATCCCCGTTGGTGCCGCATTGGTGAATGCGCCGGTGCTCAGGCTGCTGAGGGGGGCGCTATTGCACCCTGATGTGATAATTGCTTTATTTTACTACTCCCAGCAGCGGGCGTGCTTGGTTTGAAGAGCGTGAGTTCCGGCGGTGTGAGTACCAAGTGTTTTCTCGCCGTCCTTTGTTTGTTATGACCAGCCAACATTTTGGGGACGTTTCACCAGTGCAAATAGTCATTTAATTTCCAGAAGACGTTTTTTTTTTTTTTTTTTTTTTTTTTTTTTTAAGCACATGCCGTAAGGTGTGGATTTTGTGGTATTTAGATTCAGGTCATAGTCTCCTGACATTTAGGACAGTTAAAATACACTGGAACCGAGCCGGGGTGGTGTTTCTGCCCCGTGGGAGAAGATCTTCGCATGGGTATTTATATAGCGCCTACTACCACTGAGGTGTTTAGTGCAGATATTTTCGGGGTTATATCTCTGAGGAAAATGGTGGACTGGACAAATATTCAATGCAATCTGAAATATAAGATTAACCTCTTATTTGAATGCATTCGAAGTGCTAATATGAGAATATAAACTTTATTTTACAATTTAATTTAGAATCTTGGTGAAACTATGGAATTGTTGCAAAATGTTTAAGATGCAATTGTCAGATGTTCTTTTTATGACTGGCATGCTGATGAGCTTTGCGGGGGTCAACAGTGGGGTGAAAGACATTGTCATTTACAATGCCATTTACTACGCCAGTAGCTCTAAATTAAGCAAATGCAAGATCTATTGCATTTCCAATGCTTGTTTAATAAAGCAGTCTACGGGTTGGATCTGATCTCGGCTGGAAGGGCAGTCCCAATTCTTTGAGCAAGCCTGGGGAAGGCACAGCTGTAAGTTCTTTTCTTGAGTGTAGGAGGTTTCAGTAGTAGAGTATTAGAGCTTCGTGAGTTCTGACTAGAGCCAGAGTGTTTATTTTTTTAGCCTGGTACACGGGGTGGGGTATTGGAAGTGTGTAGCTCTATGCATCAGACATGCTATCTTGTAGCGGAGCCTGGGTTTGTCTGCTTGTATCCTGTAGGGGGGGCGCAGTGTTTGGTGGGGGAGCGGGGTCTGAGTGGTCTTGCCTTCACCCCGAGCTGAGGCAGGGGAAAGCTCAGTCTTTGACTCCGATGTTATTTGTGTAAAGGGTGTTGGGGGTAAGATTCTTCTGGTGACCTTTGACCTGGGTGCTAGTAGATAACTTGACATCTCATTTAAGCCTTCCTGGATGCTCCTACCACTGCTTCCTGCCTGTGGTGTAGAAGGTGAGGGATTGTCCTGTGTACTAAAGATCAGTGTATTTGGGATGCAGGGTGTTCTTGGGCCCTGGTGTCACAGCACCTGCTGCACTAACCGTGACACCGCCCCTGCCCCTCCTGTGCCATTCCTAGTGGGTGCCCTCGGAGCACCTTCCCGTGAGGTGACGTTGTAACCTTTGAAGCCCTTTCAAGGTTGTGGAGTAGCGGTAGTAAAGAAGCACCTTGCACCTTCGCATGTTCTGGGCTGGAGTAGGGATAGTAAAGAAGCTCCTTGCACCATTCGTGTGTTCTGGGCTGGTGTTGGGGTCGTAAAGCAGCCCCTTTTACATGTCTTGGGCTAGAGTTAGGGGTAGTGAAGAAGAACCTTGCACCATTCACGTGTTCTGGGCTGGAGTTAGGGTAGTAAAGAAGCACCTTGCACCATTCGCGTGTTCTGGGGCTGGAGTTAGGGTCGTAAAGCAGCCCCTTTTACATGTCTTGGGCTAGAGTTAGGGGTAGTGAAGAAGAACCTTGCACCATTCACGTGTTCTGGGCTGGAGTTAGGGTAGTAAAGAAGCACCTTGCACCATTCGCGTGTTCTGGGGCTGGAGTTAGGGTCGTAAAGCAGCCCCTTTTACATGTCTTGGGCTAGAGTTAGGGGTAGTGAAGAAGCACCTTGCACCTTCACATGTTCTGGGCTGGAGTTAGGGTAGTAAAGAAGCACCTTGCACCATTCGTGTGTTCTGGGCTGGTGTTGGGGTCGTAAAGCAACCCCTTTTACTAGTCTTGGGCTAGAGTTGGGGGTAGTAAAGAAGCACCTTGCACCTTCACATGTTCTGGGCTGGAGTTAGGGTAGTAAAGAAGCTCCTTTTACATGTCTTGGGCTAGTGTTGGGGGTAGTAAAGGAGCACCTTGCACCATTCACGTGTTCTGGGGCTGGAGTTAGGGTAGTAAAGAAGCTCCTTGCACCTTCACATGTTCTGGGCTGGAGTTAGGGTAGTAAAGAAGCTCCTTTTACATGTCTTGGGCTAGTGTTGGGGGTAGTAAAGGAGCACCTTGCACCATTCACGTGTTCTGGGGCTGGAGTTAGGGTAGTAAAGAACCTCCTTGCACCTTCACATGTTCTGGGCTGGAGTTAGGGTAGTAAAGAAGCTCCTTTTACATGTCTTGGGCTAGTGTTGGGGGTAGTAAAGAAGCACCTTGCACCATTCACGTGTTCTGGGGCTGGAGTTAGGGTAGTAAAGAAGCTCCTTGCACCTTTCACGTGTTCTGGGCTGGAGTTAGGGTAGTAAAGAAGCTCCTTGCACCTTCACATGTTCTGGGCTGGAGTTAGGGTAGTAAAGAAGCTCCTTTTACATGGCTTGGGCTAGTGTTGGGCGTAGTAAAGAAGCACCTTGCACCATTCACGTGTTCTGGGGCTGGAGTTAGGGTAGTAAAGAAGCACCTTGCACCATTCGCGTGTTCTGGGGCTGGAGTTAGGGTAGTAAAGAAGCTCCTTGCACCTTCACATGTTCTGGGCTGGAGTTAGGGTAGTAAAGAAGCACCTTGCACCATTCGTGTGTTCTGGGCTGGTGTTGGGGTCGTAAAGCAACCCCTTTTACTAGTCTTGGGCTAGAGTTGGGGGTAGTAAAGAAGCACCTTGCACCATTCACGTGTTCTGGGGCTGGAGTTAGGGTAGTAAAGAAGCTCCTTGCACCTTCACATGTTCTGGGCTGGAGTTAGGGTAGTAAAGAAGCTCCTTTTACATGTCTTGGGCTAGTGTTGGGGGTAGTAAAGAAGCACCTTGCACCATTCACGTGTTCTGGGCTGGAATTAGGGTAGTAAAGAAGCCTCTTGCCCCTTTCACGTGTTCTGAGGCTGGAGTAGGGATGGTAAAGAAGCAGCTTGCAGGTGTCCCCGGGCTGGAGATAGGGTAGTAATGTTTGACCAGGCCCCCTGTGCCGCCTTTGTGCACCCACGTGATACGACTCCAGCTGACTGTGCGTTTTTGGGCCGGTGTCTGATGCTGAGCTCTGATAGCCCCTCTGGTCTGGTGTGCACACGGGCTTGGGAATTTGTAACAGACTGCATGCTGGTGGGGGCAGGAGAATGTCTAAATTGTTTAAAATTAACCCTCCATTCCAAGGTGCACACCCTGTAGGGGAACTGTGGGTGGAGAATCGGAGGGCTTGAATAACCCGTAGATTGGGTCAGTGGGTGGAGTCGGGTGTGGCCAAAAGAGCAAAATATCCCAATCTTTAATATGTTTCCCATTTTACTAACCGGTTACAGCTTATTAAGTTATTTAATTTAACCAATGGATACTCTTGTTTGTTTAAGGTTTAATATGAGTTATTGACATTAAAATAAAGTGGGATACATTTCCAATCACAATGTCCCAAATATCCTTAAGTGGAATTGCAAGCCATTTGTCATCCAGCCATGGAGTTTCTGTCTTCAGCACTTCTCCTCCCTTTTTCCACAAGAGCAGTTCAAACATGAATGTCAAAATATTGTCTGCAAATGTTTCCCACATTAATTATGGCTTTGCAATATTTGCCACATAATAAATCTGCTGCATAATCTGGCGATTGTAACTAGTAAATTGTTTGTAGCTCAAAAGAATCAAGTTCATAAAACATGTGACTAGTGCTGCTGTGAAGTGGAGGGCCCTTTGGAAAGGTTGACGGATCACCTTTCTCACTGCTGCAGTTGTACGTTTCACTGGTACTAATAAGGAAAAATCTTTGCAGAGACTGTTAGCATGTGTAAAAATGACAAGTATCAACTTGCTGCACCACTAATATCAGTGCAGGGTGTCAGAACACTTGCTCTAACTTGAGGTAACGGCCATAAAGTACCCTCTGTCCCTTGCATTGGCTGGGTGTGCCTAGCGTTCCAAGGCTCAATTTGAGGTCCAGCACCCCAAGATAGTGGCAGGCAGTTGTGAGCTTCATACTAGTCTGGCTGAGGCTTAGTGTCATTGGCATCCACTGTACGCCCCTCCCAAATTGTATATATATTTCCCAATAATAAGCACACAACAGTTAGTTAGATTGGGTACAAATGCCGCAGGTTTATTACATACAGTTATGTAATGGTGGGTTATCTTGCGGGCAATCCAAGGGCAGGTAACCAACTGGGCCACCTGATGAGCCGGGCAGCATTGGAGCGAACCCAGCCTCTGCTGCCCTACCGATGATTCTCTTATAGGATCATGTGACCGTTGGTAACTTCTTACTCACGCCCCTTCCAGGGTGGAGTGTCTCATAGCAACCCCCTGGTTGCTCAGGCCCACAACTGCCCTAAGGACTAGCGGGCGCCGACACTGCATCCAGGACCCTCCCATGAGGCTCCGCAGATTTGGCTCAGGCACCCCCTATGGTGCTGTGCAGAGGTACCCTTTGTACTGGCCTGCTTCCAGATCACCCTGTAACTCCGCCACAGCTCTGGAGGTGGCCCCTGTCACCGCCAGGGCCCCCCACAGCTGTAGCCTAGCTGCAACCTCCTCTCTAGCACCTCACTCGGGTCTAAAAGAAAGGTCCATGCCAACTGGTGACCAGTGAACTCCATCTTTGTCAAAGTACCCCTTCACATTCTCTTTGATCATCTCATATGTTATGAACGTAGGCCCCTCTGGCCAGCAAACTTGCGCATTGCCCCATTGAGACGCCTCCGGGAATGCTCCACTTCCTCAACTGTTTTGGCCCCTCGCCACGTTCTGCGTGGAATCCTCTCCGACCAGAGAACATTGCACTGCCCTAGCGCTTGCAGAGCTCGCCTAGGTCCCTTTTCATGGCCTTCTACCCAGAGCAATGAGGTCATTCCCACCCGGGTGAATCATTAAGATTTTGGGGGGAGCCCCCTGTGCAACCAGTCTCTGCTCCAGTCTGTTCTGGAGCCCGCTCCATCTCATGCCAGGGAAACCATCCACTCACTGTCTGTGGGAAGCACCTCATCCAGTTCCGGTGCGACTCCCATTGAGCCACCCTGGATATAAATGAATGTCCGATCACCCAAACCAGTAGCCCTAGTAAAACAAGAGACCCGGTTTACATTCCTAATCATTTACTCTGTAAAATACACACACAATAAAACCACTACAACTCGCTGCACACAATTGGCAAGATACCTCGCGGGCGAACGTATCGTTTATAGCAGTCTGACTCCCACTGCCCCCCCTTCACACTCCCGGGCTCCAAGCCTGCCATGAAAGCAGCCGTGGCAGCCCCGATCCTGAATGAATGGCTGGAATATCTCTTCTCGGGCTGAGCCAAACCTGCCCTGGCCAAACTGACTGTAAAGATCCACTTCCAACACAGAGTAGTGATGATGATGATCTTTATTAGTAGCAGGTAAAGGAAGCACCTCCAGCTATTCTTCCAGCATTACAATACTGACCTTCCCTTCAAAGATCAACATTCCAATCCATAACAAGTTCTACATTCCATTCCAGGAAGAACTCTACACATCTCCCTCCTTACATTTTTCCTTATAAATAAATAAATGAATAAATGAATAAATAAATAAAATAAAAGAAGAACATTAATCCCCCACATTCACATTTGGGGCATTACATTTGGAAACATTTCCTACGCTCCAAGCAGAACCATCAGTCATAATGAGAATGTCCTTTTTCACCATTTTGATTTGTATTGGTTGTGAGAATTTGCTTTCACCCTTAGTAACAATTCCCCCACGTTTTATGACCACCCAATCACCAACGACAAAATGATGATTCTTGACACTCTTCTTGATATTATAATACCTTGCAGCAGCAAGTTGTTGTTCCTTCACATCACTCTTCACTGCCTCACGATCTACCCACACACACTCTCTATTCTTAAGCCAACCTGGAACCTCCTTCATACCAGGTTCCCGTCCCTTAAGAGAGACAAAAGGTGACACCCCTGTCACCGAATGTGGTGTAACCCTGTATGACCAAACTAATTTCTTGAGTTCCTCTGACCACATTAATCCATTAGAAATAGAGAGTTGAATATTATCCATGATCAAACGATTAATTCGTTCAACTAACCCATTGGCCTGAGGTCTGAATAACGCAACCCTCTCATGGTTGATACCCATTCCACAGAGGAATTCTTGCATCCTTTTGGAAACCAACTGAACCCCATTGTCCGACACAAGTGTCTTAGGAATCCCCTCATTTATAAATATCCTTTCCATGAATCCAATTACTTTTTCAGTTTCAATGCACTCAGTACTCTCAACCACAAACCATTTAGAGTGATAATCTACCAAAACCATCAAGAATTTGTTACGTGACCCCAGTTTACCAATGGGTCCTAAAAAGTCAATCGCTACCTTCTCCCACGGACGTGTAGGAAACTCAGGACACGCTAATGGCGGTTGCCTTATGACTTTCGTCTTGTCACTACTTGCACAGGCATAACAATCTCTGACCACACTTTCAATATCATTGTCCATACCTGGCCACCAAAATGACTGTCGAACTCGTCTCTTGGCCATGTTCCTGCCCAGATGTCCCTCATGAGCTATGTTCACAATCTTACCTCTTAGACTAACTGGTGGTACCAACTGGCTTCTCCTCCATAACTTCCCTTCGCTCAAACTCAATTCTGATGCAACATTCCAATAACCCTTGAAACGAATATCTTGTGCATGACCATCTTTCCATCCTGTTGACACACAATCCATAACAGCTTGTAAAGTCACATCATTCAACATACCAGACTCCCATTCTTCCTTATCAAACGCTTGCTCAACACTACACTTAATTACTTCTACACTATCTTCTGAATCTGCATCTACAACATCAGCTGGTAATCTGGACAAGCAATCTGCTACCACATTTTTCAATCCCTTCACATATTCCATCTCAAAATTATATTCTATAACCGACAAAATCCACCTTGAGATCCTTGGTGTGACATTACCTTCTAAACCTCTCCCTCCTTTAAACAGATGTATCAAAGGTTTGTGATCAGTACGAACTTTGAAGGGTAAACCCCAAACAAAGTAGCGGAAATGCTTAATTCCCCAACAGCAAGCTAATGCTTCTTTCTCGATCACAGAGTATGAGGCTTCAGCACCCTGCAACCTCCTGGATGCAAACCCAATAATTCTTTCCTCTCCATTGTACACTTGAGCTAGAACAGCTCCACCTCCAACTGCACTCGCATCAGTCGTAATTGTTTTCGCATTAACATTGAAATGACCAAGCGTAGGAGCATGGAGTATACAGCACTTTACCAATTTAAAAGCTTCATCGCACTTTTCATCCCAACTAAACACAACACCACTTTTCATCAACAGTCTGAGAGGTTCTACTATCTCTGTGAATCCTTTCACAAACTTGGAACAATATTCTGCCAACCCCAAAAAAGATTTCAATTGTTCCTTACTAAGTGGAATGGGGGCCTCACTAATGGCTGAAACAATACTCTTTTTAGGTCTAATCCCTGCCTCAGATATTTCATGACCTAAATATGTCACCATTTTCCTCTTAAGTTGACATTTTTCCTTTTTAATTGTAAGCCCATGTTTTTCCATTCTTCTCAAAACCTCTTCGATTACCATATCGTGATGCTCATCATTTTTCCCTACAACTAACACATCGTCTTGGAAGAATAGTACGTTGTCCAACCCAGAAAACACTTGCTGCATAACCCTCTGAAATACCGCCGCAGCGGATGCCAAACCAAATGGCATCCTGCAATAGCGAAAGGCTCCCAATGGTGTCACAAATGACGTGAGATGCCTTGATTCCTTGCAAAGATCAATTTGGTGATACGCTGATGACATGTCTATCACACTAAAAACAGCTCCACCCCCCCATTGCAGTCAACATCTCAGATATATTGGGTAGCGGCTGTCTATCTACCCAAATGTTACGATTCAAGTCGCGCAAATCCACACACAAACGAATTTTATTTCCTTCCTTAGGAGCGACCACAATGGGCGCCAACCATTCCGAGGCCTCAATGGGCTCAATAATCCCTTGTCTCAACAACTTGTCTAATTCATCTTGGAGAGGCCCTCTCATCAAGTGAGGAACATTTCTAACTTTATGGACAATTGGTATGGCGTTCTTTTTCAAGATGATCTTATGAGAAAAATCCACTAGCTTCCCTAATTTGTCAGTGAAAACACCTGGGAATCTATCCATCAAATTCATTCCATAATTACCCACATCGTGAACAAAGGTGGATATAACTGGTTCATTGGCATTAGGATTTAACATTATCCCCAGATCTTTTTGGTGACGCCAACCAAGCAAATTTGAACCCTGTTTTGTCAAATAAACACGCCCATAAATTTTCTTATCTTCAAAGCTTATTAACATCCACTTGAAACCCAATATTTCTATTGTCCTTCCTCCATAACCTACAGCTTTGATGTCTGGACTACCCCACTCTTCTACATTACTCTTTTCACCCCACACTTCAAGGTACATGTCTCTAGATAAAAGCGTGTATAGGCTTCCAGAATCAATTAACATTTTCACATTGTTCATGTCTAGACAAATAATAGAATGAGGCTTTTCTAACTTATCCGTGCTCTCCATGGGAATCCCCATATTGTTGACAACATTGCAATCTCCTTCCACAGGAAAGGACAAACCATCTACACATAACATTAGCTCTTGGACACTTTCACAGGTATCGTCAACCTCCTGTACATATTGGGTTTTGGCATTACACACTTTAGCAAGATGACCTCTTCTCCCACATGCTCTACAAATACTATTCCTAGCCATGCACCTAGTACTTGAAGCTATATGGCCAGGAGCCCCACATCTATAACATTTAACATTACGAGTGAATGCTGTAGTTACCATACTTCTTGGGCGTGTGTACACAGGTATTCCCTTATTTTCATGAAACTTATCTTCTTGTTTACCTACTGGTCTAGTTTCCGGCTTCCCCAAACTTTTTACATTTTTAGTTTCATCAACATATGCATGTATTTCCGATCCCTTAGAATTTAAATCTTTCAATATCACTTCTTTTGATACAACTGAGCCACTACATTTCTCCATCTCTTTTATCCAAAGATCTGTGTGCTCAAGCCCTTTAGCTATCTGTATGGCTTCTTCTAAGGTACAATCTTTGATAAGAAGTTTCTCGCGTACCCTCTTATTATTTGTACATCTCACAATTTGGTCACGAATGAGTGATATCTGCTAATGTTTCAAAGCGACAGGTCAAAGAAAGCCCTCTCAAAGCACCCACATATGTCGCTATATCTTCATCTGGTTTTTGTATACGACAAAAAAATTTATGCCTTTCAAGTACCACATTGATCTTAGCGACAAACCTCACTTCTAGCATCTGCATACTCATTTCATAGACATTAGATGGTTGACCATCACCCATCCCTAGAGAAATTTCAGGCAGATCTTCATACACGCGTCGCCCTTCAACACCCAGGTGATGAAGTAGGATAGCCTGTTTGCGAACTGGACCATACTTGTCTGCTCCAGTTGCCAGAATATACGTTAAAAATAATTTTTTCCATTCTTTCCAAAGAATGGGAGGATCTCCAGGAGTGGGAAGAAAAGAAGGAGGGGTCGCTAACCCTTGGTCTGCCATGGCTGATAAATCCAGTCGTACTCTTATTAATCTGTACTTTAAATTACTGTTAGTCAAAATCCAACTCCAATAACCTGTGGAATAATTAGTAATAAATAAATAAATAAATAAACAATACATAAATACTGCTCAAACGCTGTGGAATTTTGGTAATCCTCTTGTGGAGTGAAAAACGAGACGAAGTCCCGGTTGGGCACCTTCCCAACCCTCTAAAATGGCCGCTGTACGTGCTATGCGTGATGCGAGTCGTTTTCTACTGGCAATTGGGCACAGTAAACGAGGAAAATCATCATCATCATCTCCCCACGGACGCTTGGAACGCAGATGCAGCTTTGAAAAATGACGATCGCTTGGCAAAATGACGGTTAGTTGGCGATCACTCAGTAACAATAGTGACAATGATTTACCAGTGAAAACGGTGGTAATAACAAGCGCGCTATCGATAAAATTAGAAAGTTAGAGTTGATTTAGTAAGCGCGAGCATTTTTTCTGAAGTCAAATAAGAAGTTCAACCTTCCTGGCTCAAAGAGTTGTCCAATTCACAGCGTTCTGGCTCAAAAAGGTTGCCCAATTCACAGCGTTCTGCACACACGCACGTTTTACTTCTAAAACTTAATTTCCTTCCTCCACAGAAATTTAAAGTTAAATAAGCAGGTGAACGTAAAGTAAGAAATTACCAAAATGCCAAACGTAATGAAGTAGAAGAAACTCTTGAATTCCAACAAGATGCAGGTATATCCAAACCTGATATCTTGATCACATATCCAAGGAAACACAGCTTCCGAAGCAGTGGGTTCTTCTTTAACCCAAATTAATCCAGGGGTGGAGGTACTTGCTGTCTGCCCCCTGCGCAGCATGAGTCCATCGTCGCCAATGTAAAGATCCACTTCCAACACAGAGTAGTGATGATGATGATCTTTATTAGTAGCAGGTAAAGGAAGCACCTCCAGCTATTCTTCTAGCATTACAATACTGACCTTCCCTTCAAAGATCAACATTCCAATCCATAACAAGTTCTACATTCCATTCCAGGAAGAACTCTACACTGACCCTGATTCTTTCCATTTGATAGCTGGTCATGGGGGCCTGGTCCATATGCATCAGATAGCCTGGGGCAGGGGGACGGCACACCAGATATTCCCTGACCCAGTGGACCGGGCAAAACCTAGGGTTCCCAAGGGGCCTGAAGACCATGTCAATCCCTTGCCCTGCCTGGTCAGTCTTTGACCTCCGAGTCGGATCGACAGGGTGTCTGTGATGGACACATCTAAAATGCGTAAGGCATCCCCTGAACTGTCGGTCTTGGACCTAGCCACCAGCTCACTAATTCGGATGGTGCCGAAGAAAGCCAAACGGAAAGCAGCCGCGAAGAGGGTAGCCTCCTACTTGGAATAGGTAACCCCCTCCAGTGCGCCCAGCATGCCCATGAGGATGTTGAAATCAATGGGGGCCCGGTTGTCCAGAACCCTGGGCTCATCCCTAGCCCACCCCTTGAGAGCAGCCCTTATGGCAAAAGATTTTGTTGGGTCTCTTCTCTCCCCCCCCCCCTCTGACAGCTTGGCGTCATGGCTTACTGCCGCCAGGTGGCTACCCACCCATGAGTGGCTCTTCCCATGCTCCCTGGCCCACACCACAAATGCTGTGACTCTAACCTCAATTGGTGCAGCAGAAATACCCAGTGAATGACAGTCCTGAAGGTGGCCATGTGTGCACCATAACGCTTCCTGGTACCTGGGGCCAATGATCTCTCCCCCATGGTTCAGTTGTTGGCCCACTGCAGGATCCTCCAAAGGTGCGCCGGGAATGGGGTCATTTGTGCTATCGCCCACGGCCAGGTCTCCCCGAAGCAGAGCCACTGTAAACTAGAGCATCAGCTGACACATTTTTTCACACCTTCAATGTGTCTTGCCCTGAATTCCACATTGGCGCGCAGGCACATCCTAACTAGTGCCCTCAGCAGGCATAGGACAAGATGGCACCTAGCTGTCTGCCCATTGATGGCCTGGACTACCGCTATGTTGTCAGACCAGAATAGGACCTTTCTGTCCGACAGGGTCTCTGGCCAAAGGTGTAAAGCAATCACAATGGGGAACAGCTCAAGTACAGTGGTGTTCTTGAAGATTTTGCACCTGCATGGGGCCACTCCTGGGCACACCAGTTGCACCTGCGTGGGGCCACTCCTGGGCACACCAGTTCTCGCCCAGGATTGCCCCAAAGCCCTCCCTACCCGAGGCATAGCTCCTGACTGTCCAACCATGGTTTCCGCAATATCACTGTCCTGTTGAACTGGGAGAGGAAGTCATCCCACATGGCGAGGTCCTGCTTCAAACCTGTCCCTAGTCTGACCCAGTGGTGCTTCTTTTTAACTCTTGCTATGGCCCTCGCTAGTCTCCGAGCAAAAACCCTCCCAACGGGGATGACCCTGGCTGCAAAAGTTAAATTTTCCTAAAAGGAATCAGGACTCGAAAAATCCGAAAAACTGTACTAGTCCTGCAGGTCTAGTGCCTTGGAAAATCCCCTCGACCTCACTTCAACCTACTTGACCTCCGTCTCCGAAAACTGAGCAAAAGTGACAAGGTAACCAGATTTAAAGGCATCTTTAGTACTCATTCCCTTTGTGAGCAATAAAAATGCCTTTAAATCTTATCTTGTCACTTTTGCTTCGAGACAAGTTGGTTTCTCTTCCTACTTGCCAGAAAGGGCGAGTAGGACCTAAAAATAGCTCGTCCTCATCAATTCTCCCTCGCAAATGCGAGCGGGCGAGTGGATTTGTCGAGCCCTGGGCATTAGATGTCACTCAGGGTAGCCTTGTCTTTCCCCAGCGATGCCTGTACCTTGTCCGCAGGGAGTCTGGACTCGCCCTTGACTGTGTCCAACTCGATGCCTAAAAATCAGTACTAGCGCCGGACCCTCAGTTTTGCCAGGTGCTAGCAGCACACCCAGGTGTTTGGCCAAGTCTTGAACACTGCAGTGCTCTAGCGCACTCCTGCGTGTCAGCACCCCCAATAAACAAGAAGTCGTCAAGGTAGTGAGTCACTCCCTCAACCCCGAACGTACTCATTAGGACCCATTGAAGGAAAGAGCTGAACGCCTCGAAGTACGCGCAAGACTCTGAGCAGCCCATGGGCATGCACCTGTCATAGAAAACTTTGCCCTGCCACTTGAAGCCCAGGAGGTGTTGGCTTTCGGGGTGGACAGGCAACAGTCAGAACGCCAACTTTATGTCCGATTTAGCCAACCACGCTCCCTTCCCTGACCACCTGATGTCCACCGCCAGGTCTAGGGAGCAGTAGGACACCTCCCTTCCTCCAACCAAAAATTAACTGAGTTCCCCTCTGGGTACAACAGGTGCTGGATCGGCCTGAAGGACCCGGGCTCTTTCTTGGGCCCTATCCCTAGAGGGGAGATCACGAAATGCAGAAGGGGTGGGATGCTGAAAGGGCCCGCCACCCTCCCCAGGCCCACTTCCTTCTTTATTTTAGCCATCACAATATCGGGGTGATCCCTCGCTAATTTGAGGTTCTCTGCATCCCTGCTCACTAGGGGGCCTATGTATGGAATACGAAAACCCTCCGAGGTGGGTGCCATCTTTGTTGTTGGGGTACCCATGGATCAGGGGAAGGAGGTTGGCAATGCTAATGGGGGAGGGACCCTTACCCAGAGTGGGAGGGGCTGGGTCCACCCCATGGGGCGCTGGGCACCCTGTATTGCAGTTGGGAGGAGAAAAGGTGCTGGGTGGTGTAGTGGGGACTTGGGCAGGGCGGTGTTTGTCCTGTCGTGCCAGTGTCTGACCCGAGCTTTCGCTTGGAACAGGAGGAGGCAGGGTGGGGGTCCCCCACACTTACTGCAGTTGTGTGTGAACCTGCATGCTTTGCCCCATGGAACAGGAGCCGGTGTTGAATAGCCTGCAGGTCCCGTTTAACAGTGATCTGTTGCCTGCCTTCCGGCCCCCCGAAAGGGTTTCCTTGTCTGTTCCTCTGCTTCCTGCTTTGTGTATTTGCTCTTGTCACTGTTGGAGGTGCTGGGCTTAGCTGTCCCTTCCACTGCGCGCTTACCCATGTGCTTGACCCAAAGGCTTACCTTTAGTTGGTCCCACTCTAATTCCTGGCAGATGGCCCTCTTTTTTTTTTCCCCCTAAAGTCAGTCATAGCGGGACCAGCCCATTCCCCCACTATTCACGGCCTCTTCAGTGATAATACTTGCATATTGAAATAGCCCTGGACCTTGATCCAGGAACCTTCCATTATTACCGTCGCCAAAATGGCGATGGCTTGTCCCCATGTGCCAATGTTCTTTTCCAGCCAGCTTTGAAAGCGCACTTATCATCCTCCTTGGCACCCATCTTCCTAGTGTCGGCCCCGTGCAGGAGTAGGGTGAAAATGTCAAACTCTCTCCTCCAGATACCTTCTTTGGCTGCCAAGGGCACTTCCACCCCAAAGAGCTGCGGCTGGATAGTTGCGATGCCATAGTGACCAAGGGCTTTGGCACTACAGCGAGGGCTGACACTGTTGGTGGCGCTGCCGGTGAGACCACAATGGGTGTGTTGGGTGCATTCACCGCCAGAGGTAAGGCTGAGTTGGCTGCAGGGTTGGTAGTCAGCGGAGGGACACCCCGAACGGCCCAGGGGATTGCCAATGCCAGTCCCCAACCTACACATCCTTGTGCCCTGCCTTGCACAATTTCATCCAACGTGGAAAGTACATCTGAGCTTGTCCTTGACAAGCACGTGTTCCCTTGCGATCAGGTTACTCGCAGTTTGAGTATGCCCCCTAGGCTTGCATGGTGCCTCTTTAACACGGCAGTAACATCCCCTTCTGAACAAGTTCTTTTTTTTTTTTTTTATTAAATTCGTAGTGCTACCTCTACCCAAAGGTATCTTGGCGCATTGCGTGCGCCGATCGTGCGCATTCAGGCACGGGGAGCTGAAATGATTTGCAAAAAAATTCCAGGCTGTGTGCGCAACTCTCAAACTTGCTTGGTGGATGCCATTCGAGGGAGCTCCCTGCAGTCACTGCTGTAACCACAGCGACTCTCTAATGGGGTGGGGCAGTGCAGGGTGTGATGGGGTTAATTGTGTACACCAGATACAGCTATCCCCGCCCCTGAACTCATATGGTGTCTGTTGGACCTGTCAGCCCTAGGGTGGTCTCCCCGTCTATTTTTGATCGTGCCTCATTTTTTCCACCCTCATTTTTATGTTGGACTAGGTCTCCGGGCGCCTTTAGTGTTAAGGTGCAGGTGCTCCCTTCTCCCAAGATGGCTGCTACTGCAGTGGTCTTTCATAGTAGCACCCTAGCTGCCAGGAGCTGGCTGGAACCCCACAACAATGTTGTGACACCAGCCCGCCTTTTTGTCCCATAGGTAGAGTGGGGAAGCTCCTGGAATGTGCTGGAAGCTTCTAGAAGGGAGGTGTGGTTTTTCTTTTGCAGCCTTGGCTAGAGGTCACCTGACCTAGGGCTACTTAAGAGAGGGAGGGAAACTTTTGTGGTGAGTTGGCCATTGGGGTGAAGCAGAATCCACCAGGAGTGTAGGTGGTAGGGCCTAGCCAGGGACTTGTGCCTCTGAGAGTGACAGGATCTAGGTGCTGCCTCTTAAGTGAGTGAGGGGACCCTGTGAAACCCACTGATCTTGCCCAGCAGTAGGAGGACCCAGAGACTCTCTGCCCAGCCTGACTAGGAAGGATCTAGTCGCCCTCTCCATTCCCAACCCCCTGTAACAGAACCCCTTAAGGGCGCCAGATACATCTGCGCCAATAAGACTTCATCTAACAGCTGAGAACCAAGACAGAATACTGAGACTGCGTGTCCAGACTGACCCCAGATGCAAAGCTGACTGGAGAACCAACGGGGATCGACCAGGTATTGGCGCTGTGACCCATGCGCTCCCTGCCCTGGTCTGGGACCCCCGGCAGCGTGCTCCGCTGAGCACAGAACCACATCCTTAATTTGAGCCCCCCCCGGTGATGACGAAGCCAGCGCGCTCGGCCTGGAGGTGCCCTGCTGTGTCACGAGGCCTGCCGAGAAGCCCGGGGCCCCGTCGCAGCTGCGGGAGGAGGTGTGTGAGGCCGGGGCCGAGTTCCCCCATCATCGTGGGAGCGGACTCCTGCTGACGCCGAGATCGAGGTAAGCCCGGAGGCTGAGATCACCCCCGGTGCGCCCCCTGCGCGTTGGGAACCACACCCTTAGCCGGGTTTCCTCTCCGTGGGATTTTCCCCCCCCTGACTTCGCGACGGAAGAGACCCTGCTGAGGGATCCTTTCCGTGTGACCCCTCGAACGGTACTGAAGCGCGGTGCCCGACTAACTGCACCAGAGCCCAGAGACTTGCTCCTCCAGTCCCGTGGCGCTCCCCGCTGGATGCTCCGCTCCAAAGTACTGAGGCATTGATTGCAAGTGGCGCTTTATGTTATATGCTCCGTCCCAAAGTACTGAGAGTCATTGAGTACGAGTGGCGCCTTGTGTTATACGCTCCGCTCCAAAGTACTGAGTCATTGATTACGAGTGGCGCTTTGTTTTTACAGGCCCTGCTTTAAAGTCTTACGTGCGATTGATTCCGAATAGCGCTCTGTGATTCATATGCCAGGTTGAAGGGTTGAACGCTATTGATTACGAGTAGCGCTCTGTTATTTATATTCCCTATTACAGGGCTATGTGCCAGAGATTACGAGTAGCTCTCCATGCTAGGTGCCCTGTTCTGAGGTCGTCACCGGTTAAGCGCTCCCAACGCGCGTGTACAGCTACGTGAGTGGTAGTTGTGCCCCAGGCAGTACTGTTATTTCATGAATTGCATATGTGGTATGAACAGCCTTTATCGCTCCTGACTGATATGTACATCGCTAGCTATTGTATTATCAGCTTATGAAATGTACTGCTACCTCATGAACTGCATCTAACGTGATCTACTTGGATAAACTTGAGTATTTACATAACTCCTACAGTGTGGCGTCACTTATTGTATGTTTCTCGTCGCATGTGAGGTGCGTGTTGTATGGTTGCTTTACGCAGTCCTCTGGTGGCCCGACCGCTCATGTCACGTTACCGCCCCATAGGGCCTGGAGACCCCAGGTCCCACAGTGTCAGCTAGCAATGAGGTCAACTCCCTGATCCTTCGCTTTTGAATTCTGTATGGCACGAACTCTACCAGAAAGTCTCGGAGCCCATCAACCTGAGCTCTGTTTAGTTCACCCCTATCCCAACTGATCTTCCGCCCCCCCCCTCCCACATGGGTTAATTCGCCCCTATCACAACTGATCTTCAGCCCCCCCCCCCCCCCCCCCCCACATGGCGTAAAACATTCATCTTTAGGCACAAGGTGATTAAATGATCACAGCCTATTTGAGCCTCCATGCAGGCTGGAACCGCAGTCTCTAGGGTAGGCTGCCCTAGCCGCTAAGCCACAGCCTCTGCGTCGAAATCGACTGGACCAATGTCTGAGCGCATCGACCCGAGCTCTGGCTGTTTTCCATCTAGCAGCGGGGGGGCTTGACCGATTTGCCCGGAATCCCAAGTTGCGTTCGCAACCCTGAGGCCCGCACCCTGTCTACCAGCACAATCATCGGCTGCAATGCCCGCGGACCCCATCCTCACAAGAAAACGTGTCCCTTTCCGGCACTCAGCCCAGAGCGCCCGCCATTTGGCGTCGCTCTGAACAGAAGCACCTCCCTGCTGGCTGGTGCTAGTACCCAGGGGCCAGACATCCATCCAAGGCCTTCCTCCATGACTGCCCCCCCTGCCTCGAACCGCGCCACATGGGAGAAAAGCACAGGACGTGAGAGCACTGTTCAAATGCACTGTGCCTAAAAGCCTATAACTCCTCAATGCCCGCACACTGCCCAAGTTGCCCCAATGCCTGCACTCAGGCGCGCCTGTGCCCCCATGCTGGATCACCGGCTTGCGGCTTCTCCCCTAAAGGCCCCACGCACCTCCTACTCAACCCCCCACGCAGGCAAGGGCGGCCAGGCCTAGGGCAGGGCAACCCCCTGGCCAAGAGCAGGGCAGATCTAAACCCCCCCCCCCCCCAGCCCGTTGCTCGGATCGGCCGCCCCCTCACACGAACATTGCTTGAACCAATGGGCCCCATACGACCTGGTACTGCCCGGGGACAGGGCCGGAGAGACAGCGAGCGGCACTCGCTGTTTGGACTTCAAAGCAACCAGACGGACTGCAGCGCGACGGACGGGCAATCCCTCGGATGAGGCGAGCGATTCGGTGAGCTTGGCTAAGAGGGTGACCTCATGGCAGGGGAGGGCTATATGGCCTCCCCTTGAGCCACGATGCCCCCCAGAACTGACTCCTATCACAACGCCCAGGAGGGAAGAGGGGGGACTCACCAGTCTCTGCCCCCATGGGAGGGGGGGGTGGCGGGGAGGGGCTCTGGTGCCCAGCCAACACTAGAGCGGCATTTACACAAATGGGGGTGATTGAGAAGTATTTTTGCAGACAGTAGGCACAGTCGATTGGTTTAACTTGGGTATTTTTCATTGGATTGGTTTCCTTTCATGCTCGCTGATTTGAAATGTGCTTTTTAACACACCCACCCTACAAAATATGTAAAGGAATGTCGTTTTTTTTTTTTGTTTTTTTACCAGTTGTACAGCAGCACAGGGGAAATTTGGGAAATAAAGCTGTGCTGACTAGACCAATTGGCTTTGATAATGTGGGGTTTTGATCCGGTCTACACCTCTGGATCCAGCTGTGCCCCATTAGCTTGGGGGCTGCTATGCTTGGGGGCACCCCTTGACTGCCTTGGTCACTTTTGTGGTCTCTACCTCAATGTGACTGTCATGCTGGTGGCCATGAACCTGCTACCACACCTTCTACTGCAGGTACCTGTGCTGCTGTTTGACACACTCTGGTCCCTGTGCTAGACCAATGTGCCCTGGGATTCCTTGGCAGCCCCTAGACAAATGTGTCCCGGGGTGCCTTGGTGGATCCTAGCACTGTTCCCACCTCACGGCATGGGCTGTCTTTGCTCTGCTATTGCCCTTGGCTAAACAGCTAGTCCACTGCACCACTCCTTTCATTGAATGGATCTCCCACCCTCTGTTTTTGGGGGGCTAGGTTACAACACCTCTCTGCAAGGCTTCCGTGTAGAGTTGCTGACTGAACAAGGCACTGGCGGCTTGAACAATGTTAAAGCTGCTTTTGTTTTGAGACGGGGTGAGGACTGCCCAGTGATCCATGCGCCCCTCTATGCCTGAGGCCTGGATATGTTGGCTATATAGGTTTGCTTGCTGCAAAAGGCCTGCAAATTCCAGCATTCCCTGAAACCGACCTGGCCACGAGTGCGCTTAACCAACTGGTTTAATTTTTCTCCCGGATCTGAGATCCTAGATCACCAACGATCATTAAAGTAGCTTGTGTCCAGAACTGGGAACCTTGGCTGCGCTTGCTAGGTCGTGCTTAGTTGGGTGAGGCAAGAAGCAGAGTATAAGTGAGTACATTTGGAATAATCACAAATGCGGATTGGGGGCTTGGTGGCGGGAGGCAGGGGGCTGGTGTAGTGTTCAGCCCCTGTGACCAGTCGTGGAGGAAGGCATTGTCTTGCGCCAGAAGATAGACGCCAGCCTAAAACTAAAGTTGTGCATCCAAGCATGTTGCAAACAGATCCACAATGTAAGGGTGGCCTAAAGCTGGATTGTCTCAAATACTCATAGATGCAACTTCCAATCACTTGGATGTCTAGTTCCAATTGGCCACTATATTCAATTGGCCTGGAATGGGCTTTGCCACAAATCTCTATTGCGGAAAAGTTCCAGAAATTGGCTTTCCAGCAAAATTCGGGGTTTCATCGTTCCATGTGCTAGAGGATGCCGCCGTTTGTCTGCTGCAGGAGAGACTCATGATGGTGAAGGAGCCAGCTAGGATCCCCAAGAAATATTTGTGGATGTTGAGTTCAGTCCTGGACCACCACCCAGTAAAGTTCAGCTCACATCACACCCTAGCCCCACCTGCTGGCATCTGACTCTAATAACCACCTCTTGTAGATTGCCAGATATGGCTCTGCCGTTCTATAATTTCATTTGAGCTGCCAAGACCGTCTAGCCTTGGCATCTGCCACGCATCGGATGCCCTTCTGAAGAGGTTACATTCTCAATCTTTGGAGAGCACTGTATGGTGATAGGCTTGACAAGATCACCTGAATGAACACTGCCAAGAGAACACATGGCTATTGACCTCCATGACCTGATCTGCCTGGTCAAGGTAGACCTCCACCCCTTCTTCGATTTGTCTTTATTTGGAAATCTGTAATGCGCAACTCTACCCCGAGCGATTCCCAACAGATGAGAGGTAGATGTGGTGTCCCAGGACAAGGCTTTAGAATAGCCATGTCTCTACAATTCATTACTTGCCTTTTGCAAAAATGTGATTTCTAAGGTCGTCTGGCAGAGAATTCCACAATTGAGTGCGTTTAGTGAACTTGAGCCCATGCAGTTCCTGTAGCAGATGAGACTGAAGCATATTTAGGTCATCGAGCAGTCTAGCAGCACGTTTTGAACAATCTGCAAGCGGTGTATTGGAGTCTTATCTGCGCCCAGGACCAGCACGTTGCCATAATACAATATGGATGACCAGAGCCTGAATAAGAATCCTTTGAGCTGCTAAGGCAATTAGCCAAAAAAAAATTCAGTCGTTTGAGGACTGAAGCGGGTGGCAGTGACTTCAGTCACCTGTGGCTTTAATGAAAGTTTATCATTTATAAAACCCATATTTTTTTGCCTTGGTAGACGGGGAGGGCAGATGCCCGAAGGATTCCAGCCAATCCTTTTTCAAGGGTAAGCCCACAATTCTGTCTGCTAATGGGTAGATGTTAAAAAGCAAGGGACTCCGAATAGAACCCTGTGGGACCCCAGAAGTCCGAATAGAACCCTGTGGGACCCCAGAAGTCTGGGCTAGAAGCTTCAATCTCCCATTACCCGAAAAGTATGGTCCTTCAGGAAAGACCACCCATCACGAGGCCTTAAGATTCTAGTCTTCCAGTCAGGATAGTATGAGACACTGTGTCAAAAGCTGTGCTCCAGCCAAGCTGGTTGAGTGCAGCAGTGCCCCCCGAGTCCAGATGCTGTCTGAGACCTGTTAAGCTGAGAAGGGCTGACTCAGTCCTGTGCGCAGCCCTGAAGACACTGCGAGGGATGAAGAAGCAAGTGGGTCTCCATGAATGCAGAGTTTGGCATGAACTTGCTTTTCCAAAATGTTGGAAGAGACTGGAAGTAGGAAGATGGGGTGAAAATTGAACCAGCAATAGGCATCCAAATTGGCTTTATTTTCGGAAGAGGAGGAATAACCAAAGCGTGCTTCCACCTCCTGAGGATCGATCCATCCCTCAAAGATGCATTAAGGAGCTCTAGAATCAGTTAGACGGGAGCATCCAATAGCTGGGGAAGAGGGTCCAATGGAGAACCATGCTCAATAGAATATAAGGCGGTCAGGAAAGATGCGAGATCCATAGCAGAGCATGCGCTGACTTTAGTGCCACGCTCTGACTTGTTTGGCAGGTGAGTATTCCTCGTTGGACCCATTGGAGGTGTCCATGTTTGACTTGGAATCTGTGTGCACAGATTCTGCAGCCAGTTGGTGAATCTTGTCCACTTTGTGTTTAAAAAACACTAGTTCACTCACTGCACTGGCTTTGTGAAAGAGGGGGCGAAGGCATGTTAGTCGTATCAAGCTCATTTCTTTCACTATCTTAATGTCTTCTGACATTGTAGGGTATTAACTCTTTCTGTAATGCTGCGCGCAAGCCGATTTGTGGAGCAGGAGATCTTGAATGCCTCCCATACTCATAGTGACCACACAGTCATCCGCTCCACTCAACACATATGCACAGACGTCACCCAAAGATTACACTGACACATTCGTTATGGGTGAAGAACTGCTGCAGGTTTATTTCATACAACATAAGTATGACGATAGAGTGGGTTATCTTACGGCCGATCCAGGGCAAGCAGCCCCTCGCTGCTCCGCCCGCCTTGCGAGCCAGCACGCACGGTGGGTCGATGCCCGGCAGTGCGGCACATTCTTTTCAGATCCTCCTTTGGATCACGTGATCTGTCTAATACTCCCGCCCCTTTTAACGGGGGCGGAGCGTGTTATGGCACACCCCCGGTTGGTCAGGCCCCCCAACCGGCCGAAGGACTAACGGGGCGCCGTCGCGGTCTTCCCGGACCTTGGCTCAGGCACCCTTACTGTACCGACTGTCGCAGAGGTACACTTACTGTACCCTTCTGCCTCCAGATCGCCCTGTAACTCGGCCACAGCTCTGGGGAGGCTCCCGTCGCTGCCAGAGCGCCCCCCCCCCCTTCCCTCCTTTGCTGTTACTGATGCCCTGCCCGTGCAAGCGCCTCTTGCACATCCAGCAAGAACATGTCCATCCCTACCCTGGACAGGTGTACCCCATCAGCCTCATAGAACCCCTCCACCTTCTCTTGGATCAATCCATGTCTGATGAAACCCATGCCCCTGCGCTCCATGAATTTCTGCATGGACCTATTGACCCTCCTGAGCGACCGAGTGTGCGCAGGAAGCAGAGGGCGATCTACGGGGGCGAGCCGCTTAAATAGGGTCGGCCCCGCCCAGCCCTGCAGCACGCCTCCCCCAGCAATGCCCATTGGGGCCTCCCCTCCCCAGGCGCGGCCTCTCGAGAGAGGAGGAACAAGGGGGAGGGTGGGGGGGGGGCGAAGGCCTCCGGGTGGCCACTAGAGAGCTGCCCTGTTGATGTCCCCCTGCGTGGGACGCAGGCAGCGGCAGACTTGACCTCATCATAGTTTCCTCCAGTGTCTTTCTAATGTTTCATCGCTTCCTTTCTAATCTGAGTAGATCAGTGAGCCAAAGAGCCGGAGGAGAAGTTCTACCTGTGTTTGGTGGTAGGATGAGCTCGATACACTGAGCCAGTGGTGTATAGAGGTTTGGTCTAAATCGGGCTGTCGTAAAAGATTGGGCTTCGTGCTAAGAAGTTGCTCATTTAGTGCTGAGATGTTAGGTTTGGACCAGTTCCTGACTAGATTTCAGAGCAGGCAGTGCTGTAGGGAAGAGGCCCTAATGTTAAACAGCAGAGTGGTTGGACCAGCAGGGCTCAAGGGGGTGGGAGGGGTCTATCCGGTCCTTTATATTAGAAAAAAATCGGGTCCGGAAAGTGCTAAGTTGAGGATCCCTCGCTCTTCGCTAAGAGCCGAAGTCTGCCTGTTCTAATCCTCAAGAGGGAGATTATATCTCGAAGTAGGGAAGTTGGCAGTGCACACAATATGGGGAGTCTATGTCATGGAGGGCAGTGCCCCATTTACTGGGATACCCAGGGGGGGTGATGGATCCGAACCCCAGAAGATGTACGTTCAGGTGTGAAGAAAAGTATAAATAGCAACACTTCACAATCTGATCAGAAGTTTTGTGGTTTTTTTACACTTGTAATATTTTTTGAAAATGGCAATTCTGCCAGTTCTGTGGTCTGTCCATTTTTTTTATATAGTGCGAACTAGACCCGAGACATCGGGTATCGGAGCGCTTTACATGAGCACCAGTTTTGTTGCATGAGGACACATTCATTTTTGCTAGGCACGGGGAGATTAAGTGATTGCCCAGAATCACAGGATGTTGAGCGTCGTTGCTGAGACTCTAACCCAGTTCCCAGCTGCGAGGTCGAGCGCTCTAGCCGTAAGGCTACATCCTCTCCCCTGTGAATCCTGGTCTGTATCTCAAGCGTTCACCTTCCAAGGCGGCATCCACAGTTGTACCTTCCTTGGGTCTCCCTGGACGCCTGGGAATTTGATGCCCTGACAGTCAAAACATTTTCCTTTGTTTATGCCCACGCCCAGGTCCTGAAGCTGGTCTTGTCCAAGTGAGGTGAAGGGTTGGTGATGGGTTCTGCAGCAAGATGGTCAGATCCTTAAAGTAGATCAGCTTTAGCTCGTACTAAGGGCTTACACCGGTCCCAGGAGCTTGGTGAAACCCCACAGTGCTGGTGACAGCTCGAAGGGAAGGACTTTGAATTCATAACCAGTCATTGCCAAGTGTAGTAAATGTCTGCGCGGCAAAGCTGGGGCTTGAGGAGGTGTCTTTAACCTCTAGATGCCGTTGAATCTGGCTCTCCCAGAAAGTCCTGGAGAAGGTATAGAGCCTCCATTTTTACTGTCTCTACAATATTATTGTGTAGGAAACTGGTGCTCTCTTTAGTGCACTAAAACTAAGTACACTGCAGAGTCCAGTGGGTCCCAAATTGGTAAACAGCAAAAGTAAATAAGACTAACTCGATCTGTGGTAGTGTGGGCGAACAGTTCGGCTGATCGGAGGGCAGTGCTAAGCATTTGTTGTACTTGGAGGCATTAAATGAGACACTCTAAACACGAGACCAATTTGCAAAAAACACTTTTATATATACACACACTACTTCGTTCACAGGTAAGCAGTTGGTGTGTATTGTATATATTATACACACCAACTGCTTTGTTCACAAGTAAATACTTTTCAGTTGAATTTTCAAAGTTAGGAAAATAAGTCAGTTGTGCACAATTAGGCACAGAGCCAAAATGCAGGTAATCGTACGGTCTGCTCTAGGGGCTCAATTTCAGAGTTTAGGGTAGCAGGCCATGGTCCAATGTTATACCAGCGGATCATCTGGAGCGTCCCATCGAGGCTGCTCGTAGATGGTGCGCTAAGGTCTGGGGCAGGCAGCTTGCATGGACTTTTTCCAAACCGCTGGACCTTTCATGAAGTGGGTTTCAGGGTTGTCGATGGGTGCTTGCTTCCAGGCAGTTGAAGTCTGGATTGGGCTCTTCATCTTGGTGTCTGGTGCAAGTGGTCCAGTACCTCAGGAATTGCTACAGCACAGCTCTGGTAGGTCCTGGTGTCCTCTCACATGGTGGGGTGTGGGGGAGGGAAACTGATCTGACCCTCTAGAGCTGGTGTACCTCTTGCTTGGGTGCTGCGTCTGAGCTGCCGGCAAGCAGCAAGTTGGTAAGCCAGACTCTCGGATTTCAATGCCTCCTGACTTCAGGAGTGTACGTCCTCTACTCCAAGGGAGTTCTTTGGCAATTGGTTTAGGGCTGGAGGCTTTCCAGGGTTCCTGAAGGCCTCACAGCAGCAGGACGAGACAGCATACCATGATTGAGTCCGTGAGGCAGTAGGGTGTGTTTCACGCAAATTTTCTGTCGCAGGTACTGTTCTCGAGTCGGCAACTCTTCTTTGTCCATTGTCTTAAGTCTGTCAAATGTAAAGTCCAGGGGTGCCACCTAAATACAGGAGTATTGGAGGAGGCTGGTAGTAGCCAATGGGCTACCTACCTTTAAGGTGCCTACACCCTCTGACACTTCCCTTTAGGATAATGGGCAAAACCCTGATCCTTTGGCTAATTCCCCATCAAACAAGATGATGGAAACTGAGAAGTGGGGTCCTCATCCCCTGTCCCACCTTAGGGGTGGTGCTGGCTGAATGTGTACCCACCTCCTAATGACTAATTTTCCTATCTGTCCTGACGGATGTGGAGCAGAACGGGGGGGGGGGCGGCATCTTCCACTCTGGAGATGCCTGGGTTGCATTTCAAAGGTGGCATTGCCTTTGTTTTCCGTCCTGGAGGTGTGAAGCACCTCTGCCCAGAGATGGCTTAGTTCTCTGCCTCCGAGCCCTGGCTCTCACCCCATGAGGACAGGAACATGTCTGGTGGTGGCAGACTGGCTAAGACTAGTTAGACCACACTAGTGCTTAGATTTTCAGGGAGCCCTCTTGGGTGCCCTTTGTGTACACTTTATTATTCAATCACACTGGCATCGGTGTGGATTTATTAAGAGGAAATGTTTGGTACCAAACATCCCTGGGTAGAGCAAAGCCATCGTATTAGCGGTTGTTCAGCCCATGTACTCTATGGATTCCCTGTACGCTTATGATATCCAAGAATGGACTTGGAGTGTGGTGAAATTTCAACTTGCAACCCCAGTGTTTTTCCTGTTCCACCCCCCCCCACAGCTGGGGTTGCTTTGCCGGTTGGCTAGCAAGTGTTGAACCCTGAGGATGACGCGTGGTCTTTAGTGACTCTGCCTCCTCGCACTTTGTAAGGGAAGGAGGTGGTTCCTCTGGTCCAGTCTCACCAACCTCCCTGGCCTCTGGGTAAAATCTTCTCTGAAGCTTTAAGAGACTCAGCCCTCAGCCGCCTGCTACCCTCCTCCTCCTTCATAGGTGGTCACCGATTTCACCAGGTCGTCCGAGCTGGGCCCCAACAGGCCTTCCACAGTGGCCGCGTCTGCACTGGTAGATCTCTCTGGCCCCTTGCTGACCAAGGATGGTCCGGGGTACTTGGATCTCAGCAGAGACCGAACTTCCTTCTGTTTTCTGCATCCCACCCCCAGGATACAATGGACCTGGTCTGCTTTGACGTGGAGTCCACCCACTCGTAATGTGTGCTGAACCAGTGAGTGGGGCCCCCTCTTCCACCCCCACCTGTTTAAGGTCGGAAGGGGGGGAGGTCCGACAGTCGTTCCTAGGACGTACCCGGTGAGTTTTTTTCAGCCCTCGTTGCCCTCAGCCGAGGGGGGCGGTAGGTCGGTATGGGGGCATCCCAGCAAGAGTGAGGCGCTTTGTTTCAAGCCCCGGGGTGGGGATCTGCCGAGAGGGCGGGGGGGGGGGCTCTGGGCTCCCCGATACATGAGATGTGTCCGCTGAACTCCACTCGGGAGGACTCGTTCCCACAAAACTAATGGGGCCTTTAAAGGGACTCCACTAAAGCATGAAGTGTAGTGCGGGGAGGGACACAAGCTCCCCTTTCAAATAGCGCCTGAGTGGCGTCGGGCGGTCACGAGGCGCAACCCCAAACTCTAACTTCCCACTATGGCGGGAGCTGGCACCTCGCATCACCCTCTAATTGTTGGCATTAAACAGAGCATCGCGTCATGGCTCCGCACTGAGATGAAACTGCGATGCCACTTCTAAAACGGGCTCTGATTGGAGGCCACCGAGGGACTGTAGCGATGCGGTGCATGAGAGTGAGGGTCAGTCCATCAGCGGGGAGAAGTTTCTTTCAGTGAAGCGGGGGTGAGTTGGCACAGGGGCACCCCTTTGTCTCAAACGGCCCGGATGTGCCCAGAGCTGGGGAGTCTCCTGCCCCCCGGCCCTTGTGGTGGCCTGGAGTCTCCTTCTGGACAGTAGTGCCCGACCTTACCAGGGTTCTCGCTCCGCTGTGATCTTGTCTGTAGTACAGCCCCTCGTGTTCTCCACACTGACCTCCTCTGTGCACACTGTCCGTGCACACTGTCCTTTTCAGTGCGCTTACTTCCCGAAGGCCCTTCTTCGAACATCCGTTGAAAACCCTGTGAATTATCACTTCGGTCTCGTATACCTGGGTCCCGTATGATGCAAAGAACCTGCGCATTAAACGTGAAATGCACCCGAGAGCTGAGTGACCCAGTTGGGTGATGAGAAGTAATGTCTGAACTGGTGATCAGTTTACTTTACGTGTTACTTGTTTCCCCATCATGTGCTACTTATGAACTTCTCTTACTTCACTCCTGGAGTTAAATGCCGTGGCCCATTGACTGCCCGTGCCATGGGTGCGAGTAATGTAGGAGCCGCAGCTGTGCCCCATCGAGAAACGATGGAAATGACCTCTAGCGACACATGCTAGGGTGACCGGAATATTAAAGCCAAAACCGGGACATTAACAAAAATAGGACTACAATACTACTTGGAGCGGTGAGCGCTCCTCAGCAGAGCATTACAGAACAGGCAGTAAGAACATGCATAAAGCCATTTTTAAACCCAGCAGCTTGCATGTTAATTAAATTGCTTTCTTGAAACAACTGCGAACTATCCCTGCTTTTGATAGACACCTTCCACCGTCTTCAGCCGACCCTCTTTAAAAACCGGGACATGAGCTACATTTCTTTAAATTTGCTGGAGCAGTTGGTTAAAAACTGGGACTGTCCTGGCTAAACGGACGCCTGGTCACCCTACATTTGGCCTCTCCCGAGTGGGACGGGTATGCTCAGACGTGAGTCCCATGCTCTCCAGGCCACTGGAATCCAGCACACATACATAGCCACATGTACACACAGCTCAGACGTGGGTCCCGCGTGCCCTCCAATCTCCATGCCACTGGAATCAAGCTATCCTGGCTGAAGAGGGGTGAAACCCCAAAACCGGTCCTAGGATGCTCGTTTCCAGTCCAGGGAGGACCTGGCCTGGCAGTTCGGGCTGGACTGTTCCCATTGGGCGCAGGGTCAAGACTGATTTGCATATGGCTGGGTTCAAACTGGAATGGCATGGTGAGAAAAAAAACTATGGATTTAGTCCCAGATCTCTGTACTGGGGTGAATGTACGACATTGTTCTGCACTCTATCCATCAACTGTTCTTTTTGCATCTATCCCTCAACTCCACCACAGTTCGTGGATGTCACCCTCTTTTTAGAGCCCCTTCACAGAATGCCTCTGTGCGCTTTAGTGGGGGTGATCACAGTAGTGGGTTGCACCATCTCGAGGGGGGTCTACCCCACGGTGCAATGCCTCGCTCACTTTCAAAGTTCTGTAAATGCATGTCCATGCCTTCTAACCCTCCGGTTTCCGTTCAATCTGTCCAACCTATTTAGCAGAGGCAAGTCCCCTGACACGCACGGGTCAATCTAATGTGAGTAGATTTCACTTTCCTGAGGATTTTTCAACTGCCCATCTCCTAATGCAATCCCTACTTTGAAACGTGTCTGCAACCCACACCAGGGGTGAACATTTTTTACCTGGCTTAGTGTAGATTTCGGGCTGCACCAGTGTTGGTTTCTACTGCAGAACCTTTGGGTTGCAGTGGGAATAGAATATGGAGTCCGTTGGCAGCTGGAGTTGGGTTTCCCTGAGTCGGATGTGCCGACTCGTCCTGCCATACTTAAACCTAATAAAGAAACTTCGCCTACATACGGAGTCTTTGCAACTAGTATCCAGGCGCTGTGTAACTCTCACCATGCTTAACCCTGTCCTCAGGGCCTACGTCTGCATTCTATGCAGCTAACCTCAAGACACCAGATCTGAGCTGTGACTGTAGGCCAACTACTATCCAGTAATTGTGTTAATGATGTAAAGGTTTGAGTAATGTGTATAGAACGGACTTGGCTTATGAGAGATGTAACGAGGTCATAGTCGGTGAATTGGGGGGGGGGGGGCACCTTACAGATAGTGGACTAAACTAGCGGGCGAGTTAAGTGGTTAAACACTCGTGTTGCCAAAATCACTTGACTTTTGGGTTTTTCATCATCCTAAACTGGTCATGTGAACCTTCAGGCAGCCCCCTGCAGGGCCCGTGCCCGCATGCGCAGGGCTGGTGCACGTTTTGGCCTCTCGACAGGCCTTGTATTCGCACCCCCCTTTCAACCAGCACCAAACAGACTAGTTGTGTGCAGAAGAGCAACAACTCTGGCTCTTCCTCTGGCGAATTTGTGTTATAACCTTTTTTTTTTTTTTGAGCCATTACGTATAATTTTTGTTTTCCCGGAATCTAGGGCTCGGGCGTAGTTTCTAATGTCGCAAGCGCTGCAGGTTTGTCTCCGCCCTGTGGTGCTGTTGGTGTTTCAACTCCCTCTGCTCCCCGATGTCCTCTCTGCTCCCCGATGTCCTCTCTGCTCCCCGATGTCCTCTCTGCTCCCCGATGGATTGGTTGGGGATGCCTCGCTTGCGGGGCCTTCTCCTGCTGCTTGGCATCTACTCCCCAGGTTGGGTTCTGTGCACCACCTGATTGCACGAGACTTGGAGTCTTTGCACATTCATGTTTTTTGCCTAGCTGCAGACGTTCCCATGTTGTTGCTTCCTTCTTGGGCCTAGTGGCAGCCGCTGCGCTGACCTGGGCAGTGCATTGTGCTCTTGTGAGCCACGCAGCCAGCACCTGTGGATGGTGGTGGTTGGTGGCTGCTGTCATGGGCCTTTTCTGAATCCAGGACTTTAATTCTCTGGCCACCCTCTTGCATTTATGGCAACGTGCAAATGGCGTTCAGGAAACTGCTTTGCTTTTTAAAGCCTGTAGAGGGAGTTTTTTGTTTATTGCACCTTAGGTGATCAATCGGACGGCTACTTTCATTTTTATTCAGTCGAGCATTCAATACCTCTTGTATATACTTTAAGCCCCCACCCTTCACCTCGTCCAGCAGATGTCCCCCCGTTTTTGGCTTGGACTTCTCAGTCCCATCTGGTGGTTTTCAGGACTTCAGCAGAGGGAAGACCTACCCCTTTGGGGCTACATAAGCTTCTCGCAGTGCAGGATTCCCAGCAGTGCAGCGCTGCAGAAAGAGCAGCCAGACTCTACCTCAGGAGCCGCCGTGTGCTGAGCAGTGTCCGATGTAATGTTCTTGCGTTCAGCAATAGGACGCAGATCCCTGCTTTGCCAGGAGTGGACTCTGTCTGGGGGAGCGGGGTGCCAGTGCTTGCAGGAACCAGGTGGTCGCTCCCCAGGCCGCTTGTAAACTTGTGTCCAGGATCAGCTGAAGGCCGACCCTGCAGCCAATGGTGGCTGACAGCAGGGCCTGGCCACCGGCGAGGGTTAGACGCTGGGAACTCTGGGACCTGCCATGGTCAAACATTCCAGAAGAAAAACCAAGTTAAAAGGGAAGTTGTGGTTGTCTTTGGTTTAAACCCCTCAGTGTAGCTTAAAAAAAGCTGTTCAAGTGCAGTCGCTTACAATTTAAACCTCCAACAGATGTGAAACCATAACTCAATCCGAAGGAAGGATTGATACCCCATACTTACACCAACGACCCCCTCCAAGCCAATGTAATCGAACGCATCCCGGATGGTCTGATTGGGTGTTAATCTTAGATGAGATTCAATATAGTTTGAGATGAAGACGTCGGTCACTACATTTATTTCAATATGGGTGGTTGAAATGCATTTGGTGTGTACGGCTTCATGGCTGAACAAGTTAAGGGTTGTTCTCACCTTAACTTTGGAATTGAGAGCTTTTTCAGTTTAAATTCCAGCATATCAGCACTTTCACTTTTTTGTGTGGATTTTTTGAAGTTTCACATTGAGATGTTATAACCAAAGCTAACCTTGGCACTTAAACAGATTTTTCTTTCTCCTGTGTAGATGTTTTTTTTATGAGTAATACTGCACCCTACATATGTGGTTGATTCTTAATTACATGGGAATCTTAGTGTTCTGTATTTAAGGTTTGGAAAATGTTGGTCATCTCTGGGTTTAATTTATCGCGCCAACGACCCTGTTGGCCAGGTCCACTTTTTTTATTTATTTTTTTTTCTTCTAAAATACGCTCTACCAACTGGCTCTGACTTTCGCTTGTTAATGTGCCTCACCCCTTTCTCTGAAACCTTATATTTTTATTATTTAACTTCTCCTTGGTCTGCATTACTGGGGTAGTTTTCTACCCAACCGTCCCCGCATGGGGTGCCCACAGTGACAGGAGTTTTAGATTTAGTTTAAATATTTGACTGTGAACCAGACATGGAAGCGCCAGTGCCGGGCTCTGGGCTCCGGTGTCGCGAGTCTCAGGTGAGCTGCACTCGATGCTCAGCCAGCAGGACCCTGCTCTGGACTCTTTCCCCTCCATTGATCTGTCCCAGTGAGTCCTGGTGCCTCGCGGGGCTCCTCTCCCCACTATTGGGGCTCACGAGTGCGCGCCCGGCTCCAGTGGCCTCTCCTCTTCGTTTCGATCCGTGTCACCTTGGGGCCTCAGAGGACCAGGGACAGAGGTTCTTTGTCCCGAGAACTAGCGGCTTGTAAATACAGTTAGAACAAACCAACTTGAGCCCTGGCACCACGTTGAAAACGGCAAGGCAGCGAAGGGGTTAACGAAGGTTTAAATGATGACCCTGGAGTTCACGGGTATGGGGTTTGGGGGGGGGGGGGGGGGGCTGGGTGTTTTGAGCTCTGGAAACCTTAAACACAAACCTCAAAGCAGTAAAGATTCCGTTCATGAGCGCCCTGTGGGTTTTCAGTGTTACAGAAGCAGCTCCGAGTTATGGCAACTGAGTGTCCGCAGCAGCATCTGTCCTGCTTCTGAGTGTCCGCAGCAGCATCTGTCCTGCTTCTGAGTGTCCGCAGCAGCAGCATCTGTCCTGCTTCTGAGTGTCGGCAGCAGCAGCATCTGTCCTGCTTCTGAGTGTCGGCAGCAGCAGCATCTGTCCTGCTTCTGAGTGGCGGCAGCAGCAGCATCTGTCCTGCTTCTGTGGCAGCAGCAGCATCTGTCCTGCTTCTGTGTGTCGGCAGCAGCAGCATCTGTCCTGCTTCTGTGTGTCGGCAGCAGCAGCATCTGTCCTGCTTCTGTGTGTCGGCAGCAGCAGCATCTGTCCTGCTTCTGTGTGTCGGCAGCAGCAGCATCTGTCCTGCTTCTGTGTGTCGGCAGCAGCAGCATCTGTCCTGCTTCTGTGTGTCGGCAGCAGCAGCATCTGTCCTGCTTCTGTGTGTCGGCAGCAGCAGCATCTGTCCTGCTTCTGTGTGTCGGCAGCAGCAGCATCTGTCCTGCTTCTGTGTGTCGGCAGCAGCAGCATCTGTCCTGCTTCTGAGTGTCGGCAGCAGCAGCATCTGTCCTGCTTCTGAGTGTCGGCAGCAGCAGCATCTGTCCTGCTTCTGTGTGTCGGCAGCAGCAGCATCTGTCCTGCTTCTGTGTGTCGGCAGCAGCAGCATCTGTCCTGCTTCTGTGTGTCGGCAGCAGCAGCATCTGTCCTGCTTCTGTGTGTCGGCAGCAGCAGCATCTGTCCTGCTTCTGTGTGTCGGCAGCAGCAGCATCTGTCCTGCTTCTGTGTGTCGGCAGCAGCAGCATCTGTCCTGCTTCTGTGGCGGCAGCAGCAGCATCTGTCCTGCTTCTGTGGCGGCAGCAGCAGCATCTGTCCTGCTTCTGTGTGTCGGCAGCAGCAGCATCTGTCCTGCTTCTGAGTGTCGGCAGCATCTGTCCTGCTTCTGTGTGTCGGCAGCAGCAGCATCTGTCCTGCTTCTGAGTGGCGGCAGCAGCAGCATCTGTCCTGCTTCTGTGGCGGCAGCAGCAGCATCTGTCCTGCTTCTGTGTGTCGGCAGCAGCAGCATCTGTCCTGCTTCTGTGTCGGCAGCAGCAGCATCTGTCCTGCTTCTGTGTGTCGGCAGCAGCAGCATCTGTCCTGCTTCTGTGGCGGCAGCAGCATCTGTCCTGCTTCTGTGGCGGCGGCAGCAGCAGCTGTCCTGCTTCTGTGTGTCGGCAGCAGCAGCATCTGTCCTGCTTCTGTGTGTCGGCAGCAGCAGCATCTGTCCTGCTTCTGTGTGTCGGCAGCAGCAGCATCTGTCCTGCTTCTGAGTGTCGGCAGCAGCAGCATCTGTCCTGCTTCTGTGGCGGCAGCAGCAGCATCTGTCCTGCTTCTGTGTGTCGGCAGCAGCAGCATCTGTCCTGCTTCTGTGTGTCGGCAGCAGCAGCATCTGTCCTGCTTCTGTGTGTCGGCAGCAGCAGCATCTGTCCTGCTTCTGTGTGTCGGCAGCAGCAGCATCTGTCCTGCTTCTGTGTGTCGGCAGCAGCAGCATCTGTCCTGCTTCTGTGGCGGCAGCAGCATCTGTCCTGCTTCTGTGGCAGCAGCAGCTGTCCTGCTTCTGTGTGTCGGCAGCAGCAGCATCTGTCCTGCTTGTGTCGGCAGCAGCAGCATCTGTCCTGCTTCTGTGTGTCGGCAGCAGCAGCATCTGTCCTGCTTCTGTGTGTCGGCAGCAGCAGCATCTGTCCTGCTTCTGTGTGTCGGCAGCAGCAGCATCTGTCCTGCTTCTGTGGCGGCATCAGCAGCATCTGTCCTGCTTCTGTGGCGGCATCAGCAGCATCTGTCCTGCTTCTGTGGCGGCATCAGCAGCATCTGTCCTGCTTCTGTGTGTCGGCAGCAGCAGCATCTGTCCTGCTTCTGTGTGTCGGCAGCAGCAGCATCTGTCCTGCTTCTGTGTGTCGGCAGCAGCAGCATCTGTCCTGCTTCTGTGTGTCGGCAGCAGCAGCATCTGTCCTGCTTCTGAGTGTCGGCAGCGGCAGCATCTGTCCTGCTTCTGAGTGTCGGCGGCAGCATCATCTGTCCTTTTAGTGCATGTTCTTCTCTGGCCCCCTATTGGCTCTATAAATTATGCCCCTTTAATTCAAGCTAAGATTGCGGTGTAGCAGAGGGTGCAGTGTATTTTGCAGAAGTGTGAAATGGCATTCATTTAGAATTGCTATTAGAGGGAGTTGTGGCTTGCCTGTGTTTTGTCGCTTGGAGTAAAGACTGGTTCTCACAATCTCTCGCCACATGACACTTCCTGCCACATTGAGTCGCTAGCATTGAAAAATTGCCTTGTCCAAAAGGTCCAGATTTTTGTGTAATGCAAGCTTCAGGGGTCTTCCAAATCTTGACTATTTTCCCAGGTATAAAGACTTTGTGGCTGGTCACGTGACCCTCATAGTAGTGCTTACTACACTTGATGCTAACTGGACTACTGTGGCTTACCATGGTCTAATGGTGTCTCTTTTTCACTCTACAGGGCACTACTGAGCAGCAAGATGGCAGATCAAGGCGGCAGTAGCGATGACTCCAAGTCCAGCAGTGTTCTCAGCTGGGAACAAGTCAGCCGTTTGAATGACTTCCTTACAGAGATGGTCCCCGTCCATGGGAGAGGCAACTTTCCAACCCTGGAGATCCCCCTCAAAGACATTGTACAGATGGTACGTAGCCGACTCGAGGAGAAGGGCCTTAAAGTGCGTGACGTGCGGCTCAACGGCTCTGCAGCCAGCCACGTCTTGGTGAAGGACAACGGCTTGGGCTACAAGGACTTGGATCTCATCTTCAAGGTGGAGCTCCCCACCGAGGCAGAGTTCCAGCTGGTCCGAGATGTCGTTTTGGGGTCTCTTCTGAACTTTTTGCCAGAGGGTGTGAACAAGGAGAAGATCAGCCCCATGACTCTGAAAGAGGCCTACGTCCAAAAGCTTGTGAAGGTCTGTACTGAGACTGACCGCTGGAGTTTGATCTCTCTGTCCAACAAAGATGGCAGGAACATTGAGCTGAAGTTTGTGGACTCCATACGACGGCAGTTTGAGTTTAGTGTGGACTCGTTTCAGATCCTCCTGGATTCTCTGCTTTTATACTATAGCTGCTCCGAAAACCCTATGACTGAACACTTCCACCCTACTGTGATCGGTGAAAGTGTTTACGGTGACTTCGCAGCTGCACTCGATCACCTCCAGAACAAACTCATTGCCACCAAAAATCCAGAGGCCATTCGGGGAGGAGGGCTCATGAAATACAGCAACCTTCTGGTCAGGGACTTTAAGCCAGCAGACAAGGATAAAATCAAGATGCTGGAGCGCTACATGTGTTCCAGGTTCTTTATAGACTTCTCAGACATCTTGGAACAGCAGCGCAAGCTGGAGTCCTACCTGCAGAACCACTTCATAGGTGAGGAGAAGAGCAAGTACGACTACCTCATGATCTTGCGTCGGGTTGTGAACGAGAGCACGGTGTGCCTTATGGGACACGAGCGGAGGCAGACGCTCAACCTCATCTCCCTGCTTGCTTTGCGTGTACTAGCTGAGCAGAACATCATCCCCAATGCCACGAATGTCACATGCTACTACCAGCCAGCGCCTTATGTTAGTGATGCCAACTTCAGCAACTACTACATTGCCAACTCGTCTTCCAGCCAGACCTATCCCACCTGGCTGCCCTGTAGTTAGCCATGACAGTGGCTCTCTAAAGCCCCCCAGTAAAGGGGGCTTCTGAAAGAGATGCGGACTGGACTTGCTGCTCGAGTCTGCTTCTGTGGCCGGCCGTCTTAAACCAAGCGGCAGGACTGACCACAATACACCCCCCCCCCCCTCCCCCCTCCCCTTGCAGTGGTTCACGGTGTAATTGTAGGTAATATTCCTGGGGCTAGTAGTGTGCACATTTGTGGTGATCTCACGAGCACATGGATTGGAGTTTTGGGTGATGTGTGCAGGCACTTATCACTAGAAGGATGCCACCCCTGGCACACTGGCCTCTGGGAACAAGCATGAACCAGAGCACGGCTGACCGCCAACCCTGGAGGCTTCCCCCATACAATGGCATGTCCTCTGCCCTACAAACTTTGAACCCGGGACATTTTCACTGGGAGTTGGCATTGGCGTACAGTTGGGGTCACTTTATGCCTATGGGCTGACTGAGCATCAGTCTGAGTGAAAAGAAGGTATAACTAAGTTCCTGCGTGTTCCCGTTCCACAAAATGCCCAACGTCTTTTTGGCATGCATTTGCGCTAGAGCGTTGTAGTACGGCTGCAATGGTACCTGGGTGCTTGATGCAGCGAGTGAAGGGTTCACTGAGCCCTTCACCGGCTAACAACTACTGTGGATTAGGAATGGACAGCACTGTTTAAACCTAGTGTGATAAAGGGGCGCAGCGAAGAACAAAAACAAAAAAAATAATGAAAACAAAAAATGTAAAAACAGTTTGGTTTACTAAAAGTTCACTAGAGGTGAACAAGTGAGATTTTTTGAAAGTTATATATTTTATTTTTCTTACCTAATTTCGGAGAAAATTGAACTAATCACTTAAAGTAAATACTGGGCATGTACTATGCTGTGAACAAGGTGTCGGAGTGCCACTTGACTTCTCCTGAGGAACCGCTAGCCCTAATGGAGTCTGCTGCATAGATGTGACCCCATGTGTGCCGGAGAGGTACATACTGCACTTTACTCCTGTGTGAACCTTGTAGTGTGGAGGTGCATTTACAGGTCTTCAGGTGCATTTGTAGTTTTATTTGCTTGAAAAACTTTCAGATTATGTATGGTCAGGGTTGAATTTAATCATCTGAGCTGTGGATTGGCCACTCTTGGCGCCTTTGAGACTTTCTCTATATGAGCTGAACACTGGAAAGTACACCCACTTAAGAGGTTTGACTGACTCCCAACCTGTGGTTTGCAGGGTATCCAATCCTATAACGAAGAGGTCATCTTGGGTGAATCGAGCTGTCGAATGACCCTCTGTGAATGCTCTCCTAGTTGCCTAGGTAGCACCAGGTACTTGATGGTTGGGGCTCCTGCCCCTGCCCGCTGGAGCCGACTGCTCAATAGGTAGAGGAGGTGTTTGTTTTCTGCAGGGTCTTGGCAAGGGCTGGATGTTGGGTGATTGCGTGTGGTCCTGGGTGCAGAGGGCACAAGTCTGGTGGAGAGAGAATGGCTGTTTCTCGTTGGTGATTTCTCCAGATCATGAATATTGAATCTGTTCCACACTCTTAACCTCCTAGAGGGATGCTTGTTTAACTGGTGCACCTCAGTTTTAACTGCCTTCCGGGTACTGACCATGCCGGCTCGCTTATTGGATTGCTTTACATGTATCTGACTAGGGGCAGTCTGGTTTGCTATCTCGAGCGCCCTCTCAGAGGACAGTCGATGGCCTGCTCACTTCTCTGCTTGAATCTGCACATTACTGCTGTTTGTGGCTTCCCTTAGACACCTGTGGTTTGGCTTTGACTTGGGATGTGTCCCGAGGCATTTTGCTCCCCTAGTCCTGAAGTCCTCGTTTTTCTGTCGGATGTGCACTCTGCACACACTGTGCTACAGGAAAGCCTCCAGGTTCCCTTCGAGGGGTTCAGCCCTGTGTCCTTATGGTCAAGCGTCCCAGGGGACGACTCTTCTAGTCCATGAGGATAGCTCTGGACTAAGGTTGTAGTCTTGCTCCTGTGCTTCCCTTTCGTGTCCTGTGGAGAAGCCACTTCCTCGGAGGATGGGTTCATGGATTGTCCTCCACTTGGCTTCTCTGATGGACATTTACTGTAACTTCACTTAATTGAAGCAGTTTTGGACGCTGCTTCCGGTCGGTGTTTTTTGTAGTGTAGTTTTCCAGTCCTTGATTCTGCTGTGCAGTTGGTGTTTTTGCTCTTCTACTGAGACGAGGCCTTGTCTGTTTGCTGTAGATTAAAGTCCTTTATTGCTGCCTTACAGATTGGTGGTTCATGTTTCTGGGGTCGTTGAGGCCAGACGGTGATCCTTTCACACATCTCTGTGCAGTCCTTGTCTAGGAGCAGAGGGGCCTGGTGTCCTTGCTCCACATTTCAGTGGCTGGACAGTTTTTATTTATATATTTGTTTGTCCTGCTCTCCTTCTGAAGGGTCCCTATTTGTTCAATCGCGTCCAGATATCTACTCTAGATTGGGTAGCGCCCTCCTCTTTGGGGAGTGGAAGTGCTTTTGTGGAATGGTGTCCTTGCAGTGATGTCTCCTGTGCTTGTGGTTTTCTTACCCAAGCTCTAGCATGGAAGGTTCAGGTGTTCGAGTGATCTTCAAATCCTAAGGTGAGGGAGCGCTTGTCTTCTGGGACTGAATCCATCGAGCTTCAGTTTTTCTTATCTGTGGTTTAACTGCTCAGTGCTGCTTTGGAGTCCGTCATGCATGAGAGCCATCTCTTGTCCATGGCTGTTAACATGTGACTGCTTTTCCCTGGACAGCAGGTTATAGGTCAGCGGCGCTGTCAGTGGGATGTTGAAGACCAATGGCCATCTACTGTGGTACCGGCCCCCCTTTCTTCTTGCTAGCCGGCTCCCTCCCTAACACCCTCAGAGTTGGGGTGATCTTTGCTCAACTGGTCTTACCCCAAACATTCCCAATGCAGTGTGTGGCTACCTTTTAGGCACTCCCAATAAACCACGCATCTTTTGAACCTACACTGAGTGCTCTTGGTTTCCCTGATCCTAGATTGAGTTGGGCGCCTCACTTTGGGAATGAACCTAGTCTGTGCGTCAACTGAGCTGACCCTTCCTTTGGTTGCTACTCAACCTTTGCCGCCCTGTGGAGGCTTTGCTTGCTGCTGTTTAAGTGATGTTTGATTTAATCTACTAACCGCATGCTGTAGGACCAAGCACTGCAAACCACTACTTCCCTTCCTGGTTGAAGTGACAGGTACAGGACTGTACTGATGGTGTTCTGCGATGGGCAGTGCTGTGTCCTGGAGGCCGCCTTGGCCCGTCTGGTCAGAACCACCTATGCTTTCACACGCGATGTTCTACTGTGACCTTCGATTTATTGGCAGCTGTAGTGCCAGAGCAAGGAAAGGATGACTTTTTGTTTTCTCGTTAATCTGATTTAATATTGCCTCATGACCCAGTAATGCTGAATTGTGGAATTATTTTTGCAGAAGCTGACGTTCATTTTTCTTTCAAGATTTAATAAAAATGTGTTTTTACAGAACTTTGTCCCGAGTTAGTTATTGAAGTGTGTACAGCAGTCCTGTTTCGCCTCCAGGAGGCACATGCATGCGTGTGGCTTTGGAGGGCGCAGGGTTGCAGCTCCTGCAGCATGGCTCGTCACCAGCAGCCCTGGCCTGTCCCTGCTGTCTCCTGGGCCACACTCAGTTTTGAAAAGACCTGCAGTATCAATCCAGTGAGTGGCTTTACCTGGCATGTGTAAGACTCCTAATAAACCAGTCTAGGGGTGTTGTGTTCATGCGATTCTGCTTCTAGTAACGCCTAGTTACACAGGCCACAAGCTCTGAGTAACTGCCCTGTGGATACTTTGCATAACTACCCCTGCCATCTGGAGCCAGTGTTTTCTGAGACCACAATAAAAGTGCAAATATCTGCCAGACTTGAGCTGGATACAGTGGCTGTCCTATGTTATTGGGTCTTGGGGCCACCTTCAGACCTGCCATAGGGCAGGCGGGACTGCTGACCTCCACCGTGGTGGTTTGGGCCAGTTTTTAGAACACAAGACCAACCCTTCCTGCACTTGACTCTTTGGGGGGGGGGGTGGGAAGAGAGAGGTGCGAGCAGTCAGAGGTTGCTCATTGAGGTAGTGTTGGGGTGCTCGAGCTCAGCAGTCAACTGACCCCAGGATGTGACCCGTGTGAGGCTATTTGAAACAGTGATAAGCCATATTGTGTACTTAATAGTCCTGTTCTTAATGTCCCTGATTTCCTCAAATACCCCAAAACACAAAGGGGCAACTTTCTTCTTCTTTGTAAACTCTATATTGCATCCGGGTACGAGACTCCGGTCCCGGCTCCTGCCACCCATCTTTGCTATGGAACCTCTTGCTTTACTATAGCTCGCCATCTTTCGTCCACATAACCTTGGTAAGGTATGTCTCACTTATCTCCTTGGATCTTCCTACTGTCCCCATTGTCTCATATTCTTGTAGTGTCTATTCTCCCCCCCCCCCCCCCCCCCCCCCCCCCAATCTTGGCAAACTTGTGCGTCGCTCCATCCCTGAAGTTTTTCTTTTTTGACTTGGCTCATCTGTGTTTATTGCGTGGAACTTTCTGTTACTTTCCCCGTGAGGGGAACGGCTGCCCTGGTTCTTTGGTCGCCTTGCCTCACCTGCTGATCTGCCACGCCGAGCTGCAATCTGTCCTGCCATCTTTTAATCGCGCCGTGGGGTGAACGGCTTGCTGTAATAAACTACCTCTCCCAGAGGCCTCAGCGCGAGGAGCGCCACGCTGCAATAGTAAAAAGAATACACGCCTTCCGCTGTGCGGGACCGCCCGTGCCCGTTTGAGGTTGGGCTGGGCCACCCCTCCAACGCTGTTTGGTGCCACTGTTGGCGGACTCTCCTATTTGGTAACCACGACCTGGTTGTAACTTATTCTTTTGTTCGTCTGATTTGCTACTCTATGGGGGCTTGGTTTGCTGAAATGAACAGGAGGGCTACTAAGATTGCTGTTTTCAGGGGGCGGGGTTGCGGGCACCCTTGATCAACTTATTGTCAGAGCGACCTCAGTGTTGGAAAAAGAGATAGCTAACATGGAGAGACGACTTTCGCTAGATCCTTTGTCGAATAAACGATCCTCCCTTGGTCCTTTGGCCGTTGCTCGCTCCCCACCCCATGCCCCGCTAGCTCCTACACAAACCGAGGCCTCCCCCTTTTGGGTCCCATCTCAAACCCAAGTATGCCATCAGATATTATTTCTACTCCCTCTATCCACGAGCATCCTGTGACTCGTAATACTAAGAGGAGCTTTAGCTAGAGCCGCTTCTGCCAGTAAATCCAAGCTCTCTAATGTTCTCCCCGATCCTAATGTTAAAAGAAAGAGGGGTGCTGGCTCTCAGACCCTCTCTCGCTAAAACTCCGAGGCTTAACATTCTAACTAAAGATGCGAGCTCTATTATTGGCAATAGACAGGACACTTCTATACTTCCTGACTCTAATGCTCCCTCTCTTAGCAATCTTGGCACGCGTGGTAGTGAAGACCTGTGGTCCAGACTTGAAAATCTTATCTCTACTTTATTGTCCCCAATTACATAAAAATTAAGCTTAATAGAGAAAGCTATCGCAGCTCCCCTTGACCAGTAATACTGGGAATAGGGAGGCTTGTGCCAGAGATACTACACAGCTTATACTGGGACTGCCACCCAATCACACCACCATTGGGCATGATTGTAATCCTCCAATTCAGCCCATAACAGATACCCATATGCTATCAACTAGGGACCTAGGTAATATGGAGAAGGATATAACGATCACCTAATTCGAACCATAGGCCTTCCTTGCCCACAGGAATTTCAGCTGCCCTGTCCGATACATCGGGCGAATTGGCACCAACTCCTTCATGCCCTTGTAAGGAGTCTAAGCCACTTGTAGCTAACAGTAGTAATGACTATTCTCATAATTGTAGAAGTGGGGTAAATAGACCTTCACAAACAAGAGTTGAATCTTCCCAACAAGTCTTTAAGGATGGTGTCAGAAGACCCCAAGGCCCTCGGCTGAACAATGTACCCCTTCATCTCCCTCCCGCTGCAGCACCCCTGGTTGTTCTGTCTAATGTCCCCCATTGTCAAAGTAGGAATCCCGAAACCACTGAGCAACTGTTTAGCAAAACTAGACACTGGCTCAATACCAAATTAAAGGGAGTAGGATTTTGGGATGAAAATATCTTCAATCATAAGATAATGGTCAGAAGAACCATGTGGGTTGGACCCCTAAAAAAGGAAATGAAGGGTGACTGTGTAATAGTCAATTTTGACAACACAGTCTCCCAAAGTGATTTCGGACGTTCTGGGCGGGTTCGTACGGCTAAGGGACAACTTAATAGTGGTTCTGCTGCTTGGGTTTTTCTATAGGGTTGACCCTCATCTCTCCCCTGGCCAGAAACTCACCGTGGGACTCGGCTCACAGAGAGCAAACTTAAGATCAGCTCCTAGTATTTGGGAGGCCCCAGTACACAATATGTTTGCCCCCCCCCTTTCGGATCTAGAGGCCTGCGATTGACAACTACAACGTGATTTGCCCACTTTGGATTTTATCGAGGAGCCCAATACTGCTCTTAATTTACAGCTATCGCCCCCAGATGATCCATCACCTAATCAAGGTACCCTTATATTAAGAACTCAATCGCCCCCCTCTACAGTGATATTACAGGCCCCCACCAAGAATTCTTAGTGGGAACCTATCTATGCTGTCTTGGAACGTCGCTGGTCTGTCTTCCAAACTCCCTTCGAATGACTGGTCGATGTTGGTAGATACCCACGATTTTCTTGTGTTACAAGAAACGTGGTCACTATCAATTATCCACCGACCGGGCTATCTGACCTATGGGAAAGTGGCCACCACTATAGGGAAAGGACGACCTAGTGGGGGCCTTTTAATCTGGGTTAGGCAGCACTCTTCGCTTCATATCAAGGAAATTTCCTTGAATAATGACATTCTGGTTCTAAAAATTAATTAGGATAGTGTGTTAGCATTTAATCTGATTAACATTAATTTGAGAGGTCAACCAGGGGGTAGATCTTCACCCATCCAGAATTTGGACAATTTCATTAATGGGTTGGCAAGTTTTAATCGCTGATTATTATGGGAGATTTTAACTGCACATTTGAGCCCCTGGGGTTGGAAGATGGCAAACTTAGTATAGAGGAGGATAGTAATTGGGGTGTTCCTCTCTATCCTTGGTTCCCATTAAAAGGTGGACTGAGGCTGCCCTTCAACTAAAGTTTTTCTTTGGGGTGGGGCTTGAGAGCCGTGAACGGGAGAACTCAATCAGGCAGTAATACTTTTAACGGGAAGAGTGGTAGCAGGATTGACTACATCCTTGTCTCCTTGGACCTCTGGTCTACTGTGCTGGACATGGCCGTGATTATTAGACCAGAAAGCGACCATGATCCTCTTTGAGGCTTGTAACTACACCTATGGTGAGTATGGGCCCTCATAGTGACCTGCGGGCCGGAGATATTGAGTTGTCAAATGACTGCCGTCGATTAAAGTGGGCTAAAGTAATTGATAACGGAAGTATTAAAAGCCAGCTTCGTAAGACCCTAGAGGACTCGCTCCGGACTCTTTCAGCTTACAATTTCTTAGAAGACCCCCTCAATGTTTAGAGGTAGAGCATGAGGCACTCTTTGATCAACTTAAATCATTGCTCACCTTTAAAGGGAAGGTAAATCATCCCATCCGACCCAAATCAGCTAAATGACAAAGACTGCTCTGTAGCTTTCAAATCGCTCTCTTGCAATTAAAACTAACGATACCCAGGCCATTAAACTAGCCAGGGCATCGTATAAAAGAGTATTATTTAAGGCTAAAGAGTTTTGATAAGGAAAGATGGGAGGAATTAACTAAAGCCTCAGAAGAGAACTGGTTGAAATGTTGGTATTTAATAAAATGGGGAAGCGGGGTGTTTCAGCCTACCCCATTTAATAATGTTCCCCCAGATCTGTGGGTCTCTCTACCAAGCAGTTCACTTGCTCTTCAATTCCAGTGTTTGTGGTTACAAAATCCGTAGAATCAGAGGTTTTAACCTTCGGTCTGATAGAGATTGAGAATGCCATCGAAGCAGTGCCGGCAGGTCGGGCGCCAGGTCCGGACTGTCCCCACGGATCTTTTTAAATCTGACAAACTGGGCCATTTATATTCTTTTCTTGATAAATGCCCTGGCACGGGGTGCTCCTTTGCCCACTTCTTGGTTAGGTGCAGAAATTGTACCAGTTTTTAAAAAGGGAGACTGCTTTTGTCCATCCAATTATAGACCCATCAGTTTAATCGATTCACTTCAAAAAAATTGTGGCCAGGATCGTTCAAAAAAATTGTGGCCAGGATTGTTCTATCTAGGGTCAATGAATGGATTGACGAATCTCTGGTTCTATCTACTTTTCAAGCAGGGTTTTGATCCCACGTTAGTACAATTGACCAGGTCTTTAGATTTTCTATGATTTATTGGAAAACGGTCATCCTAGCGGGGGAACCCTGTTTGCGGCTTTTATAGATCTTAGATCTGCGTTTGACCTGGTCCCTCGTAAGCTGTGGGATTCACTTGGGGAGATTGGTATGCCGCTGGCGCTTTTATGGCTTATTGTAAAACTTCATACCTCTAACTATGCTCAAGTTAGATGGGGACAACAGGGTGAGCTCACAGATAAATTTCCTGTCAACAGGGGCGTAAGGCAGGGGTGTGTTTTAGCCCCGACATTGTTTTCTTTGTTCATCAACCGGGTCACCTCTTACTTTGCTAACTATCCAACTGATGCACCCTTACTGGATGGTTATAGGGTCCCACTCCTCATGTTTGCAGACGACACGCTTATACTGTCTGACACAATCTGGTCTGCAGACGGCCCTCGATAGAGGTTTGGATTTCTGTAATGACCATGATTTGGCCTTTAATGTTGATACATGGTGATGCACAAAAGCAAAATAATTAAGAGTAAACTGTCAATGAACACTATTCCGCTGGAACAAACGGATACGTTTACATATCTGGGGATCACCATGGATCGCTGGCTGACTTGGAAGCCACAAATTGATTTATTTGCCCTAAAACATAATCAATTAGCTGGCGCTCTATTGAAAGAACATAAAGCCTCACATACGAAACCGGTGGGACCTGCTATTGCATTGTATAATGGGGAAAATAAGAGCCTCCATTTACGGGGCAGAGTTATGGGGCTACGATAATCTTTCGCAACTAGTACTAGCCCAAAATAAGTTTCTGCGATCATTGACTGGTCTTCCTCAGTCCACACCCATTAAACCTCTTCTGTTAGAGTTGGGTTGTAGGGCGTTTGATGATGAAGCCGGTTTTAGACCCCTTTCTTATTGGAGAAGATTGTGGACTACCCCAGAACTACTTTCATATGCAAATGCAGTTTGGTACATTAAAGACCAAGATAAGTCTAGGAGAATAGCCTGGCTTCAATATATTAAAGGTGGGTTACATGTTATGAGATTGGCCCACCTTTGGACAGATCCCAGGGGCAATCAATTCCCTAACAAACAGGACTTCAAATCCCTATATTGGGAATCTAGGCTTGGAATAATTAGATCAGGGGTAAGCAGCAGCTCCTTATCTGGTCTCTTTATGGACCATAAGTAGCTTTGAGCCATACTGGAATTTCATTTCTAGACCTGAAGACCGTAAACTATTCCATCAATTTAGAGTGGGGACCCTCCCATCTATTTCTTTTAGAAATAGATGGAAGGATGGCTACGATAAGTTTTGCCCCACATGTCCTACTCAGATTGAGACAATCACCCATGTCCTGTTTGCATGCCTTGCCTTTGCCCGCCCCAGGTCCACATGGCCGAAGCCGATTTTGCTCTAATTTAGGAACCAGATCATATAAGAAAGCATTTTGTATCTTTAGTACAAACTCTCGAGGATCTAGTCATTGCTATGGCTACATTTTTGAGCTGGTCTTGGGCTATACGCAGGTCAATTGTGAAGAAGGCAACTTCTCTAGCATCCCTAATTTGTGACATTTAATTGACCCAGTTTCTTTTTTTTGATGGAAGGAAAGATTGCTGTGATTTAATTTTTTTATTTATTTTTGTAGAGCCTTAACGGGCTGGACCCAGTTATGCAATGCTCTTTTAGGATTTTAAGATTCTGAGGTTTTTTTTTTGCAATTCTTTTATGCTTTATAGCTTTTTTAAAACCGTCATAGTGTTTCTTTCATGATGTAATATTCGAATAAAGAATTTTTTGATTGATTATTGCTTTAGTGGCAATCTTATTCTACAAAATTGAAAAAAGGTAGAACCACTTGGAAATCAAACTCCTCTTGCTGAGTTGTTAAAATTTGTGTTAATGATTCCAATTAGGGCTGCCGGTGGATCTGGGAGTACTCCGTTGTGACAGTTTCCTATTAACCCACTGAAATCTGATTCCAATGGTCTGTCAAAACTGGACAAGTGAAGCAGACGCGGGACCAGTCTCCTACTGAATGCCGACATCTAAAGCATGGTTCTGATACCACTGGACCTTTGTGGCTTCATTGGGGGGGGGGGGGAGAAATCTAGCTGCTGGTTACAAAAGAACGCCATACGTGTATTTGGCCCCTTGTATGGCCTTTTGGGACCATTCATTGTATGCTTTCCATAGAAGCTTCTTGCCAACACCCCATGGACTCCTGTGTATTTTTAGCAGGATGATGGGGACGATCTGATGGTGAAGTTGTCGCTGAAGGATTCGATGCCAATTCCCAACATTCCCTCCCATAATTCCTGCCTGCCACGGGGAGGGATCCGTTTTGGGGTTGTAGCGGTCTTACTAAGGTACATAGCTGGAAGGACAGCAAAGAGGGGGGGGGGGGGTTGTTTTAGTTACTCCTCTTGAATTGGTTCCAGGTGTTCAGAGTCCCTCTATTGAGCTTTTATTTGAACTCCTCATGGTCTGGAGCCCGGCCGGAGTCCTAGAGCCTCGCACTGTCGTATCTTAATATCCGGATGTAAAGAAGTGACTTGATCTCTTGTTCTTTGCGGGAGTCTGTAAAACATGATCTGCAGAATGTTGCATCTATTGCTTTAGGGGAGTCTGGGGATCCTAATACAGAACAAATTGGATGATGTTCCCCAATAGCATTGGCTGGAGACAGATGATCTCCCCAGTCTTGTGACGTGGCGACCCATCCCCACCAGTCCCCGATGCCACTTGAAAGTGTTTTTAATCTGTGCTAATTCAGCCCCGCCCTCTTCTGAACCCTGCAAGGTTTCTAATTTAGTGGGGGGGGGGGGAAACCAGAGAAATAGTACCTCCCCCGTATGATTTTGTCAAACATTTGTTCTATTTCCAAAAAGTGTCTGAGGAACGTTAAGACAATAGAATAGCGGAGTGTCCCTCATCAGAGCGGCTCTCCCAATAAGAGGGGTACAGATTGACAATTTAAGATGTTGTTAACTTTGTGTAATGTCGGTCCACAATAAAGTGAAATGTGAAAAATCCCAGGTAACGGATTGGGGTCATTTTAGAAGCCTGGGGTCATTTTAGAAGCCTGCCTTCAAGTTACGGAGTAAAGTCGGATTAGAACAATGAAACAGTAAAGTGTCAGACTTTTTCTGATTGCTCCTGCAGCGCCCCCGCCCCTCCGAGGCCGGAGTTGTCATTGTGTCGAGTTTGCTTCATCTTTGAGTCTGCCGCCACTTGCAGCATTGTAATCCGCAAACTTTGAGCTTCGGTGCCCTGTGACTGGGGCCTTCATGATCGGATTCGGGTTTACCCGCAAGGCTAGCGGCTCCATGACTGATGCAAAAACAACCAAGCGCTGGCCCCCTGGGCGAGTGTCCCGCAAGGCTAGCGGCTGGATGACTGATGCAAATACAACCAGGCGCTGGCCCCCTGGGCGAGTGTCCTGCAAGGCTAGCGGTTCCATGACTGATGCAAATACAACCAGGCGCTGGCCCCCTGGGCGAGTGTCCTGCAAGGCTAGCGGCTAGATGACTGATGCAAATACAACCAGGCGCTGGTCCCCCCTAGGCGAGTGTCCCGCAAGGCTAGCGGCTCCATGACTGATGCAAATACAACCAGGCGCTGGCCCCCTGGGCGAGTGTCCTGCAAGGCTAGCGGCTGGATGATTGATGCAAATACAACCAGGCGCTGGCCCCCTGGGCGAATGTCCTGCAAGGCTAGCGGTGCCATGACTGATGCAAATACAACCAGGCGCTGGCCCCCTGGGCGAGTGTCCTGCAAGGCTAGCAGCTGGATGACTGATGCAAATACAACCAGGCGCTGGCGCCCTGGGCGAGTGCCCCTGTGATGCCGCCTCTCCTGGCGGTGCGCATTGATTACAACTCTAGCCTTGGCTTTGTCATCGCTTCTATAGCAGCAAAGCCTGGAGGACACTTACATTTAAATAAAGTGGCAACAAAATATCTCCATGAACTAAATCTACATTTTTTCCACGTAAATCCTAACTGCTGCTGCTTTTGTTGTTTGAACAATAGTCAATAGTCTGAGTTGAGTCCGTGTTGGCGAGGGGCCTCCCTGGCTCAAAGCCCCCCCTGGTCCCCCTTCACGAGCTCCTGCGCCTGTGGGGCTCCTCGAGCCGCCATAGCGCCAGCAGGAGGCAACAGTCAAGCCCCCCCCCCCCCCCGGAGTAGCATGCCTGTTATTACACATAAATAAAACCGACCGTTTTTTGTTTGGGTAAGAAACTGCTGCCGGTTTAATACATACACCGTTATGTAATATGGTGGGTTATCTTTCGGGCGATCCAAGGGCAGGCAACAACTGGGCCGCCTGGCTGATGAGCCAAGCAGAAATGGGGCGAACCCCATCTGTGCTGCCCCTTCAGTGATCCTCTTTCCGGATCACGGTCCCTTATTATTCACACCCCTTTCAGGGCGTAGCGTAGCAAGGCAAGCCCCCAGTTGTTCAGGCCTACAACCGCCCGAAGGACTGACGGGGCGCCGACACGGTTTTTCAGGAACCTCCCATGGGGCTCTGGCACCCCCTATGGTGCCGCGCAGAGGTACCCTTCAGTACAGTTTGCTTCCAGATCGCCCTGTAACTCTGCCACAGCTCTGGAGGCGGCTACCGTCGCCGCCAGAGCCCCCCACCTAAATAGCTATAGGCTTGCCCGCTAGATCTTCTGTCTAGAGCCTCCAGCAAATCTAGATGAAGGAACATCCCTACTGGTTATCTATGCCCCATCTATATCCCCAATGCCCTGGACATTCGCTTGGAACAGCCAGAGTCCCAAGAAACAAACTCCCTGTGCCAAGCACTAATCCCCGCCAAGTTCCACTGCATCACATGACTCAGCTGAGTCCCAAACCGAGCGGGACCGTTTCAGACACCGTGACTCACGATGCCCCACCCATCTGCTGATCAACTGGATGCTGCCCTACTGGCACCATGTGACTGGACACCTGTCTCTGATGTCTGGGACAGCACTCTCACATTGGGAGACCGTTCCTACCCCTGCTAGCCAGCTAGGCTATTAGGACGGGAAGGGTTATACTTGACCTTGGCACCGTCCCTTTACTTGCTAAATGAATGTGCACATGGATGTTCATAATAGCGTATGAACATTGTGCACAGCTGCACCCCAGCGCAGCCCTGATCCCCCTGTTTTTAATAGGAATTTCGACCGCTCAGCTCTTTGGGAAGTCCCCTAGGCATACCTGCTTAGACTCTGCTGCCTCGATACAGGGCGCACTGTCTGTAATCTGGTGCCTAACCTTAGATGCGGTAGATGCCACCCCCTGCCTAGGTCAAGGGGATCTAAAGGAGCACCCCATTATCCCCCTGGGCGTACCTCAAAGTGGGACTGGCTCCACCCAGCTGTAACGCCAGAGACACACCTCTTAAACATCTTTACTTGTTAGGCACTTGGCACCCTTCTGGTTTCAGCTTTTGTATTAGTAAAGCGCGCATGCCCCTGGGGCACGCTGACGCTGCTAGCCAGTGTATGTACCCACTCGCTGATCCTTATCTATCCTAACTGCCCTTACTTGGATTGAGGAGATGCTGGATGCTATCCCAGGGCGGAAGACTTAATGCTCCCACCCACTATGACCTCAGAACCTGGGGACAACCCCAGTGGTGACCCTACCCCACATGGTGCATCTACCCCAGCGCTCGGCTATCAATGTGATAGGGACCCCAATCCCAAGAGATGTCCCTTCTGTCGTCTGGTACTAGCCTGTAGAAGGAAAACCCAGGGGGGGGAGGTGGGGAGGCAGACAAGTCTGTGGAACCCAGGGGGAAAGGTGAGTGCAAATACCTGCCCTTTCCTGAATTTTGGGACGCCTAAAGGTCGGAAATACCCTGTTGCCACTTGGCACTAACACAGAGTTTACCAAACCTTTCCCCGCCACAGCACACTTGTTAGCTGACAACTACCACCACCCGCCTGCTGCCCTGGTTGGCATGTGGGTGAATGTCTTACTGGAGCTACCAGCCCTTGGCTGCAGGGGACTGCCCACCCAGTGTACATGGTACCTGATTCTGTATGGTGCCTGCAGGTGTTCCCCCCCCCCCCCTCCATCCCCATGAAGGCCCTCGTAGCCAATTGCGCAATGCAGTCCCAGTATTCCTCAATGCCTCACTATGCGCTGAAATTACTTGAGTAAGTGTAAAATTATACTTTCCCATCATAGGGCTGCTAAGAGGTGGCAAGGCAGGCTGTTATTTAGCAACTCCGGTCATTGCCTCCGGGTATATGCCACAACCACCGTACCTCACTACATGCCAGTACCCTTGGCTTAAACAATGCTTGTTGTATAAGATAGCGTAAGCCGAAATTCTGGCTTCCCTGCTTAGCGTATTGAGGATGCTTCCCTTCTGACTTGGTGGGACCGTCACCTAACGTGTTGAACATTCATCAAATGTCTCGCTTCTATGAATAGCGAGCGCAGTAGCAAATGGGACCAACCCACTAATCAACTTCGCAACAGCCAGACAGGTCACCTGCCCGTGGTCCACTAATTTCAGTGCAAAGTGAGGCATTGTGGAATACTGGGTGAAAAGAGGAAGGTCCGAGGGAGGGGGAGGCCTATATACCCCCCCCCCCCCCCCCCCCCTGTTCCTCACGCCCCGGACATGACGCGACATGCGCGCCACAGCCACTGGTTGGAGAGTGGGGGGACTCATCCCTGAGGGGTCCCCTAGCAGAAGGGGGGTGGGCTGGTGCCTAGTGGGCACCCTGCGGGCGCCAGGGCAGCCGCATTGTTTTGGTAAAGAATTTGGTCGTTATTCAGTAAACTAATTGGCCGATCTGATCCCGCATTATCTGACTTCTTCCCCTTTAAAAAAACTAACTGCTACGGATGAAGTTGAGCAAGTCTGGCATCCCTCTAGAATTGCATTAAATACCAGCAGTTTTGTTGTTTGCGGCGTGGACTAGCAATAGAATCTATGTATTCATGGCTACCACAAGCTCTTCGCTGGGGTGTTTTTAATGGTTTCCTGAACTTCCATATCTGAAATAGGCTGCAGGGTCTGAGCCTTTTGAATCCAGGTTAATGTGCCCCCTCCTCCCATGTTCACCTTGAATGTTCCCCCCCCCCCCCCCCCTACATTTGTCTTTATTTTAATTTCAGTCACAGAGACCTGATCAGACAATGGGGTGGGAATAATCCATGATTTTCCTTCTCACATCGGTGGGAAACTAAAAAAATAAAATCTTCATGCGGTGTTGATCTTTTCGAGGGCCGTGTTTTCTGTGCGGACGCTGGGGGTTTGTCTTTTTATTTCATTTTTTTATAATTTATATATATATATATATATTTTTTTTTTATGAGAAGTGTCTAGCTCTTCTTAAAATGTCCTCCTTTGACTCCTGCCCTGGCAGTGGAGTTAGTACATTACTTAATTTCTTACTTTTTCCTCCACCGCAGTCCTCCTATAGAGCCGTAATGGCCACCTATATGAATAATATGTTCCCTGATCTGGAGACTTACAATGACCCATCTAGTGTCAGGATCCTGCAGGAGGAGGGATGTGATGTCTCCACCATTGGACAGGACTCCATTGCTTTTAAAATGGGCTCTAGTGATGCAGTCACACAGAATGTTCTAGTGCTGTTAACTTTCATTGAGGCAAATCTCTGTGCGTTTAAAAGCCTTGGAATGTGTCCATAAATGTTTCCTAAGGTGAGCTTGTATTCCTGGATCAGACCGCATGCCCCAGTGTGTGGTAATTGCGTAGCTCTTCAATCCCTGGCGGCGCAGCCCCCAGGATAATGTGCTGCATGCCCCAGTGTGTGGTAATTGTACAGTTCTTCAATCCCTGGCGGCGCAGCCTCCGGGATAATGTGCTGCATGGCCCAGTGTGTGGTAATTGTACAGCTCTTCAATCCCTGGCGGCGCAGCCCCCAGGATAATGTGCTGCATGGCCCAGTGTGTGGTAATTTTACAGCTCTTCAATCCCTGGCGGCGCAGCCTCCGGGATAATGTGCTGCATGGCCCAGTGTGTGGTAATTGTACAGCTCTTCAATACCTGGCGGCGCAGCCCCCAGGATAATGTGCTGCATGCCACAGTGTGTGGTAATTGCATAGCTCTTCAATCCCTGGCGGCGCAGCCCCCAGGTTAATGTGCTGCATGGCCCAGTGTGTGGTAATTGTACAGCTCTTCAATCCCTGGCGGCGCAGCCCCCGGGATAATGTGCTGCATGCCCCAGTGTGTGGTAATTGTACAGCTCTTCAATCCCTGGTGGCGCGGCCCCTGGGATCATGTGCTGCATGCCCCAGTGTGTGGTAATTGTACAGCTCTTCAATCCCTGGCGGCGCAGCCCCCGGGATCATGTGCTGCATGGCCCAGTGTGTGGTAATTGTACAGCTCTTCGATCCCTGGCGGCGCAGCCCCCAGGATCATGTGCTGCATGGCCCAGTGTGTGGTAATTGTACAGCTCTTCAATCCCTGGCGGCGCAGCCCCCAGGATCATGTGCTGCATGGCCCAGTGTGGTAATTGTACAGCTCTTCAGTCCCTGGCGGCACAGCCCCCAGGATCATGTGCTGCATGGCCCAGTGTGTGGTAATTGTACAGCTCTTCAATCCCTGGCGGCGCAGCCCCCAGGATCATGTGCTGCATGGCCCAGTGTGGTAATTGTACAGCTCTTCAGTCCCTGGCGGCGCAGCCCCCAGGATCATGTGCTGCATGGCCCAGTGTGTGGTAATTGTACAGCTCTTCAATCCCTGGCGGCGCAGCCCCCAGGATCATGTGCTGCATGGCCCAGTGTGGTAATTGTACAGCTCTTCAATCCCTGGCGGCGCAGCCCCCAGGATCATGTGCTGCATGGCCCAGTGTGTGGTAATTGTACAGCTCTTCAATCCCTGGCGGCGCAGCCCCCAGGATCATGTGCTGCATGGCGAAACACTTATAAGGCCCCCAAGGTGAGACTGGTTGGTTATGCCGTTGTTTGTTCAAAACCATCTTTAGAAAAGAGACTGATTAAATAATTCAAAAATACTTTCCCAAAAATTATAGCAATATTACACATTTCAAATTCCTAAAATTGACAATTTGAATACCCTAGAACAATGCATGGTTGCATTATTCAGGCACGCTTACTTCATAAATTATACAGTTGCAGCTAAATAAACATGAAAATGGTTCTCTATCCAGACCCAATAAAATCTACCTCACTTGTATTTAAAATGTTTCGCCAACAATATTACGAATTTTACAAATGGAGGAACAATTTGTGCTGCCTCTATCGCATTTTCAATGCAATATACGTTTGACCAATCAAACCATGCATTTTACCCCAATCAGGAGTCTAAAGGGCATGATAGCTTATCATAGCCTTACTATTGGGCCATTCTCCCCTTTACTTGGCATCTCCTTACTAATTATAAACACACCCCTACTGGCCTACATGATCGGGAAGATGGAACCAAGTGATTTTGAACAACTGTTTGCTCCGACAATCTTAAGGTTCTGGAGGGTACGTACCAAGTCCGGTGTTGCTTCAGGTCTTGGGGACCGACGCCCTGCAACGCCCTGAATGCGACGCACTAGGATTTAAGTTGGTTCCTTTGTCCCACTAGGAACCAGTGCGGGGCTTTCAGTCTGTTGGAAACTGGTTGGAATTTAGGAATATCCTGCAGCGCTCTGGCTGCTGCATTTTGGAGACGCTGCAGCTTAAGTGCTGCATTTGAATGCCCGCAGAAAGGGAATTACCGTAGTCCAGTCTGGCCAGGGCTAAAGCGGTCACAAGTGTTTTCAAACTATTCGGCGGCATAAAAGCACAACGTTTCCTGATTATCTTTAAGATGAAGAAGATTAGAGTTTATTGATCTGGTGATAAAGGTCAGATTATCATCAAATATGAGACCAGGGTTCTTCACCTTAAGTGGGACTGGAAGATCTCCCAGACTAGCAGGCCACCAACTAGGTGACCAATAAGAGGTGTCCGTACCCAGCAGGAGGACCACCGTCTTTCTGCTGGTCAACTTCAGGCAGTTAGACGACATACATTGGTTCACCCGGGTCTTACAGCAGTTGAATTGATCTCTCATCCACAGTATTGAAGTACTGGGTTTTTCAGAACCAACCCAGCGGTGCCAGGGGACACACCCGAAGACTTCGAGTACTTCCTGTTTCAGACCACAGAAACACAGAGTCTTCTAGGTGAAGTCAAACATCGTATTTATTAGCTGCAGATCAATCGCAGGTATCTGAGAAGTACAACACGATGTATGTTCTCAGGAGACTGCCTCTAACCAAAAACCAGTCTTTTCTTATATACAGAATATTATGCCCTGGGCAACATCGCCCCTATTTTACAAGTGGTCGTTCACATATTTTTGCTTCAAAGAAAGAGCACAGTCATGATGATACCACATTTCAGCTTGGTCGGCACATAATTATTTACCCAGCGAGGCTCAGAACCCTCATCTGATATCAGCAGACCCCAATAAAACGGACACCTCCTACTCGTAAAACAAGCCATAAAGTAGGAAAAAGTCAGGTGTGAAAGGGATTAGTCAGGAGTCGCGTGGGATACACGACTTTGTGTTGGGCCCTGATGCTAATCCCATAAGGCCGCAGTAAAAGGAACCGGCTGGGCAGGACTGACCCCGGGCAGCGGAGTCAGTTTGCATAGGTCACACAAGTCAAGGAAAGATTGCGTGTCCTTTAGGCCTAGGCATGGCCTCAATGCGCAGCCTATGTGAGGGCATCCACAAAATGGTTACCCTTTTAAAATGGAACCCGAGGGTTCGACATGTAGTATCGTGTACGCGGTGAATTCATCGGTGAAACATGACGAAAACACTCATACATACCGCATTAGTCATTTGCGGTTCACTGATACCAAAATTGACAGGGTAGGACCATGCTACCAACATGGTTCTGAAATTTACAGTACCACAGACCCTCCTTTTGCCCTTACATAGGCAATAACTATACTCGTACTAATCTGAGTCCAGGTCTAGATTCATAAGGTCATGAAGATGCTGCTGTAGCATCATCCTATTGCTTAGTTCTACCCTTGATACAGGTTTCCTTACACATGATGTAACACAGAGGCTACACATTACAGGAGCACACTGTATACATAGACAGAACAGGAAAAGAATGGCTAAGATTGTCCCAGTGACTATTAGAATCTTCCATCCCCAAGCTGATATCAGTCCCCAGAACCACCCCGTCATCGACCAGTCTCCTTTATCCACATGAATGGATTCGGAAATCTTATGCAGTTTGGAGATGGCTTGATAGACTGTCGGAGCGCTATCTGGTATGAAAATACAACAGCTTGATTGGACAACCTTGCATACCCCACCACGGTCTGAAAGTATGACGTCTAGAACCATACGGTTCTGCAACGTCATGAGGCGATCTGCTTGGAGCTCAGCTGTCAAGTTACCAAGGGCACCAGCCGTTACATTAACAGTGGTTTCAACTACACGAGTCAGTTGTCTCAGGTTCCTACTATTGACCATTGGTCCCCAAAACGGCAGGAAACCCAGGAAAAAGTCTCCCGCTTCCTGACCGGCAGTATCCTCCTTACTAACAACGCCTCTCACAACTCTGGTCTTGTGATAATCAGAGGCGGCAGTAAATGTCGGCGGTAGCAAATTTGCAACAACACGTGCCCGAGAAATCAGGGGGCAACCATGTATATGCTCGATCATTACAAAGTATGTACCCTTGGCAGCCAAAAACGCAGGGGAAAACTGTGATGGGAAAGTGTACGTTTCAGCACAGTCACTCTTCCCTAATTGAGCTCTTGGATTCTGACCATTACCTTGTAAACAGAACCGACCTATGTGGGGTACGACCCAAATCGGGGATGAACTTTTATGCTGTTTCTCGCCCAGACTAATGCTATACCCCGTCGCGTTCCAACCCACATAAGCTCGCAACTCATCCTTGGGAATAGATGAATATGCATCGATATCTCTGCTCATATCAGCAACTCCTTTCATCAAGGCCTTATTGTTCGTGCTAGGTCTAATGGAACGCGGTGGTCGTGGGGAATAGGTCTCAAGTGCAAAAAGAAACATAGTCTGGAATGCCCATGATGACCCATTCTAGCTAAACGGCAGCACTAGATATGGGATACCCTTATTAATGGTATGTGGCATCAAACCACACACCCAGCAATTTGTCGTATTCATAACTAGTTGGTGCTGGTGCAGGAGTTGAATAAACAAATTGTTTACGAACTCAGCACGTCTAGCTTGTTCGTGTTCAGGCAGAGGGTGGAAAGAGTGTGAGGAAACAGTAAGAGGAGGTATGGGCTGTGTAGTGTGTGTAAACGGTACTTGAAAAGATAATAATACATAACCTACAGAAAACATCATCATGCTAAATAGGACAAACAGACAATATTACAAAACGTTTGCTATTCATTACTTTACATATTCTGTTCTTAAAATTGATTTCCTCAGCGGGTCTCTTCATCTGGAAAAACTCCATCCTCTAATCGTGCTGTCCGCGGCGGATGAGTGTCTTCTGCTAAGGAGTACACCTGTCAGTCCAGGGAACGCCCTAGACCAACCAGACCGTTGACCTAACGTCTCTGGCTTGTACCCCAAAGTCTTGGCACCGCGACCCTACAGCTGAACCCGGATGGCGGTTCGAAAAAGCAAAAATAAGAGTTTCTCAGATGGAAGAGAGTTGCACTACTCAAAAATTATCAAAGAGAAAAAAAAAAAAAATTGTATTTGTCCATAGTTCTCGGCCTCAGATTGTACCGACTTCTTCTAGGTACTGTTTGGTCTTGAAACAAGAGTTCAGGCTCTGTAGTGTCCAATTGAATTGACGGTGGCACAGTTTCTTGCAAGATGTCGTCGCTTTCCTTCTCAGAAAGCGTTCCTTTTACTCGTGCATCACTAAACGGCAGAAAACGGGGCACATTCTCAGTCTGAGTCAGCGATCCCTTCCTGGACCCAATGGTCGTAAGGCAAAGGGACCCTCTTGCAGTGGATGCCGTGTATCCAGTTCTTTTTCCCCTTCACTCGAACAGCTGATCTCGTCGAGAGAAGGACGAGATGGGGGCCGGTCCATCGGTGCTCATTTGTCGTCCGCTGAAAATTCTTGACCAGCACCCATGATCCAGGATTGATGGGGTATCCCGGAGCTTCAGAAACCTGAGGCAGGGTATCATGCACCTGTTGGTGTAAAACACGCAATTTAGCCGTCCATTCATACAAATAATCAAGCAGTACTGGATGTTCGATCTCACTGAATTTTGTCGGTCGGCCAAACACGATTTCGTAGGGGCTAAGTCCCACTCGTGAATGCACAGTCATTCTTGTTGATAGGAGTGCTAAGGGCAGAGCGTCAGGCCATTTAAGACCAGAACTCGCTTGGATCTTGGCTAATTTGAGCTTCAATGTGCCATTATAGCATTCTACTAGTCCAGCTGATTGGGGGTGATTTGCAGCGTGGAATTTCTACCTTATACCCAGTCCCTCACATACATTCTTCATCACTCGTCCCACAAATTCACTCCCATTATCACTCCATACCATTCTTGGCATTCCAAACCTAGGGAAAAATTCCTTGACAAGCGCTTTAGCTGTCGATAAGGCAGTATTGTCTTTTAGGGGATATGCTTCTATCCACCTTGAAAAAGCGCAGACAACAACAAGTACATATTTCAAATTATTGCACCTTTCCATGTGGATGAAATCTAGTTGCAAAACCTCAAACGGATACGTTGGAGGCGCAAAATGACCAGCTGGAGTTGGGGTTCCCCTACCAGGATTGTATTTCAAACATACCATGCAATTTTTGACCACATTCTCTGCACACTTGGGAATTCCAGCATTCTGTCATACTGGAGCCAACAACTTACAAATCCCTTTCACACTGATATGCGCCATTCCATGTGCCATCGTGACCACTGGAAGCACATATGCATCAGGTAACAACCATCGCCGGTGCTCTGACAAATCAATCCAACAACCATTTTCATCCAATTTTCCCTTACTTTCTCTCCACATGCTCAATTCTTTCTCTGTGGCTTCAGCTTGAAGGGACTTCACGCTCATTATCGTGTCTTCACACATTCCAACATCACCAACCCATCTTGCAGGGCCTGCAACATACATTCGATTCGTCACATCTTTTGCTGTTTCTTTCGCGATTTCGTCAGCAAACTCATTACCACGACCAATATCATCAACAATCTTCTTGTGTGCACTGCATTTCACAATCGCGACTTGTAACGGTAAGGTCAGTGATTCAAGGAGATCATTCACCAACTGACCATTCTGAATCTTAGTTCCATGCGAAGTCAGGAACCCACTTTCTTTCCACAAGCGCCCAAAACTATCGGCCACGCCAAAGGCATACTGACTGTCGGTATATATGTTCACTTTCATTCCTTTAGACAACACGCATGCTCTTGTAAGTGCAATTATTTCTGCTGCTTGAGCCGAATTATGTGGTATACGTGCAGTTTCAACAATCGTGTGCAAAGTCGTGACAGCATATGCAGCAGTCGTATCACCATTCGGAAGCTTGAAGCACGAACCATCCACCCATAAAGTACCATCGCACTCAACCAGGGGAGTATCTTTAAGATCCACTCTCCCTTTTGTTTCTTCTTCTGTTCTGAACAGACAATCATGCTGTTCAATCTCATCTGTGTCTGCTGGAATCGGTAATAATGTAGCTGGATTCAACGTGTTGCACCTTTTTATGTGCACATGACTCGCTAACAGTGTTAATTCATAACCTGACAATCGAGCACTAGTTAAGTGCTGTGTCTTGGTCCTGTTCAACAACGTGTCCACTGCATGCGGAACCATTACAATCAACGTGTTATTCATTACTAACCCAGCAGACTGTTGAATAGACACAGCTGCTGCCGCTGTGGCTCTCAAGCAACTTGGCAATGCCTTAGCTACTGGATCCAAAGTTGACGAAAAATACACGCATGGACGCTGTCTGTCTTCAAAAGACTGTGTCAGCAGCGACAACGCACAACCTTCTTTCTCGTGAACATACAATGTAAAAGGTTTACTGTAGTCGGGGGTACCCAACACAGGAGCTGAACATAATGCATTACGCAATTCTGAAAAACTTTCCTGGCACTCTTCAGACCATGGGACGGGATTCGGTGTATCTTTGCATGTTAATGCTATCAAAGGTTTTGCCAGCGAAGAAAAACTCTGGATCCACTGCCTACAGTAGGAAGTAATACCCAAGAAAGCACGCACTTCTCTGTGTTCTTGGCACGCTCAATTGTGCAATGGCCTGAATTCTTTCTGGGGTCAGTTTCCTTCCCTCTTTCGACAAGAGATGACCTAAGTAGGTTACTTCTTGTCGACAATATTGTAGTTTTGAGAGAGACACTTTGTGATGAAAGGCAAACAAATGACGCATCAATGACAATGTAGCTTCTTTACAAATGTCCTCCATATCCGCGGCGATTAGTAAATCGTCAACATACTGAATAAGGGTAGCACCACTAGGTAAGACAATTGTATCAAGCTGCGCCTTTAAAGCCTGACTGTATATTTATGGACTTTCACAGTAGCCCTGCGGAGCGCGTTTAAAGCGGAAGCTGCGACCTCCTAAACTAAAACCAAAAATATCCCTGCTTTCCTCTGCAATCGGAATGCTAAAGAAAGCATTCTTTAAATCAATCACTGAGAACCAGGCAGCGGAAGCTGGGATCATAGTTAACAAGGCAGTTATATCGGGGACAACTGGAAACTGTGGCACAACTATCTTATTGACCTCTCTAAGATCGATCACAAATCTGTAAACAGGTGGCTGAGAAGGGTCAGTACGTTTTAAAACAGGCAGAACCGGACTATTGCAAACGTTGCCTCTTGTCTCTTCGATTACATCCTTTTCAATCAAGTCATAGATGATCGCTAACAACGCTTTCTCACCTTCATTAGAGATCTTGTACTGGGGAATGTGTGGCAATTTAACATTGGCTTTCAGAGTGACCACATATGGCGGTATTTCCAAGAGACCCACATCGTTAGGACCAGTAGCCCAAAGGACATCCGGAAGAGACGACAATTCAGCTGGCAGTTTATTTTTCGACAAATACATTGGAGAAGTCACTTCCCTACCCAGTGTAAGTTGTACTCCCGAGGGGGAACAATATAATGTCGCATGTAATCTCTTTAAGAAATCCAATCCTAACAGGTTTTCACCACATCCTGTCGTTAGGATAAGGGGTGCTTTCAGCTCACAAGGTCCAACAGAAAGGGGCATAGGACTAGAGATCGGGTTCCTAACCGGGGCGCCAGAAAAACCTACTGAAACATTCATTTCGCCAGACAAAGGCGCGCCAGGGAATTTTGAGTGCATAATTGAACTCTTTGCAGCACCAGTATCCAACAGAAAAGGCTCTGACACACCCGCTGTAGTCACCTTAACATACGGTCCACTCTGATCCACTAGCACTGAAACAACTCCCTCTCTTTGTCTACGGCTGTCCTAGTAATCATTACCTTCCGCATTTCCATCTTCTGCATAATAGTCGTTATTATAGTACTGAGCTGTCCCACCAGTTACATTGGCCTGCTGATCAAAACTGTTCATCGTATTTTGAGGTGGAAGAGGACGCGTGTTCTGGGGAACATTCCCACGCCCTCTACCCCTAGGAGCTTGCTGACCACCTCTACCTCTCGCGCCATAAGCTTTATTCGTGCGCTGCAACAATATAGGACAACTATACTTAAAATGACCTTCTTGTTTGCAATACGAACACTGATTGGGACCCACAGGAACACGCGGTTGGGAATACCCGAACCTTTGCGAGTTACTCTGAAACTGTTGGGGTTGTTGATAGTTACTCTGACCTTGCTTATAGTTATTCTGATCTCCACGTGGCGGGTAAGCCTGCTGTAAAAGAACCTCCGTCTTTAATTCTTTTGTTTTCTTGTCTGCTCTATCCTTCTCATCTTTATCCCTGTTTTCGTAATACTGTGCAGTAGCCAGTATTTGCGCTGATGAAGAAATAGCCCAAGAACTCTCTGAATCTTTTAATTTCTTACACAACTCGGGGAGCAAATTATGCACAAATTTATCAACAAATAACCGTTGACCACCTTCCGTACTCATGTCTTGACCACTGTGGTCGATAAATGTTTCTTCAAACCTGGTGAAGAAATCAGACACTGTTTCGTCTTTCTTTTGTTTGCATGCGGATAATTTATCCCAATTCACACGCATCGCCGGCATTAAAGTCTTCATGTAGGTAATAATTCTACCAGGGAGCTCTGCTATTAAGGGCTCAGGTTTCGCACCGCCAACTTGTCTAGTGCCTGTAGCAATGATATTAGCCCATGTGCCCCCTAGTTCTGCAGCATGATTTGTATTACGAATCAATCCCCACAAAGGCTGCGGAACAACACATCAATGTCTGCTAAATTCATGACACACGATTCTGCGGTTTGTGATAACTCCTTATAATATCCTGCAGGGTTTTTACGGGGGTCAGGCAATGTCTGCTTAAGCGTTATCACTTCACCTCGCTTCCATGGCACGTGTACCCAAACACGCTGAAAATGTGGCAGAACAGGTGGGTTAGCATTTGCATCACCAGGTCTCCAAACTGGAGGAACCTCACGCTTCGGATATTGGCGCGCTTTTACCTTTTTCCCTACAGGGAACTCCTGTTCGAACGACGACTGATGACAATCCCCATTCCTGAAGGACAACAATGTCGCAACTGCTCTATCAACATTGCGTCCCACAATCGTGCCTTTCTCAAAATCGAACCGTACATGACACAACTCCTGCGGCCTTGAATCTAGACCATGATCTTCCAATTCCTCACAGAGGAATTCACACATTTTCTCAAACGAATCTCTGTTTTGGTGCTTCCCATTGATGAAAAACATTTACAACAGATTCCACATCATATCTTGAAGGAAAAACAACCCATTTATGTGCCATGCGGTCTAATACTTCTTTCTCTTCAGAACCTGGCAGCTGACTACGCAACTGCGTACGTTGTGAACCAGGGGTCGTACTAGAGGACCCGAAGAGAGGTGACCTAAAACTAGTGACCGCACTAGCTATTCGTTGTTGTGTAGAAGGAGAAGTTGAGGCAAGAACAGGGGGAAAGACAGAGGGAAGAAAAACGGGTGCAGATACAGGTACAGGGGTCGTATCGGGAAGAGCACCGAGGGAGGCAGCTGATGTACTAGGTAAAGTCGCAGGGAGTGCAGGAGAGATGGGCAGCGAAACCGGCGGCCCTTGAGAGGGCTGAGTCGTAGGCATAGGAGCCGGCTGAGGGGGAGCTGGCGGCTGCGGGAAGGCTTGTGGCAAATTAACTAGAGGCTGTACATTTAAAGGTTGCGGAGGTGCTGTAGCACTCTGCACATACGGGGGTGGTGAACTCAGCAAATGTGACATAGGGGATCTTTCTCCTTTTCTTTTGACGCATCTTGCTGAAGGGGCGGCAAAGCTGGGTAGCATTTATCAATGACTAGTTTACGTTGCCTGTGCAGCTGCTCATTCATTTGTTCTTCATTATCTTTAAACTGTAAGGCTGCTTGCATTATCGACATACCTTTGTCTCTTTTATTTTTCTTCGCTAGTTTAATTTCTTTCTGTTTGGCTTCCTTTCGCCATAGGCGGAAAGGCTTCCTTTCGCCATAGGCGGAAAGAATCAAACATCGCCGGCCGGGCTTTTCTTTTTAAATAATTTAACTTCTAGGTTATCCAGGATTTCTGTGTCGAAACTACCATTTTGGGGCCATTTTAAAACACCATCCTCCCTGGTGTATCGGATCCATACTTCATTATACGCAATGGGGCCCACGCCATGTTTCACATAAAGCTCATACGTTGGAGTTCCAATTGGAGGAACCGGACACGAATCCTCTAATCGGGAGTCCCTATTACAACCCAAACAAAACAAATTTCCAAATATACTAGAACCAGGCATCTTCGCTCACTAGTCTAGTTTCAAACTTCAAAGGATTATTGAATACGATAGTCTCGTGAATACACAAGTCCTTCGGCTTTGGCACTTGCAAGTTCCAAATCAAAGCGATCCCGAAGGGATACCAAACCAAACTAAGGACTGGGAGACGCTCCACTTTTACTTAACTGAGGTATCTGACGTCACCAGAAGACTCGTTAATTCGTTTCGCTCTACCAAATCATCAAGGGTCCAAAACAGGGCGATAGTCAGGGCAGCAGTCCTTTGTAGCCGTCGGGACGCGGAGAACCTCGCAGTAAAGACTTTCGGACCACGTCGACATGCAGGGCTCGATGAGGTGGCAGCCTTCCTCCAGAATTTTCACACGAAGCTCCTCACGAACCTCTGGCTTGGACCGATACCGCTGAAATCGCCCCGAGTTGGGCGCCAACTGAAGTACTGGGTTTTTCAGAACCAACCCAGCGGTGCCAGGGGACACACCCGAAGACTTCGAGTTCTTCCTGTTTCAGACCACAGAAACACAGTCTTCTAGGTGAAGTCAAAGATCGTATTTATTGGCTGCAGACCAATCACAGGTATCCGAGAAGTACAACACGATGTATGTTCTCAGGAGACTGCCTCTAACCAAAAACCAGTCTTTTCTTATATACAGATTATGCCCTGGGCAACACCGCCCCTATTTTACAAGTGGTCGTTCACATATTTTCGCTTCAAAGAAAGAGCACAGTCATGATGATAATCCCACATTTCAGCTCGGTCGGCACATAATTATTTACCCAGCGAGGCTCAGAACCCTCATCAGATATCAGCAGACCCCAATAAAACGGACACCTCCTACTCGTAAAACAAGCCATAAAGTAGGAAAAAGAGTCAGGTGTGAAAGGGATTAGTCAGGAGTCGCGTGGGATACACGACTTTATGATGTGTTGGGCCCTGATGCTAATCCCATAAGGCCGCAGTAAAAGGAGCCGGCCGGGCAGGACTGACCCCGGGCAGCGGAGTCAGTTTGCATAGGTCACACAGAAGTCCAGGAAAGATTGCGTGTCCTTTAGGCCTAGGCATGGCCTCAATGCGCAGCCTATGTGAGGGCAACCACAAAATGGTTACCCTTTTAAAATGGAACCCGAGTGTTCGGCATGTAGTATCGTGTACGCGGTGAATTCATCGGTGAAACATGACGAAAACACTCATACATACCGCATTAGTCATTTGCGGTTCGCTGATACCAAAATCGGCAGGGTAGGACCATGCTACCAACATGGTTCCGAAATTTACAGTACCACAGTATTTGAGATAGACACCGTGCACTGGTTATCATTTTGCGTAGGAGAGAACTGAGAAGCCAAACTGCCTGATAACTTTAGCTGGGGGGGGGAGGGGGAGGAGGAAAGAGGGGACAGGATGAGAACAAAGGTTGAACAGGGTAGGGCTCGGAGAATAGCTTCTGAGCGATTCATGCTCCCCTGTGGGGAATCTAAGACCATGAATCTGCTCTAGTCCCCTTTCCCTAGTTAGAATGCTGTATTTTTAAAACCCAGGTCGAAGTACCATTTTCCTTGTCTCCTTAAAAGAAATGTGCACAGTCCAACAATAAGTGACTCGCTGAATATTTCCTACCTCTTTTACGAGGTCACTGTTCTTGGCAACTGCTGTTTTTAATCCCTTAATGTGCCATAAAGGGGCAAATACCACCCTCAAGTGCAGAACTTCATCCTGCAAGCGCTTATACGGGATATTAAAAAAAAATGGGAGTAAATCCATGCTTGTATCAAAGGTAGGGACTAGGGGTGTTGTTATTTAGAGAGGTCCAGTGTACATACCCCATGCGACTAGTTACAAAAGAAGGGTACAAAGTTCCTCATGTACAGTGACGGAGAAGAGCAGGTAGGTGAATATCACAAGTGGTCAATACTAAGAGGATCAACCAGATGAAAGCAGGGAAAATTCTTTAATTTGAACTAGTGCTCTCACCCAGCAAGCTAGGTGTCATGCTTCATCATATGAGCACTGCCCCTCGTCAAGTCGGCGCTGCAATCCTTGACGGGCTCCCGAAATCGGGGCTCTTTGTCGGGGATCTTTTGTTCCTGCCGAGGGTGCTTGGGGGTGAGGGGCCTAGTGAAAGAAGATGTAGCAGAAAAGTGGAATTTAAAAAGGGTCAGTTGGTCCTATTTAAGTTTTATTCCAAAGGTCAACTACCCTAATAAAAATGTGTAGAGTGGCTAATAGCTAGGATTAAGGTATCTAGGCAAGAGCTCTACTCTATGTGATCGACATGTTTCTTGCCGCTGGAGTCAGGAGGATCAGGGCAATTCTTCAGGATCAAAATACTGCTGTCTACAAAATTGTGGTAAGGTGATTACTACATACCACTACTTAGGGTTTCTTCCTGTTAGGAGAAAAAAGAAATTTTTATAACAAATAAAATAGGATATTCACACTGTACAACGCTATTGATATAGTGTCTAGAGTGATCACCGTGCTCTGTCGTGCAACACGCAGTATCAATGTCTGGTGGTGTTTCGAACGCCATTCGGGAGTGCGAGGTAGGGGGGATAAATTAATATCCAAGGGTTGAAAGAAATAACTATGGAAGGAGAACGGGACTCACCTACAAAAGTTGCTACTCATGTTAGCAACGGTGCTGGCGGTTAAAAGGAACCCAGTTGGGTCCTAAAGGAGGGGACAAGAAGTTGCCAGAACACCATTATATTAGTGTCTAAGTTTTGGAAGGAATAAACATAAAAAATGTGAAAATAATGAAAAACACAACATCTGTATTAAACAGAAGAGAGCCACCAATTGAGAAGTTTAAATTAAAAAAGGCAACCAGGCCGGGCCTCAGTAACCAGGCCCCGGACTGATACATCAAGATTGAATCCAAAGTCAAGTAAAGTGGCACTGGCCGCGGTACAACGGGTCCGTAGGGGTAGACCGGAAGGTTCCGGTAGACATAGGTCAGAAGTGACTCATACAAAGAGCACGGCTAAACAATGTAGGAAATAAATTCTGTACTCACCGACGTGTATGCACGTTCAGGAAAAGTGACCTACCCAAACCGCCAGGAACCGGGGTGGTAGGTTCCGACGGGGAGTGTGAGGAGATATGCATCAGTTCCGGGTACGTCATCGCGTGAGTGACGCGTCATGACGGTACGCGTAAGGGGAAATGCAATAAAATGATTGGTCCCAGGTAAACGGGAGCGTTGTCGTTGCTAGGTAACCCGGTGACGTATTTATGGGCCAATGGAAGTGCCTCGATAACGGGTTGTGAGGCGTAAAACATAAAGTATGCTGCCCACTAGGTGTGACGTGTTAATTAAAAGAGCAAAAGTCTATTCATAGGTATAGTGATGCGTAGTTTTAACTAAGTGACTACATGACGTAGTTTCTTGAACTAATGGTGTCTCTCGATGATGGCGTGGCCATGCGTCTAGTGTTATATAACGCGACTGGCTCAGCAGCTAAGAGGACAAGAGACCAGAGTAATGTATGTGGTGGGAGTGCACATATACGGGAAGGTACGTCTCAACGGTGATAATCAAGCACTATGGAGTTGCCACCGATAAATGCATCACTCCCGAATGGCGTCAGAAGTGAAACTCAAATTGTACTATATTAGAATCATGACAGTTGTATATCGATCATGACGGTGGTCGCTCATGATATGAGGTTATCACTTGGCTAGTGGGCCAGAGTTCACACTGGACTGGGTCCAGGCAGGAAGAGTGTACATTTCCCAGTTACGAAACAGTGCTCCAAGGTATCTCATCATTGAGGCCATCAATATGACTGGAAAGTCTATATACCCATCTTTGTTCAAGTCTGAATAGAGATGATTTGGATATCTGGGCATGGGATTCCAATATGACCCAATGTAGTGAGTCAGAAGTGTGTTGTGTCTCCATGAAATGTCTGTACAGTTTTGTCGTTGTCCTTTGGCAACGTATGTTGCTCCTGTGTTCAGTTATGCGAGTTTTCACAGGACGCATGGTCATCCCTATGTACTGTAACTCACATGGGCAAGTAATCAGATAAATACACTGTTTAGTGTTACAGTTCGTATGTTTTAGTATGTTCCATTTGAAATTAGGTCTTAACGTAATTTCTTTAGTGGCTGTTGTGAATCTACACACTGTACACGTGCCGCAGGGAAAATGTCCTTTGACCGGTGGGAGGCCCCACAAGGTGGTTTGTGATGGGGTAGTGTGCTTCCTTGGTCTTGTTTGAATCAGAATGTCTCTCAGGTTACTGGTTCTAGTATAGGCAAACCTGGGTGTGGGTATCTGCAGGTCGCCAGTGTTTAAAATACCCCAGTGTTTCAGGATGATCTTTTTAGTGGACGTGGAATTGGGTGTAAACGAAGTTACACACGTAATGATGTCCTCAGGTTGTTTATGATGTACTTCTAAAAGTGCCTCCCTTGGACAATTTAAGGCTCTCTTCATTGAGTTTGTTATTACCTTCTGTGGGTAGCCTCTAGTCTTAAGGTTGTGAGCTAAAGAGGAGGCTTCTAGTTTGTAGTCATTCGTGGAGGTACAATTGCGCCTGATACGTAGGAATTGTCCCACGGGAAGGTTATCTTTAAGCGCTTTGGGGTGATGGCTCTGGTACAGGAGAAGGCTATTCCGATCTGTGGATTTTTTATAGAGGCCAGTAGACAGTTGTTCGCCTGATAGTCTGATGTTTAGATCGAGGAAGGCGATGTGTGTGTCTGAAATGGTGTGAGAGAATTTCAGAAATGGATTTTGTTGATTAATCCACTGAACAAATCTATTGCAAGTGTCGATTGGACCATGCCAAAAAATCAAAATATCATCAATAAACCTTTTCCAAAAAATAAGGTGTTGTTGGAACGGGTTGTGTGCAGTGTTGATGACTTCTTGCTCAAATGTAGCCATATAGAGGCAGGCTAGGCTCGGCGCAAAGGTGCTGCCCATCGATGTGCCTTGGCATTGATGGTATAGTTGCCCATTATACTCAAAGAAGTTCTCAGTTAGGGCTAGGGACGCACACTCCATGATGAATGTGACTGGTGTAGGTGAATTCCACTCTAATGCGTTCAACGCTGTTTCAACAACTGTCAATGTATCTCCTTGAGGGATGTTAGTATATAACGCCTCAACGTCAAGTGTGATGAGGAGGTCGATACCGGATGAATCTTCTATAGAGTCTATGATTCTTAGGACATCAGTAGTATCCCTGATGAAGGACGGGATATCTCTCACTAAAGGCTGTAGGAAATGGTCTACGAATTTGGAAAGTGGTTCCAGAATCGAGCCAATCCCCGACACTATAGGGCGTCCAGGGACCGGTGTCGTGCCTTTGTGTATCTTAGGTAGAGTGTAAAAATAAGGTGTCCTTGGCTCTGTGGCAATCAGAAAATCTGCCTCTTTTTTGTTAATCCATCCATTTGTTAAAGCCTCGTTGACTAACATGGAGATGGTGTTGGAGAGGCGAGGGGTGGGATCAGTGGCGATGGGGGCATAGTAACGGTTGTTATTCAGTTGTCGTTTACATTCCCCATCATAATCAACAATTGACTGTATGACAGTTGCTCCGCCTTTGTCGGCTTGTTTAATGATTATTGAATCATCTCTCGCGAGAGCATTAGCTGTTTCTGTTTCAGATTTAGACAGATTGTAAAACGGTCTAGGGGACGGTAATGCTGCCAAATCTTTAAGAACTGCCTTCTCAAAGGTTAGAACCTCAACCGGGGTCATCCCGTTATGAGGAGTGAAGGTAGATGGTTTGCTGAGTCCGGAACCATCCATAGGTGTAGGTGGTTCATTCATAAAGTAAGACCGTAGTCTTATCTTGCGAAAAAGTTTCTGGACCTCGCAGACATCCCTGAATTTATCCACTTTAGGTGTGGGTACGAAACCTAGTCCTTTTTGTAATATTGATATTTCAGGGTCCGTGAGGACACGTGATGATAAATTTACAACTAATTTCTTTTGTTCACTGTTTTGCTCCTCGTGTCCATCCCCGTGGGGGGTTGGTCTTGCCAATGAACCTGTTTCCGTGCGTTCCTTCTGTTTCGACCTCTTCCTCTGCCCCAACCTCTGTCTAAAAAAGTAGGCGGAGGACCGTTGTTGAAGAACTGAGGAGGTCCCTGGGGAAATGGTTGGTATTGCCAATAGGGGGGTGGCTGAGGCGGTCCTTGAAACATGGGAGGACCGTGAAAGGTTGGTGCATTGTAGTTATAATTTGCACGTGGGTTGCGGCGACCGCTAAAACTACCCCAACTCCCCGTGCTAGAATTACTGTCGGCAGAACTTCTTCTGTCGGAACTTTCATCAGAAGAGTAACTGTTCTTAACCGATGTGTAGTCAGCCTTTAAATAGGGATATACCTTTTCTTTATCGAATTTATCGATATCTCTTTGCAGTTTCGTGATCTTTTGTTTCATGAGATATTCCTTGTTATCGGTAATCTCAGCGTTGATCTCAGCAAGTTTGTTCTTGTAAGCTGTGATCTGAATGGTGGATTTCAAAGCGCCTTCCGCAATCTGTATCCTAATGAGGAGAGCATCTGCTAGGCGTTTCGCTGTATTAATGATAAGGACCAGCAGGTCTCTGGTGCATTTCCATGCGATGAGCGACCATTCCTTTTTAAAGGTGGCATCGTCCAAGAATAATCTTGGAAAATTATTCACAATCAGCCCTGCAGGGGCGATGTTGGCACGTAAGTATTCCGTCATAAGGGCGCCATGGAGTGTGATCTTCAACCACTCCCTTTTTAATTGTGTTAGTGAGGTCCAGTCATCTGACTGAGAACCTGATGCAGCATTACCATCGTGGCCTAGAAGTGAGGGTGTTCTTTCCAGTATGTCAGACACTACTTCGTCCCCGAAGCTGAGTCCTTGGTTATCCATAGGGGAGAGGGGGGTTGGGGAGGGGGATAGCAGGAGTCTATAGTTGACCCCGGTATGGTCCAGTCTGGCTAGAAATTGCTAGACCGCTGGTATCCTTTATCGAAGCCCCACGGGAAGACCCGTGCACAATCTTGTATCAAAGGTAGGGACTAGGGGTGTTATTTAGAGAGGTCCAGTGTACATACCCCATGCGACTAGTTACAAAAGAAGGGTACAAAGTTCCTCATGTACAGTGACGGAGAAGAGCAGGTAGGTGAATATCACAAGTGGTCAATACTAAGAGGATCAACCAGATGAAAGCAGGGAAAATTCTTTAATTTGAACTAGTGCTCTCACACACCCAGCAAGCTAGGTGTCATGCTTCATCATATGAGCACTGCCCCTCGTCAAGTCGGCGCTGCAATCCTTGACGGGCTCCCGAAATCGGGGCTCTTTGTCGGGGATCTTTTGTTCCTGCCGAGGGTGCTTGGGGGTGAGGGGCCTAGTGAAAGAAGATGTAGCAGAAAAGTGGAATTTAAAAAGGGTCAGTTGGTCCTATTTAAATTTTATTCCAAAGGTCAACTACCCTAATAAAAATGTGTAGAGTGGCTAATAGCTAGGATTAAGGTATCTAGGCAAGAGCTCTACTCTATGTGATCGACATGTTTCTTGCCGCTGGAGTCAGGAGGATCAGGGCAATTCTTCAGGATCAAAATACTGCTGTCTACAAAATTGTGGTAAGGTGATTACTACATACCACTACTTAGGGTTTCTTCCTGTTAGGAGAAAAAAGAAATTTTTATAACAAATAAAATAGGATATTCACACTGTACAACGCTATTGATATAGTGTCTAGAGTGATCACCGTGCTCTGTCGTGCAACACGCAGTATCAATGTCTGGTGGTGTTTCGAACGCCATTCGGGAGTGCGAGGTAGGGGGGATAAATTAATATCCAAGGGTTGAAAGAAATAACTATGGAAGGAGAACGGGACTCACCTACAAAAGTTGCTACTCATGTTAGCAACGGTGCTGGCGGTTAAAAGGAACCCAGTTGGGTCCTAAAGGAGGGGACAAGAAGTTGCCAGAACACCATTATATTAGTGTCTAAGTTTTGGAAGGAATAAACATAAAAAATGTGAAAATAATGAAAAACACAACATCTGTATTAAACAGAAGAGAGCCACCAATTGAGAAGTTTAAATTAAAAAAGGCAACCAGGCCGGGCCTCAGTAACCAGGCCCCGGACTGATACATCAAGATTGAATCCAAAGTCAAGTAAAGTGGCACTGGCCGCGGTACAACGGGTCCGTAGGGGTAGACCGGAAGGTTCCGGTAGACATAGGTCAGAAGTGACTCATACAAAGAGCACGGCTAAACAATGTAGGAAATAAATTCTGTACTCACCGACGTGTATGCACGTTCAGGAAAAGTGACCTACCCAAACCGCCAGGAACCGGGGTGGTAGGTTCCGACGGGGAGTGTGAGGAGATATGCATCAGTTCCGGGTACGTCATCGCGTGAGTGACGCGTCATGACGGTACGCGTAAGGGGAAATGCAATAAAATGATTGGTCCCAGGTAAACGGGAGCGTTGTCGTTGCTAGGTAACCCGGTGACGTATTTATGGGCCAATGGAAGTGCCTCGATAACGGGTTGTGAGGCGTAAAACATAAAGTATGCTGCCCACTAGGTGTGACGTGTTAATTAAAAGAGCAAAAGTCTATTCATAGGTATAGTGATGCGTAGTTTTAACTAAGTGACTACATGACGTAGTTTCTTGAACTAATGGTGTCTCTCGATGATGGCGTGGCCATGCGTCTAGTGTTATATAACGCGACTGGCTCAGCAGCTAAGAGGACAAGAGACCAGAGTAATGTATGTGGTGGGAGTGCACATATACGGGAAGGTACGTCTCAACGGTGATAATCAAGCACTATGGAGTTGCCACCGATAAATGCATCACTCCCGAATGGCGTCAGAAGTGAAACTCAAATTGTACTATATTAGAATCATGACAGTTGTATATCGATCATGACGGTGGTCGCTCATGATATGAGGTTATCACTTGGCTAGTGGGCCAGAGTTCACACTGGACTGGGTCCAGGCAGGAAGAGTGTACATTTCCCAGTTACGAAACAGTGCTCCAAGGTATCTCATCATTGAGGCCATCAATATGACTGGAAAGTCTATATACCCATCTTTGTTCAAGTCTGAATAGAGATGATTTGGATATCTGGGCATGGGATTCCAATATGACCCAATGTAGTGAGTCAGAAGTGTGTTGTGTCTCCATGAAATGTCTGTACAGTTTTGTCGTTGTCCTTTGGCAACGTATGTTGCTCCTGTGTTCAGTTATGCGAGTTTTCACAGGACGCATGGTCATCCCTATGTACTGTAACTCACATGGGCAAGTAATCAGATAAATACACTGTTTAGTGTTACAGTTCGTATGTTTTAGTATGTTCCATTTGAAATTAGGTCTTAACGTAATTTCTTTAGTGGCTGTTGTGAATCTACACACTGTACACGTGCCGCAGGGAAAATGTCCTTTGACCGGTGGGAGGCCCCACAAGGTGGTTTGTGATGGGGTAGTGTGCTTCCTTGGTCTTGTTTGAATCAGAATGTCTCTCAGGTTACTGGTTCTAGTATAGGCAAACCTGGGTGTGGGTATCTGCAGGTCGCCAGTGTTTAAAATACCCCAGTGTTTCAGGATGATCTTTTTAGTGGACGTGGAATTGGGTGTAAACGAAGTTACACACGTAATGATGTCCTCAGGTTGTTTATGATGTACTTCTAAAAGTGCCTCCCTTGGACAATTTAAGGCTCTCTTCATTGAGTTTGTTATTACCTTCTGTGGGTAGCCTCTAGTCTTAAGGTTGTGAGCTAAAGAGGAGGCTTCTAGTTTGTAGTCATTCGTGGAGGTACAATTGCGCCTGATACGTAGGAATTGTCCCACGGGAAGGTTATCTTTAAGCGCTTTGGGGTGATGGCTCTGGTACAGGAGAAGGCTATTCCGATCTGTGGATTTTTTATAGAGGCTAGTAGACAGTTGTTCGCCTGATAGTCTGATGTTTAGATCGAGGAAGGCGATGTGTGTGTCTGAAATGGTGTGAGAGAATTTCAGAAATGGATTTTGTTGATTAATCCACTGAACAAATCTATTGCAAGTGTCGATTGGACCATGCCAAAAAATCAAAATATCATCAATAAACCTTTTCCAAAAAATAAGGTGTTGTTGGAACGGGTTGTGTGCAGTGTTGATGACTTCTTGCTCAAATGTAGCCATATAGAGGCAGGCTAGGCTCGGCGCAAAGGTGCTGCCCATCGATGTGCCTTGGCATTGATGGTATAGTTGCCCATTATACTCAAAGAAGTTCTCAGTTAGGGCTAGGGACGCACACTCCATGATGAATGTGACTGGTGTAGGTGAATTCCACTCTAATGCGTTCAACGCTGTTTCAACAACTGTCAATGTATCTCCTTGAGGGATGTTAGTATATAACGCCTCAACGTCAAGTGTGATGAGGAGGTCGATACCGGATGAATCTTCTATAGAGTCTATGATTCTTAGGACATCAGTAGTATCCCTGATGAAGGACGGGATATCTCTCACTAAAGGCTGTAGGAAATGGTCTACGAATTTGGAAAGTGGTTCCAGAATCGAGCCAATCCCCGACACTATAGGGCGTCCAGGGACCGGTGTCGTGCCTTTGTGTATCTTAGGTAGAGTGTAAAAATAAGGTGTCCTTGGCTCTGTGGCAATCAGAAAATCTGCCTCTTTTTTGTTAATCCATCCATTTGTTAAAGCCTCGTTGACTAACATGGAGATGGTGTTGGAGAGGCGAGGGGTGGGATCAGTGGCGATGGGGGCATAGTAACGGTTGTTATTCAGTTGTCGTTTACATTCCCCATCATAATCAACAATTGACTGTATGACAGTTGCTCCGCCTTTGTCGGCTTGTTTAATGATTATTGAATCATGCTCCCCTGTGATGCTAGGAAATTACAAACTGAACTGTTAGTTTTAAAGTAGAAGAAATCCTCTCTCCGGCTACTTTGTGGTGCATTGCCTAAGTATACTCTTTATCTGGTTAACCAAAACCACTTCCTCTCCTTCCATGCATGTCTCTTGGACGTTCAATCACTTTGACACGGTCCCCGGGTTCCTACTACTAGTGAAAGGTGACCTTATCTCTGGTTAGTTGCTCTGACAATTTATTGCTGGGTCTTCCATCTTTAACCCCTTCGCTGCGGTGCAAATTCCGCCGCAGCGCTGGGGGGGGTGAGGGGTGAGCGCGGCGCCGCCATGCTCATGACGGAACCACGCCGTCATGAGTCACGGGCGAGCTGTGCTCATGACGGCGTGGTTCCGTCACGACTCCGCCCACTCTCTATTTCGCCCGCACAGGCGGGGAATTAGAGCCGCATGGGAGGAGCGGCTGCCAACGGCTGCAGCATGATGGAAGCACGCAGTCATGAGCACATGCCGCCCGTGGCTCATGACGGCGTGGTTCCGTCATGAGCGCACAAGGGGTTAAGAGACATAAGTGCAGGGCTCTGGCATCGGCCAGCACACTCCAGGCCGCAGTTCTCCACTCCTCCTTACAGCTTGGATTGTAGCAATTTTAGGGAGATCAAGAAGCAGTTTTAGGGAATTACTTTCTAGACCTTCCCATGCGAGACTCCTGTATAAAGCCATCACCTCTGCTCCATATAGGGCCTGTGAGGTTAACTTACCCTATATAACTGCTTAAAGGCTCAAAGGTTTGACTACCAAATTTACGGTCAAACCTTTTCACCCCATTCACTCCTGCAGACAGGGCAGCCTCTAGCCATTTGCTTGTCCCACCTTAAATCATTTGAAAGGGTAAGCCCCCAATACTTCTACTCTCACATAACCTAGGAACCATGCACATTTCCTTCCCCCTCATTGTTTTTGTCTTATCGACATTTATCAATTTATTTTCTAGGCCATAAGCATTAAGAGTATTTAACTCCTGTTGCAGCCCCCTGGTTGTAAGAGCCATCACCAACAGGTCCTCTATGTGCAGGAGGCAACTAATTTGCCTCCCGCCAACTTTTGGTGGAAAACTGTGTTGCACACAGTGTCTGAAAGGAACCGACTAAACGGCAGGGGTGCTGAAACGCACCCACTGCCGCAAGCCTTTCTTAACCGGTGTTCTCCTAGTCAGGCTTCCAGGTCCATCAAGATCAATCTGAACCCAGGTACCACTATGGAGCTCCATCACCAAGCCCAACAATGCCCCAGAGATCCTCCACTGCTGTAGTTTGCACCAAAGTGCATCTCTACACCCTGTTGAAAGGCTTTCGGAAGTCAATGAAGCGGTGGCAGCAGCCGCCACCTACCGACTCCATTGACTCCCTTGCAGCTGCTCACAGCGTGAAGCAGGTGGTCCATTGTGCAATGCTTCAACCTAAAGCCTCCTTGCTCCATTGGGATCAATACAGTATCAAAAAGCCAGGCCGCTACGTGCCTTAAAGTCTGGGCATCGAGTTTGTATAGAATCGGATGGGACGATGGGGCAGATTAGGCCGACCAGATTCTTGAGCCACTCTTGGATTGGACGATGGTTGCTTTTTGGAGATAATAGGATTAGTTCTGTTTTATCTGGGTTGAGCTTTAAGTGGTTAGCGTTGAACCAAGTTTGGATCTCGGTTAGAGTGGCATTGAGGTGTTGGATGTCACTGGGAGACTTGATTTTGAAATAGCTTTGGGTGTCATCAGCGTGAAGGTGGTAATTCTCTCCAGCTTTTTTCAAGATGATTGTGAGGGGCTCCATGAAAAGATTATCGAGCCTTGTGGGACCCCAAGTGTGACTTTTGTTGGCTTTGAGAGACGGGAGTTGATTTTAATTTGTTGCGAGTGGTGTTGAAGGAAGGAGGTGAACCATTTTAGTACTGTGCCATTGATGCCGGAGCGCTTCGACAAGGTCTCCAGATGCGCTGGATGATTTACTGCGTCGAATGCCGCAGATAGGTCAATAAGAATGAGTAGGCAGGCATCACCTTCATCTAAAGCCTTTTGAATATCGTCCGACATTGAGAATAGCTGTTTCTGTGATACAGCCTTTCCTGAATCCTGATTGAAAGGTGTCGGAGGTTGAACTCATCAATGTGTTTGAGTTGGTGGCGAACGCATTTCTCCAATGGATTTGCAAGGAATGGGAGGTTGGAGATAGGTCTGAGGTTGTTGAGATCATTAGGGTTGGCCCCTGTTTTTTTTGAGAATGGGTGTGATTTGTCCAAGTTGAAGGGAGTCTGGGACACAGCCTGAGGTGAGAGGCGTTGATGATTTTTGTCCAGAAAGGGGAAATGGTGTTAAGTTCTTTTATGATTGTGGATGGGATGGGGTCCATAGTGTGGGAGGAAGGTTTTAGGTTAGAAATTATACTAAAAACCTAATTTTCTGACATTAGCTCAAAGTCGGACCAATGCGCATGGTTTTTTTAGCTGGAGGCAGACCTGATTGTCCTTGTTAAGAACTCTTTCTGAATGATCAGGGGTGGTTATAGTGGGGTGGCAGGTTAAGAGGGAAGGAGGGTTAGAGGTTTGGATGAAGGATTGATCAATTTTCAAGACTTTATTAGTGAGGAAGGTGGCAATTTCTTCACAACGCTCATTGGTGGCTTTGATTTCTTGAGAAGGAGTGCAGTTAGTTTGGCTTTTGACAATGTTGACAAGTTCTCTCGGTCTGTTTTTCGCCAGATCTAGTTGGCTGCGGAAGAAAGACGCCTTTTCACTGAAAATGTGTTTTTTGTATGCTTGCCGAGCAAATCTAAGTTGCGCTAGGTGTAAGGTCGAGGGGTTTAGTCTCCAAGACCTTTCCGTTTGTCTGAGTTGACGCCTTTCCTCATTCGGATCCACGTTAAACCAGGTTTAGATTTGGTTTGTCTCAATTGTTTGAGTTTGAAGGGAGCTACTTGGTCTAGAACCTCTGTCATTTTTGAGTTAAAGTGTGTAGTGAGGTCATCGGCCGTCGATGATGAGGGTTGGAGTTGAAGATGGGCATGAATCCTGGATTCAAGTTCGGATAAAGGGAATGCTTTGATATTTCTGGTCCAGTGTTAGGGTTTGTCATCACGAATAGGTTGGTGGAAGACAAGTGCATCAATCTTGAACAGAATGAGGTGGTGGTCGGACCAGTCAATGGGAGAAATCGCTCTGAGAGACCAGATCATTGTTGGTAATGATCGCATCCAGTGTTGCACCTTTGATGTGAGTTGGTTTGTTGCAGAGTTGTTTGAGGTTATATATTTCAAGTAGGTTGGATAGGTTCTGGGCAGTGGAGTCTTCTGGGTCATTCCAGTGGATATTGAGGTCACCCAGGAACACGTCTTTAGTGTCTGTCATGGAGAACCTCCATATTAGGTCTGTTAGTTCTTCGGGGAAAAGGGTACGCTCTCCAGGGGGATGGTAGATGGTGTAGAATTTGATGGGTGTGGTGCCCTTGGCAGTGTGTTCGACACCTAGGTATTCAAACGATAAGTATTCTGCAGGTTTTAAGTTTGGTAATCTGTATTCCTGCCTTGTGGATGATGGCTAGTCGTCCCCCCTGTTTTGATCGGTCAGTCTTGTCTGATGATGTACCCTGGAGGGGTGAGAATGTCAAGAATGGGGGTGGAGTGGACATTGAGCCAGGATTCAGTGAGGAAAGCGATGTCAATTTCTTCAGCAAGTAGAGCTTCAGCAATGTCTGTGGCGTGTTGTACTGCTGATCTGCAGTTGAGGAGCATGCAAGAGAGGATGGGGAGCCTCTGATGGGGCGGGGGGGGGGGGGGGGGAGAGGTAAGGTGGTTAGAGGAGTAATGAGCAGGAGGTCTAGGTGAGTGGACGTTTTTAGGGATTCTGTTAGTGCCGATTAATAACAGGGATGGGGAAAGGGGCTGACTTCTGGCTCAAAGCGAGGTAAGGGTCGTTGATCTCATAAGGTTTCGGTATCAAAGGGTTGGCGATCCCGGTTGGGTCGAAGTGCCTGACTTGCTGACGGACTGGAGGGGTGCACTGTGTGGCCAAGGGAGCGGTATTGAGTGGGGTGGGAGGAAATCTACCCGGGGAGAGGGAGCACGGAGGTTTGGTCCTGTTGAGAAGATCTTGTTGTAAGTATAGGAAATCAGCAGTAAGGGAGTTAATTTTCAGCTCCATTCTGTTCACTTGCTGTGCTATTGAGCTGAAAACGTTTCCCAGGCTTTCAGGGCCCTTTGGTGTGCAGTTCGGCACAGGTCAGCACTCTCGCTGAAATCCCCTCGGCAAGCCCGGGTGCCATCTTGGTGTCTCTGTGGCCTCACCGGGCTGTGCCGCAACTCGACATAATCGGACCTCTCCGGGGGTAAATGTGGTACTCCCCCTGCCACCCCAGGCTCTCCGGCGCTCAGATCGACTCAGATCAGTGCTTGTGTGCGCTGAAATCCCCTCTTCAGGCTCAAGCACCGGCGGGCGCCAACTTGATGTCTCTGTGGGTTCACAGGGCGGCACCGCAGCTCCCTCAACCGGACCCCTCCTGGGGCAATATGCAGCACTCTCCCTACCTCCTGGGCTCTCAGGGCGCTCTGATGCGACTACGGGAACGTCTTCCTAACAGGAACTCCGAAAGCTCACCTAGCCCCTCTAAGGGCAGTGTTGAACATGGCCGCTCAACTCTTATCTGGAGTAAAAAGATTTGATCACATCACTCCAGCTCTCAACTCCCTCAACTGGCTTCCCATGGAAGGGAGGTGTATTTACAAACTGGCTTGCATCACACACAAAACCCTTCACTCTCCGGCCCCTAACTACCTGAACAACAAACTGGTAAGAGCAAGTCAATCCAGAACGCTGAGAAGCTCCAGCTCACTCCTTCTTATTCCTCTGAAACTGAAAAAGAAAACCACACAATACCGATCGTTCTCTGGCAACGCTCCCAAGATGTGGAACGCTCTCCCTAGAGTCCTCAGATGCAACCCCTCCTTCTCCTGTTTCAAAAGGGACCTGAAAATCCATCTCCTTAACAAATACTTTCCTGACCATCGTCTACTAACCTAGACTTCAATATCCGAGGTTACTCCTCTCTCTTGACATTCAAGGATAGTTGGTGACCGGACTGTGTTAACCACCTTATCTTCCGTGCTGTATTTTTTTCTATCCCTGATTTTGCTTCCTTACTGCCTGCCTACTATGTAATGCATTTTCTGTCTGTTTTTCCTTACAGTATGTTTGTAAAGCGCTCTGATACCTACAGGTCAAGCTAGCGCTATATAAAACTTTTAAAATAAGCAGTAGTTAGCTGGCTGATCCATTTTGCCCTTTTTATGAATGCACTTCACTATTGCGCACTTTCAAGACTCTGCCAGCCAGCGTTACGCACTGAAAGAACCTACACAGGGTGGATCCCAATTCCTTGGATTTTTTTAATTTTTTTTTTATCACTGATGGAAGATCATCTGGGCCTCCTGCCCTAGAGGCTTTCATATTACAAATTATCTCTGACAAAAAATGTCTGCTGCCTGCATTAACTATCACTTCAGTATCCAACTCTGAGATGGCCTGCACCACCAGCCTGTTTTAGTGCTACATTTTCCATTTTGCAAAGAGCAGGGAATCTGCTGACTCGTTTTGGTGTGCACCTGTGCGAGAGAGAAAAGTGCTGACAATTGCACCAAGGAAGAAGTCGCACAGTTACATTTCTCTTAAAGTATTACAGAAACCTCGCACTCTTCAAGAGCTCCTTTGGCATGAGGTGCTTGCTCCTGAGGTTCTGGCAGTAGTCCTTTCTCATCCGAGGAGACGGACACCATAGTGCGCCTCTCTCAAGATGCCTCCTACATAGCAGCCTAGAAGGAATCTATGCTGAAGTGATGATAGCTCCATCCTGCTACTGCATGTCTGGCAGCTGATGAGTCCTGTGAATGTGGGGCGTTTGGACACCAGTCAAGCATGTGGAAACCATATTCTTCAACATTTAGGAGAACAAGCATTGGCATAGCCAATAGGTCTTGCCTTTGGGACCTTACAAGTGTTTGGCCATGCAGCTCATTATCCTGAGGGCTGTGCCATCCGGTATTGGAGACCTGTACAATTACTACACACTGGGACATGCAGTCGGATTCAGGAATACATGCTTGTCAGGAAACATTTCTGGGTACATTCCAATTCTTTTTAACAGACAGACAGAAATACAAGTGCCTTTATGCAAGAACATTCTGTGTGTGACTGTATCACAAGAGTATTGGGCAGCCTATGTATCAAGCATTGGCACAGCCAATAGGTCTCGACTTTGGGACCTTTAAGTGTTTTGCCATCCAGCACATGCATACACAGGAGGAAGGCCACTGACAGGGATAGGGGTGGGGGTAGGGAGAGAGCGAGCAGGAGGCAGAGAAAAATAAGGCGAGACAGAGGAGAGGAAAAGAAAGGGACGGAGTGACGGAAATGGATACAGACAGAAGAGTACAAGAGAACAGAGACCGAAGGCTAGCGAATGACAAATGAAGGAATAAAAGGCAAAATAGAAATGGAGAAACAAAGTAAGCAAGGTGAGTAGAAGCAAATATAGGGTGGTGAAAAGAAACGAGAGGATAAAAGATACACAGCGCGAAAGGGCGAGACAAAGAAATAAGAAGTGAAAGAAAGGCGAAATGAAGGATTTGTGCTGAGGATAAAAGGAAGGAAAGAATGACGTAAATATGAATAGTCTGAGGGACAAAAAAGAAGGAATGAGATACAAAAAGCAGGAATAGTGTGGGGATAAAGAGGATGGAAGGAAATAAAGGTGAAAAGAAGGAATAGATTGGGGAAAAAAAGGAAGTTGAAAGGAAGGAATAGTACAGAGAATAAGAAGGAAGGAGGCAGGGTTATATGTAGAGTATATGGGGAGATGGTTGAGTGATGACCAGACACAAAGGAAAGGAGACCAGTGTATTAAATGGGAAACATTACGAGCGGTGATAAAATAGACAGATGAACAGATTAATAGTGTGAGAGCAAAGGTGGTGACAAATGTGGAAAATGAGGAAAAATACTAAAGAAAAAAATGACCAAACTACATTAAATGGTATAAAAGAAAGAGTGAAAGAAGGTGAGTATGTGTAGGGGCAAATCAGAGACGGGTAGGGCTAAGAAAGGTTAGGAATGGAGGCGGCAGTCAGAGAACGAAGTCTAAAAGAAAAAACAAGACAGATGCTGGAAGGGGTAAGACTAAAACGGAGGCAAATAAAAATGGAGCTAGAAAAGGGGCAAAATGAAGACCTAACATAAGCTAGATTCCTTGTACAAAAGGGAGACAAGGCTAGAGAGAGAGATTAGAGGGTAACTAGGCCAGAGAGAGAAACAAAGTGAGAGCGTGAAAAACGGATTCACCCAAAATGGTAGAATTGATACATGTCTGGAAATGCAACAAGTGTGTCCACGCGGCCGTGATAGTGAAAGCGAGCCTCGGAAACATGATACAGAACAGATTGCACCCTGCGCTCCCCTGCTCGCTCCTGCAAGCTGGAGGCCGCCACACGCACAAGTTGAAAATCTGGAGTGATTCCAAGAGGCCCTCTCCTAGAGCAGCGCATGCGAGGTATCTTCTGAAAGTAAGCTACAAACTTGCTGCGTCGACCCGGAACTTCATGCTGTTGTCACTTTACTGGTAGACACCTACATTCATATGGCACTGGGCCTAGAGGTCCGCAGGAGTCTGGGTTATAGAAGGCTGACTTCCACTAGCATAACACAATAGTAGCGCCTATCATGTCCCAATCTAGTAACCAAGATACAGAGGTTTCCTGAAGATAAGGAAGCAAAAACTCCCCCATCTTGGGGACAGTATTATTAAGAGACTCAACCCCTACACACTATAACCGTAACCTTCAGACATTTTTTATGCAAAAAAAGATGCTTTATGATTGGATGCATTAACCACTCAGTCTATGTTCAAGCCACTTGATAGTACATGGTGAGATAGTGCCCCTCACTAAACACGCAGCATGTCCAACTTGTGCTCAACACCGTTTCTAGAAGTTAGTTTATAACAGTCGTAAATGAAAGGGTCACCACCAGAGCAAGGTGAAATTTCGGTTATAGGAAATTCCTGAAAGTGCACTATAATGCACAGTTGTCGACGAAAGCACCCTATTATGCACAATTCCTGGCAAAAAAAAAAAACATTTGAGTGAGCGCATGGGAACTTGAGCAGCTGCTATTTGCGGTGCTTGTGTGTTTTTGCATTTGTTTTTAAATAGTTGCTTAAAGTGCATCCAAATTGACATGATGATGCATTGTGTGCTGAAAGACAACCCGAGGTAGCACCTGAGAATGCAGCTGACAGGCCCAAGTCCACAGCCACCCAGCACGCGGAAACACTGTAAAGAGTTAAACACAGCGGTGAAGAACCAGGCTCATTAAGCCTGGCAGCGCAGGGTACGCCTGAAATCTTCTGAGTTCGCCTTCCAAATTACAAAGACACGGAACACTCTGTCTGGCATAGGAACTTCAATTTATTAGCTGCAGCTAGGTACAGTTGTCCTAGAAGTACATCCATGGTAGGTTCTCAGGAGACTGCCACTTCAATCCGTGGCTCACAGTCTTTTGTAGCGCTTGAATCCCCTAAAGCAACAACCCCCACAATGTGCAATAAAAATACAAATCATCCACAAGAAAACATTCTTTGTACAAGATACGGGATAATGGGTAATAGAAATTCCTTCCCTAAGGTCGTGTTCTCTACCCGACCCTATAGGTCAGGTGGCATAGCCATTCCTTGGTTAAATTAATTTACGACAGGACGTGTTTGCGTGTTGAAGATGGTGATTCGTAAAACAACTGGAGAGGCCGAGAACGGTCACCAAGGGTCAATAGATGGTTATCTGGGGGATTAGTTGCTTCGAGCCGGGTCTCAGAATGGACTTAGCTCGGGGAAACAGGAAAGGTCGTGTAATATGTGCAACAGTATAGAACGTTAAAGAAACGCTATGAAGGTTGAAGAAGCCTGAGTGAGGGCAACAGCATAATGGTGTTACAAGCAAAGATGGGGCCGTATTTGAATTTCCTCAGACCCTCCTTTTGCCATTACTCAGGCAAAGAAGCCAGAGGCTGTTGTTAATCTGAATCGACTTCAATAGTCATGAAATCTGCAAGCTGTTGTTGCAGCATTACCTTTGTGTCCGCCGCTTTCTGTGCCACCGGATTTGGAACACACAGGGTGGCGCAGAGTCCGCATATAGCTGGACCACATTGTAGGCAAAGGCAACATGAGAAGAGAATAGCCAAAGTTGCTCCAACAAAGGTAAGAATCTTCCAACCCCATGTAGACAGTAGTCCCCCAAACCATCCCATCAGAGACCAATTCCCTTCATCCTGGTGAACGGACTCAGCGATCTTATGTAGCTTAGAGATGGCTTGGTATACTGTAGGGGCGTTGTCTGGAATAAAAATGCAACAGCTAGATCCGATCAACCTGCATACGCCCCCACGGTCAGCAAGGATGATATCTAATACCATCCTGTTCTGAAGCATGACGAGGCGGTCAGCAGCGAGTTCTGCAGTGATGTTACTCAAAGCTCCAGCTATTTCATTGACAGTGGCTTCTACAAATCGAATTAGTTGTCTTATGTCTCTACTGTTGGCTATGGAGCCCCAGAACGGAAGGAGTCCTTTCAAGACATCCCCGACTTCTTGTCCTGACGTATCCTGGCCAGACGCCACCCCTCTTTTCTGTAAATGATGCTTGGCATCTGCTATATGTAGGGGGCAACAACCAAGCGATATAACAAGTGCCTCTCCAATTACCAGGTAGAGAAGTGTAAGCCTTATTTCCAAACACGAAGTATGTATTAAGTGAGGGAACCATGCGAGGCCAATCTGTCCCATTCAATGTCACAATATGTTGGGAATTGCTTGTACCTTTATATTCTAACCCTCCTTTCCTAATACAGAATGGTGCTTGTCCAGGTACCACTAGAAAAGTTTGTCCTTTTTGAGAGGTTCTATTAGAGGGCAGAAAATACAAATCCGTAGATTTGGTTTGGCGATCAGCATATTCTGACTTCTCACTATCCGTCCCATATATCCTTTTTCTGTCCCGCCAACATAAATGGTATAGATGTACTCCCAAGCTCCTTACTTCTCGAGTATCCCCATCTCCAGAAAATACCCAACTGGCGCTCAATTCCCACCATGCACTACAAGAGCCATTAAATGAAAAAGGAAGGGTAATGTATGGCATTCCAGTATTCACCGAACTTGGCAGAAGACCGCAAACCCAACAGTTCGTCGCATTAGTGGCCAATTGATGTTGGTGTAGCATGGAAACAAATGTGTTGCGGAATTCACTCCTTCTTGACTCAACATGAGGGGGTAGAGCGACATGTGTATGCATTTCAACGGTAACTTTGGGAATAGGCTGTGTAAAAACTATGTGTAGTCCCCATCCTATACAAGACAATACAATACATATCAAAATAAATATTATTAAAACCACTATAAAACGATTATGCAGTAATTTACAATGCTTTGTGCTCATTGTTTGTATTTTGTCCATTCCCTTGTTAACAGTCATTTCCATCTCTAAAGGTTGCCCGTGACGGGAGGTTGCTTCACTCAGCTGTGATTGTCTGTAGTTCTTTTTATTTTCCTACAAGTCCCACAGGCCTAGAGCCACATCTTGGGTCACAATTCTGAGACTTACGATCACGGCCCTGCAATCATGTGGAAATCGGGATAAAGACAAAGTCAATCAAGCACTATTGAGGTATTTTGTTCAGTCTGGGCCTCAAATCGTACCTCTGGGAACCAGGTACAGTTTGTTCTTGGAAAAGGAGATGTGGTTTAGTAGTGTCCAATTTCACTGCCGGTGGTATAGCTGTCTGGAGGACCTCGTCGTCGTCTTGTCCTGCTCCGGCAAAGTCTAGGCGCGCATCGCTGAATAGTCCAAATCTTGGTACTCTTCCGGTTTCAGAGTCACTAATTCGTTTATGAACCCATTGATCATAAGGCAATGGTAGGGGCACTTTCTTGCAATGTACCCCATGTACCCAGTTCTTTTTGCCGACCACCTTTACTGCAGTACGCGTCGTCAGTAGCACCTGACGAGGTTCTCTCCAGCGAGGTTCCAAGTTCTTTGACCTCTGGAAGTTTTTGATGCAGACCCAGTCTCCCGGCCGTATGGTGTGACCAGGATCCGTTGAAGCCTGGGACAAAGTATCTTGTACCTGTTGGTGAAGGACACGTAACTTGGTGGTTAGATCATGTAAATAGTCAATCAACAATGGATGCTCTATCTCTGAGTATTTCTTTGGCCTTGGGACTCCCCAAACATTTGCAGGGCGTCCAAAGACAACCTCATAAGGACTAAGTCCCATACGGGAATGGGTGGTTCTGGTGGATAAGAGAGCCAAGGGCAAGGCATCAGGCGAGGCAAGACCCGTGCTGGCTTGTATTTTCGCCAGTTTAAGGGTGCCATTATAGCATTCCACCAAACCTGCTGACTGAGGATGGTTTGCTGCGTGGAATTTTTGCTGAATGCCAAGGCCTGTACATACTTTCTGCATGATCTGACCCACAAATTCACTTCCGTTGTCACTCCAAATAATTCTTGGTAACCCAAATCTTGGCAGAAACTCCTTCAAAAAGACTTTTGCTGTGGATAGAGCAGTATTATCTTTCAGGGGATAGGCCTCTACCCACCGGGAGAAGGCACATACCACAACAAGAACGTACTTCAGATTGTTACATCGTTCCATGTGGATGTAATCTATTTGTAAAACCTCAAAAGGGTAAGTTGGGGGAGCAAAGTGTCCTGCTGGTGTTGGTGTTCCCTTCCCCAGGTTATGCATCAAGCATACAATACAATGCTTAACTAGATTGTCTGCACATTTAGGGATCCCTACATTCTTCCATACCGGAGCCAGAAGCTTGCATATACCTTTAGCGCTAATATGGGCTGGACCATGTGCCATGGTAACTACTGGGAGTACATAAGCATCTGGTAACAACCAGCGTTGATGTTCTGACAAGTCTGTCCAGCAACCTGTCGCATCCAATCTTCCTATACTTTCTTTCCACGTACTCAATTCTTTCTCTGTGGCCTCTGCCTGGATCGTTTTCACACTGTCCACAGTATTCTCACACATCCCTCCTTGTGCAACCCATCTAGCAGAGCCCACAACATACATGCGGCTTGTAGTGTCTCTAGCTGTCTCTTTCGCTATGTGGTCTGCGAAAGCATTTCCTTGACCTACATCATCAGTGATTTTCTTATGTGCACTACACTTCACAATCGCTATCTGAGTGGGCAAGGTGAGTGATTCAAGGAGGTCATTTACCAATTGGCCATGCTGTATCTTAGTGCCATGGGATGTGAGAAACTCTCTTTCCTTCCACAGGCGGCCAAAACTATGGGCCACTCCAAACACATACTGACTATCAGTATACACATTCACCCTTTTTCCTTCAGCCAGCTGCCTGGGCTGAGTTATGTATAATACACGCTGTTTCTACAACAGTGTATAAGGTAGTGACTGCATAGGCTGAGGTCGTTTCACCATTGGGAAGCTTAAAACAAGAACTGTCCACCCATAAGGTCCCATCCGGGTCCGGGAGTTGAGTATCCTTTAAATCAACTCTGCCTTTTGTCTCTTCCTCCGTGCGGAGGAAGCAGTCGTGTTGCTCCTGGGTGACATTTTCTACTGGAATTGGCAGCAATGTTGCCGGGTTCAAGCTATTACATCGCTTAATGTGTATGTGGCTAGCCAAGAGCGTCAATTCGTACCCGAAAGGCGTGCACTCATGAGGTGTTGGGTCTTTGTTCTATTTAGGAGGGTGTCTACAGCATGCGGTACCATGACCATAAGGGTATTATCTAATACCAATCCAGCAGACTGGCGAATGGAAACTGCCGCTGCTGCTGTAGCCCTCAAACAGCTAGGCAATGCCTTGGCCACTGGATCTAACGTGGCCGAAAAATAGGCACAGGGGCGTTGCTTGTCCCCAAATCGTTGCGTTAAAACTGATAACGCGCAACCTTCTTTCTCATGAACATAGAGTGTGAAAGGCTTACTGTAATCAGGAGTACCTAACCGGGGCAGAGCACAAGGCACTGCGTAAATCAGTGAAACTTTTTTGACATTCCGCAGTCCATGGAAGCGGTTGTGGTGTATCTTTAAGAGTGAGTGCCAACAAGGGTTTTGCCAGGAGGGAAAAATTGGGGATCCATTGTCTACAATAAGAGGTAATACCTAAAAAGGCACGGACCTCTTTTTGCGTACATGGAATAGGCATTTGGGCAATTGCTTGGATACGTTCTGGGGTCAATCGCCGTCCCTCCTTTGACAAGAGGTGACCTAGGTAGGTAACCTCTTGGCAGCAATATTGCAATTTTGATGGTGAAACCTTGTGGTTGTGGTCAGATAAGTGGCGTAACAGTGAAATGGTAGCCTTTTTACAAGTGTCTTCAGAATCTGCTGCAACCAACAGGTCATCCACATATTGAATGAGAGTGGCCCCTTGTGGTAAACACAAAGTATCGAGCTGTGATTTCAATGCTTGACTATAAATGGAGGAGCTCTCGCAATAGCCTTGAGGAGCTCGCTTGAACCGGAAGCTTCGGCCTGCTAAGGAGAAGCCAAAAATATCCCTACTTTCCTCAGCAATGGGAATTCTGAAGAAAGCATTTTTGAGGTCAATGACGGAAGACCAGGAAGCTGAGGCTGGTATCATTGTCAGCAGGGCATTAATATCCGGGACAACAGGGAATTGAGGTATCACAATCTTGTTGACCTCTCTGAGATCAATCACAAAACGATAGACAGGTGGCTGGGAAGGGTTGGTTCGTTTAAAAACAGGCAGAACAGGGCTATTGCATACATTTCCCCTAGTCTCTTCGACCACATCGTTTTGTACCAAATCATAAACTATATTCAAAAGAGCTTTTTCGCCGTCACTGGAAATTTTATATTGTGTAATGCGAGGAAATTTAGTATTAGGCTTGAGCGTTACAATGTAGGGAGGAATCCGCAGGAGGCCCACATCATTGGGGCCGGTGGCCCAGAGGGTGGCTGGAAGAGATTGTAATTCAGGGGGAAGCTGAAGTACATCGGTGAGGCCAATTTCTTACCTAAGGTAAGACGTACACCAGAAGGGGAACAGTGTAATGTCACATACAATCTCTTCAATAAATCCAAGCCCAACAAATTTTCACCACAACCGGTTGTTAAAAGGAGCGGGGCCTCCAATTTGTAAGGACCTATTGAAATGGGCAAAGGGCACGAAACCGGGTTTTGAACTGGGGCGCCAGAAAAACCTACAGAAACATTTGTACAGCCAGACAAAGGTGCCCCAGGGAGTTTAGAGTGAATCATAGAGCTCTTTGTTGCACCAGTGTCTAATAGGAATGGCTCTGTAACACCTAGTGCTTCCACATCAACATAAGGCCCACTTTGGTCCACTGGAACTGATACTACTCCCGTACTATGTCCATGGCTGTCCTAGCTAGGTTGGGAATTCTGACTCTCATCCTCAGTATAGTAATCACTGTTGTAATAGTTGGTAGACTGAGCATTTTGCTGATCAAAATAATTCGTGGAGTTTCCAAGGGGCATGGAACGTTGGTTATTAGGCGGCATACCTCGTATTCTACCTCTTGGTGCTGACTGATAACCACCCTGGCCTCGTGACGCGGGAATACCGCTCGTGCGCTGGAACAAAACCGGGCAATTATACTTTAAATGGCCTCCTTCTTTACAGTAAGCGCATTGATTTTGGCCCAGTGGGGGTCGGGGAACGAAAGGCCCAGACCTCTGCAACTGTCTCTGGAATTGTGGAGACGGCTGATATTCACGTTGGGCAGGGCGAGGAGGATAAGCTTGTTGCAAAAGAACTTTTGTTTTCAACTCTTTGGTCTTTTTATCAAGTTTCTCTCTTTCCTCTTTATCCCTATTTTCATAATACTGGGCAGTAGCCAATATCTGGGCCGAAGAGGAGACAGCCCACGCGCTTTCGGATTAGATATTTCCGGAACCAAATTTGACACAAATTTGTCTACAAACAGTCGTTGGCCACCTTCCGTGCTCATATCCTGACCACTATAACCGATGAACGTCTCCTCGAAACGCGAGAAGAAATCAGAGACGTTTTCATCCGCTTTCTGCTTACAAGCTGCTAACTTATCCCAATTAACTCGCAGAGGTGGCATCATAGTTTTCAGTAAGGCAATGATCCTAGCTGGGAGTTCTGTAATTAGAGCCTCAGGTTTGGCACCACCCACTTGGAGTCTGTCCGCGGCGAGTATGGCAGCCCAATCACCCCCCAGTTCCCTCACATGGTCCTCCTTCCGAATCCTAGCCCATAATGGTTGTGGGACCACATTACCCATTAGCATGTCTATATCGGCCAAATTCATAATACATGCATCGACAGTTTGGGACAACTCTTTGTAGTACCCAGCAGGATTTTTATGGGGGTCCGGTAACGACTGCTTAAGGGCTAATACCTCAGATCGTTTCCACGGAACGTGTACCCACACACGTTGAAAGTGAGCAGGTATAAGAGGATTACCACCCTGAGCTGCGACCTCCTCTCTCCACACTGGGGGAACCTCTCTCATGGGATAGTGTTTTAATTTTCGCCTGATGGACGAATCGCGTTTTGGCAAGGACCGGCAGGCAAGCATCATTCTAAAAGTGACAAGCATTCCTACCGCGTCCTCAACCTCTGCGCCCACAATCAGCCCTTTATCAAACTCGGCCTGTACATCGAGCAGGCCCTGAGGGGCTCGTCCCAATCCCATATCCTCCCACTCTTGACTTAAAATGTTACACATAGTATCGAAAACATATCTCTGCGTTGGCGCCTCCCACTGCTGAAAGGTGACCATAATATCTTGCACACTATACTGGGGGCCATTCGTGATCCACCTTCGAGCTTGAAGATCTAGCACTTCCCGTTTCTCTGGACCTGGGAGCTGACTACGAGTTTGTCTATGAGGAGGAACAGGGGTCATTTGAAATGTCCCAAAGAGAGGGGACAAAAGGCCAGAAACGGTATCAATCATTCACCTACGAGCGGAGGGAGAATTCGTCATTAGGACAGGAGACAGAATATTAGGCGGGGCAGAAGAGGGTGTAACATTTACGGAGGGAGCCGAAGGTAAGGGAGAGCTTGGCAATGCCGGAGAAAGCTGTGGTGGGGGTGCAGGAACCGGTTGGGGAGCGACAGGTGGGACAACAGGCGGAACAGGCGGGGCAGGTGCTAATAATAAAGGTGCATTCGCTCCGGGGGCAGGCGGTAATCCAAAAGGTACATTAGCTCCCTGCGCATAGGGCGGGGGTAATCTCAACAAATGGGACATTAAAGGATCCTTCTCAGGGTCCACATTTTTCTCCGTAGGGGAAGTTGGCAACACTGGATAACATTTATCTATTGCCATACGACGTTGCCTATCTGAGACCTCAATCGCAGGATCGGTTTCATTATTTTTAAACAGTTGCGCAACTTGTAAAATAGACATATCCCTCCTATCTCTTTTAGCTTGTTTTATTTCTTTCTGTTTGGCCTCCTTACGCCATAGGCGAAAAGAGTCAAACATAGCCGGCCGGGCTTTTCGCTTAAACAAAGTTTCCTCCAAATTATCTAAGATATTGAGCTCAAAACTGCCGTTCTGTGGCCATCGTAAAACACCATCTTTCCTAGTATAGCGAACCCATGCCTCATTAAAAGCTATGGGGCCAATACCATGTTTAGAATATACTTCATAAGTGGGAGTTCCGGCCGGAGGAATTGGACAAGAGTCCTCCAGTCGGGAAGCCCTATCGCGATTACAACAAAACCATCTTCAAAACTTACAGAAACCAGGCATCGCTACCACAATAGTTTCTTTACAAACTTCAAGGGGTTAATTAGTCACTTTATAGTACAAAAACTGCACTCACCCCTCGGTTTCGGCTTTTGCAAAAGTCGAACAAAGACAAAACAAAGACAAAGGAGTACCCACTATACTTAACTTAACCAGATGTTTCCGTACGCCAACAGAGGTCCGTCTGATGTCTCGCGATACAAATTACCAAGGGAGCCAAAGCGTGGCCGCAGTCAGGGCGGCAGGTCTTTTCAGCCGTTGGAAGGGAGAAGCCACACGGTAAAAAACCTTCGGTCCACTTACGACATGCAGGGGTCGATCACGTGGTGCGCGTCCTCCGGAATTTCGCTGCGGGGCTGCTCAGGATCCTCGGGCTGGACCCACGACCTCTGAAGCGGCCTCACAGAGGTCACCAGATTGAAGAACCAGGCTCATTAAGCCTGGCGGCGCAGGGTACGCCTGAAATCTTCTGAGTTCGCCTTCCAAACTACAGAGACACAGAACACTCTGTCTGGCATAGGATCTTCAATTTATTAGCTGCAGCTAGGTACAGTTGTCCTAGAAGTACATCCACGGTAGGTTCTCAGGAGACTGCCACTTCAATCCGTGGCCCACAGTCTTTTGTAGCGCTTGAATCCCCTAAAGCAACAACCCCCACAATGTGCAATAAAAATACAAATCATCCACAAGAAAACATTCTTTGTACAAGATACAGGATAATGGGTAATAGAAATTCCTTCCCTAAGGTCGTGTTCTCTACCCGACCCTATAGGTCAGGTGGCATAGCCATTCCTTGGTTAAATTAATTTACGACCGGACGTGTTTGCGGGTTGAAGATGGTGATTCGTAAAACAACTGGAGAGGCCGAGAACGGTCACCAAGGGTCAATAGATGGTTATCTGGGGGATTAGTTGCTTCGAGCCGGGTCTCAGAATGGACTTAGCTCGGGGAAACAGGAAAGGTCGTGTAATATGTGCAACAGTATAGAACGTTAAAGAAACGCTATGAAGGTTGAAGGGGCCTGAGTGAGGGCAACAGCGTAATGGTGTTACAAGCAAAGATGGGGCCGTATTTGAATTTCCTCAGCGGCTTTTTGTGAAATGTGTATTTCTTTTGTACATAGCAGGTCAGAAGAAGGATGGGAAAAAACAAGATCAGAACAAAGTTATTTTCATACAACAGAGCTCTTGCAATCTAGCGAAACGTATCCTAATTATTTGCATTCACAATGCAGCAGCACAAGAAATCTGTAAATACTGTTAAAGGTGCGCAGTCAACATATGCTTGGATGAAGTGTAGTATGTATAATGTGGCTGGGCATATCTGGCTGCGTCACGAGATGCACAGCATTAGTTCTATGTATACTTCTGGCCGACGTTCCATCTCGTCAGAGGACGGTTGGAGTGAGTCGGGCTGTTGCTCTGGACATGCAGGGACCTAGTCTTGGGCTCCTGTGAATGAGACAATAAACGTGTCTCCAACGTTATTCTGTAGTGGTCTAGTTATTTGATACCCTGCAACAGGAAGATGCTTTCGTTTCTTGCTTTACTATGTTCACTACAAGCAGAATCATTCTGGGGACGTGTCCGATTCGGCGCAAATCATTAAATCAGCACCGGGGTTTATTGCTTTAATTGCACCTTACAGAAAACACAAAGCCACTCTCTAAACGAATAGTTAGGAGGCATTCCTGTCAAACATCAATAGTTTACTAGCACCAACCCCCAACCTCACCAAACACATCACATTTTGCCCGCAAGTATTTAGTAATATGTAAAATACTTATTTGACTTGTATTAAGAATGTCTTTTCATTTTTCATTCTAGCCCTGCCTGCTCAGAAGTGCAGGTACTCCGTACCGGCCCATTTAAAGCACTTTGTGACCTTCAAGGAGAATTACAAAAGGAATATAACGCTGCAGGAACAACTGGAAGAGAAATGGCACACTAGTCGTGCTGCTCATGCAAGCCTCTGCTAATTACAATATGTGCACATACCAGACTTAATTATTCTGTGGTGCTTGCGCCCTTACACCATTGCATCGCTGATATTTGTACAATAAACTGCATATTCATCGAGCTCAAGTATAATGAATTCATGCTTTCCAAAGGTCACCTGTGACTCGAGGGTGAACGACTGAAGGCTGCACAGTGCAGTAGTGCTTAAGGGTTTCCCGTTACAGCTTAACAAAGTTGTCATAATTTTTTTGTTTTTATTTAAAAGCTAGAGTGAGAGAGATTGGAGGGTAACTAGGCCAGAAAGTGAAACAAAGTGCGCCCATGAAAAACGGATTCACCCAAAATGGTAGAATTGATACGTGTCTGGAAATGCAACAAGCGCGGCCGCGAAAGTAAAAACGAGCCTCGGAAACATGATCCAGAGCAGATGGCACCTTGGCCGCCCCTGCTCGCTCCCGTAAGCTGGAGGTCACCACACGCACGAGTTGAAAGTCTGGAGTGATTCTAAGAGGCCCTCTCCTAGAGCAGCGCATGCACGCTGTGCTAGGCTACACCTAAAAAGCAGTCAATTAATTAAATACTAATAAAGGAAAAAAATATATATTTTGGTATATGTCTGTGACTAAAATATGTGTAAATATTCTTGATGTAGATAATTAATCAAGGGATATTTTCTGTGAATCTATTGTCTTAACCAGTTCCTTGGGGAAAATTAGGTTGCCCTATTGTACTATTATTTGATGCGAGACAACCACACTAGAACATTCTGTGTGTGACTGAATCACTACAGTATTGGACAGCCAAAAGTATTGGCATCAGGGGTGATTTATGCTTTCCACAATAAGATGACAAACTTAACACATCTCCTGCTGAGACCTATGCACTGAATTTACAAAGCCTAATTGAGCCGTGCATGAACCTTTCCATATGTGAGTTCATGAACTGCCACCATCCCCTGTGTTGTATTGAAGAGTGCTGTCAATACTATTAAGGGTGTGCTGTTAGTAATATTGGAATGTCAGTAGAATTAAGAGTGTGTGCTGTCAGCAGTATCAGAAGTGTGGCGTGCTTTCAGTAGTATTAGAAGAGTGTGAGAGTGCTGTCAGTATTAGAAGTGTGCTGTCAGTGGTATCAAGAGTGCATGTGCTCTGTCAGTAGTGTGAGTGCTGTAAGCAGTGTGGTGTGATCTCAGTAGTATTAGAAGAGTGCGTGTGTTCTGTCAGTAGTGTGAGCATGCTGTAAGCAGTGTGGTGTGATCTCAGTAGTATCAGAAGAGTGCATGTGCTCTGTCAGTAGTGTGTGAGTGCTATCAGTGGTATCAAGAGTGCATGTGCTCTGTCAGTAGTGTGAGCGTGCTGTAAGCAGTGTGGTGTGATCTCAGTAGTATTAGAAGAGTGCATGTGCTCTGTCAGTAGTGTGAGTGCTGTAAGCAGTGTGGTGTGATCTCAGTAGTATTAGCAGAGTGCATATGCTCTGTCAGTAGTGTGAGTGCTGTAAGCAGTGTGGTGTGATCTCAGTAGTATTAGAAGAGTGCATGTGCTCTGTCAGTAGTGTGAGAGTGCTGTCAGTGGTATCAAGAGTGCATGTGCTCTGTCAGTAGTGTGAGAGTGCTGTCAGTGGTAGCAAGAGTGCATGTGCTCTGTCAGTAGTGTGAGAGTGCTGTCAGTGGTAGCAAGAGTGCATGTGCTCTGTCAGTAGTGTGAGTGCTGTAAGCAGTGTGGTGTGATCTCAGTAGTATCAGAAGAGTGCATGTGCTCTGTCAGTAGTGTGAGAGTGCTGTCAGTGGTAGCAAGAGTGCATGTGCTCTGTCAGTAGTGTGAGTGCTGTAAGCAGTGTGGTGTGATCTCAGTAGTATTAGAAGAGTGCATGTGCTCTGTCAGTAGTGTGTGAGTGCTATCAGTGGTATCAAGAGTGCATGTGCTCTGTCAGTAGTGTGAGCGTGCTGTAAGCAGTGTGGTGTGATCTCAGTAGTATTAAAAGAGTGCATGTGCTCTGTCAGTAGTGTGAGTGCTGTAAGCAGTGTGGTGTGATCTCAGTAGTATTAGAAGAGTGCATGTGCTCTGTCAGTAGTGTGAGAGTGCTGTCAGTGGTATCAAGAGTGCATGTGCTCTGTCAGTAGTGTGAGAGTGCTGTCAGTAGTATCAGTATGGAGAGGTGTGGCTCACTGGTTAGAGGCGGCAGACCCGTAAGCAGAGAATCGGCCAGGGACCAGGGTTCAATTCCCGACGCGGCAGGGTTGTGGACCAGGGTCAAAACGGACTCGATAATTCTCGCCTCGGTACCTACTCTAACCAGGAACACACTCGGCAACTCTGGGCATTAAGCTTGCCTCATCTCTACAACGGCCCCCCACAGACGCCAGGGATGCCTGGTTTCACCTTGGAGATACCCAGAAAGGGATCATCTCACAGGGATAGCCAGGACGGGTTCCCCAGCGGTCTACAGCGCCGGGACGCCCCGTTGCTGGGGCAGCTGTGCGCTTTACAAATCTACAACATTTACAAGTCTACAACATTTACAAGAGTGCATGTGCTCTGTCAGTTGTGTGAGTGCTGCAAGCAGTGTGGTGTGATCTCAGTAGTATCGGAAGAGTGCATGTGCTCTGTCAGTGTGAGTGCTGTAAGCAGTGTGGTGTCAACTCAGTAGTATTAGAAGAGTATGAGAGTGCTGTCAGTGGTATCAAGAGTGCATGTTCTCTGTCAGTAGTGTGAGTGCTGGAAGCAGTGGTGTGATCTCAGTAGTATGTGAGAGTGCTGTCAGTAGTATTTATTAGAAGAGTGCATGTGTTCTGTCAGTAGTGTGAGCATGCTGTAAGCAGTGTGGTATGTGATCTCAGTAGTGTGTGAGAATGCTGTCAGTGGTATCAAGAGTGCATGTGCTCTGTCAGTAGTGTGAGCATGCTGTAAGAAGTGTGGTGTGATATCAGTAGTATTAGAAGAGTGTGAGAGTGCTGTCAGTATTAGAAGCGTGATGTCAGTGGTATCAAGAGTGCATGTGCTCTGTCAGTAGTGTGAGTGCTGTAAGCAGTGTGGTGTGATCTTGGTAGTATTAGAAGAGTGCATGTGCTCTGTCAGTAGTGTGAGCGTACTGTAAGCAGTGTGGTGTGATCTAGAAGAGTGCATGTGCTCTGTCTACTGTGAGTGCTGTAAGCAGTGTGGTGTGATCTCAGTAGTATTAGAAGAGTGCATATGCTCTGTCAGTAGTGTGAGTGCTGTAAGCAGTGTGGTGTGATCTCAGTAGTATCAGAAGAGTGCATGTGCTCTGTCAGTAGTGTGAGTGCTGTAAGCAGTGTGGTGTGATCTCAGTAGTATGTGAGAGTGCTGTCAGTAGTATTTATTAGAAGAGAGCATGTGTTCTGTCAGTAGCGTGAGTGCTGTAAGCAGTGTGGTATGTGATCTCAGTAGTGTGTGAGAGTGCTGTCAGTAGTATCAAGAGTGCATGTGCTCTGTCAGTAGTGTGAGTGCTGTAAGCAGTGTGGTGTGATCTCAGTAGTATCAGAAGAGTGCATATGCTCTGTCAGTAGTGTGAGTACTGTAAGCAGTATGGTGTGATCTCAGTAGTATTAGAAGAGTGCATGTGCTCTGTCAGTAGTGTGAGAGTGCTGTCCGTGGTATCAAGAGTGCATGTGCTCTGTCAGTAGTGTGAGTGCTGTAAGCAGTGTGATGTGATCTCAGTAGTATTGGAAGAGTGCATGTGCTCTGTAGTGTGAGAGTGCGGTCAGTGGTATCAAGAGTGCATGTGCTCTGTCCGTAGTGTGAGCATGCTGTAAGCAGTGTGGTGTGATCTAGGTAGTATCAGAAGAGTGCATGTGCTCTGTCAGTAGTGTGAGTGCTGTAAGCAGTGTGGTGTGATCTTGGTAGTATTAGAAGAGTGCATATGCTCTGTCAGTAGTGTGAGTGCTGTAAGCAGTGTGGTGTGATCTCAGTAGTATCAGAAGAGTGCATATGCTCTGTCAGTAGTGTGAGTGCTGTAAGCAGTGTGGTGTGATCTCAGTAGTATCAAGAGTGCATGTGCTCTGTCAGTAGTGTGAGTGCTGTAAGCAGTGTGGTGTGATCTCAGTACTATGTGAGAGTGCTGTCAGTAGTATTTATTAGAAGAGTGCATGTGTTCTGTCAGTAGTGTGAGCATGCTGTAAGCAGTGTAGTATGTGATCTCAGTAGTGTGTGAGAGTGCTGTCAGTGGTATCAAGAGTGCATGTGCTCTGTCAGTAGTGTGAGCATGCTGTAAGACGTGTGGTGTGATCTTGATAGTATTGGAAGAGTGTGAGAGTGCTGTCAGTATTAGAAGCGTGCTGTCAGTGGTATCAAGAGTGCATGTGCTCTGTCAGTAGTGTGAGCGTGCTGTAAGCAGTGTGGTGTGATCTCAGTAGTATCAGAAGAGTGCATATGCTCTGTCAGTAGTGTGAGTACTGTAAGCAGTATGGTGTGATCTCGGTAGTATTAGAAGAGTGCATGTGCTCTGTCAGTAGTGTGAGTGCCGTAAGCAGTGTGGTGTGATCTCAGTAGTATTAGAAGAGTGCATGTGCTCTGTCAGTAGTGTGAGAGTGCTGTCAGTGGTATCAAGAGTGCATGTGCTCTGTCAGTAGTGTTAGAGTGCTGTCAGTAGTATCAAGAGTACATGTGCTCTGTCAGTAGTGTGAGTGCTGTAAGCAGTGTGGTGTGATCTCAGTAGTATCAGAAGAGTGCATACGCTCTGTCAGTAGTGTGAGTACTGTAAGCAGTATGGTGTGATCTTGGTAGTATTAGAAGAGTGCATGTGCTCTGTCAGTAGTGTGAGTGCCGTAAGCAGTGTGGTGTGATCTCAGTAGTATTAGAAGAGTGCATGTGCTCTGTCAGTAGTTTGAGAGTGCTGTCAGTGGTATCAAGAGTGCATGTGCTCTGTCAGTAGTGTGAGTGCTCTAAGCAGTGTGATGTGATCTCAGTAGTATTAGAAGAGTGCATGTGCTCTGTATTGTGAGAGTGCGGTCAGTGGTATCAAGAGTGCATGTGCTCTGTCCGTAGTGTGAGCATGCTGTAAGCAGTGTGGTGTGATCTCAGTAGTATGTGAGAGTGCTGTCAGTAGTATTTATTAGAAGAGAGCATGTGTTCTGTCAGTAGCGTGAGTGCTGTAAGCAGTGTGGTATGTGATCTCAGTAGTGTGTGAGAGTGCTGTCAGTAGTATCAAGAGTGCATGTGCTCTGTCAGTAGTGTGAGTGCTGGAAGCAGTGTGGTGTGATCTCAATAGTATCAGAAGAGTGCATATGCTCTGTCAGTAGTGTGAGTACTGTAAGCAGTATGGTGTGATCTCAGTAGTATTAGAAGAGTGCATGTGCTCTGTCAGTAGTGTGAGAGTGCTGTCAGTGGTATCAAGAGTGCATGTGCTCTGTCAGTAGTGTGAGTGCTGTAAGCAGTGTGATGTGATCTCAGTAGTATTGGAAGAGTGCATGTGCTCTGTAGTGTGAGAGTGCGGTCAGTGGTATCAAGAGTGCATGTGCTCTGTCCGTAGTGTGAGCATGCTGTAAGCAGTGTGGTGTGATCTAGGTAGTATCAGAAGAGTGCATGTGCTCTGTCAGTAGTGTGAGTGCTGTAAGCAGTGTGGTGTGATCTTGGTAGTATTAGAAGAGTGCATATGCTCTGTCAGTAGTGTGAGTGCTGTAAGCAGTGTGGTGTGATCTCAGTAGTATCAGAAGAGTGCATATGCTCTGTCAGTAGTGTGAGTGCTGTAAGCAGTGTGGTGTGATCTCAGTAGTATCAAGAGTGCATGTGCTCTGTCAGTAGTGTGAGTGCTGTAAGCAGTGTGGTGTGATCTCAGTACTATGTGAGAGTGCTGTCAGTAGTATTTATTAGAAGAGTGCATGTGTTCTGTCAGTAGTGTGAGCATGCTGTAAGCAGTGTGGTATGTGATCTCAGTAGTGTGTGAGAGTGCTGTCAGTGGTATCAAGAGTGCATGTGCTCTGTCAGTAGTGTGAGCATGCTGTAAGCAGTGTGGTGTGATCTCAGTAGTATCAGAAGAGTGCATATGCTCTGTCAGTAGTGTGAGTACTGTAAGCAGTATGGTGTGATCTCGGTAGTATTAGAAGAGTGCATGTGCTCTGTCAGTAGTGTGAGTGCCGTAAGCAGTGTGGTGTGATCTCAGTAGTATTAGAAGAGTGCATGTGCTCTGTCAGTAGTGTGAGAGTGCTGTCAGTGGTATCAAGAGTGCATGTGCTCTGTCAGTAGTGTTAGAGTGCTGTCAGTAGTATCAAGAGTACATGTGCTCTGTCAGTAGTGTGAGTGCTGTAAGCAGTGTGGTGTGATCTCAGTAGTATCAGAAGAGTGCATATGCTCTGTCAGTAGTGTGAGTACTGTAAGCAGTATGGTGTGATCTTGGTAGTATTAGAAGAGTGCATGTGCTCTGTCAGTAGTGTGAGTGCCGTAAGCAGTGTGGTGTGATCTCAGTAGTATTAGAAGAGTGCATGTGCTCTGTCAGTAGTTTGAGAGTGCTGTCAGTGGTATCAAGAGTGCATGTGCTCTGTCAGTAGTGTGAGTGCTCGAAGCAGTGTGATGTGATCTCAGTAGTATTAGAAGAGTGCATGTGCTCTGTAGTGTGAGAGTGCGGTCAGTGGTATCAAGAGTGCATGTGCTCTGTCCGTAGTGTGAGCATGCTGTAAGTAGTGTGGTGTGATCTAGGTAGTATCAGAAGAGTGCATGTGCTCTGTCAGTAGTGTGAGTGCTGTAAGCAGTGTGGTGTGATCTTGGTAGTATTAGAAGAGTGCATGTGCTCTGTCAGTAGTGTGAGAGTGCTGTCAGTGGTAGCAAGAGTGCATGTGCTCTGTCAGTAGTGTGAGTGCTGTAAGCAGTGTGGTGTGATCTCGGTAGTATTAGAAGAGTGCATGTGCTCTGTCAGTAGTGTGAGTGCTGTAAGCAGTGTGGTATGTGATCTCAGTAGTGTGTGAGAGTGCTGTCAGTGTATCAAGAGTGCATTTGCTCTGTCAGTAGTGTGAGTGCTGTAAGTAGTGTGGTGTGATCTCGGTAGTATTAGAAGAGTGCATGTGCTCTGTCAGTAGTGTGAGTGCTGTAAGTAGTGTGGTGTGATCTCGGGAGTATTAGAAGAGTGCATGTGCTCTGTCAGTAGTGTGAGTGTTGTAAGTAGTGTGGTGTGGTCTCGGTAGTATTAGAAGAGTGCATGTGCTCTGTCAGTAGTGTGAGTGCTGTAAGCAGTGTGGTGTGATCTCGGTAGTATTAGAAGAGTGCATGTGCTCTGTCAGTGTGAGTGCTGTAAGCAGTGTGGTGTGATCTCAGTAGTATTAGAAGAGTGCATGTGCTCTGTCAGTGTGAGAGTGCTGTCAGTAGTATCAAGAGTGCATGTGATCTGTCAGTAGTGTGAGTGCTGTAAGCAGTTTGGTGTGATCTCAGTTGTATCAGAAGAGTGCATGTGCTCTGTCAGTAGTGTGAGTGCTGTAAGCAGTGTGGTATGTGATCTCAGTAGTGTGTGAGAGTGCTGTCAGTAGTATCAAGAGTTCATGTGCTCTGTCAGTAGTGTGAGTGCTGTAAGCAGTGTGGTGTGGTCTCTGTAGTATTAGAAGATTGCATGAGCTCTGTCAGTAGTGTGAGCATGCTGTAAGCAGTGTGGTATGTGATCTCAGTAGTGTGTGAGAGTGCTGTCAGTAGTATCAAGAGTGCATGTGTTCTGTCAGTAGTGTGAGAGTGCTGTCAGTGGTATCAAGAGTGCATGTGCTCTGTCCGTAGTGTGAGCATGCTGTAAGCAGTGTGGTATGTGATCTCAGTAGTGTGTGAGAGTGCTGTCGGTAGTATCAAGAGTGCATGTGTTCTGTCAGTAGTGTGAGAGTGCTGTCAGTGGTATCAAGAGTGCATGTGCTCTGTCCGTAGTGTGAGTGCTGTAAGCAGTGTGGTGTGATCTCAGTAGTATTGGAAGAGTGCATGTGCTCTGTCAGTGTGAGAGTGCTGTCAGTAGTATCAAGAGTGCATGTGCTCTGTCAGTAGTGTGAGTGCTGTAAGCAGTGTGGTGTGATCTCAGTAGTATCAGAAGAGTGCATGTGCTCTGTCAGTAGTGTGAGTGCTTTAAGCAGTGTGGTGTGATCTCAGCAGTATTAGAAGAGTGCATGTGCTCTGTCAGTAGTGTGAGTGCTGTAAGCAGTGTGGTGTGATCTCATTAGTATCAGAAGAGTGCATGTGCTCTGTCAGTAGTGTGAGTGCTTTAAGCAGTGTTGTGTGATCTCAGTAGTATTAGAAGAGTGCATGTGCTCTGTCAGTAGTGTGAGAGTGCTGTCAGTGGTATCAAGAGTGCATGTGCTCTGTCAGTAGTGTGAGAGTGCTGTCAGTAGTATCAAGAGTGCATGTGCTCTGTCAGTAGTGTGAGTGCTGTAAGCAGTGTGGTGTGATCTCATTAGTATCAGAAGAGTGCATGTGCTCTGTTAGTAGTGTGAGTGCTGTAAGCAGTGTGGTGTGATCTCAGTAGTATTAGAAGAGTGCATGTTCTCTGTCAGTAGTGTGAGAGTGCTGTCAGTGGTATCAAGAGTGCATGTGCTCTGTCTATTGTGAGTGCTGTAAGCAGTGTGGTGTGGATCTCAGTGGTGTCAGAGTGCTGTCAGGAGTGTGTGATTGCCTCTCTGTGAAGGGTGCAGGAGTGAGAATTCATAGATGTGGAGGAGAAGGGGTGATGTTTTTGAATACAAAGAGATGGTTCCTAGTGGAGTCAGCGAGCTAGGGCGGTGTGAAGAATCCGAACCAGCCTATAACAAAGGGCCTAGAAATCAAAGGACCGGAAGGGCGGATGATGGGATTCATGTGGGAAGGGGGGGTGATGGGATTCATGAGGGAAGGGCGGGTGATGGGATTCATGAGGGAAGGGCGGGTGATGGGATTCATGAGATAAGGGCGGGTGATGGGCTTCATGAGGGAAGGGCGGGTGATGGGCTTCATGAGGGAAGGGCGGGTGATGGGCTTCATGAGGGAAGGGCGGGTGATGGGCTTCATGAGGGAAGGCCGGGTGATGGGATTCATGAGAGAAGGGCGGGTGATGGGCTTCATGAGGGAAGGCCGGGTGATGGGCTTCATGAGAGAAGGGCGGGTGATGGGCTTCATGAGGTAAGGGCGGATGATGGGCTTCAGGAGGGAAGGGCGGGTGCTGGGCTTCACGAGGGAAGGGCGGGTGATGGGCTTCATGAGGGAAGGGCAGGTGATGGGCTTCATGAGGGAAGGGCGGGTGATGGGCTTCATTGAAGGGCGGGTGATGGGCTTCATGAGGGAAGGGCGGGTGATTGGATTCATCAGGGAAGGGCGGATGATGGGATTCATGAGGGTAGGGCGGATGATGGGCTTCACGAGGCAAGGGCGGGTGATGGGCTTCACGAGGGAAGGGCAGGTGATGGGCTTCACGAGGGAAGGGCGGGTGATGGGCTTCATGAGGGAAGGGCGGGTGATGGGCTTCATGAGGGAAGGGCGGGTGATGGGATTCATGAGATAAGGGCGGGTGATGGGCTTCATGAGGGAAGGGCGGGTGATTGGATTCATGTGGGAAGGGCGGATGATGGGATTCATGAGGGTAGGCCGGATGATGGGCTTCACGAGGGAAGGGCGGGTGATGGGCTTCACGAGGGAAGGGCGGGTGATGGGCTTCACGAGGGATGGACGGGTGATGGGCTTCATGAGGGAAGGGCAGGTGATGGGCTTCATGAGGGAAGGGCGGGTGATGGGCTTCACGAGGGAAGGGCGAGTGATGGGCTTTATGAGGGAAGGGCGGATGATGGGCTTCACGAGGGAAGGGCGGGTGATGGGCTTCACGAGGGAAGGGCGGGTGATGGGCTTCACGAGGGATGGACGGGTGATGGGCTTCATGAGGGAAGGGCAGGTGATGGGCTTCATGAGGGAAGGGCGGGTTATGGGCTTCATGATGGTAGGGCGGATGATGGGCTTCACGAGGGAAGGGCGGATGATGGGCTTCACGAGGGATGGACGGGTGATGGGCTTCATGAGGGTAGGGCGGATGATGGGCTTCACGAGGGAAGGGCGGGTGATGGGCTTTATGAGGGAAGGGCGGATGATGGGCTTTATGAGGGAAGGGCGGGTGATGGGCTTCACGAGGGAAGGGCAGGTTATGGGCTTTATGAGGGAAGGGCGGATGATGGGCTTCATGAGGGAAGGGTGGATGATGGGCTTCATGAGGGAAGGGAGGACCTGCAATTTGAACCTCTTCTGCAGATTAAAAAATGGTGCTGGAATTAACAGGGTCTTTGGAAGAGTTTGTGAATAAAACGGGCAGGAGAGTGAAACTAAAGGAAGGAGTGGTGAGAAGCTATGCGGAAGAGTCTTGAACGTCTAGAAACAAGAGCTTTGCAATCCTTCTAGTGGTATTTAAAGACGCGTTAGTATTTTTAGGTGCAGTTCTGCAGCATTTCTTTCAGAATACTCTTGTTACGCTGCCTCAAGCCAACAACCACTGGAAGATGGTGCAGACAGAACCAGACCGTAGAACAGCCAAGCTCAACAGTGTTTTAAAAACCATAATAAAGTAGGGAAAGTGACAGATGAGACAGCCTTAAATTGCCCCCCTCTCCCTTCTGTCAATTGCAACATGGAAAAGAAGTGCTCTCCAAGATGGCGCATAGCTAGGGTGCTCGTTAAACAGGCAGCACTCTTGCAAAGAGTGAAAATATGAACTTAATCCTGACCTCAACGGAAGCTGTTGAAGGTCCCTTCGGGGGGCTGGGACGGCTACCATCCAGGCACAATACACTACCCAACTGCAACCAGAGCCAACATGCATCTTTTAAAGACCATGGTGGTGCCAAAGCTGGCATGCCAAGGTGCACAGTCCAGCACCGCATGCAGTGGTGCCACCAATGTCTACCGAGGAGAGACTTGGCCAGGGGCGCGTGATATGGGAATATATACAACAAAGAGACCAGCGATGAGCTATCACACTGCCCTCGGCTACCAGGCAGGCTGCATGCCCCGCTGCTGTAGGACATCGGTCACGCCCTCTTGTGTGTTGAGCAAGAGAAGGCTATAGGTTAAAAAGGGGAAATTAAGAGACCATGCAAATGTTTATCACAGACTTGGATTGGACGGAAACCTCAGAATCCGGCAAAACATCCAAGCTTCCCCTCCCCCCCTCTAAAAGAAATAAAAACGCACCTCACAAAGTAGTGATTCAAGTGTTTGCTGCGGACAGACACCCTTCTACTGCCAGGAAACGACCTACTGCTGTTCAAAGAACCATCGGAGTAAAATGTAAATTCACTTCAGAAAATATGGACAAGACATCCCCAAAAGGACGTCATTATGACACTAAAGGCAACCTTTCATTAAAACAAAACATGTTTGCTTTTCAAGTTAGTGTCCCGAGGGGATGTGGCTTAACATGCAGAACTGCTCACTTTGAGACTGGGGAACCAGGTTTGTGTGTCTACTCCCCGTGCGTACAAATAAAAGCAGATTGTAACAATAAAATTAAACAATGACAGACTCAAAATATGGACAGATGCCCACAATGGTTGAACTCCTTTTAAATACTAAACAAGATATTTGCAAAGCAAATGCTATCATAATAATACAATTAAACAACGGCAGACTCAAAATAGGGACAGAAGCTGGCAATGGATGAACTCCCTTCCAGTGCGCATGAAAACCTTGTAAATATTAAACAAGATAAGCGCAAAGTGTGTCGTTGTTGGGGAACGAAAACGAGCAGCTGGCAAGCCACAAAAAAACAACAAAAAAAAGAATGCTCACAGACTATTACAGCTAACAGTAAGAGCATACATAACAGGGGCAGTCCTCATGGGAGGTTATAAAAGTCAAAAAGGAGGGACCAGTAAGCGTATTGAAACAAAGGCCGAAATTTACAATGGGCAATAAGAGGAATCAATCAAAAAGATGGGCGGTGCTTGAAGCCCATATTGTAGATACAGCATGTCTCAAGCCAGGCACTCCTCAATATATACTGGAATCCTCCTGAAAGATTAGCCCTGGAAGTGCCAAGACTTTCACAAGGATGGTTTTCTTGTTCAAATGTTAGACTAGTTTCTGTTGATGGAAAGGGAGGTGAGCTGAACATGCCATCAGCATAAACCACCAGACCGAAGGCCTGCTCGGTGCACACACATGTATCCATCAGACTTAACGATGCTGAACTTGCTCATTTACACAGGAACTGTCACAAAGATCCATATTCATCTAAGGCCCCTTTACTCTTGTTTACTTCAAGCTGATATTAACCCTTGAATGTCATCGTTCAGTTCTTGACGTGTGTCATTGAAATAACTGCTCTAAATGAAGTTTCAGGTCTGCTGTAAAGCTTTGCCTTCCTGCAGGTCCGCTGCGGCCTTGTCCTAAATAACGTCTCCCGATGAGATGGTGGGAAATCTATTTCCTTATGTGTTCGCTGGATTAGACCAATAGAAGAAGTCACAAATGAATTTACCCTTTGAATAAGTGAAACCGGTTGTTCAAAACTGCAGACATGGTTATCAATATGCAGCAGCAAGCTGAAATCAACATTCTTCTGTAGCAGGGCATCAGAGCAAGTAGAAAGACCCATACACTGGGCTGCTCATGTGCCCAAGAGTCAGTCTGGTGTGTAAATCTGCATACGTCAGACTTGTTCCAGGCCATACTCTGAGACCCTACACATTAGTGTTCAAGACATGATGCGTCAGCACAAGTTGGATCTCATAGGATTACATTGGCTCTCTAGCTACATAATTATTTTACTAGACACGGACCTGTTCAGACACAAGTGGTTTTATTTTATACTCTCCTCTGGTGGCCCTCCAAGAAGGGATCAAAAGAATGAGGGGTATTCTGAAATGTCTGAATTATAGTGACAGGGCATGAAGACAAGCACATCTGTGTCTGCGGTAGCGTGAACTCACCATACCTTTTGGCAAGGTCAATACAATTTCAGTAAACATTCATGCATGGATTGGCAGGGACCCTGACCCAGATAAAGTGGTGGTAGCTCTCAATTAGGTGCCTGCCGCTGACCTGTCTGCCTCGGATCATTGCCAGCCACTGTACTAGATATATTCAACATTTTGCTTTGGTAAATCCAAGACCTCACCAAGAGAGGTCAACTCAATAGCTGCTCTTAGCAATATCTGCTGCACTTGAACAGTTGGGTCTCCAACCTTTTCTGCAATGAAAGCTTCTTATGCTCAATGAAGCTTCTTGAGAGCTACAAATATTATAATGGTTGGATTATTGTCCAAATCCAACAAGATTACATTAGTGGCCACCATATGCAAGGTTACTACCAGCGATCGCATCCGTGCATCAGGCGCAGTTCCCATATGCAAGGTTACTACCAGCGATCGCATCCGTGCATCAGGCGCAGTTCCCATATGCAAGGTTACTACCAGCGATCGCATCCGTGCATCAGGCGTGGTTCCCAGCAGTAATGTAAAAAAGGCTTTGTCAATATGGAAACCCTCTGCATGGGTAATTCATAACAGCCATAGCTGCAACGTCTCTGGTACCACAGGTAATATTTGTAAAAAGTCTTCCCAGTACCACATGATTTATCACTCAAATATCTGCTTTAAATATGTTTTGGAAATTCCGCAATTTTCTAAATATCTGCTTATCCGTTATGAAAATAAACACATTTTCGTCTTGAAAACACACTCTCATTGTTGGCAAATGCATATTCATTAAACGTCTAATTTAGTAGACTAAGCTGCACACAGAAGAGCTCCTTCCCGGTGAGCGGAGAGCTACCAGTAGCTCATTAGCTACTCGTTGGAGAAGCCCGAGTTAGGCCTTGAATTCCCTGAGCATCTCACATGACCTATTTTAACGCTACCTTGCACATGGAAATTATTGATGCCTGTCCAGTTGGCCTTGGTGCTGTCGAGGCCACTTATCTGAACCCTAAAGTCCCTGGTAAGTCATTGAATATGACAGCAGCACCTTGTTGGCCCCCGAGAAGAAATATTCAGAAGAAGTGGAGGAAAGTCTGACTGTCGTATGATCTTGGAACCCTTACATTTGTTTGTGTCTGGAAAGACCATACCAGCAGACTGGACATCAAGCTGTTGTATCTATTTTCAGCAAAGCCAAGATGCCCCTTTATGTGAAATGGTGAGACTTCAGGTGCCAAACTATCAATTCAGCCTCCTTCATAAGCCTTCTGTGTAGATGCCCGTAGCATGGCTTGAAACTTGTAGAGGAGAACATTCAGGGCCCGATTCACAAAGGGCCTCCACACTTGTGGCGGGACAACATACTGCAGTTACCCATTACAGGGCCTCTGTACTTGTGGTGGGACCGCCTTACTGCAGTTACCCATTGCTGAGCCTCCACACTCATGGCGGGACAGCCGTACTGCAGTTACCCATTGCAGGGCCTCTGTACTTGTGGCGGGACCGCCATTCTGCAGTTACCCATTGCTGAGCCGTCGCACTCATGGCGGGACCTCCTTACTGCAGTTACCCATTGCTGGGCCTCCACACTTGTGATTGATGGGCCTCCACACTTGTGGTGGTACGATCATACTGCAGTTGCCCATTGCTGAGCCTCTGTACTTGTGGCGGGACCGCCGTATTGCAGTTACCCATTGCTGAGCCTCTGTAATGTGCCTTTACATTCGAGATCAGGAACCCACATTCTTGTCCCAAATAGGACCTCACATGGAGTGACCCCCCTAGAGAACTTCTTGGCAAATTGTTTAATGAGCTTTGGACCCCATAAAAATGTTTGACCCACCCATCACCCGAACCTAATAGCCTAGCTGTTATAGACTGCTTTATGTCCCGGTTTTTCCTTTCCGCAACCGAATTTCCCTCAGGATGGAATGGAGAGGAGTACCGCAATGCAACGCCCAAACTGGCCATGGCTTCTTTGTAAGCCCGAGAGCTAAACGCTGGGCCCTGGTCAGAATGTAGTGTGCCATTGCGTATGTGCCGATAAAGACTCACAAATCTTTTATAACAGTTTGAGCGTCAGCCGAGCGCTGGGGCCACATCCATAGGAACCTTGACATAGTATTTGTGGGATTGCATTCGTCCACGAGGACGCCTGCACGTAGATAGTCTAATGCTGTCTAACAATGGTGTCTGTACTCGGCAAGCTACTTCGCAGCCTGGTGTCTGGTGGCGTTCTGCACTGCGATCTCTATTGCAGTCTATGCAGTTATTGATGAAGATGTGAATAAGTGTATTCATTCCAGGCCACCAGTACATCTCTTTTAAGTTTAAAATTGTTTTAGAGATCCCCTGATGTGACAGACCCTCCCCCAGATGTGCTTCATAAATCAAAGATAGGGTAATTTGGAATTACCCTATCCCCCACTCCAGGGATTCGAGCAAACGGAACGTTGTTCTCATCAATTATATATGAGTATTTGAGTGGAAACTGTTTAGGTAACGCTGCACCACTGCCTTTGCTTGAAGCATTGACAGCCAACAATATCTCACTGTATATTTTCGTTTTTGAACGAGTGATCGCAGCTACGGAAGCCGTTTGCACAGCCCTCTTCGCGGCTTCATCAGCCAATGATTTCCCTGCAACGTGAACGCCATCACATTGATGACTCAGCGTGTGTATCACGTGAGTGTTTTGTAGTCCGTTTCGCAACTGAACAACTTGCTCCCAAAGCGTTTTTATGCTTGATTGTGCCACCTTTTGCCTCTTTGAAACCATTTTGAAGCAAATTCTGTAAATATTCATTATATGATTGAACACAGTAAAAAGAATCGCACACTATAAGTGTGGGGAATTTGTGATCCGTATTTTCAAGTGCCAATTTGAACGCTTGTAGTTCAGCTCGCTGAGCTGTACAGTCTCCTAGAGATCGGAATTTACAATTTCGCATACGACCTTTAACGATCGCGCAGGCTGCACTGTAAGCTTGCTTACTTTCCGTAGGATCTCTGACAAAATTTCGAAAGTCAGAAATTCGACTTACAAAAACATCGCAACAAAAATATCGATGTCAAGAATATCGACATCCTATCTACAACATGGTAAGCACAAAAATATCGAAAATAAAATATCGATGTCAAAAATATCGTTTTTTAAAATATCGTATTTTTTTTGGTTACAAAAAATATGTAAAATAAACATAATAATACTTATAAATAAAATAAACATAATTAAATATATTTCATAATGTTAAAAATGTATATTTAATCAATATAATGTAATAAAAAAATAATTAAACATATACATATAATATATAATATATATACTTACTTAATAATGTTTTTATAATTATTTTAATACATTATAAATTATTTAAAAATATTAAAAATTGCAAAACATTACACAGATAAAACAATAACATAAATAAAAATTAAATAATTATATATAACAAATTTAAAAAATTACATTTAATTTAAATATTGTTAAAATTAATTATATACTACATTAGCTAAAATAATAAATAAAATATTAAATAGCAGAGACAATAAAACTACTACTCCAGCTCCAAAAAACAACAGAAAGAAAAATTTTGGATAGCGGAGGGCTAAAAATTACTAAATCCACTCCAGATAGTGTAACAGTAAGGAAAGTGTTGGATAACGTAGAGGTATAAATAATTATTCCGACTCCAGGGAGTGCAACAGTAAGGAAAGTGTTGGATAGCGTAGGGGTAAAAATAACTATTCCAACTCCAAAGAGTGCAACAGTAGGGAAAGTGTTGGATGGCGTAGGGGTAAAAATTAGTATTCCCACTCCAGACAGTGCAACCGTAGGGAAAATGTTGGATGGCGTAGGGGTAAAAATTACAATTCCCACTCCATACAGTGCAACAGTAGGGAAAGTGTTGGATAACGTAAGGGTAAAAATTACTAATCCAACTCCAGGGAGTGCAACAGTAGAGAAAGTGTTGGATTGCGTAGGGATAAAAATTACTATTCCCACTCCAGACAGTGCAACAGTAGGGAAAGTGTTGGATAGCGTAGGGGTAAAAATTACTATTCCAACTCCAGAGAGTGCAACGGTAGGGAAAGTGTTGGATACCGTAGGGGTAAAAATTACTATTCCAACTCCAGACAGTGCAACCGTAGGGAAAATGTTGGATGGCGTAGGGGTAAAAATTACAATTCCCACTCCATACAGTGCAACAGTAGGGAAAGTGTTGGATAACGTAAGGGTAAAAATTACTAATCCAACTCCAGGGAGTGCAACAGTAGAGAAAGTGTTGGATTGCGTAGGGATAAAAATTACTATTCCCACTCCAGACAGTGCAACAGTAGGGAAAGTGTTGGATAGCGTAGGGGTAAAAATTACTATTCCAACTCCAGAGAGTGCAACAGTAGGGAAAGTGTTGGATAGCGTAGGGGTAAAAATTACTACTCCAACTCCAGAGAGTGCAACAGTAGGGAAAGTGTTGGATTGCGTAGGGGTAAAAATTACTATTCTAACTCCAGAGAGTGCAACAGTAGGGAAAGTGTTGGATAGCTTAGCAGTTAAAAATAACATACTTATAAATACAATAATTCTTTAAAATAATTAATAATGTAATTATTAAATAACTCAAAATTACTTACAAATACCAATAGATATTTATTAAAAACATAACTACCACTAAATAATTAATTAGCAATACATTATTAATAAATACTAATAAATAATAATTAATGAATATTTATTACCAATTAAAAAATATTAAACAATTACATTTTTTATACCAAAAAATAATTATCAAACTTTGATTACCAAAAATAATAATGATTATACATTAATTACCAATTAATAATTACTTAATAATATAGTAATTAGAAATATCAATAAATAATATTTAAACATATCTAATTACCAATTGATTATTAATCAACAATAACCCAATTTTCATAACCAAAATATTATAATTTAAAATATTTACCAATTAATAATTAATCTCCAATTAATTAATTATCAATACCCAGCAACAAATTTAATAATTACTTAATTAGATTTCAATTACTTCCAACACTATTCCCCCATAAACGCATGAAACACTCAAATAATAAAATAATACAGTTAACATAATTATCAATTAATCAATTAATAAAAAATAATTACCAATTAATAAAAATTAATTACCAATTAATACCTAATTAACAAAAATATAATTATCAATACCAATAAATAAATAAAAATATTACTTAATTACAATTAAATTACTTCCCACCCTATTCCCCTATAAACCCACAACCTGCTACAGAATTTAAACGCAAAAATTATTTAAAATTAATTTATAATTCCTAAAAATGTATAATTAATTTCATATAATTAAATTACTTCCCACCCTAATCCCCTATAAACCCACAACCCGCTACAGAATTTAAACGCAAAAATTATTTAAAATTAATTTATAATTCCCAAAAATGTATAATTAAATTCATATAATTAAATTACTTCCCACCCTATTCCCCTATAAACCCACAACCCGCTACGGTACTAAAACACAAAATTAACTTAAAAAAAACATTATTAACATATAAAAATTGTATACATATATTTTAAAACCAGTTGAACACTTAACAAAAAGTAATTAACACATACATATTAAATACATAATAAAATACATAGCAATATTATACATATCGATATTAGTGACATAGATATTAGTAACATCGATATATTTCATATCGATATTACTAACTTCGATATTACTAACATCGATATAAAAAAAAATCGATATTACTTACCTTAGGGTCGATATTCTGTCCATCGATATTCTTGACATCGATATTCTGTCCCTTCGATATTCTAGACTCGATATTATTGTAGGTTGAAATTAAATTTTCGATATTTAGACTGCTCACCCTTTACGTAGCGGGTTGTGCTGATCCGTCAGTATAAATTATGAATTCATACTGGTCAAGAGGGAGAATCTCAATAGGCAGAGGACATTCGTGTTCGTATTGCAGGAATGCTTGTGTTTTTAAATAAGGATCAAAAACATATATAAAACAGATATAAAAATTGAAATAGTGACACAAGACTCACAAACAGGCATATGAGGACATTTACAGGGAGATTACACAAAAAGTAACAATTCCCAATTTTCAACAAGCTTGGACACTCTGAGATAATACAATTAAACATGCAGAACATCAAAGACATTTACATGGGATTATGGGACTAAAAACACATCATAATAAAATACAGAGCGCTGAGCAGGTGAGGTGAATAAAGAAACATGATCTGTGGAGGGAAAGAAGCCACTGGGATTGGGGCTGGTGGGAGGAGACGGAGTGAGTGAAAACATAAGCGCTCGTGTGGAGTGCTGAAAAACGAATACAAAAGTAGCTCCTAAAACGGGAGCCTGTTGGCGATATGTGGTAGCCTCAGAGGGAGGTGATATTGCTGTGCCACCGGGGAAGCCCAACATACTCAAGATCACACAGTTCTGTAGGGGACCTTAGCAATGCAATTCAATTCTTAGGTTGTATTTCCAGTCTAGTGTTTCAGCACTAGAACGCATGCCCCTTCATAGTCCATCGCCTCTTCAGTACAGTGACATGTAAGGTGGGCTGAAGACATGCTTTATAGGGTGCACATCAACCAAAACCCGGGGCTTCATTCTTTGTGCAATTAAGAGTTGCTTGCCACCAGAGAAAGAGAGAGAGGACTCTTCTTGTCCGCACACCCATACCTGCCCTCAAAACCCTTGGACGTCATGTGCCTGTAAAGGGACCACAGGCCATTAAACTGTTGATGTCACTGATCCGCCTCTCAGAGAAACACAACATACATTATGCTTTGAGTTAACTGTAGGTTATTGGAGTGCATTTTTTTACATTTATTATCTAACTGTTATAAAATGCCGTTAATACTGTTGCGTTTCTAACCCAAAGCAATCTGATTACCTAAAAAACATAAAAGCACTGCACTGCTTGTGTTTTCCAACCACTATGGCGTGGTTCCTGCTGTGCGATGTTGTATCTTTCATGCCGTTTACCTACATACAATTATGTACAAATTTGTTTTAGTGAAGTGTTCCCAGTAATTATCACGTGAACACAATCTGTAGAGGGAAAGAAACCACTGGGATGGGGCGGGTGGAAGTGGTGAAAAATAAGAAAAAAGTAAATCCTAAAACAGGAGCAGTGGATAGACACAAGTATTTGGTCCATGCTCTGGGGGAGGGCTAAACACAAGAAGAGGCAAAACACATGCATGCCATGGACAAATGGGGGCAAAAGATATGAGAACGATGTTGGAGCGAGCAAATGGTAAGCTTGTGGGCGGGCTGATGCAGAGAGATTGAACAAACCGAGGGGCATATTAGCAAGAACCTCGTTGAAATTATCGCCATCAGGAAACTGCCGCTAAAACGGCGATAATGGGCGTGCTAATACGCATTATAGAATTCCAATAGAAGCCCAGGTTAGATGTCCTGCACATCTAACCTGGGCTTCTATTGGAATTCTATAACGCATATTAGCAAGCCCATTATCGCCGTTTTAGCAGCAGTTTCCTGATGCTAAAACTGTGATCATTTTAACGAGGTTCTTGCTAACATGCCCACGTGTCTCTTCGGGACTGCGCATGCACTGTCTAGCCGAGACCTAAAAGGAGAGTTTTCAGTATTCAGGCCCTTTTTGAGTCACATACCAACGATGTAAATGACGGGTATAGGCCTGACTCCTGTTGCTACTTTGTCAAATCGAGCGAAGAGAGCAGTCAATAAAGATTGCAGCAGTCTGGAAACTAAACCGGGCACCTCTGGCAAACCACGCTTTGTGTTCAAATTCCGCTGAAGTCCTGGAGACTGGTTGGTCCATACTTGATTGAAGATTGCTTTTCAAAATAACACTGTTAAGCCCGGTGTGGATTGTGCCCTTATACTGAACATCATACATGAGGATCCCATGTAGCATGTAAATTAAGAGAGAAGCAAACCAAGGATTGTCAAAGTCAATAGGTCTTGTCTTTTGGACCTTCTTGCTTTGCCAGTCGTTCAGCCATGCTGTAGCTCATCCCCGATACTGTGCAGGATGGCTGAAAAAAGACTGAGAAAACAAGCCAGTCACATCACCAACCGTGCACATGCTTGCAAAATGACACAAGCCCTTTTTTCTTTTTGTATACCAATCTGAGTTGCATCATTGAGCAGAAAGAAAATATAGTTGACTGACCACGTGGGAGGGAAACAACACGGAGAAAGTGTCAAAAATCATAGACAACAGGGTGTGGAAACAAGATGGCAGGAGCCAGTCAACGAAGGGTCGCTGGAGGAAGCAACACTGGCAAGCAAGAATGGGTGGGTAAGCAATATGGAGGATGTGGGTGGGGGAGCAACACTGAGGGCATGGGGATTCACACCGAGAGAGAGAGAGAGAGAGAGAGAGAGAGAGAGAGAGAGAGTAAACTGTCGAGAGGGCAACTTGGAGCTGGGAGAGAAGCACATGGGTGAGAAGGAAATGCAAAGGGCGAAGCACACAATGGCAAGTACATAATAGAGGGGGTGTGGAGATGCACATGGGTGGAGGAAAAGCTACCCAAGCAGAGAGGGAAGTTCATGAGGGAGCCAGCTGGAAAACACATGAACTCTTATGGAGCACTTAAACAAAGAGTAAAAAGTAGTGACTGAAAAGGAAGCACTAGAAGAACATAAGTAATTTGTCCATGCTCCTGGGGGAGGGAAAGATGCACAAATAGGAAGTAAAGCCCTCACAAGTTAGCAAATAAGAAAGTAAATGAGAGTGACAATGAAGCCAATCAATGGTAAGCAATGGGCAGGCTCTAAGCCTGAGAGTGACAATGGAGCCAAACAATGGTAAGCAATGGGCGGGCTCTAAGCCTGAGAGTGACAATGAAGCCAAACAATGGTAAGCAATGGGCGGGCTCTAAGCCTGAGAGGGACAATGAAGCCAAACAATGGTAAGCAATGGGCGGGTTCTAAACCAGTTGTAAGTGGACAATACGCCTTGCAACAGACAGTGCAGACGATCTAGTAGGAGAGACCTAAAAATCTATTAGATCTGGTAACTCCATAGGAACAAAACATGATTACTAACTACAGTAGCGAAAACACAATCCGTGTACCACTGTGTTCCTGTTATTTAACATGTAGAGGCGCAACAGGGAAGTAGAAGAGGAGCCTTAGTTTCTGATGCTCTAAGCTAGTCAAATCTTTTTTGTCACACTTTTGGTAACTTTATGGCCATTCAAATGAGGATTTCAAATGGCCCATAATACAAAAGTGGAAGTCCAGACAAAAATCAACATTAAATGCCTATATACAACATATCTAAAATCTAGATTGAGAACACAGATCTGGGGATTTAAATGATGAGGCTGGATAAGGACAACAACAAATGGGCAAACTTTCACCGCTCACTCTGAGACCATTCACAAACCATTCTGTGGTTACGCAGTTCATCACTATATATGAGGGGGATGATTTCATCTCATTCATTGTACTGGTCTTTCATGTCTGTGTGGATTTCCTCCTGAACACATGATCTTGGTTCTACACAAGGGTACGCACAAACTCTTCCACAAGTTGGCCATACATTCAGAGTGGACTGAAAACTAACGTCTGCCCCACCCTGCAGGAAGAGATGGGTAAAATGGGGACATGGGGGCATGTTTGGGTCATGGCAGTCCATGCTGCCGTGAAAGTAGACCTAAGGCCTGCTGCCCACCAGGAGATAAGCAAGAGAGGCCAAACGGCCAGCGCTCTTTTTGTCCTGTCCGGTCTTATTACGCTGAATCCAGTGGAGTGTTAACACAGAAGATGTGATGTTGTTTTCTAGCAACGTAAAATGTCCTTGCGTGTTTAGTCCTTAACTTCTCAGGATGGTGAAGTGTGACGCTGACGCGATATAACCCATAGGCGGAGGTGCCCACACACTAACCTTACACATCCACAGCTTTCTCTTCATGGGGTGGAGCGTACACTCCAGGTGAATAACACAGATATACAGGTACGGATGCTGGCATACCGATTGTGACGCAAGTGTAATTGTTTTCATACCAGCTCTTTTAAATCATACAGACTATGACGACCTTTATATTTCACTTCCAAAGTGGGTTCTAAATGCGATCCGGAGTTAGCTGCTCCTCGTCATGGTCCTTGCTACAGAACCAGGACAATAATAGGCTGGTGAGGGACTCATGTTGTTTTCTGGGAGTGACATGACCGCTCAGTCTCGGGGTGACTTTGAGCACAAGCCTAGGCTGCAGTAAAAGCTTGATGGTCTCCACCACTTGTATTGACTTTTAATGGAAATTGGGCCAAAAATCGTGTTTTACCCCAAATGCTCGGAATCATAGGCACCGCCGACGTGTGGTCAAGTGTTGTCCTGTCTTGTTTATAGTGCAGCAGATGCTTTTGAAAGAACTGGTTTCAGCCTCTGTATGTGTGCCAGCTCATGGCTGGCATCGCTGGAGCCACTCTGAGGGAACAGGTGTTCTTCTCTCCACGTCAGGACTCTAGCGATGTCAGTCAGGGCTCGTTGGAGACCATGGGGCGGACATAGACGCCCAAGGATGGCGTCCAGTTTGGCAGCCATGATGCCGAAGCCCACCCGCACCTGCTCAGCCGTCTCCATCTGGCACTCGAGCACACGGCGTTGGAAGGCCATGTGTTGTTCCTGGAGGTCTTGGGAGGGTGCAGGGGCTGTGGGTGCCTCCTGCTGGGTGGTTTGGGAGGTGGGTGAGGTCTCATCGATGTAGCTGGGCTGCCCTGAGCCTGGAGGTGAGTGGCGGATGAGGTCAATGATGTCTTGGATGGTTTGGGTGTCGATGCTGGCGTTTTCCTCCTCATCATCCGTGAAGAGTGGCTGGGACTGCTCTGCAGGAGGTGTTGACGGTGCCCCTGCGATGTGATGGGGAGATGGTGTATTACAATGTGTCCACATGTGTGTAGACGCATGGTACAGGTTGACATTCAGACAGCATGGCATTGTACATTGTGACAGTCTGTAGATCTGGGCGATGACCCTGAGTAACTGTGGGTGTGCACTGTGCTTTGCTTGATTGTGCATGTGTGCCATTGTGCCCATCTCCACCCGTCCCCCCAGTACCTAGTGGTCACTCACGCTGTTGCGGTTGTGTTGTGTCCTGTCGAGCAGTGTCTGGTCCCCCGACTCCAGCCACAGTCTCCACACTGATGACTGTTGTTACCAGCTCCTCCATGTCATCCAGCTCGAGCTGTGGCGCTGGGCCCCCACCTCCAGTCTACATTGCTGCCTTCTGGTTGGCGGAAAGTTTCTCCTTGGTCTTCCGTTTGATGTCATTCCATCACCTCTTGACCTCGTCCATTGTCATCTTGGGCTCTCCGACGGCATTCACCATGTCGACGATGTCTAGCCATATTGCAATTTTGATACCCAGTGACACGTTGGCGGTGACGAAGAGTTGTTGATGGTGTTCCATCACCTCCGTGACTATGATCCTGTTCGCCTGCGGGCTAAACTTTGTCTTCCTTGTCTTCTTGTGCTTGCCCTTCCCTGTCCCCGAGGTCCCAGGTTGGTCGTCCAGGGTGCTTGTGGGGTTGCGCTCGTCCTCTGCGCCTGTTCCGGCTGCCTCCATGGTGCTTGGGTGTAGGTCAGTTTGTGTGTGGGTGTTTGCTTTTATGCGGATTTTCCCCACCCGCCAGGTGTGTGTTGCAGGCCTGGCGCTGCTTATCGCTGATTTCCTCATTGCGCTTTGGCCCATTGCAGGTTTTTTTGGTGTTGTGGTTTGTATTTTTATCTCCATTCGAGGTGGTTTTATCGCAGACATTGTCCGCGGTTTCGGCAGACTATCACATGCTACTGCCTTGTTGTGAATTCCACATTGTCACAGGGTTATTTTCCCGCGATGGGCTGCGATATTGAAAGTTGCATTACGCTACTCTTGCGGTAGTTATCACACGTTCTTGTGAATATACCCCTTAGTGCTTTGTGACTGTATGGCAGTACACAGTCTCTTACGGACTCTCACTGTATGGAAATGTCACCAGTTTCTAGGTTGAGCGTGGGCATGCTGTATTCAAGTAGGGACTTGAAGCTCTGCCCACTCTCCGCCCATATTGTTCATTGGCTTCTGTCATTGCCCACTGTAAACTGTGGCTTTTCATTGGTCAATAGGCTTAGTAGTCCCGCTTTAGTACCGCCTTGTCTCATTTTGTAACCTCCCATGAGGACACCCACTGTTACGAGTGTTGTTGTTCGGTAGGCTTTAATTACAGCCTCCGAGCACTACTTTTTCAAATAGCTATAGGTCTCGCATTTGCGAGAGTTTAAGCTATTGGCATTGTAAAAATGACAATGCCTTTTATTTATCCGTTATAAAAGGCATTGTCATTTACAATGCCAATTGCTCAAACACGTAAATGCGAGACCTATTGTACTGCAAATGCTTGTTTCTTCTTGACTTCAGTGCACATCAGCAGCACTTCTGTTCCCTCAATAAGGCATAAACACACCTTCAGAAATAACCTGAATTTCTGATTAAAGGGATTATTTTAAGTATGTTGGAAGTCGAGATACTTATCTTTCAAAGAGTTCTGCTTGTTCTCAGGACGCGAGCCAGACGTTGTGTGCAGACTGGAGGCATAAATCTCCTTAATATGGCCTCACAACGGCACCATTTTAGGATAGCATATGAGAGACCCACAGAAGAGTGAAGGGTGCCACACGAACAAGACCACAGGACTTATTTACAAGCCCTTGCGCCGCCGGTGCGTCACTTTTAATGTGGGAAAAAGTAACACAGCGCAAGAGGCTTCTAAATAAGCCCCCATGTCCCCCTTCCAGATCTCAGCTGAGCTCCTCTCCTTGGAATCCCTCAAGCACATGAGACTGAGGCAGTCCTGAGGCAGAGCATAGTATAATATCCCACAATTAGTCTCAAACTCTTGAGCTGTGTCACTCTGCTGGGATTCAAGAATTCGCTGGCTGCCTCCTCCCTCCTTGTGAAAGCCTCAGTCTGCAGGAACTGAGGCTTTCGCTGGCTGCCTCCTCTCTCTCTCTGTGGAGGTCTCAATCTACAGGAACTGAAGCATTGGCTGGCTGCCTCCTCTCTTCCTGTGGTGGTCTCAGTCTCCAGGAACTGAGGCTCTCGCTGGCTGCCTCCTCTCTCTCTGTGGAGGTCTCAGTCTGCAGGAACTGAGGCTCTCGCTGGCTGCCTCCTCTCTCTCTGTGGAGGTCTCAGTCTGCAGGAACCGAGGCTCTCGCTGGCTGCCTCCTCCCTCCTTGTGAAAGCCTCAGTCTGCAGGAACTGAGGCTTTCGCTGACTGCCTCCTCTCTCTCTGTGGAGGTCTCAATCTACAGGAACTGAAGCATTGGCTGGCTGCCTCCTCTCTTCCTGTGGTGGTCTCAGTCTCCAGGAACTGAGGCATTCGCTGGCTGCCTCCTCTCTCCTTGTGAAAGTCTCAGTCTGCAGGAGCTGAGGCTTTCGCTGGCTTCCTCCTCTCTCTCTGTGGAGGTCTCAATCTGCAGGAACTGAAGCATTGGCTGGCTGCCTCCTCTCTTCCTGTGGTGGTCTCAGTCTCCAGGAACTGAGGCATTCGTTGGCTGCCTCCTCTCTCTCTGTGGAGGTCTCAGTCTGCAGGAACTGAGGCTCTCGCTGGCTGCCTCCTCCCTCCTTGTGAAAGCTTCAGTCTCCAGGAACTGAGGCATCCACTAGCTGCCTCCTCTCTCTCTGTGGAGGTCTCAATCTGCAGGAACTGAGGCTCTCGCTGGCTGCCTCCTCCCTCCTTGTGAAAGCTTCAGTCTCCAGGAACTGAGGCATTCACTGGCTGCCTCCTCTCTCCTTGTGGAGATCTAAATCTGCAGGAACTGAGGCATTCACTAGCTGCCTCCTCTCTCTCTGTGGAGGTCTCAGTCTGCAGGAACTGAGGCATTCGCTGGCTGCCTCCTCTCTCCTTGTGGAGATCTAAATCTGCAGGAACTGAGGCATTTGTTGGTCCCTATTCTCTTGGGGGAGGTCTCAGTCTGCAGGAACTGAGGCATTCACTGGCTGCCTCCTCTCTCCTTGTGGAGATCTAAATCTGCAGGAACTGAGGCATTCGTTGGTCCCTATTCTCTTGGGGGAGGTTTCAGTCTGCAGGAACTGAGGCATTCACTGGCTGCCTCCTCTCTCCTTGTGGAGATCTAAATCTGCAGGAACTGAGGCATTCACTAGCTGCCTCCTCTCTCTCTGTCGAGGTCTCAATCTACAGGAACTGAAGCATTGGCTGGCTGCCTCCTCTCTTCCTGTGGTGGTCTCAGTCTCCAGGAACTGAGGCTCTCGCTGGCTGCCTCCTCTCTCTCTGTGGAGGTCTCAGTCTGCAGGAACTGAGGCTCTCGCTGGCTGCCTCCTCTCTCTCTGTGGAGGTCTCAGTCTGCAGGAACTGTGGCTCTCGCTGGCTGCCTCCTCTCTCTCTGTGGAGGTCTCAGTCTGCAGGAACTGAGGCTCTCGCTGGCTGCCTCCTCTCTCTCTGTGGAGGTCTCAGTCTGCAGGAACCGAGGCTCTCGCTGGCTGCCTCCTCCCTCCTTGTGAAAGCCTCAGTCTGCAGGAACTGAGGCTCTCGCTGGCTGCCTCCTCTCTCTCTGTGGAGGTCTCAGTCTGCAGGAACTGAGGCTCTCGCTGGCTGCCTCCTCTCTCTCTGTGGAGGTCTCAGTCTGCAGGAACTGTGGCTCTCGCTGGCTGCCTCCTCTCTCTCTGTGGAGGTCTCAGTCTGCAGGAACTGAGGCTCTCGCTGGCTGCCTCCTCTCTCTCTGTGGAGGTCTCAGTCTGCAGGAACTGTGGCTCTCGCTGGCTGCCTCCTCTCTCTCTGTGGAGGTCTCAGTCTGCAGGAACTGAAGCATTGGCTGGCTGCCTCCTCTCTCTCTGTGGAGGTCTCAATCTACAGGAACTGAAGCATTGGCTGGCTGCCTCCTCTCTCTCTGTGGAGGTCTCAGTCTGCAGGAACTGAGGCTCTCGCTGGCTGCCTCCTCTCTCTCTGTGGAGGTCTCAGTCTGCAGGAACTGAGGCTCTCGCTGGCTGCCTCCTCCCTCCTTGTGAAAGCTTCAGTCTCCAGGAACTGAGGCATTCACTAGCTGCCTCCTCTCTCTCTGTGGAGGTCTCAATCTGCAGGAACTGAAGCATTGGCTGGCTGCCTCCTCTCTTCCTGTGGTGGTCTCAGTCTCCAGGAACTGAGGCATTCACTGGCTGCCTCCTCTCTCCTTGTGGAGATCTAAATCTGCAGGAACTGAGGCATTCGTTGGTCCCTATTCTCTTGGGGGAGGTCTCAGTCTGCAGGAACTGAGGCATTCACTGGCTGCCTCCTCTCTCTCTGTGGAGGTCTCAGTCTGCAGGAACTGAGGCATTCGCTGGCTGCCTCCTCTCTCCTTGTGAAAGCCTCAGTCTGCAGGAACTGAGGCTCTCGCTGGCTGCCTCCTCTCTCTCTGTGGAGGTCTCAGTCTGCAGGAACTGAGGCTCTCGCTGGCTGCCTCCTCTCTCTCTGTGGAGGTCTCAGTCTGCAGGAACTGAGGCATTCGCTGGCTGCCTCCTCTCTCCTTGTGAAAGCCTCAGTCTGCAGGAACTGAGGCTTTCGCTGGCTTCCTCCTCTCTCTCTGTGGAGGTCTCAATCTGCAGGAACTGAAGCATTGGCTGGCTGCCTCCTCTCTTCCTGTGGTGGTCTCAGTCTCCAGGAACTGAGGCATTCACTGGCTGCCTCCTCTCTCCTTGTGGAGATCTAAATCTGCAGGAACTGAGGCATTCGTTGGTCCCTATTCTCTTGGGGGAGGTCTCAGTCTGCAGGAACTGAGGCATTCACTGGCTGCCTCCTCTCTCTCTGTGGAGGTCTGAGTCTGCAGGAACTGAGGCATTCGCTGGCTGCCTCCTCTCTCCTTGTGAAAGCCTCAGTCTGCAGGAACTGAGGCTTTCGCTGGCTTCCTCCTCTCTCTCTGTGGAGGTCTCAATCTGCAGGAACTGAGGCATTCGTTGGTCTCTATTCTCTTGGGGGAGGTCTCAGTCTGCAGGAACTGAGGCATTCACTGGCTGCCTCCTCTCTCTCTGTGGAGGTCTCAGTCTGCAGGAACTGAGGCATTCGCTGGCTGCCTCCTCTGTCCTTGTGAAAGCCTCAGTCTGCAGGAACTGAGGCTTTAGCTGGCTTCCTCCTCTCTCTCTGTGGAGGTCTCAATCTGCAGGAACTGAAGCATTGGCTGGCTGCCTCCTCTCTTCCTGTGGTGGTCTCAGTCTCCAGGAACTGAGGCATTCACTGGCTGCCTCCTCTCTCCTTGTGGAGATCTAAATCTGCAGGAACTGAGGCATTCGTTGGTCCCTATTCTCTTGGGGGAGGTCTCAGTCTGCAGGAACTGAGGCATTCACTGGCTGCCTCCTCTCTCTCTGTGGAGGTCTCAGTCTGCAGGAACTGAGGCATTCGCTGGCTGCCTCCTCTCTCTCTGTGGAGGTCTCAATCTGCAGGAACTGAAGCATTGGCTGGCTGCCTCCTCTCTTCCTGTGGTGGTCTCAGTCTCCAGGAACTGAGGCATTCACTGGCTGCCTCCTCTCTCCTTGTGGAGGTCTAAATCTGCAGGAACTGAGGCATTCACTAGCTGCCTCCTCTCTCTCTGTGGAGGTCTCAGTCTGCAGGAACTGAGGCATTCGCTGGCTGCCTCCTCTCTCCTTGTGGGGATCTAAATCTGCAGGAACTGAGGCATTCGTTGGTCTCTATTCTCTTGGGGGAGATCTCAGTCTGCAGGAACTGAGGCATTCACTAGCTGCCTCCTCTCTTTCTGTGGAGGTCTCAGTCTGCAGGAACTGAGGCATTCGCTGGCTGCCTCCTCTCTCCTTGTGAAAGCTTCAGTCTGCAGGAACTGAGGCATTCGCTGGCTGCCTCCTCTCTCCTTGTGAAAGCCTCAGTCTGCAGGAACTGAGGCTTTCGCTGGCTGCCTCCTCTCTCCTTGTGGGGATCTAAATCTGCAGGAACTCAGGCATTCGTTGGTCTCTATTCCCTTGGGGGAGGACTCAGTCTGCAGGAACTGAGGCATTCACTAGCTGCCTCCTCTCTTTCTGTGGAGGTCTCAGTCTGCAGGAACTGAGGCATTCGCTGGCTGCCTCCTCTCTCCTTGTGAAAGCCTCAGTCTGCAGGAACTGAGGCATTCGTTGGTCTCTATTCTCTTGGGGGAGGTCTCAGTCTGCAGGAACTGAGGCATTCACTAGCTGCCTCCTCTCTCCTTGTGAAAGCCTCAGTCTGCAGGAACTGAGGCTCTCGCTGGCTGCCTCCTCTCTCTCTGTGGAGGTCTCAGTCTGCAGGAACTGAGGCTCTCGCTGGCTGCCTCCTCTCTCTCTGTGGAGGTCTCAGTCTGCAGGAACTGAGGCTCTCGCTGGCTGCCTCCTCTCTCTCTGTTGAGGTCTCAGTCTGCAGGAACTGAGGCATTCGCTGGCTGCCTCCTCTCTCCTTGTGAAAGCCTCAGTCTGCAGGAACTGAGGCTTTCGCTGGCTTCCTCCTCTCTCTCTGTGGAGGTCTCAATCTGCAGGAACTGAGGCATTCGTTGGTCTCTATTCTCTTGGGGGAGGTCTCAGTCTGCAGGAACTGAGGCAATCACTGGCTGCCTCCTCTCTCTCTGTGGAGGTCTCAGTCTGCAGGAACTGAGGCATTCGCTGGCTGCCTCCTCTCTCCTTGTGAAAGCCTCAGTCTGCAGGAACTGAGGCTTTCGCTGGCTTCCTCCTCTCTCTCTGTGGAGGTCTCAATCTGCAGGAACTGAAGCATTGGCTGGCTGCCTCCTCTCTTCCTGTGGTGGTCTCAGTCTCCAGGAACTGAGGCATTCACTGGCTGCCTCCTCTCTCCTTGTGGAGATCTAAATCTGCAGGAACTGAGGCATTCGTTGGTCCCTATTCTCTTGGGGGAGGTCTCAGTCTGCAGGAACTGAGGCATTCACTGGCTGCCTCCTCTCTCTCTGTGGAGGTCTCAGTCTGCAGGAACTGAGGCATTCGCTGGCTGCCTCCTCTCTCTCTGTGGAGGTCTCAATCTGCAGGAACTGAAGCATTGGCTGGCTGCCTCCTCTCTTCCTGTGGTGGTCTCAGTCTCCAGGAACTGAGGCATTCACTGGCTGCCTCCTCTCTCCTTGTGGAGGTCTAAATCTGCAGGAACTGAGGCATTCACTAGCTGCCTCCTCTCTCTCTGTGGAGGTCTCAGTCTGCAGGAACTGAGGCATTCGCTGGCTGCCTCCTCTCTCCTTGTGGGGATCTAAATCTGCAGGAACTGAGGCATTCGTTGGTCTCTATTCTCTTGGGGGAGATCTCAGTCTGCAGGAACTGAGGCATTCACTAGCTGCCTCCTCTCTTTCTGTGGAGGTCTCAGTCTGCAGGAACTGAGGCATTCGCTGGCTGCCTCCTCTCTCCTTGTGAAAGCTTCAGTCTGCAGGAACTGAGGCATTCGCTGGCTGCCTCCTCTCTCCTTGTGAAAGCCTCAGTCTGCAGGAACTGAGGCTTTCGCTGGCTGCCTCCTGTCTCCTTGTGGGGATCTAAATCTGCAGGAACTGAGGCATTCGTTGGTCTCTATTCCCTTGGGGGAGGTCTCAGTCTGCAGGAACTGAGGCATTCACTAGCTGCCTCCTCTCTTTCTGTGGAGGTCTCAGTCTGCAGGAACTGAGGCATTCGCTGGCTGCCTCCTCTCTCCTTGGGAAAGCCTCAGTCTGCAGGAACTGAGGCATTCGCTGGCTTCCTCCTCTCTCTCTGTGGAGGTCTCAATCTGCAGGAACTGAAGCATTGGCTGGCTGCCTCCTCTCTTCCTGTGGTGGTATCAGTCTCCAGGAACTGAGGCATTCACTGGCTGCCTCCTCTCTCCTTGTGGAGATTTAAATCTGCAGGAACTGAGGCATTCGTTGGTCCCTATTCTCTTGGGGGAGGTCTCAGTCTGCAGGAACTGAGGCATTCACTGGCTGCCTCCTCTCTCTCTGTGGAGGTCTCAGTCTGCAGGAACTGAGGCATTCGCTGGCTGCCTCCTCTCTCTCTGTGGAGGTCTCAATCTGCAGGAACTGAAGCATTGGCTGGCTGCCTCCTCTCTTCCTGTGGTGGTCTCAGTCTCCAGGAACTGAGGCATTCACTGGCTGCCTCCTCTCTCCTTGTGGAGGTCTAAATCTGCAGGAACTGAGGCATTCACTAGCTGCCTCCTCTCTCTCTGTGGAGGTCTCAGTCTGCAGGAACTGAGTCATTCGCTGGCTGCCTCCTCTCTCCTTGTGGGAATCTAAATCTGCAGGAACTGAGGCATTCGTTGGTCTCTATTCTCTTGGGGGAGATCTCAGTCTGCAGGAACTGAGGCATTCACTAGCTGCCTCCTCTCTTTCTGTGGAGGTCTCAGTCTGCAGGAACTGAGGCATTCGCTGGCTGCCTCCTCTCTCCTTGTGAAAGCTTCAGTCTGCAGGAACTGAGGCATTCGCTGGCTGCCTCCTCTCTCCTTGTGAAAGCCTCAGTCTGCAGAAACTGAGGCTTTCGCTGGCTGCCTCCTCTCTCCTTGTGGGGATCTAAATCTGCAGGAACTGAGGCATTCGTTGGTCTCTATTCCCTTGGGGGAGGTCTCAGTCTGCAGGAACTGAGGCATTCACTAGCTGCCTCCTCTCTTTCTGTGGAGGTCTCAGTCTGCAGGAACTGAGGCATTCGCTGGCTGCCTCCTCTCTCCTTGTGAAAGCCTCAGTCTGCAGGAACTGAGGCATTCGTTGGTCTCTATTCTCTTGGGGGAGGTCTCAGTCTGCAGGAACTGAGGCATTCACTAGCTGCCTCCTCTCTCCTTGTGAAAGCCTCAGTCTGCAGGAACTGAGGCTCTTGCTGGCTGCCTCCTCTCTCTCTGTGGAGGTCTCAGTCTGCAGGAACTGAGGCTCTCGCTGGCTGCCTCCTCTCTCTCTGTGGAGGTCTCAGTCTGCAGGAACTGAGGCTCTCGCTGGCTGCCTCCTCTCTCTCTGTGGAGGTCTCAGTCTGCAGGAACTGAGGCATTCGCTGGCTGCCTCCTCTCTCCTTGTGAAAGTCTCAGTCTGCAGGAGCTGAGGCTTTCGCTGGCTTCCTCCTCTCTCTCTGTGGAGGTCTCAATCTGCAGGAACTGAAGCATTGGCTGGCTGCCTCCTCTCTTCCTGTGGTGGTCTCAGTCTCCAGGAACTGAGGCATTCACTGGCTGCCTCCTCTCTCCTTGTGGAGATCTAAATCTGCAGGAACTGAGGCATTCGTTGGTCCCTATTCTCTTGGGGGAGGTCTCAGTCTGCAGGAACTGAGGCATTCACTGGCTGCCTCCTCTCTCTCTGTGGAGGTCTGAGTCTGCAGGAACTGAGGCATTCGCTGGCTGCCTCCTCTCTCCTTGTGAAAGCCTCAGTCTGCAGGAACTGAGGCTTTCGCTGGCTTCCTCCTCTCTCTCTGTGGAGGTCTCAATCTGCAGGAACTGAGGCATTCGTTGGTCTCTATTCTCTTGGGGGAGGTCTCAGTCTGCAGGAACTGAGGCATTCACTGGCTGCCTCCTCTCTCTCTGTGGAGGTCTCAGTCTGCAGGAACTGAGGCATTCGCTGGCTGCCTCCTCTCTCCTTGTGAAAGCCTCAGTCTGCAGGAACTGAGGCTTTCGCTGGCTTCCTCCTCTCTCTCTGTGGAGGCCTCAATCTGCAGGAACTGAAGCATTGGCTGGCTGCCTCCTCTCTTCCTGTGGTGGTCTCAGTCTCCAGGAACTGAGGCATTCACTGGCTGCCTCCTCTCTCCTTGTGGAGATCTAAATCTGCAGGAACTGAGGCATTCGTTGGTCCCTATTCTCTTGGGGGAGGTCTCAGTCTGCAGGAACTGAGGCATTCACTGGCTGCCTCCTCTCTCTCTGTGGAGGTCTCAGTCTGCAGGAACTGAGGCATTCGCTGGCTGCCTCCTCTCTCTCTGTGGAGGTCTCAATCTGCAGGAACTGAAGCATTGGCTGGCTGCCTCCTCTCTTCCTGTGGTGGTCTCAGTCTCCAGGAACTGAGGCATTCACTGGCTGCCTCCTCTCTCCTTGTGGAGGTCTAAATCTGCAGGAACTGAGGCATTCACTAGCTGCCTCCTCTCTCTCTGTGGAGGTCTCAGTCTGCAGGAACTGAGGCATTCGCTGGCTGCCTCCTCTCTCCTTGTGGGGATCTAAATCTGCAGGAACTGAGGCATTCGTTGGTCTCTATTCTCTTGGGGGAGATCTCAGTCTGCAGGAACTGAGGCATTCACTAGCTGCCTCCTCTCTTTCTGTGGAGGTCTCAGTCTGCAGGAACTGAGGCATTCGCTGGCTGCCTCCTCTCTCCTTGTGAAAGCTTCAGTCTGCAGGAACTGAGGCATTCGCTGGCTGCCTCCTCTCTCCTTGTGAAAGCCTCAGTCTGCAGGAACTGAGGCTTTCGCTGGCTGCCTCCTCTCTCCTTGTGGGGATCTAAATCTGCAGGAACTGAGGCATTCGTTGGTCTCTATTCCCTTGGGGGAGGTCTCAGTCTGCAGGAACTGAGGCATTCACTAGCTGCCTCCTCTCTTTCTGTGGAGGTCTCAGTCTGCAGGAACTGAGGCATTCGCTGGCTGCCTCCTCTCTCCTTGTGAAAGCCTCAGTCTGCAGGAACTGAGGCATTCGTTGGTCTCTATTCTCTTGGGGGAGGTCTCAGTCTGCAGGAACTGAGGCATTCACTAGCTGCCTCCTCTCTCCTTGTGAAAGCCTCAGTCTGCAGGAACTGAGGCTCTCGCTGGCTGCCTCCTCTCTCTCTCTGGAGGTCTCAGTCTGCAGGAACTGAGGCTCTCGCTGGCTGCCTCCTCTCTCTCTGTGGAGGTCTCAGTCTGCAGGAACTGAGGCTCTCGCTGGCTGCCTCCTCTCTCTCTGTGGAGGTCTCAGTCTGCAGGAACTGAGGCATTCGCTGGCTGCCTCCTCTCTCCTTGTGAAAGCCTCAGTCTGCAGGAACTGAGGCATTCACTGGCTGCCTCCTCTCTCTCTGTGGAGGTCTCAGTCTGCAGGAACTGAGGCATTCGCTGGCTGCCTCCTCTCTCCTTGTGAAAGCCTCAGTCTGCAGGAACTGAGGCTTTCGCTGGCTTCCTCCTCTCTCTCTGTGGAGGCCTCAATCTGCAGGAACTGAAGCATTGGCTGGCTGCCTCCTCTCTTCCTGTGGTGGTCTCAGTCTCCAGGAACTGAGGCATTCACTGGCTGCCTCCTCTCTCCTTGTGGAGATCTAAATCTGCAGGAACTGAGGCATTCGTTGGTCCCTATTCTCTTGGGGGAGGTCTCAGTCTGCAGGAACTGAGGCATTCACTGGCTGCCTCCTCTCTCTCTGTGGAGGTCTCAGTCTGCAGGAACTGAGGCATTCGCTGGCTGCCTCCTCTCTCTCTGTGGAGGTCTCAATCTGCAGGAACTGAAGCATTGGCTGGCTGCCTCCTCTCTTCCTGTGGTGGTCTCAGTCTCCAGGAACTGAGGCATTCACTGGCTGCCTCCTCTCTCCTTGTGGAGGTCTAAATCTGCAGGAACTGAGGCATTCACTAGCTGCCTCCTCTCTCTCTGTGGAGGTCTCAGTCTGCAGGAACTGAGGCATTCGCTGGCTGCCTCCTCTCTCCTTGTGGGGATCTAAATCTGCAGGAACTGAGGCATTCGTTGGTCTCTATTCTCTTGGGGGAGATCTCAGTCTGCAGGAACTGAGGCATTCACTAGCTGCCTCCTCTCTTTCTGTGGAGGTCTCAGTCTGCAGGAACTGAGGCATTCGCTGGCTGCCTCCTCTCTCCTAGTGAAAGCTTCAGTCTGCAGGAACTGAGGCATTCGCTGGCTGCCTCCTCTCTCCTTGTGAAAGCCTCAGTCTGCAGGAACTGAGGCTTTCGCTGGCTGCCTCCTCTCTCCTTGTGGGGATCTAAATCTGCAGGAACTGAGGCATTCGTTGGTCTCTATTCCCTTGGGGGAGGTCTCAGTCTGCAGGAACTGAGGCATTCACTAGCTGCCTCCTCTCTTTCTGTGGAGGTCTCAGTCTGCAGGAACTGAGGCATTCGCTGGCTGCCTCCTCTCTCCTTGTGAAAGCCTCAGTCTGCAGGAACTGAGGCATTCGTTGGTCTCTATTCTCTTGGGGGAGGTCTCAGTCTGCAGGAACTGAGGCATTCACTAGCTGCCTCCTCTCTCCTTGTGAAAGCCTCAGTCTGCAGGAACTGAGGCTCTCGCTGGCTGCCTCCTCTCTCTCTGTGGAGGTCTCAGTCTGCAGGAACTGAGGCATTCGCTGGCTGCCTCCTCTCTCCTTGTGAAAGCCTCAGTCTGCAGGAACTGAGGCTTTCGCTGGCTTCCTCCTCTCTCTCTGTGGAGGCCTCAATCTGCAGGAACTGAAGCATTGGCTGGCTGCCTCCTCTCTTCCTGTGGTGGTCTCAGTCTCCAGGAACTGAGGCATTCACTGGCTGCCTCCTCTCTCCTTGTGGAGATCTAAATCTGCAGGAACTGAGGCATTCGTTGGTCCCTATTCTCTTGGGGGAGGTCTCAGTCTGCAGGAACTGAGGCATTCACTGGCTGCCTCCTCTCTCTCTGTGGAGGTCTCAGTCTGCAGGAACTGAGGCATTCGCTGGCTGCCTCCTCTCTCTCTGTGGAGGTCTCAATCTGCAGGAACTGAAGCATTGGCTGGCTGCCTCCTCTCTTCCTGTGGTGGTCTCAGTCTCCAGGAACTGAGGCATTCACTGGCTGCCTCCTCTCTCCTTGTGGAGGTCTAAATCTGCAGGAACTGAGGCATTCACTAGCTGCCTCCTCTCTCTCTGTGGAGGTCTCAGTCTGCAGGAACTGAGGCATTCGCTGGCTGCCTCCTCTCTCCTTGTGGAGATCTAAATCTGCAGGAACTGAGGCATTCGTTGGTCCCTATTCTCTTGGGGGAGGTCTCAGTCTGCAGGAACTGAGGCATTCACTGGCTGCCTCCTCTCTCTCTGTGGAGGTCTCAGTCTGCAGGAACTGAGGCATTCGCTGGCTGCCTCCTCTCTCCTTGTGAAAGCCTCAGTCTGCAGGAACTGAGGCTTTCGCTGGCTGCCTCCTCTCTCCTTGTGGGGATCTAAATCTGCAGGAACTGAGGCATTCGTTGGTCTCTATTCCCTTGGGGGAGGTCTCAGTCTGCAGGAACTGAGGCATTCACTAGCTGCCTCCTCTCTTTCTGTGGAGGTCTCAGTCTGCAGGAACTGAGGCATTCGCTGGCTGCCTCCTCTCTCCTTGTGAAAGCCTCAGTCTGCAGGAACTGAGGCATTCGTTGGTCTCTATTCTCTTGGGGGAGGTCTCAGTCTGCAGGAACTGAGGCATTCACTAGCTGCCTCCTCTCTCCTTGTGAAAGCTTCAGTCTGCAGGAACTGAGGCTCTCGCTGGCTGCCTCCTCTCTCTCTGTGGAGGTCTCAGTCTGCAGGAACTGAGGCTCTCGCTGGCTGCCTCCTCTCTCTCTGTGGAGGTCTCAGTCTGCAGGAACTGAGGCTCTCGCTGGCTGCCTCCTCTCTCTCTGTGGAGGTCTCAGTCTGCAGGAACTGAGGCATTCACTGGCTGCCTCCTCTCTCTCTGTGGAGGTCTCAGTCTGCAGGAACTGAGGCATTCGCTGGCTGCCTCCTCTCTCCTTGTGAAAGCCTCAGTCTGCAGGAACTGAGGCTTTCGCTGGCTTCCTCCTCTCTCTCTGTGGAGGCCTCAATCTGCAGGAACTGAAGCATTGGCTGGCTGCCTCCTCTCTTCCTGTGGTGGTCTCAGTCTCCAGGAACTGAGGCATTCACTGGCTGCCTCCTCTCTCCTTGTGGAGATCTAAATCTGCAGGAACTGAGGCATTCGTTGGTCCCTATTCTCTTGGGGGAGGTCTCAGTCTGCAGGAACTGAGGCATTCACTGGCTGCCTCCTCTCTCTCTGTGGAGGTCTCAGTCTGCAGGAACTGAGGCATTCGCTGGCTGCCTCCTCTCTCCTTGTGAAAGCCTCAGTCTGCAGGAACTGAGGCTTTCGCTGGCTGCCTCCTCTCTCCTTGTGGGGATCTAAATCTGCAGGAACTGAGGCATTCGTTGGTCCCTATTCTCTTGGGGGAGGTCTCAGTCTGCAGGAACTGAGGCTCTCGCTGGCTGCCTCCTCTCTCTCTGTGGAGGTCTCAGTCTGCAGGAACTGAGGCATTCGCTGGCTGCCTCCTCTCTCCTTGTGAAAGCCTCAGTCTGCAGGAACTGAGGCATTCACTGGCTGCCTCCTCTCTCTCTGTGGAGGTCTCAGTCTGCAGGAACTGAGGCATTCGCTGGCTGCCTCCTCTCTCCTTGTGAAAGCCTCAGTCTGCAGGAACTGAGGCTTTCGCTGGCTTCCTCCTCTCTCTCTGTGGAGGCCTCAATCTGCAGGAACTGAAGCATTGGCTGGCTGCCTCCTCTCTTCCTGTGGTGGTCTCAGTCTCCAGGAACTGAGGCATTCACTGGCTGCCTCCTCTCTCCTTGTGGAGATCTAAATCTGCAGGAACTGAGGCATTCGTTGGTCCCTATTCTCTTGGGGGAGGTCTCAGTCTGCAGGAACTGAGGCATTCACTGGCTGCCTCCTCTCTCTCTGTGGAGGTCTCAGTCTGCAGGAACTGAGGCATTCGCTGGCTGCCTCCTCTCTCTCTGTGGAGGTCTCAATCTGCAGGAACTGAAGCATTGGCTGGCTGCCTCCTCTCTTCCTGTGGTGGTCTCAGTCTCCAGGAACTGAGGCATTCACTGGCTGCCTCCTCTCTCCTTGTGGAGGTCTAAATCTGCAGGAACTGAGGCATTCACTAGCTGCCTCCTCTCTCTCTGTGGAGGTCTCAGTCTGCAGGAACTGAGGCATTCGCTGGCTGCCTCCTCTCTCCTTGTGGGGATCTAAATCTGCAGGAACTGAGGCATTCGTTGGTCTCTATTCTCTTGGGGGAGATCTCAGTCTGCAGGAACTGAGGCATTCACTAGCTGCCTCCTCTCTTTCTGTGGAGGTCTCAGTCTGCAGGAACTGAGGCATTCGCTGGCTGCCTCCTCTCTCCTTGTGAAAGCTTCAGTCTGCAGGAACTGAGGCATTCGCTGGCTGCCTCCTCTCTCCTTGTGAAAGCCTCAGTCTGCAGGAACTGAGGCTTTCGCTGGCTGCCTCCTCTCTCCTTGTGGGGATCTAAATCTGCAGGAACTGAGGCATTCGTTGGTCTCTATTCCCTTGGGGGAGGTCTCAGTCTGCAGGAACTGAGGCATTCACTAGCTGCCTCCTCTCTTTCTGTGGAGGTCTCAGTCTGCAGGAACTGAGGCATTCGCTGGCTGCCTCCTCTCTCCTTGTGAAAGCCTCAGTCTGCAGGAACTGAGGCATTCGTTGGTCTCTATTCTCTTGGGGGAGGTCTCAGTCTGCAGGAACTGAGGCATTCACTAGCTGCCTCCTCTCTCCTTGTGAAAGCCTCAGTCTGCAGGAACTGAGGCTCTCGCTGGCTGCCTCCTCTCTCTCTGTGGAGGTCTCAGTCTGCAGGAACTGAGGCTCTCGCTGGCTGCCTCCTCTCTCTCTGTGGAGGTCTCAGTCTGCAGGAACTGAGGCTCTCGCTGGCTGCCTCCTCTCTCTCTGTGGAGGTCTCAGTCTGCAGGAACTGAGGCATTCGCTGGCTGCCTCCTCTCTCCTTGTGAAAGCCTCAGTCTGCAGGAACTGAGGCTTTCGCTGGCTTCCTCCTCTCTCTCTGTGGAGGTCTCAATCTGCAGGAACTGAGGCATTCGTTGGTCTCTATTCTCTTGGGGGAGGTCTCAGTCTGCAGGAACTGAGGCATTCACTGGCTGCCTCCTCTCTCTCTGTGGAGGTCTCAGTCTGCAGGAACTGAGGCATTCGCTGGCTGCCTCCTCTCTCCTTGTGAAAGCCTCAGTCTGCAGGAACTGAGGCTTTCGCTGGCTTCCTCCTCTCTCTCTGTGGAGGTCTCAATCTGCAGGAACTGAAGCATTGGCTGGCTGCCTCCTCTCTTCCTGTGGTGGTCTCAGTCTCCAGGAACTGAGGCATTCACTGGCTGCCTCCTCTCTCCTTGTGGAGATCTAAATCTGCAGGAACTGAGGCATTCGTTGGTCCCTATTCTCTTGGGGGAGGTCTCAGTCTACAGGAACTGAGGTATTCACTGGCTGCCTCCTCTCTCTCTGTGGAGGTCTCAGTCTGCAGGAACTGAGGCATTCGCTGGCTGCATCCTCTCTCTCTGTGGAGGTCTCAATCTGCAGGAACTGAAGCATTGGCTGGCTGCCTCCTCTCTTCCTGTGGTGGTCTCAGTCTCCAGGAACTGAGGCATTCACTGGCTGCCTCCTCTCTCCTTGTGGAGGTCTAAATCTGCAGGAACTGAGGCATTCACTAGCTGCCTCCTCTCTCTCTGTGGAGGTCTCAGTCTGCAGGAACTGAGGCATTCGCTGGCTGCCTCCTCTCTCCTTGTGGGGATCTAAATCTGCAGGAACTGAGGCATTCGTTGGTCTCTATTCTCTTGGGGGAGATCTCAGTCTGCAGGAACTGAGGCATTCACTAGCTGCCTCCTCTCTTTCTGTGGAGGTCTCAGTCTGCAGGAACTGAGGAATTCGCTGGCTGCCTCCTCTCTCCTTGTGAAAGCTTCAGTCTGCAGGAACTGAGGCATTCGCTGGCTGCCTCCTCTCTCCTTGTGAAAGCCTCAGTCTGCAGGAACTGAGGCTTTCGCTGGCTGCCTCCTCTCTCCTTGTGGGGATCTAAATCTGCAGGAACTGAGGCATTCGTTGGTCTCTATTCCCTTGGGGGAGGTCTCAGTCTGCAGGAACTGAGGCATTCACTAGCTGCCTCCTCTCTTTCTGTGGAGGTCTCAGTCTGCAGGAACTGAGGCATTCGCTGGCTGCCTCCTCTCTCCTTGTGAAAGCCTCAGTCTGCAGGAACTGAGGCATTCGTTGGTCTCTATTCTCTTGGGGGAGGTCTCAGTCTGCAGGAACTGAGGCATTCACTAGCTGCCTCCTCTCTCCTTGTGAAAGCCTCAGTCTGCAGGAACTGAGGCTCTCGCTGGCTGCCTCCTCTCTCTCTGTGGAGGTCTCAGTCTGCAGGAACTGAGGCTCTCGCTGGCTGCCTCCTCTCTCTCTGTGGAGGTCTCAGTCTGCAGGAACTGAGGCTCTCGCTGGCTGCCTCCTCTCTCTCTGTGGAGGTCTCAGTCTGCAGGAACTGAGGCTCTCGCTGGCTGCCTCCTCTCTCTCTGTGGAGGTCTCAGTCTGCAGGAACTGAGGCATTCGCTGGCTGCCTCCTCTCTCCTTGTGAAAGTCTCAGTCTGCAGGAGCTGAGGCTTTCGCTGGCTTCCTCCTCTCTCTCTGTGGAGGTCTCAATCTGCAGGAACAGAAGCATTGGCTGGCTGCCTCCTCTCTTCCTGTGGTGGTCTCAGTCTCCAGGAACTGAGGCATTCACTGGCTGCCTCCTCTCTCCTTGTGGAGATCTAAATCTGCAGGAACTGAGGCATTCGTTAGTCCCTATTCTCTTGGGGGAGGTCTCAGTCTGCAGGAACTGAGGCATTCACTGGCTGCCTCCTCTCTCTCTGTGGAGGTCTGAGTCTGCAGGAACTGAGGCATTCGCTGGCTGCCTCCTCTCTCCTTGTGAAAGCCTCAGTCTGCAGGAACTGAGGCTTTCGCTGGCTTCCTCCTCTCTCTCTGTGGAGGTCTCAATCTGCAGGAACTGAGGCATTTGTTGGTCTCTATTCTCTTGGGGGAGGTCTCAGTCTGCAGGAACTGAGGCATTCACTGGCTGCTTCCTCTCTCTCTGTGGAGGTCTCAGTCTGCAGGAACTGAGGCATTCGCTGGCTGCCTCCTCTCTCCTTGTGAAAGCCTCAGTCTGCAGGAACTGAGGCTTTCGCTGGCTTCCTCCTCTCTCTCTGTGGAGGTCTCAATCTGCAGGAACTGAAGCATTGGCTGGCTGCCTCCTCTCTTCCTGTGGTGGTCTCAGTCTCCAGGAACTGAGGCATTCACTGGCTGCCTCCTCTCTCCTTGTGGAGATCTAAATCTGCAGGAACTGAGGCATTCGTTGGTCCCTATTCTCTTGGGGGAGGTCTCAGTCTGCAGGAACTGAGGCATTCACTGGCTGCCTCCTCTCTCTCTGTGGAGGTCTCAGTCTGCAGGAACTGAGGCATTCGCTGGCTACCTCCTCTCTCTCTGTGGAGGTCTCAATCTGCAGGAACTGAAGCATTGGCTGGCTGCCTCCTCTCTTCCTGTGGTGGTCTCAGTCTCCAGGAACTGAGGCATTCACTGGCTGCCTCCTCTCTCCTTGTGGAGGTCTAAATCTGCAGGAACTGAGGCATTCACTTGCTGCCTCCTCTCTCTCTGTGGAGGGCTCAGTCTGCAGGAACTGAGGCATTCGCTGGCTGCCTCCTCTCTCCTTGTGGGGATCTAAATCTGCAGGAACTGAGGCATTCGTTGGTCTCTATTCTCTTGGGGGAGATCTCAGTCTGCAGGAACTGAGGCATTCACTAGCTGCCTCCTCTCTTTCTGTGGAGGTCTCAGTCTGCAGGAACTGAGGCATTCGCTGGCTGCCTCCTCTCTCCTTGTGAAAGTCTCAGTCTGCAGGAGCTGAGGCTTTCGCTGGCTTCCTCCTCTCTCTCTGTGGAGGTCTCAATCTGCAGGAACAGAAGCATTGGCTGGCTGCCTCCTCTCTTCCTGTGGTGGTCTCAGTCTCCAGGAACTGAGGCATTCACTGGCTGCCTCCTCTCTCCTTGTGGAGATCTAAATCTGCAGGAACTGAGGCATTCGTTGGTCCCTATTCTCTTGGGGGAGGTCTCAGTCTGCAGGAACTGAGGCATTCACTGGCTGCCTCCTCTCTCTCTGTGGAGGTCTCAGTCTGCAGGAACTGAGGCATTCGCTGGCTGCCTCCTCTCTCTCTGTGGAGGTCTCAATCTGCAGGAACTGAAGCATTGGCTGGCTGCCTCCTCTCTTCCTGTGGTGGTCTCAGTCTCCAGGAACTGAGGCATTCACTGGCTGCCTCCTCTCTCCTTGTGGAGGTCTAAATCTGCAGGAACTGAGGCATTCACTAGCTGCCTCCTCTCTCTCTGTGGAGGTCTCAGTCTGCAGGAACTGAGGCATTCGCTGGCTGCCTCCTCTCTCCTTGTGGAGATCTAAATCTGCAGGAACTGAGGCATTCGTTGGTCCCTATTCTCTTGGGGGAGGTCTCAGTCTGCAGGAACTGAGGCATTCACTGGCTGCCTCCTCTCTCTCTGTGGAGGTCTCAGTCTGCAGGAACTGAGGCATTCGCTGGCTGCCTCCTCTCTCCTTGTGAAAGCCTCAGTCTGCAGGAACTGAGGCTTTCGCTGGCTGCCTCCTCTCTCCTTGTGGGGATCTAAATCTGCAGGAACTGAGGCATTCGTTGGTCTCTATTCCCTTGGGGGAGGTCTCAGTCTGCAGGAACTGAGGCATTCACTAGCTGCCTCCTCTCTTTCTGTGGAGGTCTCAGTCTGCAGGAACTGAGGCATTCGCTGGCTGCCTCCTCTCTCCTTGTGAAAGCCTCAGTCTGCAGGAACTGAGGCATTCGTTGGTCTCTATTCTCTTGGGGGAGGTCTCAGTCTGCAGGAACTGAGGCATTCACTAGCTGCCTCCTCTCTCCTTGTGAAAGCCTCAGTCTGCAGGAACTGAGGCTCTCGCTGGCTGCCTCCTCTCTCTCTGTGGAGGTCTCAGTCTGCAGGAACTGAGGCTCTCGCTGGCTGCCTCCTCTCTCTCTGTGGAGGTCTCAGTCTGCAGGAACTGAGGCTCTCGCTGGCTGCCTCCTCTCTCTCTGTGGAGGTCTCAGTCTGCAGGAACTGAGGCATTCACTGGCTGCCTCCTCTCTCTCTGTGGAGGTCTCAGTCTGCAGGAACTGAGGCATTCGCTGGCTGCCTCCTCTCTCCTTGTGAAAGCCTCAGTCTGCAGGAACTGAGGCTTTCGCTGGCTTCCTCCTCTCTCTCTGTGGAGGCCTCAATCTGCAGGAACTGAAGCATTGGCTGGCTGCCTCCTCTCTTCCTGTGGTGGTCTCAGTCTCCAGGAACTGAGGCATTCACTGGCTGCCTCCTCTCTCCTTGTGGAGATCTAAATCTGCAGGAACTGAGGCATTCGTTGGTCCCTATTCTCTTGGGGGAGGTCTCAGTCTGCAGGAACTGAGGCATTCACTGGCTGCCTCCTCTCTCTCTGTGGAGGTCTCAGTCTGCAGGAACTGAGGCATTCGCTGGCTGCCTCCTCTCTCCTTGTGAAAGCCTCAGTCTGCAGGAACTGAGGCTTTCGCTGGCTGCCTCCTCTCTCCTTGTGGGGATCTAAATCTGCAGGAACTGAGGCATTCGTTGGTCCCTATTCTCTTGGGGGAGGTCTCAGTCTGCAGGAACTGAGGCTCTCGCTGGCTGCCTCCTCTCTCTCTGTGGAGGTCTCAGTCTGCAGGAACTGAGGCATTCGCTGGCTGCCTCCTCTCTCCTTGTGAAAGCCTCAGTCTGCAGGAACTGAGGCTTTCGCTGGCTGCCTCCTCTCTCCTTGTGGGGATCTAAATCTGCAGGAACTGAGGCATTCGTTGGTCTCTATTCCCTTGGGGGAGGTCTCAGTCTGCAGGAACTGAGGCATTCACTAGCTGCCTCCTCTCTTTCTGTGGAGGTCTCAGTCTGCAGGAACTGAGGCATTCGCTGGCTGCCTCCTCTCTCCTTGTGAAAGCCTCAGTCTGCAGGAACTGAGGCATTCGTTGGTCTCTATTCTCTTGGGGGAGGTCTCAGTCTGCAGGAACTGAGGCATTCACTAGCTGCCTCCTCTCTCCTTGTGAAAGCCTCAGTCTGCAGGAACTGAGGCTCTCGCTGGCTGCCTCCTCTCTCTCTGTGGAGGTCTCAGTCTGCAGGAACTGAGGCTCTCGCTGGCTGCCTCCTCTCTCTCTGTGGAGGTCTCAGTCTGCAGGAACTGAGGCTCTCGCTGGCTGCCTCCTCTCTCTCTGTGGAGGTCTCAGTCTGCAGGAACTGAGGCATTCACTGGCTGCCTCCTCTCTCTCTGTGGAGGTCTCAGTCTGCAGGAACTGAGGCATTCGCTGGCTGCCTCCTCTCTCCTTGTGAAAGCCTCAGTCTGCAGGAACTGAGGCTTTCGCTGGCTTCCTCCTCTCTCTCTGTGGAGGCCTCAATCTGCAGGAACTGAAGCATTGGCTGGCTGCCTCCTCTCTTCCTGTGGTGGTCTCAGTCTCCAGGAACTGAGGCATTCACTGGCTGCCTCCTCTCTCCTTGTGGAGATCTAAATCTGCAGGAACTGAGGCATTCGTTGGTCCCTATTCTCTTGGGGGAGGTCTCAGTCTGCAGGAACTGAGGCATTCACTGGCTGCCTCCTCTCTCTCTGTGGAGGTCTCAGTCTGCAGGAACTGAGGCATTCGCTGGCTGCCTCCTCTCTCCTTGTGAAAGCCTCAGTCTGCAGGAACTGAGGCTTTCGCTGGCTGCCTCCTCTCTCCTTGTGGGGATCTAAATCTGCAGGAACTGAGGCATTCGTTGGTCCCTATTCTCTTGGGGGAGGTCTCAGTCTGCAGGAACTGAGGCATTCACTGGCTGCCTCCTCTCTCTCTGTGGAGGTCTGAGTCTGCAGGAACTGAGGCATTCGCTGGCTGCCTCCTCTCTCCTTGTGAAAGCCTCAGTCTGCAGGAACTGAGGCTTTCGCTGGCTTCCTCCTCTCTCTCTGTGGAGGTCTCAATCTGCAGGAACTGAGGCATTTGTTGGTCTCTATTCTCTTGGGGGAGGTCTCAGTCTGCAGGAACTGAGGCATTCACTGGCTGCTTCCTCTCTCTCTGTGGAGGTCTCAGTCTGCAGGAACTGAGGCATTCGCTGGCTGCCTCCTCTCTCCTTGTGAAAGCCTCAGTCTGCAGGAACTGAGGCTTTCGCTGGCTTCCTCCTCTCTCTCTGTGGAGGTCTCAATCTGCAGGAACTGAAGCATTGGCTGGCTGCCTCCTCTCTTCCTGTGGTGGTCTCAGTCTCCAGGAACTGAGGCATTCACTGGCTGCCTCCTCTCTCCTTGTGGAGATCTAAATCTGCAGGAACTGAGGCATTCGTTGGTCCCTATTCTCTTGGGGGAGGTCTCAGTCTGCAGGAACTGAGGCATTCACTGGCTGCCTCCGCTCTCTCTGTGGAGGTCTCAGTCTGCAGGAACTGAGGCATTCGCTGGCTACCTCCTCTCTCTCTGTGGAGGTCTCAATCTGCAGGAACTGAAGCATTGGCTGGCTGCCTCCTCTCTTCCTGTGGTGGTCTCAGTCTCCAGGAACTGAGGCATTCACTGGCTGCCTCCTCTCTCCTTGTGGAGGTCTAAATCTGCAGGAACTGAGGCATTCACTTGCTGCCTCCTCTCTCTCTGTGGAGGGCTCAGTCTGCAGGAACTGAGGCATTCGCTGGCTGCCTCCTCTCTCCTTGTGGGGATCTAAATCTGCAGGAACTGAGGCATTCGTTGGTCTCTATTCTCTTGGGGGAGATCTCAGTCTGCAGGAACTGAGGCATTCACTAGCTGCCTCCTCTCTTTCTGTGGAGGTCTCAGTCTGCAGGAACTGAGGCATTCGCTGGCTGCCTCCTCTCTCCTTGTGAAAGCTTCAGTCTGCAGGAACTGAGGCATTCGCTGGCTGCCTCCTCTCTCCTTGTGAAAGCCTCAGTCTGCAGGAACTGAGGCTTTCGCTGGCTGCCTCCTCTCTCCTTGTGGGGATCTAAATCTGCAGGAACTGAGGCATTCGTTGGTCTCTATTCCCTTGGGGGAGGTCTCAGTCTGCAGGAACTGAGGCATTCACTAGCTGCCTCCTCTCTTTCTGTGGAGGTCTCAGTCTGCAGGAACTGAGGCATTCGCTGGCTGCCTCCTCTCTCCTTGTGAAAGCCTCAGTCTGCAGGAACTGAGGCATTCGTTGGTCTCTATTCTCTTGGGAGAGGTCTCAGTCTGCAGGAACTGAGGCATTCACTGGCTGCCTCCTCTCTCTCTGTGGAGGTCTCAGTCTGCAGGAACTGAGGCATTCGCTGGCTGCCTCCTCTCTCCTTGTGGGGATCTAAATCTGCAGGAACTGAGGCATTCGTTGGTCTCTATTCTCTTGGGGGAGGTCTCAGTCTGCAGGAACTGAGGCATTCACTAGCTGCCTCCTCTCTTTCTGTGGAGGTCACAGTCTGCAGGAACTGAGGCATTCGCTGGCTGCCTCCTCTCTCCTTGTGAAAGCCTCAGTCTGCAGGAACTGAGGCTTTCGCTGGCTGCCTCCTCTCTCCTTGTGGGGATCTAAATCTGCAGGAACTGAGGCATTCGTTGGTCTCTATTCCCTTGGGGGAGGTCTCAGTCTGCAGGAACTGAGGCATTCACTGGCTGCCTCCTCTCTCTCTGTGGAGGTCTCAGTCTGCAGGAACTGAGGCATTCGCTGGCTGCCTCCTCTCTCCTTGTGAAAGCTTCAGTCTGCAGGAACTGAGGCATTCGCTGGCTGCCTCCTCTCTCCTTGTGAAAGCCTCAGTCTGCAGGAACTGAGGCATTCGTTGGTCTCTATTCCCTTGGGGGAGGTCTCAGTCTGCAGGAACTGAGGCATTCACTAGCTGCCTCCTCTCTTTCTGTGGAGGTCTCAGTCTGCAGGAACTGAGGCATTCACTAGCTGCCTCCTCTCTTTCTGTGGAGGTCTCAGTCTGCAGGAACTGAGGCATTGGCTGGCTGCCTCCTCTCTCCCTGTGAAGGTCTCAGTCTGCAGAAAATGAGGCATTCACTGACTGTCTCAGTCCAGAAATGACTGTCCAGTTCAGAAATGTCTCTTTCAGCTCTCACACCTGAGCATCTCTCACAGTCTAGCCCCTCCTACCAGTGACTGAGATAAAGTCAAGCATTCCACCCATCCCTTCCTGTGCCCCTCACCTCAGTATACGCGCTGCACAGTGTCTGTCTGCAGAAACTGCCCAAGACTGCACTAAGTGCTAGGGGGGACCTTGCTGCACTAATACTCCAACGAGTGGCGGTATTGTAGCTGGAGTGAAAACTCTGCTTCCATTTCTGATGCATGCACTCACAAGTGTCTCTGGAGTGACTGGGGCCACAATCACCAGACCCGATAGTTCTGGCCCAGAGACAGCAGACCTGTTACAAGCTGCAGCTGCAAGAGGTGAGGGCGGTGTAATGTCGCCCCCGTGATGTAACAGGGGTGACTTGCGTGATCCTTCAGGCTTCCCGTCAGTTGGCATGCTAGCGGAGGGTGGTCCGCACTGCCCCATATGACCTTTGCAAATAAAAGGCAGCCGGGCAGACGTGACGTGGTTGTTCACGTCCGGCGATGGCTGCAGGTCCAGATCTCCTGTGTCCTCTTGTCATTGTATTAACGCTGCATGGTCGGGCATTATTTAAGGCCCCCACCAGCTTAGCGTCGGACTCCGGAGCGGAGCCGCGATGCGGCCTTGGTGACAAGGGTGGTCGCGTGAAACCACCAGTCTGGCTCCGTGGCGCCGCACGTGCTCGTCCACTGCAGGCGTGGCTCGTGCCACGGTGCTTGTGGAGGAGCCCACGCCCCCACGTGCCCAGGAATCAGCACGCCGAACAGCTGCAGCAGGTGGGCCTCTTATAGGACACCAGAAGAAGCGGTACAACAAACAAATGATGGACGGAATGCTGACAATGCAGACATTCTCCCCCAGTCAAGAGATCGGGGTTAAATCCATCGTTCTTTTGCCCACTACGCCACCCCAGTTCAGACATGGCCATATGCAAATCAGTCTTGACCCTGTGCCTCATGGGAACAGTCCAGCCCGAACTGCCAAGCCATGTCTTCCCTGGACCGGAATCTAGCATCCTAGGACCGGTTTCTGGCTATCAGCCGTCATCAGCCAGGATAGCTTGATTCCAGTGGCGTAGTGAGCACGGGACCCACGTCTGGGCATACCCATCCCACTTAGGGCGAAAAGCGTTACAACAAACAAATGATGGACGGAATGCTGACAATGCAGACATTCTCCCCCAGTCAAGAGATCTGGGTTAAATCCATCGTTCTTTTGCCCACTACACCACCCCAGCTCAGACATGGCCATATGCAAATCAGTCTGACCCTGTGCCTCATGGGAACAGTCCAGCCCGAACTGCCAAGCCATGTCTTCCCAGAAGAAGCAAGGCACAGCAGTGAGACGAGCTGATTGCCAGCAGTACCGATGCTCAGCCTCACTGCCCCTAGGGCACCTCTCACATCCCGGGGAGAGACACCTGCCCCCACAGGGCTCACTGCTGCAAGGGAAGGAGACGCCTGCAGCCTGACACAAGCAGCCATCAGTGCACACGAGGGGAGGACAACAAGATACCACCACAGCTGCACCACCACCACAATGCAAGCTCACAGCTGAGACCCAGCACATGGGGGACAGAACAGTCGATACCGAAGGCACCCGAGGTGAACAGAGTGTAAACCATGGCTACCATACCACCCCTTGAACCATTCATAGTGGAAGGGCCCCTCAGCGCAAGCACCCCGATGGAAGGAATGGGCAGAGTGGCCTATTCTGTTCATCAAAGCCACCAAGGAAGCCAATGAACAGAAGAGAGCAATGCTTCTACACCTCGGGACAAAGGACTTCACCGAAGCAGCCCCCGAGACCCATCTTACCTTAATCGAGGTGCTCTCTGCACACGTTGAGCCTATGGCGAACCAGGACTACGAAAGAACACTTCGTATTTCGCCAAGCGCTCCAGCAAGGGGTCAATAGATGTGTTTCATGCTCGCCTCAAGGACCTCGCAAGCACCTGCGGGTTTCATGATGAAAACAAGGAGATACGTGGGCAAATCATACAAGGGTGCGCCTCTGCCAAGTTCTGGGAGAGAATTCTAGAAGAGTTTGGAAAGCCCCTTGCAGACATTCTGACACTAGGTTGCATGAAGGAGTTATCGCGGGCCCGAGCAGCCCACATGGAAGCCGCCTTACACGTCCCGGTAAAGACAAAGCCGGTCAAAGCCGTTATTACCCAATCAGGGATCAAATCCCACAGGAAGGACAACATGAACGTCCGGATGTGCGAATATTGGGGAGGAATCCCTCATGGCCCAGCGGAATGCCCAGCGCAGGGAAAGAAGTGCACAGGATGTGGCAAGATGAACCACTTTGTGCGAGTATGCCAATCCAGGAGAAGTCGGGGTTCCCGGCCCACAGTCAATATTATCCCAGAAGTCAGGGGCGGAAACAGCGACATGGACGATGATGAGGCAGGAGAGCACACTGTCCATTCGGCCTTCACCATAGGCACAGCTGCCCAATCAGTGAATCACCTCCCACAATGCCAGGTGTGCGTGTGGGAACAAGATAACACTGCTGTCATGGACACGGGAGCAACCATTAATATCATGTCAGTGAAAACCTATTAGAGCTTGAAGCCGGCTCCACCCCTGGATGCCGCAACTATCAAGGTATTTGCTTACGGCCAAGATCAACCTCTCATATGGTTCGAACTCCATAGTGTCCCAGATCTACGTCACAGAGTAAGGGCATGGCATGCTGTTGGGATGTCGAGCTGCGGAAGACCTCGGGATCATAACCTTCACCTTCGGAATACACCAAGAAAGTGTGCAGCACACCCTGGCCAAATTCCCAACTGTCTTCGAGGGCATCAGAAAGTTGAAAGGGAAGGAAATACACCTGCACATTGACCCCAACACCTTAAATCACAGGTGGATAACATTCCACCTGAGGCCTTTGGTGGAAAAGGAACTGGCCAAGCTGGAGACAGCAGGGATTATGAAGAAGGTTTCCCCCATTGTTGTCACCCAGAAACCGAACCGAACCGAACCGAACCGACCTCAAGAACTTCCGCCCCATCTCGCTCCTTCCCTTCCCTGCCAAAGTCATCGAGAAGATCGTCAACAAGCAACTGACCGCCTTCCTCGAGACGAACGGATCCCTCGACCCATCACAGTCCGGATTCAGAGCCAACCACAGCACCGAGACCGCCCTTATCGCAGCCACCGACGACATCCGAGCCCTGCTCGACAACGGTGAAACAGCGGCACTCATCCTCCTAGACCTCTCCGCAGCATTTGACACTGTCTGCCACCGCACCCTAGTCCAACGCCTCAACGACACTGGCATCCAAGGGAAGGCCCTGGAATGGATCATCTCATACCTCTCCGGCAGAACACAGAGAGTACGCCTCCCTCCATTCCTCTCTGAAGCCACCGGAGTCATCTGCGGCGTCCCGCAAGGATCATCGCTCAGCCCCACTCTCTTCAACATCTACATGAAACCCCTCGCTGCCATCGCACGACAACACAACCTCAACATCATCTCCTACGCCGATGACACCCAGCTGATTCTCTCCCTCACCAGAGAGCCCGACACCGCCAAAACCAGCCTACACGAAGGGATGAAAGACGTCGCCAAATGGATGGACATCAGCCGCCTGAAACTGAACACGGACAAGACTGAAGTCCTCATCCTGGGACCGTCGCCCTCCGCATGGGACGACTCCTGGTGGCCCCGGCCCTAGGCACCGCACCCAAGCCTACGGACCATGCACGCAACTTGGGCGTCATCCTTGACTCCTCCCTATCGATGACCAGACAAGTCAACGCCGTCTCGTCAACTTGCTTCCTCAACCTCCGCATGCTCCGTAAGATCTTCCGATGGATCCCGACCGAGACCAGGAAGACGGTCACCCAGGCCCTCGTCACCAGCAGACTAGACTACGGAAACACCCTCTACGCCGGTACCACAGCCAAGCTTCAGAAAAGACTTCAGCGTATCCAGAACGCCTCCGCCCGACTCATCCTGGACGTACCCCGACGCAGCCACATCTCATGCCACCTGAGAGACCTGCACTGGCTCCCTGTCAACAAGAGGATCACCTTCAGACTCCTCACCCACGCACACAAATCCCTCCACAACCTGGGCCCAAGGTACCTCAACGACCGCCTGACCTTCTACACGCCCACCCGCCAGCTACGATCCGCGAACCTCGCCCACGCCGTCGTCCCTCGCATCAAGAGAGCCACCGCCGGGGGAAGATCCTTCTCCTACCTGGCGGCTAAGACATGGAACTCCCTGCCCGTCCACCTACGGCTGACCCAGAACCACCTCGCCTTCAGGCAACAGCTCAAGACCTGGCTGTTCGAGCAGTAGCAGACCCCCTCCCCCAAGCGCCTTGAGACCCTTCCGGGTGAGTAGTGCGCGATATAAATTCCTTGATTGATTGATTGATTGATTGATTGAAGCCACCAAGAGAGGTGAGAATCTGTGTCGATATGTGGCTGGCCAATGCCACCATAAAGAGAGAAGGATATCTAACGCCCACGATGGACGATCTCATAGGGGAGCTGAGCGGAGCATGCTGGTTCTCGAAACTTGACCTCCGGTCGGGATACCACCAGCTAGATGATGAATTAAGATACATCACGACTTTCTCCACCCATGTGGGCCTGCGAAGATAGACCCATCTCAACTTCGGTGTATCGCGCTCCGCTGAGGTGTTCCAAAACACCATTCAGGAACTGTTAACAGACCTACCAGGAATTGTCAACATCAGTGACGACATCCTGATTCACGCAAAGACCATTGCCGAGCATAATGCTCGATTGAACAAGGTGCTCTAAAGGATTCAGGAGGCGGGACTTACCTTACACTGAAACAAATGCGAATTCCTCAAACAGAAGCTCCAGTTCTTCGGATATGTCTTCTCGGCATCTGGTGTGACGCCTGACCCAGAGAAGACATAAAGGGAGCGCCCGCTCCTACCACTGTGATGGCGGTCTGAAGCTTTTTAGGAATTGTCAACTACCGTGGCCGGTTTATTCAAGACGTCATCACGCTCATCCAGCCCTTACGAGAGCTAACTAAGGGGTCTGTCCTGTGGTCTTGGGGTCCTGAACAAGAAGCAGCGTTTCAAACGATCAAGGATACCCTATCGTCCAACACCACCTTGGCCTACTTTGACCCCCGGAAGACCACCATGATTGCCGTAGATGCTGGCCCGAAGGGATTAGATGCTGTCTTACTGCAGAGAGGAGAAGGAGAGGAAGACTGGACCCCAGTGGCATTTTCCAGTCGCTCTCTAACTGATACGGAGCAGAGGTATTCCCAGATTGAAAAAAAAGGCTGTTGTAATCCGTTGTGGCTGTCGACACTACCATCTGTATGTGTATGGACACCCTTTTGTCGTAGCAATTGACCAAAAGCCCCTTCTCCCACTGTTCGCTGGCACTGCCAGTAAACTGCCCGAGGATTGAAAAATGGATGCTCCAGTTGCAAGAGTACAACTGTCGGGTGGAGTACCAACCTGGGTCGCAGAATCCTGCAGATTACTTGTCACGGCACCCACGAGCAGCCACGCAGGAGGAGGAAGAGGATGCTGAAGACACTGAGGCATATGTCAGCTATGTGATGGCCCGATCATGTCCTCTTCCACTGTCCATGGATGTCTTGCGAGAAGAAGCCCAGCGAGACGAATGCCCCCAGAGGGCAGTGACAATCATGAAACACAATCAATGGCAAAAAGCCAAGAAGGGATAGGACGCTCTCACACCAGAGGCTCACCGGATAATGGAAGGTTTATATCACGTTCAACAAGAGTTGAATGAGGATGCCACAGGATGTTTCCTCAGAGGCCATCGCCTGGTCATCCCCACTATCCCAACATCCCGAGTAATAGAACTCACCCATGTGGGGCGCCAGAGGATGGTGAAAACAAAGAGGAGATTGAGGACCAAGGTGTGGTTTCCTCTTATAGACGAGAAAGTGCAGGAAGCGGTGAGATCCTGCGGGTGGTGTCAAGCCAGGGAACCAGTGCCAGTGATAACTGAACCACGGCTGCGTCGCCCATGGGCATGCGCCAGCCTTGATTTTGGGAGCCTCCTTGACAGGAAGTACATGTTTGTATTAATAGATGACCACTCAAAATATCCAGAAGTAGAAATTATCCCATCACTGAGTGCTGGGGATGTGATCCCGAAGCCAGAGAAAGTAATGGCCACCCATGGATTAATAGAAGAACTGAAAACTGGCACAGGGCCACCCTTCCAGGAATTGGCCAGTTATCTGTCCTCGCTCAGCATCACTCACAAGGCCGAGAGGTTTATGCGAACATTAAACAAAGTCATTCGCATTGCACATGCCCGCCAGCAATTCCTGGAACTGGCTATCTTTTCTTTCCTCCGAATATATCGCCAGACACCCCACTCCACAACCAGAAGAGCCCCAGGGCAGCTGTCCATGGGCTGAGTGATCATGGATCATTCGCTATTGCAACCGGATGGGGTGGATGAAAGTTGAGTTCAGGCCCATAGTCTGCACAGAAACGATCAGGCGAGTCACCAGCGCGTAGCGCGGCTGTCCAGTCTCTAAGTGGGCTACGCAGTGTTAATGCAGAATTGTCATGCTAGTAGCAAGTTTCACGTGCCATTCAAACAAGAGCCTTGTACCATCACTCATCAAAAGGGTACGAGACTCACCATCCAGCGAGGTCTAGAGACTCTCACCAGGAACATGTCTTTCATCAAGAGATTTCACCTTCCAAGGGAGCTCTCTACGAAGGGGGTATCAGTCGACCCGTGTTGAGTGACACTCTAAACCCTGGGGAGAGAGACTGCTATATGAGTGAGTCACCAATGACACCCATCATCGAGCCAGAGGTTCCAGATGCCCCTGCTCCCACGGTGGGAGATTCTGCGGAGGTGCCTTCCAGTAACCCATCGGGGCATCGTTCCTGCACCCCGTATGGGCTTCGCCAGAATCCTGAACCGTCCTGCAGATTGAAGGACCATTTAATGTAGGACGTTTCCTTGTTGTTACCTAGCTTTGCCCATGTTGTATATCTGGCTGCTGGGACTCAAGTGCCACGGCCCGAGAGGGGGGTCCACTCCCTAGCCTGCATGTTATTGGTATCCGTTATTGCCTCGTGGGTTTTGAGATTTGTTTTGGGAAGGAATGTAATGTCGCCCCTGTGACGTAACAGGGGTGACTTGTGCGATCCTTCAGGCTTCCCGTCAGGGGAAGGTGAGTTGTCGTGCTAGCCCCCTTCTTTCTGCTGTCCGGAGGGTGGTCCGCACTGCCCCATGCTAGCCCCCTCCTTTCTGCTGTCCGGAGGGTGGTCCGCACTGCCCCATGCTAGTCCCCTCCTTTCTGCTGTCCGGAGGGTGGTCTGCACTACCCCATGCTAGCCCCCTTCTTTCTGCTGTTGGAAGGGTGGTCCGCACTGCCCCATGCTAGCCCCCTCCTTTCTGCTGTCCGGAGGGTGGTCCTTACTGCCCCACGTGACCTTAGCAAATAAAAGGCAGCCGGCGGGATGTGACGTGGTTGTTCACGTACGGCGACGGCTGCGAGACCCGATCTCCTGTGTCCTCTTGTCATTTTGTTAACGCTGCGTGGTCGAGCGTTAGTTAAGGCCCCCACCAACTAAGTGCCGGGTTCCGGGGAGGAGCCACAACGCAACAGGCAGGAGCGTAGCCCATCCCCGCCCCTGCAGCAGAAAAGGAGTTTAGGCAGTGAAGCCCCAGACTTGATCAAGTCAACCCCAACCCCCGCCACCTAAATGAACTCCTCCCAACCCCCTTCAGCTATTCCAATGACGCTCAGAGCAGGTGGGACATGTCTACAGGTTTCTTCCCTGAGTCAGGCAACACTACGGGAACAGCACCGGGTGTCTTCAGATGCACGTGGCTGTTCCACAGGCCAAAGAGTATAGTGCCAATATCGGCAACAGCAATATCCTAGAGAAATAATCATACAAGACACATTCTTTGTGGAGACAATTGCTGCAGGTTTATTTGCATAACAAATATGCCAACATGGTGGGTTATCATACGGGTGATCCCAGGGCAGGCAGCCCCTCTCCACCTGCCCACCTGATGAGCCAAATGACACCGTGGCCCTAGCCAACCGGTGTTTGTCAGATTTGGGGGAGGGGATAGCCCCTCCCACCGGTGGACCGCCAGTCCACCCCCTTACTCACGCCCCAGTTGCTCAGGTCCACAACCGCCCGTAGGACTAACGGGGTGCCGTCGCTCCTCCAGGGTCCAACGCGAGGACGTCCCTGTGGATATTTGGCCTTTGCACTTTTGTGGTGCACGTGCAGAGGGCACCCCTCTGTACCTTACAGCCTCTGGATTGCTCTGTAACTCTGCCACAGCACTGGGTGTGGACACTGTCACCCCAGTGCTCCCCCACTACGATAAGCTTAGTTACCTACACCCTGCTGATTCCAAGGCCTCCCCCAGATCAAGCAAGAACAGGTCCATTCCCACTCTGGACAGGTGTATCCCATATTCCTCAAAACACCCTCTAGATTTAGGCATGGCGCTGTTAACACTCCTACGCGAGGCCGAGAAATGCTAGGTTGCTAAACACCCTTTGTTGAGCACAGCTCCCCATTCTATACAACTAGTCCCGCTTGCACATAAGTTACCTATTACCACTGCACCCCAACAAACCTCAGGTTTCTCACAGGGGTGCCTCTGGTCTACTCAACATTTGCTTGTACATAAAACACCGGATCTGTCGTCTGGCCACTCCCATGGGTAGCTGCGGGCGGATGCCTTTTAACACATTGGGATTCCCATCGTCCCCCGGCATGATGCGCTCCACTGACAGTCCGCCCTGAACACAGGGTGTGCTGCCAGGGCCTGGATTGCCTGACATCTTAATCATGCTTTCCGTACCCGTTCATCCCCAATTTAGTGAGGGGCTTGTGTCAGCATGACCCAGAGAGTAACCCTCTCCCGAAGGGTGAGGGGCCAAGTAGAGGGCATCCAGACCCACTGGGCCATCCATCTATCCCCCAGCTTGGTGCAACCAGAATACCCTTCAACCGAGCCTGGTTGGAGTTTGCTCTTCTTCAAACACCCCAGTAAGGGAGTACCACCCCGGCCCGCATTCCTGGCCATAACTTGGGACAGTAGTCCCCTTGATAGCTGACCACTCCCAAGGATATTAAGCTTCCTCAAGCAACCTGTATCTGAGGACATGGAGTAAACCTGTGAGCGATGTACCTGTACCCTCTTAACTATGAATGCAAAATGTGCTGACAGTTGTCGGTCTATGTGATCCTAACCCTCTATTTCAGCACTAGTGGGTCAAGAGCACCCTTTTGGGAATGGCAAACTCCCGCCCCAGCTGCCTGAATAGAGCCTATTTGTACTCGGTCAAATGACCCGACAGACACCTCAAGCCCGCAGCGAAAAGCTGAGGCCTGCTAACCTGCCCCCAAACTCTGTGCAAGCAACCCTGTGCAAGCTTAGGGAAAGCCTGCCACCCCAAATCCCTCTCCGGCCCCCGGGGGTCGTGCCTTCGCTCCTTGGCCTGAATACTAACCAGGTTAACATAATGGATGGTGTCGAATGACCCATCCCTCGGCGCATGCTTGCAACCTTTCCCCGCCTCACTAAAGTCAGTGAAAACATGTGCAGGGGGCATGCCGAGCAAGTCGTCCCCATTTGCTGGCCCAGGTCCCCACCCTAACGTGGTGTAGGCCCCGGGTAAGACTCCAGCTGACGTGTCCTGGAAGCAGGCCTGTGTGTAGAAAAGCTACAGGAGTGGAGAGAACCATACAAGCAGTAGCCTGCCCTTACAAACCATGGGAATGCCCAATGTCCAATAACTTGCAGCCTTTGCTCTTTGTGCTGCTGCCCTCCCTGTGCCAGTGCTCCGGTCCTCTGCTTCAATAGCGAGCCCCCCCACTGTTTTCCCCCTGGGGGCTCCCGATAGTGGGAGATGGTGAAAATGTCCTGCTGTCTTGGCCATGACATGATAGCCACCCCCTTGCTCTGGTCAATACAACTTTGGATGTTGAGTGATGACCATGTGCGGTACCAAGAGATTCCCAAGCGTTGGGGGTTCAAACCGCTCATCGTATACTGCCCAGCAGTGGAAGATTCCCTGCTCCTTCTAATTAGAGGCCTGAGTGTACCATACCGCCAGATACAGCTTCCTGCCAACCTAAAGTCAGCAAACCATGCAGGGTAGCCTGCAAAGATGAGCCCCCCCCGTGAAGTGGGTGCTGCATGGTTCACCCCCTTCTGTCATGGCGTCCATGGATATAATCCACCCCTCGCCTTACCCTCATCTTGTGGTGCAGCACTAGGGGAGGTAATGGAAGGAAAGGGATGGGCGTGCCGGTGTCTAGGTGGTCACTGGAGGATGCAAGAAATTCTGCAGGTCATGTGCTGTGCCGCGCCTTAATTACACACGCATTACCACCCCGCGCTGAATACAGCATGGCGCTCTGCCCATGTCACTGCTCACCTGTTTAGAGTCCTGAGCAGGAAAGGACACATGACACGCCGAAATATCTTGACCTTGCTCCTGCCGCGCTGCATCAAATAACAACACCGCTGCTGACCGTGACACTTGTGCAACTAAGTGCCAGGACTAAAGTCAGGCGGCCACCTCAGTGTGTACCCCACACAGCTCCTGCCGTACTGCTAGCCATCGTAACATCACAACTACTAACCCCGGCACGTGCTAGAGTGCACGTCGGGCTGTTCCAGGCCCCCTAAGCTATGAGAATGGCTCGGGCCGCAGGTAATAGTAATTCCAAGTATGGTGGATAAACAATGCCTGTTGTGGACATCTCCACACTGGACAGGCAGCGCAACTAGTGGCAGACTGTCACAAGCGCTGGTGTTGACAATTCATTGACAGCGCCGCGCACCCGGAACCACACAGTCAAAATTAGCACAGGGAACTTAATGCTGAACTTCAGCAGCGCAGGCCATGGCAGCACATTTGAAAGTCCCGTGTTGACTTTCTCACATTGTGGGTTTAGACAAAACGAGGGTGGCAATTCAATGCCCGGTACAAACAAGTGGAAACACTGACTTTTGATGGCGGGGTGAAACTGAAGGAGTCGCTCCCCTGCAGTATTCAATATACAATATAATCGCTTACACTGATCTGTGGCTGAGTGCAGAAATTGTCATATTGTACCTCAGAATGTAACCCTTCCCCGGACAGGCGACCGAGGTTGCATTGTATACCTTTACCTTCCTCTGAATTTTCTGGTCTTTCCTAAGTGTGTTACTTCACTCCCCACCTTTGTGCGGACATCCACGTCAGAGTGGTTGAGGTTCTGCTCAGTTTACTACTCTATGTCAACTGTGGGAGTATGACGCAATTGGATTCTGAAATTAGTGAGCTCAGTGCTTGAAGTAAGGCATTTGGACAGAGTTGAGACGTCTGTGGAAGGGAAGGGGACATCGGACAAAACCTTTCCTTATAACACTAATGTATCCAGCCTATCAACTGCACGCCACATAATGCACGTACCGTATGTGCTTTATTGAATATAGCTGTAAAGCAGAGACACGTGTGGCAACAGTACCCAAGGATATATTTAATATACCAATAAAAAAGAAAACGTTGATGCGATCAATGGCTCTTAACCATGTCCAGGGGACCAGTTCCCGAACCTGGCCTCCCTCACCAAATCTGAAAGATTCTCAGACAATCCCAACAGACTTCTGCTGATTGGAAAAATTACACAGCTGTATGACCAGTAGGCGAAGATTAGGCGCTATGGAATAACCGCATCAGCTAAACCTACACAGGCAACTTTTGACGCAAAACATTCAGAACTGCGGCTCACCAGAACACGAACTGCGCATACACGCGGCTGAGACACTAACTCGCTGCCTGATGTAACTGACGTGTTTCCACCTACCATTAGAGGATCTGGTTCGAATATGGAGGGCAGAGGATCTGGGATCAAAACACATTGAACAAAGCTGCCAACGTTTTAGATTGCTATGTGTGACCTTTTCATAATTCAGTGTAATGAGTGAAAATGAACCAACTATGAGTGACACTTATTCACGAGCACAATCAAGCCAAGAAGACGGTGAAAGCATAAATATCCGAAATTGCACCAGTTCGAGCAACAAAACCCCAAGATGATCGTCCCGCTGCTGCAGAGCACCAGGAACGGAAGGGCCCTTGGTGCTGTAAGTTTGCAGATTTGGAAGGAGAGGCGCACCGAGCGGCTCCCCCCACACACAGATGCAGCCTGTGGTGAGTGTAGAGTAATAGGTTTGTTTTTCCAAACTCAATGTTATAAGCAACGGACTTTAACTGACTGCGGAATGTGACCAGCCGCATGGAACGATATTCCTTTTCAATTCCACTTTATACACAAAATAATGAAGCTGCAACTGTGACTGGAAAATTATCTTCACAACAGACACATAAACTCCCTCCCTCAATTGTGCCAGTATCGCAGCACATCGTAAAGCTCGGACTGCTTACAACGCTCCTCTCAGCAATCCTATCGCACCGTATGACTTGAATCGCAGGAGATCACCCAGTTACACTGTAAATATGTCTAGGCGATGCCCGCCGTACTCCTTAAAATGGGTTGTCGGTGCGACACACAATGAAATGACACGTGTGCGATGATGTCCATGCCCGAAGGGGACCACCTGCTTCCATTACAGGGCTGGCTTTAGAGCTGGTGACGCCCGGTGCGACTGCTGCAGATCAGGGCATACAAATTCTCCCTACTTCCACGGATAGAGTAATTTCACAGATACACGCACATGCACTCATCATACGCTTGGGCCCATTTCACTAACATGCACTCGATTACTCTATTAGCACTGGACATGAGAGAAACTCCTGAAACACCCTGTATCTACAGTAAGGTCAATGCGATCAGATTGATACTGTCCTGAGTCATGATATAAACAACAGTAATCACATTAGAGTATTCAATAAACGACAAGAAATAACCACCAACACTGTAATTCATAAATGGTATTTTATCTAAAATTAGTTCAAATGAAAGTCAATCAATAGCAAAATCATTATTCTCATAGTTACCTATTCTAGCTAAATGTCATAAATGGGTCAGGACAGGTCTCTCAGTAAAGTCTCCCGAGTCGCCGTCCTCACAGGATGGATCCTCACCAACGCAGGTTTGGGAAGAAGTGGCCTTAGACCCTCTCTAGTCTAACAATATTTATAATAGAACTTACAAAATAAAGGAACATAAAAATTCTAAATGTTCATTGAGTCACCAAGTGAAACGAGCAGGAAAGGATGTTGCGTTGCAACATTTGTAAGAACCTCCGCTCAGAAAAATCACAAAAATAAAAAGACGGAAGAAGGAAACTCGACTTTTGCAAAAGATACTTTCATGAATACATTTCCTCGGAACTATAGCGAAGCGAAGCCACCGCTGTAATCACAAAGTTCATTGTGGCTTTCCTTTCCTCCAAGGACATTTGGAAGCTTGCCTAGAGTCGCTGTCATCACGGAAACTTTCAAACTCCAGCAGAAGCCATGGTCAGGTGACTTTCAACCATGTTCAGCAAGGCCTTCTGACATATTCACATTCACTCGAGTGCAGGCTGTAAACGGCAGCCATCTTGTTTTAGGCCAAAACGAACCATCTTAATTGAAAGAAACACAAACAACGTTACTACATCATCGCAATGATTAAACAGTGTTAATTCCCACTAATACCCTTATGTGTATGTAATTAACTAGCCATCTGCGACATAAATAAGCATTAGCACACGTTATTATTTAAAAGCATCAACATAAAACAAATAGCACACTTATATTAAATAACCGCACATATTATTAAGCAACATATATGCATTCCCACGTGTAGTTTCTCTTGTTAATGGTATTGATTAGTCAAAGTTTCTCACAAAACCAATAATTATCGATTATAGATTAATAATTTTAGTCTTGACATATAGACAAAACCGGAGCTTAAAACCCGATAAATTTTCAACAGAGAACCCTGCTCCAGCACGACAATGGTTGTTGGGCCCCCCAATGACCACCTTCACCAGGGATTACCACAGCACCACCCTTTAACAGGGCCCAAGTCTCCATAACCACTCTCTCTCAGATGCATATATAGCGCCACTCATACCAGTGTAGGGTGTCAGAGCACTTTGCATCACACACACCTTACACAAAGACAATCAATCATACATGTGTAACTCAACGTATTGGAAATGTTACATAAGACAGATGACTACGTGGTGTAGAAGCCACATGTCATCCATACTGGTAGGCCGGATAGTTTAATAGTGCTTGGTCTGGAGAAGCACAAACTCAGAATTTAAAAAGCAACACCATAGTTGGGGGTTCTCTTTAATAATGAGAATACGTTTCTGCCTAAATTAATCCTTTTTTCAACATTAATCTTTGCTCAGATCCATACTTTGCAGGGTGCATGCAGATTTTTGATAAAAGTTAATAGTTCTGTCCATTTACAAAGTGCAAAGAATGTAAATAGGTCAATGGGTTCCTACTTTTGAAAGAGACATCATTTTTTTTCTTGCAGTTTATAAATTCAAATCCTATATTAGGATTTTAACCTATAAATTGCGAGTAAAAAAATGATGTCTCTTTTAAAACGAGTAGCACACTGACCTATTTACATTGTATGCACTTTGTAATCTGCTCGGTACTTTTTTCCTGCAACAGGCATATTAACCCTATGCACTACTTTATAGTGGTTCAAAACCCAAATTGAACAAAACTCCGACCTCTCTTCAGGAAGAACATTAATTACAGGATTTATCCTGACATATTTTTGCTGCCCAGAAATTGCTGGAGCAAAGGAGCGAAGCAGCAGCAGGTTCTTTGAAATAAAAATAAACTTGCAAACACAGCGCCCCCTGAAAGCCAGCCCTGTTCCGTTATACCCATGATCCCCCACCTGCAAGCAAGGTTTGCACCAATATGGCATCAGTCTCTTCTGTGTTCCTCCCCCCCAAAAGGACATACAATACATGGAGTATCCCTGGCATTACATGTTGGACACGGGGAGATTGAGGGAAATGCCCAGAATCACAGGTTTGCAAACCACCGCCAAGACTCGAACCAGAGTTAGGGCAGACCAGGTCCGGGACACGAGCACAGTGAGCAGGCCGGACGGGTGGGGCGGATTACCCCTGCCCGGCTAGCCTTGACTCCCCCCTCCCCATCGGCCGGTACCTCCCGCAAATCAACCTAACTAAGAAGTCATCCGGCCATAAGCGGCACGGTGGAGGCACGGGCAAATCCATTTCCACTCGCCCCCTAATCCAGCAATGTCTCAACCGCTGTGCGGGGGGGTTGGAAACGAGGCTGCGGCTCAGAAATGATCGCGGTATCGCTTGGTGTACTCACTTGCTGTTCTAAACCCAAAGGTCCCACTGCAGCCTACCCTCAGGGGGGTGGGGGTTGTTATGAACCAAGCTTGCCTCTACCAGGATGGGTTAGCTCATTTGCGTGCTGCCATGTATACCCACCGCCGCTCCATTTCTCTTCCAAGTTGCAAAGAACTGGCAACAGCGGGACTCGGGGGTCACTTAAGTGGGGCGTGGCCAAAGTAACTGAGGGCGTCCTTGAAACACGTCCGTTCCGAAACTGTGTTAGGACTAGTGTGCCACCCTACCTGTCTATGGCCGTTTCGTTCACTGCATCCAGGTGATGATATGACAAGTAACCTCATACCTCAAGCCAGTCAGGCCTGCTGGCATTCTACTGGATGTGGTAGTATGTTAGAAGGGCTAGCCCCAGGGGAGGACAGAATATGTGCTTGACCACCCTGCGCCCACCCTTCCGGGAGAAATAGCCGAGCATCGGTCGGAGACCCCTTCAGGACTGGATCTCACACCTAGGATCGTACACGTGCTTCAGCACCAGGCAACACAGAGACACCACACCGTAGATTCTGGAATACGTATGCTTTATCTAGCAATATCAGGATCTTTATGATCCGCAGGAGTATGTACAAGTAGAGCAAGGGCTCACAAGTCTCGGTTGGGGTCGGGGTAGCGGGACAGTCTTAGGATCTGGGTCAATGCGGAAGCGTATCCGGCGCACAGCTCTCAATCCTCGAGCCGGGGGATACGAGATGATCTTTGGGGGTCCAGCCGGACCGGAATGTCTCTTGAGTGTGTGTCCGCTCTGCAGGACTCGAGTCCGGGTGTCGGAGGTCGGACAATCTTCCAGGAGCCGCGAGTCACTCAGCAGGGCTCAGAGTTCTCTAGGGTGCAAGGTGAGCCGCGACCACGTCAGCAGGGCTCGGATGTCGTTAGGCAGAAGTCCGTCTCTGCCAGGTAGAGCCGCGACGCTGTCTGCAGGGCTCACCAAGGTTCCAAGAGTTCCGTAGGATGTTGTGGGGATGTTCTTCAGCCGCGACCACATCAGCAGGGCTCGTTCGTTCCAGGATTCAACTGCCGAGGGTCCCCGGGCGCCCCTTGTTATAGGTCGACTCCTCTTTGATGTCCGGAGTCCTCACGGGCAGGGGTCTTAGTGCCTGGGGGTCGTTTGTTGGGGGTTCCTGCCACGCGGCCCGTTGATCCTTTCAAAGCGGGGTCGGGAGGGATCCCAGACACGCAGCAGGCGTGGAGCCAGCCCTCAGGGTAGCCGGAGGGCGATCGAAACCCTCTCCTGGGAGGAGGCCAGGTGTGAATGAAAACTACTCCTCCCTCTCCTGCTCACCAGGAGCTCTCTCTCCCCCCAGCCGGCATGGCGCGACTAGGCCGGGGTTGCGCTTGGGTCGAGGCGGCCATCGGGGGTGCTGGGCCGGGTACTGGAGGCCGCGAGGCCGAGGGCATGGGAAGGGTGCCTGGTGTCGGGAAGATGGAGGGGAGGACAGGGGTAACCCCGGGTTCCGGGTCGGGGAGGCTACGCTAGTCAGTGTAGTGTGGGGTGTAGGGGGTAGCCTGGTGTCGCTACGGGTCTGAATGGGCCACGCCACGAGGCCGGGTCCAACACGCGTCCCCCCCAGCTGAAGGCCGGAGAGAACTGCCCGTCTTCTTGGGGGTTCTCTTCGCTGAGGCGGAAGAATCTGGAGAGGCCGTCAGCGTTGGCGTGGTCGTTGCCAGGGCGATGCTCTACTGTGAAGTCCATCCCCTGGAGGGAGATGGACCATCGTAGCAATTTGGGGTTCTCCCCTCTCATCTGCATGAGCCACCGTAAGGGTCGATGATCCGTCTGGCCTTGGAAGTGGGTTCCGAGGAGGTAGGGTCGCAGTTTCTTTAGAGCCCAGACTACGGCGAACGCCTCGCGTTCAATGGTGCTCCATCGTTGCTCTCGGGGCAGTAACCTTCGGCTAATGAAGGCCACGGGCTGATCTACGCCTGTCTCATTGAGCTGGGAGAGGACGGCTCCGATGCCATGCTCGGAAGCATCCGTTTGGACCACAAACTCTTTGGAGTAATCGGGGGCTTGGAGCACAGGGGCTGTACACATGGCGAGTTTCAGGGCGTCGAACGCCTCCTGGCAAGCAGGGGTCCACTGTACCTTTTTAGGTTGTCTTTTGGACGTGAGCTCCGTGAGAGGTCCTACGAGGCTGCCGTAACCTTGAATGAACCTCCGGTAGTAACCAGTGAGGCCCAGGAAGGCTCGGACTTCGGTTTGGGTGGTTGGTGGCTCCCAGGCCAGGATGGCATGAATCTTAGGTTGGAGAGGGGCGACCTGCCCTCTGCCGACCTGGTGCCCCAGGTAGACCACCGATCCTTGCCCAATCTGGCATTTGCTGGCCTTCACTGTGAGGCCGGCTTGGCGCAGGGCCCCCAAGACCCTCCGGAGGTGCTGGAGGTGCTCACCCCATTCGGAGCTGAATACCGCAATATCGTCCAGATAGGCGGCGCTGAATTCTTCCAGCCCGGCCAGGACCCTATTCACCAGTTGCTGAAAGGTGGCCTGGGCATTTTTCATCCCGAATGGCATCACTCGGAAGCGATAGTGCCCATCCGGGGTGGAGAAGGCGGACCGCTCCTTGGCACCCTCCGTGAGTGCAATCTGCCAGTATCCGCAGGTCAAATCGAAGGTGCTGAGAAACTGAGCAGACCCAAGGCGGTCAATGAGCTCATCTGCGCGGGGGAGAGGGTGAGCGTCTGCGCGGGTGACCGCATTGAGCCCCCGGTAGTCCACGCAGAACCGTAGTTTTGCCGGCAACACCAGGGGCAGCTGCTTTCGGGACCAGAACCACGGGGCTGGCCCAAGGACTGTCTGTGGGCTCGATCACCCCGAGAGATAGCATCTTTGATACTTCTGCCTGGATGCAGGCCCGGACTCGGTCGGGGACGCGGTAGGCTCGGTGCCGTACCGGTGGGCACGTCGTGGACACACCAGTCGGTGACCTTGGGGACGAGGGAGAACAGGTCGGAGAACTGGCCCAAGAGCCGGCGGCAGTCCTCGTGTTGTCGGGGTGTGAGGGAGGGGGAGAGGATCACCCCCTCCACGGAGCCGTCTTTTTCTTTGGCCCGCAGGAGGTCAGGAAGAGGCTCCATTTCCTCTTCCGCCCCGTCGTCTGTGGCCAGAAGCAAGCTCAACTCCGTCCGCACGAAGTGAGGCTTGAGGCGGTTCACGTGGAGGACCCGAAGAGGGTTCCGAGGGGACTGGACGTCCACCACGTAGGTCACCTGACTTTTCCGTTCGACCACCTTGAAGGGCCCGGTCCATTTGTCTTGGAGGTCGCACTGCTTCCCGGGGGCCATCACCCAGACCCGCTGCCCGGGCTGGAACTCGACCAGCGTGGCGTTCTGGTCGTACCAGCGCTTCATTTCTTCCTGGCTCGCCTCGAGGTTGGCCTCGGCCAGCTCTCGGAAATTCCGAGTCTGGTTCCTGAGAGTCAACAGGTACCGGAACACATCCTGTGGGGGGTTCCGGGGTGCCGTCTCCCATCCCTCTTTGACCAAGCTCAGGGGGCCTTGGACTGGGTGCCCATACAGCAACTCAAATGGGCTGAACCCCAAGGACTTCTGGGGGACTTCCCGGTAGGCGAACAGGAGGCAGGGGAGGAAGACGTCCCACTTATGCCGCAGGGGCTCCTCGAGACCCATGATCATTCCCTTCAGAGTCCTGTTAAACCGCTCCACTAGACCATTGCCTTGGGGATGGTAAGGGGTAGTGAATTTATACGAGACTCCACACTGTTGCCACAGGGATCTCATATATTTGGAGATAAAATTGGTACCTCGGTCGCTCACGACCTCTCGGGGGAACCCTACCCGGGAGAAGAACCCCATTAAGGCCCGGCCCACCGTGGGGGCCATGACGGTGCGGAGGGGGATGGCCTCCGGGTATCGTGTGGCATGGTCCACTAGGACGAGGATAAAGCGGTGACCCTGGGCGGTCTTGGGATCCAGGGGCCCCACGATGTCAATTCCGACCCGCTCAAAGGGGGTACTGATGACTGGGAAGGGTTGGAGGGGGGCCTTGCGCTTCCCTCCACTTTTACCACTAGCTTGGCACGTGGAGCAGGACTTGCAGTGGGCCTCTACGTGGGCTCGCATTTTTGGCCAATAAAAGTGCGTTACTAGGCGATGGTAGGTCTTGTCCTGGCCCAAGTGGCCGGCCAGGGGTACATCATGGGCCAAGCCCAGGAGGAAGTCTCGGAAGCGTAGGGGTACCACCAGGACCCGGGCTGACCCTAGCTCGGCAGCCCGCTGTTCGCTATACAGGAGGTCATTCTCCCAATACAATAAGTGGGTTCCCGTTTGGTCACCCGCGGCTTGGGCGGCGGCCTGCTGCCGGGGTCCGACCAGGGAAGGACAGGTCGCTTGTTCTCTGCAGAACTCCACTCGGGAGGGGCCCCCATCGTGGCGCCACTGGGCCAACTCGGTCAGATCACCTAACTCCGTGATCTGCGCGTGGTCGGGCTGAACAGACCCGTCATCGGCGGGGGGATCTTCTCCTGGGGATAGGGGGTGAGGTTCAACAGGATCATCTCCGGGTTGGGCCATGGAGGGGGTGCTGGGGGTTTCGTCCTCGACTCCCCCGCGGGGGGGTAGTCGGGCCGCCATGGATCGGGTGGTTGCGCACACCCATTCTGGTAGACCCATCATCCCGAGGTGGGTCTTGCGCTCGACCTGTCTCCAGGGGGAACTTTCCAGGTCGTTTCCTAGGAGGCAGTCCATGGGTTGTGCGGTTCGGACAGCCACCCGCAAGGTTCCGGTTACTCCCCCCCATTCGAATGGTACCAGGGCCACCTTACACAGACTCTCAGTGTTGTCGGAAGCTATCACAGGGCAAAAGACATTGGGGATGATCTGGTCCGCTTGGACTAAGTGGCTGAGGACACCAGTGATGCTCGCCCCGGTGTCGCGAAGGGCCTCCACCGGGTGGCCGTTGACCTTTACAATCTGGCGGTACTTCTTGGTGTTTGTGGGTAGAGGGGCCCCGGGAATCTTATCTCGGTCTCCTAGAGAGACTAGGGCCATGGCTGCAGGTTCCCATCCCTCGGGGTCCTCAAACTCCTCCCCTAGGGTCAAGGTGGCCATGTGTCGCGCTGGGGGAGTTGTCGTGGGGGGTTTCTGGGCCATGGGGTACTGAGGGTCGCTGGCGTAATGCCCTAGCCGTTGACAGCGGAAACATGTGATATTCACCCGGGGCCCTTATCTGCCGGGGGTGGCGGCACTGCCTGGCGGAGGAGCTGGGAACCCCGGGGGTGGGTTCCTCGGGGGGCTACGCGGGGGCCCGGATGGGAACTCCCTCGGTTTCCCTTGATTCCCCCCCCTCTCTGACAGGGAGGTCCTTGCTGGCTGCGGGTGTAGTCTCCTACGGGGTTCCGGGGGACCCGGGTGTTTACCCAGCGATCTGCTTCGACGGCCAGCTTCCTCGGGTCTCTGAGTTTGCTGTCGAGCAGGTGCTGGAGTAGTTCTACAAAACAGTTGGTGGACAAGTGTTCCCAGGCAATGAGGTCGGTCAATTCTTCGAAGGTGGTTACCTTGCTGCCCTTGATCCACCCTTCCAGCGCTCGGCTGTAAAAGTTTACGTATTCCACCCAGGTGGTGCCTGGGATCTTTCGGCAGTCCCGGAACCGCTGCCGATACATTTCGGGGGTGGGGCCGTATTTCGTGAGGAGGGCCTCCTTCATGTGGCTGTAGGATGTTTGCATGGAGGCCGGTAGGTCGAGGAGGGTGTCTCGTCCTTCGCTCAGGAATCGCCCCCACAACCCGGCCCCCCAGTCCTTCTGTGGAATGCGGTGGGAGGTCATGGCTACCTCGTAGGCTTTGAACCACTGCTGAATGTCATCATTCCGATAGTACTCTTTGACCACATCCTTAGGGATGTGGACTTTCGGTTCCCCCAGGGGTGCGGGTTCTTGGCCCCCCGAGGGTCGAGCTCTCTCGCTCCGTGCTCTGAACTCTATTTCCTTCAAGCTGCGCTCGTGCTCCAGCCGAAGTTTCTTTTCCTCGTGTTCCCGTTGTAACTTCTTTTCCTCTAGCTCGCCTTGTACTCGGAGTTGTTCTACCGCTAGCTTTTTTTCGGCTAGCCTTATCTCGCCCTCTATTTTCAGTTTGGCCATTTCTAGTTCATGACTTCGGTCCCTTTCTCTGTCTGTGGCGTCTTCCGGGGACAAGCCCCCACCCGCTGCGTTGCCTTGCGCTTGGGGGTTATTGCTTGTTCTCGGGAAGCTCCTGAGCTCGTCCGGCCGCTCTGTCTCCTCACCGAGTTCGTCCAGTCGGGGAAGGGAGGCCCCGGACTCCACCCAGGCTTTCAGGGCTTGTTGCATGTCTTCCTTGGTGTTTAGACCAGTGGTAGCGATCTTCCGTTGTTTGCAAAATTGTTTCAGCTCCTTATGTGTATATTCTTCTAACCGCTGTACACAAAACGTAGCGCTCGCGTCGGTTTCAGTGGTGCTCATGGTGGCTTCTTCTGTTGTCTTTGTTCGGTAGTGCGTCAGCCGTTCATTATACGATCTCTAGATTGCAGGCTCGGATCCCGTCGCTTGCCAAAAGTGTTAGAAGGGCTAGCCCCAGGGGATGACAGAATATGTGCTTGACCACCCTGCGCCCACCCTTCCGGGAGAAATAGCCGAGCACCGGTCGGAGACCCCTTCAGGACTGGATCGTACACGCTGCTTCAGCACCAGGCAACACAGAGACACCACACCGTAGATTCTGGAATACGTATGCTTTATCTAGCAATATCAGGATCTTTATGATCCGCAGGAGTATGTACAAGTAGAGCAAGGGCTCACAAAGTCTCGGTTGGGGTAGGGGTAGCGGGACAGTCTTAGGATCTGGGTCAATGCGGAAGCGTATCCGGCGCACAGCTCTCAATCCTCGAGCCGGGGGATACGAGATGATCTTTGGGGGTCCAGCCGGACCGGAATGTCTCTTGAGTGTGTGTCCGCTCTGCAGGACTCGAGTCCGGGTGTCGGAGGTCGGACAATCTTCCAGGAGCCGCGAGTCACTCAGCAGGGCTCGGAGTTCTCTAGGGTGCAAGGTGAGCCGCGACCACGTCAGCAGGGCTCGGATGTTCGGGTTCCGGGTCAGGGAGGCTACGCTAGTCAGTGTAGTGTGGGGTGTAGGGGGTAGCCTAGTGTCGCTACGGGTCTGAATGGGCCACGTCATGAGGCCAGGTCCAACATAGTATGAGCTGGATAAGTAGCACTCGAGAAGGTCCACAATCCTTACACCAGCCTGAGCAGACCAGGGCTGGGGCACAAACCGGGATCCACCGGCCGGCATGGAGGGGGTCGAGGGACCCCTGTGACCGCCCAGCTCGGTAACCCCGGTTCCCTGCATCAGTCAGGCCCCCATTCCTGCAATCTCTACCCCCACCAGAGGCTCCTGCACTCAGGCTCCACTCCCGACCACGTGAAGAGAAAGTTGCCGGGGTGGCGGAGTCTCTGCGGGTGTAGAACCCGTGCGATGTGGAGCTGCAGGGGCCGCCCTCGTTGTGACTGCGCACCACCGGCGCTAAAACCCCCCCTGTCGGGCCTAGCACCAGGAGACCTGTGCGCCCCGAGAAGCCAAGGTAATGGACCTGCCCTGCAGCCCCCCAAGGCTGACAACTCTGCCGCCGTCATACCTTCTGCCTTATTCCCTGCACATTGCCTTTGACACTAGGGTGAGGTCAGAACCCCTGCACTCTGCGCCAGGTAGAGTAGCAACGATAGTCGCTATACACCCAATAAAGCACGGAATCACGGGTCCCCCGACCGCCTCATGGGCCCAAAGAACCCGTGGGCGTCCATGCCCCTAAAGGCCTTACAGCGTCCAACCCCGGATGCCTCCTGCCGCAACACCCTATGCCAACTCTACCCCAGGTCCGGAGAAGGAACCACAAGGGTTGTGACCTGCTCCGCCAGGCTCTGGTTGATCGTGGGGAGGGACAGTGTCAGCGGCGGAGGCCCGACCCCTAGTACCACTATTACTCCGTGCCTGGAGCTGCGGGCGAGGGAGGGAGCTGGACAACGCTTGGTGCCCCCCCCGCATCATGAGCAGACGACCCACCCCGGCCCAGACCCCATTAACTATAGGCCATCTCCCAATCTGTTAAATGGTAGCGGCAGTTTCAGTCGATAACCTTTCAAGTATTGCCCGGCGGTAATCCCCTCTTATACCATTCGATGATTAACCAACAATAGAGGCAGGCGCCGGAGACTGGAAGGCAGGAAACAAAGTTTTATTCCGTCGGAGCAGAACACATCAGATTGGACAGCAAGGTATCGTCTCGAGGTGCTCTAACCACATCTCTGAGGCCTGGCCTCTTATACACAGGTTTATTGCTTTATTACACGTGGTACATTCTTATTGAGACTTTGATGTACGGAAAGACATCCTTGGAATCCCCACTTCAAGCTTGTTCCCACACATATCTACAGTGGAAGTCCCCACCCCACCCACAGTAGGAGATGGCTATCACACAGCTGGACATTCCGCCAATTCCCGGGGGTGTGTGCGACTGGTCGGGTCTCAGGGGGTGGGGGCCTTGATCTACTGTAATCCCTTTGATGTGAGGTGTTTCCCTTACAGTAGGGGCAATAAACTGCATCCGCAGGGCTAGGTGATGGCCTGGGATCGGTTCGGACAATCGGGCGCAGAGGAAGGGGGTTATCAAAAGGATGTATGACCATGTATGGGATGAAAGGAGGTGTTGGTCAGACGCGGGATGTGGTTCCATGGCAGGGTCGCGCAGAAGGAGAGGGTTTATGGCCCATGTATGAGAGAGCGGGGGTGGCCGGCGCGCGGGGGATGTTTGCAGCACCTGAGGGACGCGCTGGCGATCGGCAATGAGACCATGGTGCCTAAAATGGCCGTCGCGCGTTTTCTGCGTGTGGCGCCTGGGGAGAGACAAGATGGCGCAGATAATGTTCAGATACGAACTAAATTTCCACAGTCCTCCCTTTTAACATATCTCGCCAGCTTGTTTAGTTCGGATCTATCCCCATAATACCATGTACTTCTACTTCATACAGGGCTTTCATTCGTTCTGCTTCAAAGTTCAGAGTCTTAGGGCAGACAGGAATAATCTGACGCAATTGTACATAATTACATGCAGTTGATGTGATAGGCGAGGAGGTAGCGCATACAAAATTACATCAGCTGCGTCATATGTCAGACCCAGAGATAGGAGGAGGGAAGCTCGCTTGAACACAAACATGATACCGTAAAGTAAAAAATGTTCTGGCAAAACAAGGAATATTACGTACATTACTTAACACCTAGACTTCGTGTGGGTCAAACTAGACAGCATAGTCATGTGCACGGCTGATGTTATACGATTATCATTATACAAAGTTAACGTTTCTTAACTATCAGTGTACAGTTGGAAATGACCGATGTAATATCTTGAAAACTCGATTGGAAGATAGTCAATACGAAAGTGGTTGGGAGAGGAATTCAACTCAACATGAGTTACAGTCAGAGGGGGGGGGGGGCAATGTCCAAAAGGGAGTTCTTCTTTCCAGTGTCCTATTACAGCGAGCCTTCACTGGTAAGCTCTCATTGTTCTTCTTCTTTCGTTGGCACTGTTGAGCACCGGCGGTGGAGCTAAGGTCCAGCTCAAATCCAGGTTTTCACGTTGCAGGGTGTGACCATTCTTTGCTCTCGGATCACAGTCCTGTTTTGTCCTGTTCCCTAACTGGTCTTATCATAGGTACCTTGAGACGGGGTACCCGCATTTCGTTCTTCTTTTGTCAAGTCAAGTTCAAAATCCCATATGAAAAAGGGGGGGGGATAGGGGCGTGCTTTGGGAGGCCGAGGGAAGAGGGGGTGGAGTGGGATCGGATCAAAAAGCGGACCAAGGAGAGCAGAATCTTTTAGCACTGAGCCCATCAATCGGGCTCGACGGGCTGGGACTTCAGGCACGAGCTGATCAGTGAGCAGGGGGCTTCAGGATAGCCCTTCTTTCTATCGCTTTCCATGCTGAGAATGGTGCCTCGTCCCGCATCCTTTTGCTCTGTGGCTCCCCTTTGGTCGAGGCCATAGATGTTCCATGATCCGCAGCCAGGCTGTGCGTCACGTCCGACCCCTCTCCTCCGATGGCCGCATGTTATCTTTGAATGAGTACAAGAAACAAAATCTTAGAGAACTGGTAGGGAAGACGTTTACACACTTCATTCTCTCTCCCAACCCCAAGTAGTCGGGGAAACGTTTATCGGTCACTCTATGGTGGATGTCTATTAACTCTTATGTCGGTGTGTGCTACTAACTCATTAATCATTGCTGTGGTGCAGGTTTGCGAGTGTTCCTGTAAATTTCCATCATCAGGTCTGCTAGGTGTTGATTCCTGTACCTTATAAACGTGGCAAGAAGTCTGACATCTATCAACTTCCTGGTCTATCAAAATTCGAACCGGCTTCTCCGGCAGAGACTCGTCTTTCTAACACAAGCCCTGTTGATTCATATTTTTCTCCAGGGACTGCTAAGTTTATGAAAAAGTGTGAGGTGCTACTGTCATGGGCTCACAAATATCTGTTTCGGGGAGGGACACAAGCTAAACATTTTTCTTGCTGGAGACAATAGTTAACCTTTATCAGTTCTAGGCGATGTATCTTTAAAAACAAGGTCATCAGCTGTATTGCTTAAAATATCCAGGGACGGCTAGTACAGAACCTGGACTATTCTGGAAGGATGGGGTGTTTAGACGCTCTATTTCTGTGCAATGGGCGGGGCGATTCTGAGCGATGGAGGTGGAGTCGTTAGAGCCCTAAAACAACAAAAACCACTGACATATAGATCCCGTTATAATGGCCAGATTGGGAGACATCAGTCGTCTTACCTGTCCTTTCTTTCTCAGCCAATTAAGTTCCATCATTTACAGAAAGGAGAGGTAGTAGTGTGGCAAAATACGGTCGTTTTGCTTCTGTCAATTTGTTCGAACACTGTCGTGTTTAGGCCAATTATGCATATACTGAGGAGGTACAGTGTTGTCATCTAATCAAAAAGAGGGCAAGGGAGCCTTCAGCGAGGGAGAGAGAGAGAGAGAGAGAGAGAGAGAGAGAGAGAGAGAGAGAGAGAGAGAGAGAGAGAGAGAGAGACGTGCGCATCAAGTAGGCTATTTGGTACACGTACGACATAAAACGAGAGAGAGAGAGAGACAAACGTGTACGATAATAGGCTACTTGGTGTACACACAACATAGAGCAGCACGGGTCAGTTTTACATACAAAAACACAAGCTGGGGGAGAACATAAATTCAACGTTCACGTACACACAAATACCGGATAGGGTGTAACAGTACATACATCAAGCACAGCAAGTTTCTGGTGTAAGTCACCCTCCAATTTACTAGCTTCCGGGAGAGGGAGAGTCGTTTCTACAAACGAGGAGTTACCATATTCGGGCTTATTTTCCCATCCCCTTGATCGATAGACAAGCATTTCAGTCATACAAAGACGTTCTCTCCAGCGACCCAGGCATATGCAATACATACACATTCATACCGTACAATCAGGGCACGTACGCACAGTCATACCATACAGTTTTTTACGTTCCCAGTGATGGTCTGCACTCCACGCACCATCTCACAGCGCTTATCTATGTCTTTCCCTACATGGAGCACGGTGCGGTCCATGTCCACTCCATTCTTCATTCGGAACTCCGATGTAACCTACAGAGAAGAAGAGAAGGGGGGGGGGGGCAGCATTCAAAGCACATCAGCGCGCATAAACACGAAAAAGTTCTACTTACCACGTACCAGACTAGCTGCAGGAACGTATAATACCACAGATCTTGACTATCCTTTTCGCATTTTTTTTTTTCTGTGTACTATATCCTTCCTTTCTACTATACCAAAAATGCTTCATTTTATTTGTCCCTAAATTCGAGTTCCCTCTTCGTGCATTTGTTTCTCAATTAGTCGTATTATGGGACAAAAATACCATACCTTACATTCGGCAGATACCTTAAGCTACAGTCAACCATTTTCTAACAACTCTGGAAAAAGACAGGTGTGATGGATACAAATTTTCATCAATCCAAAATTCAGGCAAAGGGTCTGCATTATCTGTCTTCTATTGTTTTGGGAATGACAGCCATTATTCAAAACCTTACCAACCTAGGCGATTGTTATGACGCTGATTCCATAATTCCTTCGAAAACCCTTTATTGTGAAAATGTCAGTATACAAATACGGGCCTACAACCGTATAGGCCGGCCACGGTGCAAGAGGCGTCGAGTATCATGAGCAACACTACCTTAACGCGAAAATAAAAATAATCAATAATGAGAAGACCAGCATCAATAAGGTTGTTCGCATGCCCAGTCAGTACCCTCCCCCGTCCCCCGCCCGCCATGTGCAAAAAGACCGTATACATATCCCTTAACATCAATGTCAAGTAACCGGAACGCCATAAGGAGTTGTAGGTCCCTCCTACATCGGCGCCATTTTGGGGCGAGGTCGGGTGGGTCCAGGGTACAGTCTAAATGTTTCCATTAACTAGCGGCCGGCCCAGAATCCCTTTCGGCAGTTCAAAAATTTTCATTAACGCCAACAGAAAGAACAGGCAGCATGAACCGTGACTCGAAGGTGGGGAAAGCAAAGTTTTTTTTTCTACCGGGTCATGCTGAGGTTCCACCGGAACTGATTCGAGTTGGTAGTCTACAGTGTCTCCTGGTAATTCAAACAGAAGCTAGCGTCAGCATGAGGGCACCACCATCTCGCAGCAACGCCGTGGTCCTTTCGGAGAGCGGGACAGCAGGCGTGTCTCTCTGCTGACGCCCTGAATCAGTCTCTCTCATGGCACCAAATGGGGACAAGGTGGCTGCCGCCCGGGGCAAAGACAAGTTAATGTGGAATGATCGAGCAATAGTGGCGGTTGCCCCCACCGGAAGTCCGCGGGAGTCGAGGGCCAATGACTCCCGTAGAATCTGCAAAGCTGAAAGGACGTTTTCAAGGGTGGGGCCCATGCCCGAGCAGGCAAGCTTCCGAGTTCCAAGGTAGTCCAGAGCCATCTTAGTGGACCAGGCCCGAATCCGAGGAGCCGGCCGCCATTTTGAGAGTCCTGTGGCAGCAGCAGTTCTCCACCACAGGCATCAGAGTGGGTCCCCCGACCAACCAACTGCGGGGGCCCACTTCTTGGGTGGAGCGCTAATGGAAACTTGGTGCAGAAATGAACCTCCGCCTGGGTGGTCGTCCGGCAGGTGAAACGTTAATGGCTGTCCTGCTGCAGCTGGCCGGCGAGTGAAACGCTAAGGGGTGCCCTACTGAAACTGAGGAGCCTCCACCTGGGGAGGCGGGGGAGGCCCGTTCGCGTCGCCTCCCCCCAGGGCACCCCACGCCGTCTTTCGGCGCAGCATTGTAGGACGGCCAGACCAGCACAACAACTTGCTGGATACCACTTCGGTGCCGTCCGGATCTCGGCGCGTCGTGTTGCCTCTGGCCTATTCGCACAACAGTCCGCTACTGATGCCGCCTCACAGGCCGATGGATTTTGAAGGCGTGTTTATAGCCCAAATCCAACTAAAAGACAGACCAAAGCAGCCCAATGTTGCTACTTTAAGGAAGGAGGGGCAGGGACGGTGTCACGTGGACGGTGAAATGCTTTGGGATGGATGTTGCAGCAGGCTGCCATGTAAATAGTTGTTTAAAAAGAGTGTTTTAACGTGTTGACCCTGTTGGAGTGTTGTATATACCTACAAGTTTTTTAAAGCGTTTTAATCATACTACTTTGTTGGAGTGTTGTATATATAGGTTGGGAGGGAGCGTATGGAGGGGGCATGTAGATGATCGGAGGACCTAATAGCAATTCATCGTTCGCCCGTTGCTTGGAAGGCAACTCAGGGTAGAGCGTAGAGGGGGTCCCAACAGGGCACTGGCCTGACGTTTCAGATTCTTGTTTTTGTTTAGCTTCCTTTCTCTCCTTTATTTCTTCCTCTAACTTTCTAGCGACAAGGTGAGCTGCCTTTCGTAGTTCTTTTTCTGCCTTTACTTCTTCTCTCTTTTTCCGTTGCGTTGTTTCTTTGCGCCACATGCCGAAACTGTCGAGCATAGTGGGCGTCGTTTTATTGCTACGTAGAGCTATTTCTAGCGTTTCTATTTTATGGTCATCAAAGGATCCCATCAGTGGCCACTGACTTTCGGAGTCCTTCTTTGTATATTTATGCCATAGTTTGCTATAAGCTACAGCGACTAGTCCATATTTAGTAAACATGTCCTTATTAGGGGTGCCTTCCAGTGGAGCCGGATGGTTCATCTCTAATAAGCGGTCCGGGCAGAACCAACTATCAATCAGTGGGGTGAAGATAGGCATGACGGGTTACAACAGGGACAAAAGTCTGCACTACCTATCTTTTCACTGCTTGCAAAGACTAGACAGAATATCTCTATTCCACGTTATTTGTAAGCAGAGAATACCTCCAAAGAACCAATATCGAACAACCAGTGTTCGGACAATCAATCAATCAATGGTGAGAAAGAGATAGGTACGACGGGTTACAACGGGGGACAAAAGTCCGCGTTACCTATCCTTCACTATCTGCAAAGACTAGACAGAATATTTCTATTCTACGTTATTTGCAAACAGAGAATATCTCAAAAAGCACTATTCGTCGAAAACAATCAATGTTCGGACAATCAATCAGTGGGGAGAAAAATAGGCACGACAGGTTACAAAGGGGGACAAAAGTCCGCGTTACCTACCCTTCACTATCTGCAAAGGGAGAGAGAGTATTTCTACTCTTCCCCGTTTGTAGGCAGCGAATATCTCAAAAAGAACAATCAAATAAGCAATACTAGTATTTTCAATCAATCAATCAATCGTTTCGCAATTTTTTGTGTTATACGACCTTACCCGGACCATATGGACAGTTTCTCGTCTTCCGCCTCCAGCGCCCGATCGTCCTCTACTCTCCGTATTTGCAGCGGCACTCCTGATGGTTCCCAGTCAGGACCGTAGATCACTCGAGAGAGGTCTGCTCGGAACCAGTGAAGTTCGGATGATCGGCTGCCAGACGAGGGTCTATCGGGCAGGAGCTCTTCCCGATCGTTGCAGTCGTTCACTCTGTCGTTGGGACCTCTCTCATTGGATCCACGTGTCGCTGATGGGCCCCACGTTTGGGACGCCAATTGTTAAATGGTAGCGGCAGTTTCAGTCGATAACCTTTCAAGTATTGCCCGGCGGTAATCGCCTCTTATACCATTCGATGATTAACCAACAAAAGAGGCAGGCGCCGGAGACTGGAAGGCAGGAAACAAAGTTTTATTCCGTCGGAGCAGAACACATCAGATCGGACAGCAAGGTATCGTCTCGAGGTGCTCTAACCACATCTCTGAGGCCTGGCCTCTTATACACAGGTTTATGACTTTATTACACGTGGTACATTCTTATTGAGACTTTGATGTACGGAAAGACATCCTTGGAATCCCCACTTCAAGCTTGTTCCCACACATATCTACAGTGGAAGTCCCCACCCCACCCACAGTAGGAGGTGGCTATCACACAGCTGGACATTCCGCCAATTCCCGGGGGTGTGTGCGACTGGTCGGGTCTCAGGGGGTGGGGGCCTTGATCTACTGTAATCCCTTTGATGTGAGGTGTTTCCCTTACAGTAGGGGCAATAAACTGCATCCGCAGGGCTAGGTGATGGCCTGGGATCGGTTCGGACAATCGGGCGCAGAGGAAGGGGGTTATCAAAAGGATGTATGACCATGTATGGGATGAAAGGAGGTGTTGGTCAGGCGCGGGATGTGGTTCCATGGCAGGGTCGCGCAGAAGGAGAGGGTTTATGGCCCATGTATGAGAAAGCGGGGGTGGCCGGCGCGCGGGGGATGTTTGCAGCACCTGAGGGACACGCTGGCGATCGGCAATGAGACCATGGTGCCTAAAATGGCCGTCGCGCGTTTTCTGCGTGTGGCGCTTGGGGAGAGACAAGATGGCGCAGATAATGTTCAGATACGAACAAAATTTCCACAAACCGGCCCTGACTTGAAAACCCTGTCCCCTGCTTAGGGAGGTACCGGGCCCAAGTCCCCGGGAGCTGTGCTAACCCCCTCCCTGCCCCCCCAACGGCAGACCGACGCATCGGCGGCTGCCGGGTGTGAGAAAGTGCCATCTTTCTTGCATGGTATGCCCCCACTTTTTGCTGCATTGCTGATGTATTTTGACTGACAGTGCCCTGGGCTCCTGCCAATCAGGTGCCCAGGGCCAATGTTCCTTCCCTGAAACTGTGCTGAAACCTAAATCCAATTGGCATCTCTGGCCACATGTCAGCCCCTGGTAAATGGTACACTAGGTACCCAGGGCCTTGTGGCCAGGGAAGACCCCTAAGGGCTGCAGCACGTATTGTGCCACCCTTAGAGGCCCTGTACCCTGACACACACACACACTGCCCTTGCAGGCTGAGTGTCTGGATGCAGAACAAAACAGAGAGTCGACATTGCACACATCCCTGCGTGCCATGCCCACAACACACACTGCCCTGGCATACATCAGCCACCCCTCTAGCTGGGTGCCCTATGCCAGTGGTGAGGGTACAGGTGCATGAGCCCTGTGCCCCTACAGTAACCAGGTCCATTCTTGGGCACTGTAAGTGCAGTGCTGCCATCTAAGAGTATATGGTGCTGGGAGATCGTCAACACTGAGGGGCTGATCGTCTTGTCTGAGGGGCTGCCTAGGCTGCCACACAGCAGACATGTTGCTGGACCCCTGGGTAGAGAGCCATCCGCTCTCCTGGGCCTGCAACAGTGCACATCCTGGGCGAGGTGCTAGGTCTCCTCCCCCAGGATGGGCAGGGGTAGCTTCAAAGGCATGCTGGCTTTGTGAGCTTCTCCAGGCCACTTGCTGTACTTAGCAACTGGCCCCTACCGGTTCGGACCCCCAATATGGCGGGAAGACTGGCCAGAAACCCCAAGGAAGGAAAGGGGGTGTGCCAGCCTCTGTCAACCCCACCCCTCAGGTGGGGGAGGCGAGGTGAAGCACATCTTCGGGCTCTCGCCATCTTGAAGATGGGAAGCTCTGCCCAATCAGGACTAGGCTACTGCCCCCCTCCCACAGGAGAGTGGCAGGATAGGGGGTGTAAAGGGCAGGGACCACTGGGTCCCTGCCCTTTACCTACTTGTAACGCCCCTAAAGTTAGTATTTAGGGGCACCCTGAACCTTTCTTCCTCAGATCCAGATTCCAAAACAGCAAAAAAGATCAAGAAACAAGAAGACCTGCCGTGCAGCTGCTAACAAGAGGAAGACACCAACTGCTTTGGCCCCAGCCCTACTGGCCTGTTGACCCTCGAACCTGCTCCTGCTACACCCCGGCATCTCCTGTGGCCAGCAACCTCACAAACCCCGGAGGAGCTGGCTACCTTGTGACTCTAAGCAACTGGGACTCCCACGAGCAGTGGTACTGCCCAAAGCAAGTAACTGACCCCTGGCATCAGCCAGGAACCGCGAACCCTGCACACTCTGCACCCGCCAAGCCTGGCCTGTGCTGGAGTGGACCAAGACCCCGAGGACGTCCCCCCGGCGACTGTGACCCCGAATCCAGCACCCAAGGACCCACCTCGACGCTCCTGACGATGCCTGCAGCCTCAGAACCAGGGACCCCTCCAACCGCAACCAGCAGAGGGTAAGATTTCCCGACATCAAAAGGCACCCCTGCACCCGGCGCCCTTCGGGCCCCTGTGCCCAACTCCTGGGTGCCTACCTATCCTCCAACTACCCAACTTACCTCTCGAAGTGATGGTCACACCTGAAGAATCTTCGTCCCCGAGCTTGCAGCCTTTGTTTGTTTTTGAGCTTCTCCATTGCAATCCATTGAGCGCCCAAAGGCTCAAAAGCACCCTGCACCCAGCCGCCCGAGTGCCCCTGGCAGTGCAATCTCTACTCTACTCTACTTCCCCATTTGCCCTGAGCAAGTGACCAGGAGCCCAGCTCCCACAGCCGCGTGGCCTGCTAGCCAGCAGCCCCCAACCAAGGGCCCCCTGCCTCTCATAGGATAACATTGGGCCTAACTCACTCTGCACCCGGCCGCCCCAGTGTCGCTGAGGGTGTAACAACTGTACTTACCTGACCCTGGGAGACCCCTGAGTCTATACCCAGAACCTTAACTCTGTCAGTTGAGTTCTTGCCCAAAAGCCGATAACTCTCTTTTCTTCCATAGGGTAACATTGACTGGTTTCACTTGGAAATTCTTGTGTGTGTGGAGTTTCTAAACTTTTAAATATTCACCTAAAATCAACCGAGTAACGAAAACAAAAATACTCACCTGCTATCAGGAGAGATCCCAGTGCTGGATCTTGGTGCCCAGCACTGACCCTGAAAAGTAATTACAACCATACGTACCGCTAACCCAATTTTCTTCCATAGGAAACCATTAACTGCTTTTCTGTGAAATTTCTTATGTGTCGATTTTTGCAAACTACAAATATTCTTTAAAAATCGCACCAACTGTGAAAACGTAATTACTTACCTGTTTTAGATAGATGTCCCAGTGTTGAACCTAGGAGTCCAGCACTGGATTACAAAAGTAACGAGAACATACTTTAGCTATAATTTGAATTTCCTTCCGTAGGATAACATTGCCTGGTTTTTGCTGAAAAAGTGTCTAAGTGTCGATTTTGCAAACTTATAAATATTCGTTAAAAATCGCCTGTATAAGCAAACCACATTCTCTCAACTGTTTGCAGGTGGTGCCCCAGCGCTGGATCCAGGATCCAACACTGAGTTAGAAAAAGTAACAATAACCCCACTTACCTCCTAAGTGAATTTCCTCCCGTAGGGTAACATCGGTGATTCTATGAGAAAAAGTCTCCAAGTGACAACTTTTAAAATACCAAAATATTGCTTAAAAATCACTACTGTAACCAAAACGCTTTTCTCAACAGTTTACAGAAGATGTCCCAGGACTGAATCTAGGATCCAGTCCTGTGGTAAAAAAAGTAATCCTTAAAGTAACTAATTGCATTTAACTAGAAATTCCCATTGAGCTCAACGTACAATTGTGTTTGAAATTGTGTTGCCTATTGCAACAACTGTATCTATTGCATTCAAAAGTCTATTGCCTATTGAAAGTATTTATCTAAAGCATCTCATTCTGAGAAAGTATATTTTGATACCTATTGTTGGTTCTAAAATAAAACAACTATATATTTTGATACAAAACCATTGGCCTAGAGTTCAGTTCTGGAGTGTGTGAGACCATTTGCTGACTGAGTGTGTACAACAAATGCTTTACACTGTCCTCTGATACTGCCTTACTGCTCGACCAAGCTATCACTTTAGAGAGTAAGGTTATAACTAACTTTAACCTCTGCCAAACCTCTGGGGACTGTGGACTCTGTACACCCTGTACCTCTCTGGGAACAGTATATACAGAGCCACTTTATAACACTGGGCACCCGTCTTCTCTAAGTGCCTCTGGGAGAGAGGGGGGGGTGTACTTGCACTCACAGCGTCTCAGCTCCTGGGGCACCCGATGCCACTCCAGGAGGATCACCACGGATCCTAAAAGGCATCAGGGTTGTGGGAAGGCCACTTCGACGGATGCCACGTGGGGCCCCTATCAGAAGGCCCACTCCATCGCTCCCCCTCCCAAATGACCCGAAAGGCTGTTCTGGGGAAGGAAAGAACCCCGCATACAAAGCTGTGACCTCGGCAACTGCCGGGCCGGTCTGCGTGGCTGCTGCCTCAGGATAACCACCCCTCCCGACCTTACCCCCGTCCCACTCCCAAGCCCCCCAAGCCCCACCGGTAGTGGCAAAAGCGGACCTCGGGGGGACCGGGCTGGGAACAGGTACTTGGGACGGGGTCCCTCCCGGGCATGGCCCGCGTGGTGGGACCCCCAAAGAGGGGCAAGGGAGGTAATAGACTAACCTCGTGGTCCCTCTTGCCCAACCTCAGGCAGCAGTCCCTGGCATGACCGAAACGGCGTCAGGGCAGCAGAACAAAGAGGGCGACCAGTGGGCGAGAGAGGTATTAAGTACCTCGCCCCCGCCCCCCTCCTGCCCGGAAGTGACACAGGCATGGGGACCCTTGAGGATCCCAAAACACTGGGCGGCTGACACCTGTGCCATCCTGTGGCACTAAGGGGGGCTGCCCTTTTAGGAGGGCCCCCTTCGTGGGCCCGGGGCAGCTCTGCAATCTCCTCACTGCTGGTTTTTGGTGCACAGATACCGGTGGCAATTAAGGATTATGGCCTCCTAGGGTACCCCAGCACCAAAAACAAGCACACTGGGGTGGACGTTTCATACTCAGAACTGGAAAAGCATTGCCCGACTCATCACTACCTCCAGTGCTTGATTTGTAAAACGAATGAAAGTGCGGGCCCTTGTGCAGGAGACCAGTGCAGCCGGTATCACCCGTGCCCCTGCCAGCGCTGCCGATGACAGCACCAACACAACTTCTAACCATCGCACTCCGGCAAGAGGGACAATCCAGACTATTCCAGGCCCCCCAGCTGAGAGGATGGCGCGGGCCACAAGTGTTAGTCACTTTATTGTACTTTGAATTACAAAACCGCTGTTGCTTTGCTCATCTCTAAATTAGACTGACAGCCCCACCGTGTGGCAGTACATCACAAGTGCCGGTGCCGAGGATGCAAACCACCGGCTCAAATTAAGCACTGACTACGTCACGACGGAAGGAGTTGCAGGTGTTTGTGTAGTTCTACTAATAAGAGAGACAGTATACAGGAATTTCTTTCAGGTAGCACAGCGAGTTGTGCTTGACACCTGGCCCTTTACTCACTGCTGCCTGTGAAGCACGTTGGACCCCAATAGTCATGTTGTGCCTGTTGTGCCTGTTCTGCCTGTTGTGCATGAACAAACTCTCCTGTTCTGTCATGGTGTGTGCATGTGTGTGTGTGCATGTAGCTGTGTGTGTGCATGCGGGTGCTATTTGGCTGTGTGTTCATGTGTGTGTGTGTGCATGTGGCTGTGTGTGTGCATGCGGGTGCTATTTGGCTGTGTGTTCATGTGTGTGTGTGTGCATGTGGCTGTGTGTGTGCATGCGGGTGCTATTTGGCTGTGTGTTCATGTGTGTGTGTGTGCATGTGGCTGTGTGTGTGCATGCGGGTGCTATTTGGCTGTGTGTTCATGTGTGTCTGTGTGCATGTGGCTGTGTGTGTGCATGCAGGTGCTATTTGGCTGTGTGTCCATGTGTGTGTGTGTGCATGTGGCTGTGTGTGTGCATGTGGGTGCTATTTGGCTGTGTGTTCATATGTGTGTGTGTGCATGTGGCTGTGTGTGTGCATGCGGGTGCTATTTGGCTGTGTGTTCATGTGTGTGTGTGTGCATGTGGCTGTGTGTGTGCATGCGGGTGCTATTTGGCTGTGTGTTCATGTGTGTCTGTGTGCATGTGGCTGTGTGTGTGCATGCAGGTGCTATTTGGCTGTGTGTCCATGTGTGTGTGTGTGCATGTGGCTGTGTGTGTGCATGCGGGTGCTATTTGGCTGTGTGTTCATGTGTGTGTGTGTGCATGTGGCTGTGTGTGTGCATGCGGGTGCTATTTGGCTGTGTGTTCATGTGTGTCTGTGTGCATGTGGCTGTGTGTGTGCATGCGGGTGCTATTTGGCTGTGTGTTCATGTGTGTGTGTGTGCATGTGGCTGTGTGTGTGCATGCAGGTGCTATTTGGCTGTGTGTTCATGTGTGTGTGCGTGTGCATGTGGCTGTGTGTGTGCATGCGGGTGCTATTTGGCTGTGTGTGCATGTGTGTGTGTTCATGTGTGTGTGCATGTGGCTGTGTGTGTGTGTATGGGTGGGTGTGTGTGTGTGTTCATGTGTGTATGTGCGTGTGTGTGTGTGTGTGTGCGCGCGCGAGTGTTGTGCGTGTGTGCCTGTCTGTGTCTCTGTCTCTGCCCTCACAGTGCCAGTTCTTGTAAAGGCTGCTTCACGCTGACAGTATTCTGAGTTAGGGACGGCCGCGGAGGGTGCGCGCGCCTTCCTTCCTCTTCTGTGGGCTGCATCTGAGCGCCTCTTCCTTCATACGATGTACCTTCATGAAGGAACATTCCGTCCTCGGACCGGATACCGGGGTAAATAGCGCTGTTGGTCATCATTTTAATTTATTCTTTTTGCTTGGACATTATTAGCTTGTAAGGTCAACTTGTTCTAGGACAGTTTAGTTGTCTTGAGCAGAGTAAATGTAGTCATTGAGTTACAGTGGGTCGAGGGTGAAAGCCGGTGAAAGTTATTCTTATAAATTGTATGGGATACGTTTACAAAATACAAAAAATCCCCGCCGCACCATGTGTCCTCTCCACTCGAGGGGGCGGGAGATTGAATGGTCCAAACGGAAGGAAGTGTTTGCACAAGATGCTGAAGGGCGTGGGACCTCTTAGGTCCACACACATTCTTACCTCGTCATTGCTCCGGCCCAGAGGGACAGGGGGGCTTCGAACACTTGCCTGACACTGGCGACGAGGGAGAGCGTTTGAATGAGGCCGAGACAGACCTACAAAGATAGACACTCATGACTCACCCACAGCGAGTACGGTCCGGGAGCAGAGCCCCTGGGGTCGGAGGCTACAACAATCCCAGAAGCCTCTGGAGAACCCTACAACATTCCCAGAAGCCTCTGGAGAACCCTACAACAATCCCAGAAGCCTCTGGAGAACCCTACAACAATCCCAGAAGCGTCTGGAGAACCCTACAACAATCCCAGAAGCCTCTGGAGAACCCTACACCACTCCCAGAAGCCTCTGGAGAACCCTACACCAATCCCAGAAGCCTCTGGAGAACCCTACACCACTCCCAGAAGCCTCTGGAGAACCCTACAACAATCCCAGAAGCCTCTGGAGAACCCTACAACAATCCCAGAAGCCTCTGGAGAACCCTACAACAATCCCAGAAGCCTCTGGAGAACCCTACACCAATCCCAGAAGCCTCTGGAGAACCCCACAACAATACCAGAAGCCTCTGGAGAACCCTACACCAATCCCAGAAGCCTCTGGAGAACCCTACACCAATCCCAGAAGCCTCTGGAGAACCCTACAACAATCCCAGAAGCCTCTGGAGAACCCCACAACAATCCCAGAAGCCTCTGGAGAACCCTACAACATTCCCAGAAGCCTCTGGAGAACCCTACACCAATCCCAGAAGCCTCTGGAGAACCCTACACCAATCCCAGAAGCCTCTGGAGAACCCTACACCACTCCCAGAAGCCTCTGGAGAACCCTACAACAATCCCAGAAGCCTCTGGAGAACCCTACACCAATCCCAGAAGCCTCTGGAGAACCCCACAACAATACCAGAAGCCTCTGGAGAACCCTACACCAATCCCAGAAGCCTCTGGAGAACCCTACACCAATCCCAGAAGCCTCTGGAGAACCCTACAACAATCCCAGAAGCCTCTGGAGAACCCCACAACAATCCCAGAAGCCTCTGGAGAACCCCACAACAATCCCAGAAGCCTCTGGAGAACCCCACAACAATCCCAGAAGCCTCTGGAGAACCCTACAACAATCCCAGAAGCCTCTGGAGAACCCTACACCAATCCCAGAAGCCTCTGGAGAACCCTACACCAATCCCAGAAGCCTCTGGAGAACCCTACACCAATCCCAGAAGCCTCTGGAGAACCCTACACCACTCCCAGAAGCCTCTGGAGAACCCTACAACAATCCCAGAAGCCTCTGGAGAACCCCACAACAATCCCAGAAGCCTCTGGAGAACCCCACAACAATTCCAGAAGCCTCTGGAGAACCCCACAACAATCCCAGAAGCCTCTGGAGAACCCTACAACAATCCCAGAAGCCTCTGGAGAACCCTACAACAATCCCAGAAGCCTCTGGAGAACCCTACACCACTCCCAGAAGCCTCTGGAGAACCCTACACCACTCCCAGAAGCCTCTGGAGAACCCTACAACAATCCCAGAAGCCTCTGGAGAACCCCACAACAATCCCAGAAGCCTCTGGAGAACCCCACAACAATCCCAGAAGCCTCTGGAGAACCCCACAACAATACCAGAAGCCTCTGGAGAACCCTACACCAATCCCAGAAGCCTCTGGAGAACCCTACAACAGGTCTACGCCTCTTGGGGGCCTCGTGCACCCCTGAAGTGCTGTTGTTGAGCGCATGCGCGATCACTTCATGCTGGGATGAAACATCCAGAAAGTCAGGCAGGAGTTGTGGCAGAAAGATGACCCCCAGGTAGATGAAGTGCTGTTGATAGCCAAGAAAATGGAACACTCGTTGGCAGCGTGGATGTAACACAGAAAGACAACGGGGAACCTTCAGGAAAAATACAGAGTGTTTCCAAGGGGAAAAATGGAAATAAAAAACACAGAGGGCCATATTTACAAGTGAAGGTGAAGTGCGGAGTTAAATTGCTAACGCCACTCGCCGTCATTCTGAAAACGCAGGGTATTTACAATGGAACGGCACATCCCTGCGTTCTCCCTAGCACTGGCGCTAAACTCAGCTGCCAAGCGCCAACGCAGGCGCCCTTGCACCATTGTGCAAGGATGCCTGCGTCGAGGGAATGGTTGCTTATGTGGAGGAAGGTGACCCTTCCTGCATTGTGCAGCGCACTTAAAAGTTGCAGATCGTCCTTTTTTGATGATGTATCTACCTACACTAAGTGTGGCCTACTGAACCCTCTCTTGAGTTGTAGTCAAGGTGTGCTAAACCCTCTACACACAACTCTAAGTTCAGTAGAACTTATTGTATTCTAGCTTGAATTTATATGTACCTTTGGTACCAAGTGGCTTTCACTTTATAAATTCAATTTGTTATCTGGTAAAACAATGGCAAGCTTGAATCCAACCGCTGCACACCAATGTGAGAAGTTGGCCTGGCATATGCTGTTCCTAGTTATAGGGGACACCTTGCACCCGTCCAATTCAACTCTTATTGGTGATAGGTTTAAGACAACCTTTAAAGAAAGCTATCCTAGTTGTAGCTGTGGAGAGCAGCCTTCAGGCTAAGTCTTGAAGGAGTGTTAAGCTTATTGTTTTACCATAGATAACCTCTTGAATAACCAAATGAAAGAGTAGCCCACACAGGTATATATATAAAATATATGTATTTATTCTAATCCCACACTCTCTTTATGAGGCTAGTGGCAAAGTTACAATTCAAACAAGCATTTATAAACACAATAAATAGCACAGGAATCACAGGGCCCCAGGGAGGGACCAGACCATATATAAAAAAAGTGGTATAAGAACCACAACAATTCTACAGACAATGCCTAGGGCATTTAGGATCTCTGGCCCCTTAAGAATCCACCCCAGGTTATGAGGAAGGGGACCCACGGGAGGCGCGTGCAGTGGAAATAGCTGCTATCGGGATCTCAATTATAGTCTATGGAGAATGTCGCGGTTGAAATTACACAGATTAAAGTCACTTCTAGCAGGAGTACAAAGTTAAAACTTTAGACTTAAGCTTTTGAGGAGCCAACTACCATGAGAGTACCAAGGTACCACTGTTACCTGCCCCAGGGAAGCCGGGTGCATAGGTTGATTCTGGTGTCTGGTCGCGGGCTGATTTTCTATAGGAAAATGTTCAAAAGTGCTGCTAGCCAAAAGCGTCGATGATGCCGTGAAGATCAAAGATGTGAAGATTGTAGAGAAGAACCTGAAAGCAGAGGGGACAGAGTCTGGGTCACGGCAAAGTGACCAGGAGGCTCAAAGCAAAGAGCCCTTCGATGTCGGGTGCTTCAGGTGCGAAGTGGTGTAGCTTGGATCTGCAGCCACGGGCTCCGAGAGGCTTCAAGGAAGGCCAGCTTCTGGAGGGCAACTGTCCCACGTTGGATGAGGGTCACTGCGTTGTTAGTGTCCGGATTGAATCCACTAAGCCTTGGCAACCGCAACCCACAAAAGATAAACAAATCTGCTACAGTACAGACCCACGAGGTCTGGGAGAGATCTCCTTTGGAGAGACTGTAGAGCAGGCCTGGAGCAACCAGGGGAACTCTTGATTGGTGAAATAGACCTCTACTGGGGCCCACAAGTCGAGAGACAAGGGCGGCAATTTGGAGTGCGTAAAAGGGAGCCCACGGGCCACCGGAGGGGGCTAGGGTGCTGGTCTTTGGCACAATTGCTGTAGAGTGGTTGGCTCAGAAATGGGCCAAAGCACAACTTCCCCACTGGTCAGGGTCGTGTGCTATGCAAGAGGTGGCCGGTGTCCTGGGGTATTGGGGATCTCGGCACCCATGCGGTCCACGGTGCCCAAACTCGTTGAGCACACTCACTAGCCTCTGCGATGCGCTGGAAATCCACCTCAAGGGTGCTGGAAGTCATCAAAGTCCATAGGAGCAGCGAGGTTCCGACCGGGTCACTTGCAGTGTTTCAGGTGCCTGCCAAGCAGGGGGATAACTCCTTTATCCCAAGGGAGATTTCTTCCGTCAGCTGGGCAGCAGCAAGTCAAAGGTCAAGACTGTAAAGTTAAAGATTAATCTGAGGCTCTGGGGCCACGTTATTCACCTTTATCCCCAAGATTAGGGGAGTGTCCAGAGTAGTGTCCACCAATGAGTGGTGAGGCGGGAAAGGGTGGCTACACCCTCTCCCCTTGGTGTGTTTCCCACCTGGGCGAGGGGCAGGATGCCCCTGAACCGGTTCCAGGCGGTGTATGCATAATTGGGGCTCTGCAGCTGCCTACGTGCAACTCTGAAAGGACATTTGGTGCACCCACCCTGTTCCAATCCACATTATCCTGTCTGGGGAGGTGCTGGCACCTCCCTGCCACAGGAGCCCTATTGTCCAGCTGACGAGGCTGGGGTTTTCCCCAGCAACAGCCAGCCAGAGTCGTGTGGGTGGCGGGTAGTAGCCATTTTGTACTACATGTGCACTTTTAAATTGGTGTCTCAATTCTACCTCTTTTCCCATATCGCCCCTATAGCAGGGGGGAATCATGCCCTCATGCCCATGGCTGGACTGGGGGTATGATTCCTACATGTTTGATACCAAACACGACATGGTTCTGTGTAGCCATTCTCAAGTTATCGCGTGATCGCGATAGACTTATAATGCGGTTAAGAGTATATGGTATGGCTACACTACAAACAACCCAGCAATGATTTTACGAAGGTTGCAGGGAGGTCCTACTCATGTAGGGGTCCCCCCTCACACATACCTCAGCACCCTGCCTTGTAGGATTAGCAAGGCCTGCTATAGGGGTGACCTATGAGAGTATATGTGTTGTAATGGGGTGGGATATAGGGTACCTACATCCCTGTAAGGGGTGCTAGCACCACCTTACCCAGACTACAGTAGTGGTCTGGTGGTGTCAGTTTGTATGGCTGTCCCAGGAGTGGCACAATAAGTGCTGCAGCCCTGGTAGGCTTCTGAGGGACCCATGCCCTGGGTACATAGGGTACCATCTACAAGGGACTGTCAGGGCACCCTCAGCATCCAATTGGTCTGTACCTAGGGTACTCACATCGTTTAACAGAGGAAGCAGATAGGCTGGGGTCCTGAATAGCAGGGCCACAGCCTGGCTAGAGTCATAAAACGGTCAAAACATCAGCAAAAAGTTGGGGGCAACTATGCAGTCGATGCCACTCTCCTACAGGGCACAAGCGTGAGAAAACCCCCGTTGATTGGGTGAAGGTCAATGGATTCAGAGTAGAAAAGCTATTTGACTCCAGAGCTGAGATCTTGTTAGTTTCTAGGAAATTCTAGCAAGAGATACTGTTGAATAAATTCAAAGTATTTAAACAGGATATACGGCCCTTAGTGTATTAGGGACAACCCATTAATTAGATGGCTTCTTCATAGGAGAAATTGAGTACAAAAACCGTTTACGACTGGGAAAATATACATTTCCACAAAGTCAGTTGGTTCCACAAACGTGATTTAAATATAATATTAGATTCTAACAGTGCACCACTCATGGTGTTGAACTAAATTGCTTTGGGAAAAAGGGGGTGGAGATGGACAGAGTTTCTGAATGATGCAGAATACTCTTACCAAGTCAAGAGATCATGGTTTTAATCCATCACCGTTTTTTAGCTCACTGCACCATCCCAGCTCAGAACCTGGCTACATGCAAATTAGTCTGTACCTGTCCCAGTGCATGATGGGAACAGGGCAAACCAAACTACCAAGCCAATTCTTATACTGGGAAGGAAACAAGCTTCCGGGGACCGGTTTCTGGCATCACAGCCTTCGTCGGCCCGGCTTGCCTGAATCCTGATGGTGCAATGAGCAAGGGACTCACGTCTGAGCATACCCTCCCACACTGAGTGTGGATAAAATCGATTTGGGAAAAAGGGGGTGGTGATGGACAGAGTTTCTGAATTATGCAGAATACTCTTACCAAGTCAAGAGATCATGGTTTTAATCCATCACCGTTTTTTAGCTCACTGCACCATCCCAGCTCAGAACCTGGCTACATGCAAATTAGTCTGTACCTGTCCCAGTGCATGATGGAAACAGGGCAAACCAAACTACCAAGCCAATTCTTATACTGGGAAGGAAACAAGCTTCCGGGGACCGGTTTCTGGCATCACAGCCTTCGTCGGCCCGGCTTGCCTGAATCCTGATGGTGCAATGAGCAAGGGACTCACGTCTGAGCATACCCTCCCACACTGAGTGTGGATAAAATCGATTTGGGAAAAAGGGGGTGGTGATGGACAGAGTTTCTGAATTATGCAGAATACTCTTACCAAGTCAAGAGATCATGGTTTTAATCCATCACCGTTTTTTAGCTCACTGCACCATCCCAGCTCAGAACCTGGCTACATGCAAATTAGTCTGTACCTGTCCCAGTGCATGATGGGAACAGGGCAAACCAAACTACCAAGCCAATTCTTATACTGGGAAGGAAACAAGCTTCCGGGGACCGGTTTCTGGCATCACAGCCTTCGTCGGCCCGGCTTGCCTGAATCCTGATGGTGCAATGAGCAAGGGACTCACGTCTGAGCATACCCTCCCACACTGAGTGTGGATAAAATCGATTTGGGAAAAAGGGGGTGGTGATGGACAGAGTTTCTGAATGATGCAGAATACTCTTACCAAGTCAAGAGATCATGGTTTTAATCCATCACCGTTTTTTAGCTCACTGCACCATCCCAGCTCAGAACCTGGCTACATGCAAATTAGTCTGTACCTGTCCCAGTGCATGATGGGAACAGGGCAAACCAAACTACCAAGCCAATTCTTATACTGGGAAGGAAACAAGCTTCCGGGGACCGGTTTCTGGCATCACAGCCTTCGTCGGCCCGGCTTGCCTGAATCCTGATGGTGCAATGAGCAAGGGACTCACGTCTGAGCATACCCTCCCACACTGAGTGTGGATAAAATCGATTTGGGAAAAAGGGGGTGGTGATGGACAGAGTTTCTGAATGATGCAGAATACTCTTACCAAGTCAAGAGATCATGGTTTTAATCCATCACCGTTTTTTAGCTCACTGTACCATCCCAGCTCAGAACCTGGCTACATGCAAATTAGTCTGTACCTGTCCCAGTGCATGATGGGAACAGGGCAAACCAAACTACGAAGCCAATTCTTATACTGGGAAGGAAACAAGCTTCCGGGGACCGGTTTCTGGCATCACAGCCTTCGTCGGCCCGGCTTGCCTGAATCCTGATGGTGCAATGAGCAAGGGACTCACGTCTGAGCATACCCTCCCACACTGAGTGTGGATAAAATCGATTTGGGAAAAAGGGGGTGGTGATGGACAGAGTTTCTGAATTATGCAGAATACTCTTACCAAGTCAAGAGATCATGGTTTTAATCCATCACCGTTTTTTAGCTCACTGCACCATCCCAGCTCAGAACCTGGCTACATGCAAATTAGTCTGTACCTGTCCCAGTGCATGATGGGAACAGGGCAAACCAAACTACGAAGCCAATTCTTATACTGGGAAGGAAACAAGCTTCTGGGAACTAAATTGCACCATAATTAGTGGAATTTGTGCAAAATAATTTTCCTACTGTACTTGAAGATGGGGTCCAGTCGAAATTGGTTCTGGAAAATGAGGTGCAAAATGGCAAAAAATTATAGTTGTTACGTCAGGAGTTTTCTGGTGTGTTTTTTTAAAAGTTAGGTTATTTACCAGATCATTCTCATAAAATAGTCTTAAAAAAGAAATACACTCACAGTGTGAGCAAAGTGAGGAGAATTCCATTGGGTTTCAGGCAAGTTATGGTAGATGAGATTGATAAATTAAAGGAGGGAAGTATTGAACTGGTAGAAACAGCAGAGTGGGTGGTCCCAGTGGTAATAGCTTGCAAATCGTCGGGTCATGTAAGACTTTGCGGAACGTTTAGAGCGTTAAACTAGTCAGTGGTAGTAGATGGGCACCCTCTTCCTAATATTACAGAGATGCTATCTCAACTGGGAGGTGTAGTGGTTTTTCAACCTTAGACCCAAGGTCTGCCTATCACCAGATCAAACTAGAAGAAGGTGCCATGAATTTTACATCATTTATCTCTCCTTTTGGCGTGTTTAGATTCACAAGAAAGCCTTTTGTCCTAATAGCAGCGGCCTCAGTCTCACTTTGAAGGAAACCTAGTGTAAGATCAATTGTAACCCTGATCGTGTGACCCTCCTATCCCTTTGATACCATAAACCATGACATTCTGGTGGAACGGGTGGCTGCGGCAGGTCTCAGAGGTGTTTAAATCCTTCTGAGAGGACCAGAAGCAATCAGTGTGGCTTTCTCCTTAGTAATCCTGCATCGTCAACGTGAATTGCGGAGTACCGCAGGGCTCCTCTTTGTCCCGCACCTCTTTAATGTATATATTCGCACTCTCGTATTCACGCTCCCTTAGATGGGGGTACAGATTTACAACTATGCTGACGATATGCAGTGGATCTTTTCCATCGATGATGCCACAAACTCCAAGGCGTTCCTCAGAAACACCACGCTGTCCATCAGGAATTGGATGAACAAAAATCAATTAAAATGAAACTCCGAAAAAACTGAAATCATCCTCCCTAACAGCAAACTTTCGCACTGGACTCCTGCCCATTGCCCACTGAGTTCGGCCCTCACCTGCCCCTAAGAACTCGATAAAGAGCCCAGGCATACATATCAACTTGGATCTCACCATGAACTCGCAGATTGGGGCGTTCACCTCCGCCTGTTTTTTCCAACTACGGAAATTGCAAAAAATGAAAAGGTTTTTAGCAGAGAGGGCAACGTTCGAATCACCATTGCCTTGATCCTATCAAAAATAAATTATGCAAATGCAATTTACCAAGGCCTCCAGGGCAACCAGAAACACCGTCTGCAGCTGATACAAAATCAGGCAAACAGAACTATCTATCAACAAGGCAGACGCTGTCACGTCAAGCCACTGCTGACGGAGCTGCGCTGGCCCCCCGTGGAGCAGCGTTCCATGTTTAAAACAGTTTGCCTCCTGTTTAAAGCCATACACGGTACTGGTCCAAAGTACATATCCTCAAAACTTCACAGGTACTCTCCGTAGCGCACCTTAAGATCCGTGCACATGAACCTATTGGTTCAGATGCAACCAGACAGGAGGCTCGCGTTTCTCAATACAGGGACCCCAATTTGGGAACGCTCTGCCCACGTCATTGAGACTCGAAACAGACCACGTGCGCTTCAGGAAAAAGCTGAAGACCTGGCTTTTTACCCAAACTTGCAGCTAGACGTGGGCTAAACCGGGGACTCCAAAGGAAATAAAAAATCGCCAGGAGACCTGTTGGTGAACGTGCGCTCTACACATTTTCAATAACATCACATAAAGAAATTGTATACCTTGGACACAAATTGACCAGTGAAGGAGTAAAACCCAGCGAACGTCTGGTAAAAACCAAATGGGAGCTTCCCGTGCCTGAAATCATAGATTTGGTCAAATCTTTAGGTGAGGCTGGAAATTATAATACATTTGCTCCTCGTTTTGCAAGCTACACTAATAATTTGAAATCACTGTTAAAAAGGGGTTCAAATGCATGTGGACATCTACGTGCACTTGTGAAGTTGAAGATATAAAAAATACTCTGTCTAAGGCTCCTTCCACGCAGAGCTTTAACACCTCCGAAGGTTCTGTGCTGGTGACTGACAACAGTGCCAGAGGGTTAGAAGCGTTTTTAAAACAAGGTCATGGCATTGGTGAAAAAAACATTATTTTTATTTCCAGATGTTTGGTAGGTCCTGAATATAATACTCTGTTATCGAACGAGAAGCTTTATGTATATTCTGGGCCATTAAGAAACTAAAAAAAATTCTATGTGAATGGATTTTGTGGCGAAGACAGACCACAAATGCCTTAAAGATGTTTTTTGGAGGGAAAAAGGGTTGGATGCCATATCAAGTCAGATTTGTGGGTGGGTCATTTCATTGCAAGATTTAAATTTTTAAGGTGAGTATATCCCAGGCGTCGAAGATAGGGCAGCAGCCTGTGTCTCGCGTTTGGTTACAGCTCCTCAAGAGGTGCGGGACGCAGAAGTGGTGTGGGATCTGGATGAGTGCAATGTATGTGGGGTCACTGAAGGACTCATACATTTAATATAGGCTGACATAACTGTACAGGAGATTAATACATTGATTGAGAATGAATGGAACTTCAAGCAAGGAGAGACCCTGGAAGGGTTGAAATAATGGAATGGAACAAATGAATTGTCTACAAAGCATGGGTTGGTGTGGAGAGGTAATTGGCTTATTCCTCCAATTGTGTTTGAGAGAACTTAATCCAGTTGACTCGTCAAGGATGCCGAGGCATCTGCAAACTGAGGAGCGATTCAGACTATATTTCTGGCGGCCGGGGCTTGATGCTCCCATGAAGAGGTCCATCAGAGAGTGACAAGAGTGTAAGTCTAGTGACAAGGTCAGCAAAACTAGAGTGCGTCCTCTGGTGGTGAGAGACCTTCCAGAAAGGGCTTGGCAAGAAGTTGCACTGGACATATTGGGACCCGTCTCAGGCAGAAGTGGACAGTATTACGTAACACTGTTGACGGACATCTTTTCACAGTGGCCAGATAGACACATATCGCAAAGCATAAAGACATGCAATGTTGTAGCTTTTAACAAAAGGTGTTTGGGAGAGAACGACTACCTGACAATGGCGTGCAGCGATCCCAGGTGAACTGGAGCAATGTGTATCCAAGAGGGGAATGAAACATACAAATGGTTCACTTTACCATCCCAATCCCAATGGTATGGTGGAGAGATTCAATGGGGTTTTAACGTAATCTATTCAGGAAAGGACTAGAAAATGTAATACAAGACAGAGCAGCAGGGCGTCGGCTAACACCACATTCAGAGTCCGTATAAAATGCAAGAACAAATGCTCAAGCTTCAACACCACTTCTCTTTATGATTATTGTTAATTATATCTTTTTCCTTCTTTCTATAAAATCTTAAGATATTGTTGTAATTTAATGTAAATCCTCTTTCATGTTTGCGCCTTCATCTCATCTGTCATTTGGAAATGGGAGAGGGATGTGGCTTCGCTGAATCTTTCTGGAGCCGTCTATGGAAGGTTCTGATGGAAGGAAGTCTTCGAATGTTTGCTTCTGAAAGCGGCCAGGTGAGAGTTGAGACGGAGGGGCTGGGACGGTTCACCCACTGAAGAATCTTACATTAAAAAAACTGTTTTTAAACTGAAATTGGGGATCTCACCTCTTTACAATCTCCCTCTCCCACATGACAGAAGGTTTAGATTCTATTAAAGACACAGGGCCAGATTGATCAAGGTTTGCGTCGACTTCTCACTGAGCAAGGGTGACGCAAAATCTAATTAATATTTATCAAGTCACACAAGAACCTGCATGTGTTGATAGATCTGGAGTAACGCAACGCAGCACTAATCGCAGCATTGGTCGATGTAATAAGTTCTGTCAAAGGAAGGAACTCGGCCATTTCCTGCGGGAATCCTGGCAGGGCCGTCCTCTCAGTATCAAGAGCCGAAGCTGTCCCCTTCTGCAAAAGTGAACCTGGGAGAGGAAGAGACCATCAATGTATAAATGGTCCATGTCAGTCAAGGCCACCTTGCCCAAAGAATTGTGTATCATAAATTCAAACATAAGGGGGAGGACAGGGTTGGAAAGTAACTTAATGGCTGGACAGAATCGATATTTCCCACAGGTGTGACAGTATAGAGACCTCCAAGCCCAGCACATGGTGGCAACCATGCGGATCTCCTTCAGTGATTTAGGTAAGCTCATGGGTAGAAGAAAGGTTAACGGGAGTCCTTTGGTCTGGACTCATTCCGGAGCAAGATGGAGGATAGATGCATGGGCTGATACCAAAGCAGCACTGGGCCGCAAGAAAGCAAGTGCCAGCCTCTTAAACCTCAAACCCTTGCGCTCTCAGAGGGTAAGACCGATGCATCCCAGGCAATCTGCGCAGGTGGATCAGCCCAGAGCAATCGGATCAATAGAGAGAGGAGCCTGCTGAATTATTGATTTTATTTCATTCTGAGAGTTTTATATAGCGCGAACCAGACCCTTGCGGGTATCAGAGCGCTTTACAAGGTAAGAGTCTTAGATACATAGGTACAAGGTAAATAACATGAAGTTCAATGATGGTATAAACGTCCTATCGTAGATACATAGGTGTATGATGAATAACAAAACGTTCCCCGTATATCAAGCATAATATAGATACCATATCTAGGATACCTGGCTGGACAGTAGACATTATAAAGCTCAATGTAGAGGATACGTTGGGTCGCATGATAACAGGAGTCCCTGCTCAAGTGAATTCAGCCATGAGAAGCGATTTCACTTCTTTTCTGAAAGATGCAGTAGAGGGATTAAGTCTGGTTTCTGGGGGGCGGAGCATTCCAAATTCTGGGCCCCGTCCCTGAAAAGGTTCGGTTATATGTTTTCTTCTTGTCGAATCTTTGCGGTTTGAGTAGATCACCCGAGCAACCAAAAATATTAGTTCATCGTTATTCCATCTTACCCGATCAAATCAGTAGATACCACACAAAGGATTCCCAGCAGTGCTCACCTTAGTGCATCATGGGTAATAACAACCGTATCTGCGATGCCTCTTGCACCAAGGAAATGATATTGGTTATAAGTTTCCTATACAACACATTATGTATCAGTCAAATATCAGCTTTTCATAAAATTCAAGCATTTTTCTCCAAACATCAGCTTATGAGTTCTGAAAATACCCACATTTTTATCTCGGATACACACTTTTCAATTTTGGAATACATATATTAACTCAACCTAACAAAACCTGAAGGTTGAAGCAATGCCTGCTGAGGACACCGGAATGTTAATGAAGAGGTAAACTAATCTAGGAAGAGTTAAGGCTACCCTCCTGGCCATAGACGATGGAAGCCGCAACCACAAATCGATGCAGCGAGACAGGTCATCAATCGCCAGGCCATCGTTGAGCCGGACCACATGCTCAGGACAATCTTCAGGTACGGCACCGACTCGGCAGTCCAGCTGACAGGCTATTCGAATAAGATCGCTGCGGTGACTTCGGTTGGTGAGAAGAGACCTGATTTGGAATAATTAATGAACATCCCCGAGTAGGTGCCAAATCGAACAATTCTGCGCATCAATGGGATGAGTTTGGTCCCATGGTCCTTCACAAACAAGAGCATATCACCGCGTACATGATAGGAATAGGGGGCCTTCATGGCCACCTCTCTCCATTGGCTCCAAACACTACGTCTTCCTCGTCGAGGGTCAGAGACAGTGTTGCTCACCTCTGGAACGGTGCTCACCTGGATTCTCACCGGTCGAGGGGCAGATACAGTGGTGCTCACCTCTGGAACGGTGCTCACCTGGATTCTCACCGGTCGAGGGCCTGAGATATTGGAGCCCACCTCTGGAACGGTGTTCAACTGGAGTCTCGCTGGTCGAGGGGCAGATACAGTGGTGCTCACCTCTGGAACGGTGCTCAACTGGAGTCTCGCTGGTCGAGGGGCAGATACAGTGGTGCTCACCTCTGAAACGGTGCTCAACTGGAGTCTCACTGGTCGAGGGGCACATACAGTGGTGCTCACCTCTGGAACGGTGCTCACCTGGATTCTCACCGGTCGAGGGGCAGATACAGTGGTGCTCACCTCTGGAACGGTGCTCACCTGGATTCTCACCGGTCGAGGGGCAGATACAGTGGTGCTCACCTCTGGAACGGTGCTCACGTGGATTCTCACCGGTCGAGGGCCTGAGATATTGGAGCCCACCTCTGGAACGGTGCTCAACTGGAGTCTCGCTGGTCGAGGGGCAGACACAGTGGTGCTCATCAGGTCGCTGGGCAGAGACAGTGTTCCGCACCTCTGCAGCGCTGCTCACCTGGTTCTCACTGGTCGGGGGCAGACACAGCAAGTCCGCGCAGTGCTTTAAATGGGCTGGTACTCACCGGTACTGAGTACCGGTACTTCTTAGATTTATCACTCTGCCGAGGAGAGTAGCAGTACTCATGAAAAGGTAGGCTTATTAGCTGTGAGTGCTGGTGAGCCGGAGTGGAAGGTGTCTCTGGTGCCAAGCGCCGCTTCCGTATCCCCAATCTGAACCCCCCCTGAGCTATTCAGCAGGGCTCATTTGCATACTGTCCGGTGCTCCCATCACGCTGTGCTTGACAGAGCGGGGCCCATTCAGGCCCTGTGCTGTCAAACAGTCACACTGTCCTGTGCATTTGTGCAAACACGTGCCAGATGGCAGAGGTTTCCGAGGGAGCCAAAAAGAGCAGGATACAACGAGCCACAACTTTCATGGAGAACCTGATGAGGCAAGGAACGTTTCATAATCTTAAGAAAATGCAGTTCGTAGTGCGATAGCAGACGCGGAGAGAGTTACAATTTGTGACGAACCACATTGGATGGTGCTCCCTACCTCAGGCCCAAAAATACTTTCCAAATCTTGCTGTATTCTTAGAAGTTTCATGTAAGCAGACGGGAACCACACCTCTGCACTGTATATTACCAAAAACACAGCCTTCACTTGATGGTACTCTAGCCTCGTATACATTTCAACAACACCACATATAGTTAGCATATTTTTCCACCAACATTTTCCTTAAAGCCTCACAGTTTTACAAAAAGTGTGTATGCACATGCCCCTGTTTGTGTGTGGGTGTGTGAGTCAGCATGCGTGTTTCACATGAGGCTATCAGATGAATGTAATTGAGAATTAACTATGCCAAGGTCATTAGGAAATTCTCTTGTAAGGACCTACAACAGAGCTTGTTTTTTGCCGTGGTTAATTCTCCGTGGTTTTACATTTATTGTAGAAGAACAACTGTGAGCCATGTCTATAGACACTTGGATTGCAGTGCGCTAACAGAGTAAAGCAAGTGCAGCTGAAAGGTCAGCTGCAGCGTCAGCATTTTGGAAAAAGTTATATAATTTAATGTGAATTCTTTTTGTAAAAATGCTGATCCGCATTTACCCGCCTGCTGTAAGTTGGTCTGGCAAAGCGTCCTTGTCGTGGGACGAACTGAGGTACCCACGTTGCTGTCGCCTGGTGAGACACGGCATCTGTGTGCGGCTCGGGTACACTCAGGGGCGTAACACAGGCCCCCGCAGCCCCGCGGTGCGAGGGGGCCCAAGTTCCATGGGGCCTCCTCGGCACTGCACTCTGGCCGGAGAGCTCCTGATTGAGCCCGGAGGGGGCCCCTCTACGTACCGTGCAGGGAGGCCCCCATGTCACACTGCGGCGGTCGCCTGGTGTGACATGGCATCTGTGTGCGGCTCGGGGTACACTCTTGGGCGTAACACAGGCCCCCGCAGCCCCGGGGTGCGGGGGGGCCCAAGTTCCATGGGGCCTCCTCGGCACTGCACTCTGGCCGGAGAGCTACTGATTGACCCCTCTACGTACCGTGCAGGGAGGCCCCCATGTCACACTGCGGCGGTCGCCTGGTGTGACACGGCATCTGTGTGCGGCTCGGGGTACACTCAGGGGCGTAACACAGGCCCCCGCAGCCCCGGGGTGCGGGGGGGCCCAAGTTCCATGGGGCCCCCTCGGCACTGCACTCTGGCCGGAGAGCTCCTGATTGAGCCCGGAGGGGGCCCCTCTACGTACCGTGCAGGGAGGCCCCTATGTCACACTGCGGCGGTCGCCTGGTGTGACATGGCATCTGTGTGCAGCTCGGGGTACACTCAGGGGCGTAACACAGGCCCCCGCAGCCCCCGTGGTGCGGGGGCAAGCTCCAAGGGGGCCCCCTCGGCACTGCACTCTGGCCTGAGAGCTCCTGATCGAGCCCGGGGCCCCTCTACGTACCGTACAGGGAGGCCCCCTCAGTTTGTGTTACGCCAGTGGGCACACTGCGGCGATGGGAAGAGGTGTCTTATAAGAATAGTTCCTCCCAGCATTACTGTATTGATGGTGTAAATGTTGAACATGAGCCTGAGGGGCCTCACCCCAATGTAGTAGATAAACGGTTCTTATGCAGAACGATTTTGATGGCATGAAATATTGAGACATTTCCTGAACGTTTCCGTAGATTCTAAATATGACATAGACATTCGTGTCAGCTGTAAAAAAGGCTTTTCACGCACATAGAAGTAATGAGACATTAGCCCAGTGTTATGAATTACTCATAAGTGAAAGTCACCCATCAATGCACGGGTGACGTAGCTGAAACGTTTTCAGGTCTTAACCCCTTCACTTCTGCAGAAAACTCCCAAGAATGGCAGACAGCAGAACGGAAATGAAATGTTAAAAATACAAGGAGCTTGGTATGTTTTACTCTGAGTGGAGAACCTGTGCCTGTCGAAGCCAGTGCACTGCACTCCTGTGCAGTGTCAAACCTGTGCCTGTCGACACCAATGCACTGCACTCCTGTGCAGCGTCAGAACCTGTGCCTATCTAAGCCAGTGCACTGCACTCCTGTGCAGTGTCACAACCTGTGCCTGTCAAAGCCAGTGCACTGCACTCCTGTGCAGCGTCAGAACCTGTGCCTGTCAAAGCCAGTGCACTGCACTCCTGTGCAGTGTCAGAACCTGTGCCTGTCGAAACCAGTACACTGCACTCCTGTGCAGTGTCAGAACCTGTGCCTGTCGAAGCCAATGCACTGCGTGTCAGAACATGTGCCTGTCTATGCCAGTGCACTGCACTCCTGTGCAGTGTCAGAACCTGTGCCTGTTGAAACCAGTGCCCTGCACTCCTGTGCAGTGTCAGAACCTGTGCCTCTCGAAGCCAGTGCACTGCACTCCTGTGCAGCGTCAGAACCTGTGCCTGTCGAAGCCAGTGCACTGCACTCCTGTGCAGCGTCAGAACCTGTGCCTGTCAAAGCCAGTGCACTGCACTCCTGTGCAGTGTCAGAACCTGTGCCTGTCGAAGCCAGTGCACTGCACTCCTGTGCAGCGTCAGAACCTGTGCCTGTCGAAGCCAGTGCACTGAACTCCTGTGCAGTGTCAGAACCTGTGCCTGTCGAAACCAGTACACTGCACTCCTGTGCAGTGTCAGAACCTGTGCCTGTCGATGCCAATGCACTGCGTGTCAGAACATGTGCCTGTCTATGCCAGTGCACTGCACTCCTGTTCAGTGTCAGAACCTGTGCCTGTTGAAACCAGTGCCCTGCACTCCTGTGCAGTGTCAGAACCTGTGCCTCTCGAAGCCAGTGCACTGCACTCCTGTGCAGCGTCAGAACCTGTGCCTGTCGAAGCCAGTGCACTGCACCCCTGTGCAGTGTCACAACCTGTGCCTGTCAAAGCCAGTGCACTGCACTCCTGTGCAGCGTCAGAACCTGTGCCTGTCGAAGCCAGTGCACTGCACTCCTGTGCAGTGTCAAAACCTGTGCCTGTCGCAGCCAGTGCACTGCACAGAGTACACTGCACTCCTGTGCAGCGTCAGAACCTGTGCCTGTCGAAGCCAGTGCACTGCACTCCTGTGCAGTGTCAGAACCTGTGCCTGTCGAAACCAGTGCACTGCACTCCTGTGCAGTGTCAGAACCTGTGCCTGTCGAAGCCAATGCACTGCGTGTCAGAACCTGTGCCTGTCGAAGCCAGTGAACTGCCCTCCTGTGCAGTGTCAGAACATGTGCCTGTTGAAACCAGTGCACTGCACTCCTGTGCAGTGTCAGAACCTGTGCCTGTCAAAGCCAGTGCACTGCACTCCTGTGCAGCGTCAGAACCTGTGCCTGTCGAAGCCATTGCACTGCACTCCTGTGCAGTGTCACAACCTGTGCCTGTCAAAGCCAGTGCACTGCACTCCTGTGCAGCGTCAGAACATGTGCCTGTTGAAGCCAGTGCACTGCACTCCTGTGCAGTGTCAGAACCTGTGCCTGTCGAAGCCAGTGCACTGCACAGAGTGCACTGCACTCCTGTGCAGCATCAGAACCTGTGCCTGTCGTAGCCAGTGCACTGCACTCCTGTGCAGTGTCAGAACCTGTGCCTGTCGAAACCAGTGCACTGCACTCCTGTGCAGTGTCAGAACCTGTGCCTGTCGAAGCCAATGCACTGTGTGTCAGAACCTGTTCCTGTCGAAGCCAGTGCACTGCACTCCTGTGCAGTGTCAGAACATGTGCCTGTTGAAACCAGTGCAATGCACTCCTGTGCAGTGTCAGAACCTGTGCCTGTCAAAGCCAGTGCACTGCACTCCTGTGCAGCATCAGAACCTGTCGAAGCCATGGCACTGCACTCCTGTGCAGTGTCACAACCTGTGCCTGTCGAAGCCAGTGCACTGCACTCCTGTGCAGCGTCAGAAACTGTGCCTGTCGAAGCCAGTGCACTGCACTCCTGTGCAGTGTGACTTGCGAGCATTGAAATGGGCTGCGATCTGGAGGGCCAAACTCAGAGTTAGCTTTGGCAGCTCCCACTTCCTCTGTCACTCACAGGACCCATCTCTTGCATGATAATGACCTTCATGCACTGCCCTTGTTCCTTAATGTGCTGAATGGGCACCTCTTGCTTCTGCTTCACGTACCATCGCCTCTGTGCTGGTGAAGCTGATGGTTGTGTGCACCTGTCCCTTCCTGTGGTCCAGTCCCAAGTCTCGTGCAGGTCTGTCCCCAGACTCTCCAGGCAGACTCTCTCCCCAGACTATCCAGGCAGACTCTCTCTCCAGGCAGACTCTCTCCCAGACTCTCCAGGCAGACTCTCTCCCCAGACTCTCCAGGCAGGCTCTCTCCCCAGACTCTCCAGGCAGACTCTCTCCACAGACTCTCCAGGCAGACTCTCTCCCCAGACTCCCCAGGCAGACTCTCTCCCCAGACTCTCCAGGCAGGCTCTCTCCCCAGACTATCCAGGCAGGCTCTCTCCCCAGACTCTCCAGGCAGACTCTCTCCACAGACTCTCCAGGCAGGCTCTCTCCCCAGACTCTCCAGGCAGACTCTCCAGGCAGACTCTCTCCCCAGACTATCCAGGCAGACTCTCTCTCCAGGCAGACTCTCTCCCCAGACTCTCCAGGCAGACTCTCTCCCCAGACTCTCCAGGCAGGCTCTCTCCCCAGACTCTCCAGGCAGACTCTCTCCACAGACTCTCCAGGCAGGCTCTCTCCCCAGACTCTCCAGGCAGACTCTCCAGGCAGACTCTCTCCCCAGACTCTCCAGGCAGGCTCTCTCCACAGACTCTCCAGGCAGGCTCTCTCTCCAGACTCTCCAGGCAGACTCTCCAGGCAGACTCTCTCCCCAGAGTCTCCAGGCAGGCTCTCTCCCCAGACTCTCCAGGCAGACTCTCTCCCCAGACTATCCAGGCAGACTCTCTTCACAGACTATCCAGGCAGGCTCTCTCCCCAGACTCTCCAGGCAGACTCTCTCCACAGACTCTCCAGGCAGACTCTCTCCCTAGACTCTCCAGGCAGACTCTCCAGGTAGACTCTCTCCCCAGACTCTCCAGGCAGGCTCTCTCCCCAGACTCTCCATGCAGACTCTCTCCCCAGACTCTCCAGGCAGACTCTCTCCCTAGACTCTCCAGGCATACTCTCCATGCAGACTCTCTCCCCAGACTCTCCAGGCAGACTCTCTCCCTAGACTCTCCAGGCAGACTCTCCAGGCAGACTCTCTCCCCAGACTCTCCAGGCAGGCTCTCTCCCCTGACTCTCCATGCAGACTCTCTCCCCAGACTCTCCAGGCAGACTCTCTCCCTAGACTCTCCAGGCATACTCTCCAGGTAGACTCTCTCCCCAGACTCTCCAGACAGGCTCTCTCCCCAGACTCTCAAGGCAGGCTCTCTCCCCAGACTCTCCAGGCAGACTCTCTCCCCAGAATCTCCAGGCAGGCTCTCACCCCAGACTCTCCAGGCAGTCTCTCTCCCCAGACTGTCCAGGCAGGCTCTCTCCCCAGACTATCCAGGCAGACTCTCTCCCCAGACTCTCCAGGCAGACTCTCCAGGCAGACTCTCTCCCCAGACTCTCCAGGCAGACTCTCTCCCCAGACTCTCCAGGCAGACTCTCTCCCCAGACTCTCCAGGCAGACTCTCAAGGCAGATTCTCTCCCCAGACTCTCCAGGCAGACTCTCTCCCCAGAATCTCCAGGCAGGCTCTCTCCCCAGACTGTCCAGGCAGGCTCTCTCCCCAGACTATCCAGGCAGACTCTCTCCCCAGACTCTCCAGGCAGACTCTCCAGGCAGACTCTCTCCCCAGACTCTCCAGGCAGACTCTCTCCCCAGACTCTCCAGGCAGACTCTCCAGGCAGATTCTCTCCCCAGACTCTCCAGGCAGGCTCTCTCCCCAGACTCTCCAGGCAGACTCTCTCCCCAGACTCTCCAGGCAGGCTCTCTCCCCAGACTCTCCAGGCAGGCTCTCTCCCCAGACTATCCAGGCAGACTCTCTCCCCAGACTATCCAGGCCGACTCTCTCCCCAGACTCTCCAGGCAGACTCTCTCCCCAGACTATCCAGGCAGGCTCTCTCCTCAGACTCTCCAGGCAGGCTCTCTCCCCAGAGTCTCCAGACAGACTATCCAGGCAGACTCTCCAGGCAGACTCTCTCCCCAGACTCTCCAGGCAGACTCTCTCCCCAGGCTCTCTCCCCAGACTCTCTAGGCAGACTCTCCAGGCAGACTCTCTCCGCAGACTGCGAAGCTGTCTCAGAGAAATGATGGGCTTATGCCTTTTTAGGTTGTGTCATGTTTCTTTGCAAGTGTGTGGTAATACAGGCTGGCATTACGATGCCAGTAATGCCAGCTGGTATTACAGGTGATAAGAATCAGTAAACCCTTACCCAGTATCACTGATGACAAAAAAGAGCCTCTGTAATTTGGGGCACTATCACGCCTTTCTAAACAGATGCGAACTGGCCTCGAGAAGCCATAACTCCAGGTCACGGCTGGTTTTATCGCCGGGTTAAGACATACCGAGTACCATCTCACTCTACCAATTTATCGGCCAACTTGTAATGAAGTTGGTTTTGTTCAAATTGTTCCACAGTGTCTCTGAATACCATAGATTTGAAAGGGCTCCTGGGGTGCCTTTGCTTTTAAAACTCCACTGAGACGCCCGAATGAATTGAGCGTGGACTTCAAATAACACGTTGTTGGAAATAACCCTTTTTGAGGGTCACCCATGAGTTTTTCCCTTTCTCCTCCCCTTTTTCTGACTTCATTTTTGTTGGCTCAGGGACTCCGTGCACTTCACCACTGTTAACCAGTGCTACTGTGTAAAGTGCTTGTGCTCTCGCATACAAAGTGGTAACATTGAGTCTGTGTTACCTGCACCCAGTGCAGACGGAGCGCAGGGCACACCCGTATCACTCATTGAGGGAATGTTTCATGCAATTTGTGTTCAGGTTCTTGTTCCACATGTTTGGTTTGCCCTTTCTGTAACTCAGCTGGTTCACTACAAATGTTTCTTGTGTTTGCTTTTTTAATGACCAATCGTATCCTCTTTCTGTTGTACAGTGCTCTGATACCCTCACGAGTCATGTTCGCGCTGTATAAAACCTTTCAAATAAATAAATAAAGTGTCAGTCCCCTGGCAGTGGCAATCAGGGTACGGCCAGTCCGGCCCTGGTGGCAATTCAAAAAGCCATGGCAGGTGAAGAGTCTAACATGGCTTTCATCACACCCAAGTTCTTTGTGTGCCTGCTTATGTTTGTGTGTTTGCCTGCATTGGTATGCCTGTTTTTTTAAAGAAAAAGTGTGAGAGAGAGAGAATCAAAACACTCTCAGGAGGTATTTTAAGGAGAACGCGTGGCTCTTTGTGTGAACATGTCTGCTCGGCGACAAAGATTCATAAATAGCATAGTAGGGAGGGTGGGTGGGTGAGTGAGTGGATGGGTGAGTGAACAAGGGTGGATGTATGGATGGATGGATGAATAGATGGATGGATGAGTGAAAGCATAGATGGCTGGGTGAAAGGGGGTGGATGATTGGATAAAAGAGCGGATGATGGGTGGATAAGTAAATGATTGGATGGATGAATGAAAGGGAGGGAGGATGGATGAAAGGGTGGATGATGGATGAGTGAAAGGAGGGATTGAGAGAAAGGGTGAATGGAATGAAAGGGTGGATGGAAAAAAGGAGTGAAAGGGTTGATGGATGAGGGAAAGGGTGGATAAAGAGATGGATGAGTGAAAGGATGAATGGATACGTTTGGAGGTGGATGGATGGATAGGTTTGTATATGAAGGGTGGATAGACGGAATGATCAAAAACTGAATGATGGATGAAAGACTTAATAGACGACAGAATGTAAAGGTTAAATGGTGGACATCAGCAGGTAAATGGTAGGATGAAAGGATGAATGGATAGATCGATGGAAGAGACAAGAGGTATCTTCTGGGGAGGGTCGTGATGAGCTGCTTCATTTGCTTGGTGCCATAAGAGCTTTGGGTCGAAGTGGGGGGATTTTCAGTTTCTTCCTACTCATGTGCTGAAAAATATATGGTTTTGTGCCGAACAACAGCAATTAACAGTATGGCATTAAGAAGGTGCAACTATTGCAAAAAAAGGAAATGTTATCGCATTTGTCTTTCATTTTGTGTAATGAGTTAACTTGCTTTGTTTATATGAACACATTTCTCATGTGTTTTGGTGTGTGCTGCAACTAGAAGTCGTTAAGTTTCAGCATGTCTTGCCCTTAGCCCCGCCCCTAGCCCCGCCCACTCACAACACCTCTCGCTCATTTGATTGAGTACCTGCACTTATTTTCTCCCATTTAAAGTACTGAGTCTATGAGTTTGGGATGAAAATTTAGCAGCAGGTATCCCGAGGTGAGCAATACTGTGAGAATCAAGAGGTGAGCACCACTCCAGAGTGTAGTATCTCAGTGAGAATCCACACGTGAGCACCACAGTGGGAATCCAGAAGTAAGCACTGGAATGCGAATCTACAGATGAGCACTGAAGTGAGAATCCAGAGGTGAGCACCACTACAGAGGTGAGCACCACTACAGAGGTGAGCACCACAGAGAGAATCCAGAGGTGAGCACTGCAGTGAGAATCCAGAAGTAAGCACTGGAGTGCAAATCTACATATGAGCACTGAAGTGAGAATCCAGAGGTGAGCACCACTACAGAGGTGAGCACCACTACAGAGGTGAGCACCACAGAGAGAATCCAGAGGTGAGCACTGCAGTGAGAATCCAGAAGTGAACACCGCTACAGAGGTGACCACTACAGTGAGAATCCAGAGATGGGCACCACAGTGAGAATCCAGAGGTGAGCACTGCAGTGAGAATCCAGAAGTGAACACCGCTACAGAGGTGAGCACCATAGTGAGAATCCAGAGGTGAGCACCACAGTGAGAATCCAGAGGTGAGCACTGCAGTGAGAATCCAGAAGTGAACACCGCTACAGAGGTGAGCACCATAGTGAGAATCCAGAGGTGAGCACCACAGTGATAATCCAGAAGTGAACACCGCTACAGAGGTGAGCACCACAGTGAGAATCCAGAGGTGAGCACCACAGTGAGAATCCAGAGGTTAGCATCCAGAAGTAGGCACCGCAGTGAGAATCCATACGTGAGTACCACTCCAGAGGTGAGCACCGCAGTGAGAATCTAGATGTGAGCACAGCTCCACGAGTTAGTGTTCCAGTGAGAATCCAAAAGTGTGCACCTGTGCAGAGGTAAGCCCCACCATGAGAATCTGGAGGTGAGCATCGCAGTGACAATACAGAGGTAAGCAGAGCCCCAGAGGCAAGCACCCCAGTATGAATCAAGATGTGAGCACCACAGTGAGAATCCAGAAGTAAGCACCGGAGTGAGAATCTACTGATGAACACTGCAGTGAGAATCCAGAAGTGAGCACCACTACAGAGGTGAGCACCACAGTGAGCATACAGAGGTGAGCACCACCGTGAGCATACAGAGGTGAGCACCGCAGTGAGAATCCCAAGGAACACACTGCTCCAGAGGGGAGCACTACAGTGAGCATACAGAGGTGAGCACCGCAGTGAGAATCCCAAGGAACACGCTGCTCCAGAGGGGAGCACCACAGTGAGCATACAGAGGTGAGCACCGCAGTGAGCATACAGAGGTGAGCACCGCAGTGAGAATCCCAAGGAACACGCTGCTCCAGAGGGGAGCACTGCAGTGAGCATACAGAGGTGAGCACCACAGTGAGCATACAGAGAGTGAGCACCGCAGTGAGCATACAGAGGTGAGCACCGCAGTGAGAATCCCAAGGAACACGCTGCTCCAGAGGGGAGCACTGCAGTGAGCATACAGAGGTGAGCACCGCAGTGAGCATACAGAGGTGAGCACCGCAGTGAGAATCTCAAGGAACACGCTGCTCCAGAGGTGAGCACCGCAGTGAGCATACAGAGGTGAGCACCGCAGTGAGAATCTCAAGGAACACGCTGCTCCAGAGGTGAGCACCGCAGTGAGCATACAGAGGGGAGCACTGCAGTGAGCATACAGAGGTGAGCACCGCAGTGAGCAGCATACAGAGGTGAGCACCATTACAAACAGAAGGGTATCAGTGTAAGACGGGGAGTCCTGAGGGAACAAACATGACATCCACATGGGCATTATCTAGGGGGTTGCAGCTGTGGCCCCCGGCTTGCCCCTTGCTGCCCCTGGCACTGCCTTTGCGACCCCTGGCTTCAGAGGTGGCAAAATCAGGGACAAACTGGGAACCGAAACCGGCCCTGACAAACTGCTCGGCCGGCGGGCTGGTTTCAGCTGATTTTGTAACAGGGGGTTGATGTTACTGGCCCTCGGTAACAAACACGGCCCCCCAGGGGCCCAAAACCACCCCCCACCCTGGCGGCCCACCAGGGAAACATCCGGTGCCCGCTACGGCCAGTCGGGCCCTGGGCAAAATCAGCGCCCGAAACCCAGAAGCAGCACGCCCAATGGGCGTCGTTTGGAGGTCCATTCTGATGGTTTTCTGTTACATTTTTATCACACAAATAGTGAATGATATTGTTCACTATTAGTGTAATAAAAAATGGAGTATAATTAGCTGGAATATGACCCTATCTGACAGTTACGATACGTAAAATATGCTTTTAAATGTATATTTAATACATGGTTGTAGGTGAGTGTGCTTATCTGAGGGAGAGTGCGTGAATGTGTGTAAATCAAAGTAAAGGTCAATGGTGCGTGACGTCACTGCCGCCACGCCTGGCATTTGGTGGATTGACGTCAATGGACATCAAAGGGCCACAGAGATACTCGGAACCAGTGGTTGGCAGGCATTGCCTATGACGTCAAACAGCGAACGCTCATTTTGAGCACTTAATTAAGGAAAAAGGCATCCTTCGTGTGCATCTAAACCTTAATCCGTGCAAATATTGACTGCTGCTTGACAGAGCCAAGAATGTGTTCACAATTCAGGAACCCGTTTACAACTCGATTTTCAGGAAAGGTACCGTGGGGACAATTCCACTTCCATTTCCTAGAAATTATGCAATATGTTTGTATCCAATCCATGGTTTCACGCAGAAGGAGCTGCACAGACAACAGTTCACACAGGAAGAGCTGTACACTTAGGGGCTGCGTGTGCAGGCAATAGTTCACACAGGAAGAGCTGTGCACTCAGGGGCTGCGTGTACAGGCAATAGTTCACACAGGAAGAGCTGTGCACTCAGGGGCTGCGTGTACAGGCAATAGTTCACACAGGAAGAGCTGTGCACTCAGGGGCTGCGTGTACAGGCAATAGTTCACACAGGAAGAGCTGTGCACTCAGGGGCTGCATGTACAGACAATAGTTCACACAGGAAGAGCTGTGCACTTAAGGTCTGCGTGTACAGACAATAGTTCACACAGGAAGAGCTGTGCACTCAGGGGCTGCATGTACAGACAATAGTTCACTCAGGAAGAGCTGTGCACTCTGGGGTTGTCTGTACAGACAACAGTTCACACAGGAAGAGCTGTACACTTAGGGGCTGAGTGTACAGACAATAGTTCACACACAAAGAGCTGTGCACCTAGGGGTTGGCTATGCAGACAATAGTTCACACAGGAAGAGCTGTACACTTAGGGGCTGCGTGTACAGACAATAGTTCACACAGGAAGAGCTGTGCACTCAGGGGTTGGCTGTGCAGATAACAGTTCACACAGGAAGAGCTGTGCACTCAGCGGCTGCGTGTACAGGCAATAGTTCACACAGGAAGAGCTGTACACTTAGGGGCTGAATGTACAGACAATAGTTCACACACAAAGAGCTGTGCACCTAGGGGTTGGCTGTGCAGACAATAGTTCACACAGGAAGAGCTGTACACTTAGGGGCTGCATGTACAGATAATAGATCACACAGGAAGAGCTGTGCACTCAGGGGCTGCATGTACAGGCAATAGTTCACACAGGAAGAGCTGTGCACTCAGGGGCTACATGTACAGACAATAGTTCACACAGGAAGAGCTGTGCACTCAGGGGTTGTCTGTACAGACAATAGTTTACTCAGGAAGAGCTGTGCACTCAGGGGTTGTCTGTACAGACAATAGTTCACACAGGAAGAGCTGTACACTTAAGGGCTGCGTGTACAGACAATAGTTCACACAGGAAGAGCTGTGCACTCAGGGGCTGCGTGTACAGGCAATAGTTCACACAGGAAGAGCTGTGCACTCAGGGGCTGCATGTACAGACAATAGTTCACACAGGAAGAGCTGTACACTCAGGGGTTGTCTGTACAGACAATAGTTCACACAGGAAGAGCTGTGCACTCAGGGGTTGCCTTTACAGACAATAGTTCACACAGGAAGAGCTGTACATTTAGGGGCTGCGTGTACAGACAATAGTTCACACAGGAAAAGCTGTGCACTCAGGGGGTGCGTGTACAGACAATAGTTCACTCAGGAAGAGCTGTGCACTCAGGCGTTGTCTGTACAGACAATAGTTCACACACAAAGAGCTGTGCACCTAGGGGTTGGATGTGCAGACAATAGTTCACACAGGAAGAGCTGTACACTTAGGGGCTGCGTGTACAGATAATAGTTCACACAGGAAGAGCTGTGCACTCAGGGGCTGCGTGTACAGGCAATAGTTCACACAGGAAGAGCTGTGCACTCAGGGGCTACATGTACAGACAATAGGTTACTCAGGAAGAGCTGTGCACTCAGGGGTTGTCTGTACAGACAATAGTTCACACAGGAAGAGCTGTACACTTAAGGGCTGCGTGTACAGACAATAGTTCACACAGGAAGAGCTGTGCACTCAGGGGCTGCGTGTACAGGCAATAGTTCACACAGGAAGAGCTGTACACTTAGGGGCTGAATGTACAGACAATAGTTCACACACAAAGAGCTGTGCACCTAGGGGTTGGCTGTGCAGACAATAGTTCACACAGGAAGAGCTGTACACTTAGGGGCTGCATGTACAGATAATAGATCACACAGGAAGAGCTGTGCACTCAGGGGCTGCATGTACAGGCAATAGTTCACACAGGAAGAGCTGTGCACTCAGGGGCTACATGTACAGACAATAGTTCACACAGGAAGAGCTGTGCACTCAGGGGTTGTCTGTACAGACAATAGTTTACTCAGGAAGAGCTGTGCACTCAGGGGTTGTCTGTACAGACAATAGTTCACACAGGAAGAGCTGTACACTTAAGGGCTGCGTGTACAGACAATAGTTCACACAGGAAGAGCTGTGCACTCAGGGGCTGCGTGTATAGGCAATAGTTCACACAGGAAGAGCTGTGCACTCAGGGGCTGCATGTACAGACAATAGTTCACACAGGAAGAGCTGTACACTCAGGGGTTGTCTGTACAGACAATAGTTCACACAGGAAGAGCTGTGCACTCAGGGGTTGCCTTTACAGACAATAGTTCACACAGGAAGAGCTGTACATTTAGGGGCTGCGTGTACAGACAATAGTTCACACAGGAAAAGCTGTGCACTCAGGGGGTGCGTGTACAGACAATAGTTCACTCAGGAAGAGCTGTGCACTCAGGCGTTGTCTGTACAGACAATAGTTCACACACAAAGAGCTGTGCACCTAGGGGTTGGATGTGCAGACAATAGTTCACACAGGAAGAGCTGTACACTTAGGGGCTGCGTGTACAGATAATAGTTCACACAGGAAGAGCTGTGCACTCAGGGGCTGCGTGTACAGGCAATAGTTCACACAGGAAGAGCTGTGCACTCAGGGGCTACATGTACAGACAATAGGTTACTCAGGAAGAGCTGTGCACTCAGGGGTTGTCTGTACAGACAATAGTTCACACAGGAAGAGCTGTACACTTAAGGGCTGCGTGTACAGACAATAGTTCACACAGGAAGAGCTGTGCACTCAGGGGCTGCGTGTACAGGCAATAGTTCACACAGGAAGAGCTGTGCACTCAGGGGCTGCGTGTACAGGCAATAGTTCACACAGGAAGAGCTGTGCACTCAGGGGCTGCATGTACAGACAATAGTTTACACAGGAAGAGCTGTGCACTCAGGGGTTGCCTTTACAGACAATAGTTCACTCAGGAAGAGCTGTGCACTCAGGGGTTGTCTGTACAGACAATAGTTCACGCAGGAAGAGCTGTACATTTAGGGGCTGCGTGTGCAGGCAATAGTTCACACAGGAAAAGCTGCGCACTCAGGGGGTGCGTGTACAGACAATAGATCACACAGGAAGAGCTGTGCACCTAGGGGTTGTCTGTACAGACAATAGTTCACACAGGAAGAGCTGTACACTGGTTGTACAGACACTAGTTCACACAGGAAGAGCTGTACACTGAGGGGTTGTCTGTACAGACAATAGTTCACTCAGGAAGAGCTGTACACTTAGGGGTTGGTTGTACAGACACCAGTCACTCAAGAACAGCTGTACACTTAGGGGTTGGCTGTACACACATTAGTTCACAGAGGAAGAACTGTACACTCAGGGGTTGGCGGTGCAGATAACAACTCACACAGCCGGAGCGGTACAATTAGGGGTTGTCTGTACTGACAATAGTTCACAGAGGAACAGCTGTACACTCAGGGGTTGGTTGTGCATGCAATATTTCACTCAGGAACAGCTGAACACTTTGGGGTTGGCTGTACAGACAATAGTTCACTCTGGAAGAGCTGTACACTTAGGGATTGGCTGTGCATGCAATATTTCACACAGGAACAGCTGTACAGGTTGGTGGTGGGCTGTACAGACACTATTTCTCTCAGGAACAGCTGTACACTTAGGGGTTGGTTGTACAGACACTATTTCTCTCAGGAACAGCTGTACACTTAGGGGTTGGTTGTACAGCCAATAGTTCACTCAGGGAAGAGCTGTACACTTAGTGGCTGACTGTACATGCAATATTTCACTCGGGAAGAGTTGTACACTTAGGAGTTGACTGTACAGACAATAGTTTACTCAGAAGGAGCTGTACACTTAGGGGCTGACTGTGCAGGTAATTATTCACTCTGAAAGAGCTGTGTGCTTATGGGCTGGCTGTACAGGCAATGGGTCCCACAGGAAGAGCTGTATGATGAAGGGTTTTCTTGCGCTGCAGCCTATAGGTCCCATAGAAAGAGGAATTTGACTTTATGGAAAATAGTTCACACAGGAAAGCTGCACACTGCAGGGGTTGGTCCTATGGTCTATAATTCACACAGGAAGAACTGCCCGCTGTAGGGGTTGGCTCTTTAGGCTATAATTCACACAGGAAGAGCTGCACACTGTAGGGGTTGGCTCTGTGGTCTATAATTCACACAGGAAGAGCTGCACACTGTAGGGGTCGGCTCTGTGGTCTATAATTCACATAGGAAAAGCTGCAAGCTGTAAAGATTGGCTCTATGGGCTATAATTGACACAGGAAGAGCTGCATGCTGTAAACTGCACGCAGTAGGGGTTGGCTCTACGGTCTATAATTCACACAAGAAGAGCTGCACGCTGTCTGGATTGGCTCTATGGTCTATAATTCACACAGGAATAGCTTCACGCTGTAGGGGTTGGCTCTGTGGTCTATAATTCACACAGGAAGAGCTGCACACTGTAGGGGTCGGCTCTGTGGTCTATAATTTACACAGGAAGAGCTGCACACTGTAGGGGTCGGCTCTGTGGTCTATAATTCACACAGGAAGAGTTGCACACTGTAGGGGTCGGCTCTGTGGACTACAATTCTCACAGGATGAGCTGCACGCTATAGGGGTCGGCTCTGTGGTCTATAATTCACACAGGAAGAGCTGCACGCTGTAGGTGTTGGCTCTACGGTCTATAATTCACACAAGAAGTGCTGCACGCTGCCGGGGTTGGCTCTATGGTCTATATTTCACACAGGAAGAGCTGCACGCTGTAGGGGTTGACTCTATGGTCTATAATTCTCACAGGAAGAGCTGCACGCTGTAAAGGTTTGCTCTGTGGTCTATAATTCACACAGGAAAAGCTGCATGCTGTAAAGGTTGACTCTATCAGCTCTAATTCACACAGGAAGAGCTGCACACTGTAGGAGTTAGCTCTATGGTCTATCATTCACACAGGAAGAGCTGCATGCTGTAGGGGTTGGCTCTATGGTATTTAATTCACACAGGAAGAGCTGCACGCTGTAGGGGTTGGCTCTGTGGTGTATCATTCACACAGGAAGAGCTGCACGCTGCAGAAGTTGGCTCTCTGGTCTATAATTCACACAGGATGAACTGCACACTGTAGAGGTTCGCTCTATTGTCTATAATTCACACAGGAAGAGCTGTGTGCTGAAGGTTGTCCTACACAGCAGCCAATAGGTCTCACAGAAAGAGGGAATTAGCTCTATGGACAATAGTTCACACAGGAAAGCTGCACACTGTAAAGCTGGCTGTGCAGATAACAGTTCCCACAGGAGGAGCTGCACACTGTAGTGGCTGGCTCTACAGACAACATTTCCCAAAGGTAGAGCTGTATACTCGGGATGGCTGTACAGACAATAGCTGATGCAGGAAGACCTGCACAATTGGGGACAGCTGTACAGACAATAATTCACACAGGAAGAGCTGCACTCTTGGTGTTGGCTGTGCAAGCAGTAGTTCACACAGGAAGAAATGTACACTGTAAAGGATTAGCTGTACAGATGATAGTTGTTAGAATCCGGGGTCTCTGGTTGGTGCAGGTATGCACTTGCGACAAGCAGGGACCCTTTCCTCTAAGTCAGGGCGTAGGATTACCTCTTTAAAAATAACCCCTGATCACCCTCTAGGTAACGTGGCGCGAGCAGTCAGGCTAGATTTCCAGAGGGCATTAGGTTAAGCGTTCAAGATATCTCACACAATGATCACCACCCCACCACACGAAGACACAAGGCTGTATTTATATCAAAATAAAGTTTCTTTATATAAAAGATTTCTTCAAGCAGGATGTCAAAATACAGTTATTTCACTTAAATAAGGTTCCAGTTACTTTAAATGCTTTTAGGCAGTCCACAGTTCTTAAAATGGCACTTTTCTACTTCAAATATGCTTCTTTGGGGTTCTGCGCGCTTCATAGCGCCTTCGGTACGCTTCGTACTACGTTTTGGACGTCTCTTGCCGTTTCTCACGCTTCTCGCGTGAGCAAGTGTACTCGGGACGTGAACCGTACGGACCGTACCCTCGTAGGTACGTGTCATACGCGTTCGGTACGCCTCTTCCCAAACCTCACGCTTCTCGCGTGAGCAACGCACTGTACTTTCAATGGGGGACGATTCGTACCTTTCCGGATCGCTTCGTACAGTCGCTCCGAAGGTTGCTAACGCGCACGCTTTACGCGTGAGCAACGTAGCGGGTCTCAAGCGTCAGTACGGCCCGAACCAAGCAACGGACGGGTCGTACAAACGCGCGCTGCACACAGTACCTTCAAATTCTTGTGGGGCAAAGGTCCTGGCGGCTCCAGAAGTCGGTGAGGGGTGTCCCACGTCGCGGTGCTGTCCCTGGAAGTCAGAGGATGGCGATGCTTCGTGGGGCACGTCTAGGCTTCCCGACACGCACCAGAAGTCAGAAGCAGGAGGGGCAGCTCGGGGGCAATTTCTTCAGCGCGTCGCGCTGCCGGCTTCACAAAGAGGACACACAGGGTTTCGTAGGTCCTTGCAGGGGCTTCCACGGCCAGGGGGGTTGCAGAGGCTCGGTGCTCAGAGCCTAACCAGTCTCTTCTTTGCGGTGCGAGCTACGGCTCGGGGGGCAGAGGCTTGCGGTGCTTGGACCAGGTAGACAGGTCTTTGCGGTGCTCGCAGTAGCCCCGGTGGCAGATTCCGCGGTGCTCAGGTGAGGGGCACACAGGTCCTCAGGGGTCAGCGTCACAGGATCGCCTCCAGCAGCTTCTCCTCTTCTTGGGGAAAGGTAGCGCCCACTGTTCCTGGGGCGCAGATCAGGGGGCAAGTTCACCAGCAAGCCCTTGGAGATTGTTCAAAGCACAAGTTGATTCAAAAGTCTTTTCTTCTCAAGTCTTTTCCTCCTCTCCTTCTTGCAGCAAGGCACCCACCACAGGCCAGTCTCACAGGCTTAGAGACAGTACTCCTCCATGCAGCTTTCCCAGGCCCTTCTCTTCAGGCAGAGTTTCTTCTTGGCGCAAACAGGATCTGATTTCTTAGGAGCAGGGCTCCTTCTTTTATAGCACAATTCTTTTGTTCTTTGTCGCCAGGGGGCCTGTGCCTGGCTCAGTCCGGTTTTGGAGCACTTTGTTGTGGTGACTCTGCTCTTTCCTTTCAGCAGCAGGGCAGAGACATCAGCCGCTCCACAGGGGGCGGAGCCAGCATTGTGGTGGCATAGCACAGGTCTATTCAGAGTCAAGGTGTACTCCTCCCACCCATCCTGGTGTAATCTCTCTACCCACCACCTGGCAGCCAGCCTGTCTCCTGGAATTCCCCAGCCCTGCTCCTCACTGTTACTAGGCAGAACACACACACACAGCAGAGGCGGACTGAAATGGCCAGGTCAGTAAATACTAACTTTCTAAAAGTAGTATTTACAAACACAGGATATTAAAATAAACTTTACTAAAAGAAGTATTTTATTATTCTGAGTTCAGGCATACTAAACTTGACTTTCTACCATGCTCTCTGAGTCCACTGGGATTACAGCGTGTAGTAATTCCAGCAGCCCATTCTGGCCTATGGAGAGCAGGTAGCCTTCAATAGTGAAAAACGAAAATGGCTGTAATTCACTATTAGGACATGCCACACACATCAGGGCATGCCCTACCTTATACCTACAATGCACCCTGCCCTTGGGCCTACCAGTGGGGTGACTAATATGTAGTTAAGTGAAGGTTTGGGGACTGGCAAGTAGGTGCACTTGCGCAATCAGCGCGACAGTACCAGACCGCGCACAGGTTCTGCAGTGGCAGACCCTAGACACATTTTACTAGGCCGCTTCTGTGGGTGGCACAACCAGTGCTGCAAGCCCACCAGCAGCATTTGTATTTACAAGCCCTGGCACTCCTGGTGCACTTTATTAGGGGCTGATAGTAAACCAAATAAGCCAAACATGGAATCCAATGAACATCAACATTTTACCATAGGGAGAGCATATGCACCTTAGCACCGATCAGCATTGGTAAGGTGCCCAGAGTCATAAAACAGCCAACAACAGGTCAGAAAAAATACAGGAGGAAGGCAAAAAGTTTAGGGATGACCCTGCAAAAAGAGCCAAGTCCAACAATAGTTCAAACAGGAAATGCTGTACACTGTAGAATTTGGCTGTACGGAAAAGAGTTCAAACAGGAAGAGCTGCATGCTGTAGGGGATGGCTGTACAGATGGCAGTTCACACATAAAGAGCTGGACACTGTAAGAATTGAGTCACAAACTCCTTGCCGTAAGTATTAAAAGTCCATCTCATTAGCATGTATGTACCAATAATGTTCAATACTTGAAACCAACAAGGTATCTTGTATTATTGCAATGTCTTTATTGTTTTGTTTGCTTTACCACACATACCAGTAATGGGCTTCACTGTGTGACTCATTTGTTGTTTCTTTTTGGCAGCAATTGTCAGTTCTGGAACATGCTCAAGTGACCTGCTGACCCTGATGACTCCGTTGTTTGTACTGACTCTGATGACTTAATTGGTGCTTCCCTTTGGCAGCAGGTGTCAGTTCTGGATCATTCTTAATTGACCTGTGCTGAATCCGATGACTCATTTGTTGTTTTCTTTTACCAGCATGTGTAAGTAAGTTTGGAGCATGCTTGAGGGCACCGCCTTCTGGGGTGAAACCTCTATTTGAAGAGGGTGTGTCCTTTCATCCCTGCTTGCTATTCGCGTTTGGTTTTGAAAGGAGCTGCCATATCGAGGAGCCATACACCCAAGAGGTATTCTCGATTCCAGGGAGCTGTTCTGGCATTCATGCAGATCAAGGCTGCACATGTTTCCTTACACTACGCTCTCTGGCTCTGTGTGCGTCCAGTCCCCGCTCACCATCTTCAGATGCTCGGGCGAGGTGCCGCCTTATGTTGCATGAGCAGGTATTCTTTTGGGCAATAAGGAAAAACAGCACTCTGGTAAGGTGGCAAAATAGGTGGCCCATTAATGCCTGCACTAGTGGTTGGGGAAGTGGGATCAACCAGCCATAGCACGAGAGACACATTGGGAACTAACTACTAGGTCCATTCAGGAGAGATTTGTTTTTGGATATACAGACGTTCTTTGGGAACCCACAATGACCCTTGAAAAGAAATTTTACAGATTTTGATTCAAGAATATCAAGAACTTTGTATTATTTAAAATAAGGAACAGAAATTCTGGACTTTGTTATCTGAGTGGAAACAACCAGCATTTTCCTATGTGAATCGTAAAAACAATTCTTCCTGAAAGTAGAACTAAGAATGGTTGGCTAACTTTTTTTCTTTCCAGCTTTCCCTCCCTGAAATATCCACCCTAATTTTTCTTCACCCCAATTGGCCACATCGATACCCTGGTAAAATATAAAACTCGGAGTCAGTGCTGTCGGAAGGAGGGTATCCTGAGAGCATCATTTACAAGAAACAGGACCGGATGAATTGTCTGTAAAGACAATAGTTCTCACAGGAGCTGCACACTGTAGGAGTTGGCAGTATAGAGGAGAGTTCTCACAGGAGCTGCACACTGTAGGAGTTGGCGGTATAGAGGAGAGTTCTCACAGGAGCTGCACACTGTAGGAGTTGGCGGTATAGAGGAGAGTTCTCACAGGAGCTGCACACTGTAGGACTTGGCAGTATAGAGGAGAGTTCTCACAGGAGCTGCACACTGTAGGAGTTGGCGGTATAGAGGAGAGTTCTCACAGGAGCTGCACACTGTAGGAGTTGGCGGTATAGAGGAGAGTTCTCACAGAAGGAGCTGCACACTGTAGGAGTTGGCGGTATAGAGGAGAGTTCTCACAGACAGAGCTGCACACTGTAGGAGTTGGCGGTATAGAGGAGAGTTCTCACAGGAGCTGCACACTGTAGGAGTTGGCGGTATAGAGGAGAGTTCTCACAGAAGGAGCTGCACACTGTAGGAGTTGGCGGTATAGAGGAGAGTTCTCACAGGAGCTGCACACTGTAGGAGTTGGCGGTATAGAGGAGAGTTCTCACAGGAGCTGCACACTGTAGGAGTTGGCGGTATAGAGGAGAGTTCTCACAGAAGGAGCTGCACACTGTAGGAGTTGGCAGTATAGAGGAGAGTTCTCACAGGAGCTGCACACTGTAGGAGTTGGCGGTATAGAGGAGAGTTCTCACAGGAGCTGCACACTGTCGTAGTTGGCGGTATAGAGGAGAGTTCTCACAGGAGCTGCACACTGTCAGAGTTGGCGGTATAGAGGAGAGTTCTCACAGAAGGAGCTGCACACTGTAGGAGTTGGCGGTATAGAGGAGAGTTCTCACAGGAGCTGCACACTGTAGGAGTTGGCGGTATAGAGGAGAGTTCTCACAGACAGAGCTACACACTGTAGGAGTTGGCGGTATAGAGGAGAGTTCTCACAGAAGGAGCTGCACACTGTAGGAGTTGGAGGTATAGAGGAGAGTTCTCACAGAAGGAGCTGCACACTGTAGGAGTTGGCGGTATAGAGGAGAGTTCTCACAGGAGCTGCACACTGTAGGAGTTGGCGGTATAGAGGAGAGTTCTCACAGGAGCTGCACACTGTAGGAGTTGGCGGTATAGAGGAGAGTTCTCACAGAAGGAGCTGCACACTGTAGAAGTTGGCGGTATAGAGGAGAGTTCTCACAGGAGCTGCACACTGTAGGAGTTGGCGGTATAGAGGAGAGTTCTTACAGGAGCTGCACACTGTAGGAGTTGGCGGTACAGATGAGAGTTCTCACAGAAGGAGCTGCACACTGTAGGAGTTGGCGGTATAGAGGAGAGTTCTCACAGGAGCTGCACACTGTAGGAGTTGGCGGTATAGAGGAGAGTTCTCACAGACAGAGCTGCACACTGTAGGAGTTGGCGGTATAGAGGAGAGTTCTCACAGACAGAGCTGCACACTGTAGGAGTTGGCGGTATAGAGGAGAGTTCTCACAGACAGAGTTGCACACTGTAGGAGTTGGCAGTATGGAGGAGAGTTCTCACAGAAGGAGCTGCACACTGTAGGAGTTGGCGGTATAGAGGAGAGTTCTCACAGGAGCTGCACACTGTAGGAGTTGGCGGTATAGAGGAGAGTTCTCACAGGAGCTGCACACTGTAGGAGTTGGCGGTATAGAGGAGAGTTCTCACAGACAGAGCTGCACACTGTAGGAGTTGGCGGTATAGAGGAGAGTTCTCACAGAAGGAGCTGCACACTGTAGGAGTTGGCAGTATAGAGGAGAGTTCTCACAGGAGCTGCACACTGTAGGAGTTGGCGGTATAGAGGAGTGTTCTCACAGGAGCTGCACACTGTAGGAGATTGCGGTATAGAGGAGAGTTCTCACAGACAGAGCTGCACACTGTAGGAGTTGGCGGTATAGAGGAGAGTTCTCACAGAAGGAGCTGCACACTGTAGGAGTTGGCGGTATAGAGGAGAGTTCTCACAGAAGGAGCTGCACACTGTAGGAGTTGGCGGTATAGAGGAGAGTTCTCACAGGAGCTGCACACTGTCGGAGTTGGCGGTATAGAGGAGAGTTCTCACAGGAGCTGCACACTGTAGGTGTTGGCGGTATAGAGGAGAGTTCTCACAGACAGAGCTGCACACTGTAGGAGTTGGCGGTATAGAGGAGAGTTCTCACAGACAGAGCTGCACACTGTAGGAGTTGGCGGTATAGAGGAGAGTTCTCACAGACAGAGCTGCACACTGTAGGAGTTGGCGGTATAGAGGAGAGTTCTCACAGAAGGAGCTGCACACTGTAGGAGTTGGCGGTATAGAGGAGAGTTCTCACAGGAGCTGCACACTGTAGGAGTTGGCGGTATAGAGGAGAGTTCTCACAGGAGCTGCACACTGTAGGAGTTGGCGGTATAGAGGAGAGTTCTCACAGGAGCTGCACACTGTAGGAGTTGGCGGTATAGAGGAGAGTTCTCACAGGAGCTGCACACTGTAGGAGTTGGCGGTATAGAGGAGAGTTCTCACAGACAGAGCTGCACACTGTAGGAGTTGGCGGTATAGAGGAGAGTTCTCACAGAAGGAGCTGCACACTGTAGGAGTTGGCGGTATAGAGGAGAGTTCTCACAGGAGCTGCACACTGTAGGAGTTGGCGGTATAGAGGAGAGTTCTCACAGGAGCTGCACACTGTCGGAGTTGGCGGTATAGAGGAGAGTTCTCACAGGAGCTGCACACTGTAGGAGTTGGCGGTATAGAGGAGAGTTCTCACAGACAGAGCTGCACACTGTAGGAGTTGGCGGTATAGAGGAGAGTTCTCACAGACAGAGCTGCACACTGTAGGAGTTGGCGGTATAGAGGAGAGTTCTCACAGACAGAGTTGCACACTGTAGGAGTTGGCGGTATAGAGGATAGTTCTCACAGAAGGAGCTGCACACTGTAGGAGTTGGCGGTATAGAGGAGAGTTCTCACAGGAGCTGCACACTGTAGGAGTTGGCGGTATAGAGGAGAGTTCTCACAGGAGCTGCACACTGTAGGAGTTAGCGGTATAGAGGAGAGTTCTCACAGGAGCTGCACACTGTAGGAGCTGGCGGTATAGAGGAGAGTTCTCACAGAAGGAGCTGCACACTGTAGGAGTTGGCGGTATAGAGGAGAGTTCTCACAGGAGCTGCACACTGTAGGAGTTGGCGGTATAGAGGAGAGTTCTCACAGGAGCTGCACACTGTAGGAGTTGGCGGTATAGAGGAGAGTTCTCACAGGAGCTGCACACTGTAGGAGTTGGCGGTATAGAGGAGAGTTCTTACAGGAGCTGCACACTGTAGGAGTTGGCGGTATAGAGGAGAGTTCTCACAGGAGCTGCACACTGTAGGAGTTGGCGGTATAGAGGAGAGTTCTTACAGGAGCTGCACACTGTAGGAGTTGGCGGCATAGAGGAGAGTTCTCACAGGAGCTGCACACTGTAGGAGTTGGCGGTATAGAGGAGAGTTCTCACAGGAGCGGCACACTGTAGGAGTTGGCGGTATAGAGGAGAGTTCTTACAGGAGCTGCACACTGTAGGAGTTGGCAGTATAGAGGAGAGTTCTCACAGGAGCTGCACACTGTAGGAGTTGGCGGTATAGAGGAGAGTTCTTCCAGGAGCTGCACACTGTAGGATTTGGCGGTATAGAGGAGAGTTCTCACAGGAGCTGCACACTGTAGGAGTTGGCGGTATAGAGGAGAGTTCTCACAGAAGGAGCTGCACACTGTAGGAGTTGGCAGTATAGAGGAGAGTTCTCACAGGAGCTGCACACTGTAGGAGTTGGCGGTATAGAGGAGAGTTCTCACAGGAGCTGCACACTGTCGTAGTTGGCGGTATAGAGGAGAGTTCTCACAGGAGCTGCACACTGTCAGAGTTGGCGGTATAGAGGAGAGTTCTCACAGAAGGAGCTGCACACTGTAGGAGTTGGCGGTATAGAGGAGAGTTCTCACAGGAGCTGCACACTGTAGGAGTTGGCGGTATAGAGGAGAGTTCTCACAGACAGAGCTACACACTGTAGGAGTTGGCGGTATAGAGGAGAGTTCTCACAGAAGGAGCTGCACACTGTAGGAGTTGGAGGTATAGAGGAGAGTTCTCACAGAAGGAGCTGCACACTGTAGGAGTTGGCGGTATAGAGGAGAGTTCTCACAGGAGCTGCACACTGTAGGAGTTGGCGGTATAGAGGAGAGTTCTCACAGGAGCTGCACACTGTAGGAGTTGGCGGTATAGAGGAGAGTTCTCACAGAAGGAGCTGCACACTGTAGAAGTTGGCGGTATAGAGGAGAGTTCTCACAGGAGCTGCACACTGTAGGAGTTGGCGGTATAGAGGAGAGTTCTTACAGGAGCTGCACACTGTAGGAGTTGGCGGTACAGATGAGAGTTCTCACAGAAGGAGCTGCACACTGTAGGAGTTGGCGGTATAGAGGAGAGTTCTCACAGGAGCTGCACACTGTAGGAGTTGGCGGTATAGAGGAGAGTTCTCACAGACAGAGCTGCACACTGTAGGAGTTGGCGGTATAGAGGAGAGTTCTCACAGACAGAGCTGCACACTGTAGGAGTTGGCGGTATAGAGGAGAGTTCTCACAGACAGAGTTGCACACTGTAGGAGTTGGCAGTATGGAGGAGAGTTCTCACAGAAGGAGCTGCACACTGTAGGAGTTGGCGGTATAGAGGAGAGTTCTCACAGGAGCTGCACACTGTAGGAGTTGGCGGTATAGAGGAGAGTTCTCACAGGAGCTGCACACTGTAGGAGTTGGCGGTATAGAGGAGAGTTCTCACAGACAGAGCTGCACACTGTAGGAGTTGGCGGTATAGAGGAGAGTTCTCACAGAAGGAGCTGCACACTGTAGGAGTTGGCAGTATAGAGGAGAGTTCTCACAGGAGCTGCACACTGTAGGAGTTGGCGGTATAGAGGAGTGTTCTCACAGGAGCTGCACACTGTAGGAGATTGCGGTATAGAGGAGAGTTCTCACAGACAGAGCTGCACACTGTAGGAGTTGGCGGTATAGAGGAGAGTTCTCACAGACAGAGCTGCACACTGTAGGAGTTGGCGGTATAGAGGAGAGTTCTCACAGACAGAGCTGCACACTGTAGGAGTTGGCGGTATAGAGGAGAGTTCTCACAGAAGGAGCTGCACACTGTAGGAGTTGGCGGTATAGAGGAGAGTTCTCACAGAAGGAGCTGCACACTGTAGGAGTTGGCGGTATAGAGGAGAGTTCTCACAGGAGCTGCACACTGTCGGAGTTGGCGGTATAGAGGAGAGTTCTCACAGGAGCTGCACACTGTAGGTGTTGGCGGTATAGAGGAGAGTTCTCACAGACAGAGCTGCACACTGTAGGAGTTGGCGGTATAGAGGAGAGTTCTCACAGACAGAGCTGCACACTGTAGGAGTTGGCGGTATAGAGGAGAGTTCTCACAGACAGAGCTGCACACTGTAGGAGTTGGCGGTATAGAGGAGAGTTCTCACAGAAGGAGCTGCACACTGTAGGAGTTGGCGGTATAGAGGAGAGTTCTCACAGGAGCTGCACACTGTAGGAGTTGGCGGTATAGAGGAGAGTTCTCACAGGAGCTGCACACTGTAGGAGTTGGCGGTATAGAGGAGAGTTCTCACAGGAGCTGCACACTGTAGGAGTTGGCGGTATAGAGGAGAGTTCTCACAGGAGCTGCACACTGTAGGAGTTGGCGGTATAGAGGAGAGTTCTCACAGACAGAGCTGCACACTGTAGGAGTTGGCGGTATAGAGGAGAGTTCTCACAGAAGGAGCTGCACACTGTAGGAGTTGGCGGTATAGAGGAGAGTTCTCACAGGAGCTGCACACTGTAGGAGTTGGCGGTATAGAGGAGAGTTCTCACAGGAGCTGCACACTGTCGGAGTTGGCGGTATAGAGGAGAGTTCTCACAGGAGCTGCACACTGTAGGAGTTGGCGGTATAGAGGAGAGTTCTCACAGACAGAGCTGCACACTGTAGGAGTTGGCGGTATAGAGGAGAGTTCTCACAGACAGAGCTGCACACTGTAGGAGTTGGCGGTATAGAGGAGAGTTCTCACAGACAGAGTTGCACACTGTAGGAGTTGGCGGTATAGAGGATAGTTCTCACAGAAGGAGCTGCACACTGTAGGAGTTGGCGGTATAGAGGAGAGTTCTCACAGGAGCTGCACACTGTAGGAGTTGGCGGTATAGAGGAGAGTTCTCACAGGAGCTGCACACTGTAGGAGTTAGCGGTATAGAGGAGAGTTCTCACAGGAGCTGCACACTGTAGGAGCTGGCGGTATAGAGGAGAGTTCTCACAGAAGGAGCTGCACACTGTAGGAGTTGGCGGTATAGAGGAGAGTTCTCACAGGAGCTGCACACTGTAGGAGTTGGCGGTATAGAGGAGAGTTCTCACAGGAGCTGCACACTGTAGGAGTTGGCGGTATAGAGGAGAGTTCTCACAGGAGCTGCACACTGTAGGAGTTGGCGGTATAGAGGAGAGTTCTTACAGGAGCTGCACACTGTAGGAGTTGGCGGTATAGAGGAGAGTTCTCACAGGAGCTGCACACTGTAGGAGTTGGCGGTATAGAGGAGAGTTCTTACAGGAGCTGCACACTGTAGGAGTTGGCGGCATAGAGGAGAGTTCTCACAGGAGCTGCACACTGTAGGAGTTGGCGGTATAGAGGAGAGTTCTCACAGGAGCGGCACACTGTAGGAGTTGGCGGTATAGAGGAGAGTTCTTACAGGAGCTGCACACTGTAGGAGTTGGCAGTATAGAGGAGAGTTCTCACAGGAGCTGCACACTGTAGGAGTTGGCGGTATAGAGGAGAGTTCTTCCAGGAGCTGCACACTGTAGGATTTGGCGGTATAGAGGAGAGTTCTCACAGGAGCTGCACACTGTAGGAGTTGGCGGTATAGAGAGTTCTCACAGAAGGAGCTTCACACTGTAAGAGTTGGCGGTATAGAGGAGAGTTCTCACAGGAGCTGCACACTGTAGGAGTTGGCGGTATAGAGGAGAGTTCTCACAGACAGAGCTGCACACTGTAGGAGTTGGCGGTATAGAGGAGAGTTCTCACAGAAGGAGCTGCACACTGTAGGAGTTGGCGGTATAGAGGAGAGTTCTCACAGAAGGAGCTGCACACTGTAGGAGTTGGCGGTATAGAGGAGAGTTCTCACAGGAGCTGCACACTGTAGGAGTTGGCGGTATAGAGGAGAGTTCTCACAGGAGCTGCACACTGTAGGAGTTGGCGGTATAGAGGAGAGTTCTCACAGGAGCTGCACACTGTAGGAGTTGGCGGTATAGAGGAGAGTTCTCACAGACAGAGCTGCACACTGTAGGAGTTGGCGGTATAGAGGAGAGTTCTCACAGACAGAGCTGCACACTGTAGGAGTTGGCGGTATAGAGGAGAGTTCTCACAGACAGAGCTGCACACTGTAGGAGTTGGCGGTATAGAGGAGAGTTCTCACAGAAGGAGCTGCACACTGTAGGAGTTGGCGGTATAGAGGAGAGTTCTCACAGGAGCTGCACACTGTAGGAGTTGGCGGTATAGAGGAGAGTTCTCACAGGAGCTGCACACTGTAGGAGTTGGCGGTATAGAGGAGAGTTCTCACAGACAGAGCTGCACACTGTAGGAGTTGGCGGTATAGAGGAGAGTTCTCACAGAAGGAGCTGCACACTGTAGGAGTTGGCGGTATAGAAGAGAGTTCTCACAGGAGCTGCACACTGTAGGAGTTGGCGGTATAGAGGAGAGTTCTCACAGGAGCTGCACACTGTAGGAGTTGGCGGTATAGAGGAGAGTTCTCACAGACAGAGCTGCACACTGTAGGAGTTGGCGGTATAGAGGAGAGTTCTCACAGACAGAGCTGCACACTGTAGGAGTTGGCGGTATAGAGGAGAGTTCTCACAGACAGAGCTGCACACTGTAGGAGTTGGCGGTATAGAGGAGAGTTCTCACAGAAGGAGCTGCACACTGTAGGAGTTGGCGGTATAGAGGAGAGTTCTCACAGAAGGAGCTGCACACTGTAGGAGTTGGCGGTATAGAGGAGAGTTCCCACAGGAGCTGCACACTGTCGGAGTTGGCGGTATAGAGGAGAGTTCTCACAGGAGCTGCACACTGTAGGTGTTGGCGGTATAGAGGAGAGTTCTCACAGACAGAGCTGCACACTGTAGGAGTTGGCGGTATAGAGGAGAGTTCTCACAGGAGCTGCACACTGTAGGAGTTGGCGGTATAGAGGAGAGTTCTCACAGACAGAGCTGCACACTGTAGGAGTTGGCGGTATAGAGGAGAGTTCTCACAGACAGAGCTGCACACTGTAGGAGTTGGCGGTATAGAGGAGAGTTCTCACAGACAGAGCTGCACACTGTAGGAGTTGGCGGTATAGAGGATAGTTCTCACAGAAGGAGCTGCACACTGTAGGAGTTGGCGGTATAGAGGAGAGTTCTCACAGGAGCTGCACACTGTAGGAGTTGGCGGTATAGAGGAGAGTTCTCACAGGAGCTGCACACTGTAGGAGTTAGCGGTATAGAGGAGAGTTCTCACAGGAGCTGCACACTGTAGGAGTTGGCGGTATAGAGGAGAGTTCTCACAGAAGGAGCTGCACACTGTAGGAGTTGGCGGTATAGAGGAGAGTTCTCACAGGAGCTGCACACTGTAGGAGTTGGCGGTATAGAGGAGAGTTCTCACAGGAGCTGCACACTGTAGGAGTTGGCGGTATAGAGGAGAGTTCTCACAGGAGCTGCACACTGTAGGAGTTGGCGGTATAGAGGAGAGTTCTTACAGGAGCTGCACACTGTAGGAGTTGGCGGTATAGAGGAGAGTTCTCACAGGAGCTGCACACTGTAGGAGTTGGCGGTATAGAGGAGAGTTCTTACAGGAGCTGCACACTGTAGGAGTTGGCGGCATAGAGGAGAGTTCTCACAGGAGCTGCACACTGTAGGAGTTGGCGGTATAGAGGAGAGTTCTCACAGGAGCGGCACACTGTAGGAGTTGGCGGTATAGAGGAGAGTTCTTACAGGAGCTGCACACTGTAGGAGTTGGCAGTATAGAGGAGAGTTCTCACAGGAGCTGCACACTGTAGGAGTTGGCGGTATAGAGGAGAGTTCTTACAGGAGCTGCACACTGTAGGAGTTGGCGGTATAGAGGAGAGTTCTCACAGGAGCTGCACACTGTAGGAGTTGGCGGTATAGAGAGTTCTCACAGAAGGAGCTTCACACTGTAAGAGTTGGCGGTATAGAGGAGAGTTCTCACAGGAGCTGCACACTGTAGGAGTTGGCGGTATAGAGGAGAGTTCTCACAGACAGAGCTGCACACTGTAGGAGTTGGCGGTATAGAGGAGAGTTCTCACAGAAGGAGCTGCACACTGTAGGAGTTGGCGGTATAGAGGAGAGTTCTCACAGAAGGAGCTGCACACTGTAGGAGTTGGCGGTATAGAGGAGAGTTCTCACAGGAGCTGCACACTGTAGGAGTTGGCGGTATAGAGGAGAGTTCTCACAGGAGCTGCACACTGTAGGAGTTGGCGGTATAGAGGAGAGTTCTCACAGGAGCTGCACACTGTAGGAGTTGGCGGTATAGAGGAGAGTTCTCACAGACAGAGCTGCACACTGTAGGAGTTGGCGGTATAGAGGAGAGTTCTCACAGACAGAGCTGCACACTGTAGGAGTTGGCGGTATAGAGGAGAGTTCTCACAGACAGAGCTGCACACTGTAGGAGTTGGCGGTATAGAGGAGAGTTCTCACAGAAGGAGCTGCACACTGTAGGAGTTGGCGGTATAGAGGAGAGTTCTCACAGGAGCTGCACACTGTAGGAGTTGGCGGTATAGAGGAGAGTTCTCACAGGAGCTGCACACTGTAGGAGTTGGCGGTATAGAGGAGAGTTCTCACAGACAGAGCTGCACACTGTAGGAGTTGGCGGTATAGAGGAGAGTTCTCACAGAAGGAGCTGCACACTGTAGGAGTTGGCGGTATAGAAGAGAGTTCTCACAGGAGCTGCACACTGTAGGAGTTGGCGGTATAGAGGAGTGTTCTCACAGGAGCTGCACACTGTAGGAGTTGGCGGTATAGAGGAGAGTTCTCACAGACAGAGCTGCACACTGTAGGAGTTGGCGGTATAGAGGAGAGTTCTCACAGACAGAGCTGCACACTGTAGGAGTTGGCGGTATAGAGGAGAGTTCTCACAGACAGAGCTGCACACTGTAGGAGTTGGCGGTATAGAGGAGAGTTCTCACAGAAGGAGCTGCACACTGTAGGAGTTGGCGGTATAGAGGAGAGTTCCCACAGGAGCTGCACACTGTCGGAGTTGGCGGTATAGAGGAGAGTTCTCACAGGAGCTGCACACTGTAGGAGTTGGCGGTATAGAGGAGAGTTCTCACAGGAGCTGCACACTGTAGGAGTTGGTGGTATAGAGGAGAGTTCTCACAGGAGCTGCTCACTGTAGGAGTTGGCGGTATAGAGGAGAGTTCTCACAGACAGAGCTGCACACTGTAGGAGTTGGCGGTATAGAGGAGAGTTCTCACAGACAGAGCTGCACACTGTAGGAGTTGACGGTATAGAGGAGAGTTCTCATAGGAGCTGCACACTGTAGGAATTGGCGGTATAGAGGAGAGTTCTCACAGAAGGAGCTGCACACTGTAAGAGTTGGCGGTATAGAGGAGAGTTCTCACAGACAGAGCTGCACACTGTAGGAGTTGGCGGTATAGAGGAGAGTTCTCACAGAAGGACTTGCACACTGTAGGAGTTGGCGGTATAGAGGAGAGTTCTCACAGAAGGAGCTGCACACTGTAGGAGTTGACGGTATAGAGGAGAGTTCTCACAGAAGGAGCTGCACACTGTAGGAGTTGACGGTATAGAGGAGAGTTCTCACAGACAGAGCTGCACACTGTATGAGTTGGCGGTATAGAGGAGAGTTCTCACAGAAGGAGCTGCACACTGTAGGAGTTGGCGGTATAGAGGAGAGTTCTCACAGGAGCTACACACTGTAGGAGTTGGCGGTATAGAGGAGAGTTCTCACAGGAGCTGCACACTGTAGGAGTTGGCGGTATAGAGGAGAGTTCTCACAGGAGCTGCACACTGTAGGAGTTGGCGGTATAGAGGAGAGTTCTCACAGACAGAGCTTCACACTGTAGGAGTTGGCGGTATAGAGGAGAGTTCTCACAGAAGGAGCTGCACACTGTAGGAGTTGGCGGTATAGAGGAGAGTTCTCACAGACAGAGCTGCACACTGTAGGAGTTGACGGTATAGAGGAGAGTTCTCATAGGAGCAGCACACTGTAGGAGTTGGCGGTATAGAGGAGAGTTCTCACAGAAGGAGCTGCACACTGTAGGAGTTGGCGGTATAGAGGAGAGTTCTCACAGACAGAGCTGCACACTGTAGGAGTTGACGGTATAGAGGAGAGTTCTCATAGGAGCTGCACACTGTAGGAGTTGGCGGTATAGAGGAGAGTTCTCACAGGAGCTGCACACTGTAAGAGTTGGCGGTATAGAGGAGAGTTCTCACAGGAGCTGCACACTGTAGGAGTTGGCGGTATAGAGGAGAGTTCTCACAGAAGGAGCTGCACACTGTAGGAGTTGACGGTATAGAGGAGAGTTCTCACAGAAGGAGCTGCACACTGTAGGAGTTGACGGTATAGAGGAGAGTTCTTACAGGAGCTGCACACTGTCGGAGTTGGCTACGCGGATAATAGTTCACACAGGAAAAGCTATATGCTGTTGGGTTTGGCTGTAAAACAATAGATCACAGAAAAAGAGGGGATGGCTCTGCAGACAATAGTTTTCACGGGAAGAGCTGTATGCTATAGAAGTTGGCTGTACAGACAATTGTTCAGAGAGGACGATAAGCATTCTGTAGAGGATGGCTCTACAGAGAATAATTTACAAAGGAAGAGATGTATGCTCTCGGTTTGCTGAACCATCAGTAGTTCACACAGGAAACGTTGCACTCTCAGGTTGGCTGTACAGACAGTGGTTCACACAGGAAGTCATGCAAGCTATAGGGCTGGATGTACACACAAAAGGCTGTACAGATGATAGCTCACACATGAAGAGCTGCACACCGTAGGGGAGTTGGCTGTACACACAAAAGATCATACATGAAAAGCTGCAGACCATACAGTTAGAATTGATTATTTGACTAAGATGCAGACTTGGGTGAGCGCAATAGGCGACTTGAGCCGATTTCACAATTGGTAGATGGCAGTTCTCCACCATCGGATACATGGTACATTCAGCAGAGCCTGCAACCAAGACCATTATCGTTTCTGAGATCTGATCCATCAACAAAATATGTTAACTCACAGTCAGTATTGGGCAGTTAAGTCCAAAATGGATTTTGTTACATGCACAGTAACAAGGACGCAATCATGAGGTTCCCCGTCCTCGCTGGTGGGGTTCAGAGAGGCAGGGTACAATGCGAGACACTGGATCACGGCACGGTGATAAGTGGACAAAAACAAAAATTCATACCTAGACTATCACTCTTTAGAGAGATTCTGGGTTTTTGTAGCGTGGAGGAGTGCAGCCAGAGAATGAGGCATGGCAACAGTTGAAAGAGAACTTAGCACAATATTTCTGGATTCGTCGATAAGATTTGTGGCCGCCGATACAGCCCTTATAAAGGCAGGAGCCCAGCCGTGGCTGGGTCCAGAAGTGAAGAGTCATAGCCACGGCCTTTTTCTGATCCCCATGACTCCGGACCAACACTCCAAATGCAAATCCATTATGTTCACGACAATGCAAAGGAAAGGTTTTGACACAATCACGGTGCCCTAAAGCAAGTGCATAAGCTAGTGGTGGCTTCATTTTCAGAAATATACTTTCTGCTTTACTAGACCACAGCGAGAGTTTCAGGGTGTCTATTCTGAAATAATCCTTCAAAGACGTCCCTTTCTCAGCATTGCACAGGACGCACTGTCTACAATACCTGGCCATTCCTAGAAGGGCATGTACTAAGCAACTAATGGATGGCTTCAATTTGTTCAGAGGATGGATGCTGCGTCCCAGCAGAGATTTCATTACCAAGGCTTCTGGTTTTTTACTCTGGGAAGACAGAACGGCAAATTCTCCTTTGAAGCCTTTTGCCCTTTATCAGCTCGTTTGGTGGGAAGACAGATGGAGTCCTCCGTGCAGTGATCTAGAATAACACGCGGCAAAAGCAGCGCATCGCCATAGTGGGCTCAGGTAGAACCCTGGGGAAAACCAACATATCTAGATCCTTCTTCAGGGCCTGGGAAAAAATGTAAGGGGACTCTGTAAATCTGTGAGGAAGTCGGCTCCACAGAAGTTGGAGCCCCTGGAACGAGAATGAGAAGAGATACTGACCCGTCTCTCCTTTGGGATTGGGGAAGAAAGCGTCAACCGCAGTAAACCATTGGGCTCTTACAGAGATGCAAGAAAGGTTGTTGGCAGGGTTAGGGACCGCAAGGAAGACTGGGATAACCACATTATTAATGGCCCTAAGGTCGGTATGAATCTGTACCTGTTGGCTTTCCCCGCCTTGCATATTGGGAAAATCAGAGCATTACATCTACTAACAATTGACACTAAAACCCCTCACTTGATCAAATCTGCTATTACAGGGGAACCACTTCCGCCACTTCTGGTTCTAATGGGTGTTGGTGAATCTGTTGAGGGTCGACCTTCCCCTTCACTGGTTCCATTGATTGATTTGAGCCCCTCAACCTTGGCCCCTGTGGACCACAGAGTAGATGGTACCTGTGAAACTAACTTGTTAAATCAGGAGGCATGGCAGTTTCCAGTGCATTAATTAGTCGATTTGTGCTCTCACACAATAGTCCAAGACTGAGAATATTTAAGAGCGCACCTTCCCCAGCGCAAAATACAGAGCAGTTCAGCTTCAGAGATGGTGCCTGCCTAACAGATTTGGTTGGGAAGTTGGGCTGAGCAAAGAGGAATATTTAATGCTAATGGGTACTACAGAAATAGATATAGGATCAGTAATATAATGTGGAAGTCATCTGTCGGAAAACCAACTGCATCTATGGCCACGTCTGAGAGAGGTAAAGTTAGGAGTTCTGAGGTTTTCAGCGCTAATCGACTGGTGCCCATGTTGATGAGACTGGCAGTGCCCGTACCATTAATAAAACAATGTACATGGGGCCCTTCAGATCTACTGGGATTAAATCATTCATGTTATGCAATTTTAAGGACATTAGTTTCGATTCTACCATTGACGTCAATTAGGGGTTGCCAGGGGTTGCAAGGTCCCTAAGCCACCCATTGCGACCCCTGGCTGTTTGTCAGCCTTGGCAAGCGGTCTTGTGGCATAAAATCAGCCAATGTGAGCAGTGCTTGATTGCACTGCCGTGCCGACGCTCTGCTTGATGGCCTGCAAGCTGGGCCTGGGTGGGGGAAAGAACTCGTCTCACTCCTCATTGCTATGGTGACCCAAGGCCAGGCCAGCCAGCGCAACCCTTGATTTGATACATTGTATGTATCTGCAGCGAGCCTGGAGCAGGTGTAGTAGCCAATGGTAATGAATGTATCCTCCTGACAGTGTCCCGTGATATAAGCTGAGCGAATGAGCACGAAGCACGCAGCATGGCTGGGCGTGATTGGACAGAGATTAACTACACATGCTGCAGCTAGCTGAGGGCATCACGTGGTGCCTGGTGCGGTATTGTGTACCACCATGTTTGGGACTGGGTCCCAGGGCCGTCAATCTGGTAGCATGAAAGCGCTACCAATGATGACAGCCCTGTCAAAAATTATTGGCCAGCCCCCGCAACAGTAAAAAAGCTGCACTAACGGCGCGGCCTCAGAGTCGAGTCCAACTCGTGCCCGCTGCGTGGGTGCTGGGTGGCACTAGTCTCTAGAGTGACTGACTTCAACACAAGTTCAGGAACAGACTCACAGTCCCAACCAGGTCGCGAGTGACTTCCTTCACTTAATTGTCATTCTCTGACTTAGTTGGACGGTCGGACCAGCGAACCTCGGGAGAGCTGCAGGGCAGGTACTGTGAGAGTGAGACTGACTGAGTCGTCACATTGACTCGACCTAAGTATCGACTCTCCGACGCCCCTCGTGGTGGTGCTGGTCTTTGTGACTCCTGTGAGCTTCGGGCCCTGGGCAAACCTCTAACAGAAGCAACAAGTAAAGTAAGATAAGGGTATCTGTTTTTGGAGTTGACACAAGATTTTCAAATGCCCCACAAAACTTCCAAAATAATTGTTAAAGAGCACACATTTCGGGCCCGATTCACAGAACTAACTTAAGACAAAATCCTAAACTTACTACCATTTTGGTATTCACAGAAGGCACTTACTCATTTTGGTATTCACAGAAGGCACTTACTCATTTTGGTATTCACAGAAGGCAGGAGTCCTAACTTTAGGACTCCTAAATGCCTTCTGTGAATACCGAAAGTCTTAAAGTTAGGATTTTTCTCAGTTTAGGAGTAGTAAAGTTAGGAGTCCTAACCTTACTACTAAACTGAGAAAAATCCTAACTTTAAGACTTTCGGTATTCACAGAAGGCATTTAGGAGTCCTAAAGTTAGGACTCCTGCCTTCTGTGAATACCAAAATGAGTAAGTGCCTTCTGTGAATACCAAAATGAGTAAGTGCCTTCTGTGAATACCAAAATGGTAGTAAGTTTAGGATTTTGTCTTAAGTTAGTTCTGTGAATCGGGCCCTGTATGTTCAACCCTTCTTGGGGTCAAGCCATTATTTAGGTAATGTGAATAACACAATAATTGCCATTGTTTTATGTTGAACACTTCATCCATGTAGCCACAGCATGTGCACGTCTGTCACGGCTGATGGACTGGCCAACAAGACATTGTCTGTTTTGAACACCACCAACGCCTCCCGTGAAACGCCCGTCTAATGCCCAGTACTGAATGGCCTTACCGGGCATTGGAGGGGTGTTTGCTTGGAGGCTGAAAGGGCGGGGCAGGTTTTCATTTAGTGGGGGACGGTCTTGTAGCAGTGGAGCAGTTTTAAAAGCACTGGAAAGTTTCTTGCATAGTCATCAGTTTTCAAGCAACAATAAAAGTGTCAAGTTAATTCTAGTGATGAATGTACCTGCTGGAGAGAGATAGTTTTGTCTAGTGGCAGTTTCTACTTATCTAAGATAGTGCAAAGGTTTAATACGCCTGCTGCAAAGAACGTGTGCCATGCATATCAAAGAACAATCTTTGATGTGGATAGCTCAGTGGGTTACTTCTTTTGTCAGAGAGTTTCTGTTGTTGCTGTGCAGTTTATAACTTACATTCGTCATCTAGCACAGCGAGCTAAGGACTGCCATCTAAGAGCTGCCTGTAAGCTGCATGGTACAGGTTAGAAAGTTACGTTTTTACCCAGTCTTTCTGTCCTGATGTGGCTAAGAAAGTTTTGCTTGGGTAGCAATACATTCTTGTTATTCAAGTAAACCCTAAGCACTGTATGTTCTGAATTCTGAGTTTGTGCTTCTCTAGGTCAATCACTCCTAAAAAGTGCCGACCAGTGTGGATGACATGTGAATCCTACACCTTGTAGTCCCCTTTGCCTTATGTAACATTTTCTCTACTCTGATTTACACACATATGATTCATTGTCTCTGTATGTGTGTGTGTTGAATTTTGAAAATGTGGAAAGTTTTGCTATAGGAGCAGGGATTAATAGAGTCATTTTTAAAAGGCGGACTGTAAAGCCAGCATTCATGCCTGCTACCGTACACAAGTACACACACAAGTGCGGTACCAGTGATGTGCATGGCTTCTGTAGGAGATGTTAATGATAGTAAACCTGGAAAGGGTCAACGGCTCCCCAGGTTCAGAGGTATGTGTACCAGGCCATGCAAAGGAATGGTGCTGGGAGGACTCGACCTGCATTGGATAGCTCTTTTATCTACACTCCAAGACTCAGAGACACTGCACTCGTAGCTCCTAAAGCAAATGATAACGTGAACGTGTTTTGAACATTAGAGTCCCATCAACCTTCCCATTGAATAAACTATTTAATATTGATTATGGCTGATTTCACCTTGACTAGTGTCTTCTCCATTGTTGTACTCTATTTGACGGGCTCTTAATCAATGCAACATTATCTTAATTGTATGTCTGAAGATACTACCAGAAACAAGGTATTTAGCTGCATTTTCAATAGGATTTGAAGTATGTCTGTTTACAGGGGACCTCTTTTGAATCTGTTGGGATTTTCCAGTCTTTGTGTGTGATGTAAGGAACCAAAAGTTAGATGCATCACTTTCTGTGACAGCACCAAGTCAAAGGTCATGCAGTGTTGCTTTCTTTGATTTCATGGGGTCCAAACGTCATGTGATGTCACTTCCTGTGATGACATCAGTTCAAATGCCTTGCAATGTCACTTCCCGTGACATTGACGGGGTGAGTCAAAGAGCAGGTGACGTCACTTCCTGTGGTGTCACCAGGTCAAAGTTTGTGTGATGTCACTTCCTGTAAGATCAGGTGGGGTCACATGTCGTGTGATGTCACTTCCGCTATCCCACCCAGGTATGCCCAGACGTGGGTCCTGGGCTCACTGTGCCAATGGAACAAAGCTATCCTGGCCGAAGAGGGGTGCAACCCTGAAACCGGTCCTAAAATGCTTGTTTCCGGTCCCGGGAGGACCTGGCTTGGCAGTTTGGACTGGACTGTTCCCATGAGGCATAGGGTCAAGACTGATTTGCATATGGCCATGTCTAAACTGGGGTGGCATGGTGAGCAAAAGAATGATGGATGTAACTCAGTGTTCTGCTCGATTTTCCCGGCCTTCTTGTGAGGAAAGGTGATGGAATGTGACTTCAGTCTCTTATCATTCAAGTCTAAGGGTTAGAGTAGTGAATGGAGCCTATTTACTAGGCACTTCGACATGATCCTGTGCTCTTCCCCATAGATCAGGGCTTGCACACATAGCCTAGGGGATAGATTCGTTAGTATTAGGGATAACCTGTCCTGTAGTGAGGGTATTTCATGGAGCCGTGCTGAATTCAGGCCTGGTAGGCCTCAAACGGGAGAGACTCCATCTTTCTTTCTGCTCCGGCAGCTTGGGATGCTTCTAGGTCAAATGTAATGTTTTAGTTATGAGGTGTTATTCGCTTGGAGAGAACCGGTTCAGGCCGGCCCTTATCGAAGGATTGTATTTTTCTTCATGCCGAAGACACTACATCAGGCCGGCCGGCTGGGAACGTGTCCTTGGTACGGGGAGGTACAAGAATTTGGTGGGCGGCAGGTTACGGGCCGGAATTTTCCATGAGGAAACGCACCTCTATATTAGTGAAAGTCTGAGGCAGTTACATGTTCAGTCCGTAGGCGGCATCTAGCCGTTAGCAGTAAATCTACTACTTATTCCAGGGAAGACAGACGCCATCTTGGAGGCGGAGAAAAACCGAGAGACAGATACTCTCCTAGCAGAATAGCCAGAGAGGAGAGAGTAGCCGATAAGGAAGAGGTCCCAGTGACTCGGAGAAGGGTGAAGAGAACAGCGCATAGTGGTTCAGATGTGTATCCGTGACTGCGGAGGTGTGACTTCCAGGCGAGCCGAGGCACAGACGAGAAGGGAACCTAGATGACCACTGAGTGCAGGCTACACACTACTAAGGTGATGTCGACCCTTTCTTATTAGAGTACACAACTTAATCTTTCACTTTTCTTTGCAGGTTATGTGTTATATTGTAATGTTATGTGATTGCGTATGTAATGAGTAATAAAGTACCCAGTTTGTAGTGAACCAACATGTGCTGCGTGTTCTTGTATGAGAGGGTAGCCTATTCTTCTAGTCAGCTGCGGCTACATGAACAGATGTTAACCCTGATCAGGTAAGTGGTAACTGAATAAGGGAAAGAGGAGGCCCTCAAACCGGAGAACAGGCTATGCTCGAACTGGCAGTCCTTGTGTGATCTGATGAATAGTGAGACTGATTCCCTTTTTGTATGTTATGGTGATCATAGGATGAACTGTCGTATGAGACTGCCGTCTGGGTAGAGAGGTCTGGATTCGTATGGGATCGCGAGGCCGCCACTTGTGATACTGTCGTATGGGCAGAGAGGTCTGGATTCGTATGGGATCGCGAGGCCGCCACTTGTGCTGAGACTGCCGTCTGGGTAGAGAGGTCTGGATTCGTATGGGATCGCGAGGCCGCCACTTGTGATACTGTCGTATGGGCAGAGAGGTCTGGATTCGTATGGGATCGCGAGGCCGCCACTTGTGCTGAGACTGCCGTCTGGGTAGAGAGGTCTGGATTCGTATGGGATCGCGAGGCCGCCACTTGTGATACTGTCGTATGGGCAGAGAGGTCTGGATTCGTATGGGATCGCAAGGCCGCCACTTGTGATACTGTCGTATGGGCAGAGAGGTCTGGATTCGTATGGGATCGCGAGGCCGCCACTTGTGATACTGTCGTATGGGCAGAGAGGTCTGGATTCGTATGGGATCGCGAGGCCGCCACTTGTGCTGAGACTGCCGTCTGGGTAGAGAGGTCTGGATTCGTATGGGATCGCGAGGCCGCCACTTGTGATACTGTCGTATGGGCAGAGAGGTCTGGATTCGTATGGGATCGCGAGGCCGCCACTTGTGATACTGTCGTATGGGCAGAGAGGTCTGGATTCGTATGGGATCGCGAGGCCGCCACTTGTGATACTGTCGTATGGGCAGAGAGGTCTGGATTCGTATGGGATGGCGAGGCCGCCGATTATAAGAGGTCTTGGTATGTATAGTAGGAATTCCCTGTCCTTAGGTGGTAGATATATGTGGTTACCTATTGTAAATAGGCCCTAAGGAGGGGGAGGGGGTAACGTTCTGGCTGGGTTAGTGAGGCTCTGATGAGCGGGTTCTATCTGATCCGAAAACCCAAGCAGAACATTTGGCGTCACGAACCGTTTACGAAACCTGTGTGCGTTGTGGTTGTATCGTGTTTGCTTTCGGCGCGTGCGTGGTTTCGTTTGTATATTATTTGTATATAATTGTGTGTGTAGTTTTTTTTTTTTTCTTTCTTCTTTCTCTTTTTTCTCTTTTTCTTTCTTTTCCGAGATGTTTTCTAGAAAGTCGAAATCTACTTTTAAGTTGCCCGTTGATATTCCCGGCTGGGATTCAACGCCTTATGAAGCCTTAGCCCGTGAGTGGGCTGATTCTACTGGTTTGAGTGAGAATTGGAATTCTTTTTTGGAGCTGGCGGAGCCGGCTAATGTGATTACTTGTTTACAGAAGGCGCCGGTATCTAAGGGTGATGAGCTTCCCGTTTTGGGGCGCAGAGGTTGGATTGTTCTGTCTGCGTACAGGATTCTGCATGAGAGGTTGTTGAAGTTACAGAAATTGCATAAGGATGTTGAAGCGAACTTTGTTGAGATTCAGAATGCTCATACTTTGTTGCGGTGTCAAAATAAGTTGCTTGCTGACAAACTTGAGACGTACCAATCTATTGCCGAGAGGGCGGCTGTGCGAATTGCTCGTTATAAATACAAGAATCGGCGTGGTCGGGTTTCGACGCGAAAGGTGCGTCTGGTCGTGGCGAAAGCCGGACTGGATTGGAATCCTGATGAATGGGATGGTAATATCTGGAACTCGAGTGATTCTCCTTCCTCGGGTGAGGAGTCTGCCAAGCGCGAGTCCTCTCGCTCCGGCCGTGATTGTAAGTCTGCTTCTTGCGCCTCTGATGGTGCACCCCGTGATTGCGCTCGTCCTTCGAGTGGGGTCGATGCTTCTTACACAGATTGTTCCTCTACGTGTACTGATCGAGCTCCTTGTGATGCTCGTCCCGCGGTCTCGGTGCATCCAGTTTTTCGGCGGAAGTTGCAGCAGGCTCCCGGTGCTCCGAATGGTATTGCTTTAGACTCTTTGGAGGATTTTACTCAACAAGAAATTAGTGATATTTTGCAGCGATTTCGGCAGCGAGCTGGTGAGACCTTACTCACATGGATGGTGCGCCTTTATGAACTGGGCGCTGCTGGCATTAGGTTGGATGCTGGCGATTGTTTGAAGTTTTGTTCCTTGAGTTCGGATTCTACTGTACAGGATCATTTTCGTAACTTTAATGGTGGTGGTCAAATTACTTTGCTTCAATTGGCGACTGAGGCTTGTAATCAAAAATATCCTACTGAGTCTGACTGGCCTGTGAATGACAAACCGTGGTATACTTTGCGCGATGCTGCACAACGTCTCAAAGAGGAGGTGATGAAAACGGCAATTTTTCTGAATACTGCTGACAGGTTGCTTGATGGTTTGTTGACATCTTCTGTGCGGAATCGTATTATTCGTTCTTCCCCTGTTGCTTATAAGCAGGTCATGATGACTTTATTGATTAATCAGACTGGTAACATATTATCTATGGTGCTGGAATCGGTACGCCAACTCGGTGAGTTGGGTGAGTGGTTTAAACCTGAACGGCAGTCCCGGCCTGACACTCGTACTCCTGGTGACAATAAACTTACTAGACGTGATATGTTTTTTGGTCTTATGGCCGATGGTGTGCGGAAGGAGGACATTGACGGTGAGACTACTTCTCGTTTGTGGGAAATGTTTCGCAAACGTGGCTTGGATCGAAAGGAGGGTGCCCGGCGTGTTCGGACGACTGAGTGTGATCGTGGTTTTTCTGACGGTAGCGGTGATGACGACCGCCGTGGGCGCTCTGATCGTCGTGATGATCGACGTTATGTACGTGATTTGTCCCCCCGTCGTGACAGAGACAGAGAGAGAGAGGGGGAAGGAGAAAGGGGGAGAGATGCTTATGTTAACAGCAGATGTAGAGATGATAGGGATCAATCCCCTGAGTTGAGAAGGAGAGAGGATCGACACAGATTGGCCGATCGAAACCCGCAGTACAATGCAGAGGACAGGAATCCATTTCGTAATGGAGATGGATATGAACAGGAGGTGTCGATACCTGGGAAACGTGAGAGTCTTTATCCTGATTTATCCTGGTACACAGAACGCAGTAAAAATGACTAGGAAATAGGTCAAGCTCCAGTACACAGATGGGCTCACAGAGATAATAGACCCTATGTAGATATTGATATTTATTGGAGACATCGTAATGTCCAAAGGGCCCGAGCATTGGTAGATACAGGAGCGGAGGCCACTCTTATTCATGGAAAATCAAAGAAGTTTAAAGGTCAGCCTTTTACAATTACCGGATTAGGTGGAAAGGAAACTCCCGCAGTTCAAACTTTACTTGAAATGAGAATAGGTAGAATTCCTAGAAAAGAATACTCTGTATTAGTGGTACCACTCTTAGAATTCATAATTGGAATTGATATTTTGAAAGGAATGACTTTGCACTTAGATGATGGATGTTACCAATTTGGAACTAAACATTATATATCGTCCAGGCCTGTACGGGTTGGTCGTTTAAGAATGCCCCCCATAAAAGTTCCCCAGGCGACAAAAGTGGTTCGTCAGAAGCATTATCGTATTCCAGGTGGTCATGAAGAGATTAGTACCACTATTCAGGAGTTGGTGGATGCAGGAGTTATAACCCCAGTTACTTCTGCTTGGAATAATCCTGTTTGGCCTGTACGTAAGAGTGATAATTCTTGGCGCATGACTGTTGATTATCGAGAATTGAATAGACACACACCCTCTTTGACTGTTGCAGTACTGGATGTTATTACCCTAATTGAAAGAATCCAAAAACATCCAGGTACATGGTATGCGTCCATTGATATTGCTTATGCTTTCTTTTCGATTCCGATTGCCCCTGAGTGTCAGGAACAATTCAGTTTTACGTGGAACGGGCGTCAGATGACGTTTCGAAGTCTTCCCCAGGGCTATGTGCATAGTCCTACGATATGTCACCGGCTGGTGGCAGAGCATTTGGCTGAGGTACCGGTTCATCCGCAAATTCAGATATGTCACTATATTGATGATATTTTGATCCAAGGCGAAACACAAGAGGAAGTTCAGACCCAATTGGACAGAGTCATTGAGTGCCTGCGTGAGAAAGGTTGGGAAATCAACCCGGATAAATTACAATGTCCGTCCCAGGCTGTGAAATTTTTGGGTATTAATTGGCATGAGGGGCACCGAGAAGTGATCCCTCAGGTTAAACAGAAAATTCTTGATTTTGCAGTTCCGAGGAATAGGAAAGAAGCCCAAAGCTTCATTGGTTTGTTTGGTTTTTGGCGCCAGCATATTCCTCATTTGAGTCAAATATTGGCCCCTTTGTACCATGTCACTCGTGAAAAGAATGCATTTGAATGGGATAAACCACAGCAAGATGCGTTCAGTCTGGCAAAAGAAGCAATTCAGCATGCTCTGGATTTATGGCCTGTATGTGATGGTGATGTGGATTTGAATGTGTCAGTACAAGGCCTTTATGCGAATTGGAGTTTGTGGCAGAAACAAGGCAAGAGTAGAGTACCGTTAGGTTTCTGGACCAAAAAGTTACCTGATGCTGGTGAGCGTTATACACCTTTTGAGAAACAGTTACTTGCATGTTATTGGGCTCTGGTGGATACCGAGCAATTGACTTTGGGACATGATATAGTTTTGCGACCTGAAATTCCTATCATGCAGTGGGTTATGAGTTCGCCGAAAACTCACCGAATTGGACACGCTCAAGAGGCGAGTGTGATTAAATGGAAATGGTATATACAAGACAGGGCACGTGTGGGACAAAAAGGAGTTGCATCTTTGCATGAGCAGGTGGCGCGGGCGCCATCGACTGAGACTGAGAGTGAATGTTCCGTACCTTTAGTACAGGAGTCTCCTGTTAAGTGGGGTAGACCTTTTGATGATTTGTCGGCGGAGGACAGAAACCATGTCTGGTTTACGGATGGTTCAGCAAGGTTCATAGGGACGAAACGGCATTGGAAGGCGGTGTCCTATAATCCGATCACACAAAAATTGCTGAGCACAACTGGTGAGGGTAAGAGCAGTCAATTTGCTGAACTCTATGCTGTTTATCAAGTTCTGAAACAAGAGTTACCTGGCACATGTCATATTTTCACCGATTCTTGGTCTACTGCCAATGGACTGGCAGTTTGGTTACCGACTTGGCATTCCCATAGTTGGAAAATCCATTCAAAAGAACTGTGGGGAAAAGAATTATGGCAGGAGATTTGGGAAATGCTCCCACAGAGTACTGTTACAATCTTCCATGTGGATGCTCATACCCCGATAGACTCTCTTGACAAATTCTTTCATAACATTGCAGATGAGAAATCTAAAATTGCTGAGGCAGTGGTGGACAGGCAAGATTCTGATATTGCGGGATTGGCAAAATGGGCCCACCAGAAAGGAGGACACTTTGGAGAGAAAGCCACTAGCAGGTGGGCTGCTGATCGAGGAATTTATATTCCCCTAGATTTAATCAAAAATGTTATTCTACATTGTCCCATTTGTCAGCATATCAGGCAGCGCAAAGTGCCCCAAATTGTTAAAGGTCATTTACATCGCGGGAAATTGCCCGCTCAAATTTGGCAGATTGATTACATCGGTCCACTTCCTATGAGTAGGAATTGTCAATATGTTTGCACTATTGTTGATACATACAGTGGCCTGTTGGTGGCCCTTCCCTGTAAGCAAGCTACCCAATTGAATACTATTAAAACATTGGAATTGATTATGATGTATTATGGTGTGCCATTCCAAATTCAATCTGATAATGCATCCCATTTTCGTGGAAGATTGGTACAGGAATTCTGTGTGGAAAACAATATTGAATGGGTGTTTCATATACCATATTATCCACAGGCCTCGGGTCTTGTGGAGAGGTTGAATGGCCTGCTGAAAGATCAGTTACGTAAATTAACAGATGACAAGTATAAGAATTGGCGAGACTTTTTGCCTCAAGCGCTATTGATTTTGAATAACCGTCCTTTTCTAAATGCTGAATCCCCACTTATGCGTCTGTTTCCTCCGAATGTTGATGCTAAGCCCAATGAAATCAGAGAGACTGTGATGTACTGGGAAATTACTCCCGGAGCTTTGGCTCCATGTAGAGCGACCCCAGGGTCGGCAGGTTTAGACTTGCATGCCATGGATGACACCGTTATAAAAAGTAAGAATCAAGTCATCATTGAAACTGGTGTTGGTGTTCATATACCAACTGGGAATTTCGGATTAATCGCCCCTAGATCGGGGCTGGCTGTAAAAGGCGTTCAGGTGCTTGGAGGAATCATTGACAGTGATTATCAGGGAGAGATTAAGGTGCTCCTGCTGAATAGCAGTGAGGTTGACTTACTGATACATCAAACTGACCGAGTGGCTCAATTGCTAATAATGCCTGTTTTCAGTGGTGAGATCACAAAAGGCACTGCCCCAACGTTGCTAACTGTACGAGGCCAGAAAGGTTTTGGCTCCACAGATAATCCTGGGGCCAGAGTTTGGGTGCAGTCGCCTAAGAATCCCCCTGAACAAGCAGAAGTCATTGCAACCGGTCAAGACAACACCATTTTAGTTATGAGACCAGGGAAAGATAGCTGGGAAGCAGTCCCGGCTGACAAATGTTACTTACGAGAATGAATAATGCCTGTATTTGATTCTCTTTCAGATCATTCTTTGGACTGTTGCTGCAGGATGTGTCGGCGTTGGACTCCTTTTGGGCAGGTACGACGAGAGAGGAGGGATCCCATCAACCCGGGCTGAGTTGAGAACCCGAGTGTCGCGTTCCTTCGCTGCGTGGGATTCGTCGTCGAACTTTTGGACTACGTTAGCCAAACGAGTGACTAAAGCCCCTCATTTCTGCTTGACACCGATGAGATCGGTGACTGACATTCTAGCGACTTGTTTAGTTGCTGTCCCTGCTTCATTGGAGACTTTGACTCATATTTTCAATATATCGAATGCTCGCCCCAATGTTCTTCAGGGCGATTTTGCTACCTATGAGTATTGCCCCTTGTGTACTGTACTGTCAGACCCGATACCCCCCATCCAGTCCCAAATAGTTACCTATAATATCACACAGGGTGATTTGTGTTTTTTCCTTACTTGTGATCCTAGTGCGATTTCTGAATGTATGCGTTTAAGATTGAAAGGTGCCACTTCATTCACCGCTCATGAACGAACTTTGTGCCTTCAAAGGACACCGAAAACATGTACTTCTGTTCAGAATAACATGACTTGCAAGAGTTTGGTAGTTACCCCCAGTCATTATCGCACGATGTTACTACCTGCCGGATGGCTTTTCTCATGTGGTAATACTTCCTGGCCATATATCCCCGAAAATATTTCTGGAGGCCCTTGTGCCATTACTAGACTGAGCTTGTTGATGTTTTCATCACGTCCGAATGCCAACTCTCGTGTGATTCGAGATACAGTGAGGTTACAGGAGGATTGTGACTCATCTTTGCATTTATATTCCAAGTCTGAATACCTTAGCCTGGCTATTTCAATTGTTGGTGTTCCTGCTTTGGCAGTTTATAATGCCAAATCTATTGGGAAAATGGCCTGCTGGATGGTAAAATCCATTAATCATACTTCTACAGTCCTGTCTGACATGCTATTAGACGCCCAGGGTGAACGTAGAGCTATCTTGCAAAATCGAGCGGCCATTGATTATCTTTAGCTTAAACATGGACACGATTGTTCTGATTTTGAGGGACTTTGTTGTTTTAACTTGTCTGATCATACAAAATCCATTCAAGCTCACATTGATAAACTACATGACTTGACAGAAGAAGTTAGAAAACACATTGACCAGGGCTGGTTTGACTGGCTCTTTAATTGGTTACCTGATTTGCATATGTTACGTCAGATATTAGGAGGTATTCTGGTTACTATCGGCATTTTGATTTCTATCTGTTGCTTTATTCAGTGTATTCCTTCACTACTTCAATTCTGCACACCTGGTGCTAGACATAGATCAGTTAGTTTTGTTTCATATTATTCTTCCACAGATATTAGTTCTGTTTAATGAATGTATAATAGACTGAAGTCAAGGGTGAAATGTTCTGCTCGATTTTCCCGGCCTTCTTGTGAGGAAAGGTGATTGAATGTGACTTCAGTCTCTTACCATTCAAGTCTAAGGGTTAGAGTAGTGAATGGAGCCTATTTACTAGGCACTTCGACATGATCCTGTGCTCTTCCCCATAGATCAGGGCTTGCACACATAGCCTAGGGGATAGATTCGTTAGTATTGGGGATAACCTGTCCTGTAGTGAGGGTATTTCATGGAGCCGTGCTGAATTCAGGCCTGGTAGGCCTCAAACGGGAGAGACTCCATCTTTCTTTCTGCTCCGGCAGCTTGGGATGCTTCTAGGTCAAATGTAATGTTTTAGTTATGAGGTGTTATTCGCTTGGAGAGAACCGGTTCAGGCCGGCCCTTATCGAAGGATTGTATTTTTCTTCATGCCGAAGAAACTACATCAGGCCGGCCGGCTGGGAACGTGTCCTTGGTACGGGGAGGTACAAGAATTTGGTGGGCGGCAGGTTACGGGCCGGAATTTTCCATGAGGAAACGCACCTCTATATTAGTGAAAGTCTGAGGCAGTTACATGTTCAGTCCGTAGGCGGCATCTAGCCGTTAGCAGTAAATCTACTACTTATTCCAGGGAAGACAGACGCCATCTTGGAGGCGGAGAAAAACCGAGAGACAGATACTCTCCTAGCAGAATAGCCAGAGAGGAGAGAGTAGCCGATAAGGAAGAGGTCCCAGTGACTCGGAGAAGGGTGAAGAGAACAGCGCATAGTGGTTCAGATGTGTATCCGTGACTGCGGAGGTGTGACTTCCAGGCGAGCCGAGGCACAGACGAGAAGGGAACCTAGATGACCACTGAGTGCAGGCTACACACTACTAAGGGGATGTCAACCCTTTCTTATTAGAGTGCACAACTTAATCTTTCACTTCTCTTTGCAGGTTATGTGTTATATTGTAATGTTATGTGATTGCGTATGTAATGAGTAATAAAGTACCCAGTTTGTAGTGAACCAACATGTGCTGCGTGTTCTTGTATGAGAGGGTAGCCTATTCTTCTAGTCAGCTGCGGCTACATGAACAGATGTTAACCCTGATCAGGTAAGTGGTAACTGAATAAGGGAAAGAGGAGCCCCTCAAACCTGAGAACAGGCTATGCCCGAACTGGCAATCCTTGTGTGATCTGATGAATAGTGAGACTGATTCCCTTTTTGTATGTTATGGTGATCATAGGATGAACTGTCGTATGAGACTGCCGTCTAGGTAGAGAGGTCTGGATTCGTATGGGATCGCGAGGCCGCCACTTGTGATACTGTCGTATGGGCAGAGAGGTCTGGATTCGTATGGGATCGCGAGGCCGCCACTTGTGCTGAGACTGCCGTCTGGGTAGAGAGGTCTGGATTCGTATGGGATCGCGAGGCCGCCACTTGTGATACTGTCGTATGGGCAGAGAGGTCTGGATTCGTATGGGATCGCGAGGCCGCCACTTGTGCTGAGACTGCCGTCTGGGTAGAGAGGTCTGGATTCGTATGGGATCGCGAGGCCGCCACTTGTGATAATGTCGTATGGGCAGAGAGGTCTGGATTCGTATGGGATCGCGAGGCCGCCACTTGTGATACTGTCGTATGGGCAGAGAGGTCTGGATTCGTATGGGATCGCGAGGCCGCCACTTGTGATACTGTTGTATGGGCAGAGAGGTCTGGATTCGTATGGGATCGCGAGGCCGCCACTTGTGCTGAGACTGCCGTCTGGGTAGAGAGGTCTGGATTCGTATGGGATCGCGAGGCCGCCACTTGTGATACTGTCGTATGGGCAGAGAGGTCTGGATTCGTATGGGATCGCGAGGCCGCCACTTGTGATACTGTTGTATGGGCAGAGAGGTCTGGATTCGTATGGGATCGCGAGGCCGCCACTTGTGATACTGTCGTATGGGCAGAGAGGTCTGGATTCGTATGGGATGGCGAGGCCGCCGATTATAAGAGGTCTTGGTATGTATAGTAGGAATTCCCTGTCCTTAGGTGGTAGATATATGTGGTTACCTATTGTAAATAGGCACTAAGGAGGGGGAGGGGGTAACGTTCTGGCTGGGTTAGTGAGGCTCTGATGAGCGGGTTCTATCTGATCCGAAAACCCAAGCAGAACACTCAGATCTCTTGACTGCGGGAGAATGTTTTGATTTGTTCTGCATTCCATCCATCAATGTGTGTCTTTTACTTGCGCTATCCCTGGCATTTTGATAAATCGTCGTCCATGGATTCTTCATTCTCTTTCTTTCTTGCGACGCTATGCATCGGTTATCGACTGTCCCCAATGTGGCTAACTTCTTATCCTGTCATTCGATGCAAATAGTGATCAGCCGACTCTTAACATTCAGTAACAATCCCTGCACCGAGGGCGCACCCAGAGCGTCTGTTCTGTGCAGGCTGAAGTGCGCATGCGTGCGATGAAACTCCGGTGTTTAACTTCAGCGCAGTTTGCGCAGTTATTTCGCTGTTACTGTTTTATTATAAAATATTTCGCTGTGCAGCGGGGGTCGGCTGTACTCATGTTTTTGGGTATATTGGAGCTGGACCTTTACCAGTCGTACGCTCCGTTGCAGTTTCAGACCCATAGTGCCAATATCGGCAACAGTAGTCAGTTATCATGCAGCAAAATATATCAATAAACCACACGACACCTTGTTAGTGGAGAAAATTGCTGCAGGTTTATTTGCATAACAAATATGCCAACATGGTGGGTTATCTTACGGGCGATCCCAGGGCAGGCCAACCCTTGTGCGGCCTGCCCATCTGATGAGCCAAATTACACCGTGGCGTCGCCAATCGGTGTTTACCAATTCTTGGGAGGGGCCACCCCTCCCATCAGTGGACCACCAGTCCACTCCCTTACTCACGCCCCCCTAAAAGGTGGGCGGAGCGTTCCAGGCAGCCCCCGGTTGCTCAGACCCACAACCGCCCGTAGGACTAACGGGGCACCGTAGTTCTTCCAGGGGACAACGCTAAGACATCCCTGGGTATCCTTGGCTTAGCACCATTACTGTGCTGCTGCATGTAGTACCCTTCTGTACCTTGCAGACTCTGGATCGCCCTGTAATTCCTCCTGCAATACAAAACAATAGGTTAGAAATTATTCCCCCCCCCCCCCCAATCCTATTAATTGTCCATCTGTAGGGTACGCGGTGGGGCGGGAAAGGCGAGGTGGGCAGCGAACAAGAGACTGCCCAGTGGGCGGGGGACAGTATATGTACCCCTGTCCCCACTCCCACTACTGGAAGTGGCCAGCCGGAAGTCCCCCTGGTCCCACGCCCAGGGAGCCTAAGAGGCCGACTCCAGTGCCTTCCTGTGGCACTAAGGCGGCCGCCCTGTTGAGGGGCCACTACGTGGCCCCCCGGGCAGCCTTGACATAGTGCCAATATCGGCAACAGTAGTCAGTTATCATGCAGCAAAATACATCAATAAACCACACGACACCTTGTTAGTGGAGAAAATTGCTGCAGGGTTATTTGCATAACAAATATGCCAACATGGTGGGTTATCTTACGGGCGATCCCAGGGCAGGCCAACCCCTATGCCGCCTGCCCGTCTGATAAGCCAAATTACACCGTGGCGGTCGCCAATCGGTGTTTACCAATTCTTGGGAGGGGCCACCCCTCCCATCAGTGGACCACCAGTCCACTCCCTTACTCACGCCCCCCTAAAAGGTGGGCGGAGCGTTCCTGGCAGCCCCCGGTTGCTCAGACCCACAACCGCCCGTAGGACTAACGGGGCGCCGTAGTTCTTCCAGGGGACAACGCTAAGACATCCCTGGGTATCCTTGGCTTAGCACCATTACTGTGCTGCTGCATGTAGTACCCTTCTGTACCTTGCAGACTCTGGATCGCCCTGTAACTCCTCCACAGCTCTGGGGGTGGCCACCGTCACAACCAGGGCCCCCCACCAAGGTAGGCCTCTTTACTTACAACATGATGATACCGGGCCTCTCCCAGGTCCAGCCAAACAAGTCATAGCCCATACCGGACCGAGGCCAGAATGCCCCTTCTGGACAGGTGCCCTCATCCTTTCTAAACTCCCCGTGGATATTTGACTGATATGACCTAAAACCAATAATTAGGTGTTGGTCCAATGTTACCATTACCTGGCTGAAGAGCAATACCTTTGCGAAGCCACTCCTGCCAGGAAATGCCAATGCGGGTGGAGGTAAGAGTTGACAAGCCCGTCTTACTTCCTCTTTCACTCAGTTATCTGAGTCTAGCACTAGTCGGAGTATGTCCATCGCATTCCGTCAGTCACCACCCTATGTGAAGCCTTGCCCTCCCCAAACTTCTGCTAGTCTACCAGGGAGCAGACAGGACAGAGTGAACCAGAGGGGAACCCAAGTAGAAATACCTCTCTTTTGAAACTGGGAATGCCAAGTGTTCTTCTAATACTTTGTAGCCCAATTGAGTTTAATCCAGGCGTTTCCCCCCAAACATATGGACCCTATCGCCCTAGTTGGAAGACAACTTCCACAACCTGCATAGCTGCCAGCCAGTGCTGGAGGGCGGGAGAAATTACACCTTATCGTTACTCAAATCAATGGTACCTGTTTCATCGAACTCAGAAGGATGGGATACTAAGTGAACCTACCAGGATCTGCACCTGTAACCAGAGGTCGGACCCAAGCCCTCCTACGTTCTGCCGCTCCACATGCCTGTGAACATGTATCCCAGGGCAGACCACCGGCCTATGACCCATGCTTGGCCATGCCTGAGCTAAAACACATCTGAAAGGCATGACAACAGGCTAACCACCAACATTGCATTCTGAATGTTCGCTGACAGCTGCCAAGGAAAATTCGCATAACTGAAGCAACTGGTACCACGCCATCAATTTATCAATTTAACCTTCTATTGCAACATGTGCTCTTATGGTTGTCCGTATTAGTGCTCCCTCCCATCCATATCAGCCCTAACCAGGCAACCCGCACCCTCTTAGCACCGGCACACTCCCGCCCCAGCTGACAGAAAGTGCCTGTTCGTTTATCCCTGACGGTATACCAGGGTATGATGACACTCAGCTAACTCTACTGCTGAGTGCACGTTGCACCCTCACAGGTATGTCTTTGCCTATTCCGTGTCTGGCTGCAAAGTTTGAAGACATTTCCAGCCCCAATCCCGGGCGAAAATAGAAGCTTTACAGCTGATGGTTGTATTGATGGTACACGTAGCCTGTTGAAACTGAATGTAATTCCCTTACTACTGTTGTGCACGAACCCACAACCATTGGCTCTCCATGGTTCAATACCTTCCTGCTAATAATGGTTTCCTTGAAGAAAGTAGACAAATCTTATGTTCAACAATGGCGGGACTGCAAGATCTAATGAGTTTCTTGAAGGACACCTAGTTCACACCCACAACATTACCACATATCGCCGTGTTGCATGAGCCACGGCGACCTGTCAAAGTATCCAAACGCAACCAAGAATTCTAACCTTACCCTGAACAGGAACCATAACTGGTACTGAAGCGAGACAAACAATGCTAGGGCAACTCAGCAGCCTCCCTCCGACTTTTGTGCTGGTTATATACTCAAAAGATTGGCAGCTGATAGCTCCGTCCCCCGTGTGACCCATGCTTGCCATCCTTGCAAGGGGGGGGTGGGCCTTCAGGACTACTTAGCATGCACCAATCTGCCAGTGCCTAAAAGACCTTTGTCGTGCTGCCGTCGCCTAATGATTCTGGCCCTGCACTAGAGGCTCTCGCTTCGGCCTTGGGTCAAAACAACTCGCCAGGAACATTGCTTAGCAGAGTGTGCTGCAAGGTTCTGCCTCCTCAGCCATCGCATCCAGTTATGTAATCAACACTCATCATTCCACCTACAGCCAGCAGGACTAGGAGTCACATCAGGAATCACAGCCACAACGCCGGGAATGGACATGCTCACCCCAACCTACTGATGCACAGACCGCTTGCATACTGCTCACAGTATGGCTGAGACAAGAGAGGCTGATCATTTAAAGCCCTTTGAGATGATCGTTAGACAGACCCCGACAGGGAGCATCATGTGAAATGAGGTAGGGACCACCACACCCCGCCTGTGAATCAGCCCAGGTGTATATTGTCATGACCCCTACTAAGCCCTTAGAGATCACCATCAACAACCTGCAGTGGCCAGGTGGCCGGCACCCAGCGGGACCTTCAAATCCAATTTACTCTGCAACTCCTTGCCGCCTGGCGGCACTCCCTGCTGCCGGTGTCTTGTTGCCACCACAACTCGCCCCTCTTGACCCGTAGAAAATGACATCGCTGAAAATGTGTGGTTACCTCTCATCGGGGGTCGGTGGAACGTATAACATGCGTCCCGAATGTACAATATACGTGATGGTGTGCAGGCGTATAGGAATCAGAACCTAATAGTAACTGTGCATAGGACCTAGTATTCAAAACTGTAACCTATAGATTATGCATGGTGCTTTGCAGCACAGCTTGGCCCATCTGATCAACTTTACAAACCCTGCCTTAACCCAGGGAGTTCCCTTACTAACGGAGCATTTGTCCACACAGAACTGATCTGCATCCCCCTTCCGGATAACAATATATGTGCTTAATGCTAGTCGGCTTTGCCGCTAAGTGTCCCAGGTCAAGCAATGCTATATCCCACCCCATTATCTACTTTCTCTGACCGCAAGCGAAAGGATAATGCATTCACCAAACCCAATGTAAACTAAAATTGCAAGCAGCACTTGTCAGGAGACAATCAACATCTGTCATTGAAGCGCAGCAAACGAGGCAATCGAACTTAGAGAGCTGACACGCCTCTATTTCCCTTGAACTCCAAGTATGACAAATGAGGCAATCCAGCCCCCCCTCCCCTCCAAGGCTAGAAGGATGGCTTGGTCAGGAGGAAAGCTGACTGTAACGACAAACCAAATCCTACCCCAGGTAAGCACACAGTTACTGCGACAATGGGTCCCTTACCTTCAACGGGAGCCAACAAAAGACCGTCATGAGAGCCCTAGTGGTATCGGTTCAACTGCCTCATTCATAAAAATACCGGGCACTCAAAGTAAAGCCCCCCTCCTGTATACTCATGCAAAGCTGTTAGGTTGGCACTGGGCAACATGCCCACAATCAGTCATTTTGGGTCGAACAAATGACTGTCCTGCCGATACTAATGGATTCTTGGAGCAGACCTAGAACCCGGTGCTCCTGGGGTTGCACGCTGTGTTTCAATCAGATAGACATACTGCACGGTTCAAGTATGTAAGGAGTGTATCACTGGCTTTATGTGGCAGGGGAGAGAATGTATGGGTCCCTCCCCCTGGAGTATTGACTACCCAATAGTGAATCCAATATTATATAAGTCTCTGTTGTTCCTTCACTGTCTTGTAAATACCTGAAACTACCCTTACGCGGAGTTACTCTCATGCGCACATGCTGCCCAGGTATAGAGCGTTGCACATGATCGCCAGGTGTGTCGCAGGTTGACCCATTCAGGTGCTATGCACGGGTGTACTGTGGGAACCCTCCCCTGATGGCAGACCACTACCATCTAAGTACTTAGTGCATTCAAATACCTGCTCCAGCCCCAAATTAAGGCCGAGCTGGCCGCCACACTAGCCAGCTCCGCTAGGAGCCCCTGAAACCGAGACCTCCCTTACACCACTGCATTATCCACAGCGGGCCGCCATATACAACACTGGTAAGCCTGGGCAAACTCTGGCCGTTCTTTGCTTCCCCAAGTTTATTTACATTTGCTGTGGTTCATCGCATGACCACCAGAAGAGCATGTAGATCCGGGCGGCGGATATAATGACTTAAAGAACCAAAGGCTGGGTAAAGAGCTCGACACTGAAATATCTGTCACGTGAGAGGCATAGTACTGTTCGTGCATACCACATACTTCTTATAATTATATATTTGCCAAGATTCCCTTCCCTAACCTTTCTTGATGTCATCCCAATCACCAAGCTCATTACGAAAGGTAAACCATTTTACGATGAGCCCACATCTTTGTTGACACTGAACTATGTCAAAAATTCCCCCAAAACGGGTGCTGACCCAGGCAGATTACACCTGTCGCCTCACCTGTGAGGGCTGCACAGCCAAACTAATCCCGCTGTGCTGCCCAGAGGACCCGGTTGACAATCTCTGCAATGGCACCCTGCACATTTATGAAACGCACACCCCATCGCATTAATCTGGGATTGGCAGCAAGATGACAGACATAACATCAACACCATATATTATAGTCGAGTTAACCGCCGACTGTGAGGAGAAACGCACGCGGCCTCTCTAGGGACACAGCACACCTCAAATCATTCCAAAACCGCGAAACATAACCGGGGTGCAGGGCAGGAGCATTTTGCACCCGCTACCCATGCTCATTATTTGGGGAATCGGGAACACAAAATTAATGACCAGTGTTCCAAACCGAGTGGGTAACTGTGCCGAAGCACCCAAGGCCTCCCCCAGGGCAAAGCTGGTCCTCTTACCAGGAAACGTGCCTTGCTTTGCAGGCCGAGACACCTCGTGTGTGCTTGCACACCGTGACCACACATGAGTGATGCACCCGGTGTCCCCTCTTGTGTCGCTGCATCAAAAAACCTCATGAAAACCTGCCCCTGGTGACACCCCCCTGAGTACCTGCACCCGGGTCCCCCTGTGCTTGAGGGAGCTATTCTGTGCCTAGGTGATGTGCCTCCAGACTGGTAATTTGCTGTTTCTGTGATTGCATGCGGATATATGATCCCGCAAGAACATCATACCCGACACGTCAGGGTTGTAGGCTTTGTCAATGGTTGTTAGTTGCATAAGATAAATAAGCAGCAACTGAGCTTGTAACTAATATTGCAACGTTCACTTGAGCGGCTGACAGACAATGTTGCTTATGATGCAGCAAGTACATCATCCCTGCCACGAACATTGTTTTTACCCGTTTGCATCGTAAGCTGCAATGCTGCATTTGCCCTTTGCTACTGGGGGGAAGCGCCGACTTCCCGATTAAAATTGTTGGCTGCTATTGCCGCTGAACATTCGTATGATCGCTTCTTACTGCTCGCGTAATTTGTAACTGCTGTTACCAGTGTCAGTCATACAACTGTGGATGGCACTGGCAGGGGAAGGGGTCAAACCTTGAAGATAGCTGCCGAAGGAAAGGATTGCAAAAAGTGACATTTCCATAATTTCTGCGTAACAAGTGTTAATACACCGATTTGAGAGACACTTTTTCATAAGCATAATGAAGTAAAGGAGAAAAAGCATGTAGCGATCAGACGATGCCCCAGTTAGAGAACCAAACCCTTCAAGCGATCGTATCACAGCTGAAAAGCACCATAAACGAGAGGGCATTTCTTTTTTTCCCCCCACTTTTGCGGTGGGGGGTGGGGACAGGGGGGGACAACCGCCACGAGCCAACCCGGTAATACCGCGCTGCCTGCCTTAAGATCCTATTTTGCACGAAAAAGTTGCCCTGAACTCAGTGCAAAGGCTGCAGCATCCTGGTGTTCCCATACAGGCCTCCCATCCAAGTACTAACCAGGCCCTACCCTGCTTAACTTCCAAGCTGGACCCTGAACATCCAATTTCTTGAGGAGCCGGCTGCGTGCGCGAGTCTCCCTGACTGACACTATCCTCTGCAGCGATGGAGCTGCCAAACCCCCCCAGTTTTGGGCCGGGTAAACATAAGTCACCAGAGGTGAAAAGGTTTGTTCCAACGAAGCGCCTGAACAAATCGCCCCACGGTTTGATTACTTAGGGTTGCTTGTTAATGTAGAAGAGGTGTCCAAATTATATCATTTGTAAAGAACCTTCCATCAGTATATTTATGTAAAAATGTCCCTCCTAATATCCACAGATCTGGCAACAGAGAAATAAATATGCACATATTTGGCACTCTGACTTATGCTGTAGGCCCGCGATGCGAACCACACCCCTAGTTCCAATGAGGTCCAGGACATCTCCGCCGGGTCCCAGCAGGCGGGGGGAGGGGGGCGAACTCTCTAGCGCGAACTCGACCCGAAGTTATTCAAGCGCTTACATGGCCCGTATTTACATTACACAATCCGGCGGGGAGACCCCCCCTCCCCCTATACGTCCAGGACATCTCCGCCGAGTCCCAGCGGCGGGGGGGGGGGGGCGAAATCTCTAGCGCAAACTCGACCCAAAGGTATTGGAGCGCTTACATAGCACCGTCTTTACATTAAACAATCAGGCGGGGAGCCCCCACCTCTACAACGGCAGCTCTGGCCGCAAAAAGAATCTCCTGCCTCACAAACCCCCCCCGCTAGGGGGCGGCACCGTGTCACGTGAGACACAGCCCCGCAGACGAGCACAGCTGAAATTTGGCGGCCCACGCCATGGCTGGAAAGATGTGCCTGCAGTTGCGCTGTCCACCCCCCACCGACCGACCAAACCCGGTGTTGGGGGCAGAAGCGGGGGGAGCCGGTAGATTAAGGTGAGTCCCACACCTCAGCTGCGGTGCCGTGCATTTGACACCCCCATCAGTCCTCTGCTGCCAGAGCCAGAGCGGGGGGGGGAAGAGGCGTTGTGATTTCGTTTGGCCCCGAGGGCCGGGCATAAGCCGCGGCACCGTGTGGCACGAGCGCAGTTGCCAAGATAAAGTGAATTGCCCGCCGGAATCACAGGATGTGGACGCGACCTCGGGGCTCGAACTCTGGTTACAGCACCTGAGTCGGCAGCTCTGGCCGCCAGACCACATCCTCTCCCACATTAATCCAATAATTTGTACGCGACCCCGAGGCGCATGCCGCGGATCGCTGCGCCAGAGCTGTTACAGTTAGCGCTCTAGCGTTAGACGCTAGAGCGCATGAGGACACTACGCGATGCGTACGCCACGTTCGTGGCGTACGCCACTGTATAAAATAAAGGGGCGCGGCCTGCTGAGGCAGTCACGCGCCGAGACCCAGACACAAAGTGTGGTGTCAGTCATTGCAGCTGCGGGGCATGTAACGAGGGCCTCCATCAGCGCTAGCGGCCCCACAACACTGGCGACGAGTACGAAGATCGACCCCGTGTGCCCCAGCTGGAAGACGCGCTCCGCGGCAGTCCCGCGCGCGCGCACGTGATCCTGACGGGCCCGACTGAAACCGGCTCCGTCTCACACAGACAGTACAGCTGGGCCCCTTTGAGCCTGCCGCGACCAACGGTGAGTGCACGTGTGCACCGAACATAGCCCATTTCGGCAGATGAACATTCCTGCCACCGGACTGAGTGGATCTATTTCCCTGCTGTGCCCTAGCTGGGCCCTGAAGCCCTCTGTCCCAGTTACCTGCTGTACCCTGGCTGGGCCCTGACACCCTCTGTCAATCCCGGGTGTGGGAATCTCTTGCCACTGCGGCCTCATCTGTCTGCTCCCGCCTGCTGTGCTGTGCCCCAGGGAGCCATGGGTGATGATGAGCGCCCCGTCCAGGCTGTGCCACTGCACCCCGCGTCCGGCGTCCTGCCGCCCTTCAGTGAAGCTGCTGACCCTGCCACTGCCGCCCCACGCTGGCAAACGTGGATTGGCCGACTCGACAACTATTTCGCGGGCACCAGGGAGACGGATGGCACCGTGAAGAGGTCCCTACTACTACACTATGCAGGGGAAGAAGTATATCTCCTATTCAAGCATCTCCCCAACACCGGGAACGCAGACGACTATGACGCAGCCGTGAGAGCCCTCAATGCACATTTCGACCCCCAGCTGAACCCGGATTTTGAACATTTCAAATTGCGCCAAGCGAGGCAAAGGGAAGGGGAGTCAGTGGATGCATTCCACGCTCGACTGAGGGTGCTGGCAGACACGCACCTCGTCGGTGATAGAGCCAAGGAAGACATCAGAGCACAGATAATATGCGGCATACGCAGCAAAAAGTTACGAACACTCATTCTCCGCCAACCGAACATCCCGATGGCGGACATTCTAGTGCTGGCACGGTCCCATGATCTATCTGACGCCCGTGCAGAGGAGATGGAGATGGCGCTCTCACGAGGCGCCGGGTCAGGAGTAACAGTCAAAACGGAGCGGGCCGACGCAGTACAGACGCGTGAAGCTTCCCGCCGACCGGCAGCAAAGAAGCTTGCAGCCCCGTGTGGGTACTGCGGGTATGACGAGCATGGAGGCAGGACGTGCCCTGCGAAAGGAAAGGCGTGTGACAACTGCGGCATGATGAACCACTTTGCGTCTGTTTGCCGCAAACGATCCACGCAACGGGACCGGAGGGGAAAGAGGCCAGAGAAGGCCATGGTGAGACAGCTATCCCAGCTGTCGTTATCCTCCCCCACCAACCCAGGGCGCAAGCAAGCATAGGCCCTGCGGGAAGATGCAATGGAGTCCGATGATGACGAGGGAGAGACATACCTGATTTCATTCACCAGAGCCCTCAAGAGCTCGAGAAGACCACAACCGAGGTGCGACGTCCTAGTCGCTGGATCCCGGATAAACGCAGTGATCGACACAGGGGCGTCAGTCACCGTGATGGGAGTGCAACAATACAATCGCCTCCGACCCAAGCCCGAACTCCGACGGTCAAAAGCCCAGATCTATGCCTACGGAAGTGACACACCGCTGCCCCTGGCAGGAAAGATGACGGTGCCGGTGAAGTCGGATGACGCAGAAATAACGATTGACATACATGTGATCAATCAGGAGGCAGACACCCTCCTAAGCGGGCACACAGCCGAAGACCTAGGGCTGATCGCATTCCTCCGGAAGGTACAAGAGTCCCAGACGACTACCCTGCTGGACCAGTTTCCGGAGCTGTTCACTGGTCTAGGGAACATCCGACGACCACCAGTCAAGCTCCACATTGACCGTTCAGTCACACCCACAGCGTTAAAACACAGGAGGATTCCCTTCCACCTACGCCCGCTGGTAGAGGAGGAGCTGAGGAGGCTGGAGGAGCAAGGCGTCATAGAGACAGTAACCGGACCCACCCCCTGGGTATCACCCATGGTGATAGCGGAAAAGCCCCGGCAACCAGGCAAGATTCGGGTGTGCATCGACATGAGGCTGCCCAACAAGGCCATCAAAAGGGAGAGACACATCACGCCCACGATGGATGACATAATTGCAGACCTTAACGGAGCCCGGTGGTTCTCCAAACTGGACCTCAATGCGGGGTACCATCAACTAACGCTGGCCGAAGAGAGCAGATATATTACTACCTTCAGCACGCACCTGGGGCTACGCAGGTACCGACGCCTTAACTTTGGCATCTCTTCGGCGGCCGAAATATTTCAGAACACTATCAGAGACATCTTGCAGGGGCTACCAGGCGTACTAAACGTCAGTGATGACATACTGATACACGCCACAACGGTGGATGAACACTACCGACGGGTCCGGTCCACACTGACGAGGCTGAGAGAGTTTGGGGTCACGTTGCACAAGGAGAAGTGCCAGTTCTTTCAGCAAAGCATCGAGTTCTTCGGATACACGTTTACCAACCATGGCATTCAAGTGGACCCGAGGAAATCCCAGGCTATCAAGAACGCCCCAGCACCGACTTCTGCGTCGGAAGTCCGCAGTTTTCTCGGGATGGCCACGTACTGTGGGCGGTTCATCCCAAATTTGGCTACCACGGCTGAACCTCTCAGACGCCTCACGAAGACAGACACCCTGTGGCGCTGGGGGCAAGAGGAAGAGGATGCCTTCCATGCTATCAAGACCACGCTGCTGGACCAAGCTACTCTGGTCTACTTTGATCCGACCAGGAAGACCGAACTGCTTGTCGACGCCAGTCCGGTGGGACTGGGCGCAGTCCTTACGCAAGAGCAAGAACCAGGAAGATGGGCCACCCTGGCCTACGCCAGCAAGGCACTCACCCCAACTGAACAGAGGTATTCTCAGATTGAACGCGAAGCACTAGCCATTCGATGGGGCTGCCGGCATATCCACCTCTATGTCTGCGGGCACCCTTTTACTGTGGTGACAGACCACCAACCGTTGGTGCCCCTGTTCAAAGGGACAGCGCCCCACCCCCCCCGAGGATCGAAAGGTGGGCCATTGGACTACAACAATACCAGATGGAGGTGACATATCGGCCAGGTGCGAAAAACCCGGCGGACTTTCTGTCACGACACCCGGAAAGTGGGGTGACGTCCCCGATCGGGAAAGAAGAGGAAGATGAAACCGAAGCACACATCGACCTCCTAGCTGCTCTGACCTGCCCTCGAATACTGACAATCCAGGAGATCATACGTGCCGGGGAGCACGACGCCTTGCTGGCAAGGACACGGGGAGCTCTTCAAAAAGGGTCATGGGCTGATTTCCTACACACCGCCAACTCGTGGGCAGACGAAGAGAAGAAGGACTTGCAGCAGATGTGGCGAGTGCGGAATGAACTAAGTCTGACCCGCGATGGTGTCGTCCTGCGAGGGTCTAGGATCGTCATGCCGACCGCACTACGCCACCAAGCCACGATCATTGCTCACGACAGCCATCAAGGGACGGAGAAGATGAAGACCAGGATGAGGGCGAAGATATGGTTCCCGGGGCTGGATGGCATGGTGGATGAGGTGGTAAGAAGCTGCTCCGCGTGCCAGGTGACGAGCGGCCCGGAGCCTCCGGCCCCCATCGTGACAGAAGAACCAGGAAGGTACCCATGGGACAAGATTAGTATAGACTTCGGAAGCCTCCCAAACGGAAAAGTGTCGCTGGTGGTCATTGATAACTTCTCGAAATATCCCGTGGTAGAAGTTCTACCGTCCACAGCCTTCATGTTTGTGGGACCAGTGCTGGAGAAAATATTTGCCATGTTTGGGCGCCCCTCGGAGCTGAAGAGCGACAACGGGCCACCCTTCCACGGTCACGAGTTCCAGGAGTTCCTCCAGCACCAGGGGGTACAACACCGGCGAATCACTCCTCAGTGGCCACAAGCCAACGGAGAAGTAGAACGATTCATGAGGACCCTGAATAAAGTGATTCGAATAGCCGGCGTGGAGCAACTAGACCCCGAAAGGGAAATCCAGCGATTCCTGGGAGAGTATCGGAGCACGCCCCACTACTCCACCAAACAAGCCCCGTGGTCTCTCATGCTCAATGGCCCCCGCCGCGATGGGCTACCCACAGTCCCTGGGTGGGCGCCCCCACCGTTCGAAGCGGAGCAGGCTTTTCAACGACGAGCACACCGCAACCGGCAAGTGAGCCGGGCCAGAGGCAGTCGAGACCGCGACATCAGACCAGGGGACAGCGTCCTCGTGAAGGATAGAAGGCCGGGAGGAAAATTCAGACCCCGGTATGAACCAGGTAGTTGGACTGTGGCACAGAGGTGGGGTACAATGGTCACAGCAGAAAGAGGGGTGGAGTCGACCACCAGGAACATCTCGTGGTTCAAACGCATTCCGGAGGCCACTGACCGCGGCCAGAGGGGGCAGGACGGAGGGGAGGAAGAGATCTCAACCCCAGAGCCGGGACCAGGACTGACGCCCAGCGGAGCCAGCAGCGCCCCAGAGCAGAGCCCTCAGGCCCCGACGGAAGGTGAAGCCCCGAATAGCCACCCAACCAGCTCCGGCACTCGTGCCACTGCCAGGTATGGTCTGAGAGAGAACCCCACGCCAAGCAGCCGCCTTAAAGACTTTGCCTGCCAAGCAAGTGAGTGACTGTTATGGACTTCTGTTTATTTTGTTATCCAAGTTGGGGAGGAATGTTACAGTTAGCGCTCTAGCGTTAGACGCTAGAGCGCATGAGGACACTACGCAACGCGTACGCCACGTTCGTGGCGTACGCCACTGTATAAAATAAAGGGGCGCGGCCTGCTGAGGCAGTCACGCGCCGAGACCCAGACACAAAGTGTGGTGTCAGTCATTGCAGCTGCGGGGCATGTAACGAGGGCCTCCATCAGCGCTAGCGGCCCCACAACACTGGCGACGAGTACGAAGATCGACCCCGTGTGCCCCAGCTGGAAGACGCGCTCCGCGGCAGTCCCGCGCGCGCGCACGTGATCCTGACGGGCCCGACTGAAACCGGCTCCGTCTCACACAGACAGTACAGCTGGGCCCCTTTGAGCCTGCCGCGACCAACGGTGAGTGCACGTGTCTTCCACGAGATGGCAGCGGGGGAGGCGCACAACCGAAAGGCGAGACGGGCAGCGGACAAGACACTGCCCAGTGGGCAGGGGACAGTATATGCACCCCTGTCCCCACTCCCACTACTGGAAGTGGCCAGCCAGAAGTCCCCCTGGTCCCACGCCCAGGGAGCCTAGGAGGCCGACTCCAATGCCTTCCTGTGGCACTAAGGCGGCCGCCCTGTTGAAGGGCCACTACGTGGCCCCCCGGGCAGCCTTGACAAGAGATAGCACAGAATCAGGTAAATACAAAAGAGTATGACTTCAATCTCAGAACGTGGAACCTCTTTCGTTTGGAGTCCCAGCTCACGAATGATGCTGTCTTTGTGTGGCGTGGCCAGGCCTTCGCAGGTAAGTCTATGGCTCTGCGCTGTGTGTCTGGGGCGGGGCCAGTCCTTCGCAGGTAAGTCTATGGCTGTGCGCTGTGTGTCTGGGGAGGGGATAGGCCTTTGCAGGTAAGTCTATAGCTGTGCGTTGTGTGTCTGGGGCGGAGCCAGTCCTTCGCAGGTAAGTCTATGGCTGTGCGCTGTGTGTCTGGGGCGAGGCCAGGCCTTCGTCAGGTAAGTATATGGCTGTGCGCTGTGTGTCTGGGGCGGGGCCAGGCCTTCGCAGGTAAGTCTATGGCTGTGCGCTGTGTGTCTGGGGCGGGGCCAGGCCTTCGCAGGTAAGTCTATGGCTGTGCGCTGTGTGTCTGGGGAGGGGACAAGCCTTCACAGGTAAGTCTATGGCTGTGCGCTGTGTGTCCGGGGCGGGTCCAGGCCTTCGCAGGTAAGTCTATGGCTCTGCGCTGTGTGTCTGGGGCGGGGCCAGTCCTTCGCAGGTAAGTCTATGGCTGTGCGCTGTGTGTCTGGGGAGGGGATAGGCCTTTGCAGGTAAGTCTATAGCTGTGCGTTGTGTGTCTGGGGCGGGGCCAGTCCCTTGCAGTTAAGTCTATGGCTTGCGCTGTGTGTCTGGGGCAGGGCCAGGCCTTCGTCAGGTTAGTCTATGGCTGTGTGTCTGGGGAGGGGACAGGCCTTCGTCAGGTAAGTCTATGGCTGTGCTCTGTGTGTCTGGGGAGGGGACAGGCCTTCGCAGGTAAGTCTATGGCTGTGTGTCTGGGGCGGGGCCAGGCCTTCGTCGGGAAAGTCTATGGCTGTGCGCTGTGTGTCTGGGGCACGGCCAGGCCTTCGTCAGGTAAGTCTATGGCTGTGTGTCTGGGGCGGGGCCAGGCCTTCGCAGGTAAGTCTATGGCTGTGCGCTGGGTGTCTGGGGCGGGGCCAGGCCTTCGTCAGGTAAGTATATGGCTGTGCGCTGTGTGTCTGGGGCAGGGCCAGGCCTTCGTCAGGTAAGTCTATGGCTGTGTGTCTGGGGCGGGGCCAGGCCTTCGCAGGTAAGTCTATGGCTGTGCGCTGTGTGTCTGGGGCGGGGCCAGGCCTTCGCAGGTAAGTCTATGGCTGTGCGCTGTGTGTCTGGGGAGGGGACAAGCCTTCACAGGTAAGTCTATGGCTGTGCGCTGTGTGTCCGGGGCGGGTCCAGGCCTTCGCAGGTAAGTCTATGGCTCTGCGCTGTGTGTCTGGGGCGGGGCCAGTCCTTTGCAGGTAAGTCTATGGCTGTGCGCTGTGTGTCTGGGGAGGGGATAGGCCTTTGCAGGTAAGTCTATAGCTGTGCGTTGTGTGTCTGGGGCGGGGCCAGTCCTTTGCAGTTAAGTCTATGGCTTGCGCTGTGTGTCTGGGGCAGGGCCAGGCCTTCGTCAGGTTAGTCTATGGCTGTGTGTCTGGGGAGGGGACAGGCCTTCGTCAGGTAAGTCTATGGCTGTGCTCTGTGTGTCTGGGGAGGGGACAGGCCTTCGCAGGTAAGTCTATGGCTGTGTGTCTGGGGCGGGGCCAGGCCTTCGTCGGGAAAGTCTATGGCTGTGCGCTGTGTGTCTGGGGCAGGGCCAGGCCTTCGTCAGGTAAGTCTATGGCTGTGTGTCTGGGGCGGGGCCAGGCCTTCGCAGGTAAGTCTATGGCTGTGCGCTGGGTGTCTGGGGAGGGGCCAGGCCTTCGCAATTAAGTCTATGGCTGTGCGCTGTGTGTCTGGGGAGGGGACAGGCCTTCACAGGTAAGTCTATGGCTGTGCGCTGTGTGTCCGGGGCGGGGCCAGGCCTTCGCAGGTAAATCTATAGCTGTGCGCTGTGTGTCTGGGGCAGGGCCAGGCCTTCGTCAGGTAAGTCTATGGCTGTGTGTCTGGGGTGGGGCCAGGCCTTCGCAGGTAAGTCTATGGCTGTGCGCTGTGTGTCTGGGGCGGGGCCAGGCCTTCGCAGGTAAGTCTATGGCTGTGCGCTGTGTGTCTGGGGAGGGGACAGGCCTTCACAGGTAAGTCTATGGCTGTGCGCTGTGTGTCCGGGGCGGGGCCAGGCCTTCGCAGGTAAGTCTATGGCTGTGCGCTGTGTGTCTGGGGCGGGGCCAGGCCTTCGTCAGGTAAGTCTATGGCTGTGTGTCTGGGGCGGGGCCAGGCCTTCGCAGGTAAGTCTATGGCTGTGCACTGTGTGTCTGGGGCGGGGCCAGGCCTTCGCAGGTAAGTCTATGGCTGTGCGCTGTGTGTCTGGAGAGGGGACAGGCCTTCACAGGTAAGTCTATGGCTGTGCGCTATGTGTCCGGGGCGGGGCCAGGCCTTCGCAGGTAAGTCTATGGCTGTGCGCTGTGTGTCTAGGGCGGGGCCAGGCCTTCGCAGGTAAGTCTATGGCTGTGCGCTGTGTGTCTGGGGAGGGGACAAGCCTTCACAGGTAAGTCTATGGCTGTGCGCTGTGAGTCTGGAGCGGGGCCAGGCCTTCGTCAGGTAAGTCTATGGTTGTGCGTTGTGCGTCTGGGGAGGGGATAGGCCTTTGTCAGGTAAGTCTATGGCTATGCGCTGTGTGTCTGGGGAGGGAACAAGCCTTCGTCAGGTAAGTCTATGGCTATGCGCTGTGTGTCTGGGGAGGGGACAAGCCTTTGTCAGGTAAGTCTATGGCTGTGCGCTGTTTGTCTGACAGCGCGGGCTCGCCCTGCCTCACAGGTGCAGCTATCTGTCACTTGCCAGTGTTGTCATCATCTGAGCCCACCTCCGACTCTTCCCCTCATAATCCAGAGAGTAGGTTCGAAAGTCCCAGAATGCAAAGAGAAGGCTGGTGTTCATGGTGCACAGTTTAATAGCATAGCACAAGCGCTTCAGTATATTGTGCGAGAAGTGGTCACCATCTTAAATTTAGCACATTACGTGAACATAGCTGCTGTGCTTAACCCAAGATAAAGTGCCACTCAAGAAGCATCGACAACTCACACATGACCACCTTGAAAGTGTGGAAATGTTACCATGAACCAGACTGAAAACTTGCCACCTGTGCACTCTGCAGTCCCTCTTGGAACTCAGTGGTGTCTTCCCTCATTTGAGAGAATTCTTTCTTAATACTCATTCCATCAGAGGGGGCACTTCCTGGTTGACTGAGGCGATGCTCATCCAGGTAGAACCTACCACTCCCGTCAGGGGGGGGGAGTGAGGATTACACTCACTGTATAACCGCCGCCCACCCTGGGGTCGCTTGGTACTGAGCGGTCAGACTTACCCCAGAGTCCATGTGTAAAGCAAAGGCACGGCACTCACTCACAATAAATACACTGAGCAGCACAAAAGAGACTTCACACGTGACGTATGTACATAAAGTTTGTATAAAATCAACGCAACTAGAACCATGTATTTTTGGTCATAAATCACACTTGGAATTATTACCAGCAGTAGTAGGCCCAACTGTGTTCGATGACATCAGTAATATGCACACTTGGGGAAGATCCTATTCTACAACAGGCAGTAATCCTCCTTGTGCACAACCGATGTATCTGGCAGTGTGCACCACGCAGGTCCAGGATGTCTGGTCCCAAGTCCCTAAGTGTATCTCTGCCCTGCTGAAGCATGGCACCAGTAGCTATACTGTAGTGTGCCTTTGAAGTTGGGGTTGGTTCAGAGGGTTGCCCTTTGAACCACAGATGTCTCTCCTAAATTTCAGTCCTGTCTGCCATGAGGCCTTGGAATGCAGATCTTCATTTTTAGTTGGGCCATGATCTGGCTCCAGAGGCCAAGTATCAAACTCTCTTCCTCCAATCCCTCCTGCCGGCCCCCAAATGGTAGAGGTCTGTCCTTCCAGTTGCATGGCCAGTGTTTTATAGCCGTCACTAGGGAATGCCCAGGTGTGCAAGGGGTTGTCACTGCGAACCCAATAATAGGAAATAACATGCGGCCGCTCCACTGCAATGCACTACTGCAGCCTGAAGTGATTTCAACCATTTCCCCGTGATAGCCGAAGGGAAGAGCAATCCTCACAGGCAGTGAAAACACGCATGGGCATGCCTCACTACCTGAGCAGGGAACACATATGTATACATGCCATACCTTTCACTCACTTCACCCCTTAAGACGTACCCTCGGGTGCTCTAGAGGTAGTGAAAGGCTAGTGATGTAAACAGGCCAGCCTGAGTAGATGTGCAATTGCGCACACACAGACCAGCAATGGGTGGCTGGCTACATGTTTAGACACACCATTGGTGCAAATACGCACACCAGCCTGCAAAGGCAGGCTGGATACCAGTTTACAGCCACCATAGGTGTGAACGTAAACACCCAGGCCTACAATGGCTGACCTGACATATGTGTAGGAACCTCGGGGAAGCACCACTTCCTAACGTGTGTTGGAAAGGCGCGCACACTTTCACACTGCACTTAGAGTGGGAAAGTGCCTCAGGCCCTCAGGCCACAACAAGAGAATTAGCCATCCCGGGAAGTGACGACCCCCCCCCCCCCTCCAGTTAGGGAAAGCACACATGGGGGTTCGTCTCTTCCCAAGAAGTGCACACGCAGGTGTACCTACCCGGCCATTCACCTACCCCCATTTGGTGGTAGTGAAAGGCCCCCTCAGGGTTGGCTACTGAGTGAGACAGGCCAACCTGAGCATGAGGCATGTTTGACAGGCTAGTCTGGTGGGTGGCACAATCAGTGCTGCCTTCCACTACCAGCCAGTGCAGTACTCCCCCTGTGTATGTGGTGTAACTTTTTACAAGGCACTAACAGGTACGACACCTAAACCACTCAAATAAGCACCCTATCCGCGCATGTGTAGGAAGGGCTTGTGAGAAGTTGGCCTGGTATATGCTGTCCACTAGTTATAGTGGGCACCTTGCACCAGTCCAAAAACAACCCTATTGATGATTAGGTTTAAGACAACCTTTATTGAAAGCTATCCTAGTGGTAGCTATGGAGAGCAGCCTTCAGGCTAAGTCTCGAAGGAATGTAAAGCAGCTTGGTTTACCAGATTATAAGGTCTTGAATGACCAAATGAAAGGAGAACCACACAAGGTATATATATAACATATATGTATTTATTTCTAAAAACTCTCTACTAACCTCTTTATGAGATTAGAGAGAAAGGCACACAATATTACAGTTCTAAAACGACAGTAAATAGCACAATATACAATGGGCCCCCGGGGGAGACCAAACCATATATTAAGAAAGTGGTATAAGAACTACGACTTGACTAGACGCAGTGCCTAGAGCACGTAGAATCGCTGCGACCCCAAGGAACCACCCAAGGTAGTGACACAGGGGACCCACGGGGGACGCGTACAGTGTGAGAACACAGCCGCTAGCTCCGTACAATCCTATGGGAAAGTGGCGGTTGGAATTTTCAAGATTAAGGACACTTAGGAGAGGACTTGGAGCAAACCCTTTTAGACTTAGAAGGTTCTAAGGCCAACACCCATGTGAGCACCGGAGTACTTGTGTTACCTAACCCAGGGAAGCCGGGTGCATAGGTGTCACATGGTGTCGGGAATCTTCGCTGTTTTCAATGGCGAGTTGCTGCAAAGTGCTGCTGCCGTGGAAAGGAAAAGTGTCCAGTGTGATCTAAGCCTGGATCGAAGATGAGACGAACCTGAAAGCCGAGGGGACAGAGTCTGGGTCACTTGCCAGTGACCAGGGGCACGACAGACGAATGCCCACCGATGTCGGGTTTTTCAGGTGCAATGAGGTAAAGCTTGACTCCACTGCCACGGGTACCAGGAGACGTCGACGACAACCACAGTCAGCAGGCGAGCTGTCCCACGAAGGACGTCGAGTGCTGGGGTGGGTCGGTGTCCGGATTGGAGACCAACAAACCTTGGCAACGGCAACCCACGCGGTGAGAGTAAAAAGGCTTCGGTGTGGACCAGTGGACTCCCCAAGCGATGGAGAGTCAGGGCACGTCTGGAGCAACCAGGTAAGCCCATTGAAAGTTAAAGTACCCTTCTCAGGGACCCACAAGTCGACGGACAAGGGATCGCGAAGGGACCTCGAGAGGAATCACTAAATACCAGCCCACGGGACACTCGAGGAGTGTAGGCCAGTAATCTTCGGTGGAATCACTGCTCGGGGTCTGGACTACAAGTAGCCCAAAGCACAGCCTCAGGGATCGCCAAAAATCATATGCTGCTGCAAATGTGCACGGTGTCCAGGGATTCGGGTTGCACGGTCCCCACGAGGGCTTTGGATCTCAGGATTGTTGAGAGCACGGATCGGCCTCGGGGAAGCTTGGAAACCAACCTCCTGTGTTGCAAAGTCTTCGGAGTACATACTAAGGATGTACTTTGAGGGCACTTATGATTATAACAAGGGTGTGTTATGTCCACAGATACAGCCAATTGTATACAGCTTGTGGCTTCCTGAATAAGGTGTTATGCCGAAACGCGCATAGATAAAAAAACATTATTCATTAGCCACTGTCTGAAAATTGAATAAATAATTATTTTCGTTGAAATATTCTACAAGAAAAGCTGTTGGAAATGGTTTCCTTTCTGCTCATATGTATTACTTAGATGAGTTTTGTGTTTAAATATATTTGAGTGATTTCGGTTTGTTGTCTGTTGTGGATGCATCACAGGGTATGGGAGAGTGCATGGTTGAAATAATTATATTGCCATGAGATATTTTAGATGATATATGAGCTATTTATACATTCCTAAAGTATATATTGAACACTATATTTTGGAATAATAAATGTAATCCATTTGATATCCGTTCAGATGTCCCTCTGTTATTGTATCATGTGCCCTCGGCTGTGTTATGATGTATTAGATTTGGTGTAAAGGAAGAGTTGCCTAAGATTTCTTTAAACCTGATCCCTTTAGTGTCAAACACCTTCCCTGAATTGGTTTAGATTGAAGTGAATAGTATACGTCAACCTGTAGTACAGTCGTGGACTTAAGTATTTGCAATGGTCGCACATAATAAACATCTGCATTGTACTATAAATCAATCAATTGAACATTCTCAAACCACTGCTACTCCCCACCTTCCTCCCCTCCCATCCCATTGGAGTCGATCCCACTATGACTCCATATGAACTTCCTCCTGGTAGGTCGCTGTGTCAGTACGGAAAACGGCCACTACAACGTGGCCGTTTCCATGCATAACCATAACCACGCATGCATTACAACGCATGCGTGGTTACCACGAATAGCCTTTCCCACGCATACCTTTACTACGAGATACGTAGTAAAGACATGTGTGATAAAGATTTTTTAAAAAAAGGGGGGGCTTGGGGGTTCTCCCCTTCCCCCCAAAAAAGAAAAAAAAACACACTTGTTTCCGTCGTTTTCAGTTAAAGAAGAAAAAAGATGTGGAGGCAATCGGCGTCGTTAGAGGAAACGGAAAGACACTTCCGCTTCCTCTAAACGACTTAAAACGCGAATCGGAAGTGCTTGGAGTGGAGAGGTAAGGGGGAATGAGGGGGTGGTGTCGCGCAGGGGTACATTTTAAGGGTACATTTTTAGGGTTAATTTGTAGGGATCGGAGATATCCTTTAAATGAAAATGCCATTAACATGCATAGTTTAACAACGAAAATCGTTGTAAAAGTATGCATGTCAGTTTCAAACATGTTTATTGAAATAAGAGATAGTCAAATATTACATATTACAAAGAGAAAATTAAGAAAAACAAGAAAGAAGAAAAGAAAAAGCAATTGAATACAGAAAAAAAATAGCTAGTTAAGTAATGACAACATCATAATATAAGTTATACAATATAATATCACAGAATAAGAGAAAATATAAGCAAAAACTGGCAATTGATGTGAGGTAAAGCATTTAAAAAGGAATATGAGAAATACAATATAGTCAGTAGCAAAGTTGAAGAAAATAAGAACATAAAAGAAGTACCTTATTAAGAAAGAACATGAAGTCATGGAGGTTTAGAAACTTCTTGCTGGAGCGGGAGTAAAGACAGAGAGGCGCGGGCACTTACATCAAAAAATACTGTAACTGGGTTCCATAATTCTCTTCGTTTAACAGCTAAAGTTAAGGGATAAACAAAAGTAGTGTCCAGTCTATGATTGTAGCAAACAGCATACCACCACCACGCTTTGTAAGATAATTTGGTAAAATCCTTCCAGTTTTTGGTGATTTGTTGAAATGCCACAGCTATTAGTAAATCAATTATTGTAATATTACTGGTGCAATGCTCCCAGATGGGAGATAAACTCCCTAAGAAAATGTGAGATAGAGAGAAAGGGTGAGTGGAAGAAAAAATCTTGGTAATTTGAAGCCAGACCTGCCTCCAAAATTTAAGGACAAGGTGACAACCAAAAAGCATGTGGAAAAGGTCTGCATGCGGTAGGGAACAAGACCAACACTTATCTGAGGTATCTGGGAAGTGACTGCTGAGGGTGAGCGGTGAAAACAATAAACGATTGTAAATAAAAAATAGTGTTTGGGTGGTATTGGCCGCCCTAGAGGACTTACGAATTTTTAACCACAATTTGTCCCATAACGTAACAGGCCATGAAGTTTCAAAATCCTGTTCCCAGTGTTCTTCTATATTGGTTTTGACACGAGGATGCAGCAAAGTGTGGAAAGAGGCGTATATTTTGGAAGCTTTAGAGTGCGTAAGAAGCAAAGAGTGCAGGGAAGGTGTAGCAGAAGGTGTGAGAGTTAATGAGGGAGATGCAGCAAGATGAGCTTCATAGGCTTGCTGTAAGGCACGAGTCAAGATCAAATATTTGGTTTGGAAAGCAAGAGGAAGATTAAAAGAATTTGCAGCTGAGTCAAAGGGAATAATTCGAGTATGATGGAATAATTGCCTCACCCAAATAAGACCCCGGGATCGCCAAGATTTCCAAAAGATTGGCTTATTGTTGATTAAAATGGATGTATTATGCCAAATAGGTTGATCAAAAAAGGACGAGCTGGGTAGACAAGGAAAGATTTTGGAAGTGTGCTTAAGAATAGGGGTGGAGATGGATTGAGGTCTGCGAGAGAACATAAGATACTCTTTGAAGGAAAAGGGAAAAATGAAAGATTGCTCCAGGGTTCACCAGAGAGGAGATGTTGGTGAGATGTCCTCAAGCCAATGAGAAACTTGATGCAACAAGAAAGATTTATGATATAAGGAAAAGTTAGGAAAATTTACCCCTCCCTCCCCTTTAGGACGCATCAGCTTAGCCAAAGACATACGAGACTTTTTATGACCCCATAAAAAGGAAGAGAGAATAGAGTTTATCTTTTTGAAATATTTCAAGGGAATAGGAAATGGGATATTAGAGATTGTGAATAAAACAATTGGAGAGAGCATCATTTTGATGGTATCCAACCGTCCCCACCACGATAAATAGAGAGGATGCCATTTGCTAGTAAGAGTAGTTAATTTATGTATGCAGTCCTCCATAGACTTAATAATTGTACCCGAAAGAGAGGAATGGAAGAGGAGGCCTAGATATTTAATAGAAGTAGGGCTCCAAGTAAAACCTGAAGGAGAAAAGTCATCCTTAAAAGTTCTTGTAGTAAGCGGTAAGATCTCGCACTTATCTTTATTTAGCTTATAACCCGAAACTAAAGCAAAGGAATGGACTTCATCAAGAAAGGCTGGGACGGAGGAGACTGGCTGAGACATAAACAACAAAACATCGTCAGCGTAAGCTGCCATTTTAATGGCGGACTCACGAAAAGTGAAACCATGAATCTTATCATTCTGACGGATTCGTAAAAGAAAAGGTTCTAGGGCAAGGTTAAACAAAAAGGGAGAAAGTGGGCATCCTTGCCGAACCCCCCTTCCCAACGAAAAATAAGAGGACAAGCCTCCATTCGCCGAAATAGCAGCTCTAGGACGAGAATAGAGAAGGGAAATCAAGGAAGATATTTTTGGTCCAAAACCAAACCACTTAAGAGTAGCAAATAGATAAGGCCATTCAACACGATCAAAAGCTTTTTCCGCATCCAAAGCGATGGCTGCAAGGGAGTGAGGGCAATGTGAAGTCTTAGAGAGAACATCAAAAAATAATCTGGTGTTATCTGATAGCAGCCTGCCTTTAACAAAGCCAGATTGTTCTTTCCCTAAGAGCTCGGGTAATGTAGATTCTAACCGCAGAGCCAATACCTTAGAGAAAATTTTGTAGTCAATGTTTACCAGAGATATAGGGCGGTAGTTTTTACAATGCTGTGAATCTTTACCTGGCTTTGGAATAATACAAATAAGAGCATCGGAGAATGAAACAGAAGCTGAGCCAGTTTGTAGGAAAGTGGAGAGAAGCAGATGCAATTTAGGAATTAGCATATTTGAGAAACAGGAGAAGAATTCAACAGTGAAGCCATCCGGCCCCGGCGCTTTACCCTGTTTGAGAGTATGAAGGGCTTGAAGAAGATCCCTATGAGTAAGGTCAGACTCCAAAGAAGAAAGGTCCGGGGGGGTATCAAAAGGACACGATATGGCAGACAAAAAGTGAGAAATGGATTGTTCAGACGAAGATGCTTCAGAGGTATATAACGTTTTGTAAAAAAGCAAGAATTCCTGTAAGATGTCCTCATTTTTATGTTTCAGCAGACCATCCTGACCATAAACAGAGTCAATGTTAACTTTGTTATGTTTGACCTTTAAATAATTAGCCAAAAGCTTACCAGCCTTGTTCTGCCCACCATAAAATTTGGCGCTAGACTTTAAGAGAAAATTAGAGGCATTGAATGTAGAGTCTTTATTAAATTGGAGTTTGGCAAGGACGAGATCGTTTAACCCCTTCCATGCTCATGACGGAACGGTTCCGTCATGAGCATCGGTTGAGCTGTGCTCATGACGGAACCGTTCCGTCATGGCCCCGCCCGCGCTTGAACCCTTCAGCACCGCGGGGGAATCCGCGCCGCGCTGAAGGGGTTAAACAATCTTTTGAATTAGAAGTGTAATATAAGTGCTCTAAATGTTTAATTTTGGAAAGTAGAGCAGTAGTATCTTTTTGGGCTTTCTTCCATTTACGAGAAACATACGTAATGATAAAGTCCCTAGCCGGCGCCTTAAAGGCATCCCAGACTACAGGGAATGGAACCTCATCTGTGTGGTTAAGTAAAAAATATTCATGGAAGAAAGACGTGAAAGAAGATATAAATTCTGCATCCAGAAGAAGAGCATTATTAAAACGCCATTTTTTAAAGGAACTAGGATTTTGCAACCCATCCAATGTAATGGAAACTGGAGCATGATCTGATACGAGAATGGAGCCAATGTCAGAAGAAATGAGGGACTGAGTAAGGTGATGTGAAAGAAAAATATAATCTAATCTAGACTGAGTGTGATGAGGGGGTGAGAAGAAAGAGTATTCTCGGGAAGTGGGGTTACATAGTCTCTAGGCATCAGTAAACTTGAATTGTGCGATGAGGTGAGTAAAAGCTTTTTGTGACTTATGAGGAATGTAGGTGCTAGTTGAGTGCCGATCCAAAAAGGGGTCAAACACATCATTACAATCCCCTACTAGAATAAAATTATCAACATAATGTTGAGTAATTAACGGAGCTAAGGAGGACCAAAAAGAGGGATCTCCACAAGTAGGGGCATATACATTTAAAATAGAAAGGGAAACATTATCAAGAGTAAAGTTAACTAACACCCATCTAGCTGAGGTATCAGCAAAATGCGTTACCGAGTGGATTGGGAGAGATTTTTTAAATAATATCAAAACGCCATTACGCTTACCATCACCTGGAGAAAAATACACTTCACCCACCCAACTCCTTCTCAGTTTGGCAGATTCTGCTGCTGATAAATGTGATTCCTGTAAACAAGCTATATCTACATTAAACATGGCCAGATGAGATAACACTCTCTGTCTTTTGATCGGTGAATGCAAACCTCTAACATTCCAAGAAAATATTTTTAAAGGCATGAAACAATGCTAAAAGAAGAATATAACAACATATCAATAATGGGAAAAGTGAAAAGATAAACCCAGAGAATGATGTGAAAAGCATTTATATAGGATAATAAGGGACAACAAAGATAGAGGAGAATAGTGTCAGAAAAAACATCATAGTGAAAACCAATAACAAGATCAGGAAAGAAAGGGAAGGCAAAAGCACAGGAATATAACATAAAGAAGATCAGGAACGGAGAGAGATGAAAAAATTTGATCAAAAGCAAGAGGAAAGAAGGAGCTAGCAAGCATAAAAAAGAAAGAAAAGTAAAAGAAAGAATAATAAAACAGAGGAGGAAGGATAATAAACTTACATATTGTCGAAGACTAACAAAAGAGGAGGAGGGTGAAGGCCACATAGAGCAATGACGAGCCATAAGCTCCCAAGGGAAGGCAGGGAGGGAAGACAACCGCAACGAACTCCAGGGACATGAAGGTAAATGATGACGTGAAAGAGGAAATCTGTAATAAGATGGGGGAAAGAGGAAGAACGTTAAATGTGAATTACATACACAATTAACAGAAACAACAAATTGAGAGGACCATATGAACAGAACAATGAACACAGATCAACCAAGAACAAAGCATATAATCATTAATACAATACAGGGAAATGTAACAAAACTGTTAAGAGCTAGACGATGCAGCAGTATCCATATTGGTGATATTATGAGAATAGAGAAAACTCTTCAATTTCAACGGGTCATCATAAGTGATAGTCTTGTTATTGAAAGTCACCTTAAAGAGGCAAGGATGAAAAAGACCATATCTCGCTCCCATAGAGCGAAGCTGTGGACGAAGTGAAAGGAAGTCCTTACGTCGATCAGCAGTAGACATTGCATAGTCCTGTGAGAAGAAAAGCCGACTACCAGACCATGTGAGTTGAGGAAGTGCCCTGGCAGCAGACAAAACGGTGAGTAGATCGGTGTATTCCAAAAAATAAAGTATGACACCTCGCGGCTTCTTGGGTTGAGTAGATGAGAAGTTAGTTGGAGGAGGACCCAACCGGTGAGCTCTTTGGATGTTCAAATTAGTAGTATCTGGCAGCTGAAGAATTTTCGGCAAAAAGGATTTGAAAAATGCTAAGGCATCGGATCCCTCTGAATTTTCCGCCAGGCCATAAATGCGGAGGTTATTTCTCCTACCTCTGTTTTCCAAATTCTCAATTTGCTTATGGAGCGCAGATACTTGAGCATACAATGGGTCAACCTTGGCAACAGAGGAAGCAAGACTGTCGACATGTTGCTCTAAGTGGGTAACACGGCCATCAATACTCGACCATTTGTCAGAGAGTAACTGCAGAGTAGATTTGGTTTCCTCGAGGGTAGACTTAGTTTCCTCAATAAAAGGACGTAGAGCCCTAATTTCTTCCAGAAGTATATCCAGCGTCACTGATGAGCTCTGCTTGCGCGGGGATGGAGGATCCTTCTTTAGCCTTTTGGTTGAAGCTTTGGTGACGCCACTCGTGTGAGGAACAGAGACTGAGGAGGGGTTCTTCACCAATGGATCAGAGGAGTCATCCATGGCTAGACACCTATATCGAGACCCTGTTTGAAGAAGAAATTTACGGGGCGATGGAGAGGGCTTACGCATCTCCTTGCACAGTCTACCCATAGGTGTTAGGACAAAAGCAAAGTGGTAGCCACAGGAAGAGGAAACAACGAACAGCAGCACTAGGTGACACAGGCATCCAGAAGTGTGACCAAGTTAGCACCTCATCCAATCTCTTTGGCTACACCAGGGCGAAATAGCTTGTAAATGAAATAGCCATCAGCATGGAGCATAGATATAAATCTTCGTAGTACTGCTAGGCCGTGAAGAATAGCGTTAGCCAAGAGCAACAATGAAATGTTAGTTAAATGGATGCGGGAGAGCTTCACAAAGCTGCATGAGGTGAACGAACAGTTGTCAAATTGTATTGAGGCAAAAATCGTGGCTCATGTCAGGTAAGTAATAGGGGAGAAAGTTCGCAAAATAATGGTCAAACATAATGTAGTGTCGCCTTGAGGAGGAAAAAGGCAGATATGAGGAGAAAATTGCATAGAGAGGAGAAAAAAAAAACGATGAAAAAAGAGCCAGAACTTCGCTCAAACCGGAAGAAAATATATCAAGGCATCCAGCAGGCTGATTAGGTGAGGAGTGAGCAGGACAGTTCACCGTTACCTTTAATAAGCAGAAAACGCCATGTGTGGAGCTTCTTTCGCGCCGATACAGAAGTTCCCTTCAACGAGGAAACAAAATGGCGGACGCGGTAACTGGAGCCGGTGCCTCACGCAATTGGCGACAAAATGAAGAGAAATAGGCGAACCTGAAGTCCCAAAGTTACTCCATCGGTGCCACAGCCATTCCGAAGCACAAATCCACGATTTCCGTGAGAGGAAGGTGTGCTGGGAGTTTCGTTGCGGTCTCTCCGCACCACGCCACCCGGGAGAGCTACCGAAACACCGCCATTGTCCACGGGCGCTAGCCACGCCCCCCCAAAAGTATGCATGTCAAAGGCATTTTCGTGGTAAAGGTTATGCGTGGTGATGGCATTCGCATTGTAACGCATGCGTGGTAAAGGCATGCATTGCAACGGAATGCGTTGTAACGTCATACAAGCGTCAGTACAGGAAGAATGGCAATAATGATGGCAATAACGTGTTGAACATGCAGGGGAGGAGGCCTGGCTACGCCTCGGGACAAATGAGAGCAGCCGGCCCGGGCAAGTCAGTCGCCCTCAAAGAGCCCCTCTCCCTCTCCCTCTCTGCTATTAAGGTGTTGGGGCCCAGCGATGATCGCTGAGATTGTGTCTCAGGTTCTTTTAAGCAGTCCACCAGGGTACCATCTACAAGGGCTGACAGGGTATCCTCACAAAAGTGACGCAACGGCGGCGCAAAAGTGGCGCAAGTGCAACCTAAATCTGCCCCCTAGATCCTAATCCCATCGCACGTTCAAGGTGTCCAAGGGTTGAAGCATAGCCCCACGTTTGGTCTGATACAAGCTATTAGCAGCTTTAACTGTTCCTGCGGCTAGAGCTAGGTATTGGCAGGTGGCGTGGACCTACGGTTCTGCCAGGACGGTCTTCCAGCGTTTACGAAACATGTTTGTTTGTGAAGCGCGACTACTCACCCGTAAGGGTCTCAAGGCGCTGGGGGGTAGGGAGGGGTCGCAGGTTGTAGTCCATCAAGGAGGGGGGGTCTGTCGAAGAGCCAGGTTTTGAGGTTTCTTGCGAAGATGGAGAGCGATGTTGTCTGTCTGAGGTGGAGCAAAAGGTCATTCCAGGCTCTGGCCGCGTGGAAGGAGAAGGAGCAGCCTCCCGATCTGGTCTTTCTGGTGCGGGGGACCATGACGTAGGAGTGCTGGGCTGATCGTAGGGTCCTTTGGGGTGCGTAGAATTTGAGTTGGCTGTTCAGGTATACTGGTCTGGTGTCGTGGAGGGCCTTGTGAGTGTTGGTTAGCATCTTGAAGGTGACTCTAGCTTCGATGGGGAGCCAGTGGAGTGTGTGCAGGTGCTGGGAGATGTGGCAGTGTCTTGGCAGGTTGAGGACCAGTCTTGCGGCGGCGTTTTGGATGTTCTGTAGCTTGCGGTGAGGTTTTTGTTTATTCCTGCATAGAGTGCGTTACCGTAGTCGAGCCTGCTGGTGACCAGGGCGTGAGTGACGGTCTCTCTGTGTTCGAGGGGGATCCATTTGAAGGTCTTACGTAGGAGGCGGAGGGTTTGGAAGCAGGAGTACGAGACAGAGTTGATCTGGCGGTCCATTTTGAGCTCTGAGTCCAGGATGATTCCCAGGTTGCGCGCGTGGTCCGTGGGGGTGGGCGAGCGGTCTTCCGAGGGCAAGGGGCTACCAGGTGTCATTCCAGGCATCGGGGTTTGGGCCCATGATGAGTACTTCCGTTTTGTTGGTGTTTAGTTGTAGGCAGCTGTTTTTCATCCATTTGGCGATGGCTTCCATGCCTTCTCGAAAGTTGTGTCTGGCGGTGTTGGGTTCGTTGGTGTCAAGAATTCCTGTCATACGAGGGGAGGAAAACGGTAACCAGCGAAAACGGACTACATCTCCCAGGATGCTTAGCGGTTGAGAGGTTATGTAAACAGGAGAGCTGTTACATAACTCAAGGAAAACACGCCCTTATGTAAACAGGAGAGCTGTTACATAACTCAAGGCAAACACGCCCTTATGTAAACAGGAGAGCTGTTACATAACTCAAGGAAAATACGCCCTTATGTAAACAGGAGAGCTGTTACATAACTCAAGGCAAACACGCCCTTATGTAAACAGGAGAGCTGTTACATAACTCAAGGAAAACACGCCCTATAAAGGGAGGAACCGGGAGGTACAACGCTGTCGGATATTGTGTTTACACCGACGTACCTGCTTAGTGAAGAGCAGTGTTCCGGAGTGGTGCTCCAGTAAGGCAAGAACGGAGGTAGGTCGAGTCGTTACTCCCTGGGCCGTGTCTTGCCCCATCGTCACCTGTGAAGGACCCGGAAGCTCTACCGGATAACCATTGAGCTTCGCTTTTTGACTCGGCTGAGTCAAAGCGCAGTGGCGCTTTTGCTGGTTGGAGTCGTAACTCCCAGCCCGACCAGAGATACAGGGACTGCCAGCTGTAACGCACACCAGGAGGTGTTTGCCGCGTTACAGACTCGGAAGTCCACAGGATCGATCGAGCGGCTGCTCTCGGTTCAGTCTTCTTTGCTTGTGATTGGGGTATCGGTGACGCATCACCAGGAGGTGACTCCGCGTCCCGGTGCAGTCTGAGGAAGAGGTTGAGCGGCTGCTCCCTTCAGGTAGAGACTCCGGCTGGGTGTTTCCCTGACTCCTCGATTCTCCCCAACACTCTTCGTGCCCCTCACAGCCTACCGATTGGCATTGTCGGCCATTTCATTTCTGCCCTCTGTTGGCATACGCCGGGATCGGCGTATATGCAGAGGACGGTTAGGACCATCCGTGCTGTGGGCTGGTAACGTACTTAGCCTGGAGGATTCCAGTGACTATAACCTTTGTTTATTCCTTGTATTATTTTTGCCTTCATTAAAATAACTAAACCTTCACAAGTGGTTGCGTTCTCATTATCGTGTCTGTTAAACGATCCTGAGACGTTCAGGGCGTTACAAAATATCCGACCGTAATAACACTATCTGTCTCCCGGTCGATAACAGACATGGCAACACTTGATGATGTGCTGGCTGCTTTAGCGACCGTGCAAATTGAATTGGCTGCCTCCAGGCAAGAAACAGCCGATGTAAAAGCCAGACTGGATGCTATCCAATTGGACCCGCTCACGCCCAGCACCTCCCTCACGAACCAGACCCCTGCGGTAGTAGTGGAAATGCCGGTAGCCGTCCCCTTGGCAACACCAGAGAGGTACAGTGGGGATCCTAACACAGTGCAGGTATTCCTCACACAAGTGGCGCTACATTTATTGTGCAAACCAAGGGCGTTCCCCACGAGTCAGGCTCGTGTGGCTTTCCTTATATCCTATTTGGCTGGAAACGCGGCACAATGGGCCGTACCTCTGGTGAGCAGGGACGACCCCATCTTATGTGATTGGGGTGCTTTTCGCGAGGAATTCCTGAAGGTCTTCGACAGAAGGGCTGACTCGTACACGGCGGACCGTGAAATGCTTAAGTTGAGACAGGGATCCAACGACCTGGTGCAGTATCTCAACGAGTTCCGAAGGCTGGTTGCGGAAACCAAGTGGCCTGTTGCTAAACAGACGGCGCTCTTCCATCACGGGCTGTGCGATGAGCTCAAGGACGCCGTGGCTCATATTGACCCACAACCCAAGACATGTGAGGGCCTTATCAACCTGGTATTACGGCTGGAACATAGGCTAAGTGAAAGAAAGGGGGATCATGGGAGAAAAGGAAAATCCCTTCCATCCTATGTGACAGTGGGAAGTCCTGAAACTTCCACCGCATCCAAGGGAGAACCCATTGACATCGGCGCAATACGAGCGAGCCTCACAGCCACGGAGAAAGAGTCACGCCGTAAACAAGGATTGTGCCTATATTGTGGCAAAAAAGGCCACTACGTACGTGAATGCCCTGCCAAACCGAAGACGTCACGTTATCGGGCCAACCGGTCGGTAACAGCCGTGGTGGACGTACCGGCGGAAAACTAGAGGACTCCCAGACCAAAGAAGGGGCATCTCGGAGTCACTCATCCATCCCTTCACTTTCCAACTCGGTCACTAAGGGACAACGACACCTGTTTCTCACGGTGCACGTGGGAGTGCATGACCAGTGGATACCCGTTGTGGCCATGGTGGATTCAGGGGCCACTGGCATGTTTATGGACCACAACGAGGCATGCAGGCTAGGGCTAGTGCTTCTTCCCAAAGCTGTACCCGAAGACGTCTATGCTGTAGACGGAAGGCGATTGGTGACGGGGCCCATCGGGCAGCACACGGGGGTCCTTCCGATGAGATGTGGGAGGAACCATTTGGAACAAATCGATTTTAACATCATCCGAGCGCCCCAATATGGCGTCATATTGGGATTACCGTGGCTACAGAAACACAACCCCTCTGTGGATTGGCCAACACATCGCATCGAACTGACGTCACCGTATTGCATCCTGCATTGTGGAATAAGAACGGAATCCCTTGACGCAGATGAGAGCGGGAGTCAGACGGTGGCTACAGCGGCAGAAAAAGATGTGGCTCTCCCCCAGGCTTATCACAGTTTTGAGGATGTATTTGATGAGGTGAAGGCGGAAGTGCTACCACCACATAGACAGTTTGACTGCCAGATCGACCTGGTGCCAGGGGCCAGCGTTCCCAGCGGCAGGCTGTATGCCCTGACGGAGCCTGAAAACGTGCATCTCCGGGGGTACCTGGATAAACTCTTCAAGCTAGGATTCATCCGCCCGTCCAAGTCTCCGGCCGCCTCGCCACTCTTCTTCATCCCGAAGGCTAATGGGGAGCTGAGAGCCTGTGTGGACTTTAGGGCATTGAATGCGATAACCGTAAAGAATCGTTACCCCTTGCCTCTCATCAGTGTACTTCTGGAACAGGTCAAGAAAGCTCGTATCTACACCAAGTTGGATTTGAAAGGGGCATACCATCTGGTGCGCATGAGGGACGGAGACGAGTGGAAGACCGCCTTTAAGACCAGGTTCGGCCTTTTTGAGTACCTCGTCATGCCGTTCGGTCTGTGCAACGCCCCGGCAGCCTTTCAGTACTTTTTGAATGAGGTATTCAGAGAGGAGTTGGATATCTACGTGGTCGTCTATATCGACGACATCCTCATCTATTCGTCCAGTGTGGAGGAGCACGTACACCACGTCAAAGCTGTGCTCCAAAAGCTGAGGGAAAACATGCTGTTTTGTAAACTCAGCAAGTGTGACTTCCACGTCACATCCGTGGAATTCCTCGGAGTGATGCTGAGTCCAGAGGGACAGGAGATGGCAGAACGAAAGATCAAGGCGGTGAAAGAATGGCCGGTGCCCCAAAGCGTGAAGGACGTCCAAAGTTTCATTGGCTTCGCCAACTTTTACAGGCGGTTTATAGATGGATTTTCAGGATTGGTGGCCCCAATCACACAGCTACTGAGGAAGTCCAAGGAGTTTGTCTGGTCCCCTGAAGCGAACAAAGCCTTTGAGGCCCTGAAAAGCGCCTTTGGTAAGGCGCCGGTGTTGGCTCACCCTGATCCGGATCTCCCCTACGTGGTGGAAGCGGACGCATCGGATGTGGCGCTGGGGGCTATCTTGTCCCAACGCAACCACGACACAGGGGTGCTTCATCCCGTTGCGTACATGTCCCGCAAACTCAACGACGCCGAACGCAACTACCATATTGCGGAGAAGGAGCTTCTCGCAATCAAGGACGCCTTCACCGAATGGAGGCATTGGTTGATGGGGGCAAGACATGTGGTATCGGTGTACACGGACCATCGGAACCTACAGTTCATGACGGCCACAAGACACCTTTCTCCCAGACAGCTGCGGTGGATGATCTTCTTTGCGGGGTTCAACTTCCGCATCACATATCGGCCGGGGACGGAAAACCGGAAGGCGGACGCCCTGTCCCGTCAATCTGCAGTTAAGGAACCATTGCCTGCGACCGAGCATTCCATCATTTCCCCGAGGATGGTATTGGGGGTTATCCAACCGGATACTTTCCTGAGGGGAATAAAGAGAGGGATCAGGTCATTCGCATGGCGGAGGTGGCTCCTCAGTCACAGAGAATGGCAGCTGAAGGACGGGATACCCCTGAAGGGCAGGTGCCTATTGATACCCACGCCTAGGCTAAGGAAACAAGCATTCATCTGGTGCCATGACTCTCCATGCGCAGGTCATTTGGGCTTTGAAAAAACGGTGGCTTGCATGGGACGGCATTTCTGGTGGCCAACCATGAGAGTGGATGTCAGGAGGTGGGGACAGGAGTGTCCTACGTGTGCTACCATGAAGGCCGACCATGGCCGAACCCAAGGGCTCTTACATCCACTTCCGACCCCGGATAGACCATGGGATAGCATATCACTGGACTTCGTGGTGGGCCTACCGGTAGACCAGGGGATGACGGCAATACTGGTGGTGGTGGATTACTTGACGAAAATGGGGCACTTCATCCCCTGCAAGAGAGTCCCTACGGCCGGGGAATTGGCGTCACTACTCCTAAAGAATGTGGTACGACTGCATGGATTACCTGGGGTGATCGTGTCGGACCGGGGGTCGCAGTTTACTGCGCAATTCTGGAAGACTTGCTGCACTGCGCTGCATGTTAAGACCGCCCTGTCCACCAGCTACCACCCTCAAACGGACGGCCAAACCGAGCGCCTGAACCAAATGCTCAAACAGTATCTGCGATGTTTTGTGGACCAGGGCAGGGAAGAATGGGTCGACTTGCTATGGGTTGCAGAGATCGCCTATAACAACGCCACTCACAGCTCCACACAGTCATCTCCGTTCTATAGCAACTATGGCCAACATCCCAGGTTCTTGCCATTTCTACATCCGTTTAGAGAGGACAGGATTCCCGCCACAGCGGACAGGGTGGCACACATAAAAGACACGTTGATGCGCTCAAGGGCTGTCCTAATAGAGGCCAAGAGAAGATACAAGGCTGCGGCAGACAGGAAGAGAAGGCTCGGGCCACTGTACCGCACTGGAGACTACGTCTGGATATCCACAAGAAACATGAGGTTTCGAAAGAACAGTGTGTTCCATCCCAAGTACATGGGCCCCTATCGAATTACCAAGTGTATGGGTCCCGTGAACGTGAAGGTGTGCTTGCCCCAGTCATTGCGGATACACCCTGTCTTTCATGTATCATTGCTCAAACCAGCACCCTCCAAGCCGTCTGGGACACCTAGGCCGGTATGCGTGGAGTCGGAGGTGGAGTATGAAGTGTCGGGCATACGGGCGTCCAAATGGCACAGGGGGAAGCTGTGGTACCTGGTTGCGTGGAAAGGCTATGGCCCGGAGGAGCAGTCATGGGAACCGGCTGAAGGGGTTCATGCTCCGCGCTTGGTCTCCTTGTTCCATCGGCGTTTTCCTGCCAGCGCTGGACCCGTGGGGAGCCGCTGAGAGGGAGGATGTACTGTCAAGAATTCCTGTCATGCGAGGGGAGGAAAACGGTAACCAGCGAAAACGGACTACATCTCCCAGGATGCTTAGCGGTTGAGAGGTTATGTAAACAGGAGAGCTGTTACATAACTCAAGGAAAACACGCCCTTATGTAAACAGGAGAGCTGTTACATAACTCAAGGCAAACACGCCCTTATGTAAACAGGAGAGCTGTTACATAACTCAAGGAAAACACGCCCTTATGTAAACAGGAGAGCTGTTACATAACTCAAGGCAAACACGCCCTTATGTAAACAGGAGAGCTGTTACATAACTCAAGGAAAACACGCCCTATAAAGGGAGGAACCGGGAGGTACAACGCTGTCGGATATTGTGTTTACACCGACGTACCTGCTTAGTGAAGAGCAGTGTTCCGGAGTGGTGCTCCAGTAAGGCAAGAACGGAGGTAGGTCGAGTCGTTACTCCCTGGGCCGTGTCTTGCCCCATCGTCACCTGTGAAGGACCCGGAAGCTCTACCGGATAACCATTGAGCTTCGCTTTTTGACTCGGCTGAGTCAAAGCGCAGTGGCGCTTTTGCTGGTTGGAGTCGTAACTCCCAGCCCGACCAGAGATACAGGGACTGCCAGCTGTAACGCACACCAGGAGGTGTTTGCCGCGTTACAGACTCGGAAGTCCACAGGATCGATCGAGCGGCTGCTCTCGGTTCAGTCTTCTTTGCTTGTGATTGGGGTATCGGTGACGCATCACCAGGAGGTGACTCCGCGTCCCGGTGCAGTCTGAGGAAGAGGTTGAGCGGCTGCTCCCTTCAGGTAGAGACTCCGGCTGGGTGTTTCCCTGACTCCTCGATTCTCCCCAACACTCTTCGTGCCCCTCACAGCCTACCGATTGGCATTGTCGGCCATTTCATTTCTGCCCTCTGTTGGCATACGCCGGGATCGGCGTATATGCAGAGGACGGTTAGGACCATCCGTGCTGTGGGCTGGTAACGTACTTAGCCTGGAGGATTCCAGTGACTATAACCTTTGTTTATTCCTTGTATTATTTTTGCCTTCATTAAAATAACTAAACCTTCACAAGTGGTTGCGTTCTCATTATCGTGTCTGTTAAACGATCCTGAGACGTTCAGGGCGTTACAGTTGGATAGGTAGAGGATGAGTTGAGTGTCGTTTGCGTATGACACAATGTTGAGTCCGTAGGTTCTGACAATGGGGGCGAGCGGACCCATGTAAACGTTGAAGAGTGTAGGGCTGAGAGAGGACCCCTGGGGGACTCCGCAGGTGGTAAGTGTAGGGTCCAAGAGGAAAGGGAGGAGTCTGACCGGCTGCGTTCTGCCAGAGAGGAAGGAGTGGATCCAGTCGAGGGCCTTGTCTTGGATCCCTGCGTCGTGGAGTCTGCATATTAGGGTGCGGTGAGAGACTGTGTCGAACACCACTGAGAGGTCAAGGAGGATGAGGACTGCTGTTTCTCCTTTGTCCAGTAAGGTGCAGATGTTGTCGAGGAGGGCGGTTTCCGTACTGTGGTTTTTCCTGAAGCCGGATTGGGAGGAGTCGAGGATGCTGTACTCTTCGATGATCATGGCGAGTTGGCCGTTGATGGCTTTCTCGATGACTTTAGCTGGGAACGGGAGCAGTGAGATGGGTCTGTAGTTTTTGAGGTCAGTGGGGTCCGCCGAGGGTTTCTTCAGGAGGGGGTTGATATCAGCATGTTTCCAGTCGTTGGGGAACGAGGCGGTTGCCAGGGAGCGGTTGATGGTGTGGCAGAGCATGGGTGCGATGGTGTCGGCGGCTCTGTTGAAAATGTGGTGGGGCAGGGGTCCGTGGGGGCCCCGGAGTGGATTGACTTCATCGTCTTCAGTGGTGAGGGCTGTACAGTTGTCGATCGCTGGCTTCAGGGTGTCGGGGTGGTTGGTGAGGGTTCGGTGTGTTGGTTGTCTTCGTCAAAGTTGTTGTAAATGTTCTTGATTTTGTGGTGGAAGAAGGCGCTGAGTTTGTCGCAGAGGTCTTGTGAGGGAGGGATGTCGGTGGACTCGCTGGTGGGGTGGGCAAACTCCTTGATGATGTTGAAGAGTTCTTTGCTGTTGTGTGCATGAGTGGAGATTCTGTCTTCAATCGCTTTTTTCCTCATTTTTCTGATGAGTTGGTGGTGGGCGTTGGTGGCAGCTCTGAAGTTGTTGTGGAATTCTGTGGATCTGGTGTTCCTCAAGGCCTTTTCGAGGCAGCGGCAAGTGCGTCTGGACTCTCAAAGTTCGGTGGTGAACCATCTAGCTTTCTTGGCGTTGGTGTTGTTGTTTTTCTTGAGGGGGGCTATGGTGTTTGCGCTGTCGGAGATCCATCTGTGCAGGGTTTGGGCTGCAGTGTTGGGGTCGTCATTTTCCGCGAAGGTTTGGGTGGAGTTGCTGAGTGACCAAGTTAGCTGGTCGTCGGTGATTCTGGTCCTGTTTCTTCATTGGAACATGTGCTGGTGTCTGTGGATGGAGGGTGTTCTGAAGGTGAAGTGGATGCATCAATGGTCAGTCCATGGGAGTTCGGTGGTGTGGCTGAAGGTGATGGAGTTTCCTGTTGTGAAGAGGGGGTCGAGGGTGTGTCCTGCTGAATGCGTGGGTTTGGTCACGATCTGTTGGAGTCCAATGTTGTGGAGGTTGTCCAGGAGGGATGTGGTGCTGGGGTCCAGTTGGTTGTTGCAGTGGAAGTTGAGGTCTCCCAGTAGGGTGTAGTTGTTGGACGCAATGGCACGCGGGGAGATGATGTCTGTGATGGAGTTGCCGAAAAGTCAGCGGGGTCCAGGGCGTCAGTAGATGAGGATTCCTCAGAGGGTGGAGGTAGGGCTGGCCAGTATCTTGAAGTGAAGGTGTTTCATCAGGTCTGTGGGCTCGTTGGGGAGTGTGCTTAGGCACAGGGTGGATTTGTGGACGATGGCGATTCCTTCTCCCGGGCGGGTGGGGCGGTCCTTCCTGGAGATCTTGTATCGTTGGGAAATAGCGATGGCGATGTCCAGTCCTGAGGTAGTGTTGGTCCAGGTTACGGTAAAGAATGCTACATCTGGGGTGGTGCTGTTGATAAGGACCCAGATTTCGGTGGCGTGTTTGTGGAGGGATCGGACGTTGAAGAGGAGGATGCATTACAGGGTCTTCAATTTGGTTGTGCTCTTGCAGGCGGGTTGCGCTGTGTCCGTGGTCTTGGCGGTGCTGCCGGTGTGCCGGCAGCGGTGACAGCTGAAGGGTAGTGGGTGTTGGCTGGTGATGCTAGCTTGCAGTTGTTGTTGCGGCCTGGGTTGAGAGCATGGAGTGCCGCTGGGTCATAGTGTTGGCGGTGCAGCGATCCAGGGTTCCTGGCGCTAGTCTCAGTCGGGTCGCGGACGGGCGCAGATGGGCTTGCCGGCGGCAAGGCCTCTGCACAGCCACACAGTGGCCACCATTAAGTAGGGGTCGGGGAGGGCTGGACAGCTGGGAGGCAGTAGTGGGGAGGGGAGCAGGATTGGGCCAGTCACACTGGTCGTGCTGGGGAACAACCTTTACAACGCAACTGTTACAACGCACTACACTTACAACGCATTTTTTACAACGCATAATCCATTACAACGCACTACACTTACAACGCATGACACTACAACGCATTTTTAAAAAATACCTTTACAACGCATACCATTACAACGCCTACCATTACAACGCATAATATTACACTACACTATCCAACACTTACCCTACTGTTGCACCCCCTGGAGTTAGAATAGTAATTTTTACCCCTATACTATCCAACACTTACCCTACTGTTGCACCCCCTGGAGTTAGAATAGTAATTTTTACCCCTATACTATCCAACACTTACCCTACTGTTGCACCCCCTGGAGTTAGAATAGTAATTTTTACCCCTATACTATCCAACACTTACCCTACTGTTGCACCCCCTGGAGTTAGAATAGCAATTTTTACCCCTATACTATCCAACACTTACCCTACTGTTGCACCCCCTGGAGTTAGAATAGCAATTTTTACCTCTATACTATCCAACACTTACCCTACTGTTGCACCCCCTGGAGTTAGAATAGTAATTTTTACCCCTATACTATCCAACACTTACCCTACTGTTGCACCCCCTGGAGTTAGAATAGTAATTTTTACCCCTATACTATCCAACACTTACCCTACTGTTGCACCTCCTGGAGTTAGAATAGTAATTTTTACCCCTATACTATCCAACACTTACCCTACTGTTGCACCCCCTGGAGTTAGAATAGTAATTTTTACCCCTATACTATCCAACACTTACCCTACTGTTGCACCCCCTGGAGTTAGAAAAGTAATTTTTACCCCTATACTATCTAATACTTACCTTAAATGCAATTAAATATTATGCGTTGTAATGGTATGCGTTGTAATGGTAGTTTTTTAAAATGCGCTGTAGTGTCATGCGTTGTAAGTGTAGTGCGTTGTAATGGATTATGCGTTGTTAAAAATGCGTTGTAAGTGCATGCGTTGTAAAAGTGTGCGTTGTAACGTCATACATCCGGTCGTGCTGGGGGGGAAAGGCTGCGGGGGCAGCAGCGGCGGGGAAAAACAGGCTGAAAAAGGCAAAAAGAAAAATGCAAGAAGAGAGAGAAAAGTGCAAATAAGGCAGCAAAAGTGCAAGAAAGAGTGGAGGAAAGACACAGAGGACACAGAAGGAGAGTGAAAGGGAGAGATTGAGATGAGGGTAAAAAACGAGTGAAAAACGGAGGAAAGACACAGAAGGAGAGTGAAGGGGGAGCTTAAAATGAGGGGAAAACGACAGAAAACGGAGGAAAGACCCAGAAGGAGAGTGAAGGAGGGAGACAGAAGTGAGGGGAAAAAAGGAGTGAAAAAGGAGAGATAAAGCGGAGCGAAAGAATGGAGACAGAGGTCCACTGGACCACCAGGGATGAGGCGCAGGTGAAACCTGCGGGTGGAGGAGGGCCTTGAACACCAACACTCGAGAGTGCAGGGGCTTGGGGGAAAGGCCTCACTTAATGGTGGAGCTGCGAGGGAGGGAGAGCAATTTCACTGACAATGAGTCAGTGGTCTTGCTTTAATAGCCCTATGCAGCAAGAAATGGCTCAGTATTCCTGGTAGCAACGTTCCTGTCCTAAACAGGTCACCCACCTTAGTCGCCCCCGCCGTCAACTAGTCAGTCAGGTGCCACCATGAGATAATGCTTTCTGCATGGTCATAGGGAGTTCAGGGGAATATGGGGTGGGCGTCTTCATTTTCTGCAGGCAACGAATCCAGCATCGGCGCACATCTTTGAATTCTTGTGCCTCCTCCTCCGAATGCCAGCCCCCAGCAACACTCTCACCACCTCGTCAGCATTGAGGTAAAGGGTCTCACTTCCCTGTCTGGGGTTTGTCTGTGCACCGGCCAGCTAAATAGTAGGATTCAAACTCCGCCACAGCTGCAGTTTCGAGAGGGCTCCCCTCCTCCTGCCCAATCCCATTAGGAAGGTTGTTGTCAGGTTATCCGACTCTCTGAACATAGTCCTAGGATTCCACATGGGTAGCACTGAGAAAGAGTATAAGAATCTTGGGAGGACCATCATCTTGTGAATAGCCGCTACCCGCAAGCGAGAGCTGGAGCGTTCGCCAAAACTCAGTGCAAGCCCGACAGGACCTGAGAGCCTGGCCCACGTTTCCACCTAATGTGTCCTGTCTGTCATGGTAGTTGTGGAACCCAGGCATGGCAGACAGCGGGGCTCCCCCTGTAGGTCTCCTAGCTCCTCTGGCAGGGCGCAGTTGGCTCTCAATGGGAATAAACGTGACTTTTGGCAGTTTACCTGCAGGCTTGATAAGGCCCTAAACTCCGCCAGTATATCCCTTACTCCTTCCAGGTCTGAGGTCTTATTCCGGAGACATATGAGGAGGTCATCTGCACACAGGGTGATGCGATGTTGAGAAGCACCGATCTGGAGCCCTGAAGTCCGTACCCAGTCCTTGCCAGGCAGGCCAATGGTGCCATGGCAAGGGGAAATAGCAGGCAGCCCTGCCGCGCCCCTTTTTCCACGCTGTAGCTCCCTGAGATGGTTCGTTCCATACGTACCCTGTCCTGTGGGTTTGTATATAACAATCAGACCCACGATATAACACCTCTTCCAGCCCCATGCGGGTCATGACTTCATACAGGGATTCCCACTTTAGGCTATCAAAGGCCTTTTCTATGTCCACAGCAAACACTGCTGCTTCAGCCACATCGTGGTTAGGGTCGTCCATCACTACCTGAAGCCGGCTGATGTCCAGTGCTGTGTTGTAGCCGGAGATGAACCCCGTCTGATCACGGTGCACGAGCTTGGGCATAAGAGGGAGGATCTTCGTAGCTAATGTCCTGCTGAGGATTTTATAGTGCAGAATAAGCATCGATAGGGGTCTCTAGTCCCTGCAGTCATGCGCTGGCTTGCTGGTTTCATTAACCCCTTCCACGCGGGGCGGATTCCCCCGCGGTGCTGACCGTTGCTTGCGCGGGCGTGGTCATGACGGAACGGTTCCGTCATGAGCACAGCTCAACCGACGCTCATGACGGAACCGTTCCGTCATGAGCGTCGAAGGGGTTAAGGTTGCCACTGGTGCTTCCTGTGAAGAGGTTGGCAAGACACCAAAATCTTTTGCCACCAAGTAACAGTCCACCAGTTAAGGGGCTAATTTAACAGATAAAGTCATATAAAATTCAACTGGAAGCCCGTCAGTCCCTGGTGTCTCCCCACATGCCAGCCCCTTGATCACTGCCTTTATCTCCTGGACCCATGAAAAGGCAGGTGAAAGTGACTTTGAGGACCCCTAGTAGGCCTCCCATCCATCCTGCATCTCCGGTATGGCTTCTGGGGGCTAAACATCGCTGCACTGTGTGGCAGGCACCGCATGGTGCAGGGATGTTCACAAACATGCCTCTTAGCAGTGAGGCTTGTGCTGCAGCCCCTTTTCGGGCCACAGCACAAGCCTCAATTCTACAGCACCTTGAGACCCTAACGGATATGTTGTGCGCTTTATAAGTGTATTGATTGATTGATTGATTGATGTTTCCGACCGCCTCCACGGCAGTCAGATCGTAATTTCCCTGGTGGGACGCCGACAACCTGCCGGCCGTTCCTGTTCCCGATAGGATGGCAGTCGAATGCTCATGCCTTAATAATCAGCCAAAAAGAACAATTGATTGACAGAATGCAGACCAATGTCATACAGTCACCTCAGTTCAGAGATCTGGGCTTAAATCCATCGTTTTTTTGCTCACCATGCCATTCCAGTTTGGACCCAGCCATATGCAAATCATTCTTGACCCTGCGCCCATTGAGAACAGGATGCTTGTTTCCAGTCCAGGGAGGACCTGGCTTGGCAGTTTGGGCTGGACTGTTCCCACAAGGAACAGAGTCAAGACTGATTTCCATATGGCACTGGTCCAAACTGGAGTGGTGTGGTGAGCAAAAGAATGATGGATTAAACAGAGATTCTTGCAACTGGGGGTGAATGTGTGAATTGTCCAGCATTCCGTCCATCAATTGTTTCCTTTGCGTATGTCTCCCTAAGTGGGAAGGGTATGACCAGACGTGGGTCCCGTGCTCAATACACCACTGGATTCAAGCTAGCCTGGCTGATGATGGGTGATGCCCTGAAACCGGTCCTAGGATGCTTGTTTCCGGTCCAGGGAGGACCTGGCTTGGCAGTTCGGACTGGACTGTTCCCACAAGGAATAGGGTCTAGATTGATTTGCATATGGCTGGGTCCAAACTGGGGTGGTGTGGTGAGCAAAAGAATGATGGATTAAACCCAGATCCTTGTGAATGGAGATGAATGTTTGCATTGTCCAGCCTTCCGTCTATCAATTGTTTCTTTTGCATAATAATCAGCCCCCAGGTTAGCAGGGACCCAGTACACCTTAGTCCTAGATACATCAAAAACCAGTCAAGCACTGAGGTTGGGGGGGTTGACCCAGTTCCCTACAAGTAAGTTGTATTTATTTGATTTTTTAGGGGTGGGAAATGGTACATTTAATTTTTTGTGTAAATATTAAGTGATTGTTATTTGGTAATGTATGGTTTATATGTTGGATTTATTTTACATGATGAATTAAGTTTGTTCTTTGAGCTTTCTGTTTGGTCAGGTTTACATTTTTTGTGTAAATACTTTATATATTATTTTATTATCTCAGTCTTGTTTAATATTAGAGTTTTAGTTAATGTTTAGACTTATGTAATAAAATATTATGTTTATTATTTATATAAAAAATTATTCGTCATCTTGATTTAGATTTTGTAACAATTTTTTTGGGTCATTTATAGATTACTATTTATTTTATAATATGCTTTTGGCTATTATTATTTGTAAGCAATCTACTCCTTTGTTGTTTTTGAACAGTTTAATTTGGCCTACAGATTACGCCATACATAATTCTTGGTAGCTTTTTCTGTTCTCGTACTTCTTCTATAAATGTTTAGACTGTAGGTTGGGTGCTGCCTAGTGAGGATTGGAAGGCATTGTTCCATCCTTCCATTCCGTTGTTTGTTTTGGCCGCCTGTGCCAAGGTGCTGTCATAGACATTCCAACATGGTATTTGGACTTTGGGTTGGCGTCTGTGTCCTGACCGATGAAGTCTGCCAACCCAAGTGTCTGCGAAATAATCCATTAGGGGACTTATTTTGTCTTTGTTTTGCATTTAGAAAAGGGTTTTCCATTAGTAAAGTGCAGTGGTTGGCTACCTCCGTGAATGCTGTGGTACACATTTTCAAGGTTCCATCCATCATCTAACTTTGACAAAGGCTTAGTAAGGAATTTACTGTGGAGAATATTAGGATTTGTTTCTCATTGTTTAGGTTATCATGTAAAAGGAAAGGTTCCTCGTTATGCATCATTGTGACATGTTAAGGTATTTTTATGTCTTGGTATCTTCTAGGGGTAGAAGGAGCACCTCTGGTGGCTTTTTAGTTTGTGCAATTAAACATTTGAAAGTAGGGATAGGTGGTAGTTTCCCTGTGATGTTGTTGAAGCGTGGAACATCAAATTCCCCTTTCGTCACAGACCAAATACCGCAATAGCAAATTCACTCAAAGCATTCATTGGTGGGGCCCATAACACCAACACACACACTTCATTGATCTGCTTCCCTAGAGGAATAAGTTTCCAAACGCTGACATGAAAGGAATATCTTTACCTAAACCCTAAATGCATTGAATACTTTATCAACTCCAACCCTGTGATATTCCCCTCATTGGGTGATGAATCATTTAGTAGTTTTGTAGTTTAGGGATCCAATTCATTTATCTATACTCTTCTCTTATCCTAGTTTTCTTCTTCAAATAATCGACACAACACATTTATCAATTAATCAAATATCGTTTATCTAAGAAAATTGCAAATTGTTAGAAATCATCATCAAAACCGCAGAACATCATATTTGCCTAATCTGGCTAATAGTCGTCCTCTAAGTCAGTCAAGTCGTGGAAAAATCTTTAAATTCATCAAAGATCAGGCCACAATTCAGTCTCTCATAGATTCAGGATAACAGCTGTCCAGCAGTGTCACTGTCCTCTCCGTCAGCATAACGTCAGGAAATCAAGTTCGTCAAAGAAGAGAGAGTTTTTTAGTTCACTTCCCTACCTACTTTTATAATGAAATTAATGTCAAAATGTATCAAGATTGGGGTTTTAGACAGTTCCCATTGGTAGACATGGGGTCAAGCGGTAAAGTTCTCACATAGTCCGCAGGATTAAGTCATCGCACTTGCTGGTTCCGGTTTTAAAGACAGTCCATTGTATTGTCGTTGGCGAAGTTCCCAGAGTATCCTTGGTAAGAACATCATCTCCTGGGGTCAGGACTAGGCCATTGTTGCTGGCGGTGACGCATGCGCACTTCACCAAGAAACTTGTGTGTCAGCGGCAGTCACGTTATACGTCTCGTTCAGCCATCTTGAAATAGGCCGAAATGGTCAACTTAAGCAAAACAAACACAAAAACGTAATTAGAACATAGAATTGGCTAATAAAATGTTCAACCCTCACTAATTCCCTTATGTGTAAGTAGTTATCTAGCAGAATAGCAACATCCAAAGCGTTTATACTCACTCAATGATGCGCAACTTACAATTACCTCACAAAAGCAACATATATCATGCAATATTCTAATTTTCTACTATTAGTATGCGTACATATGTTAGTATACAATTAGTTTAGCCATGCGAAGTGCAATTCCCACATGTAATTCTTTTGTTAATATAATTGATAAGTCTCCACTTCAAACAAATTAATATTATTACTATTAGTTGATTATTCAGTTTAATATAAACATGCAGAATGGGGGGGGGTATACAAAATATTGTACTACCCGCTCCAGCAATCCCCCCTTTGGTGATTATATCACCACACCAACAAAAATGTTGTATCCCTTTTTACAGAATTTCAAAGTGATTTCTTGTCATATTTCAGTTTCCCCTGTTTCTTCTCTTTTTGCTGTTTTATACATATTCTCTTTGATTTCTTCAAATTCTATTTCTTCAAATTCTCTTTCTTGTTTCTTATCTCTTCTCCTTAAGTTTTCTCTTTTTAACCTTTTCAGATTTTTATCCTTTCTACGACAAATACATCCTAGTCTAATTATTAATACTAAGAAAATCACACATGTTAATGGAAATAATATCTTACCTAAAAATGTACTACCTAGTTTAACTACAAAATCTTTAATAGCTGATAGTTTATTTCCAATCTTTACCCAAACACCTTCAACCTCCAGTGGTGCAATTTCATCATGCAAATCTGTAATATTCTTAATATAAATTTTCAAATCTCTACTTTCGTCAGGAATGTAAGTACAACAATGTTGAACTTTCAGCATTCCACAGACTCCATCCTCTTTTGCCAATCAAAAATATCAAGGGCAAGTCGATTTTGCATTACCATAGCACGCATGGCAACCATTTCAGTATTTACCAATAAGAATTCTCCAGCGGTGCTTGTTGACAAGCGATCCACTACTGTTGAAAGTCTTCTAATTTTGTTTGCATTCAGAGATATTCCCACTGCGGGCATCAGTGCTCCAAAAATGTCACCCACAATTTCAGTTCAAGATTCTCTTTTACTACGTGCTAAATAACTACCTAAACTATGTACACCTTCTTCTCCTCTATCCATATGAAAAATCTTTGAAAAAATCAGGCCAACATAACATGTGCCATACCAATGGTCTGGCAAACGATAATATGCCCTGTTCCCACAAATGAAATACAGTCCTGGAAAAACTGGATCTTTTCCACCTTTAAATCCCCATCCTCCCATGATTCGATATGTATCATGGCACTCACTATTCCCTACACAATAATTATCATATGCTGTTTGATTCCTTCTAATACACGATTTCCCTTTCTGAGGCCAATCTAAAGCCATAGTTGGACTTGTTTCCCCTTTCAAGTGTTTCTCCATTTCTACATCCCAGACTGTTTTCTCCACTTTCCCTTCTGAAGCCTTTCTTTGCATTTTCAATCTCCTTTCTTAAACCATATCTAAAAATGTCTTCTCCTCTTTCTTCAAACTGCAAGTCCGGTTATTTTTCAATATGTATTCTAATGTTAGTTCTTTAGTTTCTAAGAAAAATTCACCTAATACTTTTGCAGGTTTTACCTTGTTTAGTTTGTTAATTGCCTGTACTTGTGAAAATATGGTATCTGCATCTGAAAAATAATACTCTAATTTACCTGTTTGATAAAATAAACTAGCTATTACACTACATGTTATTCCATAAGTTACTGGAAGGTGATGATAAGTCACTCCTTCAGATACAGATGCAGGTAACATACGTAGCAATCCCTTACGTCCATTGTTTTTACATATTCATACAACAATTTTGAAAACACATTATTAGAAAAATCTGTTATAGACCTGTCTTTATGTAAATAATTTTTATCTATTCTAGTCGGAACTACCTTTTGAATCTTTCCTATATTAGTTATGTTATCACTATGTCCTTCTAATGTATCTATAGTAACTTTAAATGAGATTAGTAGAGCAAGTATACTCCATAGAAGCATTAATAATCCTGTACAACAGCAACACATTTTACACCATCTTCTAAAGAATATACATCTACCTTTGCTACTATCTATGTTTGCCATTTTTGCTAAAATGAGCCGTGTCTTTTGACTTAGCCTCTTCCACTTCACAACTAGTTTTCTAACCCAAGGCTCTAAGCACCTACGTGGTTCTACCAGTTTTTGTCTTTTTCAGTATTTGATTGTCTTTTCATCAGTAGTTTTCTTGTCTCATTCAGTTTGGCATTTCATCATCTTTCACTTTTCCTTCGTTTTCAGTATACAGAATGTCCTGAACATCCACTTCTTCTCCAATATCGGACAAGATAACTCTCAGGATTTCCGATTCTTCGTCTTCCTCAACCACTTCCGGTACAACCACCTCTGGATTTCCTTGGCTATCCGCCTCTTCTTTTACTTCAGGCAGGGCTACATATGTCCATTCCGGTGATTTATACTTCTGGTTAGGTTTCCTTGTTCTTTTGCTTTCTTTAACTACAATTGTTTCTTCTTCTTTTGATTTCTCCTGACTCGTCACTTCATTCACCTGTTCAGCCCTTGGCGAATTTACTCGTGTCAATCGATATCTCAATCTTTTTATTTTATTCGGCCAAACGTCGTCCTTGGGAGCTCTTTTCAATTTACTCCCTTTGTCGTTCTTTTCAGTCCTCCAAGCTCTCTTTCTCAAAACTCGGCCTTCTGGTACTTCATCGTCGCTTTCCTCTGACTCTGTTTCGACTTGCTTTTTACTCTCAACAGTTTCTTTTTCCACCACTTCTTTTGTTTTCCCTACTTCTGTCCCTCCTCGAATCTCCGGCACGCAATCTTCCTGCTGACTACTTGTCCCTGCTTTTAACTGGATGTTGGAGTTCCCTACACCTCCTCGGGGGTCTTCCGCAATAATCTTTTCCTCTCTCTCTGTATCTGGCACCTGTCCATCTAAATGTGTTGTTTCAGGTGGAATTTCTCTTAATCTTTCATCTGGCACTTCCTTCTCATGAATCTCTTTTATCGTCTCTTCACTGTCCCTTTCTTTGTTCTTCCCTTGTTCTTTCCTGGAAGAGTGTGCTCTTTGTTCTGTCTCTGAGTCTGAACTGGTATCAGAAATCTCTTACCTTCTCCTCAGGGAATTACTTCTGGGGACAAAAGTTAGACTCGGCTCTGTTTCCCCCCTTTCAGGGTTTTCTTTGTCTTTTGGCTCTCCGTCATCTGACTCAGTACTGGATTCTGATTCATTAAAATACTCCTTTTCTTTGCTGTCGACTGGATTTGGAATTCTCAAAGTATGGCTTGCATGGATCCAGTTCTTTAATCCAGCACACTTCACAGCTGTGGTTGTGGTCAAGATGACTTGTCTTGGTTTTCCCCACCTGGGAACCAAACAGTTTCTTCTTCGGTGGACTTTTATCCTTAACCAGTCCCCTGGGCTTAGATCATGAGCTGGCTTCTTTTCAAGGGTGATGGCATCCGCTCCAAACTGATGAAACACAGAATGAACTGTGTCGGCCAGGCTTTTACAGTATTCCAACACCATGTCATCAGTTATAGTCATCAGCTTGTTGACTGGTATAAATACGTGGCGCATGGCTCGTCCCATGATTATTTCATGTGGACTCAACCCTGTAGTTCTGTCTGGAATTGATCTAATAGTCATGAGTACTAGAGGCAAGACATCGGGCCATTTCATACCTGTGGCTAAACACATTTTCCCTATTCTGTTTTTGATCGTACCATTCATTTGTTCTACTACACCAGAAGCCTCTGGTCGGTAGGCACAATGTAGTTTTTGTCATACATTCAATGCTTCACAAATCTGTTTTATGATCTCATTATGGAAATGTCCTCTTCGGTTTGATTCAATGGTCACTGGGAACCCAAATCTAGGCATAAATTCCCTCAAAAGTAATTTTGCCACTGTCATCCCATAATTTCTTCTTGATGGGAACGCCTCTACCCACCTGGAAAATAGACATACCATGACCAAAACATACCTCAACCTGTTACAGGGAGGCATTTTAATGAAATCCACTTGCATTCTGGTAAAATATCATCCTTCTCGACCTATTGTTCCTAGACTCACTACTGTTTTTCTTCCTGGATTGTACTGCTGACAAATTAGACATCTCTGACAAAGACTTTCTGCTTCAAGTCTGAATTTTGCATTATACAAAGTCTGTTTAAAGGACCTAATCATAACGTCTCTCCCTATGTGTCCCTGACCATGATACATCCGTGCCATGGCAGACATCATGCTATCAGGCATGACTGGTCTTCCATCTCGATAGACCCACACATGATCTTTCTCTCTTGGTGCACATCCTGCTTTTACCCACTGTTTTATTTCTTCCTCTCCTGCTTCTTCCTGCAATTGTCTTACTTCTCCCCATGTTCCCACAGTGTTAGTAAACATTGGGAAACAAGAAATCACCTCCTTTTCCTTAGCCCGATTGATTGAATTCTGATTTTGTGCACAGTATTGCTCCATGTCATTTGCGAATTTGTTTCCAGTGGCAATATAATCACCACTGCGACTATGGGCAGCACATTTTACAACGGCCAATTGCCTAGGCAGCTGTATCGCCTCAAGCAACTTTCCAACCACTTCAGCATTCTTAATGGGAGTTCCACTCGAGGTTAGGAAACCTCTCTACAGCCATATCTGGCCGAAGTCATGGACCACTCCATAGCCATACTGGCTATCAGTTATCACAGTCACTCTCACACTTTTCCCAATCTTGCATGCTCTTGTCAAGGCAACAAGTTCAGCTACTTGGGCCTATTTTACTCCTTTCAAATAGGATTGTAGGAGAGTAGGGTCTGCAATCCTATGATCACCCAGATTTTTTGCTTTTGCTTCATTGGTTTACGACTTTCTCCGGCTGTGGGCCTGCCAATCAGACCCACAGCCTAGCTGTTCTCTCTCGAAATTAACACACATGTACATTAGGTGCATCCACTAATTGGAACTGGGCCGCCTTGTCAGTCCCTGTCTCAGCATACCACAGGTATCCAGGGCATCGGTGTACCCAGGGCCTACCAGGGGCTGAAGCATGTATTATGCCACCCCTGGAATGGCCGCCCAAATCTGACACAACTGGCTGCACGACAGCTGGGGCCACGTGGTGTAATCACCCGTTGCTGTAGGTGTAGTATTCCTACACCTAAACCCTAAAATGGACACATGGATTCCTATCAGTCACTCCTATAGCAGGCCTTATCAATCCTGAAGGCAGAGTGCCGGGAATCATGTGGGACGGTGCTCTGGCGCGAGCTGAGCCCGTCGACGGCTTGCGGAACCAAGTCCTAATAGCCGTTCCATGGTGACGCGGGCCAACTACTTTTAATGCATTATAATCCTTGCGGTTATTTGCTAACTTTGGCATCACATCACCTACACATGTCGAGTAAGGTGTCATACGAATGGGAATACGAACCCCTCGCCAGTCCTGGCGACGGGGTTAGCATTCCCCCCTTTTAGAGGGACACGACATGGAAGTAACCTTGAACCCCGGTTAAAGTTGACTCAAGCCTCAGCATCACAAAATGGATGCTGCCACCAGACACAAGTCTGACCTCCTGCTGCTGGGGGACCTTCCAGCAAGGGGAGCTTGGACAAAGGGTTTCCTGTCGAGGGCGGTGTTAGCACCATCCCAGACGGGGTTTGTGTATCCCAGGTAGGCAGGGCTGAAAGGAAGGTGATTGCAAGTGGCACCCCGGTGCTCACTGTGCATAGCCCGGCTCAAACCAGTTGCGGGGGCACACCAGCCCCTGAGCTGGCGCGAAGCCGGACAAAGGATAGGGGTGTAACCACCCCCCTCCTGGCTCCACCCATAGGTAGAACCTAGTCACGGGCCAGCCCCTTTTCTTAGAATAAAGGTAGGAGCGAGTCCCCTTCCCAAATTGGATAATCAGATAATCGGATAACTCTGAATCACGAACCACTTTCCACGAAAGGAACTCTTGACTATTTCTGAAGACTCTCCCTTGTGGCTAAGGAGTAGCCACCCTGCACCAGCAGGCACCACCTAAGCGCTTGCGGTTTGCTGTACGTCTCCTACGGATCAAGACTGCCCAGCTCGACGAGACCCGAGTTCCCTGCCATCTCTGACCTTTTACCTACCTCATCAGCCCAGCTGAGAGTCGTAGGTGTGACGAGACCTGCGGGACCGGCTATCTTCAGAACCTGCACGACGCTTATCTAGCACGCCCACCGAGGGACCCTCGAGTGAGTGCACCTAGGGTTTGAGAAGCCCTAAAACCCTGAGCAGCTCCAGCATCGAAGTCTGTCTCCCCAGCATCCACGAGATCTGCGTGGGGGCCCTTCCGCTTCTTGCTGTTCCCAGCGTTGTCCGACCACTTGCCGACCGGCTTGTGGCCCTCTTCACGACGCTCCAAGATTATTTGCATCACCGGTCTGGTTGCTCCAGACTGGCTCTTGCTCCCCTTCAACAGAGGAGTACCACGGACCCTCCTGGTCCACTCCCGACGCCATCGGGACTCCCCCGCTTGGGTTGCCACTGCCAAGATCCGCTGCCCCTTCCTGGGCCCAGCATCATCGACAGCAGACACCTTCGTGGGACAGCTCGCCCTCCATCCTGGTCGCCGCCGCGCCTCCTGGTCCGAGGAACAGCCGAGTCCGACGTCACCCACTCACCTGGTCGAGGTGACTTCAGCCGGTACCCCCCTGGTACCCACACGATCGCTGGCTAGCGGTTGAGAACTGAGTCCCCTCTGCTTTCAGGTTTCCTTCACCACCGATCCAGGCTTGGATCGCTCTGAACATCGTCACTGGTCGCCTGCCAGCAACTTCTTCTTTCAGGCTCCTGAGACTACACGAGGACTCCCGACATCTTGCCGAACTTCACGCAGCCGCAGCCTCCGGGCTAGGTAACTCGAGCATCTCGGTGCTCCATCGCAGGTTCGCTCTACAAGTGTCCAGTTCCTTTTTCGTTTAGTCCCACTGATCGGAACACTCCGGAATCAGTACCTCCAGACTCTAACCATTCGCATTTCACTGTTAGTGTAGATGGGTTCTCGTGCCCCTCGGGCATTTGTGTAAATTGTGCAACTGAAGTATTTTCCTAAGAGTTTTGTAGTGTGCTTAGCTCCCTGACTCATAAAGAGCCAGGGTAGTCTTGTTATAAATAAATATTCTTTTATTTTCATAACAACTTGTGTGGAGTCCTTTCACTTGGTGTTCAAGGGGTATATGTGATGGTAAACAGCTGGCTTAACACGCCCTCTAGAGTTTAGCCTAAGACTGCTCGTATCCACGCTACTAGGATAGCTGGTCTATAAGGTTGACTTACAACCAATCATCAATAAGGGTCGTTTGGAATGATACACAGTGATCACTAGAATAGTGAGCACTACATATCAGGCCAACTTCTCACATTGGTGAGCAGCGGTTGGGATTTGAGCTTGCTGTTGTTTTACCACACACGTATCCTAAGAATATCGCAGTGAAAGATCACATAAGTACCCAGGTACATATAACTTAACTTAGAATACTCCGAGTTCTACTGAGCCGGCTGTTGTAGTGTAACAGGGCTTAGCACACCCTGACTACAACTCTTAGCAAGGGATCAGTAGGTAAACCCATAGTGTAGGTAGGTGCAACACTTACACCCCACTAGAAAAGCATGTCGGTCCACGGAGAGTCTGCAGGGACTCCCTTAGTGGTCAGTGACCCTCCACAGGTCGTGTCACGATATGCAACTCTTAGCTTCAAGGAGATGAGACAACTGTGTGCCTCCAGGAAGCTAAACCAGGGTTCTAACCCTACCATCGCAATACTGATAGGTCTCTTAGAGGCGTACGATGCTAGGAGGTCCTCTAACCCAGGTCCCCCCAGTGCAGATGGGAACATGCCTCCCTTAGAGGGAACCCTCGGTGACCCAGACCTCGACCTCCACACGGAGGAGGACGAGGACGAGTTATCGGGAGACGAGGCAGACAAAGGTCCAGTGGTAGTCGGCAGGCTTACAAGGACCAACTTAAGCAGGCATGAGAATGGAACTGGGGGAGCCCCGGGCCCACGCTCAAGCAGGCTTAACCTTGGGAACGGACGAGCTAGGTCTCTCTCCAGAGGCTCTGGCAGATCGGTTCATACACATGTCTCTCAGGTACCTTCTCAGAGAGGAATGACTTCCCCTCAGAGGAGGGAGCATGAAGCGAAAATGCGGGAGGTCAATCTGAGGATCGAGCGGGAAGAACTTGCCCTCGCCAAAGAAAGACTTGCCTTGGCCCGAGAGCAGAAATTAAGTGGGTTAGACCCCACTGGTGGCAGCATTCTCAATAGAGAGAAAGACAGGGGTATAGACACTAGACACCTGAGTAAAATAGTGCCCCCCTTTAAACAAGGGGACGACATCCACAAGTGGATAACTGCCTTGGAGAGGGCCTGCACTGTCCAGTGCGTCCCCCCAAGTCAGTGGGCAGCTATACTGTGGCTTTCCTTTGAAGGTAAAGGAAGGGACAAGCTCCTCACTACAAGAGCTGAGGATGCTAACAACTACCAAGTCCTGAAGAACACACTGATTGATGGGTTCGGCTTAACCACGGAACAGTACCGGGTGCTGTTCCGGGACACCCAGAAAATTCAGTCTCAGGATTGGGCTGACTTTGTCGATTGTGCCACTAAGGCTTTGGAAGGCTGGTTGCTGGGTAGCAAGGTTACTGATTACACAGGATTGTACAATCTTATCATGCGAGAACAGATTTTAAACAACTGTCAGAACCAATTGTTGCATCAGCACCTTGTCGACTCGGATCTGACCTCTCCCCAAGAATTGGGAAAGAAGGCAGACAGATGGGTCAGAACAAGGGTCAAGCAGAACCAGAATCAGAACCAGGGTGGTCAGAAGAAAGCAGACCAAAAGGGTAACAAGAACGAACAAAATGACCAGAAGTCTTCGACAGGTCCCCAACAAACCAAAGAGGGTGGGGGTCAGGCTTCACAGAAGAAGAAGACTCAAGAAGGCCAGTCAAAAAGGTGGTGCCAATACTGTAAAAGTAAGACTCACTGGTTTAGTGAGTGCACCAAGAAAGGAGGGCAAACTCCTGCCACTGCAGCCCCTAAGGCACCTGCGCCCCCTAGTACAGTCAGCAGTGGTAGTGCGCCTCCCAAGGCATTAGTTGGGTTAACCTTGGGAACCGAGGGGAGTGACGACTTAGTCGGCACGCTCACTCAGGCCGTCCTTGTCTGTACAGGGGATATGGATATGTCCCCTGATGCCAGTCCCAATACTTTGGGCAAATACAGACAGACACCTTTGATAAATGGAAAAGTGGCTCAGGCCTACAGGGACACGTGTGCCAGTGTCACCATGGTGACGCCTAACTTCGTGGACCCTGGACAGATCATGCTAGGTACCAGTTACCTAGTGACCAATGCCAGCAACGTCACTACCAATCACAGTATGGCAGTTGTTGATTTCTCCTGGGGAGGGGTAAGTGGCCCGAAAAAGGTTGTGGTTAGTTCAGACCTCCCCGTAGAATGTCTGTTGGGCAATGATTTGGAAACGTCACAATGGTCAGAAGTGGAGCAGAGGACTCACATGGAGATGTTAGGCTTGCCAGCACATGTCCTTGCTGTGACCAGGTCACGGGCCAAAAGATGCCCCACGGAACAGGTGCTGGATCCTGGAAGAACGGACCAGACACCTTCCAAGAAAAGGAGCAGTCAGGGTAAGGCTTCGCCTTCCCCCTTGCCCCAGGTCGTGGATCAAGTCTCCGAGGAGGCTGACCTTAAAGAACTGAGGGAAACTGAGCCGCAAGAGCTTGAACCTGGTCAGGTTGAGTTTCTGGGCTCAGGGGGACCCTCCAGGGAAGACCTGGGGAAGGCACAGTTAGACTGCCCCTCACTTGAACCCCTCAGACAGCAGGCCGCTGCTGAGGCTGCAGGGAACGCCACAGGTACCCACAAAGTGTACTGGGACGATGGACTCCTGTACTCCGAGGCAAGAGACCCCAAACCTGGTGCGACCAGGAGGCTGGTCATCCCCTTGTCTCTGAGAGGTTTCCTTCTCACCTTGGCCCACGAGATTCCCCTTGCAGGTCACTTAGGCCAGAATAAGACTTGGGACAGAATTGTTCCACACTTTCACTGGCCCCACATGTCCGAAGATACGAAGGAGTTTTGCCGCTCCTGTGTCACTTGCCAAGCCAGTGGTAAGTCAGGTGGCACGACAAAGGCCCCCCTCATACCACTACCAGTGGTGGGGGTACCCTTTGAACGGGTGGGGATCGACATTGTCGGACCAATGGAACCCCAGACAGCATCAGGGCACAAGTTTATACTGGTGGTGGTGGACCACGCCACCAGGTATCCTGAAGCTATTCCCCTTAGGACCACTACAGCACCTGTGGTGGCACGGGCCCTACTTGGAGTGTTCTCCAGAGTGGGCTTCCCTAAGGAGGTCGTCTCAGACAGAGGTGCAAACTTCATGTCGGGATATCTGACTGCTATGTGGAAGGAATGTGGTGTCAACTACAAGTTCACCACACCCTATCACCCACAATGCAATGGGCTTGTTGAGAGATTCAACAGGACCCTAAAAGGGATGATTCACGGACTACCTGAAAAGCTTCGGCGGAGATGGGATGTCCTGATACCCTGCCTCTTGTTCGCCTACAGAGAGGTCCCGCAGAAGGGGGTTGGCTACAGCCCTTTTGAGCTTCTGTTCGGACATCCTGTAAGGGGACCCCTTTGTTTGGTAAAGGAAGGATGGGAGAGACCTCTCAGAAAGCCGGCATCAAACATTGTGGACTATGTGCTCGGTCTCCGCTCGCGGATGGCGGAGTACATGGAAAAGGCGTCTAAAAACCTGGAGGCGAGCCAAGAATTACAGAAAGCTTGGCACGACCAAAAGGCTGTCCTGACTGTGTACCAGCCTGGACAGAAGGTGTGGGTGCTGGAGCCAGTGGCCCCAGCAGCACTCAAAGACAAATGGTCTGGGCCCCACACGATCATTGAGCAAAAGGGAGAGGTCACCTACTTGGTAGACCTGGGAACTCCCCGGAGCCCCCACAGGGTGCTCCATGTAAACAGGCTCAAGACATATGTCGACAGGGAGGGCATGGGCTTGCTCATGGCCACAGATGAGGGACAGGAGGAGGAGAGTGACCCTCTCCCAGACCTGCTCTCTCAGAACCCTGACGATGGATCAGTAGATGGTGTTGTCTTTTGCGGCAGCCTCTCTGGACATCAACAAGAGGATTGTAAACAGGTTCTTCAATCCTTTCGACATATGTTCTCTCTGACACCCAGTCAGACCAAGTGGTGTACCCATGAGGTCGACACTGGGGACAGTCTGCCCGTAAAGAGTAAAATCTATCGGCAACCTGATCATGTCAGAGACTGCATCAAGACAGAGGTGCAGAAAATGTTGGAGCTGGGAGTCATTGAACCCTCGGACAGCCCCTGGGCTAGTCCCGTAGTGCTCGTGCCGAAACCTCACACCCAGGGCGGTAAGAAAGAGATGAGGTTTTGCGTGGACTACAGAGGCCTCAATGCGGTCACTAAGACTGACGCCCACCCGATACCAAGAGCAGACGAACTTATCGACCGGTTGGCCTCGGCCAACTACTTAAGTACGTTTGACCTGACAGCTGGGTATTGGCAAATCAGGTTAGCTGAGGAGGCCAAGCCCAAAACAGCATTTTCTACCCCGGGTGGGCATTATCAGTTCGTGGTAATGCCCTTTGGTTTGAAAAATGCACCTGCCACCTTCCAAAGGCTGGTGAATCGAGTTCTCACTGGGTTGGACGACTTCTGTGCGGCGTATCTGGACGATATCGCTGTCTTTAGCTCCACCTGGGAGGATCACCTGGTCCACCTGAGGAAAGTGTTAGAGGCCCTGCAGAAGGCAGGCCTCACTATCAAGGCCACCAAGTGCCAGATAGGGCAGACACAGGTTGTATACCTGGGCCACCTTGTAGGTGGAGGCCAGGTTCAACCATTGGAGAGCAAAATACAGGCCATCCAGGACTGGGCTCCTCCAACCACCCAGACTCAGGTTCGAGCTTTCTTGGGCCTGACTGGTTATTACCGGAAATTTGTCAGAAATTATGGATCCATTGTGACCCCGCTAAACGACCTGACAAGTAGAAAGATGCCAAAAAAAGTTCAGTGGACAGCAAGCTGTCAGAAGGCATTCGATGACCTAAAGCAGGCCATGTGCACAGCACCTATCCTAAAGAGTCCAGACTACTCCAAACCATTCATTGTCCAAACAGACGCTTCGGAGCTGGGTGTGGGAGCTGTTCTATCGCAACTGAATTTTGATGGTCATGACCAGCCCATAGCTTTTATTAGCAGGAGGCTGACCCCCAGAGAGAAGAATTGGTCAGCTATTGAGAGGGAGGCCTTTGCTGTGGTTTGGGCCCTGAAGAAGTTGAGGCCATACTTGTTTGGCACTCACTTCAAGATTCAGACCGACCATAAGCCCCTCTTGTGGCTAAATCAAATGAAGGGTGAAAACCGCAAACTACTTAGGTGGTCCATTTCCCTACAGGGGACGGACTTCACAGTGGAGCATAGACCTGGCACTGATCATGGCAATGCAGATGGGCTCTCCAGGTATTTCCACTTAGAGCAAGAAGACTCACCTGGTCAAGGTTAGCTTATTGTCCCAAAGTTTGGGGGGGGGTCATGTAGGAGAGTAGGGTCTGCAATCCTATGATCACCCAGATTTTTTGCTTTTGCTTCATTGGTTTACGACTTTCTCCGGCTGTGGGCCTGCCAATCAGACCCACAGCCTAGCTGTTCTCTCTCGAAATTAACACACATGTACATTAGGTGCATCCACTAATTGGAACTGGGCCGCCTTGTCAGTCCCTGTCTCAGCATACCACAGGTATCCAGGGCATCGGTGTACCCAGGGCCTACCAGGGGCTGAAGCATGTATTATGCCACCCCTGGAATGGCCGCCCAAATCTGACACAACTGGCTGCACGACAGCTGGGGCCACGTGGTGTAATCACCCGTTGCTGTAGGTGTAGTATTCCTACACCTAAACCCTAAAATGGACACATGGATTCCTATCAGTCACTCCTATAGCAGGCCTTATCAATCCTGAAGGCAGAGTGCCGGGAATCATGTGGGACGGTGCTCTGGCGCGAGCTGAGCCCGTCGACGGCTTGCGGAACCAAGTCCTAATAGCCGTTCCATGGTGACGCGGGCCAACTACTTTTAATGCATTATAATCCTTGCGGTTATTTGCTAACTTTGGCATCACATCACCTACACATGTCGAGTAAGGTGTCATACGAATGGGAATACGAACCCCTCGCCAGTCCTGGCGACGGGGTTAGCATTCCCCCCTTTTAGAGGGACACGACATGGAAGTAACCTTGAACCCCGGTTAAAGTTGACTCAAGCCTCAGCATCACAAAATGGATGCTGCCACCAGACACAAGTCTGACCTCCTGCTGCTGGGGGACCTTCCAGCAAGGGGAGCTTGGACAAAGGGTTTCCTGTCGAGGGCGGTGTTAGCACCATCCCAGACGGGGTTTGTGTATCCCAGGTAGGCAGGGCTGAAAGGAAGGTGATTGCAAGTGGCACCCCGGTGCTCACTGTGCATAGCCCGGCTCAAACCAGTTGCGGGGGCACACCAGCCCCCTGAGCTGGCGCGAAGCCGGACAAAGGATAGGGGTGTAACCACCCCCCTCCTGGCTCCACCCATAGGTAGAACCTAGTCACGGGCCAGCCCCTTTTCTTAGAATAAAGGTAGGAGCGAGTCCCCTTCCCAAATTGGATAATCAGATAATCGGATAACTCCGAATCACGAACCACTTTCCACGAAAGGAACTCTTGACTATTTCTGAAGACTCTCCCTTGTGGCTAAGGAGTAGCCACCCTGCACCAGCAGGCACCACCTAAGCGCTTGCGGTTTGCTGTACGTCTCCTACGGATCAAGACTGCCCAGCTCGACGAGACCCGAGTTCCCTGCCATCTCTGACCTTTTACCTACCTCATCAGCCCAGCTGAGAGTCGTAGGTGTGACGAGACCTGCGGGACCGGCTATCTTCAGAACCTGCACGACGCTTATCTAGCACGCCCACCGAGGGACCCTCGAGTGAGTGCACCTAGGGTTTGAGAAGCCCTAAAACCCTGAGCAGCTCCAGCATCGAAGTCTGTCTCCCCAGCATCCACGAGATCTGCGTGGGGGCCCTTCCGCTTCTTGCTGTTCCCAGCGTTGTCCGACCACTTGCCGACCGGCTTGTGGCCCTCTTCACGACGCTCCAAAATTATTTGCATCACCGGTCTGGTTGCTCCAGACTGGCTCTTGCTCCCCTTCAACAGAGGAGTACCACGGACCCTCCTGGTCCACTCCCGACGCCATCGGGACTCCCCCGCTTGGGTTGCCACTGCCAAGATCCGCTGCCCCTTCCTGGGCCCAGCATCATCGACAGCAGACACCTTCGTGGGACAGCTCGCCCTCCATCCTGGTCGCCGCCGCGCCTCCTGGTCCGAGGAACAGCCGAGTCCGACGTCACCCACTCACCTGGTCGAGGTGACTTCAGCCGGTACCCCCCTGGTACCCACACGATCGCTGGCTAGCGGTTGAGAACTGAGTCCCCTCTGCTTTCAGGTTTCCTTCACCACCGATCCAGGCTTGGATCGCTCTGAACATCGTCACTGGTCGCCTGCCAGCAACTTCTTCTTTCAGGCTCCTGAGACTACACGAGGACTCCCGACATCTTGCCGAACTTCACGCAGCCGCAGCCTCCGGGCTAGGTAACTCGAGCATCTCGGTGCTCCATCGCAGGTTCGCTCTACAAGTGTCCAGTTCCTTTTTCGTTTAGTCCCACTGATCGGAACACTCCGGAATCAGTACCTCCAGACTCTAACCATTCGCATTTCACTGTTAGTGTAGATGGGTTCTCGTGCCCCTCGGGCATTTGTGTAAATTGTGCAACTGAAGTATTTTCCTAAGAGTTTTGTAGTGTGCTTAGCTCCCTGACTCATAAAGAGCCAGGGTAGTCTTGTTATAAATAAATATCCTTTTATTTTCATAACAACTTGTGTGGAGTCCTTTCACTTGGTGTTCAAGGGGTATATGTGATGGTAAACAGCTGGCTTAACACGCCCTCTAGAGTTTAGCCTAAGACTGCTCGTATCCACGCTACTAGGATAGCTGGTCTATAAGGTTGACTTACAACCAATCATCAATAAGGGTCGTTTGGAATGATACACAGTGATCACTAGAATAGTGAGCACTACATATCAGGCCAACTTCTCACAAGGATGCTTCCATTACTGCTGCAACTGTACATACCGCATATGCTGCACGCAACACTCCATCATCTGTCTTCAAACAAGATCCATCGACAAACATAACATAATCAGTTTCTGGTAAGAGTTCATCTTTTATGTCAGGTCGTGGTTTTGTACAAAAATCAAGTACATCCAAACAGTCATGATCTGCTTCATCTCTTACTTCCACATCATTCTCTGCATCTGGCAACAGTGTTGAAGGATTCACATTCACACATCTCACAAGACTCACATTTGTTGCACCCAATATAACCTTTTCATACTTAGTCAGCCGACTGTGTGTCATATACTGAGTACGACTCCTTGTTAAAAGGATCGCCACATCATGAGGTACAAACACTTTCACAGGATAACCCATCACAATTCCCTCACTCTGTTCCAAACTTCAACATGTAGCAGCTACTGCTTTCCAACACCCAGGTAGGGCTACAGCTACTGGGTCCAACATGGATGAAAAATATGCAATTGGTTTCCTCAGTTTTCCATGCGTCTGTACTAGAACAGAGAGTGCACATCCATTTCTCTCACTGCAATACAACTCAAACTCCTTCTCATAATCAGGCATTCCTAATGCAGGTGCTTCACACAATCCTTCTCTCAATCTTTTGAAGGCCGTCAATTCCTCTTTCTTCAAATCAATTGGATCTCTCACATCACTTCTTGTCAGTCGTACCAAAGGTTTTGCAATCAATGAAAAATTGCTAATCCACTGACGACAATATCCAACCATTCCCAGAAACATTCTCACTTCTCTTTGGATCATTGGTGGACTCATTCTCTTTATGATCCTGATTCTGTCTATGGTTATTCTTCTCTGTCCTTTTTCAATGTTATGTCCCAAATATTGTACTTCCTTCTTACAAAATTGTAATTTTGATGGTGACACTTTTAGTCCTCCATCTGCCAAATGATTCAGCAAGGCTACCGTATCTACCTCACAAGCTTCATGGGTTTTCGATGCCACAAGCAGGTCATCGATGTATTGAACTAGTACAGAATTTTCTGGCATTTCTAGACTTTCCAAAGACTTCTTCAATAGCTGATTAAATATTGAGGGGCTTTCTGTATACCACTGTGGAATTCGGCACCACGCCAAAATACGCTCACCGAAACGAAATGCTAAAATTTGCTGACTGTCATGATGCAAAGGGATGGAAAAGAATGCATGGCATAGATCAATCACTGTATACCATTTTGCGTCATGGGAAATCTGATATAAAATTACAGATGGATTCGGTACAATGGGACAGCACGGTACAACAATTTTGTTTATCTTTCTCAGATCTTGTACTATCCTGAACTTTCCACTAGGCTTTTTCAGTCCCATTATTGGTGAATTACATGGGCTACTCATTATTTCTCTCAAAATTCCTTGTTTTATCGTTTTCCAATCACAGGAGTAACTCCTTCAATTATTTCAGGTGTCAATTTATATTGCGGATCATTTGGGTAACTTACTCCTTCGTTTACTGTTATTTTTACTGGGTCTACATTTCTCATCAATCCTACGTCTTCTCCTGTGAAATCCCAAACTTCTGCTTTTACAGATTGTTTTAACTCTTTTGGTAATTCGTCAGGTTTAAATACAGCATAGGTTCCAGTAACCTCTTTCTCCCTGTTTGCCATTGTCATTTTATACAGCACATCCTCATCTGGTGTTTCAAAGGCTATTCCATCTGGAGTACAAAATATAGTGCAGTTCATCTTGCACAATAAATCTCTACCTAACAAGTTCACAGGACTGGTGTCGCACACGACAAATCGGTGCATTTCAGAGAATTTCCCTATGCTAACTTTCATTGGTTCTGTAAGGTAAATTTTAATCTGTCTGTTGGATACACCAACTACTTGAATCGTTTCATCCGAGAGAGGAAGATTCTTGACATCAGCTGACCTAACAGTTGATCGAGTAGCACCAGTATCAAAGAGGAAAGTAATATTTTCATTATTAACTTTTCCATCTACAAATGGGCCTGTCTGGTCTACTTCTAGAGTTGCGCCAAGCGCACACTCTTCTTCCTCCCTTCGGCACCGTCAATAACCCTCTTCTGAATCGCTTTCATCGCGTTGCAGCCAATACTGCGAAGCAGTGCTAGCACGTGGCGGCTTATTTACCTGTTCTTCGTTGAAGAATCCATTCTCTTTACTATACTTCTGGCAATTTTTGTTCTATGGAAAAGGTGGTTTTGGCACCTGATTCTGTTGTGTTACAACCTGCTGTTGTCGTTGCTGTTGGCCACTCACCTCATTCTGCACCTGTGGATTCAATGATGCATTTTCATCATTAGTACTCGGAGGAAATTTACACTCAGTTTTCCAATGCCCTATCCTACCGCAATTATGACACGGAAATTTCTTTTTAGCTTCCTCGATATTTCCTTTACCATTCCCAGGATTAAATGTTTGTCTTGACCCTGCTTGTTCTGCTAATTGAGCTTCCTGTCTTTCTGCTACTTTTACTTGTGCCCACATAGCCTTTTCTTTCAATTTTCGCTGTTTTGCTTCAATTTCATCACTGAAATATTTAGCTTGTCTCAGTACTTCATCTATTTTCTTATTTTGCCAGTCTACGGTATGCTGTTTTATCATCTCACTAATTTCTGGACGAAGACCATAGACAAACCTGTATACAAAATGACTCAAATCCTTTTCACTTAGATTTTCATCTCCACTAAATTGTTTAAAGGCCAAAACTAACCTCTCATAATAGGCATGTACTGATTCTTTGCTTTCCGGATGTGTTCTGTCAATTGTTACCCAGTCTGTCTCTTTAGGAGGTACTTTGTTTTTCAAAAATGCCATAACCTGTTCGTATTTCTTTATTATCTCGGGTTCTGGAGCCCCTGTTTTTGGATCCCTTGGGTATTCCTGTGTCGGCCAATCTATCATGATTTTGCACTCTGTCCATAGATCTGCTGGTACTATTATGTCAAATTAGCTATTTAGATCAATCCACAATGCTTTGGATAATTTTACAAATCTGTCCACCTGTCTGTACCACTCGACGGGTTTTTCATGTAGTCGAGGGAAGTCATTCGTAAATGACAAAATATCCTGTCTAGTCCATGTGACATGTACGTATCCTCCTCCTGGAATCTCTCTCATAGGGCATTCTGTCACAACCTTCTCTTTCTCTCTGACAGGGAAAGCTGAAAATGTTTTATCCGAAACTTCATCTCGTTTTCGATACCATCTACTTTTCCATTTGTCCACATCTCCCCATTTTCTCAACAAAATAATTGTCTTGTTAATCTGACCTATTCGTCCTGTGGTATTCATGTTTTCAATGTCTTTTTCAGTGAAATCTACCCGATATGGTTTCTGTAGTGCTTTTACCTTTTCAATATCAATACCCATTTCCTTTGCCACTTCTTCTAATCTTTCATGGAGACTTTTTGCTCTCCATGTTACGCTTTTACACAGAAATAACAACTCCTCATCTTGGTAAGTTTTTAACTTTTCCGTAGGGATAGTTCCTACTATTAATTCTTCCAGTACCATTCGTAGTTTGGCCACATCTATTGACTGAGATTCTTTGTCTTTCTTCTGCAAGCTTCTCAACCATTCACTCAATTCCACTGTAGATGGTCCTACTGGCTTCTCTACATTACCTTGTCCAAAATCCTTTTGTGTTTCTGATATTGACTCCACTATTGTCATACGCCTTTCTGCACAGTTTTGGCCTACAAACGGGTTATTTGAAAAATTCGGTTCAATCATACTCATAGTCTATCTCCATGGATTATCATTCTGACTCATTCTTGGTTGTTCAACCGGTTTATTACTTTTATAAGGGACCGTCAAACAGTGTTCGCTATCTTTCTGTTTATCAAAAATAGGCATTACTGGACCTATCGTTACTGGAACTGTTACCGCTTGCAGATTTTTAGTCAATTCTCTTATTTTCTCTGTTAATCTAGAGTTGTTTTCGCTAGTTCTGCTGAATTTTCATCATTTATTTTACCTCCGGACTTCTTCTTTACCTCTCTAATGGAATTGTTTCTTCCCAAATCTTGGAACTCTGGTTCCGATTTTATGATTCGTACTGTTTCTTTCATTGGGGCACTTGGGGTTAATATTTCTGGTTCTGGTCGATATGGGGGTGGATTTTTATAGAACATGTCATCAAGAACATCATCCTCTGATTCATTCACTCCATACCCTCTTGATTCCACATTATGCCTTTTTTCTACACACTTCCTTCCTTCATTCTCTCCTGCAGTTCTTATGGGAAACAAACCCTCAGTCATACTCGCATTCCGCCACCTTCTCATTCGATCATCATGAGTCTCATGTCCATATGACCTACCAAACATGTATCTATATCCTCTGCCACTTCTCTGTCTTTCTCGGTCATGCATCTCGTCTTCCCACTCCGTCAATGCTTCGAATTGTGTCGGTCTAGGTCTTGGTTCTAAATTCATCATTTTCTCTCTCAAATTCCTCAAAACTGCCAAATTAAATGAACCATGTTGTGGAAAAGCCAACACTCCGTCCTTTTCAGTATACTTGACCCAATTATCTAACCAAATACAGGTGTGATATCCATATTTCGCAACCATAAAGGATGCAGGGGTTTTCGGTGGAGGAAGTAACCGTCCTTCCCTAGTTACAATCGGTTTGTCCCTTTTAAACCACTTTTTAATTCTACCAAACCAAGACTTTTTCTCCTTTTCTGGTGAATTGTAATACATTTTCTTTCCTTTCCGTGTATCACTAGTCTCTCCTTACAACTATACCGCTATTCTGTCCAATCGTAGCGCGACTCACACTAACACACCAATACGGAATGTCTATGTCACTTTTGCAATTCTCCAATCCCAGTGCGACTCACACTAACGCACCAATCCGAAGCGTCTACGTCACCCTGTACTTCTCCACTCCTAGCGCGGCGCACACTAACGCACCAATCCGGAGCGTTTTACGTTTCTGACCGACTCTCCAATCCCAGCGCGGTCGTTCTGACGTCAGCAGCCGCTGCCACAGCTTCTGCTCCTGTCTACCCCTCCTTTACAAAATCCACTCGGTAAGTTTTGTTTTGAAATTTACAATTCTGTTAGTAACAACATAAAAACACCACCATTGTCCGCTTCGCTAACCAAGGAATAGTAATAGACCTTTCTCAGGAGAATTCCGTCTTTCCCGAGAGCAGCGCTTACCTCTGCCCTACTACGGAATCGCTACTTCTGCTGATAAAGTAGCACATGCCTCTATCTTACCCCTCTAATAAGCGTTAGCTAACCGTTTCTCCAGAATTAAGACACATAGTTGGAGACCCAATGCTCCTGAGAAATAAAACTAGAGTTTCACAATTAACCCGAATGCCTTCACATTCACGCACTTTCACACAAGAAAATGTAGTACATTCACACAGAATCCTGTCTTTCCTGATAACAGCAAACAGTCTGTCCTACTACAGAATTATGACATACGTTAACAAAGCAGCACTTCCCTCTACTTTATCCTTCTAGCAAGCTCAGAGAACACCTGTTACCTTTCCAGTGATAAGCGTTATCGGAATGCCATTTGGACTCCTGGTACCTAAGACCAAAATTTCACAGGTGACCTTCGCTATCATACACACTTCTCTCTCACAGAAAATGTCTTTAATGGCAACACACGACGATGTCACCGAATCGAACCCAGACAATGTGTTGTGCAACTTCAATCGTTACACGTTTCTCCCTGTGTACCTACAGGGCAACAACAATTCCGTCTTTCCCGAGAGCAGCACTTACCTCTGCTCTACTACGGAACCGTTACAAACTTCCGACTTCCTACATCCCAGAAGCCGTACAAACAACATAAAACTCGACGCGACTCAACATAGAGTGTTAGTCCATAGACCAATATCAATCAATAATCAATAAGCAATCAGCAATTTACAAGCAATATTCACCAAACCGAAACAATTAAAACCATAACTCTGATACCAGAAAAACTGTTGCAGCGTGGAACATCAAATTCCCCTTTTGTCACAGACCAAATACCGCAATAGCAAATTCATAACACCAACACACATACTTCATTGATCTGCTTCCCTAGAGGAATAAGTTTCCAAACGCTGACATGAAAGGAATATCTTTACCGAAACCCTAAATGCATTGAATACTTTATCAACTCCAACCCTGTGATATTCCCCTCATTGGGTGATGAATCATTTAGTTGTTTTGTAGTTTAGGGATCCAATTCATTTATCTATACTCTTCTCTTATCCTAGTTTTGTTCTTCAAATAATCGACACAACACATTTATCAATTAATCAAATATCGTTTATCTAAGAAAATTGCAAATTGTTAGAAATCATCATCAAAACCGCAGAACATCATATTTGCCTAATCTGGCTAATAGTCGTCCTCTAAGTCAGTCAAGTCGTGGAAAAATCTTTAAATTCATCAAAGATCAGGCCGCAATTCAGTCTCTCATAGATTCAGGATAACAGCTGTCCAGCAGTGTCACCGTCCTCTCCGTCAGCATAACGTCAGGAAATCAAGTTCGTCAAAGAAGAGAGATTTTTTTAGTTCACTTCCCTACCTACTTTTATAATGAAATTAATGTCAAAATGTATCAAGATTAGGGTTTTAGACTGTTCCCATTGGTAGACATGGGGTCAAGCGGTAAAGTTCTCACATAGTCCGCAGGATCATGTAATGCTTTTGCATTAGGAACACTTGCCTTTGTAACAGCCTCTAAGGCTGGTACAGGAGTTATGACGATTATTTGTTTCCCCTGAGCCAGTGCTCTTTCTCTCACTACGGTAGTCTGTACTGCTGTTAGAATTTTCTCAGTGGATGCAAAGCGCATCTCAGCGTTTGTCTACAGATGAGATTTGTATGCTATGGGTACCGTTTCACCTTCATTGAAGGTGAGGTAAGTGTACCCTGATTGACCCGCGATTACAAGGATCACCAGATTTGTGGTATTTACCTGTGTGTGTAGGTGTTTAAAAGCTATCATGTCAGCTTGTAAGGAACAATGGATATCCGTGTGTTACTATGTCAAAAGTCTAATTGAAAAATCAGGTCTGATTAAATTGTAAAAAGGTTAACTTTTTCTCATACTCCAAAATGTATGTTCTGCCAAAATTTAGGAATTCCAATATGGATTGTAAGTTTTTCGGAGTTTTAGGATGTTGGAGCAGCGCACATTTTTCTAAAAAGTTAGATGCCAGGCTTTTCCATTCACTTGAAAGCTCATACCCCAAAAATAGGACACTGAAGTGGGCTATTTTTGATTTTTTTAAAGTTGAATTTGTAGCCCTCAAAAATTATGTTGCTCACCCTGGTCAAATGATCCAATATATCATCATCCGTCAGATAAATAGCATCTACATAGGACAATGCCTCTTTATCAAAAGTTTGAAGGAACTCTATTACCCTAGCTGAGAACAACCCAGGGCTATTCTTATGCCCTTGGGGCAGTCAATAGAATTGACCCCGAGAGCCTAGAGCTGAGAATGCTGTTAAATATCTGCTCTCAGGTGCTATATTTTGGCAGAAGAATCCATTTGAGATGTCTAGTGTTGTTTTGTATTTTTTCCACACAATGTTATTCATTAATGCGGCGCTGTGTGCGTTCTGTACTGCAAATGTCTTTGTGGATGTGTTCAGATGCCTGTAGTCTAAAACTAGATGGTACGAATTATCAGGCTTCATTACGGGAAACGAAGGATTATTTATTGAAGATGTGCAATTCTCTATTACACCTTGGTGTTCAAGTTGATCAAAGATCTCCCTGGCTTGCTTTTTTGCTTCTTGCTTTATTGGGTACTGTCTCTGTGGAGTTGGAGTTGTGTTTACTGAGATTACATGGTGTGGTGACTCAGTATCCGACCCTACATGGTTGCGATATAATGCTTGAGCAAGTGCTACCGCCCACTCCTGCACGTATGAAAGTTTTAGTGATACTGGAACGAGATCGGAAAAGGCCTGTAAAATTACAGTTTCTCCATTTGGGCACTCCATAACAACCTCAGGCAGCCAATCTTTTTCAGCCAAAAGGATGTCATAGCCATAAGTCAGGTTCTCCCAAAAGAGACCTTTAATTTTTCTGGGTCTTTCCCCCTCCAATGGAGAGTTATTTCATGTAAATGGTGTGAAACACTTACCCTTGTATCAGTGAGCTATTGTTAATTCTGCTGCGCTGTCTAGCATCGTCAGAGCCCATTCCCGGTTCAGAAGTTGAGTCATCAGTATCCTTGGCATTTCTCACTTTAAGGCCAGCTACTTTCTTCTTTTTGAATTGAGGTTTTGATTTTTGTTTATCTTCTTTTTTTATTTTATAGTCCGAAGTACGATGTGTATCTCTGGACTTTGCTCATTCTTCTGATCTGTGTTCTGACTGTCCTTCCCTCCCAGAGTTTTTTGATGAACCCTGAAAGGAACGAGAGGAACGTGTATCAATATCCTGATACCAGTTAGGTTTCTTAATATTGTCACGATTCCTAAAGTTGTACTTCATTTCGGAGGGCTCCTGTTGAGGAGACCCACCTCTTGATTGTGATCTATTCTCTCTATTTGTTTTTTTAATCTTATTTCTTTTTGGAAGAATCAGGTGCTTGCTTGGTGTTATCCATTGCAGGTCCACCCATGAGTTGAGGTTTTGTTGCTCTAGCTCCAAAATTATCTCTACCTAATTTGGCATATGTATCTTCGATAATTTTAGGTATTTCACACTCCTGTTGTATAGGAGTGAAATCTCTCAGGCGTTGGCGTATTGCCACTGCTGCTGCCTCCCCTTTTATGTTTGCTAATATAATAGTTGATTCCCGGGCAACATTTCCTAACAATTTCATCGATAAGTTCAGAGCAGGTTCTGCTCCTTACTCATTCTGTATTTGTCTCAATACATCTGGCATTACTGCTATTGAAGGGATACTATGAGTTCTGGTATATATGACAGCAAAAACTGTACCCCAAGAAGCACAACCCTCTATCTGGGGGGCTATCCCTATTGGCAAGCAGATTGTTAGCATTCTGTGTTTTTCTTGAGGGCTTGTGTGTAGAAACATTGCCTCTAACTGTGTGATTTTCTGAGCTATCCAGAATGGCATTTGCTCACATCTAGTGCGCATTTTACCCATGACTGCATTTAGCGTTTGTGGAGTTATTTCAGTTGCGGACTTCTGAATTTGTCCTGCTGATGTAGCCCTTGTTGGCTGAAGTGTGAGTGTTCTCATCACAAACAGTGTCAGTTTCTGCAAAGTTTTATTATTTCTTTGTGTAGTGGGCGTAATTCTGCTACCGGCATTGTGTCAATGTTTGGATGTACTGTGTAAGCCGCTAGGACCGGCCAAGTGGCTCCATCTCTGCCGAGTGGACAGAGTCTTACTTTATCTTTTGTGTGTGGGAGGGCGCCTTTAAACCAGTTTATGTGCTCCTGGTAAGCGAGCTGAACTTCAATGTCCTCGTATGGACAATATTCATCTGGTATTTCGTCTTCAGTGCATGAATGAAATGTATTTGTTCGTGCATCTGCTGGTGGGAATCTGACCCATGAATAGAACACCTCTGTCTGTATGACTTGTGTGCCGCAATCACGAAGGTTACTGTCCCCACCTCTTGCTGTGACTCCAAACTCTACTAGTTTTAAAGTGAGTGCATTTCTGACATTTTCTGAAATGTTTAAAGCACCTTCTTGTTCTGCCTCTTCTGCTGCATTCGCTTGTAATGCTGCATTCTCTTCGACAGACACTGTTGAAAGAGTTTCAAGGAAACAGAGATAAGGTTTATGCACAATAGGGAACTATAATCCTTAAAGCGTGAATAAAATTAGAACCAATACATAGGATATGCCTACTCAGCGGTGGCGATTTTTCTCTTCCCACTCCAGATGTCTCTGGGTAAATGTGAGTTGGGGTCTCTGAGAACAGCATGACTGAACTACTCAGATTTGACCATTAAATAAGAACCAAACCAACGTTGGCGGTACCATTTTGTGTAGTTCCTAGAAATCTTTATAGGATCTGCTCGTTTAGACAACATGAACTGTGGGATTGGTGTTCAGACTGATTCCAGACACCCCCACCAGATATGTTCACCTGTATACCAGCTAGCCCATAGTGCCACTATGAACCCCTCTTACCAAGGAGAGAATAGTTTCTGGCAACTAATGAACATGACAGCCCTGACCCCTCAGGGATCGTGGAAACAGTACAGTACTTTTCGCTCAGTCGCTCGTGCTCACTTTGTTTCAGAGAGATTCACAGAATGAACGATGGGGACGTTTTCAATAAGAGTTTATTGAACCAGCGTCATTCTAGTGTAAAATAGGTGTGCTGCAACAAGCATAAGACAGAAACAGATATACATGATTAAAAGCATCAATAGAGTAAATGGATGGTAGATTCCTACCATAGTGCTAAGACAATGGATATATGCAGGTATATAAATACATGACAATAATAATGCGCACTCCTACGATGAAACCCTAAGTAGATGTACCTAAGTGTACCTAGCATTTATGTAGGTGTAGAGCCAAGAATCCCCCTAGGATGAAGCCAACCCCATTACATGATGTGCGAGAATGAAGGACCCCGTCTTGGTCTCGAGATGGACACCCCGCAAGGGATGTTAGACCACTGCGAGCTGGAGTGTCTGCATGCAGGAACCTCAGCGTCTCGTGGTAGCATGGAAGTCTTTTCTCCTCTGCTCTGCCCAGCAAAGATATGGTGTTTCTGTACCCAAGAGGTACCTCAGGGGTTCTACCTTGCTGTGTCATGTCGGCCGAGGATGACGATAGGGATGACCCTTCCACATAGTTATTATGCAGAAGATGGTAATCCTGCTGTGATTCTGAGAATCCTCATGCATAATAAATGAGGCTAGTTTTCGGAGCAAAACCACACAACATTTATGCAGCACCTAACTAGGTGAAAGGTCAGTGCCAAAACCGTTATGTAGTACAATGGCAGGGAAAAAATTTAGGTGACCACCCAGGTCTATATTGGGGTATGTTACAAATAATAACAATCCCTTGGGGCATCTGGGCACTGTGTCTCTGTCAAAAAGCCAAGTCTTGAGCTTCTCTCTGAACTCTGCCAAAGAAGGAGTTGTACGGAGGTGGAGGGGTAGGACGTTCCAGGTCCTGATAGCGATGTAGGAGAAGGAGTGCGATGGATGCAAAGGGTGAGTGTGATGCAGGGGGTGAGTGTGATGGATGCAGAGGGTGAGTGTGATGCAGGGGGTGCGATGGATGCAGAGGGTGAGTGTGATGCAGAGGGTGAGTGTGATGCAGGGGGTGAGTGTGCTGCAGGGGGTGAGTGTGATGCAGGGGGTGAGTGTGAGGGAGGTGTCTTGTGGGCAAGTGGAAGTTCAGTCAATGGTTGATGTAGGACGGTCTCCGGCTGTGTAGGGCTTTGTAGGCGGGCATGATGATATTGAATTGACATCTCTTCTGGATGGGGAGTCAGTGGAGGTCTCTGAGATGAGGGGTGATGGGGGTCCATTTGGGGAGGTCCAGGATGAGTCTGGCTGCAGTGTTCTGTATGGTCTGGAGTCTTTTGAGGAGTTTGGTGGAGATTCCAGCGTAGAGAGCCTTGCCGTGGTCTAGGTGGCCGGTGACGCGGGCTTGCGTGGCGGCCTTTCTGGTGTTGATAAGGATCCATCTGAAAAGTCTGCTGAGCATGTGAAGGGCGTGAAAGTAGGAGGAGGCGACTGCTCTGACTTGTCATCTCGATGTCAGTTGGCTGTCAAGGATGATGCTGAGGTTGCACGTGTGGTCTGCCGGTGTGGGCATTGGTCCACGTTTGGCAAACAAAGGGAAAACGATAATGAGCTCCACAGGAAACACACAACATAGCGTCCTAAATACTCATCGCTTGTTACTCAGTATTTATAGCTGGTCTAACTGGTAATCCTCATGTAATGTTCTGGTGGTATTGTCGCACCCATTTTCCTATCACCACTCAAGACTTGTAACTGATGTGACTTTTAATTTGGATGTAATGTTCAGCGTCTGGTGTAAAGCGGGTAATGTCTGCTCTATATAAGATTGCATAAACAAATACATAAATGAAACTTAGAGAAGACTATTCACTGCCAGTTGTATGGAGAATTTGCCCAGGCCCCTTCTCTCCTTTACTGCTGATTGGCTGTGACAGCCGCAGCCCATTCTCCCTCTGACTGATCGGTGGAGCGCTGGAGCCTGAGATTGGGCAAGAGAGTCGCAGCCCATCCTCTCTCTGACACTGATTGGTGGAGCACTGGACCCTCTGATTGGGCAGGAGAGCTGCATCTCCTCTGACACTGATTGGTGGAGCACTCTATCCTGAGATGAATGGGTGTGCGAGCAGTCTTACGTGTGCACTGACTGACTTTGACCTCCTGGAGCATTTAACAGAAGTGCCCTCGGGGTGCAATAGTTGTTTGTGCCTGGTTTGCACGCCCCCGGGGCACTTTGGTATTACAGAAGTTGCTGCAGACGCTTGTGCATCCTCTTCTGTAAAACTTAAAGCACTGGCACACATGCAGCGCCAGTACTTCCTCAAGTTGGCTCTCCCTCATTTGCTTGGGGGCGTGGCCACATGCAAATGAAGGAACCCCCTTGCCTCTGCGCCTCCACTGTGTTACAGACGCAGGCCCAGAGGCAAAGAAGCTCCCAGGAGGCGTGTGCCGCTTAAAAGGTGGCACACTGTCAGTGCGCTCCCTGATGGCAGCGCTCTGGCAGGGTCCCATGGACCCCCCAGACATCCCCTTGCAGGCTGCTGCAACCACTGACTGCACCCCCCTGCAAGGGGAGCTCTCTCCCCTTTAAAACTGGAGGTGGGTGCCGTCTGCACTGTGAACACATGGAGAGGCTTCAAAGCAGCCGCTCCGCCAAGGCTGCCCGGGGGGGCGCGCAGCGGCCCCTCAATAGGAGTCGTCCTTCTAGTTTCCCTGGGCCAGGATCCAGGGAAGACTTCCGGCCGACCCCACTTCCAGGGAGAGGGGAGGGGGGACAGGGGTACTTATGCCTCTTGGTCCCTGCCGTCTTGCCTTGTCCAACTCCACTCCACGACCCCTGACGCCGTTTCGTATGGCGGAGCTGCGGCTGGGCCTGAACGCAGTGAGTGCATCTCCCACCTCCCCCCTCCCCCGGTCTGATCTCCCTATTTGGGTAGTATCTGGGCAAGGCGGCCTGGCCCTTTGGTGGTCTGTCCTAGAGGGGGGTGTAGGACAGCGCTCACAGAGCACAACCCAGCTCAGCCGGTGCGGGCCTAGCTTGGGCCCGCAGGGGGCTCTGTCGGGTTTTCCTGGCACGGAATCAGGTAGTTGCGTGGGGCCTATCCCCTCACCCTCCCCGTGGCCGAGAGTGAACACGAGAGCATATCACTACAGGGGGGGCATTCAGGCCGTCGAGGGGACCCTCCGGCCCCCATGGGTCATTTCACCCGGGGTGGTGGCACCAAGCGCCAGTTTTCGCTTCCCCCTCCGCGGCGATGATTTTAAGGGTCGCAACGTATTAATGGTCATGCAAAGTGCCCAGACACACGCGGGTCGAGTTTGCGCCCTTTAAATATGTTTTGTTACTGAATAGATTTAATTATGCATATGCGGTACCCTTCCTACGACCGCTTCTGAGTGTCAGTGCTTTTCGGGGCAGGGGGGGGTCAGCGAGTCCCTCGTGGCCTCCCTCCGGGGCTAATCAGTGCTTTATGGGAGGACGGGGCAGGGGGCAGCGGGTCCCTCGTGGCCTCCCTCCGGGGTTAAGTCTCTGGTCCAGGGGCAGGGCAGTGAGTCCGGACCCAGCAATGTTTCCGATGTGCTGGGGCTTAGCGCCCGGACTGCAGGCAGGCAGGCACCACCGTGGGGGACCGAAACGTGCTGAACGGAGGTTGCAACAACACAATTTATGTTCCACTGTATTCAGTGGTCACTGGGTGCGATGTGCGTTCCTTGTAAGTTGAAGTACATTGTGCCTTTTATCTCAGAGGCCATTGTAGTCGAGCTATGTCTAGCAGGCGGGTGTACGAGCCTCGGCAGCCTAACGGCTAGTCTGCCGTCTCTGGTGCTGGAAACCGGGGTTCGAGCCTCGAGGTCGCGTCCACACCCCGTGATTCTGGGCAAATCATTTCATCTCCCCGTGCCTGAAAGTGTAATGTAAAAACGATGCGCATGTTCAGCGCTCATTCACCTTCGGGTCGAATTTGCGCTATATATAAGATGCAAAATGAGAAGGGTGCTTTTGATTTCTCCTTTGGTCCCAATGACATGTTCAGACGTAGACATGCACAAGCAGGCCTCATTGGGCACAAGGAGGAAGGATAATACGGAAACAGGCGATATGAGCATCATGACCAACCAGCAGAAAGACACTGAGATGCTTTCATTCGGACTTTGCTATGCGACCTAGCGCACAGTGGACATTTGGTATAGCTGTTTCACCTGATAAGTAGAACCAACAGTAGATTACATATGCTGCATGTATGCAGTGAAAATTTAAATCCTTATCATGTAATGTGTGGTGAAATGTCCCCTAACACATATATAAAAGTAGTTCACGTTGACTCTGGAAAAAGTATGAAAAACGCTATACAAATGATACGCCGAAGAGGCACGGGGGATAACGGAGGGAGACTCAGCCCTCACATGTAGAGAGATGAGTGCTTCGCAATGGGTCAGTTCAAATGTATTTATTTGTTAACATTATAATGCAAACTAAATCGCCTCTCACTCATCAAACATTTTGAAATATTGAGAAATAGAGATCACACAATTTGCAAAGGTGGGGAAGCTGGGATTTAAATAACTCTCTCTGGTTACAAAGTATGTAACAATAAGCTACTTCCTCCCACGAACCTAGAACCTTCACCGGTCAATGTCCGTTAAAAAAAATGTCAATTTCAACATGGGAATTTTCAATACTTCGCTGATATATCTCCGCATTTCAGAAGCCATGCTGTGCTGCTGGGCAAATCACTTAATTCCCGGGCATGAATGTGCAATGTAATGCAGTGCACACGCTAGCGCGCCAATACCTTTCAGTGCTTGTGTGCAATCAATTATTAACAGTGCCTCTGTGCAACATAATGCGGTGCGCACGCTGGCACGCTAAGACCGTTCGGAGCTTCTGGACAAATCACTTATCTCCTGTGCCTTTGGGCAGTGTAATGCGGTGCGCACTCTAGCGCGCCAACACCGTTCTGTGCTTCTGGACAAATCACTGTTCTCCTGTGCCTGTGTGCAGTGCAATGCGGTGCGCACGCTCCTACCATCCTGTGCTTCTGGACAAATCACTTATCTCCTGTGCCTTGTGCAGTGTAATGCGGTGCGCACGCTAGCGCGCCAACACAGTTCCGTGCTTCTGGCCAAATCACTTATCTCCTGTGCCTTGTGCAGTGTAATGCGGTGCGCACGCTAGCACGCCAGCACAGTTCCGTGCTTCTGGACAAATCACTTATCTCCTGTGCCTTGTGCAGTGTAATGCGGTGCGCACGCTAGCGCGCCAGCACAGTTCCGTGCTTCTGGGCAATCCACTTATCTCCTGTGCCGTTGTGCAGGTAATGCGGTGTGCACACTAGCGCGCCAACACAGTTCCGTGCTTCTGGGCAATCCACTTATCTCCTGTGCCTTTGTGCAGTGTAATGCGGTGCGCACTCTAGTGCGCCAACACAGTTCCGTGCTTCTGGGCAATCCACTTATCTCCTGTGCCGTTGTGCAGGTAATGCGGTGTGCACACTAGCGCGCCAATCCGTTCGGTGCTTCTGGGCTATTCACTTATCTCCCGTGCCAGGTGCAATGTTAGGCGGTGCGCAGGCTTGCGCTCCAATACCGTTGGGCGAGTCGCGGCAAATAATTTATAATGTGCATATCGGAGTTGCACTGGCTATGAGCAGAGGAATGGTTGCTGTCAAGCAGGCTGGCCTCTGGCTGCCGGCAGCCCAGTCTGGTACGTCACAAACAGATTGTGGCAGAAGGAAGGCAGGGAAGAGGGGTGCTCTGGACAAGGGGGGCAATTGTGATGCCTGATTTTGTTTGCCGGGTGCATCGGTGGGTGGGACCTCAACCTTGCCACAGCATAATGGTGGTTCATACACTACCCAGGTGAACGAGATACGCTGTACTGTGCAGTTTAAAGTTTAGGAGGACACAGCTCCCACATATACAATGCCGGATTTCCCCCGCTCAGCAGGCTGGTGGGGCAAGTATGGAGGGAGCCAGGGGAAAGTTATTAGGGATAGTTATTTGTTTACCTCATAGTCGGGCCCTGTGAACGGTTTGTCCCAGTGGTGCATTGCCGAGGAGCACAGGCATCCTGGGGGAGCCAAAGTGATTTGGCTGATAGGGGGAAGCAGACATTCTTCAGGCCCGCAGGGGACCATTCTTTCGCGTGGTGCGGTCCTGAGGCCAACAGGAATATCTTGGGAGTGCCTGTTCTCACTGGTCAGGGTTGTTGCTCACAGCATTTTTTCTTCCAGGTTGAGTCGGCCAGCTCAGGATAACTATGGATAGCCAGGGATCCCCTTCGCTGTTCCTATATAACGCCAGCTTAGAATGCTCTAGTGGGCAGCTAACATTAAATCATTCTTTAAAAATGTTTGCATCAAATATGTCGATTGGCGATAGATTGTTGGTCAACTTGTGGTGTCGTCAATATCCGGAGCTTAGCACTCATGTGGATGTCCGTACTGTGGGGTGGAGCGAAGATAAACTTGAACGAGAGACCCAAAAATTCATAGTAATATAAAGGTATAAAGTGCACCTAGGTCGGCTGCTGCCAAAATGAATTTACATTGTGAGGTATTGTGATGACTATTTCTGTCATTTACGCACAAAACAGTATAAGTCATATACAATTGGTTTTGTATACTGCAGGGGGAAGGACTCTTAACACTCGCATCCCCGCCAATATAAGCACATATGCAGCCGCGGCAATGGGAAGAGCCTGACTCTGTTTTGTTTAAAAGTATAGTTGGCAAACCTGGAGTGAACTGCAAAACAGCTTGGGGCCCCTCATGTTAGATGGCGCAGGTGTTCCAACTCTGCATTCGACTTGCCATGTTGCTGCGCTTCTAAGATAGAGGTGAATGTCTCCTGAGAGGTTCGGCTGCATCATAGTTGTTTCAACAGTAGAACTGGGGCCTACAATCTCCTGGCATTTTGCAGTTATAGAAAGATATGCAGCTGCTCTAATGAGAAGAGCCTGAAACCTGGAGTAAAGGTATAGTTGGCAAACTTGGGGTGGACTGCTAAAACAGCGTGGGCGTCACATGTTACATGTCAACAGGCTACGTGTACCATCAATAGCACCAGCAGCTGTAAAGCTTCTATTTTCGCCCGGGACTGGGGCTGGCAATTTCTTCAAACTGTGCAGCCAGACACGGAATAGGCAAAGGCATACCTGTGATGGTGCAACGTGCACTCAGCAGTAGAGTTAGCTGAGTGTCATCATACCTTGGTATACCATCAGGGATAAACGTAGGTTAGGGGCTAGACACGAACATGCACTTTCTGTCAGCTGGGGCGGGAGTGTGCCAGTGCCAAGAGGGTGCGGGTTGCCTGGTTAGGGCTGATATGGATGGGAGGGAGCACTAATACGGACAACCACAAGAGCACATTTTTCAGTCATAGAAGGTTAAATTGATAATGTGATGGCATGGTACCAGTCGCTTCAGTTATCAGCATTTTTCCTGCCAGTTGTCAACGAACATTCAGAATGCAATGTTGGTGGTTAGCCTGTGTCATGCCTTTTCAGAAGTGTTTTTGCTCAGGCATGGCCAAGCATGGGTTAGATGCCTGAGGTCTGCCCTGGGATTCAGGTTCACAGGCAGGTGGAGCGCAGGACTTAGAGGGGCTTGGGTCCGACCTCTGGTTACAGGTGCAGATCCTGTTAGGTTCACTTAGTATCCCGTCCTTGAGTTCGATGAAACAGGTACCATTGATTTGAGTAACGGTAACGGGTAATTTCTCCCGCCCTCCAGCACTGGCTGGCAGCTATGCAGGTTGTGGAAGTGGTCTTCCAACTTGGGCGATATGGTCCATATGATTGGGGGAAACCCCTGGATTAAACACAATTGGGCTACAAAGTATTAGGAGAACACTTGGCATTCCCAGTATTCAAAATAGAGAGGTATTTTATACGTTGTTCCCCTCTGGGTCACTCTGTCCTGTCTGGTCCCTGGTACACTATAGAAATTTGGGAGGGCAAGGCTTCACAGTGGGTGGTGATTGACGGAATGCGATGGACATACTCCGACTAGCGCTAGACTCAGGCAACTGAGTGAAGGAGGAAGTAAGGCGGGCTTGTCAACTCTTACCTCCACCCGCATTGGCACTTCATGGCAGGAGTGGCTTGTCAAGGGTATTGCTCTTCGGCCAGGTAATGGTAACATTGAACCAACGCCTAATTATAGGTTTCAGGTCATATCAGTCAAAAATCCACAGGGCGTTTAGAAAGGATGGGGGCACCTGTCCTGAAGGGGCATGCTGGCCTCCGGTCTTGTATGGGCTAAGACTTGTTTTGGCTGGACCTGGGAGAAGCCCGGTAATCAGGATGTTGTAAGTAAAAAGGCCTACCTTGGTGGGGGGCCCTGGTAGTGACGGTGGCCACCCCCAGAGCTGTGGAGGAGTTACAGGGCGATCCAGAGTCTGCAGATACCAAGGGGTACTTCATGCAGCAGCACAGTGTGGTGCTAAGCCAGGATACCCAGGGATGTCTTAGCGTTATCCCCTGGAAGAACTACGGCGCCCCGTTAGTCCTACGGGCGGTTGTGGGTCTGAGCAACCGGGGCTGCCAGGAACGCTCCGCCCACCTCTTTCGGGGGAGGCGTGAGTAAGCGAGTGGACTGGTGGTCCACGGATGGGAGGGGTGGCCCCTCCCAAGATTTGGTATGCACCAATTGGCGACGGCCACGGTGTAATTTGGCTTATCAGACGGGCAGGCGGCATATGGGTTGGCCTGCCCTGGGATCGACCGTAAGATAACCCACCATGTTGGCATATTGGTTATGCTAATAAACCTGCAGCAAATTTCTCCACTAAACAAGGTGTCGTGTGGTTTATTGATGTATTGTGATGTTGATATGTGACTATTGGCACTATGTTTTACACATGAATGCGCTGGCCTGGGGGCAGTGCGAGTTCGCGGCTGCCCGGAGGGCAGCGCATTCACTGTAATGCGATGCATTTTCCTGGATTGCGCTGGGCGCACCCTTTAAAAGAAGCGCCCAGCGCAATCCAGGAAAATGCGTTGTGCCCATAATATGGCACCAGGTGTCCTGATACAATAGATGTAAAATACACTTCAATTCATGCAAAACTCACTCGTCATTTTGATTATTTTGCTGTCAGGTGCATCACCCTTTTTTCAGGATTTAAAAAACATGAATTAAAAAATATAAGGCCTGTAGCAGGCAGGCGCCAAGCAGTTGCACAGGAGCACATGACATGTCCGCCTACATGCCTAGTCTCAATCAGAGTAGCCACTCGCAGTCACAGGCCAGCATGGCTTCCAGGCTGCAGGCGCCTTCAAACCCTCAGAGACAGGCCTGCGAGCTCCGGCCTGTCCTCAGTGGGGGCTCAAAGGTTGAGCGCCCGAACCAGGGCTTCATTTGTAAAGCAAGAAGTCAGTGGTGTAACACAAAAGGATGGGCCCCTGCGGAATATGATGAGGGGCCTGCAGGTCTCCTCTAGCTCACAGATATTCATTGACATTGGGCCCCCTTGAAGGGTCGGGGCCCCCTGAGCCGCAGGCCTGCGTTACCCCCTGCAGTAAGTGCTGGTGCCCAAAGTTTTGCCCCGAGCCTGTGCCTGGAGCCATCGCAGGTCAGCCACACCGAGGCTGCTGCCTGGCCTTGACTCCACCTCCTGCCTCTTCACCCCCTCTAGAACCCAGTGCCCCTCTGCCCCCCCCCCCCTCCCCCCGCAGGTTGGTTTTCATCTCTGAAGGTTTTTCCTTCTTTGTCTTCCTCCTTCTTTCCCCTTTTGTGTTTTCGTATCTCTTGATCTGGGTCAAAGTCTGATGTGCAAAAATTGTGCCAGTCCCCAAACTGAGTGCAGGTGTCCCCCACCGGCTCAAATTAAGCACTCCCGGGCTCTGTAGGTATTTCAAAGCTCAGAAATGACAGCGACGCTGTCTTCAAGGAAGGTGGGTGGGAGCGTGGGGGGCGGTCTGACTGTAATAGTTTGGTTTCACACAGAGGGGCAGATTTATGAGCCCCTTGCGCCACTTTTGCGTCACTTTTCCCATGTTAAAAGTGACGCAAAAGTGGCGCAAGGGGCTCATAAATCTGCCCCAGAGTATGCACAGCAATGCGCATTTGAAGAGCTTCGACACAATCTGGTAATGTTTGTTTAAAAGTTATCAGTGTTGCAATGAGTGACATTCTTTATCGAGAGAAGAGATCTGCTCGATCTACAAGTCAGACACGGGGGGCTTCTGGAGCTTGTGGAATGCAAGGCTGCCCGGGGGGGTTGCGCAGCAGCCCCCCCTTAAAGGGCGGCCGCCTTAGTGCAACAGAAAGGCACTGGAGGCACCAGTCTAGTCCCTGGGCCACGGCCAGGGAGGATGTCCGGCGGACCCACTTCCGGGAAAGGGGGGGGGGACAAGGGTATTTAGGCTGTCCCCGAGCGATGTTCGCCCTCTTGTCCCTCGACGTCTCGCCTTGATGCCGTTCGCTCCGCCTGGTCTTGCGTCGGGTTTTTCATGATCCCGGTTCCCGTGTTGGTGGGGACGAGAGCGAGAGTCGGTTGGGGATGGAGCTCAGGAAGAGCTCATGCTTTGCATGTATGAGGCCCCGGGTTCAGTTCTCGGCATCTCCAGACTTTTGCCATGCTTATCTTGGATTTTGGGTTATGGACCCGCTTTTATTGTCGGACGTTTGCCTTGAAAAATACCATGAAATGGGGCTACCTCATTTAAAGTTTACGGCCCGTGCGCGCGGCCAGCAGTCTTAATTAGGCGCCCGTCCCACCTTACTCCCCCAACTGCTCGCCTTGGTCGGGCGCGCCGGATGTCGATGTTGAGGGGCTGAATCTGGCGTGTCGCGGGTTGCGAAGTAAGAGTAGTAAGAGGGTGCTACTGCCCCTGTCTTTATCCCCTCGAGGTTCACTTTGTAATGTAATTAGAGAGGTTGCCCCGGAGGCCTCGCGCGCGCTCGGGTTTGGAGCGTATGGGGGGATTAATGCGCGGTGAGTCCTCATCACACCCGACCCCCTCCGTTTTTGCTGAAAGTGTGACCACCACCTGGCCATCGCTTGGGGCAGAGGCCTGTATGGAGAGGTTGGTGGGTGACGCTGCTGGTATGGCACCCCGCGGGACATGCAGCTCGGCCAGGTGGATGTGAGTTTTAATTTTGGTTTGAAGCCGGTCCACCCGCCCAGAGGCCGCGCGGCCTAGGGTGACCTGCGAGCCTGCCGCCATAGGCCCGCTTTGGCGCTGGCGGTCTCAGTAAGCGTGAGCATGTGCCCTCGTGCAGTTGGCTCAGGTTTTATCACGGTAAATTTTGGGCGTGTCGTTCTCCACTGTGGGAGGGCGGGTTTCGCGACAAGCTTTGGGGACACTCGTCACCGTGCCGCCTCTGGCGGGATAGTCGGCGCCAGTGTTGATGAGGGAGTAGGGAACCTGTCGGGGCTGGGTTTTGGTGTCGTCATGTCTCCCCTCCTTAAGCAGATTCTCCCCCCCCTAGACCGCACTGTGCAGAAAGGTTACTTGGAGGCGTGTGCCGGGTTGGTTTGCGGCGAACGCTGTGACATGGTCTTAATTCTCACCTCACCTAGATTCTGCCTTTACACCTAGCGGTGGGGCACCTCGCGGCCGTCCGTTCGGCTCGCCTGCCATCGGGTTCGGGGCAGGGGGTGGGGTGCATGTTTTAAGCTCCTTGATTGCGCGGATACTCGCTGGGTCGGTTGGTAAAGTGAGATCTGCAGGCCGCTTGGTAATGTGCCTCTGTCCAGGTTGGACATGTATTTATGGGTGATCTGGGGTAGCTTGTACCTGACGCTGTGTTTATGTGCGCCAGTGGTCTGGTGTCTTGTTCGTGAAATGCAGGGCATTCGGTGTCATGCATGCTTGTTCGGCCCCAGCGGAGGTAGACGGCGCAGTGTGAGTTTGCCTGGTTCTCTCGGGTCGCTCCAGCCGCTACAATTCACGGGAGCGCTCGAGGACAGGGGGACATGGAGTGCCCTCCACCCCCTTTCCCTACGTACGTGGCAGAGGAACGACAGGCTTGTTAGGGACGGCTAGACTGCCGACTTTGGTGCCGACAATCAGTGTTCGATCCTCGGGGTCGCGTCCACATCACTTAGTCCGCCCGTGCCGGAACATGTAATGTAAATACTGTGCTCGGGTTCAGCACTCCATTACCTTCGGGTACAGCTCGCGATATGTATGCACCAATACTGGTTCGGGCCACTTTGCGAGCCTGCCAGGGCCGGGGTGTATTCTCTCCACTTCTTCGAGCCTTACTGTTCACAGGGTTGCCCTGTGTCCCGGAAGCGGGCGAGGGGCGGGGTGGAGTCCCATCGACAATGTACAGCGTGATGTGGAGAGGCAGACTGTGTCGGTTATCCTGGTTGGAGGGGGATTGGATTGCGGGGGATGGGGGGCAGTGAGCGTGCATAGCTTTCCCTCCCGCGGCGGCCGGGCTGCTGATATATGTTTCAAACATGCACTTTCCTGTTTTTCTTTTATGCCACTAATGTCTAAAGATGTCTCCCTGCTATGAAACTTTAGTTGTTTACGTCGTCCCCAGGAGTGAGTTGCTTTCCGGAAATAACAGTTACCTTTTCAATTGTCAGACTGGTGTAGAGAACCAGACATTCGCCAGGTGCAGGGAAGCAGTTCTCACTTTCTAAGTTTGTTGGCCAAATCGGAGCTTGGTTTGTGGTCGGAAATCGAAGTCGGAAGTGGCACCATCCCAGGGACGGGGGGCATCCCATCGGGTAGCTTTGATAGCGAGAGTGCATGGGCGGGTTTTTCAGAGCTTGCCAAGGTATTTGCCAGGTGTTTCGGGCAGCTGGGGGAGAGAACAGGGTCCACCGGGTGTCCTGCCCTCATTGGCAGAGGGCAGCGTAGAGCTTACACGCGCGCTCGACGCTACGCGCGGGCAACATTGATTACGTGGCGGCGGTCGGGAGTGGCAGAGCTCGAGGCATAGGCACTCAGCAACGGTGTGGGGCACTTGGCTGCCCGTTGCAGTTTGCCTAGGTAAGCGCGGCGCTCGACTGTGGTAAGTCCGGTAGAGCTATTAGAGTTTAATTAAATGGCGTGTCGAGCTCAGGCTCGCGTAGTCGTCCTCCTTCACCAGGATTGTCCTTCAGCACAAGAACAACACTACTTCTGTCCCCTTTCCAGTGGGTCGAGCATAGGACTTCTGCCTTAGGTAATTAGGCCACTGGGAGGTAGCGCTGCGCATTGGGGACATTACTTAGGCCTTCGAGTGCTCCTCTGTTTTGACTAATATTAGGCGGCCGAATTTGGGAGAGGATGTGGTCTGTTGGCGGCGCTGCCACTTCTGGTGCAGGAAACCAGGGTTCGAGCCTCGAGCTTGTGTACACATCCCGTCACTCTGGGCAAATCACTTAATTCTCCCCGTGCATGAGTGTGTAAGTTAATTAGCGATGTATAGCGCTCCATTAACTTCGGGTTGAGTTTGTGCGATATATACATAGGTGCAGTAACGCACAGCCAGCCTGGATCTTAGTGGGGTAAGGAAGGCGGTGCTTCAGGGTGGCCCAGGCATGGAAGGGTCTCTTAGCGGCAGCCGGCTAGAAGGTGGTCGGCTTCTTCGCCTGCGCTGGGTGCACATCGCCAGTCCGGCTCCATTATGGCTGCTGCTTTCCAGCGCGGACACGCGCACTGTGTCCCTGTTCTTCATTCGCTTCTGCGGGTCTCAGCTGGTTAGTCAATAGTGGCATTGTGGAAGGTGGTGCTGTTTGTAGTAAATATAGGGATGCAGTGGCATGTGTCAGTATGGCATGAAACTGGAGCTCACGTTGAAACGTGTATACACCGTGTGTGCACACACATTTACTTGTATAACTGAGATGCAATTCCCTATGCACGTTAGATTAACGCTATGAATGGTGAGCAGTCAGGCCTTGCATCGAGCAGGCCACTTTGCAAACGTACGGTGGCTGGTGGCCGGGCTGCATGCCATGTCATTGCCTGAGCTAGTCGAGGAGCCCTGCAGACCAGTTTTTAACTCTTATTCACTATTTGAAGCTTGCGCAGGACGCACTCGGCGCTGGTGGTGTCTTTCCTAGAGAACTGGCTGTTTACTGGTGTGGGGGGACAGCCCAGCTGTCGTAAGCGCAGGCAGGCTGACATGAGGTAGAATAGCTCTCGGTGGCCCTTGCAACTGAGCTATGATGGGGATTTATTTCACTATACGCAATTATAAGCACTGATCAGCCGATAGATGGGCTTGGGTAGGGGTGCTCTTCGCGTAGTAAATATAGAGATGCGATGCCAGGTGCGCAGTATGTCATGTAACTGGAGCTCATGTTCAACACCTTTGCGCTCACATACACAGACATTTGTATAATCAAAATGTATTTCTCTATGCGCATTGGAGTAACGCTATGAATGGTGATTATGCAGGCTTCCACGGAGCGGGACACCTGTCAAGGTCTGAAGGCTATTGCCTTCCAGTGGGCCCACGGCACGTGCACGTTTGACCCTGTTTTCATACGCTTCTGTTTGTCAGCTGGTTAGCCAATAGACGGGCGGGTTGTAGGGAGTGCTTATTTTGTAGTTAAGATAGGGACGCATGACATCTGCTCAGGATCCCATGTAACGGGGAGCCCTTGTTTCACGTTTCTACACCGTCGTCTTATCATTTACATTTGTACATTGAGAGGTTTCTCAATGCGCGGAGATTCGCCAGGTATAGTGATCCTTGAACTCGACGCTGGGCTCCCCCTGCCCCCGTTGGTGTTTTTATGTTAGCCTTTCACTTCGGGTGACCGGTATGTCATGAGTGAGGCAGTGGAACCTATACCATTAGGGCTATCAGGTAGGTCCTTGGTTGGATCCTGTGGAAGGCAGGAGTACCCATTTTCGCAGTAACTGTGTGCTCCCCTGTGGTAGGATTTGGCTCGTCGGTTACACTCAGCCTTCCTCCTGCCCAATCTATCCTTCCAGCCTTGGCGGGTGCGAGTTCGCCTCTTTGGGCCTCTTGGGGTCAAGGGAATTAGAGGCGTGTCAGCTCCCCAAGCTTGATCGCCACGTTGCTGCGCTTCTTGACAGATGAGGTCTGTCTCCAGACGAGTGCTGCTTGCAAGCTTAGTTTACATTGGTTGGTGAACACATTATCCTTTCGCTTGCGGTCGGGGAACATAGATTAGGTGTTGGGTTTAGCATTTCATGTCCTGGGACACTGAGCGGTAAGCCAGCTAGCAGTAGGACGAATGCTCTGTTAGTAAGGGAACCCCCTGGGTGAGGCGTGCACGGCTAGGATCTGAGGGCCCAGGCAAGGGCTTGCTTCCAAGGTTTGGGATGTGGCTGAGGGACCTAGCTGTGCGGCAGTGCACCACGCATATTCTATAGGTCTCAGTTTGCATTCTAGGTCCTATGCTCAGGCACGGTTAGGTTCTGCTCTTATATGCCTGCACACCTTCGCGTATATTTACATTCAGGACGCATGTTTACGTCCCTCTGACCCCCCCCCCCCCCCCATGTGAGGTGATCACACAATTTCAGCATTTTTCAACGGGCCAAAAGGGGCGAGCTGTGGGGCAGCAAGTTTCCTGCAGCAGGGAGCGGCGCCAGGCGGCAAGGACTTGGAGAGTATCTGGGATTTGAAGGTCCCGCTGGGTGCCTGCCTTCTGGCCACGGCAGGTGGTTGTTGGTGATCTCCAAGGGCTTAGGAGGGGTCATGATAAAAATCACCGGGGTGGATTCACAGGGGAGTGCTGTGGTTCCGACCTCATTTCGGATGATGCTCCCTGTCGGGTCTGTCTAATGTTCATCTAAGAGGGTTTTAAATCTACAGTCTCTCTTCTCAGCCATACTGTGAGCTGTATGCAAGCGGTCTGTGGATCAGTAGGTTGGGGGGAGCACGTCCGTTCCGGGGGTTGTGACTGTGAGTCCTGGTGTGACGCTTTGAGTCCTAGTCCTGCTTGCTGCAGGGCCGGATGAGGGTTGATTCATAATTGGTTGCTATGGATGAAGAGGCAGAACCCTGCAGCGCACTCTGTTACTGGCGAATTGTTTGACCTAAGGCCGAAGCGGGGCTGCTAGAGCAGGGCCAGATTGATTAGGCCAGGCAGCATGACAAAGGTCTTTCCGGCACTGGTAGAATGGGGCAGGCTGCTAATAGTGCCATTGCAGAACATAGATTTGTCAACATTCTTCTAGGAAATGATTATTAGCAGAGGGATATTGAACCATGGTGAGCAATTGGTTGTGGGTTCGTGCTCAACAAGAGTAAGGGAATTGCAGCTGTATCGCTTCTATTTTCGCCCGGGACTGGGGCTGGCAATGTCATCAACCTTTGTAGCCAGACACTGATGAGGCAAAGACACACTTGCGTTGGTGCAACGGGCACTCAGCAGTAGAGTCAGATGAGTGTCATCATACCTGGTATAACGTCAGTGATAATACGTAAGGTTGTGGCTACACATGAACAGGCACTCTAGGGCAGCTGGGGCGGGAGTGTACCAGTGCCAAGAGGGTGCGGGTTGCCTGGTTAGGGCTGCTTATTGGGAAGGAGCACTAATACGGATAGCCACAAGAGCACATGTTGCATGCATAGAAGGCTAAATTGCAACTCTATGGCATGGTTCCAGTTGCTGCAGTTAGGTGCATGTTCCTTGGCAGTGTCGGGAACATTCAGTATGTAATGTTGGTGGTTAGCCTGTTGTCATGCTTTTCAGAGGTGTTTTAGCTCAGGCCTGGCCAAGCATGGGTTAGAGGCCGGTGGTCTGCCCTGGGATTCGGTTCACAGGCAGGTGAAGCAGCGGAACTTAGAGGGGCTTGGGTCTGACCTCTGGTTACAAGGGCAGAGCCTGGTGGCTCACTTAGTAGCCCGTCCTTGGGTTCTACGAAACAGGCACCATTGTTTGAGTACCGGTAACGGGTAACTTCTCCCGCCATCCAGCACTAGCTTGCAGCGATGCAGGTTGTGGAAGTGGCCTTCCAACGGGGGCAATTTGGGCCATATGATTGGGGGAATCTCCTGGGAAACATATTTGGGCTACTAAGTAGCAGGAGAACTATTGGCATTTCCCAGTATTCAACATAGAGAGGTAGTTATGCTTTGGTTCCCCCTGGGTCACGCTGTCCTGTCGGCTCCCTGGTATGCTAGCAGAAGTTTGGGAGAGCAAGGCTTCACATAGGGTGGTGACTGTCGGAAGGTGATGGTCATACTCCGACTAGTGCTAGACTCAGATAACTGAGGAATGAGGAAGTAGAGCGGGCTTGTCACCCTTAACTCCACCCGCATTGGCACTTCCGGGCAGGAGTGGCTTGTCATATGTATTGTTCTTCAGCCAGGCTAAGGTAACATTGGACCAACACATATTTTAGGTATCTGGTCATATCAGTCACAATCCACGGGGATTTCACAGAGCAAAGAGGTTTTGGCTTCATCAGGCATGGTCTTATACACGCCAAGTCCACAGGGTGCCTGGAGGGAGATGGGGTGCACCTCTCTAGTTTAGGCATGGATCCTACTGGACCTAGGGGAAGCTTTGGCTGCAGCAGGTTGTAAGGAAATAAGGCTACCTTGGTGGGGGGCCCTGGTAGTGACGGTGGCCACTCCCAAGGCTGTGGAGGAGTTACAGGGCGATCCAGAGTCTGCAGATACCAAGGGGTACTTCATGCAGCAGCACAGCGTGGTGCTAAGCCAGGATACCAAAGGATGTCTAGCGTTGTCCCCTGGAAGTACGGCGCCCCGTTAGTCCTAAGGGCGGTTGTGGGTCTGAGCAACCGGGGGCTGCCATAATACGCTCCGCCCACCTCTTCGGGGGGGGGGGGGCGTGAGTAAGCAAGTGGACTGGTGGTCCACGGATGGGAGGGCGTGGCCCCTCCCAAGATTTGGTATGCACCAATTGGCGACTGACACGGTGTACTTTAGGCTTATCAGACGGGCAGGCGGCATAGGGGTTGGCCTGCCCTGGGATCGGAACGCCCGTAAGATAACCCACCATGTTTGCATATTGGTTATGCTAATAAACCTGCAGCAATATTTCTCCACTTACAAATGTGTCGTGTGGTTTATTGATGTATTATGTGTGTTATGTGACTACAGTTGCCGATATTGGCACTATGCAAGGCTGCCCGGGGAGGGGGTTGCGCAGCAGCCCCCCCCTTAAAGGGCGGCCGCCTTAGTGCCACAGGAAGGCACTGGAGGCACCAGTCTAGTCCCTGTGCCACGGCCAGGGAGGATGTCCGGCGGACCCACTTCCGGGAAAGGGGGAGGGGACAAGGGTATTTAGGCTGTCCCCGAGCGATGTCCGCCCTCTTGTCCCTCGACGTCTCGCCTTGCCCACCCCTCCGCTTACCCGGCAGCCGGAGGTACAAGGAATGAGGGGGGGTTAGGTTTTCTAACATGTTATTTTGTGTTGCAGGAGGAGTTACAGGGCGATCCAGAGTCTGCAGATACCAAGGGGTACTTCATGCAGCAGCACAGCGTGGTGCTAAGCCAGGATACCCAGGGATGTCTAGCGTTGTCCCCTGGAAGAACTACGGCGCCCCGTTAGTCCTACGGGCGGTTGTGGGTCTGAGCAACCGGGGGCTGCCATAATACGCTCCGCCCACCTCTTCGGGGGAGGCGTGAGTAAGCAAGTGGACTGGTGGTCCACAGATGGGAGGGGGTGGCCCCTTCCAAGATTTGGTATGCACCAATTGGCGACTGCCACGGTGTAATTTATGCTTATCAGACGGGCAGGCGGCATAGGGGTTGGCCTGCCCTGGGATCGGATCATCCGTAAGATAACCCACCATGTTTGCATATTGGTTATGCTAATAAACCTGCATCAATATTTCTCCACTTACAAATGTGTCGTGTGGTTTATTGATGTATTATGTGTGTTATGTGACTACAGTTGCCGATATTGGCACTAAGAGTCAAACAAACATAAGACGCCCTTCACAGCCCACGGGGCACCACCGGACACAGGACTTTTATGTTGACTTTGAAGATGTACGAGGGTGAGGAGTTAGAAGGAGCAAAGAAGGAAAGACAAAGACGAGGAGGAGAGAAACAAAAGAATACAGAGAAAAAGGGAGGATGGGAGGGGATATGAGCGAGAAAGTGAGAATGGAGACAGCGGAGGATGGAGGAGAGAGTCCGAAGAAGACAGGGCGCAGAGGAGGAGAAACCAGAGAAAGAGGAGGAGAAAAGGGAGGTAAGGAAGGAGGGAGATGGTAGAAACAGAAGAGAGGCAAAAACTGGAGGAGGGGGTGTGACCTGAGAAAAGCGAGATAGAAGGAGACTGAGATGGAAGAGAAGAGACAAACAAGCATTGGCATAGCCAATAGGTCTCGCCTTTGGGGCCTTATAAGTGTTTAGCCATGCAACAGTTGCATAACTAAGTACTTATAAGGTCCCAAAAGCGAGACCTGTTGGCTATGCCAATGCTTGTTTCTGTTTATTACTGCTCTGTAGTAATGGCGGCACCCGCGCTTTAGCTTAAACATCTTAAGCTAAAGTCGGGTGCCGAGATTGCTTCAAAAGTAAAGAATTGTCTATTTCTTTACTTTTGAAGCAATCTCAGCACCCAACTTTAGCCTAAGATGTTTAAGCTAAAGCGCGGGTGCCGCCATTACTACATCGAAGTAATAAACAGAAAAGAGCCCGCTTCGAGAAATGACTGCCGTGGCGGGGGAACAATGCTACCGCCGGCCACAGCTTGCAGTGCATGTGCGCGAGTGGTGCGCGCGCAGCAGTAATCACGCCATATGGCGCCTCTGCTCAAGCGCGCGCCCGCGCACATTCACTGCAAGCTGTGGCCGGCGGTAGCATTTTTTTAAGTCCTTACTTTAGGTCTCGCCAGTCCAGCGCAAGTGCTGGGTCAGGCGAGACCTAAAAAGGAGTGAGAGAAAAAGAAGAAACAATTGTATAAAGGCAGTCGTAGAGAAAGTACAGGGGAGAGAAACAATGAGAGCTCAAAAGAAGATAAAAGGGTAAGAAGGGCAGAAAAGGGGTGGAAAGAATAAGAGACGAGAGAGAGAAGTTGGAGGAGAAAGGAACGATGGAGTGATGATAGGAGGAGACACAAGAGACATGGACAGAGTGGAGGGAGGGTGGCGGAAACTAAAGCAGAGAGGAGGAGACAACGAAGGGAGACAGAGAGCAATGAGTAACAGAGATGGAGCCAGAGGTTCAGGGGTGTCCTGGTCTGAGATCACTCCTCATGCACTCAACCATTCATCCTTGTCTGTAAGACTTCAGAGCGCGAGCCCGTAGGTAACGCGTGTCACGCTGGAGACACTATAGCTGTCATGTAACGTATCTCATGCTAGAGACTCCACAGCTGTCATGAACACGTGTCACACTGGAGACACCACAGCTGTCATGCAACTGGTGTCACGCTAGAGACACCATAGCTGTTATGTAACACGTGTCACACTGGAGACACCACAGCTGTCATGAACGCTTGTCACGCTTGAGCCACCACAGCTGTCATGTGATGCTTCACACTGGAGACACCACAGCTTTAATGAACCCATGTCACGCTGGAGACACCACAGCTATCATGTAATGCGTGTCACACTAGAGACACCACAGCTGTCATGCAACTTGTGTCACGCTGGAGACACCACAGCTGTCATGTAACGCCCGTCAATCTGGAGACACCATGACTGTCATGTAATGCATGTCACGCAGGAGATACCACATCTGTCATGTAACACAGGTCACACTAGAGACACCACAGCTGTCATGTAATGCATGTCACACTAGAGACACCACAGCTGTCATGTAACACATCTCATGCTAGAGACACCACAGCTGTCCTGTAACACATCTCGTCCTAGAGACACCACAGCTGTCCTGTAGCGCTCATCAATCTGGAGACACCACAGCAGTCATGCAACGCGTGTCATGCTAGAGACACCACAGCAGTCATATAATGCATGTCATGCTAGAGACACCACAGCTGTCATGTAACGCATGTCATGCTAGAGGCACCACAGCTGTCATGAACACGTGTCATGCTGGAGACACCATGGCTGTCATGTAACGACACCACAGCTGTCATGTAACACGTGTCACGCTAGAGACACCACCGCTGTCATGTAATGCATGTCATGCTAGAGACACCACAGCTGTTGTGTAACGCTCGTCAATCTGGAGACACCACAGCTGTCAAGTATTGCATGTCACACGGGAGACACCACAGATGTCATGCAACTCGTGTCATGCTGGAGACACCACAGCTGTCATGTACTGCATCTCATGCTAGAGACACCACAGCTGTTGTGTAATGCATGTCATGTAGAGACACCACAGCTGTCATGTAACACTCGTAAATCTGGAGACACCATGGCTGTCATGTGACGCGTCATGCTGGAGACACCACAGCTGTCATGTATTGCATGTCACGCTGGAAACACCACAGCTGTCGAGTAATGCACGTCACGCTGGAGACACCACAGCTGTCATGCAACTCGTGTCACGTTAGAGACACCACAGCTGTCATGTGACGCATGTCACAGTGGAGACAACACATCTGTCATGTAACGCACGTCATGTAGAGACACCACAGCAGTCATGTGACGTGCATCATGCTGGGGATACCACAGCTGTCCTGTAGCGCATGTCACGCTAGAGTCACCACAGCTATCATATACCGCATTTCACGCTGGAGACACCACAGGTGTTATGTTACGCATGTCATGCTGCAGAACAGACAGATTAGGAACATATAATACACACTTCAGGGACACTGCTGCTTGTTCAACATGTTACTAATCTGTTTCACTTCACAAAAGGAATCATTTCTGGCATTAACCTCATTACCGGAATCTAATTTAAATTCAGTGTATAGTGCCAGTCTAAGTGTCACGCCTAAGGCATTGAAAATGACACCAAAGAGCATACTGAAAACATGGAAATGTCGCACATAGGTACATTGAAAACAGCTATGGAAGTCTGACTGTGAATCACAGGGACGAGTAATTCTCCTCAGGCGAATGCATTTATTCTCGACAGAAAAGTCTTCTGCATGGTAAGAGACGCGTACTCCTGCCCTGAGTGCCCAACTGTACTGCTGTCTGGATCCCTAAAGCTGATTTTTGTTGTCATATGCAAACATGGGGGTGCCAAAAGCATGGCATTGAGAGACTGAGGCCTTCACCAGGAGTTAAGCAGCACAAGTGCAGTGGTGGCAGCATACCGCGTAGTGACCAGTAGTAGTATCCAGGACCTCTCTACCCCGTGTCACTGGAGTGAGACCCACAGGCTCACTCGTTTTTAACGTTCCGCTGATGTGTGTTTAACTCACGCTTGGCCTAGATCGGTTTGGTGTGGAGTGATGCGCTGCGCAGGAGTGGTGTATTTGCGTTCGGTGTATGTGTACCTGCCCAGGGTACAATACAGGGATAATGGGTTGAGCAGTGCGTGCATGTTGAATGCATGTGCTGGATGTATGCATACCTGTGACCCGTACAATACATGAAGGAAATACATGAAGTGGGGCAATACATGAAGGTTGTAGTGCTGTGCAGTGCGTGCATGATAAATGCACATGCTGGGTGTATGTGAGTGGTACTGTACATGAAGAGTGTAGTGCAGTGCAGTGTGTGTATGTTGAGTGCATGAGCTGGGTGTATGTGAGCGGTACTGTACATGAAGAGTGTAGTGCTGTGCAGTGCGTGCATGATAAATGCACATGCTGGGTGTATGTGAGTGGTACTGTACATGGAGAGTGTAGTGCAGAGCACTGGGTGTATGTGTATGGTACTGTACAGGAAGAGTGCAGTGCAGTGTGTGTATGTTGAGTGCATGAGCTGGGTGTATGTGAGTGGTACTGTACATGAAGAGTGTAGTGCTGTGCAGTGCGTGCATGATAAATGCACATGCTGGGTGTATGTGAGTGGTACTGTACATGGAGAGTGTAGTGCAGTGCACTGGGTGTATGTGAGTGGTACTGTACATCAAGAGTGCAGTGCAGTGTGTGTATGTTGAGTGCATGAGCTTGGTGTATGTGAGTGGCACTGTACATGGAGAGTGTAGTGCAGTGAAGTGTGTGTATGTTGAATGCATGAGCTTGGTGTATGTGAGTGGTACTGTACATGAAGAGTGTAGTGCAGAGCAGTGTGTGTATGTTGAATGCATGAGCTTGGTGTATGTGAGTGGCACTGTACATGGAGAGTGTAGTGCAGTGCAGTGTGTGTATGTTGAATGCATGAGCTTGGGGTATGTGAGTGGTATTGTACATGGAGAGTGTAGTGCAGTGCAGTGTGTGTATGTTGAGTGCATGAGCTCGGTGTATGTGAGTGGTACTGTACATGGAGAGTGTAGTGCTGTGCAGTGCGTGCATGATAAATGCACATGCTGGGTGTATGTGAGTGGTACTGTACATGAAGAGTGTAGTGCAGTGCAGTGTGTGTATGTTGAATGCATGAGCTTGGTGTATGTGAGTGGTACTGTACATGAAGAGTGTAGTGCAGTGTGTGTATGTGGAGTGCATGAGCTTGGTGTATGTGAGTGGTACTGTACATGGAGAGTGTAGTGCTATGCCGTGCATGCATGATAAATGCACATGCTGGTTGTATGTGAGTAGTACTGTACATGGAGAGTGCAGTGCAGTGCAGTGTGTGTATGTTGAATACATGAGCTTGGTGTATGTGAGTGGCACTGTACATGGATAGTGCAGTGCAGTGTGTGTATGTTGAGTGCATGCACTTAGTGTATGTGAGTGGTACTGTACATGGAGAGTGCAGTGCAGTGTGTGTATGTTGAGTGCATGAGCTTGGTGTATGTGAGTGGCACTGTACATGGAGAGTGTAGTGCTGTGCAGTGCGTGCATGATAAATGCACATGCTGGGTGTATGTGAGTGGTACTGTACATGAAGAGTGTAGTGCAGTGCAGTGTGTGTATGTTGAATGGATGAGCTTGGTGTATGTGAGTGGTACTGTACATGAAGAGTGTAGTGCAGTGCAGTGTGTGTATATTGAATGCATGAGCTTGGTGTATGTGAGTGGTACTGTACATGGAGAGTGTAGTGCTGTGCCGTGCATGCATGATAAATGCACATGCTGGTTGTATGTGAGTAGTACTGTACATGGAGAGTGCAGTGCAGTGCAGTGTGTGTATGTTGAATACATGAGCTTGGTGTATGTGAGTGGCACTGTACATGGATAGTGCAGTGCAGTGTGTGTATGTTGAGTGCATGCACTTAGTGTATGTGAGTGGTACTGTACATGGAGAGTGCAGTGCAGTGTGTGTATGTTGAGTGCATGAGCTTGGTGTATGTGAGTGGCACTGTACATGGAGAGTGTAGTGCTGTGCAGTGCGTGCATGATAAATGCACATGCTGGGTGTATGTGAGTGGTACTGTACATGAAGAGTGTAGTGCAGTGCAGTGTGTGTATGTTGAATGGATGAGCTTGGTGTATGTGAGTGGTACTGTACATGAAGAGTGTAGTGCAGTGCAGTGTGTGTATATTGAATGCATGAGCTTGGTGTATGTGAGTGGTACTGTACATGGAGAGTGTAGTGCTGTGCCGTGCATGCATGATAAATGCACATGCTGGGTGTATGTGAGTAGTACTGTACATGGAGAGTGCAGTGCAGTGCAGTGTGTGTATGTTGAATACATGAGCTTGGTGTATGTGAGTGGCACTGTACATGGAGAGTGCAGTGCAGTGCAGTGCAGTGTGTGTATGTTGAGTGCATGAGCTTGGTGTATGTGAGTGGTACTGTACATGTAGAGTGCAGTGCAGTACAGTGTGTGTATGTTGAGTGCATTAGCTTGGTGTAAGTGAGTGGCACTGTACATGGAGAGTGCAGTGCAGTGCATTGTGTGTATGTTGAATGCATGAGCTTGGTGTATGTGAGTGGCACTGTACATGGAGAGTGCAGTGCAGTGCAGTGCAGTGTGTGTATGTTGAATGCATGAGCTTGGTGTATGTGAGTGATACTGTACATGGAGAGTGCAGTGCAGTGCAGTGTGTGTATGTTGAGTGCATGAGCTTGGTGTATGTGAGTGGTACTGTACATGGAGAGTGCAGTGCAGTGTGTGCATGTTGAGTGCATGAGCTAGGTGTATGTGTGCATCTGAATAGTACATTACAGGGCAGTCTCTGGGTTCCGTTTTGGGAGACACAGGACTGCATGGTGAAATATGAGGAGGGGAGGTAGGGGAACCCCCTGCACAGGTTTTTGTATTGCTGCACTCCTGTGAGCTGGGTGGGACACACACTGGAGAAAGGGAGAGACAGGTGTCCCCCCATACACTTCAAAGGGTGCTCTTTGATCCAGAGAGACTTCACAAGGAAGGGGCCTGGACACATCTCAGGCAGGAGATGAGGCTGATACAAGAATCATAACGAGCCGGGCCGGGTCCCTGGGGTAACCTTTTGATGCACATATCACTGTGGCTGACATCCAGGTGTGAACATCTGGTCACTCCCATGGCCTATGCTGTGGGGCTATCAGATTTTGAGTCGCTCCTGCTGTGACAGACTGCTTTCAAGAGAAAGAGGAGTGGGCACTTCCAAAAGGAAGCTACCCCCTCAACATAAACCTCAAAGTGTCAAAGTTTAAATCAAATTTTGTGTCTGTAAATGGACTAGAAAAAGGGGAGCTCGAGACCCCAAAAATTGTCAGCTGTCGAGTCCTGCAAGGAGAAGCTCTGCAAGATGTCTGCCTGTGACCAGGCCTGGGAGCTCAGCCCTGCTTGTGTCCCGCCTGGGTAAGAGGACATCACCCAGGGACTCCGAAACCACCTGCCCTGGAGCCTGGGGCACCAGCGCCTGCCTGCTTGCCAAGACCAGTGTGCCCAGTGAGGAACCCTGTTGAGTGGACTCCCGGTGTAATATGTGAGGAAACAGCTGCTACGCCGGCCGGGTCTCAGCCTGTGTGTAGGAAACAGTTGGTGCCCATCGTATGTGAGAGAAGGGCCACTGTGAAGTGAGCCGTGGACATTGCTGTGCCGAACGGGTCATCGCCCATGTGCAGTAAGGAATCAATGAACCCGTATGTCAGTAGGTGGTGCCATAAAGTGAACTATGATCATGGCTACGGCAATCGGGCCAGAGCTTGTGTGCAATGAGAGACTGGCGGCCGCGTATGAGAGGAGTGGCCACCATGGACAGATCTCCATGCGGAGTGGGCCTCAGCCAATGTGTGGTGGTGGGCTGACAATCCCATATGCCAGTGGGGCTTGCATGAAGGAATCGTCTGTGCTGATCCGGTCGGAGCCCGTGTGCAGTAGATGTACAGTGAGCCTGTATGCCAGAATGGGTCACCGGGACCAGCAACTTGTGTGACTTGATTGTCCCTGGAGGAATGAGTCTGCTGTGGGGTCCGCTGTTTACCAACAGTGGAATAAATGATCAGCATCAGGAACTTGGCATTACTTGCCCCCCCACCATGGGATGGACCAAAGTCGTACCCTGCCATAAACAGCCGTAAAGAACCTTCGGCTGCTGCAGTTGCACAACTGCATGTGAGGAACTTGAGGCTGCATGCAGTGACCTCACCTGAACCAGGCGTTCCAGCGTCTGTGGAGGGTTCATGCTCAGTAACTCCGGTGGCTAAAACCCTGCAGGTGCAGGTAAGACTGATGTCGGGCCGGGCGGCTCTTGCTAGACAGCACTTTGGCACTGTAATACTTTTGACTTGGATACAGAGATGGAGCGGGACACCTCAAATGGGACTACTAGTGGGGCTTACCCTGGATGTTACCTATAGTGAATGGGGAATAACTACTATTGCTAGAGCAAGTAGGGCATTGGACACAGGGACAGTAGCGGCTGCTACCGGACTGGGGTGGTGAGGCGGGGGAATGGAAAAAAAATAAAACCTGAAACAGACTGCCGGCCGCTTCTCCTCTGTCCTCTTCATCTTCCAGTCCCAGCCACGGCCAGCAGCGGCAGAAGCACCCTGGCACACGGGCTCTCCTGAGCCAATCACAACGCTGCAATACAGCATTGTGATTGGTCTGAGTGCCATGGTTCAGCACTCAGACTGGTACAGGGAGGCTTAGCATGTCCCTCAATCTCTTTTTTGGGGGGTTCTCTTTTTTGGGGGGTTTTGCTGGACAATCGTTCATTGCCTCTGTGCATATTTTGAGTTGTGAGCCTCTGCTCACCCCCTGCATCTACCTCGGCCCCCCAGACCCTCAGAAGCTTGGACTGCGCGACCCCTGCTCCCACTGAGAGGTAAGTGCCAAAGCGGTGCTCGGCCCAGCTGTCAGGATCCATAGTTGGTCGGGCCCTGGGACCTGAGGAGTAAAAGGCCTCGACCACCCCGGATGGGCCCGGCTGGCTCTGTGGCCCCCGGACGGTGTTCGGTCAAGCTGTCAGGACCATAGGCGGTCGGGCCCTGGGACCTGAGGAGTTAAAGGCCTCGACCACCCCGGATGGGCCCTGCTGGCTCTGTGGCCCCCGGACGGTGTTTGGCCCAGCTGTCAGGATCCATAGCAGGTCGGGCCCTGGGACCTGAGGATTAAAAGGCCTCGACCACCCCGGATGGGCCCTGCTTACTCTGGGGCCCCCGGACGGTGTTCGGCCCAGCTGTCAGGATCCATAGCAGGTCGGGCCCTGGGACCTGAGGAGTAAAAGACCTCGACCACCCCGGATGGGCCCTGCTGGCTCTGTGGCCCCCGGACGGTGTTCGGCCCAGCTGTCAGGATCCATAGCAGGTCGGGCCCTGGGACCTGAGGAGTAAAAGGCCTCGACCACCACGGATGGACCCTGCTGGCTCTGTGGCCCCCAGACGGTGCTCGGCCCAGCTGTCAGGATCCATAGTCGGTCGGGCCCTGAGACCTGAGGAGTAAAAGGCCTCAACTACCCCGGATGGGCCCTGCTGGCTCTGTGGCCTCCGAACAGTGTACGGTCACATCTGTTTTGAAGAGAGGGGAATATTTACAAGAAAGTGGCGAAGCGTGCCGTAACGACACGCTTCGTCACTTTAGAAATACAAGGCTGCACCATATTTACTAGAATATGTTGCAGCCCTGCGTTTCCCCCTACGCTGGCGCTAACTATAGCTGCCTAGCGCCGACGCAGGCACCCTTGCACTATAGCGCAAGGGTGCCTGTATTGAGGGGAAGATTGGTTATGTGCAGGAAGTTCCCCCTTCCTGCACAATAAAAAATCATTGGCGTTTTGCTGTTTCTATGTGTGCTGCCCAACGCAGCACACATGGAAACTGGAAAAACGAGGAGAAATACAGCATTTCTCCTCGTTTCACTTGTTTAAGACCAGGTTCTCCCTGGTCTTAATTCTTGCGCTGCCTTCTATTTACGCTGCCCTTGTAAATAGAGGGCTGCGTCAACATCAAAGGGTGTTGCAGTGGAACGCCCAACGCAACACCCACTGCCCGCCTCTTTCGTGCTAAATACACCGTAAAAGGGTGCCTTATTTACAAGGCGGTGCTCAGCCATGTTCAGTGGCTTAACACTGCCTTGTACATAAGGCAAAGCTCCTATCACCATCAAAACGTCACTAAAAGTGACGTTGTGGTGGCGACAGGGGCTTGTAAATATGCCCTCTGGCTCTGTCCCCTGCTGTAGATTGGGGGCGGTGAGGAGATGACCCCGTGGCCCCGCCTGCTTACTAGGGTCATGTTCTATTTTCAGCCCTTCTGATGGGAACTTCCAGAAACCCCCCAGCCTTGATATGAGTTAGAAGTGAAAGAGTCCCCGTGGCGCCCCCTTAACTTTCGTAGAACAGATTTTAAGTATCCGCCCCCGCAGGTGCTTTGTGGGCTCCGGGTTTCCTCTCTTGAAACTTGAGTTCAGTTTCTGAGACCGAGAACGGGCCCCTCCCTGCACCTTCCAGCCCCCCTCTCCAGCCAGATGTGTTCGGGCGGGGGGGGGGGTGGGGGAGGGGGTGCTGAACAGATGCCTCGCAGACCTCCCCCGCAGCAGATGCTCAGTGCCAGGAAGGGTTCGAGGGTGGCATCTGTAGTGTGAAGGAGGTTTTAGGGTGTGGCATAGGGTCTGCGGTGCGTCAGAGGCGGAGCCGAGGTCGGTTTTGGAGGTTTCTGTGGTGCTCAGACTCAGCGGCAGATGTTGCTTCATCTCAGGCCGAGCACTTCTAGATGACAACGCCTCAAAGATGCGGGTTTAAAAAGGGGGGCTTCAGTGTGGGGTTTAAAGGGGGGCCACAGTGTGGAGTTTAAAGGGGGGCCTCAGTGTGGGGGTTTAAAGGGGGGCCTCAGTGTGGGGTTTAAAGAGACCCTGTCCAGTGATGCGGCCTCAAAAGTGTCTGTTGTCACCGAAGGCTACTGCTGTAGGGGAGGTGAGGGCCGGGGGCGGTCAGTAACTCATGGTGCGGGGGTGTCCGGTTACTATCTCATGATTGGGTGTGTCTGGTTAGTAACTCATGGTGTGGGGTGTCCGGTTGATAAATCGGTGTGGGTTTGTCTGGTTAGTAACTGGTGGTGTGGTGTCTAATTAGTGGCTCACAGTGAGGTGGTGTCTGGTTAGTGGCTCATAGTGTGGCGGTGTCTTGTTAGTGGCTCGTGGTGTGGCGGTGTCTGGTTAATGGCTCATGGTCAGGGGGTGTTTATTTAGTGGCTCATGGGCTGGGGTGTCTGGTTAGTGGCTCATAGTGAGGTGGTGTCTGGTTAGTGGCTCGTGGTGTGGCGTTGTCTGGTTAGTGGTTCACAGTGAGGTGGTGTCTGGTTAATGGCTCATAGTGAGGCGGTGTCTGGTTAGTGGCTCGTGGTGTGGCGGTGTCTGGTTAATGGCTCATGTTGAGGGGGTGTTTGGTTAGTGGCTCATGGTGTGGGGGTATCTGGTTAGTGGGTCATTTGTATGGGGTGTCTTGTTAGTGGCTCATAGGGAGGCGGTGTCTGGTTAGTGGCTCATAGTGAGGCGGTGTCTGGTTAGTGGCTCGTGGTGTGGCGGTGTCTGGTTAATGGCTCATGGTGAGGGGGTGTTTATTTAGTGGCTCATGGGCTGGGGTGTCTGGTTAGTGGCTCATAGTGTGGCGGTGTCTTGTTAGTGGCTCGTGGTGTGGCGGTGTCTGGTTAATGGCTCATGGTCAGGGGGTGTTTATTTAGTGGCTCATGGGCTGGGGTGTCTGGTTAGTGGCTCATAGTGAGGTGGTGTCTGGTTAGTGGCTCGTGGTGTGGCGTTGTCTGGTTAGTGGTTCACAGTGAGGTGGTGTCTGGTTAATGGCTCATAGTGAGGCGGTGTCTGGTTAGTGGCTCGTGGTGTGGCGGTGTCTGGTTAATGGCTCATGTTGAGGGGGTGTTTGGTTAGTGGCTCATGGTGTGGGGGTATCTGGTTAGTGGGTCATTTGTATGGGGTGTCTTGTTAGTGGCTCATAGGGAGGCGGTGTCTGGTTAGTGGCTCATAGTGAGGCGGTGTCTGGTTAGTGGCTCGTGGTGTGGCGGTGTCTGGTTAATGGCTCATGGTGAGGGGGTGTTTATTTAGTGGCTCATGGGCTGGGGTGTCTGGTTAGTGGCTCATAGTGTGGCGGTGTCTTGTTAGTGGCTCGTGGTGTGGCGGTGTCTGGTTAATGGCTCATGGTCAGGGGGTGTTTATTTAGTGGCTCATGGGCTGGGGTGTCTGGTTAGTGGCTCATAGTGAGGTGGTGTCTGGTTAGTGGCTCGTGGTGTGGCGGTGTCTGGTAAATGGCTCATGGTGAGGGGGTGTTTATTTAGTGGCTCATGGGCTGGGGTGTCTGGTTAGTGGCTCATAGTGAGGTGGTGTCTGGTTAGTGGCTCGTGGTGTGGCGGTGTCTGGTTAATGGCTCATGGTGAGGGGGTGTTTATTTAGTGGCTCATGGGCAGGGGTGTCTGGTTAGTGGCTCATAGTGAGGGGGTGTTTGGTTAGTGGCTCATGGGCTGGGGTGTCTGGTTAGTGGCTCATGGGCTGGGGGTATCTGGTTAATGGCTCATGGTGAGGGGGTGTCTGGTTAGTGGCTCATAGTGAGGCGGTGTCTGGTTAGTGGCTCGTGGTGTGGCGGTGTCTGGTTAGTGGCTCATGGTGAGGGGGTGTCTGGTTAGTGGCTCATGGGCTGGGGTGTCTGGTTAGTGGCTCATGGGCTGGGGGTATCTGGTTAATGGCTCATGGTGAGGGGGTGTCTGGTTAGTGGCTCATGGGCTGGGGGTGTCTGGTTAGTGGCTCATGGGCTGGGGGTGTCTGGTTAGTATTCCAAGCAAGAGTGACGAAATGCAAACCAGTTTCTTCCGATGTTATATTGTGAAGTTTCTTCATTGTTTATACTCTTGCGTGCAGCCCAGATATATTGATGTTTGCGTAACAACCACTCACTGGACACCGTGTCACGCAGCTGGAGCGGCGTCCCGCACCTGTATGGGACGCCCAGCGCATTCCTTCAGAGAGTCAAAGGTATCGCAACTTTTCATGTTCAATAATTGCTATTGTTGGTTGATCAATGATCCATACTGCTCAATCCTAATTTAACCTGTCACACAGGAGACTTAAAATGTATTCAAAATGTTTTCTAATACTCCAGATGTGCCGATCCAGGCCTCTTTCTGTAGAACGACGTATACATCATAGTATCGCCATTGGCACCCCTCAGTCTCCCCTCCAACAAAATACGTTACTCAATAATAACACACACACAGACTGTTTGGTTGGGTACATAATGCTGCAGGTTTATTACATACACCGTTATTTAATAGGTGGGTTATCTTACGGGCGATCCAAGGGCAGGCAACCAACTGCCCGCCTGATGAGCCGGGCAGCACTGGGGCGAACCCCGCCTTTGCTGCCGTCCAAGTGATTCTCTTCCAGGATCACGTGAACGTTGGTAACTTCTACTCACGCCCCTTCCCGGGGCGGAGCGTCGCATAGCAAACCCCCGGTTGTTCAGGCCCACAACCGCCCGAAGGACTAGCGGGCCGCCGACACGGCTTCCAGGACCCTCCCATGAGGCTCCTCGGATTTGGCTCTGGCACCCCCTATGGTGCCGTGCAGAGGTACCCTTGGTACCGGCCTGCTTCCAGATCGCCCTGTAACTCCGCCACAGCTCTGGAGGCGGCCACCGTCGCCGCCAGAGCCCCCCACCAAATCAGCTATAGTCTTACCCGCAACCTCTCCTGTCTAGAGCTTCCTGCAACTAGATGGAAGAGAACCATCCCTGCTGGTTATAGATGACCCCATCTATACCCCAAAGCCCTTGACGCTAGCCTGGGTCAGATAGTGTCTGCTGAACAAAGGACCCGTTAGGCCTGAGAAGTTGTGCCGAGAACTATTCACCCCCCTGCGGGAAAGTTACACCGCTTCACTTGCCTCCGCCCGAGCCAAGTCTGGGCGGGTGGATGCCGGGACCCAGGCTCACAAAGCCCCATCTCTTTGCTGATCTCACCTAGCTGCCGTCCTCCTAGCACCCAGTGTGCCTGAAGACCTGCGTGCCCAACTCTGGGGCAGCAGCCCACTTGCTAGGTGACCACTCCCCCACCCGCCTGCCTGCTTTGGCTATTATGGCGAGAAGGGTTGTACTGAACCTTTGAACAGTCCCTTTGTTTGCTAAATCCTGACGCACAGGAGAGTTCATAGCTGACAGCGCGTGACCCTGGGCACGGGGCCCTCTTGCCCTTGCCATGCATCCCTTATTCCTTATGGGAATTATGCCCGTTCAGTTCCATCTGTGGTGAACCCCCCTAGGCATCCCAGCTTCGGGAATCTGTCTGGTTTACGCAGTGCGCACTGTCTGCGGTATGGTTCAAACATTAAGGATTGACTAAGTCCTACTTAACCCCTCCTAGCATGCTCGTGGGAGGGTGGCAGGGGGGTGCCCACCGCCACCCCGGAGCATCCCCAGCGGTGACAAATTCCTGCTAAAAAAGAGATCTACCTGAACAGAATCAACGGGAATTGAACCTGTAACCTTGAGAGTAAGAGTCTCAGACCTTAACCATTAGGCCACAGTGACTCTCCGTTGAAGTTTAGTTTTAGTTACACCCTGGGCGTGCCAAATGTTCTATTGACATAATGTCCCCTTGTGTTTGACCCGCTGATACCCCAGTTATTGGGACAGCAGCACAATATGTTGGCTGACCGCATCCCCTAAGCGAGGTAAAAGTGTCTGTATCCCCGGCTCCCAGTTTCCTGCAGCTGCCGTACACGACCAGTGGCTCCGCTGGGAGATACCACAAACCACAATGGTCCTCCGGACCTTAAGAAGCACCCCATTCTCACCTGGGCGTACCTCTGAATGATAGTGATTTCACACAGCTGTGGGGCTAGAGGCCCGCCTATTAAACCTATTTACTTGTTTTTGCTACTCGGCACCCTTATGGTTGGATCTCTGTGTTTGCGCGGCGCGCGTGCTCCCAGGGCACGGTGTTGCTGAAGAGCTGGTGTCCGTTACCCACTCGCTGATACTTATCTATCGCTAACTGCCCTTACTTGGATTGAAGGAATGCTGGATGCCTCCTAAGAACTGTAGACTTCATGGTCCCACCTAGATGGATCCCATAGCTTGGGGGAAACCCAGTAGTAGTCCGGACCTTCATGGTACCTCCACCCCAGCGTATACTATCAACATATTGGGACACCGGGGCAGGAGATGCCCCGTCAAGTCTCAGGTTCTAACCCATAGAAGGGTAACCCTGGGGGCAGACAAGTCTGTGGGCACCAGCGGGAACCGTCAGTGCAAATACCGGCCCTATCCTGAATGTTGAGAATGCTGAATGGTCAATAATGCCCTGTCGCCATAAGGCTCTAACGTAGTGTTTACCAAACTTTTTGAACCACTGCACACTTGTTATATGACAACTACACCAACCACATGCCGCCCTGGCTAAAGCGTGGGTGGATAGGTCTTAACTGAAGCAACCCGAAACCTGCCTCTGATTGCAGAGGAATGCCCCCCAGTGTACATCTGGACCTGTTTCTATATGGTGCCAGCAGATGTTCCTTATAAAGGCCTAACCCTTGGTTTGGTGCTAAGCTCAGTGGGCTGCCGGCTGGTATTTTGCGGCTTCTTGCATGGCCTCCAAATGTATATTACAAGACCACACTACACCTACACACCCCAGTAGCAATGGCTTGACAAGGCCTGTTAGTTGTAGAAGATGACCGAAGCCACAATTCTGGCTTCGCCGCGTGGCATTTCGAAAATGCTTCCATTCTGAAATGGTGGGACTGTCACCTTTCTGTGTTGAATCAGCCTTAAGTGTCTCCCTTCAATAAATAGCAAGCTCGCCCATGGCTTGTGCAGCGGGCACTGCGTCGCCATGCAACCGACGTTATACTAAATAACGTGGCATGTAGGTAGTATCATGTTAATGTTCTCTGCCTGACACCCCACAGAGCGCTGTGCGAACACCGTGCAATGTTGTGCCTTCTAAAATTCCAGGCCGCATCCAAGACAGAAGGTAGCTCCTCACCACGAGACCCCTCTTCGCATGCAGTGATACTTGGATTCCCGGTTAATCTAGTGTTTGGTCGATTCCGCTTACACTACCAAGAATGGGGGCCCTCTTATGATGACGAGGCTGTGGGCAAATTTTGCCCGCGCATGAACCGTCTGCACGGCAAACCCCCAGAAACATGTTCCCCAGTGACGGAGCGTTGGCGAGTAATCGTAAGGCCACCGGGTCAGCAAAGCAAGGGAAGTGCAGTGACACCTGCCCCGGCGGTGCGGCCAATTCCACAGAAATAAACGAGGTAGGAGGGGGTGGGGCGGCGCGGCCCTCCCCGTCCCGCAACATCAGGCATGCGCGGGGCCAAGCACGGGCCCCGCCCTGCTTCACGCTGCATTGCTTGTACAAACCACCCAGCCAATGCATTTGTGGGTTACCGCCAAGCCGTGGTTGGTTCCCCTCACACGCACATCACGTGTGCGACGGCCGCCATTAATGCGAGCGAGCACATTGCGTTTAAATGCACACCTCGATATTTTGCAAACAAACGGACAGCCGGACACAGCCATGCCACATCCAAGGAGAACCCGCTAAGGTTTAAGGCCCCCTGATGGGAGATGTACAGTCCCTGCCTTTCCTTGGAACCCACACAACTAAAGAGGAGGTGTACCTCTCTGGAGGCCCCTCTTGTCCCAACTGACCTGCACGGATGCTGGCGCAGGGGTTCTGGGAAACAATGACCAACTGGGTGATCACTTGCGACCCGATCGGGTTGATTACCCAGACAGAACTGGTATTAAACAATTGAAGCCTACGTGGTCCATGATTTAACTCGGGCGCCATGAGGCGGTCTTGAACAAGGACCGGTGGACAGCAAGTCATCGGATTAGCAATGAAATATTGGTGGGTTGGAGACAGAGGTACCCGCCAAAACACTGAAATAACATCGGTGAGAATAGTTCTATGAAGAAAAGCATTGAATGAATCGCTCCTCAAAGTCAAAGGACAAATACCCTGTCCGGTTACCACCAAGGCAGACGTACCGCAATGCCAACTGTAGGCAGAGTAACACACAATCTCAGACCTAGAGCTATTCACGGCAAAATGTACCTAGAGAACCCAATTGCGCCAAACTAGAAATTGGCATACGCGCGCGCTTCATACCGCAAGGCAGTTCTACGGAACACCTGACAATTGTGCGACTACATGCCGGACTCATGCTAAGCGGCCACTTCCTATCGCACCACACCTTGCTCCTGCCGTGCTGTCCATCATAGTAACACCACAACCAACCCTGATACTCGTGCAAGCGTGATACTTGCGCCTATTCCAAGCCCTCCAAAACTATATGAATGGCTTGGTCAGCTGGCACCAGTGATTTTAATGCCAATTGCATTGATCCATGCCTGTTGGGTCATCTCTACAATAGACAGACAGCGCCAACTCGAGGCAGACTGTCCCCAGCGCCAGTGTGCAATTCGCTCATGTGCGGCGCACCAGCAACCACTTGGTCAAATTCCACCGGTAAACTTTGTGCTGTGATTTAGCCTTAGTGGGCGCTATGTAGTGGCCACGTAGTATTTTGCCGCTATGTCAATGCATCCCTGTATTCAATGCGATTGGGGCACTAAGCTACACCCATCTTTTGGCTTAATCAATGCTTCCATTTGCATTAGATAATAAACCACCATTCTATCTCGGTTGCGTTGCCCTCCAAGAGCTAGCCCCCCACCAGTTTGCTCTGTGTGATTTTCACCATGTCTGTGCAACTATGAGTGACAGTTAAAGGCCTATTACTGGCACTTTCTTGCGAGCAAAACCAAGCCCTGCAGATGCAAAAGACATATCGATATCAGTGATTACGCAAACATACCCGTGTACGGTAGTCTATAGGCCATACAATTCAGAGCTCTGCCTAGTTGGGCAATGGTGACCGTTACTGATAGGCCTGGCTAGCAGTAGCCCCACAGACTGCGCCACTTGCCACACCCCAGGTTCTTGCAAACACCCCATGAGCCACACGTGCACACAAAAGGACAAAACAGCTGTAAATTGCTCCTTTACGTGTCAATCCCATCTTAACACCGTGCTCAGAGAAAGGCCAACATACGCACATTGGAGGGGCAGAGTTGCGGACTTCTAGCAAACCTTTATTGGACTGTGGGCAACGTTCAATGTTTAACTGTTCCACAACATAGCCCAATGACCGTTCTACGTTAGGACTATCCCCACTATGGTCCGCCCTGCCCGAGGACTAATGCAATTGGGAGCGCGAGGCCTTAAGCAATGGGTGTTTGGATGTCAAGAAAATTAATAACTATAACAATAACCAAACAGTGGGTCACAGGCACCTCCACCTCCCCACCGTGGTTGGTGACAGTGTCCGGAGCCACTGCCCAAAATGGTGCGATTCCCACCTCTCCCTCTGAGGGTGCCGCCTGAGCGGGCATCTTCAGAGTCGGGAAATATGTGCTGCTGAAATGGGCGCACTTCTTCAAACAATGGCATCTCATGAAAGACGTGCTAGCGAAAGCTCAAAGACACTAATGCGAAATCCCCGGCCAACGGCACAGACCCGTCCTACAACCGGAGAAGACATGCGTAAATAAACCCAGTACACGCTCGACAGCACGCCACTATCCGCGGGGAACCTGCTGGCTGGAACAGCCGTCAGCTCTCAAGACAAGCCCGACCGCATTCCGACTGCCGCCTCGACTTTCGGGACCTGGTAACTCAGAAACCCCAATGTGTGGCAGCCAAATGTGTCCTGGCTGAAAAGAGATGAGCCCGCCGACCCAGCACCCGAGAGGAAACAAGGCGTCTCAAACACGCTTCGAGTCCGCCAACTGAGTGCCGTAAATAAGGCATACCCGTTGTGCCACATCTTCATTTACAGAAACACATTACACGCCAGTGCCACCAATGCAGCCACCATAAACAGCGCCGGTGCCCGTTGTATGGCGCTAAGACCATCAACCCAACTAAAGTGCTGCTAAATTACTGGCAATGCCACGCAGTCCCGCATCCACCCTCACCACGAACTGCAAACGCTAATTCATGGGGGTACACTGACCCCTGCCGTGCCCAGCTACACGATGTCACAGCGTCAGCAGGAGGGACATCTACAATGGTTGAGTGCTTACACCGACTCACCTCTAGCCCGAAACTCCCGGGAGACGATCCCCCCCCTCAGCTCGGTGCGTGGCCCACCACAACAGCACCCTGCTGGGCATCGCGTGCCAGCAGGCCATAACACTTCCCGCACACCCCCGCTTCTGTTTTCTGCTTTGTTTTAAATGAAGCGTGCCCGAGCTCGATCCGAAGGTACTGGAGCAGCTATACCTGGGCCCGTATTTACATTACACCTACAAGAACAGGCTGGCGTGATCCCTGGAACCGCAAAATGGATGCGACCTCGAGGCTCGAACCCTGGTTTCCTGCGCCGGAGGCAGTTTTGCTTTAAAATAAGCTGGCGCGCGCACAACCGAAGGTGTTGGAGCAGCTGTGCATGGTCATATTTACATTATACATTCAGTCATGGGGGAAGGCATGATTACCCGGAACCACCACTGGGTGCCACCCCACCTCGAGGCTCGAACCCTGGTGTCCTGCGCTGGAGGCGGCCGCGCCGCCGCTGGACCACATGCACGCGCTACCCGCCGAACACTTCCGATTTCCTTTTTAAATTAAATCTAACCTGGCGCGAGCTCGGCCCGAAGTATTGGAGCAGCTGCGCAGGGGCCTGTCTTTACCTTACACATTCGAACACGGGGGGGGTGGCGTGATCTCCCGGAACCACAAGATGGATGCAACCTCGGGGCTTGACCGCCTCTGGACCACATGCAAGCGCTACCCCCGAACGCTTCCCGAACGCTTTCGATTTCCGTTTTATTTCAAACTCAGCTGGCGCGAGCTCGGCCCGAAGGTATTGGAGCAGCTGGCATGGCCCGTATTTACATTACCCATTGTGGGGGGGGATGGCGACCGGAACCACAAATGGATGCGACCCCGAGGCTCTACCCCCGGTTTCCTACGCGGAGGCAGCGGCGCCGCCGACGGACCCCGTACTCCTTGATTGTAAGTTACCCAGACCCCGCACAGCCCCGACTTTTACCCTGAAGGGGGAGGGACCGCGTGGCTGCCCTCAAATACAGCCTACACCCAGTATCCCTCCGAAACTGAAAAAGAAAACCACCCAGCACCGATCGTTTTCTGGCAAAGCTCCCAGGATGTGGAACACTCTCCCCAGAGTCCTCAGATGCAACCCCTCCTTCTCCTGTTTCAAAAGGGACCTGAAACTCCATCTCCTTAACAAATACTTTCCTGACCAACGTCTACTAACCTACACGTCAATATCCGAGTTGACTCCTCTCTCTCTTGACATCCAAGGATAGTTGGTGACCGGACTGTGTTAGCCACCTTCGTTTGTTTTCTCTCCTTCCCCTGCATTGTTCCCCTTTTTCTTGTTGTATTTTGTTTTATCTCTGTTTTGTTTCCTTATTGCCTTCCTACTATGTAATGCAATGTCCTTCTGTTTTTTACAGTGTGTATGTAAAGCGCTCTTATACCTACGGGTCAAGCTAGCGCTATATTAAACTTTTTAAATAAAAATAAAATAAAATAGTCTGGGGATGTCTGGTTAGTAGCTCAAGGTGCAGGAGTGTCTGGTTAGTGGTTCATGGTGTGGGGGTGGCTAGTTATTGGCTCATGGTGTGGGGTGTATTGTTAGTGTCTCATGGTGCAGGGGTGTCTGGTTAGTGTCTCATGGTGTGGGAGTGTCTGGCTAGTGGCTCATGGTGTGGGGGTGTCTGGTTAGTGGTTCATGATCTGAGGGTGTCTGGTTAGTGGCTGATGGTGCAGGAGTCTCTGGTTAGTGGCTGATATTGTGGGGGTGTCTGGTTAGTGGCTCATGATGTGGGGGTGTCTGGTTAGTGTCTCATGGTCTGCGAGTGTCTGCGTCATGACTGCTGGAGTGAGGTTGTCTGGCTAGTGGTTCATGGTGTGGGTGTGTCTGGGTAATAGCTAATGGTGTGGGAGTGGCAGGTTAGTGGCTCATGGTGAGGGGGTGTCTGGTTAACGGCTGATGGTGCATAGGTGTCTGGTTAGTGGCTCTTGGTGTGGGGGTGTCTGGTTAGTGGGCCATTTGTATGGGGTGTCTGGTTAGTGGGTCATGGTGTGGGGGTGTATGGTTAATGGCTTATGGTTCATGGTGTCTGGTCAGTAGCTCATGGCGTGGGGGTGTACGATTTGTGGCTCGTGGTGTGGGGGCGTCTGGTTTTGTGGCTGATGGTGTGGGGGTGTCTGGTTAGTACTCATCATCTGGGGGTGTTTGTTTAGTAATATCCGGTTAATGGCTCATGGTGCTGGGCTGTCCAGTTAGGGCCTCATGGTGTAGGGGTGTCTGGTTAGTTGCTCATCGTGAGTGGCTGATGGTGCAGGGATGTCTGGTTAGTAGCTCCTGGTGTGGTGGTGTCTGGTTAATAGCTCCTGGTGTGGTGGTGTCTGGTTAGTAGCTCCTGGTGTGGGGGTGTCTGGTTAGCGGCACATGGTGCTGGTGCACAGATTCTGTGGAGTCACAGAACTATACTTGGGGTCTCAGGACCTTAGTAGGCAGGGACTAAATCATCCTACCACCTGAATATCCATGAGCCCGGGATCGACTAGCTATAGTGTCTCACTTGCCCTCCTACTCACTCACAGAGGAAAAAGTGATTAGCACCCCAGAACACAACACTCCGTACCCTCTCAGGAATCGTGGTTGCAGGACACACCCTTTTGCTCTCAGACTCGTACTAGTCCACAATAAGATCTGACAGACACGAGAAAAGTTTAAAATGTTTATTTTAACTATCGTGCTCTAGTATGCAGTATACGCGCCACAATGAGCAAGAAAATGCCTAACGCAAATACGGTCAGCATAGTAAGCAGTCCATAAGTAATAAAAGGAGCGGTCATTATACAGAAGCAAAGTGATTATATATCAGAAGATCTCCGAGTGTTTGTAACGGACCCCGTACCTTAGCATACACGGATGAAAGTTCTACATCTCAGGTGCTGTCACAATCTCTTCTCTGCAAAGATCCCTCTCCTAGGGGCATACTATCAAGAAACGGCATTAAAATTATCGCTGCTTTAGCGGCAGAAAACTGCCGCTAAAGCGACCATAATTGGCTTGATAATATGCCCTTAAGAATTCTCATAGAAGACCATGGTCTGGTGTCAACATAGGCTTCAATTTGAATTTTCTGTTGATAATATGCCCCCAAGTATCTTGTACCTATTCTGTACATAGCTATATGACAAAAGTATGTGTTTCCAAACAACAGCTGAATTTCTGTGTTTTGTCTAGGTGCTAATCCAGTTGAGCAGGTTAAAGGAACAAACGTGCTCCTCGTATCCAGTTGTCAACAAGATCATGAAAGGACAACCTGTGGTGATTTCGATGAAACTGAGATCCAGAAGACGCTGCACAGTTGCACAGGGATCACTTCCTACCACTGGCCATAATGCTGGGTGCTACACAAGCCGCATACCCAAGGAACAGTCCTGGTTATGGGCCACTAAGGGACCCATCAACAGTTCAAAATCCGGGGCAGCGTGAAGTGGCGCAGCCAGGCAGACATCCAGGGCCTATTGAAAGGAGCACCAGATGCAATGGAACACAGGTTGCACACAGTTGAAGTAAGCATAGCGGAAGGTTAGCTAAAATTCGGCATGCAGAGCGTTTAAGGGCAGCATTTTCCAGAAAGTTGTACCATTTGCTCCCGGTACACTTGCAGCGATGCCTGTCCGGGCAGGTCCACAAACAGAGCGGCCATTGCCGCAAATTAAGATGAACATCAGCAGCAACCCACCGAATACGCTGGAAAAAATAGAATGTATACAAGCTGGGATTACTCCATAAATAGTTTGAAAAGATGTCAGAAGGCCAGAGACCACAAGTTTAAACATGTGTGCCAGCCCCATGGTAGCTGACGCATTAAATATTTGATGTATCAATTCCCTGAAATTTAGGGGGAGATTTGTGTTCAACAATGAATGTATTTCACTAGACGTTCTCGCCACCTGCAATTCGAAGGTCTTGCAAGCTGAAGTGAGAGCCACTACTTGTCAAAACAATAACGCTTTGAGTTGGCTTAGTTTATTGAAATCTGTTTTCAGAGTTGGAATGGAAGGCAACGACAAACTATCTACACTCCCTTGTGGACGGGGAAACAGGACGTTGTTGCAACAAGTAACTAACTGGGAAACAGATACCACATACGTGATTCCCACCCACAGAACGCAACAGGCCTGATTATTAAGTGCCTTTCGAAAGCAGTGTCAGAGTGGGAATAATTGCGGGAACAGGAGTCCCTTTCAAAACCAAGGCAGATTGGGGGCAGAAACATTACATGCACCGTGAATTTTTACTTGTTGGCACACAAGGGAATGACCGGCAGTGGAGTCACACCCTTCCCCTGTAAGAACAAGCATTGGCATAGCCAATAGGTCTCACCATTTGGACCTTATAAGTGATTGGACATGCAGCATATTATCCTGGATGCTGACCTGCCAGGGATTGAAGAGCTATACAATTACTACACACTGGGTGTGAAAGGAAGCGTGAATAGTTTTTGTGCATGAAAATAGTGCGGGGTGAGCGTGTGAAGAAACAGCAACGTTTACAGCTGCATGACTGTGGCACCAAGCACCTCTACCGCTCATTTAAGCAAACATGCCTCTGGCAATACTATCAGGGCAGAGCGGGTAGCTTTCCAGGATATTGACACACAACCCGTTTCACAAAAAGCAAGGCCCTAAACACACAGCCTTGCTTGTCTTAGCCAGGCACAAGTGGCATAACCAGACTCACTAAGAGCAGGGTACACACGCGCTGAATAACCAAACGTGGTCATGCTCACTGACCTGAGATGCTTCTACTCTGGGTTACAAAGAGAAAGAGGCGAGGGGCCGCAGGAGTTAACGATAGAAAACAAGGGCCAAGTGAAATACTTTTATAACAAGCTGTAGGCATTGGTGTTCTTGTGTCTGCAGCGAGCGCTCCCTCTGTTTCCTGGACAGATTTCACACACCGGCACAGTCCTGCCAGCTTTGTTCTCGGATCCTCTGGGTTTGGAACTAAGTTATTTGATCAGAACGTGGCTTCAGAATCAAGTTTCAAAACACGGCGAGCCTCGTGTATGGCAGATGACACTGCAGCAATAATTAACTAACCGTTAGCATATATAAAACCCTGTTGGACTTACCCGTTGAGTCAAAGCTCATCTCGCCTGTGCCAAGTGCATTCAGCACCCCTACCGCTTGGAAACTGGTACATTGGGAGACAGAGGGAGGAGGGAAACAGGGACACAAGGAGGAGTGGTGGGGGGCGGGGACATGGAGAGAAGGAGAATCTGCAGCTGCTGCCCTGCGTGCCGCTGCTCGCTCCCGCGGCAAAACACCATGGGAGTGAACCTTTTCAGAGGAAGCGAGACATGCACCCACCTTTAGCCATTTGCAGGCTACGATAGGAAAATGACACACGCAAAGGCCAACCCAATGCGTGACACTGAGTAAATACAAGAAGCCTCGGAGAGCAGTGCATGTGCGCTGCGTTAGGCTCGACCTAAAAACTTGTCTCTCAGCTCATTGACAACCAGATGTAAATGGCTGGGACCATAACTCATGTATGTAGCTGCTACCAAGGGGTTCATAGCTACCTACTGGAAAGTGTTTCATGCAGGCAGTGAACTGGAACATCGAGATGGGCAATGAGATAACCCTGTGTATTAACCATACTCCAGAATGAGTTTCAGTTATAGTGAAGGGAAGAAGCTATTCAAGTTTCTCTCTTTGTAGCATGGTGTAACTAGCATCTTTCGTAGCCATAGAAGAATTAAATGTACCATTTTGTATCATTCTATTTAGTTGGCCCTCAGTATAATTTGTTTAAGATTGCCAATTATCAAAGAGGGCCAAGGACGGAATAGCGGGAGTATTCAGTTCTTTAATCTTAGCCAACCCCAGACAAGTAGTCTGTTGGACCATGTCATTAAGAAAGATACTTTGCGTAGGTATCAGACATGCACGGAATAGAGATTCTGTACCTTGGACTTGCCAGGATTTTGCTCCCGGACTGATTTCAAGTCAATATTGTTCTTCTAGTAATCAAATCCTTTCAGGGCTAAATTATCAATTAACAGGGATGCATATATTAACTTGGTCTGAGTAAGCATATATTTTTTCGAAAGAGTGGGAACCATTTTAAAATAGTGTGATACTGGGTCTGAAAGGTTATAACCAGTGAAATAGGTGTACTTCATATGTTGTGTCTTGTAACTACCCTGAGGCGGAGTTGGTCAATGTTCCCATTGAGTATAGTTAAATTGGGGACCCTGTCCATTAGCTTTATGGAAACAATGGTGCCCATAATGTTGATGAGAGAACAAATCGGCATAGTTAGCAGGATTTAAATATAAATCCTCAGTGTCAAAGACAGCATAATATTGTAATTCAGAAAACATAGAATTTACAGCATCGATATCCCAATCATCAAATTGCAACCTGGGCACTATAACATCACGCATGGAAACACAGAATGCATGTGGTATCTGTAGGGTCTCCGCAGGATCGAATACTTTGAATGATACTTTATCCCACACAATTCCGTCAGTGACTGGGACCGCTGAAATGCTCACACGGGACTGGCCTCTTTTCATTTTATGCAAGGAAGAATGTAGGGCCACCACCCCGTCGACAAGTTCTGCAGCAGAACATTCTGGGAGGTAGTGGCCATTAATCAAAAGGAAAAAACTGTCACAAATCCAATCCACATGATTAAAAATACCATGGAAAACATGATCCAGATATAAATCCAAGATGGAACCAGATAAGTGTGTTTCAACCAGGAGATAAAAACACAAATCTGCGCAGGTGGTGGGGTTAAAAAAGAGGACAACCAAGAACTGTCTGAAGACAAATTATCTTGATCAATTTAGTAACCAGAGAAACTCAGCTGGAATAATGGAGGCTAGCATTATGGATGTAGACCTGAGGTTTGCACTTCCGAAGGTGCCTCGAAGGGTGGATCAGAATAGACGATTTCCACGTAGAGTGTGTAGACAGTAAAACAGACACCAGGTCAGCTGAAGACTTGACTTCCCCCTCCCGCAGGCAAGAGAATCAGTAGGAACAGAGCTCGCAGGCTGTAAAGGAACACGCCATCTTGGGACTCCCCAAGGCATACTATTTAGTATTGACAAAATGGTGTAACTTAACGTGTTCAACTGAAACAAAGAGATTTTCTTTGTATTCAGGAAGTGGAGGTAAAATCACAGTTCAGACCAAGCACTGGAACAGGAGGATGGTAGGGGGGACTGAATTTTTTCTTGATCGGCGGTTTTCACAAACCTGATCTCCAACGTTAGGAAACCAGCCAGAAACAGGAATCAGAGCTGCTGCATCAGAAGGCTGAGACGAAGGCCAAAGGGTTTTATCCAGAGCATCACAACACGTTTGTAGACCCTGTAAAGACAGCAGAAAGGTTGTGGCAGCCGCTACATCATCTAGACCATCAAGGTCTGGAAAAACATATTGATGCCAAAGAGCATTTTATACGGGGTCTGCCCACCCAGAGATCTTCATCGGAGGTTCTTTAGCGCACGTTGAACACCATAAAGATAAGTTATTCAGCCATGGCCTGTACCTAATACCTTGACTGTTAATGATTGTGTAAGGGTTCACGAACTCTCCATATATAGTTCAAGTGAAGTTTATTGATTAACAGCATATAATCACAGCATCCCCAGCTGAGCAGTGCTCACCCGCTGTTAAACCTTCAAATCGCCAAGCTTCTATCACTAGGTCATTGGTGACCTCATAACATTCTATGCTCAGCATACAAGTCCTTACATATCTTTCCCCTTATAATATTTAAACAGAAAACAAAAGTAATATACAGAACAGAATAAACATTTTGATAAAACACATTTACACTAATGATGATGAGGAACAAGAAATAGCGTGATAAACATAAGTGCATTAACCTTGGATCTTGCAGACATCACCCATACTCCTTGTGGCACCATTCTCCAAAACCACCACTCTACGCTTGACCTCTTTCACTCTGCACGGAGCAGAATACTTGCTCTCACCCTTACAAACAAATCCCCTTAACTTCACAACCACACAATCTCCAGGTTTTACACAACACCGCTTCACAGCCTTCTTCTCATTATAATACAGCATATTTTTCATTTGCGACCGTAGAACATTCCTTTGAATTTCTTCTCGATCGACCTCAACATTGGTTACAACTCCTTTCAGCCACACAGGACACTCTTTTACCCCAGGTTTCCTTCCTTTTAAGGATACAAAGGGAGAAACTCCAGTCACAGAATGAGTTGTCCTATGCGCCCACATCATCCTCCTCAATTCACTCTTCCATGGAAGACGATTAGCAAGGGATAGTTGGATGTTATCCATCACCAATCGGTTTACTCTTTCAATCAACCCGTTGGCTTGAGGACGGAAAAGAGCCACCCTCTCATGCACAATTCCCATTCCAGAGAGATAATCTTCCATCTCCAGAGATACAAATTGTACACCATTATCTGACACAATTTTCTTCGGTATTCCTTCCTCCACAAAAGCTTCTTCCAAGAACTCAATAGTATTTGAATTCTTTACTTCACCAACATCCTTAAACACAAACCACTTCGTATGGTAATGTACTAAGATTAAAATGAATCTGCTGTTCGATCCTAACTTAGTTACAGGTCCTAAAAAATCGATGGCTAACTTTTCTCAGGGCCTCTCTGGAAAAGTCATGATATCCAATGGAGGCTCCCTAACCACCTTGGTTTTATCACTATTTGCACATATCGAGCAATTCTTCACCTTTTCCTCAACATCCCGATCTACGCCAGGCCACCAGTATGATTGCCTGACTTTCCTTTTCACAATACCACGTCCCAAATGACCTTTGTGGACAATATTGAGAATCCTAGAGCGAATACCTTTGGGAGGGACAAACTGATTTCTTCTCATTAACTTTCCATCAACTATACTCAATTCTTCCTTGACTTTGAAGTACTCACGTAATTCAGCATTCATTTCACCATTTTCACTCCAACCGTGTACAACATTCGCCTCAACTTCATCCATTCCGACATCCTTTTCCCTCGCAGCCATCCACTCCGCAGCAATTATAGCCATCTCTCCACTAGCAAACATTCCAATTCTAGAAACTTCTGCAATGTCATCCTCAACGCCCACGTCTTCAGGCAATCTTGATAAAAAATCTGCCACCACATTCTTACTATCTTTCACAAACTCCACCTCAAAATTATAATCCATAACTGATAACAACCACCTAGAGATAAGCGGTGTAACATTTCCCTTCAGTCCTCTTCCACCTTTAAAAATGAATGTCAATAGTTTGTGATCCGTTCTTAATTTGAAAGGAATTCCCCACACATAAAACTTGAACCTGTTGATTCCCCAACAACAAAGCAAAGACTCACTTTCAATCACGGAATATGTGGTCTCTGCTCCTTGCAATCATCTAGACGCAAAACCGATTATGTTCTCAGTGCCATCTTTAACTTGTGTGAGCACCGCACCAATACCCAATTTGCTAGCATCTGTTGTGATACATGTCCGTGCCGTCACATCAAAATGTCCTAGTGTCAGAGCATGAGTAATACCCATTTTTATAAGCAAAATTGCCTCTTCTCATTCTGCACTCCATATAAACTCAACTCTTTTTTTTAACAATTTCCTCAAGGGCACCACAATTTCCGTGAATCCCTTTACAAATTTAGCACAATTCATCCTTAGTATGTGGTCTATTTGCCTTCTCAATTGCAGTCACAATGCTTTTCTTTGGAGTTATACCTTTTGGCACTAATTGTATGCCCTAGATAAGTCACTTCATCCTTTCTAATTTGACACTTTTCCTTTTTTACAGTCTTGCCATGTTTGCGCAACCTCAACATCACCTCATCAAACAATTTATCATGTTCAGAAAGATTTTTGCCAACAATAAGTATGTCATCTTGAAAATATAACATATGATTTATATCCCCAAATATGTTCTTCATTATCCTCTGAAAAACTTTGGATGCCGAGGTTAGGCCAAATGGCATTCTCTTGTAACGAAATGCACCTAAGGGCATTACAAAAGATGTCAAATGCATTGATTGTGCATGCAAGTCCACCTGGTGATAAGCGGATGACATATCAAGGAAACTGAATACAACTCCTCCACCATCCATTGTCAACATTTCGGATATATTAGGAAGTGGTTGTCTATCCACCTAAATGGATTTGTTCAAATCATGGAGGTCAATACAGAAACAAATCTTTCCACAATTGGCACCAACCACTCAGAAGTTTCGATGGGTTCGATAATTTGTTGTTCTAATAGCTTATCCAACTCTACTTTTAAGAGATCCCTCATGATATTATTAACATTCCTCACTTTATGTACCACAGGTTTCACTCCTTCTTTCAATATGATCTTGTGTGAGAAACCCTTCAATAACCCCAACTTATCAGAAAATACATCAGGGTACTTTTCAATGAGGTTATCACGATTGGTAACACTCACTTCTTTCACTTCATCACGATCGGCTAACATTACGGGTTCAGAGGCATTAGGATTGATGATTATGCCTAAATCACGCTGATGATGCCATCCCAGTAAATTTGAACCATAGTCAGTAATGTACACCCTACCATACACCTCCATACCCTTGAAGTTGATAGTTAACCATTTAATTCCCAGAATCTCAATCTTCCTTCCAGCATATCCTACGGCTTTATATCCAATTTAAGCAAGGAATTGACATTCCAGTTGCTCTCAAACATTTCTTTTGATAACAAGCTGAATAAACTTCCAGAGTCTGCTAAGACTCGTACAGACTTCCCTTCAAGGAGTACTTGACAATGGGGTTTCTCTAATTTGTCAGTGCTCTCAACTTTCACGCCACACTGTCCAGGACTTCTCATGTCCTTTTCACCTTGCACTTCACCATCCACCATGGAAATAATTTATACTGTTGAAATTAATTCTCAAACATCATCACATGAATCATCCAACTGTTGTTCAACCTGTTGAACTTGTCTGGAGTTTGCAAACTCTATCTTTGTCCTACACATCTTTGCGAGATGAACTCTCTTCCCACACTTCCTACAAATTGCACTTCTTGCAGTACATCTTGTACTGGATGCAATATGCCCCGGAGCACCACAACGAAAACATCTTATCTCTCTCCAATCTCCACTCGTTTGTTTAACTTGAATTTCAGTTTTGGGCTTTCCTTCGGTTGTCTCTTTCACTTCACATTTCCCTTTACCATGTACCTCCCCCACTTCAGCAATAAGGGCCTCTTTTTTTCAGCACTTAGACTGTCCATTTCTTTTAACCATATTGTGGTGTGCTCCATCCCTTTCTCAATTTTGACAGTTTCATCTAAATTAGGATCTTTCATTAACAATCTCTCTTTAATCCTTTTGTTATTAGTGCACCTGACTATTTGATCCCTGATCAAGGAATCAGTTAGTTGCTCAAAACGACATGACAATGCCAAACCCCTTAAGATAGCGACATAAGATGCTATGTCTTCAGCTTGCTTTTGTACTCTAGAGAAGAACATATGTTGCTCTAATACTAAATTCGTTTTAGGAGTGAATTGAATATCATGCATTTGTATAGACATATCATATACGTTGTTTGGTTGTCCATCACCCATACCCAAAGATACTTCACAGAAGTCTTCATATATCCTCCTCCCTTCAATCCCAAGATGATGAAGTAAAATTGCATGTCCCCTGAGGAGTCCATAACGATCACTACCAATAGCCAACATATAAGTTACAAAACGTTTCTTCCACTGTTTCCATGGTACAGGCGGGTCCCCAGGTGATGACGAGAAAGGTGGAGGTGAAGACATGGACTGATCTCTCATGTTGAAATTTAACCAACACAATACACCAAAATAATAATTTAAAATAATAATCAATATAACAAACTAACATAAAAAGTTAAAACAAGAAATCCAAACTCTTTATATTCCTTGTATAGTACTTTATGCTCTGACACAGCTTCACTTTCTTGAAGTCCTCTCTTTTTTATCCTTTTTTTCCTATTGTGCAGGAGCAAGGCCCTTTCCTCTAATCCCCTCTGCTGCCTTGAAGACGTCACTGAAATGCGGAAAGAAACCAAGGAAGCAACATAGCGAGGGGTGTCACCAGATCACAACAGAAATGGTGAGTACATCACTTTCCTTGTATTTATTTAAACTTCACACGTGCCAATATGCACATAGGCAGTAAATTCAGGAGGTGAGACTCACGGGCGCCGATATACGCGTCGGTCACAGAGCAATACACACGTTGGAGCTCACGCTGACACACACGCTGGAGCTCACGTTAGCGTTTGACTCAGCTGGTAGGGCTCACGCTGACACACGCTGACACACGCTGACACACGCTGACACACGCGCTGTTGCTCGCGCTGGTTAACGGCATTTGTAAATAAGTTTGGGATAATATTTGGCATAATATTTGGCAATATTTGGCATTGTTGCGTTCGGTGGCACACAGGCTCTTTAAGATAATAGAAACTCCACGAGGTTTAACCAATTTATCAGCCACTTAATATTGAGCCCAATCAGTTAAAAATCCATTAAAATGGGCAATTTGTAGTAAATGTTGCTCATCAGTTTTCCAAATCCTTTCTTTCATTGATGGAAGGTATCCCACATTTATAAAATGATAAATTCAGGGTAAAGTCACTTGCCTGCATTTCAGTCAATGTATATTTCCAGGAGTGAGGATGCTGACGGTCTGTCCCCTGCACAGCTGCTTTAACTTCTTCTTCTTCTTCAACTCATCGCCGGTATAAGGGTTCAAAAACCCTCCATATATAGTTCAAGTGAAGTTTATTGATTAACAGCATATAATCACAGCATACCCAGCTGAGCAGTGCTCACCAGCTGTTAAACCTTCAAATCGCCAAGCTTCTATCACTAGGTCATTAGTGACCTCATAACATTCTATGCTCAGCATACAAGTCCTTACAGATTGCTTTAAGTCACGGTTCATCCGCTCCACAACAGAATTGCCCAAGGGTCTATTTGGAGACAAGTAGTGCACCTGCACTTCCATTAACGTCATTGAGTCACGGTATGCCTTAGAGGTGAAAGCCAGACCCTGGTCTTAATGGAAAGTACCACAGGCATATGTTCTGGAGAAGACATTCAAATCTTTTATAACAGTTCGAGCGTCAGCAGAGCCCTGTGGCCAGACCCAGAGGAACCTAGTGCAAGAATCAGCTGCAACTAAAAGATATTTGAAAGCATTATAGGATATAAGGGGACAGCAATGATCAAGATAAATGTAGCCAAAAGGGTGATTGGAAATAAAAAGATGTGTCTGAGGTGGTCGCAACACAGTAGAACTTTTTAAAATTTGTTTCCAAACGTCACAACAAAGGACATATTGGCAAGTCTGCTGGTATAAACCACGCCACCAATAACGTTGCTGTAAAAGAGAAACAGTGGCAGCGACTCCTGCATGTGCAGAAGCGATACCTTCATGAGCGCCCACTATCAAAGATTGTCTGCGGTCAAGGTTGGGAATCAGATGATCACCAACCCCAGGAATGGACACAAAAGGAACTTTGTCAGTAGTTAACTGGTAAGTATATTTAGACGGGAATCCCCGAGGAAAGGGAGTACCATCACGAGTTGCGTCAAGGGCCGCCAAGATGTCATCATCAATTTTAGTGATAGAACGTGTAACTGCGGCTACTTTAACTGTGGCTACTGCAGTTTTGGCTGCCTCATCAGACATCGAATTGGCAACATCGTACAACATGTGTAAGTGGCATGAGTTCTTTAAGTGCGGCCACTTAAACCTAAAGTGTTTTATGTTTTATCGTACTAACTTTAGAATCCCGAAAATCATTTTGTTTCCAAAAAAACAAATTGTCATTGAAGGACTGAACACAATAAATAGAATCACACACAACAAGGGTAGATAATTTAGGATCAGCATATTTGAGAGCTACAAGGAGAGCCCTCAATTCGGCCAGATGGGCCGTGCAGTCCCCAAGAGACTGTGTATGAACCAAGGAAGAGTGGAAAACTCCCTCCTTCATTGAACCTATGACAATAGCGCAAGCTGCAGCATAAGCCTGTTTAGAAACAATGGCCGGTTGTGCCGAACCATCAGTGTAAATGATACATTTGTACTGAACAAGGGGAAGAACAGAAGAAGGCTGAGGGTGAACGTGCTCCTACTGAAGAAACTCTTGTGTTTGCAAGAAAGGGTCAAAAACAAATCTGACATCAATGGATGTTAAGGACGTAGCCTATTGATTCCAACAAGGATGCAGAGCTCTAGAATTAGGAACATTAGCTTTCGTGACTGCCTCTAAAGCTGGCACAGGCAAAATGACAAAAATCTGTATACCTTGAGCAAGAGGGCATTCTTTAGGAATGGCCATCTACACAGCAGTCAGTATTTTTTTCAGTAGAGGAGAAACACAGTTCTACAGGAGTATACAGATGCGATTTATAAGCAATTGGAACATTGTCACCCTCATTAAATGTCACACAAGTGAAGCCAATCGCACCAGGCAAAATACGGATGACCAAATTGGTAGTATTCAATCTAGTCTGTAAGTATTGTGTAGCAAATAAATCTGATGGTAAGTCGCGCAGCACCGCATTGTGTTCCAGAAGCCAGAAAGAAGCAGAAAAGGATGGGTGTATCAAAGCATAAAGAGGTTTCATACGCTGACCACAGTCAGGAATATAAGTCCTGCAAAAGTTCAGAAAACCAAGCAGAGACTGGAGTTTCTTATGGGTAGAAGGAGGTTGCAATTGTACACATTTCTCAAAAAATGGGGTGCCAGCCCCCTACCTTAATTTGTCAAGGATGGCCAGAAAGAAAATATGCGACTTTGCAAAATTCAACTTGCAGCCAAGAGCAGCGAATCGCGTGATGATGCGATCCACTCTCATGAGATGGGATTTAAGTCATCATCTGTCAGGTATATGTCATCAATATAAGAAAAAGTGTCAGGATCAATATCATGCAAAAGGGGCACAATACGTGCTGTTGCTTTGGCATTTTGAAATCTCTCCAACGGTTTCTCCCAATGCTTCCCATCTATGCTAGGAAAATGGTTATTCAAGCTCTGATAACCTCCCGCATAGATTATGCCAACGCTCTTTATGTCGGTCTGCCCTCCCACCTGCTTAAGAAACCGCAGGTGATTCAGAATGCCACGGCCAGACTTCTGCTCAATCTTTCCAAGCGGGCTAGTGCCAGATCTCATCTTCACATTCTGCACTGGCTCCCAGTGGGTGCGAGGGTGAAGTACAAGGCCCTTGTGAGGGTGCACTCTGCGTCGTATGGCCATGGCCCGGCCTACCTTCAATCCAGATTTGGTTTCTACTCCCCTGCCAGGCAGCTTTATTCTTCTAACAAGCTACTGGTGATTGGCCCTAGGGCCTGCAAACCGAGGTCTGGTGGTAGCTCCCTGTCCCATCTGGGTGCTATGGCTTGGAATCAACTTCCGGTGGTGCTTTGTGCTGTCCGTTCCTCAAGTATTTTCAGGAAGAAGCTGAAGACATTTGTGGTATTGTTCTCTGTTTTGTATTAGTTGTATTAGACAAGTGTTTGTTCAAAAAAAGGAAAAACTCAATGTAGTATTGTCTCTTTAACTGGTCATTCTCTCGTAGAACACTGCTTTGCTGGTGTTCCAGAGAGTGGTGGTTTATTAGTCGCCTGAAGCCGCTGTGGGTAGATGTTACTTTATCCTAATGAAGAGCATTTCTTCTAATCACTGTGTCTGCCACTCACTTCACGTAAAACGACATGAATAAGGGTACTAACGGTACCTGCTAGTAACCCTCCGAGTCCTGAAGCTTCTCCGTAGAGACTCAACAGGGGCCAACTCATCTTCAACATTACCATAAGAAACCCCGCGAGGCTCACTGGGGAACGTGGACGGAAGTGAACATTCCAAAACAAGTTTGACAGCACTATCAAAATTTAAAGATTTCCACCTCGACTCAGCTTGTACAGGAACTTTGACAAGTTTAGCAACATTCCATCAATTACAACCTTGGACCCTAACAATGAATCAGTACGTCATCCTGAAAACTGAAACATTTGAGATCCCTTTAGCAATTCAGACATCAGTCTCTGGAAGACAGAAGCTGCAGAAGCCAAAGGCATGGGGCAGTACTGGAATGTCCCTAAAGGGGAAACAAATGCAGTAAGATGACGTGACTCCTGGCCCAACTCTACCTGATGGTAGGCAGACGCTAAATCAAGTTTCGTGAAGAACTTGGCCCCAGAGATAGAAGAAAGCATTTCACTAATCCTGGGCAGGGGATGTGAATCCACCCAAATGTCTTTGTTGAGAGCTCTTAGATCAACATAAACCCTCAACTCATCATTTTTTAGGTCTCGCCTGACCCAGCGCATGCGCTGGTCTGGCGAGACTTATTGAGAGGGCTCCAAAAAGTGCTACCAGGCCAGCCTAGAGCTACAGTGCATGTGAGCGGGCGCGCGCGCGCCGCGCTTTACCGCGATTACCTTCACTTTCGTGATCGATATCACTTTCACTTTCGCGGCCGCAGGGCCCCTTGGCATAGCCAATAGGTCTCGCTTTTGGGACCTTATAAGTATTTAGTTATGCAACTGTTGCATGGCTAAACACTTATAAGGTCCCAAAGGCGAGACCTATTGGCTATGCCAATGCTTGTTTTTCTTGGCAACAACCAAGGGAGAAAGCCACAATGAGGACTCTACGGCTCAATTATTCCTTTCTCCAGTAAACCTTCCAACTCCTTTTGCAGATCACTTTGTACACTGAAAGGGACCCCCCTCAACTTATGTTTTACAGGTATAGCATTAGCCTTTGTCTTTATCTTGTGTTGGAACCCCACAATTTTCCCAAATTTACCTGAAAAAATCCTGGGAAACTCATTCAACAGACGTTCAATATCATTAGTATCTCTAATTACAGAGACCTGTTCTTACGTACTAGGATGCAGAATCATACCAAAAAGCCCTTGGTGGAACCAACCCAATATGTTCAACAATTTAACCGCAACATACATTTTTCCACAAATGTGTCTCCCTTTAAAGACCATTGATTCTTCAAAGAAACCCTGGAGGTCGATCTTTCTGCCCTCATATAAAATCTGAGATCTGTCAGGTGGAAACAATGTATGCCAGAGCCAGTTCTGTTGGAAAAGCTCTTGTGTAATCACAGTGATCCTGGCCCCTGAATCCACCAAAAGGTAAAGCTGTCTATCCTCCACCTGAATGTGAACATATGGGTCAATGCACTCATCTTGCTCAACCCTGACCAGGTTGTCATCACCCACTACCAAAATCATATCCTGGACTTGTCAATAAATTCTCCACATCGCTTTCTCAATCATCAGCCACAACCGATACTCTGGTACTGTTGCGTCTGGTACTTTGAAACACTTTGGCACAGTGCCCAGATTTCCCACACAACCTAGATAGTGCATTTCTAGCCAGACAAACTCGACCCCCCCTTTTGGTGAGGAGGATAGCCACACCTAACGCACATGTTAGATTGTTTAAAAAAGAGTTCTGCTGCATCAGGTTGGGCGGAGAAGAAAGTGAGGAAGAAGATGCTTTGGACCCCTTCTCCTTGTCAACTTTAGAGTGAACTGTGTTGACATGTATGGCAGATTGATCCTCAAGTTCTCCAGCAAATTTGATAGCTGTCTCAATTCTCTTTGCAATCCTAATAGTTTCAGTTAGAGAAGGGTTGCCTAAAGAAAGCTACATCTGCTTGATGGACTTGTAGGTGCAGTGGCAAATTAACTGATCACAAATAAGCTGCTCAGTAAAGTTCTCAAACAGAAAATTTCCGCAGCTAGCTTGCACAGAGAAGAGATGTACATATTGACATCCTCCGTTGGCTTTTGTTCTCTTTTGAAAAACTTGTGCCTCAACACCACGAGACTAGGAGCAACATCACATCTTTGAACTAGCTTCTTCACAGCTTCTTCATAGACATCCAAATAAACCTCCTCCTCAACTTCAACATCAGACAGATGTTTAAACATGGATCTGCCTTCAAAACCCAAAGAGTGCAAAAGTAGTCACTGTTTCCTCTTGGGTCTGAATCTTGGAGCCCCAATAGCCAGGTAGGTTTCAAAGGCATCATGCCAATGCCTCCATATTATAGGTGGTTCTCCTGGTGTCTCAAAAAAAGGTGGTGGAGGCTTAACAGACTGCATAATATATACTGGTGTACAACACACTGTGAGAATGGAGAGAAAAAAAACAGCACTCAACCACATGCAGGTACCTTCAGCGGCTCACAGCGTTGGGATACTCCAACAGGACAAGTAGAAACAGTGGACCTGCGACGACGATAGGACCCATAAACCCTACCGGTGAGTGCGCGCCGTCCAGAATGTGCTTTGCACAACGTGTTCTCTGCTCGGGAGTACACCTGTCCAGCTCGTCACCACGTGAAGTGTGTGGCAGACACAGTGATTAGAAGAAATGCTCTTTATTAGGATACAGTAACAAGTACCCCCAGCGGCTTCAGGTGACTAATACAGTCAAACCGCCACCTTATGGAACACCAGCAAAAGCAGTGTTCTATGAGAGAACGACCAGTTAAAGAGACCATACTACAACATTCCTCTTCAGATAAGCTTGTCAGTAGCGGTCAGTCTACCCCTTAGGCACGCGCCTGGACACTCCTTGGAGTAGCTCCGTGCGGTATAAATACAGCTGACATAACATAACAAAAACCCCAGGGGTATTCTCATACCCCATGGGCAGACTCCTGTTTCGCCTTTGAAAACCGAGGGCACTGAGCGCGGACAAATACCGGCTCTCGGAGCCAGGTTGTGACTGAAAAATCCATTAGAAATATCAAGTGTAGTTTTAAATCTTTTACGCAGGATATTATTGACTACAGCCGTACTATGCGTGTTTTGCACTGCATAAGTATGAGTATGACTTCAAATGGCTATATGATCCAAAACTATGCGATAGGAACAATCAGGTTTCAAGATAGGAAAAAGATGATTATTCATGGCTGAGACACAGGGTTCAGTCACACCCTGATATTTTGATTGAGTAAGAATCACTTTTACGGACGCTTTAGCATCACGTTTAATTGAATAATGAGGCTGCGGCTGAGGAGTAGCACGTATTGGAACAACATGCAAAGGAGAATCCTTATCCCTACCGAGCGGCTTGGTTGCGGAATAAGGCGGGGGCCAAGCAAGAGCCCATTCATAAGCATAAGCATGCTTAGTCTCATCAGGGACGAATTGTGAAAAGAAAGGTGTGATCACATCCTCGCCTCGAGGACACGCTAAAACAAACGGGGGAGGCCAGGCAACCTCCGTGAACAACATATCATAAGAAGAAGTCAAGTTGTCCGAAAATATAGCATTAATGGTACGCTTAATGTCACCTTCAATTTAAAAGTCTACATGATAAAATCTATCAGGTGGAGCAATGCGGGTGTCCGCGGTTTCAACAGTTGCTTTCACATCCAGAAACGGGTGGAGTGCCTGGCGTACTACGGTAACTTCCGCCATGCTGTCGAGGAGAGTCACCGCTCAGGTCTTCTCCAGGAGGAGGGCTCTCACCGTCTGGGGCATATTTCGCTGTTAAAGCAGCAAACTTTTCTTCTGGAAAAGGGCTCTATGAGGAGGTGTTTTCTCTCTCTTAACTTTCACGTCAAAAGAGTGATGCAGGTCCTGCTAGTGTTGCGCAGACTTACCCTGTCTGCGGTCTTACCGTCCTCCTCGGTCGTACTGTTGATCAGACGATTCCTGAAAGGAATGAGTAGAACGACGATCAGAAACCTGAAACATCTCAGGAGCTTTAATGTAAGCGATCACGTAAATCATATCTACGTTTGAAGTGCCCGGTGGTGGTGATCCACCACGAGACCCAGGCTTCTGATGCTGCTTAGATTTGTCGAATGTAATTTTTGGAAAAACAGTATGACTCTCCTTTTCAGGAGAGGGCTTACCCTGAGATTGGGTAGACAGTCTGACCCCCAAATTATTAAGGGATGCATAAACATTAGCAATAATAATCAGCAACTCACATTCCCTGTCAACGTCAGCCACAGCTGAAAGACGTTGACCTCACCTTTAACATTAGAAAGAATGATTTCGAAGACAAGGAGAAAAATATCAATTCGCTTCATCCCCAAATTTAGGGCAGGACCTGCCACATCTTTGTTCTGTACTTGTTTGAGAACGCTAAGAAGAAGCTCATCAAGGGGGTGCATTAGCAATGTGTATACACTGAGGCGAACACCATCCCCCAAGTTTTGCAGTGGGCCAAGTGTGGAATCAGACCACAAGGCAAACACATTGTAAAGATCCTATGTTTCTACAGAGGCTTCGTAAGGGGATAACTGCACCAAGCAGCCACGAGAGAACTGGTGAAATTATATAGGTCTCGGTCTGCTCATTTCAGCCTAGTGATAATTTTAACCCTTTTATTGTGATTCTCTGTTTTTAAACAAAACCTATTAAATTGTATTTTACCTGCTTCGCTGCTACTCGCACTTGCACTTTTCTGTTCCTGATCACGCCCACACCTCGGTCCACCACGGGGTTTCCCCGATTGATGTGGAGGGTGCTGGCGTGTTTGACCTCTTGCCTCTCTGGTTGGTGGGGGCTTGTGGGGGTGGAGCTTGGACGGTCAGTGACCCAGAGTCTGCTGCCTATTTAAACCCAATGCTTTCCTTCTCGTGCAGCAGGCGCGCCGAAGGCGCACTAAAGGCATGCCCGTCTGCGCCCGACCAGGACCAGCGGCCACGACCCCTGGTCCAAACTGGACGGACAGACTTGTTTTTTCAGCAAGCCAATTAATGGCTTATCGCTCTCCCCCTCTCCACGACTGCGCCCTCTTACAACTAGAAGTTAGGGAGGGAAAAAGCCTCTGCTGTGGCTTCTCTTTTGATACAACCCAGAGACTCTCAACCACTCCAAAGGGTAACATAAATAATACCTATGCTGACGCCCAAACCACAAAGGAATTCTCTTTCCTCAGCACAAATTTCCGCTCTCTCCCGAAGCATAAGGGCGACATTTTTGATCTTCTGATCAACGACTAACCAGACGCCTTATTCCTGACGGAGACATGGCTGCATGAGAGCTCAGGCCCTGATGTTGCTGTCGCTTTGCCGCCTAACTACGCTATAGTTAGGAAGGATAGGGTCCCAAAATTAGCGGGGGTATAGCCAAAAAGGATTTTCAGTGTAAATTCGAGCCTCTAACATTCACAAACTGTGAAGCAGCATTATTCAAACTGGCCCTGACCCCGAAATTCACTCTCGCTGGAATACTGCTATACCGCCCCCTGGGCCTTCTGCTCCCTGGGCCTCATCCTTTCCCAGCCTAATAACCCCTCTGCTTATGAGCACGGCCAATTTCTCAATTCTGGGTGATTTTAACATACACCTGGATGACCCAACAAGCAAAATCAGCACAAATCTTGTTTCTGATTTCGCAGCCATAAACATAAACCTTCACCACTCTGGCCCCACGCACGAGGCAGGCCACTTACTGGATCCTATTTTTTTCCAGCTTATCCTGCATTCACTACTCCCCTGCGCTTCCATTATGCTGGTCTGACCATTTTATAACCAGGTTCAGTCTTGTACCCCCTGCTAACTCTATGTCCACTATTCCTACTCTAAGGCCATTAACAAGAGACTGAGAAAAGCTCAACATGACTGTCTTAAACAACATCTTGTGCTCCATAATAGCCATCTCCAAACAAAGGGTGAATATGTTCTCTGACACTGTGCAAAAATGGCTTCTCAATGCCATAGACACCTGTCTTCCTCTTTCTAAAAAAAGGGTCAACAATCACAACCCCCCAGCGCCCTGGTTTACGGACACTCTAAAAACAGAGAAAGCCAAGTGCAAAGCGCTGGAACGAAAATGCGAAAATGGAGAAGGGATTACACTCTTGAATCCAAAAATATTTATAAAAAGGCCCAAAAATTATATCACAACCTCTGCAAATGTGACCGTGCTGAGTATGTCTCAACAACCATCTCTGATGCTCCGAACTGCTCCAAAACACTTTTTGGTATGGTTAAGGAGCTCGCTGGTTCTGCTACCTTATCTAGCCCCCCCCCCCCACCACTCAATAAATGTCAATGTGAGGCCCTCGCTTCCTTCTTCGTCCAGAAAGTCGAGAAAATCTACTTGGATATTGTGAGCTCACGGTGTGACAACCCCCCTCCTTTGCAATCTGCTAACTCCCTCCAACCAGCATCTGCACCACATATAGCGGACTACACCCACCCTGACCAGGACAAAGTGCTTTGTGCTCCCTCAAACAACCTGGACACCTGGCCCCTACTCAAAGCAGCCTCCCTCAAAAATCTCCTAGATAGTGTTAAATCTGGATCACCTAAGGACCCTCTACCTATTTCTGTGCTCAAGCAGCTTGAGCCACCACCCCTGCTTGCTATTATGGACCTTTTAAATGCTTCCCTACTTGAAGCCACAGTTACACCTGACTCGAAGCATGCCATGGTGATCCATCTCTTAAAAATGTCCAACACCGACCCCGACTTACCCTCCAACTATAGGCCTATCTCTCTGCTGCCGGCCTTCTCAAAAATCTTGGAGAAACACATCCACTCTCAGCTCTCTAATTTTGTCGAAACCAATAAACTTTTCCACCCATCACAATCTGGCTTCAGAGCTGGTTTCTCCACAGAAACAACATTACTGGGGGTAACGGAAAGTCTGCGTCGCCATCTGGATGCTGGAGATACTGCCACCCTCATTTTGCTGGACCTAAGCGCAGCATTCGACACGGTATCCCACACAATACTAGTAAAAACGTTAAGATCGCTAGGTATCTGCGGCTCAGCCTTAAATTGGCTTATTTCTTTCCTGGCTAATCGCACTTTCCAAATCTTTTCCCCAAAAGCCAGCTCTGACATCCATCTTTCACCCTATGGGGTGCCTCAGGGCTCCATCCTTAGCCCCCTACTTTGTACCTCATATGTCAGACCTCTAGCCGATATCCCGGAAGATGCAGGGTTTTCTCTGTTCTCCTACGCAGATGACTCCCAGATTATCTTTTCTCTCTCCGTGGAAAGTACGGCTGGGTCATCCCCCCTTCAGCTTGGCTTGGGTAAAATTGCATCAGGGATGCAGACAAATTACCTAAAATTTAACGGAGAGAAAACCGAGGTCCTGATCCTTGGTAAAAACAAAGATCTCTGGGGACCATAACATTGGCCCGGTGAGATGGGAGCACTTCCTCGGCCCTCCAGTCAAGTCCGCAATTTAGGTGCAATCATCGATGACTCGCTTACTATGCACCATCAGGCAGTCAGGGTAACCGATACTTGTTTTACCATCTTGAAGTGGCTTAAAAAGATCATCTGGATGCTGCCTGAGTCTACCCAGAGAACCGTAGTCCAGGCTCTTATCACCTCAAGACTGGACTATGGCAACGTTCTTTATCTCGGATCCAACAAGGTGGTGACTCGCAGGCTGCAGATGGTGCAGAACTCTGCGGCAAGACTACTTTGCAGGGTTCCCAGAGCTATCTCTGTTTCCGGTCACCTGCGGGACTTGCATTGGCTCAGGGTGGAGAACCGAATCAAGTTCAAAGCCCTGAGCTGCATGTTCAAAATCAAAATAGGCGCTGCCCCTCAGTATCTGCAGTCTCTGGTCAGCCCCTATGTGCCTTCCCGTTGCCTTCGCTCATCCACTCAAGGGAACTTCTCTGTACCCAGAATCAAACTGTCTCGGATGGGAGGTAGATCGTTTGCATACCTTGGTCCCTCACTATGGGATTCACTTCCCTCGGCTATCCGGAACGAAATTGTATATGCCCTTTTTCGCAAATCCCTGAAGACCTGGCTGTTTAACCAGTAATCTTACAAAGCTGCTATACATTCTTTTGATCTGCTCCGGCGCATGTAAACCCTTTTTGGGTAGCTGCCGTGCCTTGCAAATTTAATAAATGAATAAATTATTAAATAAACTGAGCAATATTCTGAGCAATCCAAAAGTGAAAATCTGCACGATTTTGGAGACATTTGCCCATAACAGAGTTAATAATAACAGGGCTAATAACAAGACCTCCACTTTGAGGAGCCTGCAAAGTGTTGTGTGACATGTCGATGTTTAGGTTTTGTCTGCACCAAAACACACCACACAAATCCCCTTCCTGCTGTATTTGTCATAGTATTACACCACACAAAGCCCCTTTCTGTGGTATTTGTCATGGGATTACACCACACAAAGCCCCTTCCTGCACTATTTGTCATGGGATTACACCACACAAAGCCTCTACCTGCAGTATTTGTCATGGAATTACACCACACAAAGCCCCATAGTGCAGTATTTGTCATCTGATTATACCACACAAAGCCTCTTCCTGCAGTATTTGTCATCTGATTGTACCACACAAAGCCCCTTCCTGCAGTATTTGTCATTGGATTACACCACACAAATCCCCTTCCTGCAGTATTTGTTATGGGATTACATCATAAAGCACCTTCCTGCAGGATTTGTCATTGGACTACATCACACAAAGCCCCTTCCTGCAGTATTGATCATGGGATTACACCATACAAAGACCCTTCCTGCAGTATTTGTCATTGGATTACACCACTCAAAGCCCATTCCTGCAGTATTTGTCATTTGATTGTACCACACAAAGCCCCTTCCTGCAGTTTTTGTCATCTGATTATGACACGCAAGGCCCCTTCCTGCAGTATTTGTCACTGGATTACACCACACAAATCCCCTTCCTGCAGTATTTGTCATGGGATTACACCACACAAAAGCCCCTTCCTGCAGTATTTGTCACTGGATTACAACACGCAAGGCCCCTTCCTGCAGTATTTGTCACTGGATTACACCACGCAAGGCCCCTTCCTGCAGTATTTGTCACTGGATTACACCACGCAAAACCCCTTCCTGCAGTATTTGTCACTGGATTACACCACACAAAGTCCCTTCCTGCAGTATTTGTCATTGGATTACACCACACAAAGTCCCTTCCTGCAGTATTTGTCATGAGATTACACCACAAAAATCCCCTTCCTGCAGTATTTGTCACTGGATTACACCACGCAAGGCCCCTTCCTGCAGTATTTGTCATGAGATTACACCACAAAAATCCCCTTCCTGCAGTATTTGTCACTGGATTACACCACGCAAGGCCCCTTCCTGCAGTATTTGTCACTGGATTACACCATGCAAAACCCCTTCCTGCAGTATTTGTCACTGGATTACACCACACAAAGCCCCTTCCTGTAGTATTTGTCATGGGATTACATCATGCAAACCCCTTCCTGCAGTATTTGTCATTGGATTACACCACACAAAGTCCCTTCCTGCAGTATTTGTCATTGGATTACACCACACAAAGTCCCTTCCTGCAGTATTTGTCATGGGATTACACCACACAAATCCCCTTCCTGCAGTATTTGTTATGGGATTACACCACACAAAAGCCCCTTCCTGCAGTATTTGTCATCTGATTATGACACACAAAACCCCTTCCTGTTGTATTTGTCACTGGATTACACCACACAAATCCCCTTCCTGCAGTATTTGTCACTGGATTACACCACACAAAGCCCCTTCCTGAAGTATTTGTCACTGGATTACACCACACAAAGCCCCTTCCTGCAGTATTTGTCACAGGATTACACCACGCAAAGCCCCTTCCTGCAGCATTTGTCACTCGATTACACCCCGCAAAACCCGTTCCTGCAGTATTTGTCACTAGATTACACGACACAAAACCCCTTCCTGCAGTATTTGTTACTGGATCACACCACACAAAACCCCTTCCTGCAGTATTTGTCACTGGATTACACCACACAATGCTCCTTCCTGTAGTATTTGTCATGGGATTACATCACGCAAAGCTCTTCCTGCAGTATTTGTCATTGGTTTACACCACACAAAGTCCCTTCCTGCAGTATTTGTCATGGGATTACACCACACAAAGCCTCTTCCTGCAGTATTTGTTATGGGATTACACCACACAAAGTCCCTTCCTGCAGTATTTGTCATGGGATTACACCACACAAAGCCTCTTCCTGCAGTATTTGTTATGGGATTACACCACACAAATCCCCTTCTTGCAGTATTTGTCATTAGATTACACCACGCAAAGCCCCTTCCTGTAGTATTTGTCACTGGATTACACCACGCGAAACCCCTTCCTGTAGTATTTGTCATGCGATTACACCACACAAAGACCCTTCCTGCAGTATTTGTCACTGGATTACACCACGCAAAGCCCCTTCCTGTAGTATTTGTCATGCGATTACACCACACAAAGTCCCTTCCTGCAGTATTTTTCATTAGATTATACCACACAACGTCCCTTCCTGCAGTATTTGTCATGGGATTACACCACACCAAGCCTCTTCCTGCAGTATTTGTCATTGGTTTACACCACACAAAGTCCCTTCCTGCAGTATTTGTCATGGGATTACACCACACAAAGCCTCTACCTGCAGTATTTGTCATGGGATTACACCACACCAAGCCTCTTCCTGCAGTATTTATTATGGGATTACACAACACAAGCCCCTTCCTGCAGTATTTGTCATTGGATTACACCATTGGCACAGGGTCTGGGTTAACAATGTTTGTCTCAGTTAAGAGCAATCAAACTTCATGGGTCTGTAAACGAGAAGATATAGTGGCATGTTTACAAGGAGCGGCGGCGCAATCCGTGCTCCACACTGCTCCATATTCACAAACTGACGCACTGGGACCAATACATCCCTTTGTGGAGTCCTGCGCCAGGTAGAATGTATGCGGGGCAGGCGTTACTACGTTAAAAGCCACATAGAACTGACGCAGTGAAATGTACAACTTTTCACCGCATCACTCTACGACTTGACTGCGTCACAACTGCTTCGCCTTCTAAAACCAGGCGTCGGGATTGGCGTAGGGCTTTTAACATGCGACTCGCCTCTGTGTTCTGACACATTGCTACGCCTTCTAAAGCCAGGCGTCGGGATTGGCGTAGGGCTTTTAACATGCGACTCGCCTCTGTGTTCTGACACATTGCTGGAGTTGCATCAGTCTTATGACCAGCTCCAGCAATGCGTCACTTTAGCCCCAAAAGATGCGTCCGAATTTCTGGTGCATCTGTGAATCCTTGCAATACGGAGCGCTGTATTGTAAATACAGCGCATCCATGGCGTAGTTAGGGCATTTGCAGCCGATGCATCAGTTCTTGTAAATGAGCCCTAATTTGCAACATCCCCGATCGCCTCTCTCGAGACAGGTATTTAATGTTACAAGAAAAATCTTTATTGTTTCAGCCTGAAAAAATCATACAATAAAAAACTTATAGAATCATTTTTAAAGTGCAATTCAGTGGCTCAGGGCAGGAACGAATAAAAACGTCATTTGTTCAAAATGTCTTTTTTCTTACATCTTAGTACTAAATACATGTGAAAAGGGCTGTCAGCTTGCATTTTGGATATTTCACGCAGTCGGAGCAGGTCCATGGTGAAGCGGGACAGCTTTATGTCTTCCCTACCAGACAACTAAAAGCTGTCTGCAAGAACACTCACTTGTGGGCCTACCGTGGGCTTAGAGCCCGCCCATAGCTTGCCATTGGTTGGCCTTATTGTCACTCGTTTGATGGCCTCTTATTCAATGGTCAGCTTTCCCTTCTTTTGTTTGTCCCTTCACTGAAGCACAGCCTCGTTACCATCCTCTTGATTGGCTGACTTGTATCCTTCCACAGTTCACATTTAGAACTCGTTTTTTCTTTTACATTAAGCACTCCAGGGGAGTGCATGTGCTTTCCTGCTCTCTCTTGTGCTGTTTTCCTTCCCTTCAAATATCCATCCCTTCCCTACCGACTCCTCTTTTGCTGCCCTACCGCTCGTGATTCTTAATAAAATGCTTTTAGTTGATCATTTTTTGAGGGGCTGGCAGCTGCCATTTGCTGCCAGGCCACTCCACCCCCCTCTTGAACGAGGAACATTACTAGTGTATAAATCTCTTAGACAGACTTTCCGGCTTTGGCTAATTCGAATTTCTCATAGCCTTGGATGTTGAATTATGATTACTGTGTGAACAGTTATTAACCCTTTTTAGGTCTCGCTGAGCCAGCACATGCGCTGCTCCGCGATAAATTTAGTGAGTGGCTTTTGAAAGTGCCACCAGAGGCTTTTGCTGGCCTCAAGCTTGCGTGAACGCACGCAGCCGTCATGTGGGTTTCTGTCAAGGCTCATTAAGCCTTGCGTGCCTCTCTCCGCCTTCGCCTTGCTTGGTTGACACGCAGCCCTCAGTACCCCCTCCCACGCAGCCCTCCTCCTCTGTAGCAACCCCCTTCCCTGCCTAGCCTTTCCTCACGACCAACGCATAAACACACAACCCGGCCCCCCGCCGGCACACACACACAACCCGCCCCCCCTCCCGGCCACTCACTGCCTATCAGCCTCCTCTCAGCTTTCACAGCCGTGTTCGCTCTGAAAGTGTTTGCGTTTCACAGAGTCTGCTGACTTTCCAGCCAATTCGGGCGGCCGTGCAGATTGCTGAGAGGCATTTGGTGCCGATGCAGCCTTGAGTAGCCCCCGGCCGGTGCAGGCCCAGTTTTACTGCTGGCTGAATGCCACATCAACACCCAGAAGCACTCACGGAGAGCGGAACGGCACACACCATATCGCCCCCTTCTCTTACCAGCACCGCGCAGCCCACAGCAAGCAGGTGAGTGATGATGGGGGCACAGATGTGTCCACGGCGGCACGGCTGCCCCGGAGTTTCTTCATTTTCAGGCTCCTCAAACCGAAGTCTCCACTCTGGGCCTCCTCCCAACCCAATCGCGCTACGCCTTATCAACAGTATTTTGGGCCACACCGGGTGTGTGCTATGGACTAACAGGCTGCGTACTTTCTATCCGCTCCCACTCACCACGCTGGTGGGCCCTTAGCCTGCTTCGCTATCGGTGCCATCCTTTTACCTACCCACGTGGGCCCTTCATGTACGGGGGAGGCCTCTTGCCTCTTGCAGGAGGGTCAGCAGAGGCTGCAGGGCCTTAACTTGCGGGCACCATCAGTCACACTTCTCCCCCGCTGCACTCTCCTTTCTTTAACCTTCCTAGCCACAACGCATCGGCGCCCGGCCTTTTGTACGTGCTATCTTGCAATCCCTTCTTCCACGCTTGTAGGCTTCACCAGGGGGCACGTGATTCCCTCACGCCAAGCTTTCACTCCGGCAGTGCTTCCTCCACACTCAACCAGGCATTGTACTGTGTTTTTGCCCACACGGGCACTTTAGGTACATGTGTGTCACGCTTCATGGTGTGTGAGTTTCTTTTGTATGCTGCTGCACTCCACCCCCTCACTCCTTTCAAACACCATCCCGGCTTCGCTCAGTTGGACCCATGGGCTCACCTTATGCCCTAAAATCTGCATGTTATGCCCCATTTTGCAGGGTTAAACTTGTAAAAGGCAATAATTATTGCAGACCATATAATCTGATCTCTGGAGTATCGGATTTTATGTGCTGCGATAGACCCCTTCCCTCCACGGCCCTCAAAATCTGGGTCCAAGTGCATGTGTGGCAAAGGAAAGGGCTCCTCTCCCCAGCGCCTTACTGTGCCCCATATGGTAGGTGCCCTCCCCATCAACAGTTTAACATCAAAGGTAAAAGCAGGGGGCCCCTCCAAAACATTCTTTCAAAATACAATTGGTTTTGAATCCAAATACATAAATGTATTTAAACCAAAGAGTTCATTTCATTCACAATATACAAAACTCAGTTAGATAATAATTTTATTGAATTATTTTAAAGAGCTCAGTAGATTATTCGTTGTGCAGTTCTTCCAATAATAATATCGCCAACACGTGTTGTTATATTGTGAATTAAATGAATTCTTTGATTTAAACAAATAAGTATTTTAGACTCGAAGCAGTTGTGTTTTGAAAGATGGTGTAGTGTAGTGGGCAAAAGAACGATGGATTTAACCCAGATCTCTTGACTGGGGGAGAATGTCTGCATTGTCAGCATTCCGTCCATCATTTGTTTGTTGTAACGCTTTTCGCCCTAAGTGGGATGGGTATTCCCAGACGTGGGACCCGTGCTCACTACGCCACTGGAGTCAAGCTGTCCTGGCTGATGACGGCTGATAGCCAGAAACCGGTCCTAGGATGCTTGATTCCGCTCCAGGAAAGATATGGCTTGGCAGTTCGGGCTGGACTGTTCCCATGAGGCACAGGGTCAAGACTGATTTGCATATGGCCATGTCTGAACTGGGGTGGCGTAGTGGGCAAAAGAACGATGGATTTAACCCAGATCTCTTGACTGGGGGAGAATGTCTGCATTGTCAGCATTCCGTCCATCATTTGTTTGTTGTAACGCATTTTATAGATACGGCGCATCCCTGCCCTTTTCTTTTGCCGTAGGGAAGCGCAGCAGGAAGGCCTGCTGCGCTTCCCTACGGCAAAACCTCATAAATCTACCCCTAAGTGTTTAGCCATGCAACAGTTAATGTTGTTGCAGTAAGGATATTGTGCTGCATAACTAAATACTTATAAAGTCCCAAAGGCGATACCTATTGGCTATGCCAATGCTTGTTCTTCTTCTTTCTGATCTCTGCGCACATGAGCACTTCTACAAACACTTCTCTTTTCACTCTATTCGGAGCAAACATTATGAAATAAACTCCATGGATATTGTATATGCTATGAATGATTTTGATACATAAAATGTGATTTGATCATTTAAAACAGCATCAATTGTGATTCATTCATAATGGTATGGGTTTTTTCATTCGCCTACATTGCATTTCTCTTGGATTACATGCCAGAAGGACCATACTGTTATATGTGTTGAATGCCACCCAGGCCCCATGGCCTTCTTGGGTTACCCCGGCAATTTGTAATCGGGACTCTGCATCGAGCAAAGTGCTTTGGAGCAAACATGTTTATTTACTAAGTCAAGTGGCGTCCTCCATCTTGAAGTGGTGAATAAAAAATAAAAAAAGCAGCGCTCTTTTTATTCTGTAAGCGTGCATGTGTGTGGTGCGCGCATGTGTGCGCATATGGAATAACACGGCTGCCAGTAGCGCAGCGCCACTGTGCCTTTTCTTTGATTTTATTCTGTTGCTGCTGCACTGCATTGGAACAAAGCTATGGCAAAGATCGCCACAAGAGCTTACAGTCACTTAACAAACGGAGGGATTTTAATTCTAAGGTGCGTGCTGAGTGCAGGTGAGCGACCTTTTACCTGGTTTGTGGTGTTGTTTTTACCTGATGTACAGGATGACATAAAATTATGTTCCAAGACAATTTAATAATTTGGAACAACTTGTACTGAAGTACAGCCAATGAGCTAGAGACCGGATGTAGATGATTTCAGGGCACGAACCAAGCGCAGAACTATGCGAGCCCAAGCAGCCAACAGTGGCACTTAAAAGATGCTTTCATTGCAGTGACCCATAGTCTCTTCGCCCCCACAGGCCAGAGTGACAAGCCACAAACACAACGGCCGCTCTGCTTGGAAAGTGTTTTAAACACTTGGATTTTTAGGTCTCGCCTGAGCCAGCGCTTTAGCGCTGCTCTCGCGAGAGCTTTTGTAAAAGGGGGGATCTGGAAGTGCAAACTAGTGTTTTTCAGGCCTCCAAATACAGTGCATGTGCGCCGGGCGCGCGCACCATTTGGCAGCCTGAAAAGCACTACATGATCACTATCGCGGCCGCTTTGATGTCCTCAGTGAGCCGCGCGGCCACTGAGGACATCAAAGTGGCCCGCGATAGTGCACACCATTTGCCACCCCCTCCCTTATCCCACTTCCTGCTTGTTTCGCTTTCTTTGCCTCACTGTGTGTATTTCACCTGTTAGCGCTTCCTTTCTCTTGCGTTCCCCTTGTTCTCTGTGTTATCTGTGTGTCTGTTTCGCTGTATTTCTTCGCTTTCTTTGCCTCAGTGTGCATTTTTCCTTCTAGCTCGCTCTTTCTTGTGTTCATCTTGTTGTCTTTGTCATCTGTCCCTGTTTCGCTGTTTTTCTTGTTGTTTGTCTCTGTAACTTGTTTCTGTTGGTGTGTGTTTTTGTCCCAGTTTCTGTCTCTCAAGTTTGTTCGTGGACATAGAAGACTGTGTGAAGAGTTTCATCACTGTGTAGTTGGACTTGCAATTCTTAAGGGAACATACTGGTTTGGACCAGTTATATCTATGTACGTGATATGGTTCAGCGCTGTAGGTTAATTGACGACAAGGATTCTCTGCACATGTGTGGTGTGCCAGCAGACGTGAAATGAAGGAGCTGGTTGTGTTGTGAATGCTGTGCACCCTTCACGACAACACTGAGAGAAATAGGCTTGCAGGCCATTACTTTCAAAAGCTATTTATCATCTCTTGCTTTGATGGTACATCTTCCGCTGTGCTTGTCTTGTCAAGGCTTGTCTCCCCGATGCTTCGCACCCTTCCTCGGATAGCTGATTAGTCTCTAACCGCGCTGCCATTTTCTGTCCTCGCCAGAGCATAAACTCCGTCGTCAGATGACACGCCAAACTTAATTGACCGAAACAGGTTATTCATCTTCATAAAGGGTGACACAGTTGTTCAGTGTTAAATGTGCATTTTTGCTTTTCTTTCACCCTTTTGAAATAGCATTCTGCTGACGAAAAGGTGAATTTTAAGTGAGCGAAATAAATATGCATCTTAGTAGCTCTCTGGTGATTTCTGATGCTTCTTATTTTTTGCCGTTGTGTTTTAACATTTTTCGCTGTTATTTCCTGATAAGGTGATGAGACGCCTCAGCCCAGCGTATTGAAATTTAAAGTTTTTTCCTGTGAAGGCTGCTATGTATGTACAACCAGACATTTTATTTTTCAAGCAGACATTATCAGAAACATGGCTTTGGTAGCATTATACCCAGCGTACAGGCGTGCGGATTCATATTTTGATTCAGGTTTCTGGGGAAATCATAAAAGGAGGGTGTATGTTCTCTTTAGCATATCCACCTCATAGAATTTGAATGCTGCATGCTAAAACTTGCATCAAATGTCCTTTAAATGGCACACACCGGAAAGCATCCTTGTTTTTGCTTCGTACTGTTTTCCGTAATTATTTTAGCAATTATTGGCTAGCTACAAGTAGGAGAAAGTCGCCAGTACAAAGCTGGCTTCAGCAGCCTGGCCTGTAGGGGCAAAGCAGTCTTTAGCGCTGGTGGCGCCCGATGAGACAGTCTTTGTTGCCCCCCCCCCTCCCTGACTTCCTTCTCCACTAATTCCATCATTACTACCCTCCAGCAGTGCCCTCACTTCTCCATAGCCCGTTCTCTGACTTGTATCATTTTTTCTTATAGTGCAACTGGTAATTCACTCATACTCAGTTCTGTGACCTGCATTGTACACATTCTTTGACGCAGGCACATTGATGCTCTGTGCTACTTTATTACGAGTCAAACCTGCCACTAGAAACAAGCATTGGCATAGCCAATAGATCTCGCCTTGCGGACCTTATAAGTGTTTAGCCATGCATCGGACAGCTGTGTGGCTGCTGTGCAGCATGGTTGAAAGTAAAACAAACAAGCATTTGCAATGCAAAAGGTCTCGCATTAGCGAGTGTCTAAGCTATTGGCATTGTAAATGGCAATGCCTTTTATTTATGTTTTAAAAGCCAACACATAAATAAAAGGCATTGTCATTTACAATGCCAACAGCTCAAACTCTTGCAAATGCGAGACCTATTGCATTGCAAATGCTTGTTACTAAGAGCTTTGTGGGAAAGAGAACTGTCTGAGTTACGCGGTTCCGGAAGTGTTTATGTCATTTCCGGCACCAGCCACTAACTCTACCCAGGAGCACTGCCCCCCCCCCACACACAAAGGCTGTGGTGTTGCAGTCTAGTGTTGCAGTCCAGTCGTCAAGCACCCACGTGACCGCCATGGTGCCTGACGGGAATGCGCGCTGCGACGCGCCAGTGCATACTTGAACACTGCGGAGAACAAATGCACGTACCCCTCAGTAATAAATAAGCCTTAAATCGTACGCCACAGAGTCCGTGCTTATATTGTGATCAGCGATACTATAAACTGACGACGAGCGGACTCGAACCCGTCGTTCCAGCCGCGTACAGGGTGATCAGCGACACTATAAACTGGCGAAGAGCGGACTCGAACCCGCCGTTCCAGCCGCTTATATTGTGATCAGCGACACTATAAAAGCATCAAAGATACAGGGAGCATCTGCCCCCCACTGGTTGTCTGTCCTGTGCTCTGTGCTCCTTGATTGAGCGCTGTCTTGGCCAATCAGAAGGTCGGGATCGATTCACTACTGCCATTCACTTGTCTGAAACAATAAGGGACAGCGGTCAGTGGACGTCTACCCTGAGGGCCCTGGCTTCACTATTAGGATCTTTTTTTTACCCTAAACAGAGGATTTTTTGCAATCTGTTTAACCTCAAAATCGCCCACATCTCCTACCACATGTATGTGAACAATAGTCAATTCTACATGAAAATCGCCTCGCCCGGTGACATCAATGTCCTCAATCTCACCTGGACAAAAATGTGACACTGGCTGACTCGGATTCACCTCAAACTCAATTCCCTAAAAGATGGGTTCATATTGATCTCGCCGCCCACCTGCACCCCTAATATCAAAGACTGGCTACCACATCTTACTGCCTTTAACTGTACCCAACACATCATTGACTCTGCTAAATCCCAAAGTATTATCTTCGACAAAGCCCTCTCCATGCGAAAACAAATCAGTGCCACCACCAGGGGTGCTAACCATCAGTTGCATCTTCGTAGGAAATTTAAACCTTCCCTCCTCCGGCAGACCCCGAAGCAGCCATTCAACTCTTGTACGACCGAAACCAGACTATGGTAACTCTACCCTTGCGGGCCTCCCAACAACATCACTTACATCGCTGAAGGCCACACTGAATCCAGCAGCAGTTGGGCTCATCACAGGATCAACAAAAGAGATCACATCACCCGCAGCGTCAATCCCTGAAATGGCTACCCTACGAGGCTAGGGACCAACTCAAAACTGCATTCATAAAGCGTTGCACCACAACACCCCTTCCTACCTGGCCCAGAAACTGACCCTCTCGGGTGGAAACAGATCTTCCAGAAGTATAAGCTCCCTACTACTCAAGCCGCAAAAAGTTAAGAAAAAGAAATCATACAATCGATCCTTCCCTGCAACTGCTCCCAGAATCTGGAACGCTCTCCCTCCGGAGATCAGACGCAACCCTTCCACATCCATCTTCAGGAAAGAAATCAAAGTTCTATTATCCAACAAGTTCACCACTCACTGAGGACTTACCCCCTTCTCTTCTTGATCGACTTCCCCCCACCTGCTCCAGAGTTTTGCGTTATTCTCTCTCCTACGTCGCTCCTGCATTTACACTACATTCCTCCACCTTTGGGCTACGCTCAGACAGGAAATGATGTAAGACCAAGTCTTCGTATCTCTCTTCTACCCATCGATGCATGCAAATATTGTTCTCCATGATATATCTCATGCTATATGTAGGAAGCTGGCTCTCTATACAATGAAGCACACTGTGCAGAGTCCGGTGAGTCTCATTGGTTTACAGAGGCAAACGTAGATAATACTAACGCTCCATTTGTGCTAGTGTGGGCGAGCAGTTAGGCTTATCAGAGGGCAGAGCTCAGCATTTGTTGTTCTCACAGAGGCAATAAATGAGACACACACTCAAGAATAAATCCAAGACCACGCTGCAAAAATAACTCTAATTTTTTTATGTTTGAGGTACCAAAATGAGGACGATTAGGCAAGTTTAAAAAATACAGTTGTAACTTAGTTGCAGAAGAAAATACTTAAAACACTGTCAAGTATTACTGTGATGGTCGATGTACAATACGCGCGCGGTTACCTGCGTCCCTGTGACACAGTTTCAATATTGCAGGCAATGGGAGACAGGCAGAACCACTGAGCATCACAGTCAAACAAGTTTATATATCGCAAGCAAACGGGGAATGGTCAGGACCGTTAATCAAAGACCGTCGCTGTCAAAGCACTTACAACACTTGTGCCAATGGGCACTTGGAGTTAGATTTGTTCTCTGCTCTTCCAGAGCGGAGGCCTTTGAGGTCTCAGGACTCGAGTGGAACAGGCAGTTCTCAATTACCCTGCCCAGGGATGCTGGATGTAGGGACACATGGAAATGTCCGGAAGTAGGTGCGCCACAGAGTTGCCTCTTTGATCCATCAGTGGAGGGGTGGTCGTGTCAAGATGGTTTCTGGCACACAGCCGACGGCACCACACAGAAGATACAAAAACACAGGGGGGGGGGGGGAGTCGTGTCTGACGTCGGTCGGAGGTGCTGTGGAGTGTCCTCTTCTTGGAGTGAAGACTAAAGGGGTCGGTGACCGGACTGGCTACCAACAATCCTTGGTTGCGGCAAAGGTGAACAGATGGCTCTCACGTGCTGGAGGCCATAGGGAGCGCAATAGGGGCTGGGAACTTTGGTGAGAGCCAGCTACCACTCTTGGAGGGTTCTAGCCGCTTCTCTTGGGGACCACCACCTCAGCAGTCTCAGTGACGAGCACTTCGGTCGCTGTTTCGGATGTTGTTTTGACCTGCGGCATGCAAGGAATTGGTTTCACCAATCCAAGGGAGTTCTTGGTTCTTCGTTAAAGGCAGGCAGTCCTCCCGGGTTCTTGGAGAACAGCTTCAGGATGAGACGACTTTGGTGCAGGGATCAGAGTCCGCAGGCAGGCCGGCAGGTTTGGTGCCAGCTCAGTCGCAGGTCCTCTTCTCCTTGCTCTTTGCAGCTCTTTAGTGTCCGTTTCCTTCTTAGATCCGTTGAATCTGAAGTTCAAGGCCAAGGGGTGCTACCTATATATGAATTTAGGGGCTTTGGAGGGAGTGCCAGGTAGTAGTCCATGGACTACCTACCTTCAGGGTGACTACACCTCATATGACTGCATCCGTTGGGAGGTGGGCAGATCTAAGTTTGGGTAGTGAACTCCTCTCCGCGTTGGAGTTTGCAGAGTTTTTCCTACTCCCCGCTCCGCATGGAGCGCAGAGCTCTGCAAAAACTTCAACTCTGCCGCATGGCGGAGCATAAGGCACCGAATGCCCAGACCTATAACTTGCTGGTAAGCAAGTTTGCATAATAAAAGTTGTGAGAAGTTGGCCTGGTATATGCTGTCCACTAGTTATAGGGGACACCTTGCACCAGTCCAATTCGACTCTTATGGTGATAGGTTAAAAAACAACCTTTAAAGAAAGCTATCCTAGTGGTAGCTGTGGAGAGCAGCCTTCAGGCTAAGTCTTGAAGGAGTGTTAAGCTTATTGTTTTACCATAGATAACCTCTTGAATAACCAAATGAAAGAGTAGTCCACACAGGTATATATATAAAATATATGTATTTATTCTAAGAATAATCCCACTAGTCTCTTTATGAAACTGGAGGTAAAGATACAATTCAAACAAGCATTGATAGTTACAATAAATAGCACTGGAATCATAGGGCCCCAGGGGGGGACCAAACCATATATTAAAAAAGTGGTATGAGAACCACGACAATTGTACAGACAGTGCCTAGGGCACTTAGGGTCGCTGGCCCCTTAAGAAACCACCCAAGGTAGTGAGGAAGGGGGCCCACGGGAGACGCGTGCAGTGGTATAAACAACTGTAGGGATCTCTATTAAACCCTATGGAGAATGTCGCGGTTGGAAATTGCAAGAATTAAAACACTTCTAGCAGGAGTTCAAGTTCAGCAGCTTAGAGTTAAGCTCTTGGACGGCCCACAACCACGACAGTACCGAGGTACTACTGTTACCTGCCCCAAGGAAGCAAGGTGCATAGGTCGTTTTCGATGTCGGATCGCGATCTCGTTTTCAATGGAAAAAGGTGAAGAACTGCTGCTGGCGTGAAGCATCGTGGATGTTGTGCAGATTGAAGATGTAGATCTTGATGGGAAGGACGTGAAAGCAGAGGGGACAGAGTCTGGGTCACGGCACAGTGACCAGGGGGCTCAGGAGAAAGAGCCCTTCAATACCGGGTGCTTCCAGGTGGAAGATGGGTAGCTTGGATCAGCAGCCACGGGCTTCAGGAGGCTTCAAGGAAGGCCAGCTTCTGGAGGGCAACTATCCCACAAAGGATGAGGGTCGCTGCGGTGTTAGTGTCCGGATTGGATCCACTAAGCCTTGGCAACTGCAACCCATGAAAGAATCACAAAACAGCTATTGGTGCAGACCCACGAGGTCTGAGCAAGGTCTCCAGCAAGGAGACTGTAGAGCAGGCCTGGAGCAGCCAGGGGAGCCCTTTAAAGTGAAGATTGACCTCCGCTAGTGCCCACCAGTTGAGAGACAAGAGACCGCGGGAGGCAGCAATTTGGCGTGCGTAAAGATGCGCCCACGGGTCGCCGGAGCGGGCTAGGGCGTCGATCTTTGGCACAGATGATGCTGAGAGGTTGGCTCAATATTGGGCCAAAGCACAACTTCCCCACTGGTCGGGGTCGTGTGCTGTGCAAGAGGTGGCTGGTGTCCTGGGGTATTTGGGATTTGGCACCCACAGGGTCCACGGTGGTCAGCTTTGCTGTGCACACTCACTGGCCTCTGGGATGCCTGGAAACCCACATCAAGGTAGGAGCAGCGGAGTTCCAACCGGGTCACTTGCAGTGTTTCAGGTGCCTGCCAAGCAGGGGGGTAACTCCTTTACCCCAAGGGAGATTTCTTCATTCAGCTGTGCGGCAGCAAGTCTAAGGTTCAAGTCTGTGAAGTCCAAGATTAATCTGAGGCTCTGGGGACCCTGTATTCACCTTTATCCAAGGATTAGGGGAGTGTCTATATCAGAACCCACCAATGAGAGTTCAGGCGGGAAAGGGTGGCTACACCCTCTCCCCTTTGTGTGGTTTCCCACCTGGGCAGGGGACAGGATGCCCCTGAACCGGTTTGAGGGGTGTATGCAGAAGTAGGCACTGGAGAAGCCTACGTGCAAGTCTGAAAGACATCCTATGGTGCACCCACCCAGTTCCAATCCACATAGTCTGTCTGGGGAGGTGGGGACACCTCCCTGCAACAAGATCCCTATTGTCCAGCTGCCGTGGCTGGAGTTCTGCCCAGCAACAGGCAGCCAGAGTCATGTGGGTGGCGGGTAGCATCCATTTTGTACTACGTGTGCACTTTTAAATTGGTGTCTAAAATCTGCCGCTTTTAACATATCGCCCCTCTAGCAGGGGGAATCAAGCCCTCACTCCCATGGTTGGATTGGGGGTATGATTCCTACATGTTTGACACCAAACACGACATGGTTCTGTGCTGCCACTCTCAAGTTATCACGCTATCGCGATTACTTATAATGCGGTTAAGAGTATATGGCATGGCTGCACTACAAACAACCCAGCACTAGTTTTACGAAGGTTGCAGAGGGGCCCTACTCAGGTAGGGGTTTCCCCTCACACAAATCTCAGCACCCTGCCTTGTAGGATTAGCACGGCCTGCCTTAGGGGTGACCTATGAGGATATATGTGTTGTATGGAGTGGGATACAGGATACCTATATCCCTGTAAGGGGTGCAAGCACCACCTTACCCAGACTACAGTAGTGGTCTGGTGGTGTCAGTTTGTATGGCTGTCCCAGGGGTGGCACAATAAGTGCTGCAGCCCCTGGTAGGCCTCTGAGGGACCCATGCCCTGGGTACCTAGGTTACCATCTACAAGGGGCTGATAGGGTGTCCTCAGTGTCCAATTGCTATGTACCTAGGGTACTCACATCAGTTTAGAGAGGAAGCAGATAGGCTGGGGTCCTGGATAGCAGGGCCACAGCCTGGATAGAGTCAGAAAACAGTCAAAACATCAGCAAAAAGTTGGGGGCAACTATGCAGTCGATGCCACTCTCCTACAAAAGTAAAATATTAGCAGACTGTAACAGAAACCTACGTTCTATACCTCTGTGAGCATGCGCCATAGGAAGTAAAGGAGATCGTTCGCTACGGAGGGTTGCTTCATGTTTATGGCATGTGCTGTGGATGGTTCTGGCAGTTTTGTCTACGGAGAGGAAGGGAGCTGTGTCCTTGTCCTCATCTGGCTGCCAAGTAAAATAATAAATCTCTCCCACCAGTGATGCTCCGCAGAGGAATGCTCTATTTGTAAATGGCATGTACTTTGCAGCAAGTTTTGCAGATTGCAGGGATGTAATTCGGGCCTGCAATGTGAATCCACTGTGTGAATGAAAGTGGCACATTGGTAACATGGACACGGAAACATGCTTCTAACGAATGACGGAGTGATGGAGCTCTTGTTTACCACAGATTGCTGATGGGGAGCTACAGGAAGCCGTTGGCCACATATGTGGTCGCAGGTGTGAGCCAGCAATTTGACGCAATCCAGATGAGTAACTGTAGGAGAGTAGGATCTGCGTCACATGGGCACCCCCACTTTTTGCTGGTGTTTCACTGTTTTTCGATCTTAGTCTGGCTGTGGCCCTGCTAATCAGGACCACAGCCTAGCTGCTTCCTCTCTAAAATGGTTTCCATGTACATTAGGTACATCTCTAATTGGATTCTGGAGTGAGTTAAAAGTCCCTAGTATATGATATACTATGTACCCAGGGCATAGGTACTTCAGAGGCCTACCAGGGGCTGAAGCATGTATTATGCCACCTCTGGGAAGCACTCCAAAATGACACCACAGGTCTGCTACTGCAGCCTGGGTAAGGTGGTGCTTGTACCCCTTACTGTGGTATAGGCTACCTATATCACTACCATTGCACACACATATAAAACCTATAAGTCACTCCTATGGCAGGCCTTAACAATCCTGAAGGCAGAGTGCTTAGTTTTTATGTGAGAGGGTGCCCCAGCATGAGCAGAGCCCCTCTGCAGCGTTCGCAGTACCTCCTCTGATGCTGTGTGTGGTGCAGCCTGACCATATACTCTTAAGTGCATTATAACCTCACGGTAAATGCTAACTTTGAACTGGCTGCACGGAAACATGTCGTGTTTGGTGTCAAACACTTTGGAATACTACCCCCCGCCAGTTCTGGCAGCGGGGCTAGCATTCCACCCTTCTAGAGGGAGAGACATGTTCACACTGGTCTAACCCGGTAGGACTTTCTAGAGCCATGGCATCTCAAAATGGATGCCTCTGCCACAGACACGGGTCTGGTCTCCTGCTGCTGACCGAAACTCCGGCAGGGGAGGCCTGGACAATAGGTTTCCTGTCACAGGGAGGTGTAACCACCTCCCCAGACAGGCAGATGTGTATTGGGGCTGGGCGGGAGTACTCTCTGGTGCTTTGAAGTCCTGCACTGGGGGCACACTTGGTGTCCCTGTGCATAGTCCAGTTCAAACCGGTTGCAGGGACACTCAGCCCCTGCTCTGGCGTGAAACTGGACAAAGGAAATGGGTGTAACCACCCCTCTTTCCAAGCCCACCCATAGGTGGGGTCTTAGAGTTTGTCCATCCCCTAAACTTACTATAAGTATAGGAATCCAGTCCCTAGGACTTTAGATTACCCTGGACGAAACTCTGCAACATATATCCTGGACCTTCGACTTTCTATTTCAACTAGAAGACGGAAGAAATCTCCATTGGGGTCAAGGAGTGACTCCCTACTTGGCAGGCACCAAAGAAGCAACTGTCTGGTCTGCAACTCTGAAGCTACCGCCGGACGCCGAATTCATAGCATCACCAGAGGTGGATTTCCAGACTTCCCCGAGGCTACCCTGAGTCCACAGCAAAGCTGAGGGCCGTGACTATCCTGGGTGATGTTGAACCGTGACCCCTGGACACAGTGAACTTTTGCCAGTACATCATCTTCCTGATCTTCCTTGAAGTTGTGCTTTGGGCTCTGAGTAGCCTCAGCTTTGGGCACCAACTGCACCGAAGATCTCTGGCCTCCACTCCACGAGTGACCCGTGGGCCAGTTTCCAGTGCGACTGCTTGAGGCTCCTTCGCGATCGCTAGTCCATTGGCTAGTGGGTCCCCACGAAGGTAACTCCTTTTTTACTTGGGCTTTCCTGGTTGCTCCAGACGTGCCCTGACTTACCCGCGCTGGGTGAGTCCTCCAGACCTTGCTGGTCTGCACCGATGTCTTTCTTCTATTTCCACTTGACTTGCCGTTGCCAAGACTTGTTGGGTCCTTTCTGCTCGCTGACACCGCAGCACTCGACAGGCTTTGTGGGACAGCTCGAATCCAGCTCCTGGTCATCGACGACGCCTCCTGGACCTTGTGGCTGAAGAGTCAAGACACCTGTCCACTCACCTGAAGCACCCGACATCTGTGGGCAATGGTCTATCCTGCCCTTGGTCACTGGTAAGTGACCCAGACTCTGTCCCCTCTGCTTTCAGGTTCCTTCCATCCTCAATCCAGACTTGGATCTCTTCGGACACTTCTCCTCTTCACGGCAGCAGCACTTCTTTGCCAGCTTCCTTTGAAAACAATGCCGCGACCCGACACCAAAAGACACCTATGCACCGGCTTCCCTGGGTGAGGTAACTCGAGTACTCCGGTGCTCCCGTGGATGTTGACCCTAGACACCTCTAAGTCCAAAAGGGTTTGGTCCTGACTCAATTCTAAGTGTCCCTAATCTTTAAAAATCTAACCGCGACTTTCCCCATAGAAGCTAACGGGAGCTTGCGGCTGTGTTCACACACTGCACGCGTCCCCCGTGGGTCTCCTGTGTCACTACCTTGGGTGGTTCCTTGGGGTCCCAGCGATTCTACAGGCTCTAGGCCTTGTGTCTAGTTAAGTTGTGGTTCTTTTACCACTATTTTAGTATATGGTTTGGCTTGCCCCTAGGGCCTGACGTGTATTTGTGCTTATTACTGTCATATTTGAAGTGTAACTTTTGTGTCTTGACCTCTAGGCTCATAAAGAGACTAGGAGGGTGTGTTTAGAAATAAATACATATATTTTCTATATATACCTGGTGTGATTGTCTTTCATTTAGCCATTCAAGAGATTATAGACCGGTAAAACAAGCTGCTTTACATTCCTTCAAGACTTAGCCCGAAGGCTGCTCTCCACAGCTACCACTAGGATAGCTTTCAATAAAGGTTGTCTTTAACTTATTCACCATAAGGGGTTGTTTGGACTGGTACAGGGTGCCCACTATAACTAGTGGACAGCATATACCAGGCCAACTTCTCACAGTGGTACTGCCCTAAACAAAACAATCCTCTGAGGCATTTTTACACATAGAAAGAGGAAAAAACAAGGAGAAATACAAATATTTCTCCTCATTACGCCTCACCTGGAAAGGCGTAGCATTTTCGTGCTTTCCTAGGTCCACCACTTTTGGTAACTCTGGGAATGAGTCAAAATCCATGGATGTTGTGAGGGAACACTCCACGCAACATCCATGGAACGCCGACCAGGCGCAGAGTAACACACACTCAGTGATTTGCGCTGCGTTGCATTACTCTGGATTAATGAAGCCACGTAGGGCCACTCAAAGTTCCTTTATAAATTGAATTTTTAGCTTGACTCACGCATGCACCACCTTGAGGGGTCGAACACGACGCAACATCACTCATAATTGCCCCTTAGTGTTCGCTCACGTGTGGAACGAGAGAGAAGCAAACACGTTTTACTGTCCATGATAGTGTGGGTAGGGATACTACTGTGTCCTGGGGGAGGCTACCCTGGCACACATGAAGTCAGCCAGCCTCGTGGGATGGACTCCCTCTCTTTTAACTAATTTTACGGCCCTGGGGGATGGGGTTCCCGGTGCCTTTCAAAAGCTGGGGGAGGGGGACCATGTGGCCTCCCTCCCCATTTTATACATGCTACTTTTCTCATGGAAAGTTTAAGGCTGATCCGTCAAGCAGGGACCGGGAAAAAAGGAAGATCTCAAAATGTGTTTTCCCAATTCATTTTTCCATTGGAATTTGGCAGAAAGCTAGGTCTTCATTCAAATTTAAAGTTTAAAAATGTTGATCCTGAGATCTGATTGGCTGCCACCACCTCAACCAGGAAGTGATGGCAGACTTCTTAGGACTTGGCCCCAAGTCCTAAAACAAATGCAAAAATAAGACATAGGGGGCAGGGTATGGATACCCTGACACTCTAGGCCTTGTGGTGGGGCCAAAAAATGGTTCTTTTAAAGTTTTGCTGTAAATACGCAGACAATCTGTGGCAAAATGTTTTTTAAAAGCATGGGCTCCTGTAAGGTTGAAACAACAACCCCCTCAGGTGCGCCAGGGCCAGGGGGAGGTGGGATGTATGTTTTAAGGGGAGGGAGGTTACCCCTCCCCAAGCCTCCAATGGGTCCCAGGGACCCCATCTCCCTGGGCCGTCTTTTACAATAAAGGGGAGGGGGAGACGCATGCCCCCGTGCCATACAATGGCCAAGGGACCCATCCCCGAGCCAGCTCAGTGACTTATCCCCAACCCCAGCGACACCACATATTTACCTACCCAGGGGCAGGGAAATTGCAAAGTTCTCCCACTGGGAGGGAGCCCAGAGCTGTTCCAGTCCAGTGAGAGAACAACGCATTTCCCTGCCCATGCTCTAGGGCAGAGCAATGCTATGGTGGCTCTCAGCCTGCGGGAGCAAAAGAAGGCTGCTCTTGCGGGGTTGGAGCAATGCTGGCTCCCGCTGCACCAGCGATGGTTGCAAGCAGGGGTGCTGGGGGTGCTGCAGGGCCCTGGGCCTCCCTCTGCAGCCCACAATGGGGGATGCACTGTGAGGTGTCCTAGGTGAGCACTAGGGCACCCCACATCCAAAAAAAGCATCTGGAGAGTTATTGTATGCCCCAGGGGGCACCGGGGCTGTACGAAACTGGGTTTTTGTTGCAGTAGTCCCCCCACTCCGTGCCTTGTATTTGATGTCACTTTGGCTGCAGTGCACTGGGTTCCTGCTCAGCAGGTCCCGAGTGCCAGTGTTCTTTCCCCAAAACACAACGCTGGTAACTTGATCCCTAAGTCACCAGGCCTTTTAGCACATCTCTAAGTCCCTGGTAAGTGGTACCGCTCTGATACTAGGAATCCTCATGCATGATACATGAGGCTAGTGTTCGAAAAAAAAAGACACAACATCTATTCAGCACATAACTGGATAAAAGTTCAGTGGCAGAACCGTTATGAAGTGAAAGGCAGGACAAATGTAGGTAAAAGGTTGCGTATCTATCTAGGCCTATATTGGGGTACATTGGGGCTCATAACACCCAATCCTCATCCGAAGGACGATATGGTAAACTAAAAATAAAATATGCCTGTCTAAGAAGCATAAAAACAATTGTTAGAAATAAATGTAAAATACATACATGGTGTATGTAAAAAGGTAAAACGCTCTATAAGTCCTCTAGAAAGTCAATATACTGTTCAGACCCGCTGAGCATATCGAAATCCGTGTTGCTCAGTGAGAGCAAGAGAGAAAAAATAAAACAAAAATGATGTTGTCGGGTTCCATTTTGGGTTGTTTTGGAAAAAGGCCAAATTGTTCGAGATACACAGAGAGCCAAATGTTTGTGTCCTGTGTGGGGGACGCAACATCACTGCTGCTTGCCTTCGCAGACGACGGTCACTGTAACACCTCTTGGATCTGGTCAATGGCGCAAAGGTGATCTTCTCCAGTTTCCACAGTCATCGCTGTGGAAGTACTTGATGCCTGTGAACCTGTTGCAGAGCCGGTGTCTATTACGAGAGGAGCTGAAGCATACCGTGGTGGCTATAAAAATGCCAAAATTAACATTGGAATGCACCGAGGACACTGCAATACGTGGGCCTTTAATGGGTACAGTAGTGTGTCCAAGTCCGGAGACGCAACCAATAGAAGTATTAGACATATATCCAACACAAATAACATAGCTAGATGTTTATGAGGTGTCGAGAGCTCATACAATATTAACCTGTATATTCATGCAAGAGGGTTGGCGCCCGCGGTGCATTCAATGGTGGAGGAGAAATACCCTTCTCCCTAGCAGATCCTATAGATTTTGAAGCACGCACCATTCAATTCAATCACAGTTGTGTTGTGTAACAAACAACATTATTGATGAACATAGGAGATTTCTTTTTTTTCAGTGTAGATTTATTTCTTCCAGATGACCTTCTTTTAGCCAAGATGTGTTTCGTCGTTTAGTGGGAACTATCCCAACGACTTCATCAGGGCTGGTCTGTCTCAAATTTCAGAGGTCAGACCTCCTAACTGTGTATTTCAGCAAAGGAGGTCAATAGGTCCGGAAACGTGAATGTGTCGAGGTCCAAAATATCAGTGTGCCACAATATCCAGTGTGATCCCGGGTAGGTATTCCCTCTAAAGATGGCTGGGACAGCACCAAGATTCATGTGTATGGTGGCAGAGGCATGAACTGACCCTCGTTCCGGGCTTGAACAGAGAAGTAGTCCCTGAAGCTGCGAGTACGCTGCTCCAACTGCTGCCATCAATAATGTACTTTGTTACACAACACAACTGTAATTGAATTGAATGGCGTGTGGTTCAAAATCTATATGTCCAACATGCATTTATATAAGCAGAATAGGCAGCGGAGCACAGGCAAGATGCAATCAACCAAGACTGATTTGAATGATAGGAACCAATGCTCGCTTAGCTCCTGAAGCCGTGGTGCACCCAGATGGAGTACCCTGTGTTCATCGCAATGTCGCACAGGGAGTGCCTTTTCCATCTATTGGAAACTGTAACGTCCATTGCGTAGCAGGAGAATTAAAACCAGGATACCCACTACGAGTAGTAGAACCAGTGGAAGCCCTCCAAAATGCTTCTCAACACAAAATGTATAAATGATAGAATTACTGTAAAAGTCGTCTGAAAGGTGCTCAATGGTCCAGAACCTATGCTCCTAAATAGGTGTGCTATACCACTCGTATCAGACATGTTAAAGATCCGATGTACCATTTCCCCAAAATGAAGCAGGAAGTTCATTCGGACTAGTGCCTGTATCTCAGCCAAAGACCTTGTAACCTGGAGATCAAAAGTCTCTCAGGCTGAGGTTAAGGTCACATCCTTCTGTAAAAGCTTGGCTTTCAGTCTGCTCAGAGAATCAAACCGTATGAAAGAAACATTCAATGAAGGCCACAGCGGCGCCTCTCTGACTGCGTGGGATGGTGGAAACAAAACTTGCTTACAACAAGTAACCCTGGAGCTAACCATGACTAGATATGTGATGCCTGGCAGCATCCCACAACAACCTCGATCATTCAACATCAAGTAACTCCCATTCAAGAGTAGTTTGAGCACTGAATGAGTCACGGCAGCTGGGGACCCTTTCAAGAGACACACTAGGTTTGCAACTGAAGCATTACATGCTCCGTGAAGCATAATATCCTGACATATTAGAGACCCACTTAAGGAATTCTCACAGTCGAACCGCTGAAAAAAACTTCAGTGTCCCCATTCCTGCATCTGAATCTGTACAGAAAATTCCAACATTCAAGTATAAATCGCTGTCCCTTTGCTTCGTACCTGCCTACCTGGTGGTACTGTAGACAGTATTGAAGTTGGAATGTCGTGACTGGCACTATGATATAGCCATGGATTAATCATTCCGTGGAGGGTGACTCAGCCACAGTAAAAAGTAATTGGTCCAATTTTTCTATGTGCAGTATTGTATATTTTGCATCCCTTTGTGCCATTGTTGTTTGTCTTTCTGTCAGATTATATGCAGAGGACAGAGCCGTACCATTGATATACCGCCAGGGCACGTGACAAGAGAGCAATGAATATAGCGTCCAGCTTAATAATAGATAGGTTTGCAACTGCGATTGTCCATGTTGTAATAGACAAATCCTGTTCCATGATGTCTATTACAGGAGACACACTGCTGCCCAGTGAATAAATCCTAGATGATAGTGTGGTCAAGCCATTGTTGACCACTGCCAAAGCCCTTTCTAGGTTAATCCTGTCAATCTCACGCAATCTTTCAGCAGCTACCTGCTGGGAGATTTCCCAAATCTCATTGTAAATAGCATATAAGAAGCGTTTTTGATGTGGCTTCTGGGAAACTAACAAAAAATCTCTAAGATCCATCTCGTCTGAGAGTAGGGACAAGTGTTGTTTCCCATGGGACAGTGTTGAGGTTTTAAGCCACTCTGGGCATAACTTACCAATACTGTAAGATGTCACCACCCGAGTGTTCTCGTTGTACATAGCGTTGGTCGGGCTTATGGATACTAAACCCTTTGGTGGTACCCCTGAATCTTGACTGACACCTATTTGTGTCAATAGGCTAAACCAGCCACCCCTTCCATTTGGGGTCTGATGAATTGTACGTATGTAAGATGGTATCTAATGTATCCTCACTGCATGATGTATAATTTTGCCAGCCCTCAAAGTGTGAAAGCAAGGGAATCCGTGGTGTGTTCAAGTCCTTGAACTTGGCTAGTCCAAGACAGAAAGTCTGTTGCAGGAAGATAATCTGATTTAGTATGAGAGATGCTCTACACAAGGCCTCAGTTCCCTGAACTCACCACTCTTTAGTCCCTAAGACAGAATTTGTGTCTATAGCGTTTCTCCATAGGTCAAAACCCTGTTCAGACAGTTGGGAAATAAAGGCTGCAGAGTATATGTGTGTTGTGTTGGTGAGCATATTTTTCTTTGCATGTGTAGGTGCAAACTTATAATAATAAGAGGTCAGGTCTGATGTGTTAAACCCAGAAAAATAAGCAAACGTTTGTGAACTACCTTACAGTGGTGTGGGGCAATGTTCCCGTTGATGGTAAGAGAAAACATTACGTGGGATACTTGCTTTGTGCAGGAAATGATGACCTTAGTGTTGGTAACAAAACATGGTGTCAAAATCAGATGTATCATCGTGCAATTCATTACTTGAAAAAGAAGCAGATTGTCCTAAGTCAGAGAGCAGAGTATCTACAGTCTCAAAGTCTCAATCATTAGCGAGAGTACTAGAGGTGATGATATCACTAAGAGAAATTTTAAATAAGTGTGGTATTTTTAAAAGTTCAGTAGGACCATATACATCATATTCAATCCTTGGAGCAGTGGAGCTGCTTACCTGCACCCTGCAGGTACCAAAGAAAGAACTGTGAGGATTCTGGACCACATAAACCCGACACCGTTCAGCACCACTGAACCCGTCACTCCAAGCCCGAGTTGAAGTGGGTCAACTGTGCCAGTGTAGTCCCCCAGCCCTCCAGAGAAGAAGCCCACCTTGGGTTTGTCAGAAGGGGACTTCTTGATGTCACCTGCAGCCTCTTTGTTGCAGACGCCTCAAGACACCTCTGCACCCGTTGTCCCTGGCCAGAGTGGAAGTGGATCAAAGGTGTCCGGATGTCCCCAGGCATCGTGAGACTTGAGCCCTCTTGTTGTTTCAGCCTGACTGTCTTTTTCAGTCCAAACCTGCAGCCTCTTTCCCACCAGACCGATCACCATCGACTAACATTTGGCACCCGACACCGCAACACACTTCTGCATGCAGAAGCCCCAGAGCCTCCGGAGGTGACCTGTTGGTGCTGCCTTGAACCTTGCCCCATACTCCCCTTAAGCCCAGGAGATTGGTCCTGCGAATCGCAGTGAAATGCCTGAATGCAGCACATGTTTTTCCCCCATAGGGTAACGTTGGGCACTCAACACTAAAACACACCTTTGCATCCGGACACCCCAGAGCCTTCCAAGGTGACCTGTTGGTGCTGCCTTGGGCCTTGCCCCATACTTACCTTAAGCCCAGGAGATTGGCCCCGTACGTCGCCGTGAAGAGCCCAAATGCAGTACATGTTTTTCCTCCACAGGATAACGTTGACCACTCGATGCTGGATTCTAAAAAATATATCTTAACACTACTATCCATGAATCTAGAAAACTCCTTACTACCCTATTAAAGTGGTGTAAAGTTAGAAAAATATAAATGCAATATATATTACCCACTGGCGGTCGCCACTGGGTAGTTTAGATAGAATTGCACAAAATTAGGTACAAAGGTCATATGGGAGTTTCCCGCCTCAATGTAAAGAATATAACAAAGTAACACATGAGTGATGTAACATGTGAGGTCATAAACAGTGCATGGCGGGGCGCAAGTTATAGTTAGCTCTACTATCTATAACTGGCGAATTACTGTGTTTTCTTTAGTTCAAAACGTAAATATTGTCACTGACATATTCACTTAACTATACTGTCAATTTAACCTTAGGCTTTTTCAGTGACTTTCAAAGACTTTTTTTTTTAACAAAAACAAATCTTTTCATCACACCTAGCTATAATGTTACTCTAACCTTTGTTTTTTACAATATATATATATATATATATCCACTCTCCCTCGGTTCGCTGGCGTCTGGCCTTCTGGCGCTTTCTTAGGTGCGTTAGCTCACGGCAGAACCAAACCGTAACACTTTGCTCACAGTCCTTTGATCCCAAAAGACAAAAAGAGGTCGCACTCCTGCAGTTCTTGTCAAAGTGTAGTTAATTTATTCTTCAATCTATTTTAAATATAAATCACAGGCGCTTAACCAATGCGTTTCGGTATATTCAAATACCTTGCTAAAATGGTTTCCATGTACATTAGGTACATCTCTAATTGGATTCTGGAGTGCCTTATAAGCCCCTAGTATATGGTATACTATGTACCTAGGGCATAGGTACCTCAGAGGCCTACCAGGGGCTGCAGCATATATTATGCCACCCCTGGGAAGCACTCCAAAATGGCACCACAGGTCTGCTACTGCAGCCTGGGTAAGGGTGTGCTTGCACCCCTTACTGTGGTATAGGCTACCAATAGCACTACCATTGCACACACATATAAAACCTATAAGTCACTCCTATGGCAGGCCTTAACAATCCTGAAGGCAGAGTGCTTGGTTTTTATGTGAGAGGGTGCCCCTGCATGAGCAGAGCCCCTCTGCAGCGTTCGGAGTACCTCCTCTGTTGCTGTTTGTGGTGCAGCCTGACCATATATTCTTAAGTGCATTATAACCTCGTGGTAAATGCTAACTTTGGGATGGCTGCACGGAAACATGTCGTGTTTGGTGTCAAACACTTTGGAATACTAACCCCCCCCCCCACTCTGCCAGTTCTGGCAGTGGGGGTAGCATTCCACCCTTCTAGAGGGAGAGACATGTTCACACTGGTCTAACCCGGTAGGACTTTCTACAGCCCTGGCATCACAAAATGGATGCCTCTGCCACAAACACGGGTCTGGCCACGTGCTGCTGACCGAAACACCTCCCCAGACAGGCAGATGTGTATTGGGGCTGGGCGGGAGTACTCTCTGGTGCTTTGAAGTCCTGCACTGGGGGCACACTTTGTGTCCCTGTGCATAGTCCAGTTCAAACCGGTTGCAGGGGCTACCTGCCCCTGCTCTGACACAAAACTGGACAAAGGAAATGGGTGTAACCACCCCTCTTTCCAAACTCTCCCATAGGTGGGTCCCTAGAGTATGTCCAACCCCCAAACTTTGTATAAGTATGGGAACCCAGTCCTTGCGACTTCAGATTACCCTGGACGAAACTCTGCGATATATATCCTGGACCTTCAACGTTCTACTTTGCTTAGAAGACTGAAGAGATCTCACTTGGGGTCAAGGAGTGACTCCCCTGCTTGGCAGGCATCAAAGAAGCAATTGACCGGCCTGCATCGCTGGAGCTCCCGCCGGATGCCGAAGTCTTTGCATCACCAAATGTGGATTTCCAGACTTCCCCGAGGCTACCCTGAGTCCACAGCAAAGCTGAGGCCCGTGGCTATCGTGGGTGACGTGGAACCGTGACCCCTGGACACTGTGAACTTTTGCAGCAACACTATCTTCTGGGACATCTTCGAAGTTGTGCTTTGGGCTCCTAGTAGCCCCCACCTTGAGCACCTCCTGCACCGAAGATTGCTGGCCTCCACTCCACGAGTGACCCGTGGGCCAGTCTCTCGACTCCACGTTCACTTATAGCAAGGTACAGACACACGCCATTCACCTACATCAAGACAGGAAGAAGGACATACTAACTCCACACGAACTCGAAGTAAGTGCTCCTTTCCCATGGTTTTCGTTTAAATTTAATCAATATACGATACCCCGATACTTTGGGAGTTATCTGTGTAACTTGACATCGTGAACATCATGCTGCAATAAGAGCACGATACCCCGACACAGTGACAGCCACTTATGCAACTCGACATTACGAATACTGGGTTGTAATAAAAGCGCGAAGATTCTTTGGCTTTTCCAATAGGTTTCACGCAATCTCGGCACACACAAATAACATCACGTCACAAATACAAAACTTTTGAATCTTACAACTTTATCCTTTCTATAATTCAGTTACATGATAACTCATGCTTTTGCTTCCGTAAGGAATGACTTAAAAACCGACGCATTGCGAACACTTAGTTCCCTCCTCTAAACACTAACATATATATACACTTTGCTTATTATGATTAAACAGTTGACGGTACAATGATTATTTATAGATATGTATTAGAGATGTATTGGTCTCCTCACTATGATTGCTTATTATGATTATTTTGCAGACATGTCCCTGCTGAAGGGTTCAAGGAACCCGAAATGCATTGGACAAATAACAAACATCTGAATTACAAGATGTCTCGTTTAACCTCAAGCAATGTACAAATGAAAGTATAAATGAACAAACAATTACAGAGAAATGCAATGAATAAAATTGTGGAAATTACATACAACGTATAATCGTATTTGCATCACAAACTTGGTCTCCCAAAAAGAGACCCACAAGTGTGCCCAGGGGGACACATTCTAGTATGACTGTGCAGTTTTTCCCAGTTTCAAGTGCGACCACTCGAGGCTCCTTCGCGATCGCTAGCCTGTTGGCAAGTAGGTCCCCACGAAGGAAACTCCTCTTCTAATTGGGCTTTCCTGGTTACTCCAGATGTGCCCCAACTTACCCTTGCTGCGTGAGTCCCTCAGACCTTGTTGGTCTGCACCGCAGTCCTTTCTCTGATTTCCAGTGACTTACCATTGCCAAGGCTTGTTGGGTCCAATCTGGTCGCCGACACCGCAGCACTCGACAGACTTCGTGGGAAAGCTCGAATCCAGCTCATGGACATCATCGGCACCTCCTGGACCTCGTGGCTAAAGAGTCAAAACACCCATCAACTTACCTGAAGCACCCGACATCTGTGGGCATTGGTCCATCCTGCCCTCGGTCACTGGGAAGTGACCCAGACTCTGTCCCCTCTGTTTTCTGGTTCCTTCATCCTAGATCCAGGCTTGGATCTCTTCGGACACTTCTCCTCTTCACGGCAGCAGCACTTCTTCGCCAGCTTCCATTGAAATCAACGACGCGACCCGACACCAAAATACACCTTTGCACCCGGCTTCCCTGGGTGAGGTAACTCGAGTACTCCAGTGCTCCCGTGGGTGCTAGCCCTAGAACTTTCTAAGTCTAAAAGGGTTTGGTCCTAACTCAATTCTAAGTGTCCCTAATCTTTAAATTTCCAACCGCGATATCGCCCATAGAACCTAACAGGAGCCCGCGGTTGTGTTTACACACTGCGCACGGCCCCCGTGGGTCCCCTGTGTCACTACCTTGGGTGGTTCCTTGGGGTCCCAGCGATTCTACAGGCTCTAGGCCATGTGTCTAGTTCAGTCGTGGTTTTTATACTACTTTTTTGGTATATGGTTTGGTACGCCCCTAGGGCCCAAACGTGTATTTGTGCTATTACTGTTGATTGCTAACCTGAAAATTAAGTACTTCGAACTCCAGTCTCATAAATAGACTAGAGGGGTGTGTTTTATCTTAAATACATATATTTTAAATATATACCTGGTGTGGTTGTCCTTTCATTTGATCATTCAAGAGATTATAGACTTGAAAAACAAGCTGCTTTACATTCCTTCAAGACTTAGCCTGAAGGCTGCTCTCCATAGCTACCACTAGGATAGCTTTCAATAAAGGTTGTCTTTTACCAATCACCATAAGGGGTTGTTTGGACTGATACAAGGTGCCCACTAGAACTAGTGGACAGCATATATCAGGCCAACTTCTCACAATAGCCAAAATGGCTGCAGGCAGTAATAACCATTAATGGCCACAGGCAGTAATAACCATTAATGGCCTCAGGCAGTAATAACCATTAATGGCCACAGGCAGTAATAACCATTAATGGCCACAGGCAGTAATAACCATTAATGGCCTCAGGCAGTAATAACCATTAATGGCCTCAGGCAGTAATAACCATTAATGGGCACAGGCAGTAATGACCATTAATGACGGCAGGCAGTAATAACCATTAATGGCCACAGGCAGTAATAACCATTAATGGCCTCAGGCAGTAATAACCATTAATGGCCACAGGCAGTAATAACCATTAATGGCCACAGGCAGTAATAACCATTAATGGCCACAGGCAGTAATAACCATTAATGGCCTCAGGTAGTAATAACCATTAATGGCCACAGGCAGTAATGACCATTAATGGCCTCAGGCAGTAATAACCATTAATGGCCACAGGCAGTAATAACCATTAATGGCCTCAGGCAGTAATGACCATTAATGGCTGCAGGCAGTAATGATCACAAATGTCTACGGTGGCTGGATGAATGGGTGAGCGCATGGTTGGTGTCACCCATTGAGCTCTTGGATGGGATATGGGTAGATGAATGAGAGATTATGTTTCCCTCCACCTGCTGCAGTTCATTGTGCCTTATCTCATTAGTGCATGTTCATTCATTAGTCCTTCATGTATGTTCGCGGTTGCACCGCACCTCAGTCCATCCATCAAGCGAGACAAGTGACTCCAGTGTCTACGGTACCATCTTGGGCTGGGTTTCCTCACATGGACTAAGGGCCGCCGCCCTCCCTCATCGCAGCACAGGAAGCCAGACCTCCACCAACGACCTCAATCGCAGGAAGGATCCTGGAAGCCATCATGGATCCAAGCTACCCCTGGTTTGAGAGGCAAATCAAGGGTACATGTCCTGGAACTGCTCTTGTATGTAGAATAGGGGCCATGCAAGGCCCCTTGGAGCGCCAGTGGGCAGTCGGCAGCTGTTTGAGCCCAGCCAGTTTCACGTCACCTCCGGCCCTGCCAACGGAGGGGGGCTCCAGTCTGCGTCCCCGCCCCCCCCCCCCTTTAGGGAGGGGGTGGGGAGGGGTGACCGGGGCCCCGGGGCCACTAAGGCGCCGACCGCCGAGTGGCCCCCTTCGAGCGCCAGTGGGCAGTCAGCAGCTGTTTGAGCCCAGCCTGTTTCATTAGTAACCGGTGAGCCCGTTATGATGCGTTCTATCTCAGGGGTGGGTGGGGGCTGAGAGTGAGTGGGTGAACAGCAGCTGAAAAGAAGTGGTCATGTGACCTTGCACAAGGGGTTGACGATGTACAGTGCGCTGTATTCTAAAATACAAAACTCTTACTATACAGATGCGCTCCAGCGCCTAGGAGTGCAGTTGGTGGCATGTGGCGCTGTACAATGACCAAGAGCCATTCATGCATTAGAGTAAGCAGTGCAGTGTCAGCGTGAGGAGTGCAGTGTGAGAGGGAGGCGTACAGTGTGAGACTGAAGTGTGCAGCATTAGAGGCAGGAGTGCAGTGTGAGAGGGGAAAGTACAGCACTGGATGCAAGAGACAGTGTGTGAGGGGGAAGAGTGCGGCATTAGAGTAAGCAGTGAAGTGTCAGCATGAGGAGTGCAGTGCGAGACTGAAGGGTGCAGCATTAGAGGCAGGAGTGCAGTGTGAGAGGAAGGGCTCACCATGAGCTCTCTGGTGAGAGGGAAGAGTGCAGCATTAGAGTAAGCAGTGAAGTGTCAGCATGAGTGCAGTGTGAGCAGGCCATGGGAGGGGGAGTGCAGTGTGAGCAGGCCATGGGAGGGAGAGTGCAGTGTGAGCAGGCCGTGGGAGGGGGAGTGCAGTGTGAGCAGGCCATGGGAGGGGGAGTGCAGTGTGAGCAGGCCATGGGAGGGGGAGTGCAGTGTGAGCAGGCCGTGGGAAGGGGAGTGCAGTTTGAGCAGGCCGTGGTAGGGAGAGTGTGTGCAGTGTGAGCAGGCCATGGGAGGGGGAGTGCAGTGTGAGCAGGCCATGGGAGGGGGAGTGCAGTGTGAGCAGGCCGTGGGAAGGGGAGTGCAGTTTGAGCAGGCCGTGGTAGGGAGAGTGTGTGCAGTGTGAGCAGGCCATGGGAGGGGGAGTGCAGTGTGAGCAGGCCGTGGTAGGGAGAGTGTGTGCAGTGTGAGCAGGCCATGGGAGGGGGAGTGCAGTGTGAGCAGGCCATGGGAGGGGGAGTGCAGTGTGAGCAGGCCATGGGAGGGGGAGTGCAGTGTGAGCAGGCCATGGGTGGGGGAGTGCAGTGTGAGCAGGCCGTGGGAAGGGGAGTGCAGTTTGAGCAGGCCGTGGTAGGGAGAGTGTGTGCAGTGTGAGCAGGCCATGGGAGGGGGAGTGCAGTGTGAGCAGGCCATGGGAGGGGGAGTGCAGTGTGAGCAGGCCATGGGAGGGGGAGTGCAGTGTGAGCAGGCCGTGGGAAGGGGAGTGCAGTTTGAGCAGGCCGTGGTAGGGAGAGTGTGTGCAGTGTGAGCAGGCCATGGGAGGGGGAGTGCAGTGTGAGCAGGCCATGGTAGGGAGAGTGTGTGCAGTGTGAGCAGGCCATGGGAGGGGGAGTGCAGTGTGAGCAGGCCATGGGAGGGGGAGTGCAGTGTGAGCAGGCCATGGGAGGGGGAGTGCAGTGTGAGCAGGCCGTGGGAAGGGGAGTGCAGTTTGAGCAGGCCGTGGTAGGGAGAGTGTGTGCAGTCTGAGCAGGCCATGGGAGGGGGAGTGCAGTGTGAGCAGGCCGTGGGAAGGGGAGTGCAGTTTGAGCAGGCCGTGGTAGGGAGAGTGTGTGCAGTGTGAGCAGGCCATGGGAGGGGGAGTGCAGTGTGAGCAGGCCATGGGAGGGGGAGTGCAGTGTGAGCAGGCCATGGGAGGGGGAGTGCAGTGTGAGCAGGCCGTGGCAAGGGGAGTGCAGTTTGAGCAGGCCATGGGAGGGGGAGTGCAATGTGAGCAGGCCGCGAGAGGGGGAGTGCAGTGTGAGCAGGCCGCGGGTGGGGGGGGGGAGGGGGAGTGCAGTGTGAGCAGGCCGCGAGAAGGGGAGTGCAGTGTGAGCAGGCCGCGGGTGGGGGGGGGGGGAGGGGGAGTGCAGTGTGAGCAGGCTGGGGGAGGGGCGTGGGAGGGGGAGTGCAGTGTGAGCAGGCCGGGGGAGGGGCGTGGGAGGGGGAGTGCAGTGTGAGCAGGCCGGGGGAGGGGCGTGGGAGGGGGAGTGCACTTTGAACAGACCGTGGGAGGGGGAGTGCAGTGTGAGCAGGCCGGGGGAGGGGCGTGGGAGGGGGAGTGCAGTGTGAGCAGGCCGGGGGAGGGGCGTGGGAGGGGGAGTGCAGTGTGAGCAGGCCGGGGGAGGGGCGTGGGAGGGGGAGTGCAGTGTAAGCAGGCCGGGGGAGGGGCGTGGGAGGGGGAGTGCACTTTGAACAGACCGTGGGAGGGGGAGTGCAGTGTGAGCAGGCTGGGGGGGTGGGAGGGGGAGTGTAGTGTGAGCAGGCCGGGGGAGGGGCGTGGGAGGGGGAGTGCAGTGTGAGCAGGCTGGGGGGTGGGAGGGGGAGTGCAGTGTGAGCAGGCCGGGGGGTCGTAGGGGGAGTGCAGTGTGAGCAGGCCGGGGGAGGGGCGTGGGAGGGGGAGTGCAGTGGGAGCAGGCCGGGGGGTCGTAGGGGGAGTGCAGTGTGAGCAGGCTGGGGGGGTGGGAGGGGGAGTGCAGTGTGAGCAGGCCGGGGGAGGGGCGTGGGAGGGGGAGTGCAGTGTGAGCAGGCTGGGGGTGGGAGGGGGAGTGCAGTGTGAGCAGGCCGGGGGGTCGTAGGGGGAGTGCAGTGTGTGCAGGCCGGGGGAGGGGCGTGGGAGGGGGAGTGCAGTGGGAGCAGGCCGGGGGGTCGTAGGGGGAGTGCAGTGTGAGCAGGCTGGGGGGGTGGGAGGGGGAGTGCAGTGTGAGCAGGCCGGGGGAGGGGCGTGGGAGGGGGAGTGCAGTGTGAGCAGGCTGGGGGTGGGAGGGGGAGTGCAGTGTGAGCAGGCCGGGGGAGGGGCGTGGGAGGGGGAGTGCAGTGGGAGCAGGCCGGGGGGGTCGTAGGGGGAGTGCAGTGTTAACAGGCCAGGAGCGTGGGAGGGGGAGTGCATTGCAGCATGAGAGAGGCTTCTCACAAACGCTGCAGCTGTGCTGCCACCAGGCGCGCAACACCCATTGGACTCACAGGGCTTCAGCCCCCCCCGTCGTGTGTGGCAGCCCGGGATGAGACACCTTCCCGGGCAAAAAAACAGCCGCACCCGAGCACTTCACAGGTCTTTAAAAGACCATTTGCATGTCAATGAGGCCTCGCTGTTGTGTCACCCCTTCTAAGAGCCCCTGAGCTCCACTCTGCCTATTGCTTAAAGTTCAGCCCCCCCCGAAATTTTTGCTCAGCCCCCCCCGAAATTTTTGCTCAGCCCCCCCCGAAATTTGGCTCTAGTTGCGCCTCTGGCTGCCACCCACTGAGCTGTCTGGTGCGCTGCTGCCCGTGCAGGAGACGTCGGCTGTACACCCAGTGTGCGCTCATTTCTACTAGTTTTCTCTGAGACCTGCTGGGCCTGCTCACCCGTTTTGTCGCCCCCTGCTGACAACGGACGTGAGGTTCAGACCGGGTTGACGCAGCCCAGCGTGTGTGGTGGGTTCACAGCTGCTGGTTTCATGTCGGGGTCGAGGGTTCTCCAGTTTCACTCTGGAAGCTGCTCCGCCCTGGGCAGGTTTTGCAAAGTGTGAAGCTTCAAACGCACACCTGTTCCCTCTCCCCCTCCACAGAGGCCCCTCATTTGTATAAAGCGCACTGAAGACTCTCGGTCGTGTAAGCACACGTCAGGCACTGCAAGCGATGACGCCTTTGAAAGTGGCAGGATCGCAGCGCTGAGGTAACGAAGGAGGTGGGGTCAGACAGCATGTCTGTACATGTGAAAGGGGCAAGAGCTATAGCGCATGGGGCCGCAAAGCACACCTGCACATGTACCATAGTGCCAATATCGGCAACACCCCCCCCCCCCCACAGCAATATCCTGGAGAAATAAACAGACAAGACACCTTCTTTGTGGAGACAATTGCTGCAGGTTTATTTGCATAACAAATATGCCAACATGGTGGGCTATCTTACGGGCGATGCCAGGGCAGGCAGCCCCTCGCCGCATGCCCACCTGATGAGCCAAATGACACCGTGGCCGTAGCCAACCGGTGTTTGCCAGATTTGGGGGAGGGGATAGCCCCTCCCTCCGGTGGACCACCAGTCCACCCCCTTACTCACACCCCCTAGCTAAGGGGGCGGAGCGTTGCAGGCACCCCCCGGTTGCTCAGGTTCACAGCCACCCGTAGGACTAACGGGGCGCCGTCGCTCCTCCAGGGTCCAGCGCGAGGACCTCCCTGGGGATATTTGGCCTTTGAACTCTTGTGGGGCTCCTGCAGAGGGTACCCCGCTGTACGCGGTGGGGAGGGAAACGGCATCAGGGCAGCAGAACAAAGTGGGCGACCAGTGGGCGGGAGAGGTATAAGTACCTCACCCCCGCCCCCCTCCTGCCCGGAAGTGACGCGGGCATGTGGACCCTTGAGGGTCCCAAAACACTGGGCGGCTGACTCGTGTGGCACTAAGGGGGGCTGCCCTCTTAGGAGGGCCCCCTTCGTGGACCCGGGACAGCCCCGCAGTGTGTGTGCTGCAGCGAATGGAGTCCCAAAGCATGCCTGGACACGTCACAGCATGCGCTGCACCGAATGGGTGCCCAAAGCATGCCTGAGCATGTCACAGAATGCGCTGCAACGAATGAGGGCCCAAAGCATGCCTGTACATGTAAAAGAGGCATGAGCTGTAACAAACGGGGTCCCAAAGCATGCATGTACATGTAAAAGAGGTGTGAGCTGTAAAGAGTTGAGTCCAAAAGCATGCCTGGACACGTCACAGCATGCGCTGTAACGAATGGGTCCCAAAGCATGCCTGAACACGTCACAGCATGCGCTGTAACGAATGGAGTCCCAAAGCATGCCTGAACACGTCACAGCATGCGCTGTAATTAATGGGGTCCCAAAGCATGCCTGTACATGTAAAAGAGGTGTGAGCTGTAAAGAGTTGAGTCCAAAAGCATGCCTGGACACGTCACAGCATGCGCTGTAACGAATGGGTCCCAAAGCATGCCTGAACACGTCACAGCATGCGCTGTAACGAATGGAGTCCCAAAGCATGCCTGAACACGTCACAGCATGCGCTGTAATTAATGGGGTCCCAAAGCATGCCTGTACATGTAAAAGAGGCATGAGCTGTAACAAATAGGGTCCCAAAGCATGCCTGAACATGTAAAAGAGGTGTGAGCTGTAAAGAATGTAGTCCCAAAGCATGCCTGTACATGTCACAGCATGCGCTGCGACAAATGGGGTCACAAAGCATGTCTGTACATGTAACAGCATCCGCGGCGACAAATGGGGTAACAAAGCATACCTGAACACGTCACAGCATGCACTGTAACGAATGGGGTCACAAAGCATGCCTGAACATGTCACAGCATGCGCTGTAACAAACGGGGTCCCAAAGCAGGCCTGTACATGTAAAAGAGGCATGAGCTGTAACAAATAGGGTCCCAAAGCATGCCTGTACATGTAAAAGAGGTGTGAGCTGTAAAGAATGGAGTCCCAAAGCATGCCTGTACATGTCACAGCATGCGCTGCGACAAATGGGGTGACAAAGCATGTCTGTACATGTCACAGCATGCGCTGTGACAAATGGGGTCACAAAGCGTGCCTGAACACGTCACAGCATGCGCTGTCATGAATGGGGGTCACAAAGCATGCCTTAACATGTCACAGCATGCGCTGTCATGAATGGGGTCACAACGCACGCTGTACATGTAAAAGAGGTGTGAGCAGTAAAGAATGGAGTCCCAAAGCAGGCCTGGACACGTCACAGCATGCACTTCTGCCAATGGGTCACAAAGCATGCCTGAACACGTCACAGCATGCGTTGTAATGAATGGGGTCACAAAGCATGCCTGAACACGTCACAGCATGCGCTGCAACAACTGGGGTCACAAACCATGCCTGAACATGTCACAGCATGCGCTGTAACGAATAGGGTCACAAAGCATGCCTGAACACGTCACAGCATGCGCTGTAACGAATGGGATCACAAAGCATGCCTGTACATGTAAAAGAGGCATGAGCTGTAACAAATAGGGTCCCAAAGCATGTCTGTACATGTAAAAGAGGTGTGAGTTGTAAAGAATGGAGTCCCAAAGCACGCCTGTACATGTCACAGCATGCGCTGCGACAAATGGGGTCACAAAGCATGTCTGTACATGTCTCAGCATGCGCTGCGACAAATGGGGTCACAAAGCATGCCTGAACACGTCACAGCATGCGCTGTCATGAATGGGGTCACAAAGCATGCCTTAACATGTCACAGCATGCGCTGTCATGAATGGGGTCACAACGCACGCTGTACATGTAAAAGAGGTGTGAGCAGTAAAGAATGGGGTCCCAAAGCAGGCCTGGGCACGTCACAGCATGCACTGCTGCGAATGGGTCACAAAGCATGCCTGAACACGTCACAGCATGTGCTGCAACAACTGGGGTCCCAAAGCATGCCTGAACATGTCACAACATGCGCTGTAACGAATGGGGTCACAAAGCATGCCTGAACACGTCACAGCATGCGCTGTGACAAATTGGGTCACGGAGCATGCCTGTACATGTAAAAGAGGCATACGCTGCAATGAATGGGGTCACAAATCACGCCTGTACATGTCACAGCATGCACGGCAACGAATGGGGTCACAAAGCATGCCTGAACATGTCACAGCATGCGCTGCAACGAATGGGGTCGAAAAACAGCCTGAACATGTCAAAGCATGCGCTGCTACAGATGAGGTCACAAAGCATGCCTGTACATGTCACAGCATGCGCTGCAGAGAATTGGGTCACAAAGCATGCCTGAACACGTCACAGCATGCGCTGCATGAATGGGGTCACAAAGCATGCCTGAACATGTCACACCACGGCCGACCCTACAGACCTGAAAAACTACCAGCCCATCTCTCTCCTCTCCTTCGCGGCCAAAGTCACAGAGAGACTCGCTAACGCCCAACTGACCACTTTCATAGAAGAGAACGCCATCCTGAACGCCTCCCAGTCTGGATTCCGCAGCAACCACAGCACCGAGACGGCCCTCCTCGCCGCTACCGATGACATCCGCATGCTCCTCTACCTGGGACACACCGCGGCCCTCATCCTTCTTGACCTCTCTGCAGCCTTCGACACCGACTCACATTGCATGCTTGCAGCCGGACTCCATGACGCGGGAATAGAGGGAGCCACCCTGGCCTGGATCCAATCCTTTCTCTCCGGCTGAACCCAGAGGATCAGACTTACTCCCTTCCTCTCCGAACCCACTGATACCAACTGCTGAGTACCCCAAGGATTCTCTTTTAGCCCCACGCTCTTCAACATCTACATGGCCGCCATCGTCAGACAGCATGGGCTCAGCATCGTATCCTACGCCGACGACACCCAGCTCATCCTCTCACTCACAAAAAATCCCGAAGACACCAGACTCAGTTTCCAGGAAGGAATAAAGAACGTGGCAGCCTGGATGATTGACAGCTGTTTGAAGCTCAACTCAGAGAAGACCGAGGTCCTCATCCTTGGACCCTGCAACTCCGCCTGGGACACCTGGTGGCCCTCAGCCCTCGGGAACCCGCCCACCCCCACAGACCACACAAAAAACCTTGGTATCATCCTCGACACCTCCCTCTCCATTAACCGCCAGATCAACACCGTCGCCTCCACCAGTTTCAACTGCCTGCGCATCCTATGTAAGACCTTCAAATGGATCCCCCCTGACTGCAGAAAGATCGTCACCCACGCACTCATAACCAGCAGACTGGACTACGGCTAAGCCCTCCACGCCGGAATCAACAGAACCCTTCTACACAAACTCCAAACCATCCAGAACGCCGCAGCCAGACTCGTCCTTGGGACACCGCACCACAAACACATGACCCAACACCTACGAGACCTCCACTGGCTACCCGTCGAGAAGAGGGTTACCTTCAAACTCCTCACCCACGCCTACAAATCCTTCCACAACTCCGGACCTAAATACCTCAACGAGAGATTATCCTTCCACGTACCCAAGAGGAACCTCCACTCCACCGACCTCGCCCAGGCAGAGGTCCCCCTCATCTGCAGAAACAGAGCAGGTGGGAGAGCCTCCTCCTACATCGCGGCCAAGACCTGGAACGAGCTCCCGGTGAACATCAGACACTCCCCGACCCTGCACACGTTCAGGAAGAACCTCAAGACCTGCCTCTTCGACTGATCCAGAGCTGCTCCCCCCTCCCGCCCAGCACCTTGAGACCCTCACGGGTGAGTAGCGCGCTCTATAAACCCCTGATTGATTGATTGATTGACAGCATGCGCTGTAACGAATGGGGTCACAAAGCATGCCTGAACATGTCACAACATGCACTGTCATGAATGGGCTCACAAAGCATGCTTGAACAGGTCAAAGCATGCGCTGCAGCAAATGGGGCCACAAAGCATGTCTGAACACGTCACAGCATGCGCTGTAAAATATGGGGTCATAAAGCATGCCTGTACATATCACAACATGCGCTGTAATGAATGGGGTCACAAAAAATTTCTGTACATGTAAGAGCATGTTCTGAAACAGATGGGGTCACAAAGCATGCCTGTACATGTCACAGCATGTGATACAACAGATGGGGTCACAAAGCATGCCTGGACATATCACAGCATGCACTGCACCAAATGAGGTCACAAAGTATGCCTGAACATGTCGCATCATGCGCTGTCACGAATGGGATCACAAAAGAAGCCTGAACAGGTCACAGCATGCACTGTAACAAATGGGGTCACAAAGCATGCCTGAACACGTCACAGCATGCGCTGTCACAAATGGAGTCACAGAGCATGCCTGAACATGTCACAGCATGCGCTGTAACGAATGGGGTAAAAAATGTTGCCTGAACATGTCACAGCATGCGCTGCTACAAATGAGTTCACAAAGCATGCCTGTACATGTCACAGCATGCGCTGCAGAGAACGGGGTCACAAAGCATGCCTGAACATGTCACAGCAAGCGATGTAACAAATGGGGTCACAAAGCATTCTTGTACATGTCACAGCATGCTCTGCAGAGAATGGGGTCACAAAGCATGCCTGAACACGTCACAGCATGCGCTGTCATGAATGGGGTCACAAAGCATGCCTTAACATGTCACAGCATGCCCTGTAACGAATGGGGTCACAAAGCATGCCCGAACAGGTCACAGCATGCGCTTCAGCAAATGGGGTCACAAATAATGCCGAAACACGTCACAGCATGTGCTGTAAGGAATGGGCTCACAAAGCATGAATACACATGTCACAGCTTGCGCTGCAGAGAATGGAGTCACAAAGCATGCCTGAACAGGTCAAAGCATGCGCTGCAGAGAATGGAGTCACAAAGCATGCCTGAACACATCACAGCATGCGCTGTAAGAAATGGGGTCATAAAGCATGCCTGTACATATCACAGCATGCGCTGTAACAAATGGGGTCACAAAGGATTTCTGTACATGTAAGAGCATGTTCTGCAACAGATGGGACCACAAAGCATGCCTGTACATGTCACAGCATGATCATGAACAAAATGGAGAAGGAGGGACTGAGAGTGGGTTAGGAATAAAAATTAGGTCCAGAACCAATACTCCCAAAAATGAACGTTTAGTCACACTGTGGTATCTGTTCCTTACAGGTAAGAAAGTTCAGAGACAAGACTCAGTCACTGAAAAATAGAGAGAAGAAAGGAAGACAAAGAGAGAAAACAAATCTCTGAAACTGAGGTGCTTCCCCCCTAGGGGATCTCTCCTACTGAAATGTAGTGCCCTCACACACCCTTGCGAGCGTCATGCTTCATCATAGGGCGTTGCTCCTCGTGGGGGTGGCGCTGCAGTCCCCCACGGGCCCCGCGAGAGGGCTCTTTATCGGAGATCTTTTTGTAGAAACGCCAGAGTTGTGCATGTGGGTGTGTGGGCCTCAGAAAAAGGGAATGTGGTAGTGGTGTGAGTGGTTTTGTCTTAAAATACCCTTCGGAACTGTAAAGGTAGTTTTATTCGTCAGTCCGAGGGTACACGGGTCTGGCCTCCTGCTGCTGACCGAAACTCCAGCAGGGGAGGCCTGGACAATAGGTTTCCTGTCGAGGGGAGGTGTCCCCATCTCCCCAGACAGGCTGATGTGTATTGGGGCTGGGCGGGAGCACTCTCTGGTGCTTTGAAGTCCTGCACTGGGGGCACACTTGGTGTCCCTGTGCATAGTCCAGTTCAAACTGGTTGCAGGGGCTACCTGCCCCTGCTCTGGCGCGAAACTGGACAAAGGAAATGGGTGTAACTACCCCTTTTTCCAGGCCCACCCATAGATGGGGCCTTAGAGTTAGTCCACCCCCTAAACTTACTATAAGTATAGGAATCCAGTCCCTAGGACTTTAGATTACCCTGGACGAAACTCTGCTACAGATATCCTGGACTTTCGACATTCTATCCTGACTAGAAGACTGAAGAAATCTCCCTTGGGGTCAAGGAGTGACTCCCCTGCTTGGCAGGCACCAAAGAAGCAACTGACTGGTCTGCATCGCTGAAGCTCCTGCCGGACGCCGAAGTCTTTGCATCACCAGGGGTAGATTTCCAGACTTTGCAGAGGCGATCTTGAGTCCACAGCAAAGCTGAGGCCCGTGGCTATCGTGGGTGACGTGGAACCGTGAACCCTGGACACCATGAACTTTTGCAGCAACACTATCTTCCTGGTCCTCCTCGAAGTTGTGCTTTGGGCTCCAAATAGCCTCACCCTTGAGCACCTTCTGCACCAAAGATTGTTGGCCTCCACTCCACGAGTGACCCGTGGGCCAGCATCAAGTGCGAGCGCTCGAGGCTCCTTCGCGGTCACTAGCCCATTGGCTAGCAGGTCCCCATGAAGGTAACTCCTTTTCTGCTTGTGCTTTTCTGGTTGCTCCAGACATGCCCTCACTTACCCTTGCTGGGTGAGTCCCTCAGACCTTGCTGGTCTGCACCGCAGTCCTTTCTCTAAATTCCAGTGACTTGCCGTTGTCAAGGCTTGTTGGGTCCATTCTGGTCGCCAACACTGCAGCACTCAACAGACTTTGTGGGACAGCTTGAATCCGGCTCGTGGTCTCCGTCGATGCCTCCTGGACCTCGTGGCTGAAGAGTCAAGACACCCATCAACTCACCTGAAGCACCCGCCATCTGTGGGCATTGGTCCATCCTGCCTGTGGTCACTGGCTAGTGACCCAGACTCTGTCCCCTCTGCTTTCAGGTTCCTTCCATCCCTTGCTCACTTTACCACTGGATTCAAGATAGCCTGGCTGACGAGGTTTATGAACCCGAAACCGGTCCCAGGATGCTTGTTTCCGGTCCAGGGAAGACATGGCTTGGCAGTTCGGGCTGGACTGTTCCCATGAGGCACAGGGTCAGACTGATTTGCATATGGCCATGTCTGAACTGGGGTGGTGGAGTGAGCTAAAAAATGATGATGGATTAAATCCAGATCAGTTGACTGGGGGTGAGTGTTTGATTTGCTCAAATGCTCCGTCCATCATCCCCTTTGGTATCGCTTTGTTTGCCCTAGGTTGGCAGGGTATGCCCAGACGTGGGTCCCTTGCTCACTTTATCACTGGATTCAAGATTGCCTGGCTGACGAGGGTTATGAACCCGAAACCGGTCCCAGGATGCTTGTTTCCGGTCCAGGGAAGACATGGCTTGGCAGTTCGGGCTGGACTGTTCCCATGAGGCACAGGGTCAGACTGATTTGCATATGGCCATGTCTGAACTGGGGTGGTGGAGTGAGCTAAAGAATGATGATGGATTAAACCCAGATCAGTTGACTGGGGGTGAGTGTTTGATTTTCTAAAATGCTCCATCCATCATCCCCTTTGGTATCGCTTTGTTCGCCCTAAGTTGGCAGGGTATGCCCAGACATGGGTCCCTTGCTCACTTTACCACTGGATTCAAGATAGCCTGGCTGACGAGGGTTATGAACCCGAAACCGGTCCCAGGATACTTGTTTCCGGTCCAGGGAAGACATGGCTTGGCAGTTCGGGCTGGACTGTTCCCTTGAGGCACAGGATCAGACTGATTTGCATATGGCCATGTCTGAACTGGGGTGGTAGAGTGAGCTAAAGAATGATGATGGATTAAACCCAGATCCGTTGACTGGGGGTGAGTGTTTGATTTGCTCAAATGCTCCGTCCATCATCCCCTTTAGTATCGCTTTGTTCGTCCTAAGTTGGCAGGGTATGCCCAGACGTGGGTCCCTTGCTCACTTTACCACTGGATTCAAGATAGCCTGACTGACGAGGGTTATGAACCCAAAACCGGTCCCAGGATGCTTGTTTCCGGTCCAGGGAAGACATAGCTTGGCAGTTCGGGCTGGACTGTTCCCATGAGGCACAGGGTCAGACTGATTTGCATATGTCCATGTCTCAACTGGGGTGGTGGAGTGAGCTAAATAATGATGATGGATTAAACCCAGATCAGTTGACTGGGGGTGAGTGTTTGATTTTCTCAAATGCTCCGTCCATCATCCCCTTTGGTATCGCTTTGTTCGCCCTAAGTTGGCAGGGTATGCCCAGACGTGGGTTCCTTGCTCACTTTACCACTGGATTCAAGATAGCCTGGCTGACGAGGGTTATGAACCCGAAACCGGTCCCAGGATGCTTGTTTCCATCCAAGGAAGACATGGCTTGGCAGTTCGGGCTGGACTGTTCCCATGAGGCACAGGGTCGGACTAATTTGCATATGGCCATGTCTGAACTGGGGTGGTGGAGTGAGCTAAAGAATGATGATGGATTGAACCCAGATCAGTTGACTGGGGGTGAGTGTTTGATTTGCTCAAATGCTCCGTCCATCATCCCCTTTGGTATCGCTTTGTTCGCCCTAAGTTGGCAGGGTATGCCCAGACGTGGGTCCCTTGCTCACTTTACCACTGGATTCAAGATAGCCTGGCTGACGAGGGTTATGAACCCGAAACCGGTCCCAGGATGCTTGTTTCCGGTCCAGGGAAGACATGGCTTGGCAGTTCGGGCTGGACTGTTCCCATGAGGCACAGGGTCAGACTGATTTGCATATGGCCATGTCTGAACTGGGGTGGTGGAGTGAGCTAAAGAATGATAATGGATTAAACCCAGTTCAGTTGACTGGGGGTGAGTGTTTGATTTGCTCAAATGCTCCGTCCATCATCCCCTTTGGTATCGCTTCCTTCCATCCCAGATCCAGGCTTGGATCTCTCCGGATACTTCTCCTCTTCACGGCAGTAGCAGTTCTTTGCAGGCTCCCATTGAAATCGACGACGCAACCCGCCACCAAAAGACACCTATGCACCCGGCTTCCCTGGGTGAGGTAACTCGAGTACTCTGGTGCTCACGTGGGTGCTAGCCCTAGAACTTCTTAAGTCCAAAAGGGTTTGGTCCTGACTCGATTAGAAGTGTCCCTATTCTTTAAATTTCCAACCGCAACATTGCGCATAGAAGATAACGGGAACCCGCGGATGTGTTTACACACTGCATACAGTCCCCGTTGGTCCCCTGTGTCTCTTGCTCTTGTCAGTGGAGTCACCTCCATATCCTGGCGAAGTACTCTTCAGGAGTGGCTTCGCACCATGCAGCTGTAACCATATCATAGGTATATGGGTTACTGCCCCGCCCTGTTTGGTTTAGAGGGTTTAGTAATTTTTCTATTTCGTGCACTTTATATGTTATTGCTCTGGTCCTGACCAAGCGCCAACGACCCTTATGGCGACGCAGGCATGAAGCATGTTGACCTATGACCTTTAGACACCCGGGCAGAGTGTGCTTTAGGGGCAATTATTTTATTCAGCAGTTTTTCTGCCAAGGGTTTACAATTTATACATTTGCTGCATGTTTACCCTTTATTAACCTTTTTCACTATCTTGCACGCACCCTTATCACCCTCATTGGACCCACACCCCACACACCCACATGCACCACCCGGCAGTCCTTTAAAAGATCTCCGATAAAGAGACCCTTCGGGGGACCCGTAGGAAATTGCAGCGCCGGCCCTACGAGGAGCAACTGCCCAATGATGAAGCATGACACCTCCTGGGGTGTGTGAGGGCAACAGAGGACAACAAGCGTTTTATCCACTCTATTAGCGGGTCACACTTACCTTGGAAGTCCCTTTTTTTTCTTTATTTTTCCTCCTTTTTCTTTTTTTTTTTGAACGGGTGACTATTTGCACCCTTATACGTCGGTGACTTTTTGCACCCCGCTACAGGAACAGTGTCCCAATGTGAAAACGAATGTAGGAATTAGGAGCATGGACACTGGATCTTGAGTAGCTCCTTGGCCCCCCTCTCTCTTTGTGATTTTTCCCCTGTGTCACTACCTTGGGTGGTTCCTTGGGGTCCCAGCGATTCTAGAGGCTCTAGGCCTAGTGTCTATTCCAGTCGTGGTTCTTATACCACTTTTTTGGTATATGGTTTGTTACGCCCTTAGGGCCCAAACGTGTATTTGTGCTATTACAGATAATTGCTGACTTGTAAACAAAGTTCATCGAACTCCAGTCTCATAAAGAGACTAGAGGGGTGTGTTTTATACTAAATACATATATTTTAAATATATACCTGGTGTGGTTGTTTTTTCATTTGATCATTCAAGAGATTATAGACTGGTAAAACAAGCTGCTTTACATTCCTTCAAGACTTAGCCTGAAGGCTGCTCTCCATAGCTACCACTAGGATAGCTTTCAATAAAGGTTGTCTTTAACCTATCACCATAAGGGGTTGTTTGGACTGATACAGGGTGCACACTAGAACTAGTGGACAGCATATATCAGGCCACCTTCTCACATCATGCCTGTACATGTCACAGCATGCGCTGCAGAGAATGGTGTCACAAAGCATGCCTGAACACGTCACAGCATGCGCTGCAACAACTGGGGTCACAAAGCAAGTCTGTACATGTAAGAGCCTGTGCAATTTCAAAATGGGTCACAAAGCATGCCTATACATGTCACAGCATGCGCTGCAACGAATGGGGTCACAAAGCATGCCTGAACATGTCATATCATGCGCTGTCACATATGGGGTCGCAGAGCATGCCTGAACATGTCACAGCATGCGCTGCAGCGAATGTGGTCGAAAAGCATACCTGTACATGTCACAACATGCGCTGTCATGAATGGTGTCACAAAGCATGCCTGAACCACGTCACAGCATGCGCTGCAACAACTGGAGTCACAAAGCAAGCCTGTACATGTTACAGCGTGCGCTGTAACGAATCCTTCGGGGCACAGCCAATCCGTCTGACCCCTCCATGTTAATGTAGGCGGGTTGATTGTACCAGGAGGGCCTGGTTCCTGCACTGCACAGCGCACAGACACCTGTGCAGCATAGTGCGAGGCTGTACCTGGCACCAAACATGACACAGTGTAAAACATTCAGGCACAAATGTATCACCAGAAAACACATGACAGTACCCGCATTATGCTTAGCTGTTGTGTGCAAAGACAAAACACAGCACACAGACATCTATACCATGGTGCCCTCCCGCAGGAGTGTTCCCTGCACACACAGGTGCCATCCTGCAGGAGTGCTCCCTGCACACACAAGTGCCCTCCTGCAGGAGTGCTCCATGCACACACAGGTGCCCTCCTGCAGGAGTGCTCCCAGCACACACAGGTGCCCTCCTGCAGGAGTGTTCCCTGCGCACACAGGTGCCCTCCTGCAGGAGTGTTCCCAGCACACACAGGTGCCCTCCTGCAGGAGTGTTCACTGCACACACAGGTGCCCTCCTGCAGGAGTGTTCCCAGCACACATAGGTGCCCTCCTGCAGGAGTGTTCCCAGCACACACAGGTGCCCTCACGAGTGCAGAGATCACGAGTAGAGAGATCACGGGTAGAGATTGTGAGTAGAGAGATCGTGAGAAGAGATCATGATGAGAGAGATCAGGAGAAGAGAGATCATGAGTAGAGAGATCACGAGTAGAGAGATCACGAGTAGAGAGATCATCAGTAGAGATATCAAGAGTTCGTGAGTAGAGATCGTGAGGAGAGAGATCAGGAGAAGAGAGATCATGAGTAGAGAGATCAAGAATAGAGAGATCATTAGTAGAGAGATCAGGAGTAGAGAGATCAGGAGAAGAGAGATCAACAGTAGAGGGATCACGACTAGAGAGATCATGAGAAGAGAGATCATGAGTAGAGAGATCATGAGTAGAGAGATCATGAGTACAGAGATTGTGAGTAAAGAGATCATGAGTAGAGAGATCACAACTAGTGAGAGATCATGAGTTGAGATATCATGAGTAGAGAGATCAAGACTAGAGAGATCATTAGTAGAGAGATCATGAGTAGAGAGATCAGGAGTAGAGAGATCAAAAGTAGAGGGATCATGACTAGAGAGATCATGAGAAGAGAGATCATGAGTAGAGAGATCAAGACTAGAGAGATCATGAGTAGAGAGATCAAGACTAGAGAGATCATGAGTAGAGAGATCAAGAATAGAGAGATCAGGAGAAGAGAGATCATGAGTAGAGAGATCAAGAATAGAGAGATCATTAGTAGAGAGATCATGAGTAGAGAGATCACGACTAGAGAGATCATGAGAAGAGATATCATGAGTAGAGAGATCAAGACTAGAGAGATCATGAGTAGAAAGATCAAGACTAGAGAGATCATGAGTAGAAAGATCAAGAATAGAGAGATCAGGAGAAGAGAGATCATGAGTAGAGAGATCAGGAGTAGAGAGATCATGAGTAGAGAGATCAAGAGTAGAGGGATCACAACTAGAGAGATCATGAGTAGAGAGATCATGAGTAGAGAGATCACGAGTAGAGAGATTGTGAGTAAAGAGATCATGAGTAGAGAGATCACACAGGTGCCATCCTGCAGGAGTGCTCCCTGCACACACAAGTGCCCTCCTGCAGGAGTGCTCCATGCACACACATGTGCCCTCCTGCAGGAGTGCTCCCAGCACACACAGGTGCCCTCCTGCAGGAGTGTTCCCTGCACACACAAGTGCCCTCCTGCAGGAGTGCTCCATGCACACACAGGTGCCCTCCTGCAGGAGTGCTCCCAGCACACACAGGTGCCCTCCTGCAGGAGTGTTCCCTGCACACACAGGTGCCCTCCTGCAGGAGTGTTCCCAGCACACACAGGTGCCCTCCTGCAGGAGTGTTCCCTGCACACACAGGTGCCCTCCTGCAGGAGTGTTCCAAGCACACATAGGTGCCCTCCTGCAGGAGTGTTCCCAGCACACACAGGTGCCCTCACGATTGCAGAGATCACGAGTAGAGAGATCACGGGTAGAGATTGTGAGTAGAGAGATCGTGAGTAGAGATCATGATGAGAGAGATCAGGAGAAGAGAGATCATGAGTAGAGAGATCACCAGTAGAGAGATCACGAGTAGAGAGATCATCAGTAGAGGTATCAAGAGTTCATGAGTAGAGATCGTGAGGAGAGAGATCAGGAGAAGAGAGATCATGAGTAGAGAGATCAAGAATAGAGAGATCATTAGTAGAGAGATCATGAGTAGAGAGATCAGGAATAGAGAGATCAAGAGTAGAGGCATCACGACTAGAGAGATCATGAGAAGAGAGATCATGAGTAGAGAGATCAAGACTAGAGAGATCATGAGTAGAGAGATCAAGACTAGAGAGATCATGAGTAGAGAGATCAAGAATAGAGAGATCAGGAGAAGAGAGATCATGAGTAGAGAGATCAGGAGTAGAGAGATCATGAGTAGAGAGATCAAGAGTAGAGGGATCACAACTAGAGAGATCATGAGTAGAGAGATCATGAGTAGAGAGATCACGAGTAGAGAGATTGTGAGTAAAGAGATCATGAGTAGAGAGATCACAACTAGTGAGAGATCATGAGTAGAGAGATCATGAGTAGAGAGATCAAGATTAGAGAGATCATTAGTAGAGAGATCATGAGTAGAGAGATCAGGAGTAGAGAGATCAAGAGTAGAGGGATCATGACTAGAGAGATCATGAGAAGAGAGATCATGAGTAGAGAGATCAAGACTAGAGAGATCATGAGTAGAGAGATCAAGACTAGAGAGATCATGAGTAGAGAGATCAAGAATAGAGAGATCAGGAGAAGAGAGATCATGAGTAGAGAGATCAAGAATAGATAGATCATTAGTAGAGAGATCATGAGTAGAGAGATCAGGAGTAGAGAGATCAAGAGTAGAGGGATCACGACTAGAGAGATCATGAGAAGACAGATCATGAGTAGAGAGATCAAGACTAGAGAGATCATGAGTAGAGAGATCAAGACTAGAGAGATCATGAGTAGAAAGATCAAGAATAGAGAGATAAGGAGAAGAGAGATCATGAGTAGAGAGATCAGGAGTAGAGAGATCATGAGTAGAGAGATCAAGAGTAGAGAGATCACGAGTAGAGAGATTGTGAGTAAAGAGATCATGAGTAGAGAGATCACAACTAGTGAGAGATCATGAGTAGAGAGATCATGAGTAGAGATATCAAGAATAGAGAGATAAGGAGAAGAGAGATCATGAGTAGAGGGATCACAACTAGAGATATCATGAGTAGAGAGATCATGAGTAGAGAGATCACGAGTAGAGAGATTGTGAGTAAAGAGATCATGAGTAGAGAGATCACAACTAGTGAGAGATCATGAGTAGAGAGATCATGAGTAGAGAGATCAAGATTAGAGAGATCATTAGTAGAGAGATCATGAGTAGAGAGATCAGGAGTAGAGAGATCAAGAGTAGAGGGATCGTGACTAGAGAGATCATGAGAAGAGAGATCATGAGTAGAGAGATCAAGACTAGAGAGATCATGAGTAGAGAGATCAAGACTAGAGAGATCATGAGTAGAGAGATCAAGAATAGAGAGATCAGGAGAAGAGAGATCATGAGTAGAGAGATCAAGAATAGATAGATCATTAGTAGAGAGATCATGAGTAGAGAGATCAGGAGTAGAGAGATCAAGAGTAGAGGGATCACGACTAGAGAGATCATGAGAAGACAGATCATGAGTAGAGAGATCAAGACTAGAGAGATCATGAGTAGAGAGATCAAGACTAGAGAGATCATGAGTAGAAAGATCAAGAATAGAGAGATAAGGAGAAGAGAGATCATGAGTAGAGAGATCAGGAGTAGAGAGATCATGAGTAGAGAGATCAAGAGTAGAGGGATCACAACTAGAGATATCATGAGTAGAGAGATCATGAGTAGAGAGATCACGAGTAAAGAGATTGTGAGTAAAGAGATCACGAGTAGAGAGATCACAACTAGTGAGAGATCATGAGTAGAGAGATCATGAGTAGAGAGATCAAGACTAGAGAGATCATTAGTAGAGAGATCATGAGTAGAGAGATCAGGAGTAGAGAGATCAAGAGTAGAGGGATCACGACTAGAGAGATCATGAGAAGAGAGATCATGAGTAGAGAGATCAAGACTAGAGAGATCATAAGTAGAGAGATCAAGACTAGAGAGATCATGAGTAGAGAGATCAGGAGAAGAGAGATCATGAGTAGAGAGATCAAGAATAGAGAGATCATTAGTAGAGAGATCATGAGTAGAGAGATCAGGAGTAGAGAGATCAAGAGTAGAGGGATCACGACTAGAGAGATCATGAGAAGAGAGATCATGAGTAGAGAGATCAAGACTAGAGAGATCATGAGTAGAGAGATCAAGACTAGAGAGATCATGAGTAGAGAGATCAAGAATAGAGAGATCATGAGTAGAGAGATCAGGAGTAGAGAGATCATGATTAGAGAGATCAAGAGTAGAGGGATCACAACTAGAGAGATCATGAGTAGAGAGATCACGAGTAGAGAGAGAGCATGAGTACAGAAATCATGAGTAGAGAGATCACAATTAGTGAGAGATCATGAGTAGAGAGATCACGAGTAGAGAGAGAGCATGAGTACAGAGATCATGAGTAGAGAGATCATGAGTACAGAGACCATGAGAAGAGAGATTGTGAGTAAAGAGTTCATGAGAAGAGAGAGCATGAGTAGAAAGATCAAGACTAGAGAGATCATGAGTAGAGAGATCAAGACTAGAGAGATCATGAGTAGAGAGATCAAGAATAGAGAGATCAGGAGAAGAGAGATCATGAGTAGAGAGATCAAGAATAGATAGATCATTAGTAGAGAGATCATGAGTAGAGAGATCAGGAGTAGAGAGATCAAGAGTAGAGGGATCGTGACTAGAGAGATCATGAGAAGAGAGATCATGAGTAGAGAGATCAAGACTAGAGAGATCATGAGTAGAGAGATCAAGACTAGAGAGATCATGAGTAGAGAGATCAAGAATAGAGAGATCAGGAGAAGAGAGATCATGAGTAGAGAGATCAAGAATAGATAGATCATTAGTAGAGAGATCATGAGTAGAGAGATCAGGAGTAGAGAGATCAAGAGTAGAGGGATCACGACTAGAGAGATCATGAGAAGACAGATCATGAGTAGAGAGATCAAGACTAGAGAGATCATGAGTAGAGAGATCAAGACTAGAGAGATCATGAGTAGAAAGATCAAGAATAGAGAGATAAGGAGAAGAGAGATCATGAGTAGAGAGATCAGGAGTAGAGAGATCATGAGTAGAGAGATCAAGAGTAGAGGGATCACAACTAGAGATATCATGAGTAGAGAGATCATGAGTAGAGAGATCACGAGTAAAGAGATTGTGAGTAAAGAGATCACGAGTAGAGAGATCACAACTAGTGAGAGATCATGAGTAGAGAGATCATGAGTAGAGAGATCAAGACTAGAGAGATCATTAGTAGAGAGATCATGAGTAGAGAGATCAGGAGTAGAGAGATCAAGAGTAGAGGGATCACGACTAGAGAGATCATGAGAAGAGAGATCATGAGTAGAGAGATCAAGACTAGAGAGATCATAAGTAGAGAGATCAAGACTAGAGAGATCATGAGTAGAGAGATCAGGAGAAGAGAGATCATGAGTAGAGAGATCAAGAATAGAGAGATCATTAGTAGAGAGATCATGAGTAGAGAGATCAGGAGTAGAGAGATCAAGAGTAGAGGGATCACGACTAGAGAGATCATGAGAAGAGAGATCATGAGTAGAGAGATCAAGACTAGAGAGATCATGAGTAGAGAGATCAAGACTAGAGAGATCATGAGTAGAGAGATCAAGAATAGAGAGATCAGGAGAAGAGAGATCATGAGTAGAGAGATCAGGAGTAGAGAGATCATGATTAGAGAGATCAAGAGTAGAGGGATCACAACTAGAGAGATCATGAGTAGAGAGATCACGAGTAGAGAGAGAGCATGAGTACAGAAATCATGAGTAGAGAGATCACAATTAGTGAGAGATCATGAGTAGAGAGATCACGAGTAGAGAGAGAGCATGAGTACAGAGATCATGAGTAGAGAGATCATGAGTACAGAGACCATGAGAAGAGAGATTGTGAGTAAAGAGTTCATGAGAAGAGAGAGCATGAGTAGAAAGATCATGAGTAGAGAGATCATGAGTAGAGAGATCACGAGTAGAGAGAGAGCATGAGTACAGAGATCATGAGTAGAGAGATCATGAGTACAGAGACCATGAGAAGAGAGATTGTGAGTAAAGAGATCATGAGTAGAGAGAGCATGAGTAGAAAGATCATGAGTAGAGAGATCATGAATGCATGGATAATAAGTAGAGAAATCAAGACTACAGAGATCACAAAGAGATCATAAGTAGACCATGAGTACAGAGATCATGAGTACAGAGATCAAGTGTAGAGAGATCACAAGTACAGAGATCACGAAGAGATCATATGTAGATCATGAGTACAGATATCAGGAGTAGCGAGATCATAAGCATAGGGATCATGATTAGAGAGATCATGAGTAGAGAGATCATGACCAGAGAGATCAGGAGTACAGAGAACGTGAGTAGAGAGATCACGAGTGGAGAGATCATGAGTAGAGAGATCACGAGTAGAGAGATCATAAGTAGAGAGATCACAAGTACAGAGATCATGAGTAAAGAGATTGTGAGTAGAGAGATCATGAGTAGGGAGATCATGAGTAGAAAGATCATGAGTAGAGAGATCATGAATACATAGATAATAAGTAGAGAAATCACGACTACAGAGATCACGAAGAGATCATAACTAGATCTTGAGTACAGAGATCAGGAGTACAGAGATCATGAAGAGATCATAAGTAGAGAGATCATGAATAGAGAGATCATGAGTACAGAGATCATGAGTAGAGAGATCACAAGTACAGAGATCAAGAAGAGATCATAAGTACAGAGATCAGGAGTAGTGAGATCATAAGCATAGGGATCATGATTAGAGAGATCATGAGTAGAGAGATCATGAGCAGAGAGATCATGAGTACAGAGAACTTGAGTAGAGAGATCACGAGTGGAGAGATCACGAGTAGAGAGATCAAGAATAGATAGATCATTAGTAGAGAGATCATGAGTAGAGAGATCAGGAGAAGAGAGATCATGAGTAGAGAGATCAAGAATAGATAGATCATTAGTAAAGAGATCATGAGTAGAGAGATCAGGAGTAGAGAGATCAAGAGTAGAGGGATCACGACTAGAGAGATCATGAGAAGAGAGATCATGAGTAGAGAGATCAAGACTAGAGAGTAGAGAGATCAAGACTAGAGAGATCATGAGTAGAGAGATCAAGAATAGAGAGATCAGGAGAAGAGAGATCATGAGTAGAGAGATCAAGAATAGAGAGATCATTAGTAGAGAGATCATGAGTAGAGAGATCACGACTAGAGAGATCATGAGAAGAGATATCATGAGTAGAGAGATCAAGACTAGAGAGATCATGAGTAGAAAGATCAAGACTAGAGAGATCATGAGTAGAAAGATCAAGAATAGAGAGATCAGGAGAAGAGAGATCATGAGTAGAGAGATCAGGAGTAGAGAGATCATGAGTAGAGAGATCAAGAGTAGAGGGATCACAACTAGAGAGATCATGAGTAGAGAGATCATGAGTAGAGAGATCACGAGTAGAGTGATTGTGAGTAAAGAGATCATGAGTAGAGAGATCACACAGGTGCCATCCTGCAGGAGTGCTCCCTGCACACACAAGTGCCCTCCTGCAGGAGTGCTCCATGCACACACAGGTGCCCTCCTGCAGGAGTGCTCCCAGCACACACAGGTGCCCTCCTGCAGGAGTGTTTCCTGCACACACAAGTGCCCTCCTGCAGGAGTGCTCCATGCACACACAGGTGCCCTCCTGCAGGAGTGCTCCCAGCACACACAGGTACCCTCCTGCAGGAGTGTTCCCTGCACACACAGGTGCCCTCCTGCAGGAGTGTTCCCAGCACACACAGGTGCCCTCCTGCAGGAGTGTTCCCTGCACACACAGGTGCCCTCCTGCAGGAGTGTTCCAAGCACACATAGGTGCCCTCACGAGTGCAGAGATCACGAGTAGAGAGATCACGGGTAGAGATTGTGAGTAGAGAGATCGTGAGTAGAGATCATGATGAGAGAGATCAGGAGAAGAGAGATCATGAGTAGAGAGATCACCAGTAGAGAGATCACGAGTAGAGAGATCATCAGTAGAGGTATCAAGAGTTCGTGAGTAGAGATCGTGAGGAGAGAGATCAGGAGAAGAGAGATCATGAGTAGAGAGATCAAGAATAGAGAGATCATTAGTAGAGAGATCATGAGTAGAGAGATCAGGAATAGAGAGATCAAGAGTAGAGGCATCACGACTAGAGAGATCATGAGAAGAGAGATCATGAGTAGAGAGATCAAGAGTAGAGAGATCATGAGTAGAGAGATCAAGAATAGAGAGATCAGGAGAAGAGAGATCATGAGTAGAGAGATCAGGAGTAGAGAGATCATGAGTAGAGAGATCAAGAGTAGAGGGATCACAACTAGAGAGATCATGAGTAGAGAGATCATGAGTAGAGAGATCACGAGTAGAGAGATTGTGAGTAAATAGATCATGAGTAGAGAGATCACAACTAGTGAGAGATCATGAGTAGAGAGATCATGAGTAGAGAGATCAAGACTAGAGAGATCATTAGTAGAGAGATCATGAGTAGAGAGATCAGGAGTAGAGAGATCAAGAGTAGAGGGATCACGACTAGAGAGATCATGAGAAGAGAGATCATGAGTAGAGAGATCAAGACTAGAGAGATCATGAGTAGAGAGATCAAGACTAGAGAGATCATGAGTAGAGAGATCAGGAGAAGAGAGATCATGAGTAGAGAGATCAAGAATAGAGAGATCATTAGTAGAGAGATCATGAGTAGAGAGATCAGGAGTAGAGAGATCAAGAGTAGAGGGATCATGACTAGAGAGATCATGAGAAGAGAGATCATGAGTAGAGAGATCAAGACTAGAGAGATCATGAATAGAGAGATCAAGACTAGAGAGATCATGAGTAGAGATTTCAAGAATAGAGAGATCAGGAGAAGAGAGATCATGAGTAGAGAGATCAAGAATAGATAGATCATTAGTAGAGAGATCATGAGTAGAGAGATCAGGAGTAGAGAGATCAAGAGTAGAGGGATCACGACTAGAGAGATCATGAGAAGAGAGATCATGAGTAGAGAGATCAAGACTAGAGAGATCATGAGTAGAGAGATCAAGACTAGAGAGATCATGAGTAGAAAGATCAAGAATAGAGAGATCAGGAGAAGAGAGATCATGAGTAGAGAAATCAGGAGTAGAGAGATCATGAGTAGAGAGATCAAGAGTAGAGGGATCACAACTAGAGAGATCATGAGTAGAGAGATCATGAGTAGAGAGATCACGAGTAGAGAGATTGTGAGTAAAGAGATCATGAGTAGAGAGATCACAACTAGTGAGAGATCATGAGTAGAGAGATCATGATTAGAGAGATCAAGACTAGAGAGATCATTAGTAGAGAGATCATGAGTAGAGCGATCAGGAGTAGAGAGATCAAGAGTAGAGGGATCACGACTATAGAGATCATGAGAAGAGAGATCATGAGTAGAGAGATCAAGACTAGAGAGATTGGGGGAGGAGCCAAGATGGCGACCGGGACGGCAGCGTAGACTCCCGGCTCTGTGAACCTCCGCATCCCGCACGGATATCCTGCACGAGATCCTCAACCTGTGCTACGCGGTCGTGTTTCTGAAGGAGAGTGGCACCCGACTGTGTGACTCCGAGGTTTCTGGCTGCGGTATCGCCGGAGAAATGTGCATTTGAACTTTGCGGCCCGTGCGGCCCTGGAGCCGGGACCTCGAGTGGACGCCGTGGCCGGGTGGCAGTTCAACAACAGCCGCCTGTTGTGACTGGGTGGAGTCGGTCCTCCGGAGCGGTGCCAAACTCGGCCTACATTTCGTCGTGGTCGTTTCTACTGCCAAGCGTAGCGGACCGAGTGCATGCCCGGGGGTGCAATTCTCAGATCCTTCGGTGACTGCCCCTGCCTCTGATGGTGAGCTGCCCGGCCGCCGCCCGTATCCTGCCCTGATCCTTGCGGGCCGCCCCCGGGTTTTTTGCGGGAGCTGGTCCGTGGTGGGGACGACTGTTGCCCGTGACCACGCAACGGATAACTTTTCGCCTGCCCCCGGAACCCGGTCACCAGCGACGTGGACATCGAGACGCTTGTCCCAGGGTCCCGGCCCCGGTGGGGGTCGGGCATACTTGGCGGCCATCTTGTTGCGATGAAGCCTACCATCCTGTCCGCTGGGTCGCAGCGGGCTTGTGAGAGTGTGACTTTTGGGAGTGTGGCGACGCGATCGCAGAGAGCTGTGCTGGGGTACGGCGACCTCCTCGAGGCCCTTGGTGCTCTTCACTCCTCCTTGGTTCATGGTGTCGGGGTCTTGGGGAGTAAACTCGACGGTGTGGCGTCAGCGTTGGGGCAGTGGCGGCTCGCCTGTCCGCACGTACACAGGGACTACCCACACTGCGCACAGGAGGACACTGTGGCGGCCACCCCTGAGGTTAGTGCACAGCTGGACACTCCGGCCAGTATGCTACAGTGTGTTCGTCCAGCTGAGGGCCTGATCTGTCCCGGAGGCATTGGACCTGAGTGGGATGTGGTGGCCTCGTCCCGTACATGGCCTCCTGCGACCCAGGGAAAAACTCCAGCAACAATTGTCTGCTTTGGCTGCTTCTGCCTTCCTGGACCTTGAGTGCAGTGCAGATCCTGGGGCAGCACTGGGAAGCCTGTTTCTCCACGCTGCGGACTGTGTTGATGCTCAGAGACTTCCACCCCACCTGTGTGCGTCGCTTCTCGGTCATTTTTGGACACTCCTCTACCTTGGAACATCGGATATGGTGCTGGGTCGAGGGGTAGGCATGGGCAGACTTACAAAGAGTGGTCAGGGATAAGGCTGATCCTTCAGGGGTGGTCATCTAGTGGACGGGCAGGCTCAGGGGTTGCGTGCTCTCCTGGCATAGCTATTAGCATAATAGGTGCATAATGCTCCCCATCTTTCTTTGAGAAGATCGATTTTGTGCTGTTTATTGTTCACTTTGGGGGAAACTTACCGTGCGGGAGGGAGAAGCCGGGGGTATGTTTTGAAGGCCCTCCTCCAGTTTATTAATACTTTCTCTACCCCCCCATCTGGTGGGGTTCTTTTCCTACTTCTTTTTCCCTATTCTCCTATATTTCGGGTCTGGTTCTAGGGCGACAGGCACACTGCTGGGGGGGGGCCGTACTCATCTGCAGAGGTGCAGGGTGGGGGGTTGGGGGAGGGGATTCTTTAGTCTTTCATCTCTTTTTCCATGGCCTCCTTTTTCTTCTCTGATTCTTCTTGTCTTTCCTTTTCTGGGATCAGCGTGATACACCTCCTTTGCTATGACTCGTTGCCGTTCCATGTGTACCACAATTTCCGGGGTGTTCTCTGGGAGTTCTGGCGGGGGACTGCAGGCGCAACTGTTTATGATATTCTTCCCCATCCTTATGTTCTTGTGTTTGCGCCATTGACCTAATAGATTGCTGTAAATCGCTTACGTCTATTACTCTGCATACCTGTTATTGCTGTTTGAAAATTGTCTGGCACCTGATCCTTCTGCCTTGTTTCATTATAAAATGAAAACCTTTTTCTCCTGGTGCCCTACCTACGCTGTTCACAGTATTAGTATTACGATTCTGCTCCCCGAAGTGCTGCCTGTGTTTACATTTGCCCGTTTTTGCTCTGATTGCTTAGCGGCCGGCCCCGGGGGGTTGTAGGCCCATACTTGTTCTTGATTGAAATGTCAATAAAGGTTTTAAAAAAAAAAAAAAAAAAAAAAAAAAAGACTAGAGAGATTATGAGTAGAGAGATCAAGACTAGAGAGATCATGAGTAGAGAGATCAGGAGAAGAGAGATCATGAGTAGAGAGATCAAGAATAGAGAGATCATTAGTAGAGAGATCATGAGTAGAGAGATCAGGAGTAGAGAGATCAAGAGTAGAGGGATCACGACTAGAGAGATCATGAGAAGAGAGATCATGAGTAGAGAGATCAAGACTAGAGAGATCATGAGTAGAGAGATCAAGACTAGAGAGATCATGAGTAGAGAGATCAAGAATAGAGAGATTAGGAGAAGAGAGATCATGAGTAGAGAGATCAGGAGTAGAGTGATCATGAGTAGAGAGATCAAGAGTAGAGGGATCACAACTAGAGAGATCATGAGTAGAGAGATCACGAGTAGAGAGAGAGCATGAGTACAGAGATCATGAGTAGAGAGATCACAATTAGTGAGAGATCATGAGTAGAGAGATCATGAGTAGAGAGATCACGAGTAGAGAGAGAGCATGAGTACAGAGATCATGAGTAGAGAGATCATGAGTACAGAGACCATGAGAAGAGAGATTGTGAGTAAAGAGATCATGAGTAGAGAGAGCATGAGTAGAAAGATCATGAGTAGAGAGATCATGAGTAGAGAGATCACGAGTAGAGAGAGAGCATGAGTACAGAGATCATGAGTAGAGAGATCATGAGTACAGAGACCATGAGAAGAGAGATTGTGAGTAAAGAGATCATGAGTAGAGAGAGCATGAGTAGAAAGATCATGAGTAGAGAGATCATGAATACATGGATAATAAGTAGAGAAATCACGACTACAGAGATCACGAAGAGATCATAACTAGATCTTGAGTACAGAGATCAGGAGTACAGAGATCACGAAGAGATCATAAGTAGATCATGAGTACAGATATCAGGAGTAGCGAGATCATAAGCATAGGGATCATGATTAGAGAGATCATGAGTAGAGAGATCATGACCAGAGAGATCAGGAGTACAGAGAACGTGAGTAGAGAGATCACGAGTGGAGAGATCACGAGTAGAGAGATCATAAGTAGAGAGATCACAAGTACAGAGATCATGAGTAAAGAGATTGTGAGTAGAGAGATCATGAGTAGGGAGATCATGAGTAGAAAGATCATGAGTAGAGAGATCATGAATACATAGATAATAAGTAGAGAAATCACGACTACAGAGATCACGAAGAGATCATAACTAGATCTTGAGTACAGAGATCAGGAGTACAGAGATCATGAAGAGATCATAAGTAGAGAGATCATGAATAGAGAGATCATGAGTACAGAGATCATGAGTAGAGAGATCACAAGTACAGAGATCAAGAAGAGATCATAAGTACAGAGATCAGGAGTAGCGAGATCATAAGCATAGGGATCATGATTAGAGAGATTATGAGTAGAGAGATCATGAGCAGAGAGATCATGAGTACAGAGAACTTGAGTAGAGAGATCACGAGTGGAGAGATCACGAGTAGAGAGATCATGAGTAGAGAGATCACAAGTACAGAGATCACAAGTAGAGAGATCACGGGTAGAGAGATCATAAGTAGAGAGATCACACGTACAGAGATTGTGAGTAAAGAGATTGTGAGTAGAGAGATCATGAGTAGAAAGATCATGAGTAGAGAGATCATGAATACATGGATAATAAGTAGAGAAATCACGACTACAGAGATCGCGAAGAGATCATAACTAGATCTTGAGTACAGAGATCAGGAGTACAGAGATCAGGAGTACAGAGATCATGAAGAGATCATAAGTAGAGAGATCATGAACAGAGAGATCATGAGTACAGAGATCATGAGTAGAGAGATCACAAGTACAGAGACTACGGAGAGATCATAAGTACAGAGATCAGGAATAGCGAGATCATAAGCATAGGGATCATGATTAGAGAGATCATGAGTAGAGAGATCATGAGCAGAGAGATCATGAGTACAGAGAACTTGAGTAGAGAGATCACGAGTGGAGAGATCACGAGTAGAGAGATCAAGAATAGATAGATCATTAGTAGAGAGATCATGAGTAGAGAGATCAGGAGAAGAGAGATCATGAGTAGAGAGATCAAGAATAGATAGATCATTAGTAAAGAGATCATGAGTAGAGAGATCAGGAGTAGAGAGATCAAGAGTAGAGGGATCACGACTAGAGAGATCATGAGAAGAGAGATCATGAGTAGAGAGATCAAGACTAGAGAGTAGAGAGATCAAGACTAGAGAGATCATGAGTAGAGAGATCAAGAATAGAGAGATCAGGAGAAGAGAGATCATGAGTAGAGAGATCAAGAATAGAGAGATCATTAGTAGAGAGATCATGAGTAGAGAGATCACGACTAGAGAGATCATGAGAAGAGATATCATGAGTAGAGAGATCAAGACTAGAGAGATCATGAGTAGAAAGATCAAGACTAGAGAGATCATGAGTAGAAAGATCAAGAATAGAGAGATCAGGAGAAGAGAGATCATGAGTAGAGAGATCAGGAGTAGAGAGATCATGAGTAGAGAGATCAAGAGTAGAGGGATCACAACTAGAGAGATCATGAGTAGAGAGATCATGAGTAGAGAGATCACGAGTAGAGTGATTGTGAGTAAAGAGATCATGAGTAGAGAGATCACACAGGTGCCATCCTGCAGGAGTGCTCCCTGCACACACAAGTGCCCTCCTGCAGGAGTGCTCCATGCACACACAGGTGCCCTCCTGCAGGAGTGCTCCCAGCACACACAGGTGCCCTCCTGCAGGAGTGTTTCCTGCACACACAAGTGCCCTCCTGCAGGAGTGCTCCATGCACACACAGGTGCCCTCCTGCAGGAGTGCTCCCAGCACACACAGGTACCCTCCTGCAGGAGTGTTCCCTGCACACACAGGTGCCCTCCTGCAGGAGTGTTCCCAGCACACACAGGTGCCCTCCTGCAGGAGTGTTCCCTGCACACACAGGTGCCCTCCTGCAGGAGTGTTCCAAGCACACATAGGTGCCCTCACGAGTGCAGAGATCACGAGTAGAGAGATCACGGGTAGAGATTGTGAGTAGAGAGATCGTGAGTAGAGATCATGATGAGAGAGATCAGGAGAAGAGAGATCATGAGTAGAGAGATCACCAGTAGAGAGATCACGAGTAGAGAGATCATCAGTAGAGGTATCAAGAGTTCGTGAGTAGAGATCGTGAGGAGAGAGATCAGGAGAAGAGAGATCATGAGTAGAGAGATCAAGAATAGAGAGATCATTAGTAGAGAGATCATGAGTAGAGAGATCAGGAATAGAGAGATCAAGAGTAGAGGCATCACGACTAGAGAGATCATGAGAAGAGAGATCATGAGTAGAGAGATCAAGAGTAGAGAGATCATGAGTAGAGAGATCAAGAATAGAGAGATCAGGAGAAGAGAGATCATGAGTAGAGAGATCAGGAGTAGAGAGATCATGAGTAGAGAGATCAAGAGTAGAGGGATCACAACTAGAGAGATCATGAGTAGAGAGATCATGAGTAGAGAGATCACGAGTAGAGAGATTGTGAGTAAATAGATCATGAGTAGAGAGATCACAACTAGTGAGAGATCATGAGTAGAGAGATCATGAGTAGAGAGATCAAGACTAGAGAGATCATTAGTAGAGAGATCATGAGTAGAGAGATCAGGAGTAGAGAGATCAAGAGTAGAGGGATCACGACTAGAGAGATCATGAGAAGAGAGATCATGAGTAGAGAGATCAAGACTAGAGAGATCATGAGTAGAGAGATCAAGACTAGAGAGATCATGAGTAGAGAGATCAGGAGAAGAGAGATCATGAGTAGAGAGATCAAGAATAGAGAGATCATTAGTAGAGAGATCATGAGTAGAGAGATCAGGAGTAGAGAGATCAAGAGTAGAGGGATCATGACTAGAGAGATCATGAGAAGAGAGATCATGAGTAGAGAGATCAAGACTAGAGAGATCATGAATAGAGAGATCAAGACTAGAGAGATCATGAGTAGAGATTTCAAGAATAGAGAGATCAGGAGAAGAGAGATCATGAGTAGAGAGATCAAGAATAGATAGATCATTAGTAGAGAGATCATGAGTAGAGAGATCAGGAGTAGAGAGATCAAGAGTAGAGGGATCACGACTAGAGAGATCATGAGAAGAGAGATCATGAGTAGAGAGATCAAGACTAGAGAGATCATGAGTAGAGAGATCAAGACTAGAGAGATCATGAGTAGAAAGATCAAGAATAGAGAGATCAGGAGAAGAGAGATCATGAGTAGAGAAATCAGGAGTAGAGAGATCATGAGTAGAGAGATCAAGAGTAGAGGGATCACAACTAGAGAGATCATGAGTAGAGAGATCATGAGTAGAGAGATCACGAGTAGAGAGATTGTGAGTAAAGAGATCATGAGTAGAGAGATCACAACTAGTGAGAGATCATGAGTAGAGAGATCATGATTAGAGAGATCAAGACTAGAGAGATCATTAGTAGAGAGATCATGAGTAGAGCGATCAGGAGTAGAGAGATCAAGAGTAGAGGGATCACGACTATAGAGATCATGAGAAGAGAGATCATGAGTAGAGAGATCAAGACTAGAGAGATTGGGGGAGGAGCCAAGATGGCGACCGGGACGGCAGCGTAGACTCCCGGCTCTGTGAACCTCCGCATCCCGCACGGATATCCTGCACGAGATCCTCAACCTGTGCTACGCGGTCGTGTTTCTGAAGGAGAGTGGCACCCGACTGTGTGACTCCGAGGTTTCTGGCTGCGGTATCGCCGGAGAAATGTGCATTTGAACTTTGCGGCCCGTGCGGCCCTGGAGCCGGGACCTCGAGTGGACGCCGTGGCCGGGTGGCAGTTCAACAACAGCCGCCTGTTGTGACTGGGTGGAGTCGGTCCTCCGGAGCGGTGCCAAACTCGGCCTACATTTCGTCGTGGTCGTTTCTACTGCCAAGCGTAGCGGACCGAGTGCATGCCCGGGGGTGCAATTCTCAGATCCTTCGGTGACTGCCCCTGCCTCTGATGGTGAGCTGCCCGGCCGCCGCCCGTATCCTGCCCTGATCCTTGCGGGCCGCCCCCGGGTTTTTTGCGGGAGCTGGTCCGTGGTGGGGACGACTGTTGCCCGTGACCACGCAACGGATAACTTTTCGCCTGCCCCCGGAACCCGGTCACCAGCGACGTGGACATCGAGACGCTTGTCCCAGGGTCCCGGCCCCGGTGGGGGTCGGGCATACTTGGCGGCCATCTTGTTGCGATGAAGCCTACCATCCTGTCCGCTGGGTCGCAGCGGGCTTGTGAGAGTGTGACTTTTGGGAGTGTGGCGACGCGATCGCAGAGAGCTGTGCTGGGGTACGGCGACCTCCTCGAGGCCCTTGGTGCTCTTCACTCCTCCTTGGTTCATGGTGTCGGGGTCTTGGGGAGTAAACTCGACGGTGTGGCGTCAGCGTTGGGGCAGTGGCGGCTCGCCTGTCCGCACGTACACAGGGACTACCCACACTGCGCACAGGAGGACACTGTGGCGGCCACCCCTGAGGTTAGTGCACAGCTGGACACTCCGGCCAGTATGCTACAGTGTGTTCGTCCAGCTGAGGGCCTGATCTGTCCCGGAGGCATTGGACCTGAGTGGGATGTGGTGGCCTCGTCCCGTACATGGCCTCCTGCGACCCAGGGAAAAACTCCAGCAACAATTGTCTGCTTTGGCTGCTTCTGCCTTCCTGGACCTTGAGTGCAGTGCAGATCCTGGGGCAGCACTGGGAAGCCTGTTTCTCCACGCTGCGGACTGTGTTGATGCTCAGAGACTTCCACCCCACCTGTGTGCGTCGCTTCTCGGTCATTTTTGGACACTCCTCTACCTTGGAACATCGGATATGGTGCTGGGTCGAGGGGTAGGCATGGGCAGACTTACAAAGAGTGGTCAGGGATAAGGCTGATCCTTCAGGGGTGGTCATCTAGTGGACGGGCAGGCTCAGGGGTTGCGTGCTCTCCTGGCATAGCTATTAGCATAATAGGTGCATAATGCTCCCCATCTTTCTTTGAGAAGATCGATTTTGTGCTGTTTATTGTTCACTTTGGGGGAAACTTACCGTGCGGGAGGGAGAAGCCGGGGGTATGTTTTGAAGGCCCTCCTCCAGTTTATTAATACTTTCTCTACCCCCCCATCTGGTGGGGTTCTTTTCCTACTTCTTTTTCCCTATTCTCCTATATTTCGGGTCTGGTTCTAGGGTGACAGGCACACTGCTGGGGGGGGGCCGTACTCATCTGCAGAGGTGCAGGGTGGGGGGTTGGGGGAGGGGATTCTTTAGTCTTTCATCTCTTTTTCCATGGCCTCCTTTTTCTTCTCTGATTCTTCTTGTCTTTCCTTTTCTGGGATCAGCGTGATACACCTCCTTTGCTATGACTCGTTGCCGTTCCATGTGTACCACAATTTCCGGGGTGTTCTCTGGGAGTTCTGGCGGGGGACTGCAGGCGCAACTGTTTATGATATTCTTCCCCATCCTTATGTTCTTGTGTTTGCGCCATTGACCTAATAGATTGCTGTAAATCGCTTACGTCTATTACTCTGCATACCTGTTATTGCTGTTTGAAAATTGTCTGGCACCTGATCCTTCTGCCTTGTTTCATTATAAAATGAAAACCTTTTTCTCCTGGTGCCCTACCTACGCTGTTCACAGTATTAGTATTACGATTCTGCTCCCCGAAGTGCTGCCTGTGTTTACATTTGCCCGTTTTTGCTCTGATTGCTTAGCGGCCGGCCCCGGGGGGTTGTAGGCCCATACTTGTTCTTGATTGAAATGTCAATAAAGGTTTAAAAAAAAAAAAAAAAAAAAAAAAAAAGACTAGAGAGATTATGAGTAGAGAGATCAAGACTAGAGAGATCATGAGTAGAGAGATCAGGAGAAGAGAGATCATGAGTAGAGAGATCAAGAATAGAGAGATCATTAGTAGAGAGATCATGAGTAGAGAGATCAGGAGTAGAGAGATCAAGAGTAGAGGGATCACGACTAGAGAGATCATGAGAAGAGAGATCATGAGTAGAGAGATCAAGACTAGAGAGATCATGAGTAGAGAGATCAAGACTAGAGAGATCATGAGTAGAGAGATCAAGAATAGAGAGATTAGGAGAAGAGAGATCATGAGTAGAGAGATCAGGAGTAGAGTGATCATGAGTAGAGAGATCAAGAGTAGAGGGATCACAACTAGAGAGATCATGAGTAGAGAGATCACGAGTAGAGAGAGAGCATGAGTACAGAGATCATGAGTAGAGAGATCACAATTAGTGAGAGATCATGAGTAGAGAGATCATGAGTAGAGAGATCACGAGTAGAGAGAGAGCATGAGTACAGAGATCATGAGTAGAGAGATCATGAGTACAGAGACCATGAGAAGAGAGATTGTGAGTAAAGAGATCATGAGTAGAGAGAGCATGAGTAGAAAGATCATGAGTAGAGAGATCATGAGTAGAGAGATCACGAGTAGAGAGAGAGCATGAGTACAGAGATCATGAGTAGAGAGATCATGAGTACAGAGACCATGAGAAGAGAGATTGTGAGTAAAGAGATCATGAGTAGAGAGAGCATGAGTAGAAAGATCATGAGTAGAGAGATCATGAATACATGGATAATAAGTAGAGAAATCACGACTACAGAGATCACGAAGAGATCATAACTAGATCTTGAGTACAGAGATCAGGAGTACAGAGATCACGAAGAGATCATAAGTAGATCATGAGTACAGATATCAGGAGTAGCGAGATCATAAGCATAGGGATCATGATTAGAGAGATCATGAGTAGAGAGATCATGACCAGAGAGATCAGGAGTACAGAGAACGTGAGTAGAGAGATCACGAGTGGAGAGATCACGAGTAGAGAGATCATAAGTAGAGAGATCACAAGTACAGAGATCATGAGTAAAGAGATTGTGAGTAGAGAGATCATGAGTAGGGAGATCATGAGTAGAAAGATCATGAGTAGAGAGATCATGAATACATAGATAATAAGTAGAGAAATCACGACTACAGAGATCACGAAGAGATCATAACTAGATCTTGAGTACAGAGATCAGGAGTACAGAGATCATGAAGAGATCATAAGTAGAGAGATCATGAATAGAGAGATCATGAGTACAGAGATCATGAGTAGAGAGATCACAAGTACAGAGATCAAGAAGAGATCATAAGTACAGAGATCAGGAGTAGCGAGATCATAAGCATAGGGATCATGATTAGAGAGATTATGAGTAGAGAGATCATGAGCAGAGAGATCATGAGTACAGAGAACTTGAGTAGAGAGATCACGAGTGGAGAGATCACGAGTAGAGAGATCATGAGTAGAGAGATCACAAGTACAGAGATCACAAGTAGAGAGATCACGGGTAGAGAGATCATAAGTAGAGAGATCACACGTACAGAGATTGTGAGTAAAGAGATTGTGAGTAGAGAGATCATGAGTAGAAAGATCATGAGTAGAGAGATCATGAATACATGGATAATAAGTAGAGAAATCACGACTACAGAGATCGCGAAGAGATCATAACTAGATCTTGAGTACAGAGATCAGGAGTACAGAGATCAGGAGTACAGAGATCATGAAGAGATCATAAGTAGAGAGATCATGAACAGAGAGATCATGAGTACAGAGATCATGAGTAGAGAGATCACAAGTACAGAGACTACGGAGAGATCATAAGTACAGAGATCAGGAATAGCGAGATCATAAGCATAGGGATCATGATTAGAGAGATCATGAGTAGAGAGATCATGAGCAGAGAGATCATGAGTACAGAGAACGTGAGTAGAGAGATCACGAGTGGAGAGATCACGAGTAGAGAGATCATGAGTAGAGAGATCACAAGTACAGAGATCACGAGTACAGAGATCATGGGTAGAGAGATCTTGAGCAGGGAGATCATGTGCAGAGAGATCATGAGTGGAGATTTCACAAGTAGAGAGATCATGAATGGAAATGATGAGTAGAGAGATCACAAGTAGAGAGATCATGAGTAGAGAGATCATGAGCAGAGAGATCATGAGTCCAGAGATCATGAGTAGAGAGATCATGAGCAGAGAGATCATGAGTACAGAGAACGTGAGTAGAGAGATCACGAGTGGAGAGAACATGAATAGAGAGATCATGAGTAGAGAGATCACAAGTACAGAGATCACAAGTACAGAGATCATGGGTAGAGAGATCTTGAGCAGGGAGATCATGTGCAGAGAGATCATGAGGTGAAATTTCACAAGTAGAGAGATCATGAATGGAAATGATGAGTAGAGAGATCACGAGTAGAGAGATCATGAGTAGAGAGATCATGAGTAGAGAGATCATGGGTACAGAGAACATGCATAGAGAGATCATTAGTAGAGAGATCACAAGTAGAGAGATCATGAGTAGAGAGATCATGAGTAGAGAGATCATGAGTAGAGATCACGAGTAGAGAGAACATGAGTAGAGAGATCACGAGTAGAGAGATCAAGTGTAGAGAGATCATGGGTACAGAGAATGTGTGTAAAGAGATCATGAGTACAGAGATCAAGAGTGGAGAGATCACAAGTAGAGAGATCATGAGTAGAGAAATCAAGAGTAGAGAGATCATGGGAACAGAGAACATGCATAGAGAAATCAAGAGAGATCACGAGTAGAGAAATCAGGAGTAGAGAGATCATGGGAACAGAGAACATGCATAGAGAGATCATTAGTAGAGAGATCATGAGTAGAGAGACCACGAATAGAGAGATCACAAGTAGTCTCTCTCTGTTTTTCAAAACTTTTAACTAGAATTGTATTGCTGAATTGTCTTATTGTGTTTTTTAAAACTTGTAAATAACCGGAATTGATCTCACCTCACTCGCGGGCATCCCCTGTCACTCTGCTCGGCACTACCCCTCGGCATTAACCAATCTCGCCAGGAGGGGGAGGAGTCTGAGGCGGGCCTGGCATTAAATGCACGCCGCAGCGCAGGAGTGCAGCAGGCGTGCCTGCGGCGCGCCAAAGGTAAGCCCGTCTGCGACCGTCCGAGCCCTGATGGGCCCAGGTCCACAATTTATGGCCAAATCATAAAATATTCTTCTGAGGAACTAGGGTTGCTGGCCCAGCCGGCTGTGCCCCTTGACCCATCTACCCACAAGCGTATTAGTATTAACCAGATTTATCGATCACGTAGTTCCCTTGTTGATCCACCTCCCCCCACTCCTCACCGCCCCCAAACCTCCGTCCTCACCGCTCCCAAACCTCCGTCCTCTCCAAGCTAAAACATACCACCTTACGCATTTTCTATCTTAACACCCGCTCACTGGTTAAACACCAGTTAGACATCTTCCTGCTGCTCATGTCCGAAAAACCAGACGTCTTTTTGGTCACGGAGACCTGACTTAGCCTCACCTCCACCCCGGACATATGAGCGGCGCTACCTCAGGACTATTATATACTACAGGCAAACCAGCTCCCAGGTAAAACAGGTGGTGGAGCAGCCGCCATTATTCACAAGGATCATAAATTCACCACCATCACCCCTCTTAGTCTCCCGTCGACAGAGAATTTGGCCATCAAACTGGACTCCAACGCTGGCCCCCTCCTTTGTGTTATTGTCTACAGGCCCCCCCAGTACATGCCCTCATTTCCTCTTTCCTTGAGTGAACAAATGGCCAATCTGGCCAAGAATTACTCTAACATATTACTCATAGGCAATATGAACTATTGGTTCAACGACGCTCTCAGAGGGCCGCATGCTACTGAACTATCTGACTTACTCTCCAACCTTAATTTCATACAGCACATATCCTCGCCCATCCACATCAAAGGGCACATATTGGACCACCTCTTGCCGACCAATCTAACCTTCTCGGTACCCACTATCTTACCATGCATATGGTCAGACCATCATTTAATAACATTTACGGCAACGATCCCCCTCAATATCAAGACCCCCGCTGCTGAGGGTGGTATGATTAGGAAGTGGAGGGCACTAATTAAACAGGATTTCATTGACACGTTGGCTAGCTCAGTACCCGCCCTGACCCTGAAATTAACTCCACAGAAGAGAATATCTCTACCTGGCTACTCGCTGCATGTAATGCACATGCCCCGCTTACTAAACTCAACCGTGCACGCCAAGCTGACGCTCAGAAATGGATGCTTATAATCACAATAGAGAGTGAGGAACTAGAGTGGCTAGTTCACTTCCCCAAGGAGTGTGTAGTAATCAGAAAGAGCTAGCTACTTTGATAATGTACGTGTTGTATGTGTCTGGTTGGGAAAACCTATTAGTTTTTAAGAAAGCCCTCACCCACCAACCTCGTTGGTGGCATGCTTCATCATCGGGCCCCAGCCGAGGCACCGAATGTGCCTCAGGTGTGCTACGACACCTAATTACAGTGGAGCAGGATGTGTTAAGTGAGTGTGTAGTGAAGGTGTTTGAAGTGGGGTTAAAATGCTGTCCTTGAGGTCCCAAGCGGTTAATTTATTGGTGGGCCCCAGGCAGAGTTAAAAACAAGGCTTTTGGACGTGGTGGGAGAGACTTATGGTCTCCCACGTCCATTGTGGTCAACTAGTTTCTGCCAGGCCTTTGGTTAAAACTGGCTTTCGTCAGGACCTATGTGTGAGAGGGTGAAACAAGGGACTAATGTGTTGTAAGCACCCTATGTGAAGCACTCGCTAAGGTGCTGTAATTGTAAGAGGAGGTTTTCCTCTCAGTTTGTACCTGTGGAAGAAAAGGACGGGACAAAACACATAGACACATAATATGTAAAACACGCCGGTTTAGGCACGTTAATGATCTTTGTAATGCTGAGCAAATTCTCACAAAACAGACTCCTACTTAAGATTTATGCAACTCCTTGAATGACTATTTCTTGGATAAAATCTCCAGCATTAAGCCAGCATCTCCTCTTCCAGACACATGGAGTCTCCGACAGTATGATAATCAATACAGTCAACATGGACCATTTCCCCGCCATCTGCCCAGAGACCTTCTCGGACCTATTGGCCCGAGTCAAATCAGGCTCCCCTAGAGATTGCTGCCCCCCTTACATTCTAAAGGACATTTCTTCTGCCTTACCACACACCGTACTGCCCTTTTTAAACGAGTTCCTCGCGCAGGGCAGGGTCCTGAATGCTTTAAAGAATGCAATTGTGGAGCCTCTCCTAAAGAAACCAGGAGTCGACCCCCTAAATCCATCACACTACCGCCCCATCTCCTTGCTCCCCTTCCTGGCTAAGATATTGGAGGCCCATGTTGCCAGGTGTCTATCCAATTTCATTGAACACTCCGAACACCTGGATCCTCACCAAGCAGGCTTTCGGCCCGCCCATTCGACTGAGACTGTAATCCTTGCGGTTCTAGACGCCTTACGAGCTAATGCGGACAAGGGCATCCCTCATGCCTTGGTGCTCCTAGATCTGTCGGCCGCTTTTGACACGGCTGACCACAAAATTCTGTTGGACCGTGTCAGACAGGCCGGCATACAAGGCTCAGCTCTCAACTGGATCAAGTCCTTTCTCGAGGGTCGCACCCAAGCAGTACGTCTTGGACCTTTTACTCCCCCCAAAACCGCTATCACTTGTGGGGTCCCACAAGGATCATCATTGTCCCCCCACCTGTTTAATCTTTACCTGCTGCCCTTGAGTCACTCTCTAAGGAACAGGAAGGTAACCACTTTCAACTACGCTGACGACCTTCAGCTTGTCTTCACCATCAACAACTCCCCTGACTCAATCGAGGAATTTCAAGATACCATGCGCTATATCCAGAGTTGGATGGACCTTAACCATCTCAAACTTAATCCGGGCAAGACCGAACTAGTCCTGCCCGGAAAAGGCCAGATCTTTTGGGGCCCACACTATTGGCCGACTGAACTGGGACCTCCCCCCATCCCGTCCCCTTCCGTAAAAAGTCTAGGGATTACCATAAATGCGGATCTTTCACTTAGAGGCCAAGTAGGGGCAGTGGTCGCCTCATGCTTCTTCCAGTTACGCAAAATCAGGAAGGTTGCCCACCTGCTTACCCACACCGCTCTCATACAGGTAGTGATCGCCCTGGTTCTCTCTTGTTTCGACTTTTCCATCTCTCTCTACCTCGGCCTTCCATTGTTCTTACTTAAACGTCTCCAGCTGGTACAAAACCAAGCTGCGAGACTAATCCACAAACGGCCAAAATTGCAGTCTGCCAGTCCCTTACTATCAAAACTTCACTGGCTCCCAATTGCCCAACGCGCAGCTTTTAAGACAGGGTGCCTACTTTTTAAGGCCCTACTTTGCAGGAGCCCTAAATTTATCAGTTGCATGATATAAAGGCATGTCACCCCCCCGCAACTTGCACTCAGCACACCTCCAGCTGCTAACTACCCCTACCTATAAGCTCAAACGCCAGGGAGGGTGTAGGTTCTCCCACCTGGCCCCACAAATTCTGGAACTCTCTTTCACTAGCGATTAGATCCTGCAATTATCTCTTGGGGTTCAGAAAAATGCTCAAGACATGGCTGCTTGAGCAGGCTTATGCATAATCCGTCTCTGCCGTGACACTGACCAAGTTTCAGCGCCAAGAAACCTCTCGGTGTACGTGCGCTATAGACATTTTTATTAACATAACATAATGTAGAGAGATCACGAGTAGAGAGATCGTAAGTAGAGAGATCACGAGTAGAGAGATCACGAGTAGAGAGATCATGAGTAGAGAGATCATGAGTAGAGAGATCATGAGTAGAGAGATCGCGAGTAGAGAGATCACGAGTAGAGAGATCATGAGTAGAGAGATCGCGAGTAGAGAGATCATGAGTAGAGAGATCGCGAGTAGAGAGATCATGAGTAGAGAGATCGCGAGTAGAGAGATCACGAGTAGAGAGATCATGAGTAGAGAGATCATGAGTAGAGAGATCGCGAGTAGAGAGATCCTGAGTAGAGAGATCACGAGTAGAGAGATCATGAGTAGAGAGATCATGAGTAGAGAGATCATGAGTAGAGAGATCGCGAGTAGAGAGATCACGAGTAGAGAGATCATGAGTAGAGAGATCGCGAGTAGAGAGATCATGAGTAGAGAGATCGCGAGTAGAGAGATCATGAGTAGAGAGATCGCGAGTAGAGAGATCATGAGTAGAGAGATCGCGAGTAGAGAGATCACGAGTAGAGAGATCGCGAGTAGAGAGATCCTGAGTAGAGAGATCATGAGTAGAGAGATCGCGAGTAGAGAGATCCTGAGTAGAGGGATCATGAATGGAAATGATGAGCAGAGAGCTCACGAGTACAGAGATGACAAGTCGAGGGATCGAGAGTAGAGAGATTACGATTAGAGAGATCTTGAGTAGAGAGATCACGAGTACAGAGATCACGAAAAGAGAGATCACAAGTAGAGAGATCAAGAGTAGAGAGATAATGTGTACAAGTATGAAAATGCCTCTTTTGACTTGGTTAGCCCCCGCTTTTTGCCTGGAACATGATGTGATTTCGGATGTGTGAGAAGTTGGCCTGGTATATGTTGTCCACTAATTACAGTGGGCACCCTCTACCAGTCCAAACGACCCTTATTGATGATTAGGTTTAAAGATAACCTTTATTGAAAGCTATCCTAGTGGTAGCTGTGGAGAGCAGCCTTCAGGCTAAGTCTTGAAGGAATGTAAAGCAGCTTGTTTTACCAGATCAGAACCCCCTGAATGACCAAATGAAAGGAGAACCACACAAGAGATATATAAAATATATGTATTGATTACTAAACACTCTCTACTAATCTCTATACCAGATTAGAGCACAAAGCACACAATACTTAATCAATAGAAGGACAGTAAATAGCACAATACACAGCGGGCTGAAGGGGGAGACCGAACCACATACTAAAAAAATTGTATAACAACAACAACTTCAATAGACACAGGGCCTAGAGCCTGTAGGATCGCTAGGACCCCAAGGAACCACCCAAAGGAGTGACACAGGAGCCCACAGAGGACGGGTGCAGTGTGAGAACACAGACGCGAGCTCAGTACAACTCTATGGGAAAGTGGTGGTTGGAAAATTACAGTTTAAGGACACTTCGGAGAGGACTTCAAGCAAACCCTTTAGAACATAGAAGGTTCTAAAGCCAGTACCCTTGTGAGTACTGAGGTACCCGTATTACCTATCCTAGAGCCGGGTGCATAGGGGTCAAGTGGTGTCGGAAACCCTCAAAGTTTTTAATGGCGAGATGCAAAGAAGTGCAGCTGCCAGGAAGATTAAAAGTATCCGGTGGAATCCAAGCCTGGATCCGAGGTGAGAAGGACCTGAAAGCAGAGGGGACAGAGTCTGGGTCACTTCAGGGTGACCAGGGGCTCAATAGACGAATGCCCACCGATGTCGGGTGCTTCAGGTGTGAAGATAGGATGCTGGACTCTGCAGCCACGGGGACCAGGAGACGTCGACGACGACCAAAGTCCGGAGGTGAGCTATCCCACGAAGGATGTCGAATGCTGAGTGGTCAGTGTGCGGATTGAACACCAATAAGCCTTGGCAAAGGCAACTCACGCGGGCAGAGGAAACAGGTTACGGTGTGGACCAGCCAGGTCCAGGAGACTCTCCAAGCTATGGGGAGTCAGGGCACGTCTGGAGGAATCTGGGAAGCCCAAAGAAAATCAAAGTGACCCTCGCCAGGACCCACAGGCCAACAGACCAGGGATCGCGAAGGGACCTCAAGCGAATTCACAAAGCAGCAACCCACAGAGCACTTGTGGAGTGGAGGCCGGAGATCTTCGGTGGAAATGCTGCTCGAGGTCGGGACTATACATAGTTCAAAGCACAGCCTCAGGGATTGCCAAAAAGCATATGCACAGAGGTTCGGGTTGCACAGTCCCCACGAGGGATACTGGTCTCTGGATTGCTGTAAGAGCAGATCAACCTCAGAGACACTCGGAACCCACCTCCTGTGTTGCAGAAATCTTGTGAGTCCTCAGGAGCTCAGGAGATGCAAACCAGTCAGATGCGTCTAGGTGCCTGCTGCTGCAGGGGAGTAATTCCTTTACTCCAAGGGAGTTTCTTCAGTCGTCCAGCGAAGTGTAGACCGTCAAAGTACTTGGTTTCTGCTCGCAGAGTTTATTCCAGGTAAAATCCAAAGTCCAGTAGTCAGGGATCTTACTTTATACCCAAGGAAGGGGTTGGACTAACTCTGGGGACCCACCTAGGGGTGAGGCAGGACAGAAAGGTGGCTGTCCAGTTTCGCGCCAGAGCAGGTGCAAATGGCTCCTGCAACTGGTTTGAGCCGGACTATGCACGGGGATACCAAATGTGCCCCCAGTGCAGACTTTCTGGCACTCTCAGAGTGTACCCACCCAGCCCCAATACACTAAAGCCTGTCTGGGAGGTGGTCACACCTCCCTGTGACAGGAAACCTATTGTCAGGCCTTCCTCTGCTCGAGCTTGGCTCAGCAGCAGGAGGGCAGACTCGTGTCTGTGGCTGGCAGCATCCATTTTGTGATGCCCAGGTTCGAGGAAGCTGGCACCGGGTATACCGGTGTTCCACATAAGTCCCTCTAGGAGGGTGGAATCATACCTCCCCCACCAGTTACTGGCGGGGAGGTTTGATTCCAAGGTGTTTGACACCAAACATGACATGTTTCTATGCAGCCGTTTCAAAGTTAGCATTCACAGCGAGTTTATAATGCACTTGAGAATATATGGTTGACTGTATCACAGACAACCCTGGAGAATAGGTTCCGAAGGCTGCAGAGGGGCTCTGCTCATGCAGGGGCACCGTCTCACACAAAATCCAGCACACTGCCTTCAGGATTGATAAGGCCTGCCATAGGGGTGACTGATAGGTTTATATGTGCAGTGATTTAAAATAGATATAGGGAACCTATATCTAAGTAAGGGGTGCATGCACCTCCTTACACAGGCTGCAGTAGCAGACCTGTGGTGTCATTTTGAATGCCTTCTCAGGGGTGCCACAATACATGTTTCAGCCCCTGGGAGGCCTCTGGGGTACCTATGCCCTGGGTACATGGTGTACCATATACTAGGTACTGATAAGGGTACCCCATTATCCAATCTGGAGTGTACCTAAAGTACATGCAATAAATTGAACAGGAGAAAGCAGATACACTGCTATCCTGAATAGCAGGATTCCAGTCAGTCTAAGTCAAAAACAGTGATACATCAGCAAAAAGTGGGGGTGACCATAAGAGGCAGATCCTACTTTCCTACACAATAACGCAGGGACATTAAAGTACTCTTGACCAGTTAAGTCTTCATGTTCTAAGTGGAAATATCTTGCGAGTCCATCTGCATTGACATGGTTACACCCAGGTCTATGTTCCACTGTATAATCCATCCCCTGCAGGGAAATGGACCACCTCAAAAGTTTGGGGTTTTTACCCTTCATCTGTTTTAGCCAAAAGAGGGGCTTGTAGTCTGTCTGAACAATGAAGTGAGTGCCAAACAAGTATGGCCTCAGCTTCTTCAAGGCCCAAGCCACAGCAAAGGCCTCCCTCTCAATAGCTGAACAACGTTTCTCTCTGGGGGTCAGCCTTGTGCTAATAAAAGCTACTGGCTGATCCTGACCCTCTTCATTCAGTTGTGATAACACAGCCCCTACCCCCAATTCAGATGCAGCTGCTTGAACAATCAATTCTTTGGAGTAGTCAGGACTTTGCAGAATGGGAGCAGTGCACATGGCCTGCTTCAGGTCATCAAATGCTAACTGTCCATTGAACTTTCTTAGGCATTCTTTTGGAAGTTAGATCATTCAAAGGGGTCACTATAGATCCATCTCCTTTGACAAGACTCCTGTAATACCCAGTCAGGCCCAAGAAAGCTCTGACATGAGTCTGGGTGGTTGGAGCAACCCAGTCCATGATGGTCTGGATTTTGCTCTGCAATGGTTGAACCTGGCCTCCACCCACAAGGTGGCCCAGGTACACAACCTGACTCTGTCCTATCTGGCACTTGGTAGCCTTGATAGTGAGGCCTGCTTTTAGCAGAGCCTCTAAAACATTTCTCATGTGGACCAGGTGATCCTCCCAGGTGGAGCTAAAGACAGCAATATCATGTAGATAAGCTGCACTATAGGCTTCCAGGCCTGTAAGGACTCTGTTCACCAATCTTTGAAAAGTGGCAGGTGCATTCTTCAAGCCAAAGGGCATCACCACAAATTGCTAGTGCCCACTAGGGGTGGAAAATGCTGTTTTTGGTTTTGCATCCTCAGCTAATCTGATTTGCCAGTAACCAGCTGTCAGTTCAAATGTGCTCAGAAACCTGGCTGAGGCCAAAGTATCAATAAGTTCATCTGCCCTGGGTATTGGATGGGCATCAGTCCTAGTGACTGCATTGAGTCACCTGTAGTCAACACAGAACCTCATCTCTCTCTTACCACCCTGGGTGTGAGGTTTTAGTACAAAGACTACTGGACTAGCCCTGGGGCTATCTGAGGGCTCAATTACTCCCAGTTCCAACATTTTCTGGACTTCAGTCCTGATACAGTCCCTGACTTGGTCAGGTTGCCTATAAATCTTATTTTTAACAGGCAGACTGTCACCTGTGTCCACTTCATGAGTGCACCAGGTAGTCTGACTTGGAATCAGTGAAAACATATGTCTGAACTGATTCAGGACTTGCCTACAATCAGTTTGCTGCTGGCCAGTGAGGCTACCTGCCAAGGCTATACCATCCACTGAACCATCATCAGGGTTCTGTGGGAGCAGGTCAGGGAGTGGATCACTCTCTTCCTCCTGTCCTTCATCAGTAGCCATGAGCAAGCCCATGTATGCCCTGTCAACATATGGTTTGAGTCTGTTGACATGGAGCACCCTGGGAGTTCCTAGGTCCACCAGGTAGTTAACCTCTCCCTTTTGCTCAATGATTGTATGGGGGCCACTCCACTTGTCTTGGAGGGCTGCTGGGGCCATAGGCTCCAACACCCACACTTTCTGTCCTGGGTGGTAAACAGTCAGCACAGCCTTTATGTCCTGACAGGCCTTTTGCAATTCCTGGATAGCCTCAAGATTTTTGGATGCCTTCATCATGTACTCTGCCTTCCTGGAGCGGAGACCAAGTACATAGTCCACAATATCCTGTTTAGGGGGTTTGAGAGGTAACTCCCATCCCTCCTTCACCAGACACAATGGACCCCTAACTGGATGTCCAAACAGAAGTTCAAAAGCGCTGTAACCAACCCCCTTCTCAGGTACATCTCTGTAGGCAAAGAAGTCTGGGTATAGATCCCACTGGCTATTGTACACACTCATTCAGGATAGGGGCGGCGACCTTGACTGCGGGAGCAGGTCTGTCAGTCGACGAGGTTAAGCGTGTGGGTCGATGGTCTTCATCATGTTTAAAGTACTATGTGCGTCCCGACTTACTATCCGTGTGTGGCCATTCTAACGTCTTTTCTCTCTTTCTGCAGTAGCATGCCTCTTAAAGTGATATGGTGTTGGGACACTTTTTCGTGCGGCGGGCTGCTTACCGACTGCAACAGCAACGTAGGTCGAAACTGGTGTGTTTGGAAGGGATGTGGTTCCACTGGCGGGGAATTGGGGGCCTTCAAATCGGGCAGCTGCGGCGGTTGGTGGAAGAGACGAAGGCGCACGAGGGACTCCAGTCCCCGGATTTAATCATCCTGCATTTGGGCGGAAACGACATGGTGACCCTTGGTCGCGGGCTGTCAGGGAGGCATTACTGACAGAATTTGCATGGTTGGGGAGAACATTCCCTGGGGCGCGGATCGCATGGTCATTTGTGATCCCGTGTAGTTCATGGGGGCCTGGAGTGAAGTCAAGGGCTTTGAATATTTCAGTAAGGCGCCTGAATGGAGAATTGGCAAAACTGTGTTCCAGGCAGGGCCGCCTTTGTCACATACCTCACCCATTGCTTAGAGGGGACCAGATGTTCAAATCACGATGGCGTGCACTTGTCGGACATTAGAACGGATTTATGGATTGATGGCATTTGGTAATTTGTGAGAAATTTGTTCTGTGGTAGGGTGGGCGAAGGACCAGTTGGCCCTGGTCGCCCTGGTGGCGGTAGGGGGGCCACAGTAATGGACTTACATTGGTAATGGGAGTCCTCCTGCATACTCCCTAGGCCAGCACTGAGGGGGAGAAACAGTAAGCTCACCCCAGAGAGAATGGGGACACTGGCTGAGGGCAAGGGCGCCAGGTTACAAACTAGGGCACGGGGCGGCAGCCCCCGGTTATACCCTACGAATTCCCCCCCTAAACAGCCTGGTGGTGGAGAAGTGGGTCCCTAGGGTTGCAGACAAGGACCAGAGGGCTGGGGGTCACCTCTCAAGGATGCAGGTGGGTTGCGCCTTGCGTGGTTCTCAGATGGGGGATGCGAGCCAGAGGGCCCCTTAGTGCTAGAGTGATAGAGAACTTTTTATATAATATTAAATTGGTCTTTTTCTTGCTGATGATTTATGATGATAGGACCAAATGTAAATATTGCTTAGAGATCTAGTTTGTTAAATATGCACCTTAGGAAATGTGAATTTGATTAGATAAATATTGTCATGTTTATGTGTGATTGTTTGGATTAAACATGGCGTCTTTTTACCCACAACTCTGGTCGTCAAGTCTTGATTTTTGGGTTACGTGGGGGAGGACCAGGGTGAACCTGGGGGGTCCCGGTCCTATAATATGAGCGTGGTGCTCTCTTCACGGACACCTCGCTCAATTTCAATTTTTTTTTGTACTTTAATACTGAGTGCGGCCCCGTTTCAGGGACACCCCACTCTCTCTTTTGTTTTAGGTCTCGCATAGGCAGCGCATGCGCTGCCTCTACGAGGCATCAAGTAATCAGTATTACTAGTCAAACTCCACCCATGGAGTTTCTCTTTGTTTTGTTGCTTGCCATTGGTGAAATCTGCCATTGCTTTTGTTATCTTGTTTATTATTGGCTGGATGGCCGATGCGTCACTTCCGTTTTCTTCCGTTTCTGGAGGAAGCAGCATCGACCAACTACAATTAACCTACGCTGCAGGGCGGTATCTTTTATTGTAGGGGCTACTTTTTTTTTTTTAACATGGCGCCATGTTTGCGCATATGTTTAATATGCACGCGTCACTTTTTGCGGTGTTGCACCCCCCAACACCTTGCTCCTTGTTTTTCATGCTAGGTGTTAGCCAGGAACCGGGATTCCCTTCAGCCGCGTCTCCGCTGGAGAGAGGGGCGTGAGCGTCGAGCTGAGAGGTGCGCTCAAAACCGAAAGGGCTGCCCCGCTCCTTCTCCATGCAGCCTCACCAGGAGCCTACTGTCCCGAAGACCGGAGGAGCCCCAGGCCAGTGCCAGCCTCGCCTCTTCAACCCCAGGTAACGCTCGCGGCTGTGTACACGCTCGGATACTGCTTTCCTGTTCACGGACCGGCTCTGTTACTCCGGCGTGGAAACCTTGCACGGGGCATAAAAGCACACAACAAGAGGCACAGAATACTTTACAGCTATTTTTTATTTTATTCACGTTGTACAAAGAATCTACCAGATCCGTTTAATGCACACGAGCTTCGCAGCAACTTTTACACCGTTAAACCCCACCCCCCCCATGTGCAGTGCACGGTAAGGATTCAACCCGGAACGGCTGAATGCGCCCCCGCCTGCCGTTCATGTTACACTTTAGCGCGTCCTTAGTGAAGGGTCTTAATGCTTCTGAGTAGAGCTTTCTCCTCTCACTGCTCTGCCCTGGAGGAATCTGCTGAATGACCCGAGAAGCAGCACAATCGTGGAGGCCCCCTGTTTCCCCTCCCACACAGCCCTTGCCTCCATGGATGCCGCAGGGCCTCCTGGCATTGCTGCACGCTGGTGGGGTGAGAGGCGAACTCCGCAGAGACTGCTCAGGGCCCCAGCAGCAGAAGGTGAGGGGAGCCAGCCCGGGGTTGTGCTCACGCTGAACGACCGCCTTGTGGGGACTAAGGAGTGTCCGTAAGCGGAGTGTGGACTCCATGACTATCAGTGCCTTCAGCCCCCTGTTTAAGAGCTGAGGCAGATGGGGTTTCCCCTGGCAGCAAGAGACATGTATTAGCTGTTTACATAGGCTTGGCAGAGCATGCCTCACACTGGAGCCTGCCGGGGGCTGGGAAGCACCTTTTCCCTAACACCTCATAAGACTCTCCTTCCTGCTGAATGCTGTGTGTGCGATGTGGCCCCCTAAACTCTGGCCCTTGCTGGACTCTGGAGGGTACTTGCCCGACTTGCGCTCCCTCCTGCCTTGCAGTTTCAATAGTTGCACCGTGCCGCTTCAGTGAGCTCACACTGGACTATGGAGGTCTCATCCATCCATCCGGGGGCTCAATGATTACACAGCGTGTACTGGTCTGGGTCCTGCTCCCCATCCCTTTGCCGCCGCAAACCTGGTGTCTGGTGCCTGAGTAATCTGTTGGGTTAAACCTGGGCACGGGTGCCTTTAGTGTTATTCATCCAGGTCTTGCGGGGCCTCCATCTTCCATGGCTTTTTGCACATCTTAGCCTACCCTAGCGAATCACCAACCCTCTCCTGAACAGCTTTCATCCAGCCTGAGCTCACTCTTAAACTGCAGCCTCAAACCTGTAATCATTGTTTTTCAGCCTTCTCTTGTTCCATGTGTGACCTATTTGCCTGCCTTGACTCTCTTTCTAGTGCCACTGACTGGATGAAGGGAGGGCCCGCCTCTGCTGCCACGCGCCAGAGCTGTGAGTTCTGACAGAAATGGCAACACGAATGAGGTAAGTCTGTGTTCAATATATGGGCAAGTGAATTATTCAAGACGTCTGGTGGCTTGGGCACGCTGCAGTGGCTCTGGGCTCTAATGCAGGTACTAGCCGTCTGTAGCATTTTGAAGCTGTCGCTGAAATTCAACCTCACAAAGTTATCACTTGGGCTGTGGCTTTTATTTATGGCAACACATATTTGCAGAGTTCCTTGCTCTTGGTCTAAGCATAGTTTCCTGGAAAGTCTTTGCCAACGCAAACGTTTTCTCTACGTATTAAGATAATCTAATTTTCACCAATTAGCGAGGTAGGTTTATTCTGGCCGAACACAGCAGGCTAGAAGGTGTATGCAGAATTTTCCGATCCAAGTTTAACTTTTGCAGAGTACAGTGGGGATGTACAGAAGAACAGTAACCATTTTCTACGCAGTATCTCCGACGCAGAAGCATTTCATGAGTGTCAATAAATGCGACAGAAATCGATACCAACCTTACAAGTTACCGGCTGAATGTGGCTGAGCAGAAAGCTCTGCATACTTTGTGATGTCGCACAGTTTCCAAGAGTCATTCTTGAAGGGTGCAATTGTGAACACCTCTATCTATGAACCGAATTTTAATTTGTTGTCTCTGGGAAAACCAGATTGGTTTGAGCCCCTCCCTCCTCTGGCATGTGATTATCATGACAGTATGACATATCGCATATTATCTTGGACCTCACAGCTGCTAGGTACCCCCTGTCATAGGTGGCATCTCCAGGTAGTTTGGGTGTTTTGACAAACAACTCCTTGCGTTATGGGACACGTACCTTCCCTTTTAACGTTGTATGGCTGGTCTTAGGACGCTCAGCATGCAAAGTGTATTACCTAAAAAGTCAGTAGTCACACACGACACGTGGTAGCCATGTGGAACCCCAAAACTGAAACACACACACTTTGGCTTTATAATCTCTTGTGGGAACATGGTCTACAGCCTGTGGTTGTCATGTTCTACGTTTACCTTAAGTCCTGTGCAGACAGAACATGTATAACAAGAGGAGACGCGCGAGCGCGCGATTCAAGATGGCCGCCACCCGGTGAGCTCCTCCGCGTTTTCGCCCGTTTTTCCATTTAAAACGACGATTCTCTGTCAGAATTTTGCTTAAAAGGAGGTCGCTGTTAACATCATAGGCTTACCAGCATTGTGAAGCGGTTTCGGGCCTTTTTGATCGTGGGAAGTCGTGTCTCTGGCTCCCTGGTTCCTGCTCCGAGCTCTGCATTGAGGTACAGCCTGGTTAGTCTGTCAGGGGGGCGGAGCGTACTTCAGGAAAGGGCCTGGCTTGGGCCTAGCCACTCCCCTAGCCCAGTTTAGCTGCTGCACCAGTATTTTTGAGGATTGCTTTGCATCTTTTCGCTCTTTTTACTCATAATTTCTTCATTTTTATTCAAATTTCATTATTTTTCTCAAAAATGGATAATAAAAATCCCCTCAACAATAAAAGAAAACAGCAGATTTCACCGCCCCCAATAAAATCAAAAGTGGTGGAGTCATCTGAACCTTCGCTTTCTTTAATTTTGGAGGAAATTCAGGCTCTTCGTGCGAATACAGAAACTATTGCGACTGAAATAAAAAATGTACGAAAGGAAATGGCGAGTATGTCGATGAAAATCTCAGACAACTCAATTAAAATATAGGACAATAAAGTTAAAGTCGATGCTTTTACTCCACTTGTGGCGAAAATATCTCCTCTGTGCTCACAACTTTTGGACATGGAAAATCGCAATAGACAATACAACCTTCGCATATTTAATTTACCAGAAGAGGTTGAGGGTTCTAACTGTCGACTATACTTAGAGAACTTAATTCCTGGTCTTTTAAACGTCAAATTTCCAGAAAAATTTGAAATTGATAAGGCTCATAGAATTCCTTCACGTCGCAATCCTCAACATACCAAGCCAAGACAAATGATATTTAAAGTTCTCCGTCATCATCATTTGGTTCTGATCAGAAAAGCAGCTAGAGAAATTCCTTCATTGTTGGTCAATGGTCACAAAATCTTTATTCATCAAGATTTTGCCAAGGAAACTGTTGCAACGCGTAAGGGATTTACTGATCTTCGCCCACGATTGAGAAGCCTTGGATACCAATATGGCCTTTTTGACCCTTCAACTATGCGCATTTGGAAAGATAATTTTTCAAAATCCTTTCAGCGTCCTGAAGATCTGCGACAATTTCTGGATCTACAAATACAGCAAACTATGGACACTCAGGGTCCTACCACTTGATTTTTTCCTGTATGATCTTCTTTGACAGAGTTATATAACTCATAATATTTTGGGCTCCAGCGGTTCTGGCCATGCTTGTAAAGCGTGTGTGCGTCCCAATGTTCATATTTATGTATTTTGTTTGTCTTTTTTGCTATATTTTATTTCTTCCATTCCCTTTTGTGTGTTTTGGAGCTACTTTCTTCTTCACATTTGTGTCTTTTTCTGACCTTCTTCTTTCTAATCCTTCTCTCCTTTTTATTTTGTCATGGCTAATATTAAAGTAGTGTCACTGAATGTTAAAGGTTTACGCCATCCTGTGAAACGTACAAAAATTTTGGATTATTTGGGTAGTTGCAAAGCTGATTTTTGTTTTTTACAAGAAACTCATATAGATGATAAAATTTTAAACTATATGAAGAAAAATGGGTTGACAATATTGTTTCTTCTCCTGCTAATGGCAAGAAAAATGGTGTAGCTATATTATGTGCGAAAAAAGCGCATTGCCAAGTTTTGAGCAAAATTACAGATACGGATGGCAGATATTTAATTGTTAAGGTTAAAGTTCATGATTCTATCTTATTTTTATTAAATGTTTATGGCCTTACTGCAGATGACCCTGTTTTTTGGTCTACTCTTTCAACGGAGGTTGTAAAAATTGGTAATGTACCTTTAATTGTTGCAGGTGATTTTAATGTCATATCTGATCCTTTATTAGATAGATTATCTAGTACTAAATTCCACCCCCCTAAGGTTTATTTTGCTTTTAGATTATTTCTTCAAACCACAAAGTTAGTTGATATTTGGCGTTTACACTTCCCTACAGAAAAATATGTTTTACTTTTTTTTCTAACCCACATAATTCTCATTCTAGGATCGATTACATATTAGTTTCGAAGCAGCTGATCAACTGTGTTAGTAACCCTAGGATTGGCAACATTGACGTCTCTGACCATGCTATGGTTTCTTGTATTTTAAATTTAAATTCCACCTTTACTAACCAGCCTAGATGGAGAATGAATTCTGGTATAGCTCTCAATGAACTTAATAAACCAAAGCTCCTCTCTGCCATTCATGATTTTTTTCAATTTAATCCTGAAGGTACTACCTCATTGGTTAATAGATGGGATGCTTTTAAAGCTTATATTAGAGGGGTTACTATTTCTATTATGGCTCACGAAAATAAGATTTTTAGTGCCAGTATTAAAAAGCTAGAAAAGCAAATAGCGGAAAATGAACAACTTTTTATTTCGTCTAATGACCCTCAATATAGAAGTAAGTTGCAAAAGCTTCAATATGAATTTAATACAATTCTTAGTAAAAGAGCTGGCGTTCAGATTTCTAAGGCCAAAGCTAAATTTAGTTTTAATGCAAACAGATCTGGAAGATTGTTAGCGAATTACTTGCGTATCAAAAAAGATAAAACTCAAATCACTTCTATTCACGGAACCAATGGTAAAATTGCTTTATCTCATAAAGATATTGTGAATGAATTTTTGGATTTTTACTCTAAGTTATATGATAAACCTGATTTTCATAATGACTCTTTAGTTGATTCTTTTTTATCTTCATGTGGTCTACCTAAAATTTCTCCATCAGATAAAATGGGGCTTGACTCTCCAATTACTAAGGATGAAATTTTAGTCGCTATAAAATCTCTTAAAAAAAACAAATCTCCGGGTCCTGATGGTATCCCGGCGGAGTTTTATAAAGAGTTTCAATACCGTCTTTTACCCTTATTATTTCAACTTTTTACAACATTTGGCTCTACGGGAATTACTTCAAGATCCTTTACTGAAGCTTTAATTATCGTTCTTCCCAAACCTGATAAAGGCCCCACCCTTGTATCTAATTATCGCCCTATCTCTTTAATTAATCAGGATTGTAAATTATATGCCAAAATATTAGCCACACGATTATCCCCTGTACTAGATTCTATTATACATTCGGATCAATCTGGTTTTATGAAAAATAGACACTCTGCAAATAATACAAGAACTTTATTACATGTCATTGAACAGGGTCATACGTTAACTACTCCTTCAGGAATTATGGCTTTGGATGCTGAAAAAGCCTTTGATAAATTGCATTGGCAATTTTTATTTCATGCTTTATCATCTTTTAACTTTGGAGATAATTTTATTCGTATGATTTCAGCTCTATATTGTGCTCCTACTGCTCGTCTTTTTATTAATGGCCAAGTTTCAAATCAATTTTCCCTATTTAGAGGTACTAGACAAGGATGTCCCCTTTCTCCGCTACTGTTCTTAATTGGCATTGAACCCTTCCTTACAGCTATAAGAAAATGTGATAACATTAAAGGAATTATTATTAATGAGATTATTATTAAAACTTTAGCGTATGCTGATGATGTACTTTTGTTTATTAATGACCCCTTATCCTCATTTCCTTCTTTATTAGAGATTATAACAAAATATTCTATGGTGTCTGGTAACAAATTAAACACTAATAAAACTGAATTTTTCCCTTTAAACATTTATTGTACTCCTGATATGATACCTATGAATGAAATTGTTTGGCAAAAGACTAAATTAAAATATCTTGGTATTTTATTTTCCTCATCCATAAAATCTACAATGACTTTAAACTGTAATTTTGTCTTAGATTATATTAAAGATAAAACGTCTAAATGGGCATCACTACATCTTTCCTGGTGGGGTAGACTGGAATCTATTAAAATGAATATTGCTCCAAAAATTTTTTATACTCTTTCCATGATTCCTACTCAGTTCCCATTAAAATTTTATAAAGATATTGATAAACTTCTCTCCAAATTTCTTTGGAATAACAAATCACCTCGCATTAGTTATAAAAAATTAAAAATGTCTAAATGTAATGCTGGATTTGGTATCCCAGATTTTTTTCTTTATCACAAAGCTTTTATTTTAAAACAAAGTGCCATATGGTTTATTCATTCTCCTTTACATAATCCACCTTCTTGGCTCCAAATTGAAAAATCTATTGTAAAGCCGTTCCCATTACCAACTCTGGTAACTATGTCTAACAACTCCTCATTTTTTCATAAATCTATCATTCTCAAATCCACTAAAATGGTTTTTAATGATCTAGATTCCATTTTTCTATACCCCATGTATAACACTGTTGAATTATCATTATGGTATAGCAATATCATTAAATTAAATAGGAACATTAGATTTTGGTTTTCATGGATTAAAGCGGGTATTTTTTATCTTGGAGACATTTATTCCAACAATACCTTTATACCGTTTGAGGATCTACAAACAAGGTTTGGTTTACCTCAATCTGATCTTATTAAATATGGATATTTAATTAATTCAATTTTAGATTCCTTTCCGCAAGCTATTCCGACTAGTGTTACAGCTGACCTATCCGTGTATATTCAAACTATATCGTTGAAAGCTAATGGTGTTTCCATTTTATATAAAAAATTATCTAATACGTTAGGAAGTAACATAACGATGATTGCAACCTTCTGGAATAATGAACTTTCACTTACATTGTCTAATGATTCATGGGAAATTATATGGATTAGAAATATTTCTGGTTGGTTACCTGTCTCACTTTATCAAACCAATTCCTATATTTTATTTCATTCTTTATGGACTCCATTACGTTTATTCCAGGCTAAACTCCTTCAGGCAGACACTTGTTGGCATTGTAAATTGCATCCTGGTTCGTTACGACATATGCTTTTTGATTGTCCTTTAATTGCAAAATTCTGGAAAGAAGTTTGGGATGTTATTAAGAAGTTGTTAAATATCCAGGAAGACTTATCATATAAAATGTTAATTTGCAAATCAGTTACATTATCACAATCTCTAAGTGATCTTGAAAGTAGGCTTTTTGATTTTTTGATTTCTGCTGCGTTAAAATCTATTACCTTTTGTTGGAAAGATGTTTCTAAGTTATCAGTTCATGCTTGGTGGTCTTGGGTTATCTTTACAAGAAGAGGTGCTCAATTATCTTTATCTGGGGTTAATCATAATCCTATTTCCTATCATTCTTTTTGGATACCTGTTGATATCTATTTTGCATCTTAGGGGTATATTTATGTATTGTAATGCTTTTTACGATTTTTATATTATTTACTATGTCATAGTAGCTCTATTTATTACTTACACAATAATTTGGTATTAGATGTTTCCCTTCCCCCCTCCTTTTAAGTTTATAAGAATATGACTATTTTCTTTTCTATTGAAATGAATTCGATAATGTTTTTATACGCATTGTATTAGATATTTTAGTTTATTATGACTCTTTTTTGTATGTTTATGTTGTTGCTGTTCATTATAAAATTTCAATAAAATATTTTGAACACAAAAAAGAACATGTATAACAAGTTGCACACGGACCAAGGCGCCGCTCCAATCACGCTGCACCTGTTAAAAGGCGGATTTAGAAATCTTCGTGGCTTTGCGGGATGTGGCGCACTGCTGTCCTGCTTGGTGGTGAGGCGTTACTCGTGGTCGGGAGAGCCACCGCACACTGGCAGAAGTGGGGTTGTCCAGTGTGTAGACACATTCTCTAATAAGGGACAAGTTGAAAACAAGCATTGGCACAGCTAATAGGTCTCGCCTTTAGGAACTTATAAGTGTTTAGCCAGAGCTATTGGTTTTGCCAATATCTTCAAGCTGTGCCGTAGAGCAGTGTGGCTGCCGTGCAGCGTGTGGAAAAGTAGGTCTCGCTTTACCCTTTCAATCATTGCAGCCGGCCGGCGCTGCCCACAACATATCCATGGAGCCTCGGGTATTAAAACGCCACCACCCATTGCTTCTTGAAATGCACCGGAGCTTCGCAGTAACTTTTACTCCGTTCACAACCCCCCTCCCCCACCCCCAATGTGCAGTGACAGGTGAGGTTTCAACCCGGAACGGCCGACGGTGCCCCCGCCCGCTCCCCTTAGCACTGTTCCACCTAACGTCTGTCAGCCACTGCTTGCATCACACTCTTGTATTATCATTTTTCAACAGGCGTCACAGCAGCAAGTATGCTGACAACATAGTTTAAAAGCATTGGCAAAGTTAGCAGCTCTGGTCTGCACTATTTACTTTAATGAGTTCCCCCTACTGCAGGCACAACATGCTTTCCTGCAACATTCAGCGCGCCATGCGCGCTTTCACTTTCGGAGCAGCCCAGGACATTGGCAGCCGCTACTTTGAATCGGTCTCGTATTTACAGGAGTTTGAGCTACTGGCATTGTAAATTGCAATGCCTTTTATTCATGTGTTGATTAGAAAAACTGATAAATAAAAGGCATTGTAATTTACAATGCCAATAGCTTCAACCCTCGCAAATGCAAGACCTATTGCATTGCAAATGCTTGTTTACTTTAATAATGGTGTACTCAATTTCAAGCTTTTTCTCACAGTATGCAAGTATCTCCCTCTGCCTCGATCTGTGTTCATCGCAAACACCACACTTCCAAGTATCACCCACACACATCCGTCTCGTACTGTCTAACTAGGCTCATCGTCCATGTGCATTTCCCGCTTCACGTTGGGCTTGTCGCACGTGTACATCTCTCTCTCTCTCTCTCTCTCTGTCTCTCTCTGTCTCTCTCTCTCTCTCTCTCTCTCTCTCTTCTCTCATACAAGGCTTCTTTTATACGCGCCTCATAATTTTGTTTGTGTGCACCATGTGGCGTGTGCCGCTGCAAAGTTGAGGCAAAACTCATCAACATTTTCTGGCCAACAAACGATTCAAAATGGGTCGACATGTCCTCGTGCATGCCCAGTCGACTTTGTGTGCCACAGTCAAGGCAGCGGTGCGAGGAACACTCATCTCCTTCACATTTGAACACTCGATAAGATTCATTAAAGCTCCTCGTCGGGGAACGTAAGCGCTATACAAAGGTACTTTTGTCTTAGTGAACGTCTTCACATCCACTCGAGGGCATTATGGGGCTATAATGTGCTGCTACCCGTTACATATCATCGGCCTAGTATCGCCTGGGCACCGGTCACCCCTCCCCGCTCCCACCCCTTTGGGGGGCGGGGACGCCGGCCGGTGTCACCCTCCTCTCTCCAGCACGGAAGTGACGCGAGGGGCGTCACTTCCGGACCTCCTTTGGCGAAGGGGGAGGCTATATAGCCTTCCCCCACCATGCTGGCGACCTCTTGTCGCTTCGCACGCCGCATCCCTCCCTACCGCTTACCCGGCGTGGTGGTACAGGTGGGGGTGAGAATGTTGTAATGTTTTCATTTTTCGTTGCAGGCGGAGTTACAGGGCGATCTGGAAGCAGGTCGGTACCGAGGGTACCTCTGCATCGCACCATAGGGGTGCCAGAGCCAATTCCGAGGAGACTCATGGGAGGGTCCTGGAAGCCGTGTCGGCGCCCCGCTAGTCCTTCGGGCGGTTGTGGGCCTAAACAACCGGGGGTTTGCTATGCGACGCTCCGCCCCGTGAAGGGGCGTGAGTAGAAGTTACCAACGGTCACGTGCTCCTGTAAGAGAATCACTTGGACAGCAGCAAAGGCGGGGTTCGCCCCAGTGCTGCCCGGCTCATCAGGCGGGCAGTTGGTTGGTTGCCTGCCCTTGGATCGCCCGTAAGATAACCCACCTATTACATAATGGCGTATGTAATAAACCTGCAGCAATTTTGTACCCAACCAAACAGACTGTGTGTGTGTTATTATTGGGTATGTAATTTTGTGGAGGGGGGACTGAGGGGTGCCAATGGCGATGCTATTATGGACACGTATGGCTTGCAAACGGATCCCGCCGCAGTCAATCTTCGAGTAGTGCTTCTCGCTCCCATTAGAGACACGGAGAGCTGGAGGCCATCGGCTCCGCATTTCAACAAGCTTTCAACTCCGAGGCCCCTTGCAGATGTGTAACGCTCCCACGGTACTGCTTCCATGCGCCTGGCATCCCCTGCCATCTTTCCACATACCGAGCTGGCTTGGAGTGGGGCAATAAACACAAACACCCGAGAAATCTGGACTGCGGTCTAATAACCGCATTTAATGCCCTCATTTCACGGTCTTCGGGGCGCTGATCCGACCTCGCGTTTAGGGCTGTTCAGTTCTCGTGTTGGCAGCTAATACACACCAGCGCCGTTTCGAGACTTCCATACTAACGTTTCATTGAAAATGGGGGCGTGGCTTGGTGTTCGGCAAGATGGCCGCACTTTAGTGTAGCTCTGCCGGCCGCCGATAATTATCCTGACTCTATCCTTCCCCCATCGAGCCATCTGCTGTTCTGCTTGCTGAAACTGCATCGCTGACGCCGAGACCTCCACGGCGATACCCCTCGAGCTGCGGGGAACTCTATCTGTGCGGATCGACAACGTACGTGGAGTGCTGGCGTGGCTGTAATCTCGGCGTGCTAGGAGGTGCGATCCCGATCGCTGAGCACTGAAGCTGCGCGCCTTCCATCGGCTGCTGTGTCAAGCGATTCAGGGTGAGAGGCGGGAGACGCCGCAGCGGTGGTGCGTCCCTCGCGGCTGGACTTGCTGCCTTCATCGGAGCTGGTGGATGCCGGGAGTGAACGGTGGGCCTGAGCGCTGTGCCGGGCACTGCTGCCTACTCTAGTGGCAGGCAGGGCGGCTGGAGCGGACAGCGAGCACGCCGCTGGGTGTCGGAGGCGCTGGGCGGCTCTCTCGCTGCCGCGCCGCGGTCCCGCTGTGGCCTCCTCCTCTTCCCCCCTCCTCGGGTGATCGATGAGTGGGTGCATCGGCCCTCATTTAGATGCCTGCGAGCGCCTATGTGGACATCGGGGGGGCTGCGGTTGGGTGCAGTGAGACGGGCTGCACGTGGACTCGATAGCTGGACTGAGCGCTGGGGGGCCTGGCGGTGGTTGGGCATTGAGGCGAGTCCCGTGTGTGGAGCCGGCTTCGCTTGGACCGGCCCGGGTGTGCCCCCCCCCCTCCCCTCATTGCTGCTGGGGAGCTCACCTGTAATGCGACTGCATCGTGTGTCCTGCTGGGTCCTGAGGGGAGTTGTTGGGGTCCGCCTGGAGAACACTGGGACATAATCAACTGGTAAAGGCGATCTGGCTGCTCTCCCCCTCCTCCCCTCCCTCTACCCCAGGCGCTGCATCTGGGTGTGTCGTACTTTAATATTCGAGACCGCGTAGGGGACAGGGCCCTACCCCTGTCTATCTTGGTATTAGCGAACCGCAAATGGTAAATGCGGCATGTACGAGTGCTTTATATATCGTTCTAGCTATGAATGCACTGTGTACACGTTATTCAGCTTCACTACGCGGGTTCCATTTTGAAAGCAGTGGCCATCTTGTCATTGCCCTCACATAGGCTATAATGGAGTGAATACGGGCCTCACAGTACATGGGCTTTCCCTCTGACTTCTCTGTGACCTGGGCAGCTGGCTCTGCTGCCCCAGGTCAAACCGGTCTCACGAGCTCCCCTTCCTCCGTCCACCTGTGATTAGCATCAAGGGCTTGACCCGTCATAAAACCCTTTCATTCTACACAATCCCCCGGCTAATCTCTTCCACACCTGCTTGTTCCCGCTTTATGACTTGTTTCCCAAAACAGGAGATGCTCATGTTTATTGGGGGGTCTATTGACATACGATGTGGGATCTGAACCTTACTGTGTAAATCATTGTGGGCTGGCCGAACTGGAATGTGGGATGGTCATCATGACTCTGCTTTTTCGTTTGTAATGTATACCTTTATATGGCCATATCGTAAACCAAGGAATGTGTGCCTGGAGCATGATATTTTGTACTTAAGGAGAAGTCCGTTCCTATGATTTTCAGCAGTCTCCTGAGAACATACACGCTGTTGTACTTCTAGGATACCTGTAATTGGTCTGCAGCCAATAAACGAATCTTTGACTTCACCCAGAAGACTCTGTGTTTCTGTAGGTCCGGAACAGGGTGAACCCAGAAGTCATAGGGTGTGTGCCCCTGCACCGCTGGGTCTAAAATACCCAGTACTTCAGTTTGGCGCCCAACTCGGGACGATTTCAGCGGTACCAGTCCAAGCCAGAGGTTCGTGAGGAGCTTCGTGTGGAAATTCCGGAGGAAGGCCGCCACTTCATCGACCCCTGCATGTCGACGTGGTCCGAAAGTCTTTTCTGCGAGGTTCTCCGCGTCCCGACGGCTACGAAGGACTGCTGCCCTGATTAATCGACCTGTTTTGGACCCTTGACGAGTTTTGAGAGAGCGAAACAATCGAGAGAGTCTTCTGGTGACGCCATCGATCAACAATATTCAGTTAAGTATAAGTGGAGCGTCTCCCATTTGTTTTTGGTATCCTTCGGGATCGTTTGATTTGGTAATTTGGTACTTTGGAGTTTGCAAACGCCAAAACCAGAGGACTCGTGTATTCACGAGAATATCGTATTCGATAATCCTTTGACGTTTGGATCTAGACTAGTGAGCAAAGATGCCTGGTTCTGGACTATTTGGTAGATTATTCTGTTTGGGTTGTGGAAAAGATTTCCAGCTAGAGGAATCATGTCCGGTTCCTCCGGTTGGAAGTCCAATTTATGAGCTCTATGTAAAACATGGCGTAGGCCCCATTGCATATAACGAAGTGTGGATCCACTACACCAGGAAAGATGGTGTTTTAAAATGGCCCCAAAATGGTAGTTTCGATACCGATATTTTAGATAATTTGGAAATTAAATTGTTTAAGAAGAAAGCCCGGCCGGCGATGTTTGACTCTTTCCGCTTATGGCGAAAGGAAGCCAAACAAAAGGAAATTAAGTTAGCGAAAAAGAATAAAAGAGAGAAAGGTATGACAGTAATGCAAGCAGCTGTACAATTTAAAGACAATGAGGAGGAACAGATGAATGAGCAATTGCACAGGCAGCGTAAGTTAGGGATTGACAAATGTTACCCAGCTTTACCACATTCTAAGCAGAATGAGTTAGGAGAAAAGGAGAAAGATCCCTTGATGTCACATTTGTTGAGTTCGCCACCCCCGTATGCTCAAAATGCCACGGCGCCTCCCCAGCTTGTAAATATGCCACCTCCAGTGCATATACTGCAAGCCTTGCCGCAACCGCCAGTTGCTTTGCAGCCGGTTCCTATCCCTGTAGCGCAGCCCTCTCAAGCGCCGCCAGTTGTGCTTCCAACTGCCCCCGCACTTCCTGCGACTTTGCCTAATTCAGCAACTGCTTCCCCTGACACTCTTCCTTCCACCACTCCAGTACCTGTCTCTACATCCTCTTTTCTTCCCTCTGTTTTTCCCCCTGTTCTCGCCTCAGCTTCTCCTTCAGCGCGACAGCGCTTAGCTAATGTGGTTACTACATTAATGTCTCCTCTCTTTGAGTCATCTGGTGTGACTCCTGGTTTACAGCGTAAGCAGTTGCGCAGCCAATTACCTAACCCCGATGAGAAAAAGGTAATAGATAACATGGCGCGTAGGTGGATCGTTTTTCCTTCACTGTATAATGTGGAATCAGTTGTTAACGTTTTCCATCAATGGGATGCCCCGAAACAGAGATATGTGTTTGAGAAAATGTGCGAAATTCTCTGTGAAGAATTGGAGGATAGTGGTAAAAATCCGAACCCGCAGGAGTTGTGTAGAGTGAGGTTCGATTTTGGAACTGGTATAATTGTGGACCGCGAAGTAGATAAAGCAGTTGCGGTTGTATTGTCCTTCAGGAATGATGATTGCCAACAATCATTGTTTGAACAAGATGTCCTTGTGGGGAAAAAGGCAAAAGCGCGACAATACCCTATGAGAGAAGTTCCCCCGGTATGGAAGGAAGCGGTTGCAGCTGTCGGTGGTAACCCCGCTGTGGCAGCGCATTTCCAGCGTGTTTGGGTGCATGTTCCATGGAAGCGCTCTGAGGTGTTAGCGCTTAAGCAGTCCTTGCCTGATCCCCGTAAAAACCCAGCAGGTTATTATAAAGAGTTGTCACAGACGGCAGGGTCATGCATTATGAATCTGGCCGACATAGACATGTTGTTTGGTAATGTTGTTCCACAGCCTCTATGGGGGTCAATTCGTAATGTAGATCACAATGCAGAACTAGGGGACACATGGGCTAACATTATTGCTGCTGATGCTAGACAAACTGGTGGTGCGAAACCAGAACCTTTAGTAGCTGAATTGCCTGGTAGAATCATCACGTATATGAAGACAATAATGCCTGCGATGCGCGTAAATTGGGACAAGTTATCTGCATGCAAGCAGAGGAAAGATGAGACAGTGTCAGACTTCTTTACTAGGTTTGAAGAAACATTTATTGACCACAGTGGGCAAGATATGAGTACTGAGGGTGGCCAACGGTTATTTGTGGATAAGTTTGTGCAGAATTTACTTCCTGACCTGTGTAAAAAGTTAAAAGATTCAGAAAGTTCTTGGGCTGTTTCTTCTTCAGCGCAAATACTGGCTACTGCACAGTATTATGAAAATAGAGATAAAGACGAGAAAGATAGAACAGAAAAGAAAACGAAGGAACTGAAGACAAAGGTCCTTTTACAGCAGGCCTATCCGCCACGTGGAGGTCAGAATAATTATAGGCAACCCCAAGGTGTCTATCACCAACCCCAACAGTTTCAGAACAATCAGCAAATGAACGGGTATTACCAACCACGTGTCCCTATAGGTCCCAACCAATGTTCATACTGCAAAGAGGAAGGTCATTTTAAATATAGTTGCCCTAAATTGATGCAGCGTAACGGCAATATGTATGGCGCCAGAGGAAGGGGTGGTCAGCAAGCTCCTAGAGGCAGAGGGCGTGGAAGTGTTCCCCAGAACGCGCGTCCTCTGCCGCCTCAAAATACCATCAATAGCTTTGATCAGCAAGCTAACGCGATTAGTAATACGGCCCAGTATTATAATAATGATTATTATGCAGAGGACGGTGATGCAGAAAGTAATGATTACTAGGACAGCCATAGACAGAGAGAGGGAGTTGTTTCAGTGCCAGTGGATCAGAGTGGACCGTATGTTGAGGTGACTACAGCAAATGTAACGGAGCCTTTTCTGCTAGACACTGGTGCTGCAAAGAGTTCAATCATGCATTCAAAACTCCCTGGCGCACCTTTGTCTGGCGATATAAATGTTTCGGTAGGTTTTTCTGGCGCCCCAGATAGGAACCCGATTTCTAGTCCCATGTCACTTTCTGTTGGACCTTGCGAGCTGAAAGCACCCCTGATTCTGACAACAGGTTGTGGTGAGAATTTGCTGGGATTAGATTTGTTGAAAAGATTGCACGCTACACTGTATTGTTCTCCTTCAGGAGTACAACTTACATTAGGCAAGAAAGTGATTTCCCCAATGTATTTGTCTAAAAATACAATGCTGCCTGAATTGTCATCCCTTCCGGATGCCCTTTGGGCTACTGGTCCCAATGACGTGGGCCTCTTGGAGATACCGCCATATGTGGTGACTCTAAAGGCTAATGTCAGACTGCCACGTATTCCCCAGTACAAGATCTCTAATGAAGGGCAGAAAGCATTGTTAGACATTGTCAGCGACTTGATTAATAAGGGTGTGATAGAAGAGACAAGAGGCAACGTTTGCAATAGTCCGATTTTACCTGTCTTAAAACGAACGGATCCTTCACAGCCACCTGTTTACAGGTTTGTGATTGATCTTAGAGAGGTTAATAAGATTGTTGTGCCACAGTTTCCGGTTGTCCCCGATATAACTGCCTTGTTAACAATGATTCCAGCCTCTGCGGCATGGTTTTCAGTGATCGATTTAAAGAATGCTTTCTTTAGTATCCCAATTGCAGAAGAGAGCAGAGATATTTTTGGTTTTAGTCTGGGAGGCCGAAGCTTCCGCTTCAAACGCGCTCCCCAGGGCTACTGTGAGAGTCCATCCATATACAGTCAAGCTTTGAAAGCACAGCTTGATGCACTTGTTTTACCTAGTGGCGCTATCCTGATTCAGTACGTGGACGATTTACTGATCGCCGCGGATACTGAGAAGATCTGTAAAGAAGCCACATTGTCACTGTTGCGCCATTTATCCGCTTTCCATCACAAAGTGTCTCTCTCTAAGCTGCAATATTGTCGACAAGAGGTGACCTACTTAGGTCATCTCTTATCGAAGGAGGGAAGGAAACTGACCCCAGAAAGAATTCAAGCCATTGCACAGTTGAGTGTGCCAAAAACACAGAGAGAAGTACGTGCTTTCTTGGGCATCACTTCATACTGTAGGCATTGGATCCCTAGTTTTTCTTTATTGGCAAAACTTTTGTTAGCCTTAACATGCAAAGACACACCGAATCCTATCCCATGGTCTGAAGAGTGCCAGAAAAGTTTTGTGGAATTGCGTAATGCATTATGTTCAGCACCTGTGTTGGGTACTCCTGACTACAGCAAACCTTTTACATTGTATGTTCACGAGAAAGATGGATGTGCGTTGTCAGTGTTAACACAGCCTTTTGGCGACAGACTGCGTCCATGCGCGTATTTTTCATCAACCTTGGACCCTGTAGCAAGGGCATTGCCAAGCTGTCTGAGAGCGACAGCTGCTGCAGCGATGTCTATCCGACAATCTGCTGGTTTGGTAATGGACAACACATTGATTGTTATGGTTCCACACGCTGTAGATACATTATTAAATAGGACCAAGACACAACACTTGACTAGTGCGCGGTTATCAGGTTATGAACTTACACTGTTAGCAAATCACATACACATAAAAAGATGCAATACGCTGAATCCAGCCACATTGTTGCCAATTCCAGCAGACTCAGATGAGATTGAGCAACATGACTGTCTGTTCAGAACAGAAGAAGAGACGAAAGGGAGAGTAGATCTAAAAGATACTCCCCTGACTGAGTGTGATGGCACTTTATGGGTAGATGGGTCATGTTTTAAGCTCCCTAATGGTGACACGACTGCTGCATATGCTATCACGACTTTGCACACGGTCGTGGAAACTGCACGAGTGCCACATAATTCGGCCCAAGCAGCAGAATTAATCGCCCTCACGAGAGCATGCGTGTTGTCTGAAGGAATGAGAGTGAATATATACACAGATAGCCAGTACGCCTTTGGCGTGGCTCATAATTTTGGGCGTTTGTGGAAAGAGCGTGGGTTCCTGACGTCGCATGGAGCTAAAATTCAGAATGGCAAGTTGGTGAATGATCTCCTTGAGTCACTGACCCTACCGTTGCAAGTTGCGATCATGAAATGCAGTGCGCACAGGAAAGTCACAGATGATGTTGGACGTGGGAATGCGTTTGCTGATGAGACCGTAAAAGAAACGGCACAGAATGTGAAGACTAGAATGTATGTTGCAGGCCCCGCAAGATGGGTTAATGATGTGGGAATGTGTGAGAACACAATAGAGAGTGTGAAGTCGCTTCAAGCTGAAGCCACAGAGGAAGAGTTAAGCAAGTGGAGAGAAAGTATGGGTAAGTTGGATGAGAATGGTTGTTGGATTGATCTGACAGAACATAGGCGATGGTTGTTGCCTGATGCATATGTGCTTCCAGTGGTTACTATGGCACATGGAATGGCGCATATCAGTACGAAAGGTATATGCAAGTTGTTGGCTCCAGTATGGCAGAATGCTGGGATTCCCAAGTGTGCAGAGAATGTGGTCAAGAATTGCATGGTATGTTTGAAGTACAACCCTGGTAGGGGAACTCCAACCCCAGCTGGTCACTTTGCACCCCCATCATGTCCATTCGAAGTTTTGCAGCTGGACTTTATTCACATGGAAAGATGCAACAACCTGAAATATGTACTGGTGGTTGTTTGTGCTTTCTCAAAATGGATAGAGGCTTATCCTCTGAAAGATAACACTGCCCTATCCACAGCCAAAGCCCTTGTGAAGGAATTTTTCCCTAGGTTTGGGATGCCAAGAATGGTGTGGTGTGATAATGGAAGTGAGTTTGTGGGTAAAGTGATGAAGAATGTATGTGAAGGGCTAGGGATAAAGCAGAAGTTCCATGCTGCAAATCACCCCCAATCAGCTGGATTAGTAGAACGCTACAATGGAGCCTTAAAGCTCAAGCTGGCCAAAATCCAGGCGAGCACAGGTCTTAAATGGCCTGACGCTCTGCCTTTAGCACTCCTGTCCACCAGAATGACCATACACTCACGAGTGGGGCTTAGACCTTACGAGGTTGTCTTTGGCCGTCCGGCCAATGTATGGGGTGTACCGAGGCCCACGAAATTTAGTGAGGTAGAACATCCAGTACTGCTCGATTACCTGTATGATTTGACTGTTAAACTGCGTGTTTTGCACCAACAGGTACATGATACTCTTCCCCAAGCCTCTGAACCTCCTGGACACCCTATCAACCCTGGTACGTGGGTGCTAGTCCGAAATTTCCAGCGCAAGAGCAACGACGAGCCTCGCTGGATCGGCCCTCATCTTGTTCTCCTTTCGACAAGATCAGCGGTGCGAGTAAAAGGGAAGAAACACTGGATTCATGGTACCCACTGTAAAGTAGTCCCCTTGCCTCTGCCATATGACCAGTGGGTCAAGGAGGGTATCGCCGACTCAGGGACAGACATTGTACCTCGTTTTGTACCATTCAGTGACGCACGCATAAAAGGCACAGTTTCAGACCAAGAGAGTGACAATATTCTGCAGGAAGCTGTGCCACCATCAAGTCGACTAGACACCACTGAGCCTGAACTTTTGTTTCAAGACCAAACAGCACCTGGCCGTCTCCGTTATAATTTGAGACCAAGGCCCATGGACAAATAAAGATTTTCTTACAATTTCCCTTTTGACATTTTTTGCTCTCCCATCTGAAGGACTTTCTTGATTTTTTGTTTTTCGAACCACCATCCGGGTTCTGCCGCAGGGTCGCGGTGCCAAGACTTTGGGGTACAGGCCGAAGACGCTAGGTTGACGGTTCTGGTTGGTCTAGGGGCGTTTCCCTGGACTGACAGGCGTACTCCTTAGCAGAAGAAACTCATCCACCGCGAGCGGCCCGAGTAGAGGATGGAGTTTTTTAAGATGGAGAGACCGATTGAGGAAATGAACTCTAACGCAAGGATATGTAAAATTATGAAAAGTAAATGTTTTGTCTTTTTGTGCCTTTTTACACTGTGTAGTATAATAATGTTTATTGTAGGATTTGTGTTTTTCTCCGCTCAAAAGCCCATTGCACCCACTGAACAGCCTATATCTCCTTCTACTGCCTCCTCTCACTCTTTTCACCCTTTGCCTGAGCACGAACAGACCAGACGATCAGAGTTTGTAAATAACTCGTTTATCCAGCTCTTGCACCAGCACCAACTGGTAATGAATACGACCAATTGCTGGGTGTGTGGGTTAATGCCCCATACCATTAACAAAGGTATTCCCTACCTGGTGCTGCCGTATAGTTACAATGGATCGTCATGGGCATTCCAAACCATGTTTCTCTATGCTCTAGATACATATTCCCCTCGCCAACCGCGTTCCATCAGACCTATCACCAATAATAAGGCTTTGATGAAAGGAGTTGCCGATATGAGTAGGGATATCGATGCATACTCATCCATTCCCAAAGAAGAGTTGAGACCTTATGTAGGATGGAACGCGACGGGGTATAGTATTAGTTTGGGTGAAAGACAGCGAAAAATCTCATCTCCAATCTGGGTCGTACCCCACATGGGTCGGTTCTGCTTACAGGGTAATGGTCAGAATCCTAGAGCTCAACTGGGAAGAAGTGACTGTACTGAAACGTGCACCTTCCCGTCACAGTTTTCCCCTGCGTTTTTGGCTGCCAAGGGCACATATTTCATCTGTCATGACCGAGCATATACATGGCTGCCCCCTGATTTCTCGGGCACATGTTATATTGCGAACTTGCTACCGCCTACATTTACTGCTGCCTCTGACTATCACAAGACCAGAGTTGTGAGAGGTGTGATTAGTAAGGAGGATACTGCCGGTCAGGAAGCGGGAGACTTCTTCTTGGGTTTCCTGCCGTTTTGGGGACCTATGGTCAATAGTAGGAACCTGAGACAACTGACACGTGTGGTTGAATCCACTGTCAATATAACGGCTGGTGCCCTTAGTAATCTGACAGCTGAGCTCCAAGCGGATCGCCTTATGACTTTGCAGAACCGCATGGTTCTAGACGTTATTCTTGCAGACCGCGGTGGGGTATGCAAGGTCATCCAATCCAGTTGCTGCATTTTCATACCAGATAATGCTCCAACAGTGTATCAAGCCATCTCCAAACTCCATAAAATATCTGAAGCCATACACGTGGATAAGGGAGATTGGTCACTGGTGGGGTGGTTCTGGGAATTGATATCTGCCTGGGGTTGGAAAGTTCTGATGGTCATTGGAATGATCTTAGCCATTCTTTTCCTGTTCTGTCTGTGCATACAGTGTGCTCCTGCGATATGTGGCCTCTGTGCTACCTTATGTGTAAGGAAACCTGTATCGAGGGACGAGCTAAGTAATAGGATGATGCTACAGCAACATCTCCATGACTTTGCGGACATTGACCTAGACTCGGATTAAGATGAGTATAGTGATTGCCTATGTAAGGGCAAAAGGAGGGTCTGTCGTACTTTAATATTCGGGACCGCGTAGGGGACAGGGCCCTACCCCTGTCTATCTTGGTATTAGCGAACCGCAAATGGTAAATGCGGCATGTACGAGTGCTTTATATATCGTTCTAGCTATGAATGCACTGTGTACACGTTATTCAGCTTCACTACGCGGGTTCCATTTTGGAAGCAGTGGCCATCTTGTCATTGCCCTCACATAGGCTATAATGGAGTGAATACGGGCCTCACAGTACATGGGCTTTCCCTCTGACTTCTCTGTGACCTGGGCAGCTGGCTCTGCTGCCCCAGGTCAAACCGGTCTCACGAGCTCCCCTTCCTCTGTCCACCTGTGATTAGCATCAAGGGCTTGACCCGTCATAAAACCCTTTCATTCTACACAATCCCCCGGCTAATCTCTTCCACACCTGCTTGTTCCCGCTTTATGACTTGTTTCCCAAAACAGGAGATGCTCATGTTTATTGGGGGGTCTATTGACATACGATGTGGGATCTGAACCTTACTGTGTAAATCATTGTGGGCTGGCCGAACTGGAATGTGGGATGGTCATCATGACTCTGCTTTTTCGTTTGTAATGTATACCTTTATATGGCCATATCGTAAACCAAGGAATGTGTGCCTGGAGCATGATATTTTGTACTTAAGGAGAAGTCCGTTCCTATGATTTTCAGCAGTCTCCTGAGAACATACACGCTGTTGTACTTCTAGGATACCTGTAATTGGTCTGCAGCCAATAAACGAATCTTTGACTTCACCCAGAAGACTCTGTGTTTCTGTAGGTCCGGAACAGGGTGAACCCAGAAGTCATAGGGTGTGTGCCCCTGCACCGCTGGGTCTAAAATACCCAGTACTTCAGGTGGCAGCTGATCCTGTGATTCTGGGACCTCTCTCCGGGGGTCTCTTCCTGGGCATGCCGCCTGAGCACTGGTCGGTGTCTGGTTGAGGGCGATTGGAGTCTGTGCGAAGGAGGCGACGTTGCTTGTATACTGAGTGAATCGGACTGGCAGCAGCGGGCACAATGGGCAAATCGGAGAAGAGTCAGCTGCGACTCACGTTTGAGCCGAGAAAGGGTCCCAGGTCGGTGCAAGCTCCGGCTTCGGACTCGGAAATGGATCCTGCGCAAGCCCCTACAACGCTGGAGAAATCACTTGCAGCGATTCACGAAAGTCTCCAGGCGATAGACGGCAAGATTGAAGCCCTCAACGACAGAATGGATCAAGCAGGCGGCGCGGGGAGGCGGAACAGCGCATCTCCGATGCGGAGGACGGCCTACAGCAGGTCACCAAAAAGACATCCGATATCACGAAAATCCTAGCTGTCATCCAGGCAAAGAATGAGGACATTGAAGCGCGCTCACGGCGCAACAACATTCGCGTTTTGGTCCTTCCGGAATCTAAGAACGTTGGGCACTTAGAGGATTACATGGAGGAGATGTTTCGCACAATCTGTGGAACGGAACACTTATCTGCCCTCTTCGCGGTGGAGCGTGCTCACAGAGCTCTGGCGACACGCCCTCCTCCTGGCGCTCCCCCGAGGCCGATAATTGCTAGGCTGTTCAATTTCTGGGACCGTGACACTATCCTGTGCACAACGCATCAAATGGGTACAACGACCTATCAAAATCATGTGCTATCCTTTTATCCGGATTTTACAGCAAACGTACCAGCTGCGCGGAAGGAATTCCAGAATGTTAAGAAGGCATTGATCAGGGAACGGATCCCGTATGCGATGCTCTACCCTGGCAGGCTGCGTATTGGGGAGGCGGCGGATGGCAAGGTCTTCACAAGTCCTAAACACGCGATGGATTACGCCAGGTCCCTGAGGCGTCAGCAGACATTCTCGGACCAGACATCAGACGTCGATGGCTGAACAGTAAGAGGGGCTTTGCCCCGCACATAGACTTGGGTCCACCTCCTTGATCATATAGACTGTGAGGGATGTTTGAATAGCTTGCTTATTTACTGATTTCTCTGCTGCCATTTAACATTGATTCTGCTGGTTTGGACTCTGATATGTACGTGAGCCGCAGTCTGTAATATGGGGGTTCTCGTTGGGATATACGTTCATTGCATAGGTGCTGGACTCTGCACGTTGAGTGACATGGGGGTGAATGTATGCTTCCTAGCCCCGAACTCGTCCGTGGGGGCTGTGAGGGTTTCATTATGCGATTGTGTCTCTTGTGTGTCTGCAGTGAATAGGGGTATCGTGATGGTGGTGGGAAGTTACTGCATACTGGCGGCCCCCTCCCTTGCAGATCTGGGAGTGGATTGCGCCGCTACGCCCCCAATGGGTATTCCCCACCTGGGTGTTCATGGTTTGTTACATTTGTTGGGGTGGAAGGTTTCTTTGAGGCAGGTCTTTTGCGAATTGGGGTTGCTGAAGTGGGTGGGGGGCGGGAGGGATGGTTTTGATAGTTCCAGTCGTTGGCGCTCTAATAGGAGCAGCTCTGAAATCTTAACTCTGTGTGGCTATGCATGCATATGTACTGACCGATGTATTGCGGATTCTGGTTGGTCTATCGCTATAGATGAAGGGTGCATCATATAAATGTGTGACTTGGAATGTCCGAGGGTTAAATACACCTAAGAAGACCAGGCAAGTGTTGGCGCGCCTAGATAGACATGGAATGCACATTGCACTGCCGCAAGAGACTCATCTACATAGGCACACAGAAAGAGCTGTGGCACGTATACGGGCGACATAGCGACTTGCTTCATCATATTCCACATATGCGAGGGGAGTTCTTATCTTGATTAAGAAAGGGGTTCCATTTATGCCTGTCAAGACTTGCGTAGATAACGAGGGCCGCTGGTCTATGGTTCAGGGCAAATTGGGTAGAGTACTGGTGACAATTATCAATACATATGGCCCAGTGGTGGATGATACTACGTCCTTCCTCCAAATGTTTAATGTTCTGCAAGCCTGGCCGGAAGTTGCACTGATCTGGGGAGGCGACCTCAATACCCACCTTGACCCACGTGTGGATAAATCTAACCCGACTGGGGCACGCATGGTTAAAGTGGCGCAATGTATTCGGGATGTCATGGTGGAAATGGGACTAGTGGATGCTTGGCACCTGCGGAACGAGGGGGTCCTGAAGGGTACACTCATAACCCCAGCATTTAGCAGTTGGTCTCGGCTGGACTACTGGTTGCTCAATGGGGAAGCTAATGGTTGGGTGGAGGGGGTTCACACGCTCCCGCGGACCCTATCTGACCATAACCCTGTGGTGCTGACTATGTTCATTCCAGACAACCCGCATCATCCATTTACATGGCGTTTCCGAGCAGATGCACTGTTAGACCCGCTCTATGTTGAGAGTTTTAAGTCTGCCATTATACAATACTTCGAGCAGAATGAGGGCTCTGTTGACAGCCAGGCGATTCTGTGGGACGCCTTCAAAGCAACGATCAGAGGGATTTGTATAAGTACCTCGGCGGGAATTCTTAAAGATCTTCGGGGACAATTACAGAAGGTCGAACAGCGACTTAGGGATCTAGAATCCCAATATGACAGCGCGCCATCCCCTGGGGTTCTGGCTAGAATACATGAACAGGTTGAGGAATATAACTCTTTGGCGGACGCAGAAACTAAATATCTGTCCAAGAGACATGTGGCCAGGGCCTATGGTGAGGGGGGTAGACCAGGGAGAGTGCTGATAAATCGACTCACAGAGCGTGTTAACAATCCCCCGATCGATCAGCTCGTTGGCGATGATGGGGTAGCCCACCACTCTCAAGGTGCTATAGTAGAGCAGTTCCGCAGCTTCTATGCTTCCCTGTATACTACTAGAGGCGGCATGGCGGACGAAGCGCTGGATGATTACTTGGGGGATACGGCCTGCGCGTGGCTGTCCGATGACCACCGTAAATATTTAAGTCTGCCTATAGAAGAGAGCGATGTCAGGGAAGCGATTTTCTCTTTGCCCAACAGTAAGGCTCCGGGGCCAGATGGCCTGACAGCAGAATTTTATAAGGCATATGCTGATCTCCTTATTCCCCACCTACTTGAAGTATATGCTGAGGCTCTCGAATCAGGCAATCTACCTCCATCGATGAGGCAAGCCTTAGTAGTCACATTGCTGAAGAAAGACAAATCTCCTTCGCGCTGTGACTCCTATCGACCGTTATCACTGATTAACCTAGATGCCAAGATATTAGCGAAAATTATGGCTACCAAGCTACAGCCCCTAATGTCACTCCTTGTGCTCCCGGACCAGGCTGGGTTCCTCCCGGGCCGTTCCACTTCCCTGAATCTCCGCACCATGTTTGCTATGTTCCATGTGCTCAATCCTGATCTCTCAGCGGTCGCAGTGTTGTTGGATGCTGCGAAAGCTTTCGTCTCTATAGAATGGACATACATGTGGCACATTGTACACAGAATGGGGTTTCCCCTCGAATTTGTACATGGAATTCAGATTCTATATACTGAAGTCTCGGCGAGGGTTAGGGTGGGCGGACTTACATCAGAACCTTTCTGTATAGCACGTGGCACCAGACAAGGCTGCCCACTGTCCCCCCTTCTCTTCGCTATAGTCCTGGAGCCACTGGCTTGTAAAATCCGACAGACTCACAGGGCTGCGGCTCTACATTTTCAAAACAGACTGGTTGGAATTTCTCTATATGCGGACGATATGGTCCTATATGTTCGGGAACCGCAAGGCTATCTTTCCCAGGTTATTCAGGAATATATTAGATTTGGCCTCTTCTCGGGTCTTCAGATAAATTGGGAAAAATCTGTTATTATTCCCCTCACATTAATCACAACATCGCCCCAGATTGAATTCCCCCTAATGTGGTCCGAGGAGCCGGTTAAGTACTTAGGGGTATGGATTCATCGAGACCCCACGGTAGTGATCAAGGAGAATTATGGCAGGGCATATTCACAGTTAGAGCAGCAGATTGATCGCTGGGTCGGTCTGCCGTTGTCCCTAGCAGATCGCATAGCGCTAACACAGATGGTCGTTCTCCCTAAATTATTGTATCTGTTTTGTAACATCCCTATCCCGTTGACGAAGCATTTTTTTAAAACGATTCAAACTCTACTGCTGAAATTGGTATGGGGAAATAAACAACCAAGGATCTGACGTTGTCCTACGAAAAAGGAGGTTTCAAGGCGCCGGATTTCTATGTATATTATTTATGTGGGCAGGCTCAATATGCGTATTATTGGTTCAGGCCACACGCTTTTATTCCGCATGTGGCCGTAGAGGAGGGAGATGCGCACCCAACACCGTTGAGGAGCATCATCACTCACACCAGTATACAGACGCCTAAATCTGAGATAAACACGATAGATACCACCATTGCGGCGTGGCAGGAGATTGGGAAGCGAACACATAAGCTTCTTTTGTATGCCCCAGCGTTACCCATCGCAGGGCATGATGCGCTGTAGGTAGCCTGTGAGCACGGCCCTGCCACAGCTCTCGGAGAGGCAGGCATAACACACATGAGTGATTTATATACAGGACGGAGATATATCGCGAGCAGCGATTTAGCCTACATACACAATCCCACACCACTATTCCAGTGCACCTGTTACAGACTTCGCAGAGCAATAAAAGATCATTACACTAGTTTCCCGATGGAACCAGAAACGTCGCAGGCGTTGCAAATGTTACTAGTAACCCCGAATCGGAAAAAGTTGGTTACTAAGCTGTATAAAGCAGTTCAGGGGGATGCGGTCCATGGCGTGGACAAAAGTCTGGAGAGATGGAATACGGTAATGGTGCCTCCGATCACTGACACAGGCTGGAAACAGATTTGTATGCTCACGGGTAGACTCACGTCGAACAGCAACTTGCGCATCATCCATCTAAAATGTATTCATCAAGTTTATCACACTCTTAAGAAGTTGCACAGAATGGGTTTGTGGGAGTCTGCCTGTTGCAAGAGATGTGGGTCGGATGGGGGGGATTATCTCCATCTGGCATGGCAATGTGTGAAGGTGTGCCAATATTGGGAACAGGTGATCGGGCTTCTAAATAGCATGACGGGTCAGGTCGTCCAGGTTACGCCGTTGGTGTGTCTACTGGGTCATGTCCCCCAATTTACAGCGGGGGAGGGGTAGGTTTGTCCGAATAGCCCTGCTGGTAGCAAAACGGCGGGTGTTATTCACATGGGACAGTCGACTGAGCCCGAAGGTTGATCTGTGGCTTAAAGACATGGTTTACTGTCATGAACAGCTGGAATTGTATGCGGAGGAATTGCCAACGTCCTCTCGCCCCAAGGATATATGGTCTCCTCTTAGGGAATATCTTCAGGCACAAAGCGAATTAAGTTTGTAATAGTCACACATGTACTGGGGTCTTTCTTTTTGGAAAGTTACGAAACACTCGGACAATACCATAGTAGGAAACGGTCGCAACATGCTGTACTGATGTATGCAACACGGAGGGCATTTATGAAACACGTGTCATTGACTGTGATGTTTTATTGTATGTATAATGTTGTATTGTTTGATATTGCATCATTGAAGTAGGGGGAAGGAGCACTTGTATAACGTTTTGTGGGATGCAGATTTTGTACTGTACTGCTTGTACCCAATAAAACCTACTTTAAGAAAATAAAAAAAATAAAAAACGTTTCATTGAAAATGTATGCTGTTAACCCTTGTTTACAAAGAAGCGAAGGAAGGCCGTAAAAAGAAGGTATTTACAAGTCTAGCTGCCAGTTTACTCACACGAGGCAGCAGAGTGTCCATAAAGCTGACCCCTGCATGGCACTAGTGGTGAACACGGAGCAGCGCACGCCTCCATCTAGTGCCTTGAGGTAGGAAAATGGCGCCAGTGAGCACTGGGTGTCCGACGACCACCATCCACTTTAAGCGACTGCGATTATATTTGGATTTTTTTTTAAATCGATTAGTCACATCGTAGCAAGGCCTCCGGGTACCAGAATTGGTGCTGCCACTTCAGCGGCGAAAGCCGGCCTGGGCACAGAGGGGGTAAAAGGGGTGGGGCGTTGGGAGTCTGATTGTTTTAAGAGGTATGTTCGCCCTTGATGCTGTATGTGCAGATCCGACTCTTCCCGCCCTGGGTTTTGTTCCTTTTGGATGAACGTATCTAATTTTGTGTGTAATAAAGATACGACTACCTAAAAGCTGCTTCATCGTTTCATTGACAGGTCACCAGGTTTGGTTGATGGGACACTCCTACATCACGAGGCTGGAACGCTGGGCAACACACAGGAACTGGTCGCAGAATTTTGCTAACACACAGTTTGTGTGGTTGGGCTCCCCGGGGATGAAATGGAGTGAAGCCCGGGGCATAATTGAACAGTGCCTGGCTGTTGTGGGGGTTCTGCCCTCTATTATTATCTTACACCTAGGGGGTAATGACCTGGTTTCCAGGGGAAGGAGGGCCCTGCTCATGTCCATGCAAACGGACTTGCCGGCCATTAGCCAGGCTGGGGGGTCATGCAAATTCTGGTGGTCTGAAATTGTACCCCGCAGGATTTGGAGGGGGGCCAGGTCCCCGGCAGCAGTAGAGCGGTCACGTAGAAGGGTCAATAGGTCCATGCAAAAATTTATGGAGCGTAGGGGCATGGGCTTCATCAGACATGCATTGATCCAAGAGAAGGTTGAGGGGTACTACGAGAAGGATGGGGTGCACCTGTCCAGGGTAGGGATGGACATGTTCCTGCTCGACGTACAAGAGGCGCTAGCTAGCAAAGGACATCAGTAACACCTATGGAGGGTAGGGGGGGCTCTGGCAGCGACGGTAGCCTCCCCAGAGCTGTGGCGGAGTTACAGGGCGATCTGGAGGCAGACGGGTACAGTAAGGGTACCTCTGCGACAGGCGGTACAGTAAGGGTACCCCTGTCTGGCACAGTAAGGGTGCCCGAGCCAAGGTCCAGGAGCTGAAGGGGGTTCTGGGAAGACCGCGACGGCGCCCCGTTAGTCCTTCGGGCGGTTGGGGGGCCTGACCAACCGGGGGTGTGCCACAACACGCTCCGCCCCTGTCAGAAGGGGCGGGAGTAGGAGACAGAGGCGGGCGGAGCAGCTAGGGGCTGCTTGCCCTGGATCGCCCGTAAGATAACCCATTTATCGTCATACTTATGTTGTATGAAATAAACCTGCAGCAGTTCTTCACCCACAAAGAAAGTGTCAGTGTTATCCTTGGGTGACGTCTGTGCATGCGTGTTGATTGAAGCGGATGACGGTGTGGTCACTATGCCGCTGCCCGCGTCCCACACAGTGGGACATCAGCAGGGCAGCTCTCTAGAGGCCGCCCGTCGTAGCCTTCCCCCTCCCCCATCTTCTGCCTCGCGCGCGAGGCCACGCCCAGGGAGGAGATCTCCCAATAAGTGTGTAGGTGGAGGCGGGCCGTTGGGGGGGGGGGCGAGGCCAGCCCCCCCTACTTAGGCGTCCCTCTCGCCCAGTTCCTCCTCTGCTTCCTGCGCGCCGCTCCTGCTCGGACACGCGTATTCCCACCCTTTCCGCTTACCCTGCGTGGCGGAGACAGCGCGTTATTGGAATGTTTTAATGTTTTTCTTTTGCGTTGCAGGCGGAGTTACAGGGCGATCTGGAGGCAGACGGGTACAGTAAGGGTACCTCTGCGACAGGCGGTACAGTAAGGGTACCCCTGTCCGGCACAGTAAGGGTGCCCGAGCCAAGGTCCAGGAGCCGAAGTGGAGAAGTGTGGCTCAATGATTAGAGCGGCAGACCCTGATGCAGAGGTCTAGCCCGGGACCAGGGTTCAATTCCCCGCATCGGCGGGTCTTGGGCTCAAAAATTCCATGGACCTGATAATTCTCGCCTCGGTGCCATTCTATTCATGGAGTCCCACTCTGCAACTCTGGGCAATAGCTTGCTTAATCTCCACAACGGCCCCCACAACGCTAAGGATGCCTGGCCTTCACCTTGGGGGTGCCCAGGAGTGGACGCCTCACAGGGAAAAGCCAGGATGGGTTCCACAGCGGTATTCGTACAAGCGCCTTGAGACCCTTGCGGGTGAGTAGTGCGCTATACAAGTATCAAATTTACGTTCTGGGAAGACCGCGACGGCGCCCCGTTAGTCCTTCGGGCGGTTGGGGGGCCTGACCAACCGGGGGTGTGCCACAACACGCTCCGCCCCTGTCAGAAGGGGCGGGAGTAGGAGACAGATCACGTGACCCAGTGGATGATCTGAAAATAAATATGTGCCACACTGCCGGGCATCGACCCACCGTGTGTGCTGGCTCACCAGGCGGGCGGAGCAGCTAGGGGCTGCTTGCCCTGGATCGCCCGTAAGATAACCCATTTATCGTCATACTTATGTTGTATGAAATAAACCTGCAGCAGTTCTTCACCCACAAAGAAAGTGTCAGTGTAATCATTGGGTGACATCTGTGTATGCGTGTTGACTGAAGCGGATGACGGTGTGGTCACTATGAGAAATGGAGCGCCGTGTTCTGTGTGAAGGAGAGAGATCGAAGAGACATCTTCTATATCATGGACCCTGGCAGCGAAACACCCCCTGCCATGTTTCAAGAATGGCTTTATGTGAGGAAATATGCCTAAAGTCAAATGATTTTTAGTACTGTGTTTCTTAATAACATACCACTAACTACTGCTTTTCTGCCGTTTCAAAGCGCTTTAAATATCAGATGTGACCACTGCACAGTCACTTGTACTCAATGTACCCATCTTGGGAGGATGTGTACCCTGGCACAATTCATACGCATGACCTCCAGATCACCAGATCCCCAGATCCCTGAGCAATCCATCAGGAATCATTTGAGTGTACAATAGCGCAGCGTCTATCTAGTTAAAAACATCCCAGATGTCTCTAAGTAACGCTTGCTACCCCATCTTACAAGGTTCCGCAGCACTGGAGGACAGAAGGGTCTCCAATCTCAGCCTTGGAAGGATGAACGGCCAAGAAGTCAGCCAATCAGATGAGAAATTATGGCATGAGAGCTGCACACCTCTCTCTGTTGCCTGCTGTTAACTCCCAGAGTATACAATGACAGGCATACACGTCAACCTGAATATATAGTCACTGGAATTTGCTACTCCACCCAGCTGTCCTACCAAACAAATGATGGACGGAATGCTGAAGAAATCATACATTCACCCCCAGTCAAGAGATTTGGGTTAAATGCATCCTTCTTTAGCTCGTTCCACCACCCCAGTTCAGACATGGCCATATGCAAATCAGTCTTGACCCTGCGCCTCATGGGAACAGTCCAGCCCGAACTGCCAAGCCAGGTCCTCCCTGGACCAGAAACAAGCATCCTGGGACCGGTTTTGGGGTAACACCCCTCATCAGCCAGGCTAGCTTGAATTCAGTGGCAAAGTGAGCAAGGGACCCACGTCTGTGCATACCCTGCCAACTTAGGGCTATCAAAGCAAACACAAGGAGATGATGGAGGGAGCGCTGAAACTTTTCAGACACACACCTCCAGTCACAGCTCTGGGGTGAATCCATCATCATTCTTTAGCTCACTTCGCCACCCCAGTTCAGACATGTCCATATGCAAATCAGTCTTGACCCTGTGCCTCATGGGAACAGTCCAGCCCGAACTGCCAAGCCAGGTCTTCCATTAACCGGAAACAAGCTTCCTGGGACCGGTTTCTGGGTAACACCCTTCATCAACCAGGCTAGCTTCAATTCAGTGTCGCAGTTAGCAAGGACCCACGTCTGGGCATACCCATCCCACTTAGGGCGAAAAGTGCTACGCAAGCAAATGATGGACGGAATGCTGAATAAACCATACATTCACCCCCAGTCAAGAGATTTGGGTTAAATCCATCCTTCAGCATTTGCCGCATAGTTATAGATAGGTCGTATAACTCATAATGTACATCTTACTTTGCGAGTTCATAAAAAAAAGTTTCTAGCTCAAACAGTTTCAAGGTTACTAATACGCATCAAAATATGACCACACACAGCAATTCAATGTTACACCACAAATGGACACCAGTCTAATTTTGTATCAAAAATAGGTTTTCTTTATATATATCTCAAGCAGACTTAATACAAGACCCAGATAACGTTTAAAAAATGATGCCACAATACTATGTAGCAAAAGAAGAGTTTTTGTGTTAAAAATGCGTAGTTCTTGTTTGGTACGTTTCGCACCCTCTGTTTTACTCTCACGGTGGTGAAAAGAAGGTCTACAACGTAGCACCGACCCGGCGGACACTCAGGTCCGAGGCGGGTGCTGTGGGTATGCAAGGCGTGCAACAATACCTTCTTGATGGGGCTCGGCTTGGACACGGCTTGGCAGGAGGTGAAGGCAGTCCAGGCGTGTTGGGGCCCTGTCGATGTGGATCCGGCGCGGTGTTGGCAGTTCAAGCCAGGCAGTGAGCGGAGGGGGGGGGGGCCCACGGAGATCGGGGTGGACGGCCCTGGATTGGAAGCGGTCGTTGTTCCTTGCAGCGTTCGAGCCGTACCTTCTTCGGCGGGGATGCCTTGGTGAGGTGCGCAGCACAGCGCGGCACGAGGCGGCCGGTATGTGACGAACGTACGGGCCGGGCTCTTGGAGTGCGGCGCTGCCGGGGGACTGGATGAGCGCGATGCACGGCGGCCGGTACGCTGCGGCATACGGACCGTACTGGATCGTGCGGTGCGCCCCAATCCTTTAACCAGCGGCAGGAGTGCGACGATGTCAGTGCGGCTCCAAAAAGGGAGAGAAGGAAGCGAGGTACGGGCGGCCCTTGCCGATGGTGCGAGCGACGGCTCGAGTTGAGAGCCGAGGGGCACAGAGAGCGGGGCGGCCAGGCGCGCACTTCAGAGCGGACAGGGGTATGAGTCGCACTCGGATCGCGGCTCCAACAGCAGGCAGATCTCTGGCAATATCCGGCGGGTTTTGAAGAAGGCAGGAGGAGTCCAATATTCCTGGGACTCCGTTCAGGGGGCAAGCTCACCCACAAGCCCTTGGAGATTAGGTTGAAGCACAAGTTCTGCAAAGTCTCTTTCAGTCTTTTCCTCTCCTTTCTCAGCAAGGCACCCACTGCAGGCCAATCCCCCAGGTCAGGGACAGTACTCCTCCTTCAGCTTTCCCAGGTCCTTCTAGTCTGGCAGAGGTTCTTCGTGGTTCAAGCAGGATCTGATTTCTTAGGAGCAGGGCTCCTATCTTTATACCGCATTTCTTTTGTTCTTTGCGGCCAGGGGGTCTTTGCCTAGTTCAGTCCGGTTTCTAAGCACTTTGTTGACATGATGAAGGCTTCTGCTTTCAGTGTACAGGGCAGAGTCATCAGACGCTCCACAGGGGGTGGAGCCAGCATTGTGATGGCAGAGCACAGCCCTATTCAGAGTCAAGGTGCACTCCTCCCACGCATCCTGGTGTAATCTTTATATTCACCACCTGGCTGCCCAGCCTGTCTCTTGGAATTCCCCAGTCCTGTCACTCACAGAAACCAGACAGCAGATACACATAAGAGCAGAGGCGGGCTGAAATGGCTAGGCAAGCAAATACCAACTTTCTAAAAGTGGCATTTGCAAACCCAGGATATTAAAATAACCTTTGCTAAAAGGTGTATTTTATTATTCTGAGTTCAGGCATACTAAACTCGAATTTCTACCACGTTCCCTGAGCCTGTTAGGATCATAGGATGTAACAATTCTAACAGCCCATTCTGGCCTATGAGAACAGGTAGCCTTACAATAGTGAAAAACGAAAATGGCTGTAATTCACTATTAGGACATGCCACACACATCAGAGTCGAGTGTAGCAAGATCGAAAACACTCACCAAACTACATTTCCCAACATGACATGCACGGCACGCTAATACGCCATTACGTCATCAGCCTGCGCTCGACCTTGACACTGATCACGCGCATGGCGGCAATGACGTTCTGGGAGTCCTCAAATAGGATTCATTACTATCAGCACACACCTCCCCTTCTCGCTCAGAAGCCGCGAGAGGTACCGACGGAGAGGTAAGGCACAAACGAGCATACCGCTTCTTGACCTACTCTTATTTTCACAATCTTGTAGTTGAAATTGGCCACATCCATTTTATGAGTTGCGTCCAACACTGGTTAGTCATTTTAACTAGAAGGATCTGATCTGTAAGGTATAACGAAACGGTCTTTCACCAACAGGTTACTTAGTCATCGTAACACACGCCTTTTCTAAGTAACAACTTTACTCGAGTGCGTGCGATATTTTTCTAAACTAAGAAGACACACTTACAACTTCTAGCACATTGATTACCAGGACAAACAGTAGCTCGAGCAATCCGCTTATGCCCTTACGACATATTTTTCCTACGATATGAAACACGAGTTTAGTAACGCCGAGTGGCATGTTTTCTCGATGATTAGACTTCCGTGTGATTTACCCGCCTAGTTTTAAATTTAGCGCTATATATTGTTTGAACATTTCAACAACTCTGGTCACGTCCTATAATGTTCTACACTTATATTATTCCCCAGAGCGGTGCCTCCTAACCTGAGCAGTTGCCAGGCGGGGTGAGGCACATACCCAGAACTATTCGGGTGAGTGACAACTAAATTACTCTCTTCCATTTGAAATGATGGCTGCATAGTTGTCGTTGTATACTTAAAGGTACCTTCGCAAAAATGATTGACTTAATATCTTTGCGGTTTGTGACCGATCGTTAACATTCTACCACTCTGTTTGTCTGTTTAAATTGATTACTGCTGTTATTTTCACAGGTATTCCCCTGTACCGAGAACAAGGTCCAGGTTGTATGTTTTCTGAGTTTTTGTATTTAACACATCACAAATTTGCAGTAGCTTTCTGGTCCTGACGAAAGCTAGGATACAGTCTATCCAAGAGCTGAAACATGTAGACCAGTTTTTTCCAACACAGTTATTCTTTCAAACTGTCACAGCACTGTCTTATTTTATTTTGGTATCCAGGTAGCACCTCATTAAAAACATTTTTGTGCCTGGGTAACCAATTTTAACTACCACATACCTTCATCACTAGCACTGCATACATCACTCCTTATCATTTATACTGTGGTTCCTTTGATCTAAACATTATACCAACAGATACATTTGGGACACACATTGAACCAATATCTACGTCCATCTGGTAGAGTATGGTTCTCTGGTGAAGTTCCCAGGTTCCCAAATGATGAAGCGAGCCACTTGTTGTGGGTGATGGGAATCTTTCTCATACATACATACACGCACCTATTTGTATATTTGGCACCTTGTTGACAGCAGGTAGATTTGTATCAGTATTTACGAAGTGGTTATGTCACGGTCATTTAACTTCCTCTGACTCACAGTTTTCTTGTTTGTGTACATGAGTTGAATTGGGGATTATAAACTGTTCGAGTCTTTAAACCACATCCCTTAGACCCCTACTCTTTGTGAGATATTTTATTAACACAGCTTTATTCATGCCCATTACCAGGATGTCGTCTTGGAAGTACTGTACTCCTTCTACTTCGCGGAACAACTTATGCATCAGTTTCTGAAATACGGCTGCTGCCGAGGCCAGTCCAAACGGCATCCTGCGAAACTGATAGCACCCAAAGGGAGTTATGAAGGATGTCAACTCCCGGCAGGTCTGGTGCAGTGCGATCTGGTGGTAGGCTGATGTGAGATCAATGGTCGAGAACCATTTCACCCCTTTTGTTTTAGCCAGCATCTCGTCTATTCTTGGGAGGGGGAACTTTTCTACTATGATGTTTTTGTTCAACTCCCTCAGGTCCACACACAGGCGTATTTTACCATTTGGTTTCATGGCGACCACCAACGGAGCCAACCACTCAGCACTTGTTATCGGTTCTATGATGCCGTTTTCCTCTAGTCTGTGGATTTCTTGTTGTACTTGTTCTCTGATCGCCAGTGGGATATTCCTCACCTTGTGGCACACCGGTTTGGCATCTGTTTTGAGATCGATCCTGTGCGTGAATTTTGCTAGTTTGCCGACCTTGCCCCCGAACACGGTGGGAAACTCTTCCTTCAGCTTTTCTGCATCCGGCCGCTGGGCATCGCTGGTCATCAGGACTTGTGTGATACCTCCTGGGTTCAACTGTATTACTAGGTCTCTTTGGTCTATCCACCCTAGGACCGAAGGACCCTTCTCTGCCACATATAATTTGCACCTGGCACTTCGTTCCTCGAATTCGAATTTCAGACTGCGGTATCCTACCATGGGAATGGGGTCTCCCTTGAATGTGACTGGACGAATGTCTGGAAGCTCCAGGCGATCACCCAGGTGGTTCTTGAAGTGTTCGTCTCACACGTTTTGTTGTATTATGGTATAGGGGGACCCAGAATCGGCTACCATCTGTATTGGTACCCCTCCAATCACTAGGTCGCATTGGGGTTTCTTGGAGCGGTTACAGTTGATACCCAGTATGTGTTCGTCTATGCACAGCACACTGTCATCATCTTCTTCTATTTCTCCTTCTTCCTCCACCTCTTGTGCGACATACTTGACCCCGGTTCTTTTTTGCTTGCGGCGACATACTTTCTCGTAATGCCCCGTTATCCCACAAAACATGCATTTGGCCTTGAAGGCCGGACACCGCTTGTCATACGCTGGGTGAGACAGACTGCCGCACCTGTAGCACATGTTCTTGCTTTCGGTGCTCGGTTTCCTCGCCGGTGCTGGTCTGGGCGTCCACTTGGTCTGTGTCCTCGTGTCCCCTGTTGCTCCTTTGCCTCTCTCCGGTGGTTCTGCTTCGGTGACTTTGTTCACCATGGGCCTAGGGACAGTCTCTTTTTTCGCCGCTTCCGCACATCTCTTCGATAGCTCTGCCTTTTTTACCATGGCTATAACCTCCTGCAGGGTCGCCTCTCCATTGGCCCATAACTTGTCCTGTATCGTCGAGTTGGTGGTGTGCATGACTATTTGGTCCTTGATGAATTCATCGTGTAATGAGCCAAACTTACACGTGACTGCCAATTTCCTCAACGCTGCTACGTATTCATCTATGGACTCCCCCACCGCTTGCTTCCTTTGTTGGAAGTTGTATCTGTCTATAGACGTGCATACCGCTGGTCTGTAGTGTTTATTTAAGTCATCTATCGTGTGCTGGAACACATCGTCATCCGCTGCCTGCCTTGGCGTGGGGACTATGTTCTGGAATACTCTGATTCCTTCCGGTCCGAGGTTGTGCAGCAGTATCCTCTTTCTCCTTTTGCTGGGGAATGTTTCTCCGTTCTTGTCCTCCAGGGCTTCCAAATAGTTCATAAAGTATTCCCTCCAATCCTCCCATTTCATTGAGGGGTCTCCCGGTTTGGGTAGGAAGGGGATCGGTGTCATGAGTGAGGATGGTTGGGCGCACATTTCCGCTCTCCTCCCTGGTGACTCTTCTTCTCCCCTCGGACTGCCTGGCGCGCTTTGTCTTTGCTGGCGTGGAGGGCTCTGTTGCGCCGCCGCTTCACCCCCTCTGCCTTGCTCTGCCTGCTCCGCCAGGGCCTCACCCCTTACCCCTGTCTTTTGAGGTGTGGAGGGCTTTGTTTCTGTGTGCTTGGTTTCTGGGCCTCACTTCGCCCTGCTTCAGTGGGTCAACGTGTGTCCGCAGTGCCCGCACTTCCTGCGTTGTATTATGCTGCTGGGGCTGGCTGTGTCTGCGGTGCCGATGTTCCCCGCTGCGTGGTCCAGACCTCCTAGTAAGGTGGCTTGGGATGCCCTCTACAAGCACGGTGTATGTTTCCGCGCGTATTATTGCTCCAGGCACTGTGTGTACCCTCTGCCGCGCTCTACCTCTTTGTGTACCTGTTTTTGAGTCGATCTCTGTGACTCCGGAGCACCTGGCCATGTGTATCCCCGGTTCAAGTGCTTCTTGGTCCTCTTCTTCGTGCATCCCAGTCCCTCGTCGCCATTTGTAGTGTATATGTCTGAGGTAGGAAGAACAGCCCAGGCACAGGATCGTGGCAGGTAAGTACTGGTTTATTGACGGTTTAATTTACATTTACCTCGGGAGAGCGTCGGGGAACGTCTAACGCGTTCGCGGGCTCAGCGCGATCTGTCTGCACCTAAAATGGCCACCGCGCTCTACGTCATCACGTCAAGCGTGAAGACTAGAGCGCGGCGACGCTACAAGCAGTCCGCTTTAAATTTATGTATTACATTTTTTTTGTTTCTTTATTAGCACCCGTGCAGCGCTTTCATATTAATGTTGGCCGCACCCCTTTCTTTGGACACAGCTTGTCTAAAGAAAGGGGTGCGGCCTCCATTAACGTGAAAGAGCAACATGTGGCGCTTTGACACAAAAAATATTTGCAATGCAATAAGTCTCGCATTTGCAAGAGTGCCAATAGCTCAAACTCTCGTAAATGCGAGACCTATTGCATTGCAAATGCTTGGTTATGTTTCTTGCTCTGAGTTTGTCACTGTTGCCTGACCTGAGTTTACTTTCTTAGTTTTCTGTTTTTTGTTTTGAGAGGTTTTTCTCTGACGTTTGCCTTTCTCCTCTGTCAGGTAGCATCCTCGTCGGTGCTGCTTGCTTTATTTTGGGCACTCCGCTTCCCTGCACCCTTCAGCACCTCTGGCATTCAGCGGTACCAGGGCCTGGACGCGCCTCAGAGCACAGACGAGCGTGACACACTGTTGTCCATGTAAACACCGGGAGAAGTAAAGCGTTCTCTAGCAGGCACAGCGCTAGAAAGGAATATAGCGAGTCTGGGCTGGAGGTCGGGCAGAGACCCCCCAACTGTAAACTCATGGCTAAACGCAGGGGCGGCTGGTGTATAGGGGCAAAAGGGGCGTCGCCCCCCCTGCCATCCAGAGCCTCAGGGGAGACGTAAGAAATTAATTAAAAAAACCAAGCAGCCGAAAAGAAATTTCCACTTGCTGGCTGCTCTATTACTTTTAATGGGGCAGCTGTGATAAACTGCAGACGTCCTGCTGCACATGTGCCTGCCAGGGCGAGGTCATATTTCGACCTGCAGGCACAAGCTACAGCAGTGACATCATCGTGCCGGTGCCCAGTTAGAATGCCATGGATAAGGCTGCTTATCGGGCGTTTACTAAATGGCCCTGGGAGGAGTTGGCAGAACTCTATTCATTTCAATGGCAGGGGGCGGGGCAGGCTGAGAGGGAGAAGGAATAGTGGGTGGCAACAATTACCAGTCATCAGGGGGGGGGGGGGGCCGGGCTGTAGGAGGGGTGCAGCTCATTCCTTTCCTCACGTGTAGTCGAGTGTGCTTTCACTTTTGAAAAGCGTTATGCAGCTGGAGCTAAGCCATGTCTTGTTGTGTTTTTTACAACGTAGGCTCAAAAGAATACAGGCTGGTAGGTGCCTATTTTGTACTTTAAGCTGTTAATATACTTCACTTTTTGTGGATTTTTTATGTGCGCACAGTTAAGCAGCCATGCGGTGTTCACACAGGAGAGTTTGTAGTTAAACACAACTCAACGGTATTGGCGCGCATTAAAGGAGCGCCCGGGATACATTACTCAAGGTCAGATTTTTTAAGGCTTAGTGATTTGCCCAGAATCACAGGATATCCTTGGGCCGAGCGCTGAGACTCACACAGCACTTTGTGTTTTTTTACCTAGAACCCCTGGCTCGCGAGAGCAGCTCCGCTCGTACAGGATGTTTTGTTTGTGCTGAACATGTTCCTTTATTTTAAGGATTCGAGCAATTGAGCTCCGGGGTTTTATTTCTGTAGGTGCAAAAATCGCTCCAATGGAACATTTACTAATCAAACACAAAAAGAGCTTTGAAATGTGAGTACAGTATTTGATTGAATGTCATTTTCGGTTGCCAGGACCTCGATATGTTTGTGTGCACGTGAATGAAAGGGTCAGACACCAACAGAAATTTAAAAAATGAGCACCTCCGCCCGTGCAGGATGTTTTGTTTGTCCTGAACATGTTAGTTTATTTTGACAATACGAGTCATTGCGCTCCGGGGTCTCCTTTGCTGCAATCAATTATCAGATACAAAAGAGCTTTGGAAAATGAGGCAAAAACATAGTACTATATACATGGTGTATTCAGTACACAGTGTTATTGTATCACCATTTGATCTGCATATCATTTCAACACCCGTTCATACTTTTGAAAAATGTTCCAAAATTGCGAGTGCAATAGTTGTACGCTTTTTTGGTTGTCAGTATGCACATGTGCCTGTGAACAGCGGTGCCTCAAATGGCGATGGTGACTAAAGGGACAACAACATATTCCCTTTCACATCTCCAAACTCTTCTACCAGGACGTCAGTGGCAGAAACTGAGCCACACACATTCCTGAAACGCACGTGATTTACTCAACATGTTTCGGAAAGGCTACAGGGACCACTTGCAATCAGAGACCTGTGTGCGAACACCAAGTTTCGGCAGAGTCACTGAGCCAGTCATAGCTTTTCATCCTTCAGTTGTCGATAAAGAATACTGTTGAATTTGGTAATAATAATGACATATTATCAGTGTTTGAACACAGTGAACCCACCAGGCTGTAATACCTTATATTGAATCTAATAAAAATTATTTTCTCAGATGGTAGAATGAGCCATACACTCTTTGGTCTTGAGTGCATTATACGTTTGCATTGTACAATAACATTTAGATAGTGCTTCCCACAACAGGTCAGACGTTGAAGCGCTTGCCCACGTGATGTGTATGATACTCCATGTGCTTGGAAAGTGTATTTGGAACACCACTGTGTCTAGTAAGGTTACAACAGTGAAATAGACTTTGTGACAAGACAGATGAATGTTGTATTATTAGACACGTTTTTGTGAAATGCATGTGAAATATTTCATTCAGTGATGTTGCCAATTTAAATGCAGATACAGCAGCAATAGTCAATTCCTACACTTATGGCAGCGCTATAAGAATTCACTTTCCAGGCCAAATGGCGTTCAGAGTGACACTTTGCGGATCAGCTTTTGTTCGGCAGCGCCATGCGAAAGATGCACTTTATTATTATTTGTGTAGCTCCATGCATCTTTGAATGTCCCTGTTCATCAAACCACTGCCATTTAAAGGACTGCATTCAGGATCGCGATCTGTTCGCACGTAACAGGGACCAACACAAACATTTATAAGCAGCACCGCTCGTGCAGGATGTTTTGTTTGTGCTGAGCAGCTTAATTTGGAAACGTGACATATATCACCCCTACCTGGTACCAATTGCAGCACCCGGACACACAGCCATCTCTCTCCATAGGAAGCTTGATAAAACTGTACAAATGCTCGCAGACTCCCATGTAAATAAATCTCGTTTTACTTTTCACAGTGGACTCAGGCTGTCCTGTTCTCGATTTCCTTTGCCAGCAAAACAGTTCCCAGCCCGTCTGACTCCTCCTGAGCCCTCAACCCTACTGTGTGAAATCTTTATGGCCTGACAAATGGATTTCATGCAGCCTACATAAACAGGTTTGCTGAAAGTAGGCACTTTCAAATGCAAGCCATTTGTCTGGAAATAAACAAAAAACACAGGGCCTGGTGGTAACAGATTCCATGGGTTGGCACAGACATGTTGCCTTAGGTTGTACTCCTTTCTAGTCTAATCTAATCTTTGAGAATGGAGCTCCCAGGAGACCGCACTTGCCTTTGGTGCACTGTGCTCTTGTGAACAGGCCACTGCACTGAGCTAGCACTGAGCAGGTATGTTAAGAATGGTTATACTGAATAAGCAGCTACCTACGTCATTATCATATGAAATCTATTCTTTGATGTCATAACTACACTTTCACAATGGATTAATTAACCGTCTTGATTTCTCAAATTTGCTTGAAAATGCACCATTTGCCCACTCTTTTTAAAAACAATTGCCTGCGGGAGATCCCCCACCAGGCCTCTCTAAAGGCAGTCGGGCATGGTCTCTTCACTTGCTCTCCACATGGCATTCCTGACGAACTTTTACGCCTCACCACTTTCAGATGTCACCAGCCGCCACTGGTTAAACGTGTCCCCAATGGTTCCCTCGTAGCCTCTGTCAGCAGGCCAGTGGCGGCTCGGAACAGGCGGCCGGTGAGTACTTACCGTCTCTGTTCTGGGCACAGTACCCGTGTACCTCCCCCCGTACTGTGGTACTGCACCATCACGGATCTATACACAACATATTCTGATGAGTGCAGTTAAAGTCCCAGCGTTCGTCCCCTCAGCTCGTAGTTTGTTAACACTTTGGTCGCTGCCTTTCAGTATTTTTCTCAAGAAGGGGTGTATTTCTGCGGACCTCTGTGCCCCTGTGACATTTTCCACTGAGGGCCCGTGGGACGGGGCCCTTGGCTGGTTCAGGGGTCCCTGTGACATTTTCCACTGAGGGCCCGTGGGGCGGGGCCCTTGGCTGGCTGAGGAGCCCTGTGACATTTTCCTCTGAGGGCCCGTGGGATGGGGCCCTTGGCTGGTTCAGGGGTCCCTGTGACATTTTCCACTGAGGGCCCGTGGGATGGGGCCCTTGGCTGGCTCTGGTACACTCGTGACATTTTCCACCGAAGGCCCATGGCTTGTGGCCCTTGGCTGGCTCAGGGGCCCTTGTCACATTTTCCACTGAGGGCCCGTGGGATGGCGCCCTTGGCTGGCTCTGGTACACTCGTGACATTTTCCACCGAAGGCCCATGGCTTGTGGCCCTTGGCTGGGTCAGGGGCCCTTGTGAACATTTCCGCTGAAGGCCATGGCTTGTGGCCCTTGGCGGGCTCAGGGGCCAGCCACCACCTGCTTCTGTTCCCACTCCTGGCCTTGGCCGGCTGTGTGATCGCCGTTCAGAGGCGCGGTTTCCTCTGCTTGTTGCCAGACTTAAAATAGACGCAGCTGTCGTGGAAAGTGGCACCTGGCGTGGGGCGAGAGTCTCCCACAGCGGGGGCCCTGGCACGGGGCTGGAGAGAGAGTCTCCCACAGCGGGGGCCCTGGCACGGAGCTGGAGGGAGGGGGCGAGAGTCTCCCACAGCGGGGGTCCTGACACGGGGCAGGAGGGAGGGGGCGAGAGTCTCCCACAGCGGGGGCCCTGGCACGGGGCTGGAGAGAGAGTCTCCCACAGCCGGGGGCCCTGGCACGGGGCTGGAGGGAGGGGGCGAGAGTCTCCCACAGCGGGGGCCCTGGCACGGGACTGGAGGGAGGGGGCGAGAGTCTCCCACAGCGGGGGCCCTGGCACGGGGCTGGAGAGAGAGTCTCCCACAGCGGGGGCCCTGGCACGGAGCTGGAGGGAGGGGGCGAGAGTCTCCCACAGCGGGGGTCCTGACACGGGGCAGGAGGGAGGGGGCGAGAGTCTCCCACAGCGGGGGCCCTGGCACGGGGCTGGAGAGAGAGTCTCCCACAGCCGGGGGCCCTGGCACGGGGCTGGAGAGAGAGTCTCCCACAGCGGGGGCCCTGGCACGGGGCTGGAGAGAGAGTCTCCCACAGCCGGGGGCCCTGGCACGGGGCTGGAGGGAGGGGGCGAGAGTCTCCCACAGCGGGGGCCCTGGCACGGGGCTGGAGGGAGGGGGCGAGAGTCTCCCACAGCGGGGGTCCTGACACGGGGCAGGAGGGAGGGGGCGAGAGTCTCCCACAGCGGGGGCCTGGCACGGGGCTGGAGCGAGAGTCTCCCACAGCGGGGGCCCTGGCACGGGGCTGGAGAGAGAGTCTCCCACAGCCGGGGGCCTTGGCACGGGGCTGGGGCGAGAGTCTCCCTGGCACGGGGCTGGAGCGAGGGAGGACTGACATAGAGAGATATCGACAGCCGATGACTTACTGCTGCTCAAAGGAAGGCAGGGCTGGGGCGAAGTCAGTGCCAAGTGGTCATTCACTCTGAAGGAGGTTGAAAGGCTGAGTCGACCGGCCTTGGGTCACACGCAGATGCCTGAAAGAGATATATTAGCTCACTGAGCCACCTGACTAGTCTACTAGCTGGATGTCATTGCCCCGCCCCCCTTTTCCCCCTGAACTGCAGTTCCTTCGCTCTCATTGGTGATGGCGCGCAACGCCCATTGGGCTCAGAGGGCTTCAGCCCCGTCGTGTGTGGCAGCCCGGGCTGAGACCGCTCCCCGGGCACACCGAGCACCGCACAGGTCTTTGAAAGACCATTTGTTTGTTAATGAGGCTTTGTTGTGTTTTTCACCCCTTCTTAGAGCCCCTGCATCGCTACTCTGCCTATTGCTGTTAGAATTAACCCCCCACCCGAAATCTTTTCTTAGCCCCCCCGCCCCCGAAATTCGGCTCTAGTTGCGCCTCTGCGCACGCGCAGTATAGTATGTCTGCCCTGCATTCCTTAGTGTTCACTGCACCACGCACAGTGGCTTGCACAGCTTACTAAATAACAGAAATCATTTTGCATTGGGGCGACCCCCACAAAAGTGGCACAAACCCGACACAAAGGGGCAGATGTATGTTGCACTTGCGCCACTTTTGCGCCGCCGTTGCGTCACTTTTGTGACGCCGCAGCGGCGCAAATCCTGCGCCATGGTGCGGGGTATTTACAACGTGACGCATCTGGGAGATGCGTCACGTTGTAAAGCCCTGCGCCACATGTAGGCGTTCCAGGGCAGGTGGGGGCGTTCCGGCGCAGGAACGCCTCCTAAAAGTGGCTGAGTGAAATCTACAAGATTTCACTCAGTCACTTTTAGGCCCATGCTACGTCAAAACCCTGCGCCTGCTTGAAGCAGGCGTAAGGATTGACGCAGCATTGTACAGATAGGGCACCCCCGAGCCTTGCTGGAGCTGCGTCGCGCTTGCGACGCAACTCCAGCAATGCGCCACTTTTACGGCACAGATTCTTGACGCATCTGTGCCGTTTTTGCCCCATGGTGCGCCGCATTATAAATGCGGCGCATCCATGGTGGCGCAGCTGTGGCGCAAAATAACTGGTGCATCCCTGCTGATATGCAGGGATGCGCCAGTTATCATAAATCTGCCCCAAAATGTTAACATATCCACCCCTTGGGGGCTTGTACGAGAAGTTCGTGCAGCAAGTCACCTCGCCGCACTGCGTTGCTTGGCAGGGAAAGGGCTGCATTTGCCAAATTTAAGGCAACATGGCACATAGTACCCCCAGGGGCACCCCGCTGTGCCCCCTCCCCCATAGTAGGTTACCCAAATGACACACACAAGTCAGTTGGTGTTGGGTAACAATGCTGCAGGTTTATTACATAATTCCAGAAAATGTAATGGGTGGGTTATCTTACGGGCGATCCAAGGGCAGGCAACCAACTGGGTCGCCTGCCCGCCTGATGAGCCGGGCAGCGCGGGAGCGATGCCCGCCGTTGCTGCCCTCCAGGTGATTCTTTCTACGATCACGTGCCGTTGGTAACTTCTACTCACGCCCCCCTCTCGGGGCGGAGCGTCGCTTAGCAAGCACCCGGTTGTTCAGGCCCACAACCGCCCGCAGGACTAGCGGGGCGCCAACACGGCTTCCGGGACCTCCCCTGAGGCTCCTCGGTTTTGGCTCAGGCACCCTCTATGGTGCCCCGCAGAGGTACCCTTTGTACCGGCCTGCTTCCAGATCGCCCTGTAACTCTGCCACAGCCCTGGAGGCGGCTCACCTCGCGTGGGGGGGGAGGACCTCGCGTGGGGGGGGAGGACCTGGCGCGGGGGGGGAGGACCTCGCGCGGGGGGGGAGGACCTCTCGCGGGGGGGGGAGGGCCTCGCGCGGGGGGGAGGACCTCGCGCGGGGGGGAGGACCTCGAGCGGCGGGGGGAGGACCTCGCGCGGCGGGGGGGAGGACCTCGCGCGGCGGGGGGGGAGGACCTCGCGCGGAGGGGGGAGGACCTCGCGCGGAGGGGGGGAGGACCTCGCACGGGGGAGGACCTCGCGCGGGGGGGAGGAGGACCTCGCGCGGGGGGGAGGAGGACCTCGCGCGGGGGGGAGGAGGACCTCGCGCGGGGGGGAGGAGGACCTCGCGCGGGGGGGAGGAGGACCTCGCGGGGGGGGGAGGAGGACCTCGCGGGGGGGGAGGAGGACCTCGCGCCGGGGGGGAGGAGGACCTCGCGCCGGGGGGGAGGAGGACCTCGCGCGGGGTGGAGGAGGACCTCGCGCGGGGGGGGAGGAGGACCTCGCGCGGGGGGGGAGGAGGACCTCGCGCGGGGGGGGAGGAGGACCTTGCGCGGGGGGGAGGACCTCGCGCGGGGGGGAGGAGGGGGACCTCGCGCGGGGGGGGAGGAGGGGGACCTCGCGCGGGGGGGGAGGAGGGGGACCTCGCGCGGGGGGGGAGGAGGGGGACCTCGCGCGGGGGGGGAGGAGGGGGACCTCGCGCGGGGGGGGAGGAGGGGGACCTCGCGCGGGGGGGGAGGAGGGGGACCTCGCGCGGGGGGGGAGGAGGACCTCGCGCGGGGGGGAGGAGGACCTCGCGCGGGGGGGAGGAGGACCTCGCGCGGGGGGGGAGGAGGACCTCGCGCGGGGGGGAGGAGGACCTCGCGCGGGGGGGAGGAGGACCTCGCGCGGGGGGTAGGAGGACCTCGCGCGGGGGGTAGGAGGACCTCGCGCGGGGGGGTAGGAGGACCTCGCGCGGGGGGGTAGGAGGACCTCGCGCGGGGGGGAGGAGGACCTCGCGCGGGGGGGGAGGAGGACCTCGCGCGGGGGGGGAGGAGGACCTCGCGCGGGGGGGAGGAGGACCTCGCGCGGGGGGGAGGAGGACCTCGCGCGGGGGGGAGGAGGACCTCGCGCGGGGGGGGGAGGACCTCGCGCGGGGGGAGGAGGACCTCACGCGGGGGGAGGAGGACCTCACGCGGGGGGGAGGAGGACCTCACGCGGGGGGGAGGAGGACCTCACGCGGGGGGGAGGAGGACCTCGAGCGGGGGGGAGGACCTCGCGCGGGGGGGGGAGGACCTCGCGCGGGGGGGGAGGACCTCGCGCGGGGGGGAGGACCTTGCGCGTGGGGGGGAGGACCTTGCGCGAGGGGGGGGGGAGGACCTTGCGCGTGGGGGGGGGAGGACCTCGCGTGGGGGGGGGGGAGGACCTCGCGGGGGGGGGGGGAGGACCTCGCGGGGGGGGAGGACCTCGCGCGGGGGGGGGAGGACCTCGCGCGGGGGGGGAGGACCTCGCGCGGGGGGGAGGACCTTGCGCGTGGGGGGGAGGACCTTGCGCGAGGGGGGGGGGAGGGACCTCGCGCGGGGGGAGGACCTCGCGCGGGGGGGAGGACCTCGTGCGGAGGGGGAGGACCTCGTGCGGAGGGGGGGAGGACCTCGCACGGGGGAGGGGGGAGGACCTCGGGCGGGGGGGAGGAGGACCTCGCGCGGGGGGGGAGGAGGACCTCGCGCGGGGGGGGAGGAGGACCTCGCGCGGGGGGGAGGAGGACCTCGCGCGGGGGGGAGGAGGACCTCGCGCGGGGGGAGGAGGACCTCGCGCGGGGGGGAGGAGGACCTCGCGCGGGGGGGAGGAGGACCTCGCGCGGGGGGGAGGAGGACCTCGCGCGGGGGGGAGGAGGACCTCGCGCGGGGGGGAGGAGGACCTCGCGCGGGGGGAGGAGGACCTCGCGCGGGGGGAGGAGGACCTCGCGCGGGGGGAGGAGGACCTCGCGCGGGGGGAGGAGGACCTCGCGCGGGGGGGAGGACCACCTCGCGCGGGGGGGAGGACCACCTCGCGCGGGGGGGAGGACCACCTCGCGCGGGGGGGAGGACCACCTCGCGCGGGGGGGAGGACCACCTCGCGCGGGGGGGAGGACCACCTCGCGCGCCACCTCGCGCGGGGGGGAGGACCACCTCGCGCGGGGGGGAGGACCACCTCGCGCGGGGGGTGGACCACCTCGCGCGGGGGGAGGACCACCTCGCGCGGGGGGGAGGACCACCTCGCGCGGGGGGGAGGACCACCTCGCGCGGGGGGGAGGACCACCTCGCGCGGGGGGGAGGACCACCTCGCGCGGGGGGGAGGACCACCTCGCGCGGGGGGGAGGACCACCTCGCGCGGGGGGGAGGACCACCTCGCGCGGGGGGGAGGACCACCTCGCGCGGGGGGGAGGACCACCTCGCGCGGGGGGGAGGACCACCTCGAGCGGGGGGGAGGAGGACCTCGAGCGGGGGGGAGGAGGACCTCGAGCGGGGGGGGAGGAGGACCTCGAGCGGGGGGGGAGGAGGACCTCGAGCGGGGGGGAGGAGGATCTCGCGCGGGGGGGAGGATCTCTCGCGGGGGGGAGGATCTCTCGCGGGGGGAGGATCTCGCGCGGGGGGGAGGATCTCGCGCGGGGGGAGGATCTCGCGCGGGGGGAGGATCTCGCGCGGGGGGAGGATCGCGCGGGGGGAGGATCGCGCGGGGGGAGGATCGCGCGGGGGGAGGATCGCGCGGGGGGAGGATCGCGTTGGGGGAGGATCTCGCGCGGGGGGGAGGATCTCGCACGGGGGGAGGATCTCACGCAGGGGGAGGATCTCACGCAGGGGGAGGATCTCGCGTGGGGGGGAGGATCTCGCGTGGGGGGGAGGATCTCGCGTGGGGGGAGGATCTCTCACATGCACGGGGAGGATCTCTCACATGCAGGGAGGTGAGGATCACGCACATGCAGGGAGGTGAGGATCACGCACATGCAGGGAGGTGAGGATCACGCACATGCGGGGAGGGGAGGATCACGCACATGAGGGGAGGATCACGCACATGTGGGGGGATTATGCGCAGGGAGGATCACGCACGTACATGGGGATGGGAAGGATCACACACATGCACTGGGGTGGGGAGGATCACGCACGTGCACTGGGGTGGGGAGAATCACACACGTCCTGCAAACTTGCAGTGTAACTTTTGAGGGTTAATTGTAAATTTTGATGGTTCGGACTTGGTCTCCCAGGCTAGACTTTGAATGCAGTTGGGTTGCTCAAAATGGAAGATGTCAACTTTTAAAGGAAAACCACTGGTTTAGCTGTAACTGGAGACCAGTGGACAAGTGGCAACTGTTTTTTTACCTGGACTTCAAACAGACTGCGAGGAACATCAACCCCTGTGGCCAAAGTCACCCCACCGTGACCATAGACTGAGGAGAAGCCCCAGAAAGACTCCATCACTGGATCATCATCTTCAGCATCCTGTATCCCTTGCATCAGGACCACTCCAATGGAAGTGTTTGGCAGTTTTCCCAGCCAGCTTGGGACTGGAGAGCATAGGTTATAACTATCTTTATAAAAGTTTTCCAACGTTTGGCAGCGAGCACAGTCCATTACAATGATTTATTGCACTTGAGTGAAAACACTGTGATTTAGTGTTCCTTTGAAAATTCATATTTCCAGAACCCTTCAGTGGATTTTTGTCAATGAGGTGTATATTTGAAGATGAAACTACAAGGCATTTTTAGAAATTGATTTTGGATTTTGGATTGAGGCTTGCTTCCTGCATATTCTGCTGTTTTCGTTCTTTGTAATGCTTTACACTTGTTCCTTAGACAAAGCCTGACTGCTCAGAGACACAGCTACCCAGGGTTGAGCTAAGGTTTTTCAAACTAATCTGACTGGACCTAGTAAAGGCAGTGAGTTAATTACACAGTGAAGTCTCACAACCACACCCTATATTAAACCACTTACCTCAAAGCTTCACACTGTGTACACTGGAAGTGAACTTTCCATAACTCCTTTTTGGAATACTGCTTCATACGGTAACTTGTTTGCCCTGGAAGTGAACTTCCACAACTCCCCATGTGCTGCTGCTTCTTAGTGTAACTTGTTTACCTCTGAAGTGAACTACCCACAACTCCTTTTTGCACATCCACTTCACACTGTAACCTGTTTACCCTGGAAATGAGCTCCCCACAACTCATTTTTGTGCCCCTGCTTCACACGGTAACTTGTTTACCCTGGAAGTGAACTCCCCAAAACTCCTTTTTGCACCTCCACTTCACACTGTAACTTATTTACCCCGGAAGGGAACTCGCCACAACTCCTTTTTGTGCTGCAGCATCATACTGTAACTTGTTTACCCCGGAAGTGAACACCCCACAATTTATTTTTGTGCTCCGCTTCACACAGTAACTTCTTTAGCCCGTAAGTGAACTCCCCACGACTCTTTTTTGTGCCGCTACTTCATACTGTAACTTGGGGAGAGGATGTGGTCTAACGACAGGGGCGGTCGACCTCAAATCTTGGGAACAGGGTTCGAGTCTCGGCAATGACGCTCAGCATCCTGTGGTTCTGGGCAAATCACTTAATCTCCCCTTGCCTAACAAAAATGAATGTGTCCTTGTGTAGCGCAACTGGTGTTCATGTAAAGCGCTCTGATACTGGATGCCTTCGGGTCAAGTTCTCGCTATATAAATCCCCCCCACCCCCAAAAAAACGTGTTTAGTTCCCCATCCGATCATTCAGACTGACAGAATACATTTTTGTATGGGCGATACAGTATATGTTAAATAACTGCATAAGTAATCAAGTGTAACTCTAAGATTATCTCTCCTCACATTCATAGAATTATAAACACATATTGGATTGAACAGGGAACTTGCTTCCAGTCCTGCTTTTACCCCGGGTGTGCCCCCATTCCTTTCAACGGACCCCCTCTGCTGTGATAAAGGCAGTACAGATTCCATAGCATGTCCTGGATATTTCCAGCTGCATCCACTGATGTACCAATAACATCCTAGTGACCTCTGTGATATATCGCCCATAATGACACTATATTGTGATATATCGCCCATAATGACACTATATTGTTTAGAATCTGTCACAAGCAAAGGCAGTGACATTACGTTTTTAATTTGTCTACTATAGGGGAAATATTTCAGCCCTCCCCTCGTGTGTTGGTGAAGGCACCACTGGAATAAAATGATCTATAGTGCAAGTTGTGTGAACACGTGTTAGAAATGGGGTCTCTAGTGGGCAGAGGTCTGCATCCTGTCCACGTAGGGACCACAATCCTGGTCAGGGTCAGCTAGTGAAAGATAACCTGTGCTCACCCTCCGGTAGCGTGGCACGGAGCTGTCAGGCTTATCTCAAGAGGGAATGTGTACATTATTTGTGCAACACAACACACAGTAACACATTGAAAACACCACAAAAAGACTCCACACCAAGTCAGAAAAATCGAGTATTGTGGTAATCTGCAGGAATACGTGCACTCCAGGTGAGTAATACTATGTAATTTATTCTGCAGAGCTGCCCGCAAAACAAGTTACACCACCACCACGTATCAGCAACTGGCATCGAACTCCCACATATAGAACCTCATCTAAAACTCTAAATTGCTACGAGCTCTGGTTCTGGCCACAGTATTTAGCCAGAACCAGAAACAAATGTCTAGGACACTACAAGTATATTATTATGAACAGAGCAAGAACAAAATGACAAAAATCCAAGTTATGAATTTTTAAAGAATATCTGAAAATCCAGTGCACCAACCGGGGATAGTTTGTCGCGCTTGACCGGGGTGAATCCAAACATTTAGGCCGACCACAATGGAGCGCGGGCCAGATACAGGGACCAGCCTTGGCCTGATGAAACAGTACCTTTGGTTGGGGGCTGAAGCGATGCGAGGAGCAGGGAGGTGAGATGCAATGCGTCATCAAGTCGCTCACTACGGAAAGCACTGCTGTCGAGCAGCACAGAAGATAAGCCACACGTCATTGCTGAGATACGTCACCGTCTAGATGGAATGCACAAAGTGTAGCTGTCAACCATCCAGATATGTATTGGAGATAGGCTGCAGGCACAAAGAGCTGAGAAATGTCCACTTTCTAAGAGTGGTATTTCTAAAACAGTAATGTTAAATCCAACTTTACCAGTAAAGAGGATTTATCATTACCATTCAAAAGATACATAACATGACAAAGCTACTCTTTTCGTTCAGGAATTACAGCTTACAAATGTAATAAGGAATTCCCATTATAAACCTATGAGAGGAGTAGGCCACACAATAGTTAAAAACAACTGTAGGTGTTTTTCACTACTAGGACATGCCAAATTTAAAAGAGCATGTCCTACCATTTTTTTAAAACAACACCCTGTCCTATGGGCTACCTAGGGCCTACCTTAGGGGTAACTTAGGTGTAATAAAAGGGAATTTAAGGCTTGCCAAAGGGTTTTAAATGCCAAGTAGACCTGGCAGTAAAACTGCACACACCCGCTCTGCAGTGGCAGGCCTGAGGCAGGTTTAAAGTGCTACTTTTGTGGGTCGCACAATCAGTGCTGCAGGCCCACCAGTGGCATTGCATTGACAGGCCCTGGAAACAGGTAGTGAACTCAACTAGGGGCTTATAGATGCATTAAATATACCAATTGTGAATGTACCAAATGTAACCATATTTAGGGGACAAGCACACACCCTTCAGCACTGGTCAATGCAAAAAGAACAATTGATGGACAGAATGCAGAACAATGTCATACATTCATACCAGTACAGACATCTGGGCCTAAATCCATCGTTTTTTTGCTTTAGCACTGGTCAGCAAGTGCTCAGAGTCTGAAGGCCAATGAAAAGAATCAGCAAAAAAAGGAGGAAGGCAGAAAGTTTGGGGTGCTCCTTCAGATAGGGCCATTTTCCAACAACATGTATGACGTTTATAGGCCATTGACCCTCTGACCTTGTAATCTTTACATGCATTATGTTTAGTAGTTCGCTTTAATATGAACCATGTGAAACGTGCATCTTACTTGTACCCCAGGCTCACACATGTAAAGATTATGAACATGGATCACATTCCGCCAACATAGTCTGCATCGTATGATTCGGTCTTTAGAGCCCAGTCTAGATACAGAAATGTATTCACCAAACCTCGCTGGTTTTATTACACCCTCCTCTCGTGATTTTACTGCCCACTCCTCTTGTGTGGTTTACTGCACACTCTTCTCATGATTTTACTGCACGCTCCTCACTGTGATTTTACTGCACACTCCTCTTTTGATTTTACTGCACACACCTCATGATTTTATTGCACACACCTCATGATTTTACTGCACACACCTCATGATTTTATTGCACACACCTCATGATTTTACTGCACACACCTCATGATTTTACTGCACGCTCCTCGTCTGTGATTTTACTGCACACTCCTCTTTTGATTTTACTGCACACACCTCATGATTTTATTGCACACACCTCATGATTTTACTGCACACACCTCATGATTTTACTGCACGCTCCTCGTCTGTGATTTTACTACACACTCCTCTCTTGATTTGACTGCACACTCCTCTCATGGTTTTACTGCACACTCCTCTAGTGTGGTTTAACTGCACATTCCTCAGACGTGATTTTACTGCACACTCCTTGTGTGATTTTACCACACACCTCTTATGTGGTTTTACTGCACACTCCTCTCTTGATTTGACTGCATTCGCCTCTCACATGGTTTTATTGTACACTCCTCTCGCGTGACTTTACTGCACACTCCTCTCATGTGATTTTACTGCACACTCCTCTTACATGGTTTTACTGCACACTCTTCTCATGATTTTACTGCACACTCCTCTCATGATTTTACTGCACACACCGTGTGTGATTTGACCGCACACTCCTCTAGTGTGGATTTACTGCACATTCCTCTCACGTGATTTTACTGCACACTCCACTTGCGTGGTTTTACTGCACACTCTTCTCATGATTTTACTGCATGCTCCTGAGTGGTTTTACTGCACACTCCTTGTGTGATTTTACCACACTCCTCTTATGTGGTTTTACTGCATTCTCCTCTCTTGATTTTACTGCACACTCCTCTCATATTATTTTACAGCACACTCCTTGTGTGATTTTACAGCACACTCCTCTCGTGTGGTTTTACTGCATTTTCATCTCGTGTGGTTTTACTGCACACTCCTTGTGTGATTTTACTGCATTCTCCTATCTTGCTTTTAGTGCACACTCCTCTCATATTATTTTACAGCACACTCCTTGTGTGATTTTACTGCACACTCCTCTAGTGTGGTTTTACTGCACATTCCTCTCTCGTGATTTTACTGCGCACTCCTCTTGCGTGGTTTTACTGCACACTCTTCTCATGATTTTACTGCACGCTCCTGAGTGGTTTTACTGCATTCTCCTCTCTTGATTTTACTGCACGCTCCTCTTCAGTGATTTTACTGAACTCTCCTCTCGTGTGGTTTTACTGCATTCTCCTCTCGCATGGTTTTACAGCACACGCCTTGTGTGATTTTACAGCACACTCCTCTCGTGTGGTTTTACTGCATACTCCTCTTGTGTGGTTTTACTGCATTCTCCTCTCGTGTGGTTTTACTGCACACTCCTCTCATATGGTTTTACTGCACACTCCTTGTGTGATTTTACCGCATACTCCTCTCGTGTGGTTTTACTGCATTCTTCTCTCGCATGGTTTTACTGCACACTCCTTGTGTGATTTTACCGCACACTCCTCTCGTGTGGTTTTACTGCATTCTCCTCTCGCATGGTTTTACTGCATACTCCTTGTGTCATTTTACAGCACACTCCTCTCGTGTGATTTTACTGCATTCTCCTCTCGTGTGGTTTTACTGCACACTCTCATATGGTTTTACTGCACACTCCTTGTGTGATTTTACCGCACACTCCTCTTGTGTGGTTTTACTGCATTCTCCTCTCTTGATTTTACTGTACAATACTTGTGTGATTTTACCACACTCATCTAGTGTGGTTTTACTGCACACTCCTTGTGTGATTTTACCACACTCCTCTCGTGTGGTTTTACTGCACACTCCTCTCATGGTTTTAATGCACACTCCTCTTGTGTGATTCTACTGCATACTCCTCTGTTGATCTTACTGCACACTCCTCTTGTGTGATTTTGCTGCACACTCCTTGTGTGATTTTACTGCACACTCCTCTCGTGTGATTTTGCTGCACACTCCTTGTGTGATTCTACTGCACAATCCTCTCGTGTGATTTTGCTGCACACTCCTTTTGTGATTTTACTGCACACTCCTTGTGTGATTTTACTGCACACTCATCTCGTGTGATTTTGCTGCACACACCTTGTGTGATTTTACTGCACACTCCTTGTGTGATTTTACTGCATTCTTCTCTCATGTGGTTTTACTGCACACTCCTCTCATATGATTTTATTACACACTCCTTGTGTGATTTTACCGCACACTCCTCTTGTGTGGTTTTACTGCATTCTCCTCTCTTGATTTTACCGTACACTACTTGTGTGATTTTACCACACTCCTCTAGTGTGGCTTTACTGCACACTCCTCTCATGATTTTATTGCACACTACTTGTGTGATATAACCACACTCCTCTAGTGTGGTTTTACTGCACACTCCTCTCATGTGATTTAACTACACACTCCTTGTGTGATTTTACTGCACACTCCTCTCGTGTGATTTTGCTGGCCACTCCTTGTGTGATTTTGCTGCCCACCCCTTGTGTGATTTTACTGCACACTCCTCTCATGTGATTTTGCTGCACACTCCTTGTGTGATTCTACTGTACACTCCTCTCGTGTGATTTTGCTGCACACTCCTTTTGTGATTTTACTGCACACTCCTTGTGTGATTCTACTGTACACTCCTTTCGTGTGATTTTGCTGCACACTCTTTTTGTGATTTTACTGCACACCTCTCGTGTGGTTTTACTGCACACTCCTCTCATGTGATTTTGCTGCACACTCCTTGTGTGATTTTACCGCACACTCCTCTTGTGTGGTTTTACTGCATTCTCCTCTCTTGATTTTACTGTACACTACTTGTGTGATTTTACCACACTCCTCTAGTGTGGTTTTACTGCACACTTCTCTCATATGATTTAACGACACCCTTCTTGTGTGATTTTACTGCACACTCCTCTAGTGTGGTTTTACTGCACACTCCTCTCATGTGATTTAACTACACCCTTCTTGTGTGATTTTACTGCACACTCCTCTAGTGTGGTTTTACTGCACACTCCTCTAGTGTGGTTTTACTGCACACTCTTCTCATGATTTTACCGCACACTCCTCTTGTGTGGTTTTACTGCACACTCCTCTCATGTGATTTAACTACACCCTTCTTGTGTGATTTTACTGCACACTCCTCTAGTGTGGTTTTACTGCACACTCCTCTAGTGTGGTTTTACTGCACACTCTTCTCATGATTTTACTGCACACTCCTCTAGTGTGGTTTTACTGCACACTCCTCTCATGTGATTTAACTACACCCTTCTTGTGTGATTTTACTGCGCACTCCTCTAGTGTGGTTTTACTGCACACTCCTCTAGTGTGGATTTACTGCACACTCTTCTCATGATTTTACCGCACACTCCTCTTGTGTGGTTTTACTGAACACTCCTTGTGTGATCTTACCGCACACTCTTCTTGTGTGGTTTTACTGCATTCTTCTCTCTTGATTTTACTGTACAATACTTGTGTGATTTTACCACACTCCTCTAGTGTGGTTTTACTGCACACTCCTCTCATGTGATTTAACTACACCCTTCTTGTGTGATTTTACTGCACACTCCTCTAGTGTGGTTTTACTGCACAATCTTCTCATGATTTTACTGCACACGCCTCTAGTGTGGTTTTACTGAACACTCCTTGTGTGATCTTACCGCACACTCCTCTTGTGTGATTTTGCTGCACACTCCTTGTGTGATTTTGCTGCACACTCCTCTCGTGTGATTTTGCTGCACACTCCTCTTGTTCGATTTTACTGCGCACTCCTCTAGTGTGGTTTTACTGCACACTCTTCTCATGATTTTACCGCACACTCCTCTTGTGTGGTTTTACTGAACACTCCTTGTGTGATCTTACCGCACACTCCTCTTGTGTGGTTTTACTACGTTCTTCTCTCTTGATTTTACTGTACACTACTTGTGTGATTTTACCATACTCCTCTAGTGTGGTTTTACTGCACACTCTTCTCATGATTTTACTGCACGCTCCTCTTCTGTGATTTTACTGCACACTCCTCTTTTGATTTTACTGCACACACCTCATGATTTTATTGCACACACCTCATGATTTTACTGCACACACCTCATGATTTTACTGCACGCTCCTCGTCTGTGATTTTACTGCACACTCCTCTTTTGATTTTACTGCACACACCTCATGATTTTATTGCACACACCTCATGATTTTACTGCACACACCTCATGATTTTACTGCACGCTCCTCGTCTGTGATTTTACTACACACTCCTCTCTTGATTTGACTGCACACTCCTCTCATGGTTTTACTGCACACTCCTCTAGTGTGGTTTAACTGCACATTCCTCAGACGTGATTTTACTGCACACTCCTTGTGTGATTTTACCACACACCTCTTATGTGGTTTTACTGCACACTCCTCTCTTGATTTGACTGCATTCGCCTCCCACATGGTTTTATTGTACACTCCTCTCGCGTGACTTTACTGCACACTCCTCTCATGTGATTTTACTGCACACTCCTCTTACATGGTTTTACTGCACACTCTTCTCATGATTTTACTGCACACTCCTCTCATGATTTTACTGCACACACCGTGTGTGATTTGACCGCACACTCCTCTAGTGTGGTTTTACTGCACATTCCTCTCACGTGATTTTACTGCACACTCCTCTTGCGTGGTTTTACTGCACACTCTTCTCATGATTTTACTGCATGCTCCTGAGTGGTTTTACTGCACACTCCTTGTGTGATTTTACCACACTCCTCTTATGTGGTTTTACTGCATTCTCCTCTCTTGATTTTACTGCACACTCCTCTCATATTATTTTACAGCACACTCCTTGTGTGATTTTACAGCACACTCCTCTCGTGTGGTTTTACTGCATTTTCATCTCGTGTGGTTTTACTGCACACTCCTTGTGTGATTTTACTGCATTCTCCTATCTTGCTTTTAGTGCACACTCCTCTCATATTATTTTACAGCACACTCCTTGTGTGATTTTACTGCACACTCCTCTAGTGTGGTTTTACTGCACATTCCTCTCTCGTGATTTTACTGCGCACTCCTCTTGCGTGGTTTTACTGCACACTCTTCTCATGATTTTACTGCACGCTCCTGAGTGGTTTTACTGCATTCTCCTCTCTTGATTTTACTGCACGCTCCTCTTCAGTGATTTTACTGAACTCTCCTCTCGTGTGGTTTTACTGCATTCTCCTCTCGCATGGTTTTACTGCACACGCCTTGTGTGATTTTACAGCACACTCCTCTCGTGTGGTTTTACTGCATACTCCTCTTGTGTGGTTTTACTGCATTCTCCTCTCGTGTGGTTTTACTGCACACTCCTCTCATATGGTTTTACTGCACACTCCTTGTGTGATTTTACCGCACACTCCTCTCGTGTGGTTTTACTGCATTCTTCTCTCGCATGGTTTTACTGCATACTCCTTGTGTCATTTTACAGCACACTCCTCTCGTGTGATTTTACTGCATTCTCCTCTCGTGTGGTTTTACTGCACACTCTCATATGGTTTTACTGCACACTCCTTGTGTGATTTTACCGCACACTCCTCTTGTGTGGTTTTACTGCATTCTCCTCTCTTGATTTTACTGTACAATACTTGTGTGATTTTACCACACTCATCTAGTGTGGTTTTACTGCACACTCCTTGTGTGATTTTACCACACTCCTCTCGTGTGGTTTTACTGCACACTCCTCACATGGTTTTAATGCACACTCCTCTTGTGTGATTCTACTGCATACTCCTCTGTTGATCTTACTGCACACTCCTCTTGTGTGATTTTGCTGCACACTCCTTGTGTGATTTTACTGCACACTCCTCTCGTGTGATTTTGCTGCACACTCCTTGTGTGATTCTACTGCACAATCCTCTCGTGTGATTTTGCTGCACACTCCTTTTGTGATTTTACTGCACACTCCTTGTGTGATTTTACTGCACACTCATCTCGTGTGATTTTGCTGCACACACCTTGTGTGATTTTACTGCACACTCCTTGTGTGATTTTACTGCATTCTTCTCTCATGTGGTTTTACTGCACACTCCTCTCATATGATTTTATTACACACTCCTTGTGTGATTTTACCGCACACTCCTCTTGTGTGGTTTTACTGCATTCTCCTCTCTTGATTTTACCGTACACTACTTGTGTGATTTTACCACACTCCTCTAGTGTGGCTTTACTGCACACTCCTCTCATGATTTTACCGCACACTCCTCTAGTGTGGTTTTACTGCACACTCCTCTCATGTGATTTAACTACACACTCCTTGTGTGATTTTACTGCACACTCCTCTCGTGTGATTTTGCTGGCCACTCCTTGTGTGATTTTGCTGCCCACCCCTTGTGTGATTTTACTGCACACTCCTCTCATGTGATTTTGCTGCACACTCCTTGTGTGATTCTACTGTACACTCCTCTCGTGTGATTTTGCTGCACACTCCTTTTGTGATTTTACTGCACACTCCTTGTGTGATTCTACTGTACACTCCTTTCGTGTGATTTTGCTGCACACTCTTTTTGTGATTTTACTGCACACCTCTCGTGTGGTTTTACTGCACACTCCTCTCATGTGATTTTGCTGCACACTCCTTGTGTGATTTTACCGCACACTCCTCTTGTGTGGTTTTACTGCATTCTCCTCTCTTGATTTTACTGTACACTACTTGTGTGATTTTACCACACTCCTCTAGTGTGGTTTTACTGCACACTTCTCTCATATGATTTAACGACACCCTTCTTGTGTGATTTTACTGCACACTCCTCTAGTGTGGTTTTACTGCACACTCCTCTCATGTGATTTAACTACACCCTTCTTGTGTGATTTTACTGCACACTCCTCTAGTGTGGTTTTACTGCACACTCCTCTAGTGTGGTTTTACTGCACACTCTTCTCATGATTTTACCGCACACTCCTCTTGTGTGGTTTTACTGCACACTCCTCTCATGTGATTTAACTACACCCTTCTTGTGTGATTTTACTGCACACTCCTCTAGTGTGGTTTTACTGCACACTCCTCTAGTGTGGTTTTACTGCACACTCTTCTCATGATTTTACTGCACACTCCTCTAGTGTGGTTTTACTGCACACTCCTCTCATGTGATTTAACTACACCCTTCTTGTGTGATTTTACTGCGCACTCCTCTAGTGTGGTTTTACTGCACACTCCTCTAGTGTGGATTTACTGCACACTCTTCTCATGATTTTACCGCACACTCCTCTTGTGTGGTTTTACTGAACACTCCTTGTGTGATCTTACCGCACACTCTTCTTGTGTGGTTTTACTGCATTCTTCTCTCTTGATTTTACTGTACAATACTTGTGTGATTTTACCACACTCCTCTAGTGTGGTTTTACTGCACACTCCTCTCATGTGATTTAACTACACCCTTCTTGTGTGATTTTACTGCACACTCCTCTAGTGTGGTTTTACTGCACAATCTTCTCATGATTTTACTGCACACGCCTCTAGTGTGGTTTTACTGAACACTCCTTGTGTGATCTTACCGCACACTCCTCTTGTGTGATTTTGCTGCACACTCCTTGTGTGATTTTGCTGCACACTCCTCTCGTGTGATTTTGCTGCACACTCCTCTTGTTCGATTTTACTGCATACTCCTCTGTTGATTTTACTGCGCACTCCTCTAGTGTGGTTTTACTGCACACTCTTCTCATGATTTTACCGCACACTCCTCTTGTGTGGTTTTACTGAACACTCCTTGTGTGATCTTACCGCACACTCCTCTTGTGTGGTTTTACTACGTTCTTCTCTCTTGATTTTACTGTACACTACTTGTATGATTTTACCATACTCCTCTAGTGTGGTTTTACTGCACACTCCTCTCATGTGATTTAACTACACCCTTCTTGTGTGATTTTACTGCACACTCCTCTAGTGTGGTTTTACTGCACAATCTTCTCATGATTTTACCGCACACTCCTCTAGTGTGGTTTTACTGAACACTCCTTGTGTGATCTTACCGCACACTCCTCTTGTGTGATTTTGCTGCACACTCCTTGTGTGATTTTGCTGCACACTCCTCTCGTGTGATTTTGCTGCACACTCCTCGCGTGATTCTACTACACACTCCTCTTGTTCGATTTTACTGCATACTCCTCTGTTGATTTTACTGCGCACTCCTCTAGTGTGGTTTTACTGCACACTCTTCTCATGATTTTACCGCACACTCCTCTTGTGTGGTTTTACTGAACACTCCTTGTGTGATCTTACCGCACACTCCTCTTGTGTGGTTTTACTGCATTCTCCTCTCTTGATTTTACTGTACACTACTTGTGTGATTTTACCACACTCCTCTAGTGTGGTTTTACTGCACACTTCTCTCATATGATTTAACTACACCCTTCTTGTGTGATTTTACTGCACACTCCTCTAGTGAGGTTTTACTGCACACTCCTCTCATGTGATTTAACTACACCCTTCTTGTGTGATTTTACTGCACACTCCTCTAGTGTGGCTTTACTGCACACTTCTCTCATATGATTTAACTACACCCTTCTTGTGTGATTTTACTGCGCAATCCTCTAGTGTGGTTTTACTGCACACTCTTCTCATGATTTTACCGCACACTCCTCTAGTGTGGTTTTACTGAACACTCCTTGTGTGATCTTACCGCACACTCCTCTTGTGTGATTTTGCTGCACACTCCTTGTGTGATTTTGCTGCACACTCCTCTCGTGTGATTTTGCTGCACACTCCTCGTGTGATTCTACTACACACTCCTCTTGTTCGATTTTACTGCATACTCCTCTGTTGATTTTACTGCGCACTCCTCTAGTGTGGTTTTACTGCACACTCTTCTCATGATTTTACCGCACACTCCTCTTGTGTGGTTTTACTGAACACTCCTTGTGTGATCTTACCGCACACTCCTCTTGTGTGGTTTTACTGCATTCTCCTCTCTTGATTTTACTGTACACTACTTGTGTGATTTTACCACACTCCTCTAGTGTGGTTTTACTGCACACTTCTCTCATATGATTTAACTACACCCTTCTTGTGTGATTTTACTGCACACTCCTCTAGTGTGGCTTTACTGCACACTTCTCTCATATGATTTAACTACACCCTTCTTGTGTGATTTTACTGCGCAATCCTCTAGTGTGGTTTTACTGAACACTCCTTGTGTGATCTTACCGCACACTCCTCTTGTGTGATTTTGCTGCACACTCCTTGTGTGATTTTGCTGCACACTCCTCTCGTGTGATTTTGCTGCACACTCCTCGTGTGATTCTACTACATACTCCTCTTGTTCGATTTTACTGCATACTCCTCTGTTGATTTTAGTGCACACTTCTCTTGTGTGATTGCAGGGACAGCTTAAGGATTGGGGGGACTTGGTCTAAACATATTCACCTCTGTTAGGAGCATCTTTGAATTTCTGAACCAGTTCCAGCACTTTTAAGTCACTAGCAGTGCACAGGCACACTGCTCCAAATTCTAAATGTGTGCACATCTAATATTCAGGGATTTTGAGGTGTTATTAATATTGTAACACAGGAGCAGTGCACTAATATTATTGCGAATAATCTCTGTGACCCTCTTCAATTTCCCATATGTGAGGTCCTGTTTTGATCTAAAATATACTTTTTTTTATAGATATTGCATGAAACAAACTCTACAGATCTCTACAAAATGTCTGTAAGAAAATTCCACATTTCACGCATGTTAAAAAATAAATTAAAGGAAAGTGGTATTTAAAACAGTTTGTTTGAAAATTATTTCAGCACATCAGGACAAGACTCTGCAGAACAGAGCTGGCTCTATCGGGGGGCTCTGAAAGACCAGGGACCACTTTGCCTCTGCCTTAAAACATCTCTGAATACATGGAGATAATGTGAAACCGGCAGGCGCTGCCCAATTAGAAGCAAGGAAATGATAATGACTATGGAGCCAGCCAATGGTAAGTAATGGACGGGCTGTAAGCACATTTTAAGTTTTTTTAAAGTTAACAAAAGATCTTGCAAGTGACAGCGCATGCACTATCTCAGGCGAGACCTAAAATGTCTCTAACCCATCGGCCAATCAGCTTCTAGAGAAAGAATGACGAGTCTGCAGGGTTCAGCGCACCCAGTGCTAGAACACTGAGGACCAAATTTATCATTGTGTTTGGGAGCCCCTGCGCCATGCGACAGGGTGCAAGAGCGACCCAACATTAAAGTTAGATTTATCAAGCTATGCAAGGCCGCCTTCCGTGGCTATGACTGGCTTGATAAATCTAGAGTCCCTCAACGCAGCATAAATCGCTGCGTTGCGTTACTCTGCCGCAGGGAGGCGTTGCATGGGTGGAGCGTGGGCGTTCCCACGCATCCACCCATGGATTCTGGAGCGTTCCCAGATTTACCAATACTAGTGGACCTGAGAATGATTTACAATGATATGCCTGCCCAGGTGAGGTGTAACGAGGAGAAATATCTTTATTTCTCATGATCTTTACCTCTTCTGCAGCACACATAGAAAGAGGAAAATGCCTCAGGTAATGGCTTTTGTGCAGGAAGGTGTCCCTTCCTGCAGAAAAAGAATCCTGCCTCCAGAGCGGGCGCCCTTGTACAAGGGTGCCTGCGTGGGCGCTAGGCAGCACATTGTGAGCCCGCCAAAGGAAAGGACAGGCATGTGCTGTATAATGTTAAATGCATTCCTGCCATTTCACGCAGCGCAGCACGGTGGCTTGCTGCGCTGCTTGAAAGTTTCATAAATATACCCCTAATTGCAAGTACTAAACAGTACATTTGAACTGCATGTCAATCAAAGATTTATACATAAAATATATTACAATACACAGAAGCGGTGTAGCAACATTTCAGTACAGTTAGAAGAAGACATATCTGCACAACACCTTGAATATACCGAGTAGGAGAACCCTGTCCTGCTAAAAGTTTACATCTTCAGACATCTCACCACTACTTTGGAAGCGCTGGTAGAGAGCAGCTGTACGCAGCACCGCCACCCATCCAGCAGTACGCAGCACCCCCATCCCTCCAAACATAGGCAGCACCCCCACCCAACCAGATGTAGAAGCACCCCCACCCATGCCATGAGCCTGTTGTCATGGTCTCCCTGTAGCCCCCCACCCATGCCATGAGCCTGTTTTTGTGATCTCCCTGGAGCCCCCCCGGAGCGGTGGTGTTATGTTAAACAGGGATTTATAGAGCACTCAGCTACTCGACAGAGTGTCCCGGCGCTATGACAGTAAAGACAGAGGCAAAGGCTATGCACCCAGACAATTGAACGGAGGGGAAGCGGATTAGATTAGCTGTTGAAACATCCAGGTTTTTCATTGTTTTCTAAACTCCAAAAGGGAGGTAGTCTGTCTTAGGGGGGAGAGGCAGAGTATTCCAAGCACGGGCTACTTGTACCTGGAAAGACCGTCCTCCACAACGTGCTCTACAGAACCTTGGTGCCGAGATCAAATGTTGATGGGCTGATCTAAGCGATCTGTGCGGGATGTAATAAAGAACTCTTTTACGCAAGTGATGAGCCCCTAACCCGTGTAAAGCTTTAAAAGCATGGGTTAGTGCTTTGAAAAAAATCCTACAACGAACCGGGAGCCAGTGCAATTTCTTCAAATGGGGCGAAATCCGTTCTCTGGCTCCTAACTTCAGGACTGCTCTGGCCGCAGAGTTCTGCACGACCTGAAGTCTGCTCAATAAGCCCTCGGTATGCCAAGATACAGGACGTTAACATAATCCAATCTAGAGGTGATGAGGGCCTGCACAAACACCTTTCTATGTGTCATTGGCAGGAGATAGAGAAATTTCCTGATCATCTTTAATAAACCAAAACAAGTGCCAGTCACAGTCTGGACTTGTGTTTTCATTGATAACACATCGTCCATTTTCACCCCCAGATTTTTAACCATGTTAACAGCCGTCTGGGGTAGCGACATTTCGTCAGGCCACCAATGTTTCCAAATGTCCGACGGAGGGGAGCCGAAGAAAATGATCTCAGATTTCTCCGGATTGCATTTGAGCTGGTGGGATTGGAACCTGAGGAACACTTCGGCCCGGCAGGCTCTAATCTTCTGCCCATTAAAGTCTTCACCCTTCCCACAAGTGAACAACAACTGCGTGTCGTCCGCATAGGATATAATCTTAGCATCTCCTGCCTCCGCCAACATTGCAAGGGGGGACATATACAGGTTGAATAATACATGGCTCAGAATAGAGCCCTGGGGGACCCCCACATTTAGGAGCGGGATCCTGGCGGTAAAGGGAGGCGATCAAACCTCCTGCTTTCTGTCCTTTAAAAACGAGGGAAACCATTTCAGCACCGTGCCACCAAAACCATGCTGCTGATATCTCTGCAGCAGGCGATCATGGGGCACGGTGTCGAAAGCTGCCGAAAGATCTAGAAGAATCAGGACAGCTTTTCCACCCTTATCAAGGGTTTCTTTAATGGTCTCAGAGACCTCAAGTAAGGCCGTCTCCGTGCTGAAGTTAGAACGGAACCTGACTGACTTGCATGAAGGAGGTCATTAGTTTCAGCGAAGTTGGAAACTACCGAATGTACATATTTTTCCAGCATTTTAGCAAAGAATGAGAGACGGGAGACAGGTCTGTAGTTGGAAAGTATAGTCTGATCTGCAGAGGGTTTCTTCAGCAACAGAATCACTTTTGCACTTTCCATATCTCGGGTACCTGGTCCGAGCTCAGAGACAGATTCAGGATGGTATTTACTGTTGAATTCAGTATCTCTGCCATCTTAGCCAGAAATTTGGCCACAGAAGAGCCAGTCCCTCACGGGATTCAAGGACAGTGAGCCCACCGTACTGCCCACGGTACTGCCCATGGACTGCTAGGGGGAATCCTGGTCCCGCCGAGGGCAGTTGCAGCTCCAGGTGTCCCAGGATGTTTCCTGAAAGACTTCCGATAAGAGAGAGGCAATAATTATTGGAACATGGGAATGTGGAGCACTCCATTGAATACAATGGAGTGCTCAGTGCTTCTATGGGCCAGTAAAAGCCCGGAGAGCAACATTCCAATGTTGATTTTGTTCTGTGAACAAAGGCATCTCGGAGCCCGAGGGGATTTAAACCCCCTTGGACTACCAGAGGCCTTTGGTTTTGTTTGTTAGAACATTCTGCCCTCTAGTGGCAGAATGTTCTAATAGCCGAATAGCCCAATGTAGCTGGGCTATACCGGCCATTAAAGTCCCACTCCCTTGTTAAAGGCCTGAACGCTGGAGCGGGCCTTTAATGGCCGGTATAGCCCGCTACGGATGGGTATAAGGCTATATTATAAATGTTTAACTTTGGCAAACGTCAATGGAGGTTCATTTGTTGCTGCCTGAGAGTTCAATCCGACCAAAAACTGAGGCTACTAAATCTAGAACTAATACTGAAACATTTGCATATGCTTCATTTAATGACTGCAGATTTAAATTTAAATAGAAAACATAACTGGAAATTAAGGACATCCACCCGTCAGGTCCCTGGGAAATACCCAGCTTGTACTAAAGAACCAGGCTGATGGGGGCGTTGCCCCCAAAAACACAACCCCAAAGCATGAACGCCGGAGTCATTCCTGGTCTGACACAGAAGTGCTTTTAAAACAGGTTTCACCACCTCTCGTTGGACACCAAGGAGGCGGTCAGACCTTCTAATGCATGCTGTTGATGATGTTAAACAAACATAAAAAACCCTCCAGAACTCGATGAAAGTTTTGATAAACTAGAGCCATAAAAGCAGGAAGGATAATGAGCAGCAGCAGCCAGAAAAGAGACGGAGGACTGTGTAGGAGAGTAGGATCTGCTTCACATGGGTACCCCCACTTTTTGCTGGTGTTTCACAGTTTTTTTACCTTAGTCTGGCTGTGGCCCTGCTAATCAGGACCACAGCTTAGCTGCTTCCTCTCTAAAATGGTATCCATGTACATTAGGTACATATCTAATTGGATTCTGGAGTGCCTTATAAGCCCCTAGTATATGGTATACTATGTACCTAGGGCATAGGTACCTCAGAGGCCTACCAGGGCCTGGAGCATGTATTAGGCCACCTCTGGGAAGCACTGCAAAATGGCACCACAGGTCTGCTACTACAGCCTGGGTAAGGGTGTGCTAGCACCCCTTACTGTGGTATAGGCTACCTATATCACTACCCTATACAGACACATATAAACCTATAAGCCACTCCTCTGGCAGGCCTTGACAATCCTGAAGGCAGAGTGCTTGGTTTTGTGTGAGAGGGTGCCCAAGCATGAGCTGAGCCCCTCTGCAGCTTTCGGAAATACTTCCTTATGGCTGTTCTGTGATACAGCCATACCATATACTCTTAAGTGCATTATGACCTCGCGGTAAATGCTAACTTCTGGATGGCTGCATCAAAAAATGTCGTGTTTGGTGTCAAATGCTTTGGAATACTACCCCTCCGCCAGTTCTGGTGGCGGGGGTAGCATTCCACCCTTCTAGAGGGAGAGACTTGTTCACACTGGCTAAACCCGGTAGGACTTTCCAGAGCCCTGGCATCACAAAATGGATGCCTCTGCCACAGACATGGGTCTGGCCTCCTGCTGCTGACCGAAACTCCGGCAGGGGAGCCCTGGACAATATGTTTCCTGTCAAAGGGAGGTGTGACCACCTTCCCAGACAGGCTGATGTGTATTGGAGCGGGGCGGGAGCACTCTCTGGTGCTTTGAAGTCCTGCACTGGGGGCACGTTTGCTGTCCATGTGCATAGCCCAGTTCAAACCGGTTGCAGGGGCTACCTGCTCCTGCTCTGGTGTGAAACTAGACAAAGGAAATGGGTGTAACCACCCCTCTTTCCTGGCCCACCCATAGGTGGGGCCTTAGAGTTAGTCCATCCCCTAAACTTACTATAAGTATAGGAATCCAGTCCCTAGGACTTTAGATTACCCTGGACGAAACTCTGCTACATATATCCTGGACCTTCGACGTTCTACTTTAACTTGAAGACTGAAGAAATCTCCCTTGGGGTCAAGGAGTGACTCCCCTGCTTGGCAGGCACCAAAGAAGCAACTGACCGGTCTGCATCGCTGAAGCTCCCGCCGGACACCGAAGTCTTTGCATCACCAGAGGTGAATTTCCAGACTTTCCCGAGGCTACCCTGAGTCCACAGCAAAGCTGAGGCCCGTGGCTATCGTGGGTGATGTGGAACCGTCACCTCTGGACACCGTGAACATTTGCAGCAACACTATCTTCCTGGTCCTCCTCGAAGTTGTGCTTTGGGCTCCGAGTAGCCCCAGCCTCGAGCACCTCCTGCACCAAAGATTGTTGGCCTCCACTCCACGAGTGACCCGTGGGCCAGCTTCAAGTGCGAGCGCTCGAGGCTCCTCCACGATCACTAGCCCATTGGTTAGCAGGTCCCCACGAAGGCGACTCCTTTTCTGATTGGGCTTTCCTGGTTGCTCCAGACGTGCCCTGACTTACCCTTGCTGGGTGAGTCCCACAGCAGTCTTTTCTCTGCATTCCTGTGACTTGCTGTTGCCAAGGCTTGTTGGATCCTTTCTGGTCGCCGACACCGTAGCACTTGACAGACTTCATGGGACAGCTCGAATCCGGCTCGTAGACTTCATCGACACCTCCTGGACATCGTGGCTGAAGAGTCAAGACACCCATCAACTCACCTGAAGCACCCGACATCTGTGGGCACTGGTCCATCCTAGATCCAGGCTTGGATCTCTCCGGACACTTCTCCTCTTCACAGCAGCAGCAGTTCTTTGCAGGCTCCCTTTGAAATCGACGAAGCGACCTGACACCAAAAGACACCTATGCACCCGGCTTCTCTGGGTGAGGTAACTCGAGTACTCCGGTGCTCCCGTGGGTGCTAGCCCTAGAACTTGTTAAGTCCAAAAGGGTTTGGTCCTGACTCGATTAGAAGTGTCCCTAATCTTTAAATTTCCAACCGCGACATTGCTCATAGAAGATAACGGGAACCCGCGGTTGTGTTTACACACTGCATACAGTCCCCGTGGGTCCCCTGTGTCACCACCTTGGGTGGTTCCTTGGGATCCCAGCAATTCTACAGGCTATAGGCCTAGTGTCTATTCCAGTCGTGGTTCTTATACCACTTTTTTGGTATATGGTTTGGTACGCCCCTAGGGCCCAAACGTGTATTTGTGCTATTACTGATGATTGCTATCTTGTAACTTAAGTACTTCGAACTCCAGTCTCATAAAGAGACTAGAGGGGTGTGTGTTAACCTAAATACATATATTTTAAATATATACCTGGTGTGGTTGTCCTTTCATTTGATCATTCAAGAGATTATAGACTGGTAAAACAAGCTGCTTTACATTCCTTCAAGACTTAGCCTGAAGGCTGCTCTCTATAGCTACCACTAGGACAGCTTTAAATAAAGGTTGTCTTTAACCATTCACCATAAGGGGTTGTTTGGACTGATACAAGGTGCCCACTAGAACTAGTGGACAGCATCTATCAGGCCACCTTCTCACAGACTGCTTGAACCTGGATGCTGGGAAGAAACTGAAAGGTAAAGGCAGTGGGATGCTAGAAGGGATGAGGACTTGGATGCTTCTACTGCAGGCCTTTCTGGAGCCAGGCCTGTGCCCCCCACTCAGCATGACCTACATGCTGGAGTTAGACCATAAGGTCTTCTTATACTCCTAGACCCGAGGGGCGAGTGATGTCACGCACTCCTGGGCCCATGGGACAGTCGAGTGACGGCGCACACTCCTGGGCCTGAGGGACAGGCGAGTGACGTCGCACACTCCTGGGCCCGAGGGGTGGGAGAGTGACGTCACACTCTATAGGGCCTGAGGGGTGGGTGAGTGACGTCACACACTCCTGGGCCCGAGGGGTGGGTGAGTGACGTCACACACTTCTGGGCCTGAAGGGTGGGTGAGTGACTTCACACACTCCTGAGCCGTGGGATGGGTGAGTGACATCACACACTCTGGGGCCTGAGGGACTGGCGTCACACACTCCTGGACCATGGGACGAGCGAGTGATGTCACACACTCCTGGACTGTGGGACGGGCGAGTGATGTCACACCCTCGGGCCGAGGGACGCGCGAGTGACATCTGTAGGAGAGTAGGGTCTGCTTTCTATGTTCACCCCTACTTTTTGCTTTTGCTCCACTGGTTTTCGACTTAGATGTGGCTGTGGGCCTGCTAATCAGACTCACAGCCCAGCTGTTCTCTCTCTAAACTATTACTATGTACTTTAGGTGCATAACCCAATTGGATAGGATCACCTTATTGGCCCCTGCACAGTGTACCTTAGGTACCCAGGGAATAGGTGTACCCTAGGCCTACCAGGGGCTGCAGCATGTATTATGCCACCCCTGGCCTGGCCTGGCCTTCCATTATGACACAACTGGCTGATCACTCATCTGGGGCAAGGTTGTGTAATCACCCCTTGCTTAGGTGTAGTATTCCTATACCTACCTTATATATAGACACATGTGTACCTATCAGCCACTCCTATGGCAGGCCTTAACAATCCTGGAGGCAGAGTGCTTGGTAACATGTGAGATGGTGCTCTAGCATGAGCTGAGCCTGTCTGCAGCTTTCGGAACCATGTTCTTATAGCTGTTCTATGATATAGCCTACCATATACTCTTAAAGTACCGTATAATCTTAAACGGTTATGGTAACTATGGTTGGGCTTTATCGAAACATGTTGTGTAAGGTGTCTAACACTTTGGAATAATACCCCCATACCATTTCTGGCAATGAGGATATTATTCCTCCCTTCTAGAGGGAGAAGACATGTTGAAACCTATTTACCCGGTTAAAGTTAACCAGAGCCCCAGCATCACAAAATGGATGCTGCTGCCACAGACACAATTCTGACCTCCTGCTGCTGGGAGTCCTTCCAGCGAGGGAGGCTTGGACAATAGGTTTCCTGCCTCGGGAGGTGCGAGCACCACCCTAGACAGGATTTAGTGTATTGGGGCAGGGAGGGTTGAATGAAACGAGACACTGCCTGGGGCACACAAGGTGTCCCATGCATAGTCCAGTTCAAACCGGTGCTGGGGCACTCCAGCCCCAGCTCTGGTGCGAAACTGGACAAAGGAAAGGGGGTGTAGCCACTCCCCTTCCTGATCCCACCCATAGGAGGGTCCTTGCAGGTAGCCCAGCCCACTAGCCCAGTATATTAGTAGCTAGTTGGGCCCTGCTAAATTAGATTAACCTGAATCTGCAACTTGAACAGAAACTCTGGACATTCGACCTCAGGAAGAAGACTGAAGAAATCTCCCTTGTGGCCAAGGAGTGACCACCCTGGGCAACCAGGCACCATCCAGCGACCACTGCTTGCTTTGCGACTGAATCCTACGAGGGACGACTGCAGAGACTGACCAACGCCGAGACTTCCAGACACCTCTGAACCAGATCCACATCTCCAGCGAAGCTGAGACCCGTGGAGGCGACGAGGGACATGGGACCGGCGACTTGGGAAAAGTGGCTAGTAACTGACTAGCGCGACTTCTGAGGCTTCCTCGAGGCTGTGCTTGGGGAATTGAGAAGCCCCACTCCCGAGCACCCTCTGCAAAGAAGACCAGCTCCCACACTTCACGTGTTCTGCGTGGGGCCCTTCTGCACCTGTGTTGCTCGACGTGTTGTCCGGTTGCTGGCCCGTTGGCTAGTAACCTCTGCGACGACGAACCTTTACTTTCAACTTGCTGGTCCAGCTCCTCCAGACTGGCACCCGCTCCTCTGTGAAAGAGAAGCACCCCAGACCTCCCTGGTCTGCACCAGAAGCAAGTCCTCCATCCTGCGTGGGTTCCGCTTGCCAAGGCTTGTTGGGTCCTGACTCGACTTCGACGCCGCCGACAGCAAGAGCCTTCGTGGGACAGCTCACCTCCTGGTCCTGGTCATCCTCGACATCTCCTGGTACCCGTGGCTGCTGCGACAAGCTTCACCTCTTCACCTGCATCTTCACGACATCGCCTGGTTCCTTCCTGGTTCCTTCCCGGCTCCTGGCTGGTGACCTAGACTCTGTCCCTTCTGCTTGCAGGTCTCCTTCCTTCTTGATTCCATCCTTTGAATCCACCGGACACTCTGCACTGACTGCCTGTCAGCAACTTTCCTTCAGGCATCCATAGAAATCCACGACGAAACCAGACGCAAGTTCACACCTATGCACCCGCAGCCCGTGGGCTAGGTAACTTGAGTACTTCGGTGCTCACAAGGGTATTGACTATCCTAGGGTCTAGTTTCCGAGTCTCGACTTTCTTGCTATACCAGAAGTGGCCTAAAACTGCTTATTTCTAACTGCTAGTGATTCTATCGACTTTTACGCATTACGCGTGAGTGTTTCCACTCTGCACCTGAATCCCGTGGGCCTCCCACTTCCTAATAGTTGGTAGTATAGTGTAGCCCCAGCGATTCCCTAGGCCTAGGCCTATCCTGTGTTCGTGACAGTGGTCCTTATAGCACTTACTTAGTATATGGTTTGCGTGGCCCCTAGGGCCTAACTGTATTACTTACCTGTGTGACTTAATGTATGCTTAAATAAGACTGTGTTGTACTTACCTCGAATCTCATAAAGAGTGCTGAGGGTTTGCCTAGAATAAATACATTCTATTTTATATATATATCTGTTGTGCTGTCCTTTCATTTGGTATTCAAGGGATTACATATGGTATCACAGCTGGCTTCACATGCCATTCAGAGTTTAGCCTAAGACTGCTCTTGTTCGTGCTACCACTAGGATAGCTGGTCTATAAGGTTGACTTAACAACCAATCACCATAAGGGTTGTTTGGACTGATACAAGGTGTACACTAGAATTAGTGACATCAAATATCAGGCCAACTTCTCACATTGGTGAGCAGCGGTTGGGATCTGAGCTTGCTGTTGTAATACCATTGTACTCTTGAGATACTAAATTGAAAGATCACATAAGATATTGTTTAGGTACATATAACATAGATTATAAATACTTAAGTCCTACTGGACTTAGTTGTTGTAGGTTGAAGGGCCTACCACACCCTGACTACAACTACTAGAGAGGTTTAGTAGATACAACTAGTGTAGGTAGGTGCACACACCACACCCTCACTAGATCATGTCTCTGAGAGAAGATCAAGGTGATTCTCTCCCAGGAGGGGTAAATCTTAGAAAGATCCCCACAAGATATGATACCCTAACTTTTCAGGAGATGAGACAATTGTGTACCTCCAGAAAGTTAAAACAGGGTTCAAACCCTACCCTCATTTAGCTAGTAGAGATCCTAGAGGAGTATGATGCTCGTAGGGCCTCCCAGGCCGGTACCCTAGGTACAGGTGAGGGTCTACCCACTACAGATGAGTCAGATGAGACTACAGATGAGGAGGTAGACAGCCAGGTCGAAGTAGGAAGACTTAGCCAGGCTAACTTAATCTTGCATGGGAGTCTGAATGGGGTCCCCCCATACAGACCCCCAAGTGGACTTAACCAGAGAAACAGGAGAGACAGATCCCCTTCAAGGGAATCCATCCACTCCCATGTCTCTAACAGCTCCAATGCCTCTTCTCACAGGGGAATGACTTCCCCCCAGAGAAAAGAGCATGAAGCCAGAATGAGGGAAGCTAATCTAAGGATTGAGAGGGAAGAACTTGCCCTTGCCAAGGAGAAGCTTGCTCTGGCTAGAGAGCAAAAGTTAAGTGGGTTAGAACCCACTGGTGGCAGCAATATCCCTAAGGATAGAGACAGGCACTATGATAATAGAAACCTGAGCAAGATTGTCCCTTCCTACAAGTGTGGGGATGACATCCACAAATGGATAACTGCTTTGGAGAGAGCTTGCAAAGTACAGCAGGTACCCCAAAGTCAGTGGGCAGCTATCTTGTGGCTCTCCTTCTCTGAGAAAGGTAGAGACAAGCTCCTCACAGTTAGTGATGAGGATGCAGACAATTACACTGTCCTGAAGAGTGCTCTGATTGATGGGTTTGGCCTAACCACTGAACAATACAGGTTGTTGTTCAGGGATACCCAGAAAACACAGACTCAGGACTGGACTGACTTTGTAGATTGTGCCACTAAGGCTCTGGAAGGCTGGCTAGTGGGAAGTAAGGTTAAGGACTATACAGGATTGTATAATTTGATCATGAGAGAACAAATCCTTAATAACTGTCAAAACCAGCTGTTGCATCAACACTTGATTGACTCTGACCTAACTTCTCCCCAGGAATTGGGAAAGAAGGGAGATAGGTGGGTCAGGACTAGAGTTAAGCAGAAAAACCAGAACCAGGGCGGTGATCAGAAAAAGGCAGACCAGAAGGGTAATGATCAGAAACAAAAAGACCAGAAGTCTTCACCAGGCCCCCAAAAGGCTCAGGGGGAGGGTGGTCCCAAAAAGGATAAAAAGAAAGATGGCCAAAAGAAACCATGGTGCAACTATTGTAAGTCCAACTCACATTGGTTTAGTGAGTGCACCAAAAAGGATAAGCCCCCAGCCACCATTGCCCCTAAGGCAACTGTACCCCCTAGTCCAGCTGTAAGTGGTGGTTCCCAGCAAAAGGGTGTAGTAGGGTTAACCCTGGGAACTGAGGAGGATTCTGGCCTAGTCAGAATACCTACTCAGGCTGTTCTGATCTGTGATGGGGACTTAGCTTTGTCCTCTACTGTAGGCCCCAGTAACCTGGGCAAGTACAGACAGACTCCTTTTATCAATGAGAGGATGGCTCAGGCCTACAGGTACACTGGGGCTAGTGTCACAATGGTGACACCTGCCTTTGTGGACCCTGGACAGATCATGCTAGGTGAGAACTACCTAGTGACCAACGCTAGCAATGCCACTACCTCCCATAGTGTGGCAATTGTTAACTTCTCCTGGGGAGGGATAACTGGCCTAAAGAAAGTTGTGGTAAGTTCAGACCTTCCTGTAGAGTGTCTGTTAGGAAATGATCTTGAAACTTCAGTTTGGTCTGAAGTGGAGTATAGGACCCATGCAGAAATGCTGGGGATAGATGCACATGTCCTTGCTGTGACCAGGTCACAGGCCAAAAAGTGTAACACTGAACAAGTGCTGGATCCTGAAACTATGGACCAGGCACAACCCAAGAGAAAGAGCAGTAGGGTAAAGGCTGTGCCTTCCCTCCTGCCTCAGGTGGTGGATCAGCCCTCCCAGGAGGATGATTCTGAGAGCCCTGAAGGAACTGTCCTAGAAGAACTGGAACCTGATCAGGTTGAGTTTCTTGGGACAGGGGGACCTTCAAGGGCAGATCTGAGGCAGGCTCAATTAGACTGCCCCTCTCTTGAACCCCTCAGCCAGCAGGCTGCTGCTGAGGCTGTAGGGAATACTCAAGGTACCCATAGAGTGTATTGGGATGAAGGGCTACTGTACTCAGAGGCTAGAGACCCCAAGCCTGGTGCGTCCAGGAGGTTGGTAATACCCTTGAGTTTCAGAGGCTTCCTTCTTACCTTGGCCCATGATATTCCCCTTGCAGGACACTTAGGCCAGAAAAAGACTTGGGACAGACTTGTCCCTCACTTTCACTGGCCTCATATGTCAGAAGATACCAAGGAGTTTTGTCACTCCTGTGTCACCTGCCAAGCCAGTGGCAAATCAGGTGGCACCACAAAGGCCCCCCTCATACCACTACCTGTGGTGGGGTTTCCCTTTGAGAGAGTGGGGATAGACATTGTAGGACCAATGGACCCCCTACAGCATCTGGGCACAGATTTATACTGGTGATAGTGGACCATGCCACCAGGTATCCAGAAGCTATTCCCCTGAGGACCACAACAGCCCCTGTTGTGGCAAGAGCCCTACTTGGAGTCTTCTCCAGAGTGGGTTTTCCAAAGGAGGTGGTGTCTGACAGAGGTGCCAACTTCATGTCAGGATATTTGACTGCAATGTGGAAGGAATGTGTTGTCAACTATACGTTTACTACACCCTATCACCCACAGTGCAATGGCCTTGTGGAGAGATTCAACAAGACCCTAAAAGGGATGATAAAAGGTTTACCAGACAAGCTTAGGCGAAGATGGGACATCCTTTTACCCTGCCTTCTGTTTGCTTACAGAGAGGTCCCACGAAAGGGGGTTGGCTACAGCCCTTTTGAGCTTTTGTTTGGGCATCCTGTTAGATGACCCCTATGTTTAGTAAGGGAATGATGGGAGAGACCTCTCGGACAACCCAAACTTGATATAGTGGATTATGTACTTGGTCTCCGCTCCAGGAAGGCAGAGTATATGAAGAAGGCTTCTAAAAACCTTGAGGCAAGCCAAGAACTCCAAAAAGCTTGGCATGACCAAAAGGCTGTGCTGACTGTGTACCAGCCAGGACAGAAAGTGTGGGTGTTGGAGCCAGTGGCCCCAGCAGCACTCCAAGACAAATGGTCTGGACCCCACACTATTGTTGAGAAAAAGGGAGAAGTCACCTACTTGGTGGACCTTGGGACTCCCAGAAGCCCCCACAGGGTGCTTCATGTCAACAGATTGAAGGCATATGTTGACAGGGCAGACATGGGCTTACTCATGGCTACAGATGAGGGGCAGGAGGAAGAGAGTGACCCTCTCCCAGACCTGTTGACTCAGAACCCTGATGATGGCTCAGTTGATGGTGTGGTCTTTTCTGACAGCCTCACTGCCCATCAGCAACAGGACTGCAGACAAGTTCTGCAATCCTACAGACATATGTTCTCTCTGACCCCAAGTCAGACAAACTGGTGCACCCATGAGGTGGACACTGGTGACAGTCTGCCTGTGAAGAGTAAAATCTACAGGCAACCTGACCATGTCAGGGACTACATAAAAGTTGAGGTACAAAAGATGTTGGAGTTGGGAGTCATTGAACCTTCAGAGAGCCCTTGGGTTAGTCCTGTAGTTCTTGTGCCAAAACCTCACACCCAAGATGGTAAGAGAGAGATGAGGTTTTGCGTGGACTACAGAGGTCTCAATGCTGTCACTAGGACAGATGCCCACCCAATACCTAGGGCAGATGAGCTCATTGACAGACTGGCAGCTGCTAAGTTTTTGAGCACATTTGACCTGACAGCAGGCTACTGGCAATTCAGACTAGCTGAGAATGCAAAGGCCAAAACTGCTTTCTCAACCCCAGGAGGACATTATCAATTTGTGGTAATGCCCTTTGGTTTGAAGAATGCACCTGCCACTTTCCAAAGGTTGGTGAATCAAGTCCTTACAGGCCTGGATGACTACTGTGCAGCTTATCTTGATGATATTGCTGTCTTTAGCTCCACCTGGGAGGATCACCTGGTCCACCTGAGGAATGTTTTGGAGGCCCTGCAAAAGGCAGGCCTCACTATCAAGGCCACTAAGTGCCAGATAGGGCAGAGTCAGGTTGTGTACCTGGGCCACCTAGTCGGTGGGGGTCAGGCTCAACCACTGAAGAGCAAGATCCAGACCATAAAGGACTGGACTCCTCCAACTACCCAGACTCAGGTCAGAGCTAAGAAGATGCCAAAGAAAGTTCAGTGGACAGTGAGCTGTCAAAAAGCATTTGATGACCTGAAGCAGGCCATGTGCAGTGCACCTATTCTGAAAAGTCCAGACTACTCCAAAGAGTTCATAGTCCAGACAGATGCTTCTGAGTTGGGTGTGGGAGCTGTTCTTTCACAACTGAATGTAGATGGTCAAGACCAGCCCATTGCTTTTATAAGTAGAAGGCTGACCCCTTAAGAGAGAAACGTTGGTCAGCTATTGAGAGGGAGGCCTTTGTTGTGGTTTGGGCCCTGAAGAAGCTGAGGCCATACTTGTTTGGCACTCACTTCAAGATTCAGACAGACCATAAGCCCCTCTTGTGGCTAAATCAGATGAAGGGTGAAAATCCCAAACTTCTTAGGTGGTCCATTTCCCTACAGGGGATGGACTTCACAGTGGAACATAGACCTGGGACTGACCATGCCAATGCAGATGGACTCTCCAGATATTTCCACTTAGAACATGAAGACTCAACTGGTCAAGGTTAGTTTAATGTCCCTAAGTTGGGGGGGGGGGGGGGTTGTGTAGGAGAGTAGGGTCTGCTTTCTATGGTCACCCCCACTTTTTGCTTTTGCTCCACTGGTTTTCGACTTATATGTGGCTGTGGGCCTGCTAATCAGACCCACAGCCCAGCTGTTCTCTCTCTAAACTATTACTATGTACTTTAGGTGCATAACCCAATTGGATAGGATCACCTTACTGGCCCCTGCACAGTGTACCTTAGGTACCCAGGGCATAGGTGTACCCTAGGCCTACCAGGGGCTGCAGCATGTATTATGCCACCCCTGGCCTGGCCTTCCATTATGACACAACTGGCTGATCACTCAGCTGGGGCAAAGTCGTGTAATCACCCCTTGCTTAGGTGTAGTATTCCCATACCTACCTTATATATAGACACATGTGTACCTATCAGCCACTCCTATGGCAGGCCTTAACAATCCTGGAGGCAGAGTGCTTGGTAACATGTGAGATGGTGCTCTAGCATCAGCTGAGCCTGTCTGCAGCTTTCGGAACCATGTTCTTATAGCTGTTCTATGATATAGCCTACCATATACTCTTAAAGTACCTTATAATCTTAAACGGTTATGGTAACTATGGTTGGGCTTTATCGAAACATGTCGTGTAAGGAGTCTAACACTTTGGAATAATACCCCCATACCATTTATGGCAATGAGGATATTATTCCTCCCTTCTAGAGGGAGAAGACATGTTGAAACCTACTTACCTGGTTAAAGTTAACCAGAGTCCCAGCATCACAAAATGGATGCAGCTGCCACAGACACAAGTCGGACCTCCTGCTGCTGGGAGTCCTTCCAGCGAGGGAGGCTTGGACAATAGGTTTCCTGCCTCGGGAGGTGCGAGCACCACCCTAGACAGGATTTAGTGTATTGGGGCAGGGAGGGTTGAATGAAACGAGACACTGTCTGGGGCACACAAGGTGTCCCATGCATAGACCAGTTCAAACCGGTGCTGGGGCACTCCACCCCCAGCTCTGGCGCGAAACTGGACAAAGGAAAGGGGGTGTAGCCACTCCCCTTCCTAGTCCCACCCATAGGAGGGACCTTGCAGGTAGCCCAGCCCACTAGCCCAGTATATTAGTAGCTAGTTGGGCCCTGCTAAATTAGATTAACCTGAATCTGCAACTTGAACAGAAACTCTGGACCTTCGACATTCGACCTCAGGAAGAAGAAGAAATCTCCCTTGTGGCCAATGAGTGACCACCCTGGGCAACCAGGCACCATCCAGCGACCGCTGCTTGCTTTGCGACTGAATCCTACGAGGGACGACTGCAGAGACTGACCAACGCCGAGACTTCCAGACACCTCTGAACCAGATCCACATCTCCAGCGAAGCTGAGACCCGTGGAGGCGACGAGGGACGTGGGACCGGCGACTTGGGAAAAGTGGCTAGTAACTGACTAGCGCAACTTCTGAGGCTTCCTCGAGGCTGTGCTTGGGGAATTGAGAATCCCCACTCCCGAGCACCATCTGCAAAGAAGACCAGCTCCCCACACTTCACGTGTTCTGCGTGGGGCCCTTCTGCACCTGTGTTGCTCGACGTGTTGTCCGGTTGCTGGCCCGTTGGCTAGTAACCTCTGCGACGATGAACCTTTACTTTCAACTTGCTGGTCCGGCTCCTCCAGACTGGCACCCACTCCTCTGTGAAAGAGAAGCACCCCAGACCTCCCTGGTCTGCACCAGAAGCAAGTCCTCCATCCTGCGTGGGTTCCGCTTGCCAAGGCTTGTTGGGTCCTGACTCGACTTCGACGCCGCCGACAGCAAGAGCCTTCGTGGGACAGCTCACCTCCTGGTCCTGGTCGTCCTCGACGCCTCCTGGTACCCGTGGCTGCTGCGACAAGCTTCACCTCTTCACCTGCATCTTCACGACATCGCCTGGTCCCTTCCTGGTTCCTTCCCGGCCTCTGGCTGGTGACCTAGACTCTGTCCCTTCTGCTTGCAGGTTCCTTCCTTCTTGATCCCCACCTTGGGATCCACCGGACACTCTTCACTGACTGCCTGTCAGCAACTTTCCTTCAGGCATCCATAGAAGTCCACGACGAAACCCGACGCAAGTTCACACCTATGCACCCGCAGCCCGTGGGCTAGGTAACTTGAGTACTCCGGTGCTCACAAGGGTATTGACTATCCTAGGGTCTAGTTTCCGAGTCTCGACTTTCTAGCTATACCAGAAGTGGCCTAAAACTGCTTATTTCTAACTGCTAGTGATTCTATCGACTTTTACGCATTACGCGTGAGTGTTTCCACTCTGCACCTGAATCCCGTGGGCCTCCCACTTCCTAACAGTTGGTAGTATAGTGTAGCCCCAGCGATTCCCTAGGCCTAGGCCTATCCTGTGTTGGTGACAGTGGTCCTTATACCACTTACTTAGTATATGGTTTGCGTGGCCCCTAGGGCCTAACTGTATTACTTACCTGTGTGACTTAATGTATGCTTCAATAAGACTGTGTTGTACTTACCTCTAATCTCATAAAGAGTGCTGAGGGTTTTCCTAGAATAAATACACTTTATTTTATATATATATCTGTTGTGGTGTCCTTTCATTTGGTATTCAAGGGATTACATATGGTATCACAGCTGGCTTCACATGCCATTCAGAGTTTAGCCTAAGACTGCTCTTGTCCATGCTACCACTAGGATAGCTGGTCTATAAGGTTGACTTTACAACCAATCACCATAAGGGTTGTTTGGACTGATACAAGGTGTACACTAGAATTAGTGACATCATAGGTTTCCTGTCGAAGGGAGGTGTGACCACCTCCCCAGACAGGCTGATGTGTATTGGGGCTGGGCGGGAGCACTCTCTGGTGCTTTGAAGTCCTGCACTGGGGACACGTTTGCTGTCCCTGTGCATAGCCCAGTTCAAACCGGTTGCAGGGGCTACCTGCTCCTGCTCTGGCGTGAAACTAGACAAAGGAAATGGGTGTAACCACCCCTCTTTCTAGGCCCACCCATAGGTGGGGCCTTAGAGTTAGTCCATCCCCTAAACTTACTATAAATATAGGAATCCAGTCCCTAGGACTTTAGATTACCCTGGACGAAACTCTGCTACATATATCCTGGACCTTCGACGTTCTACTTTAACTTGAAGACTGAAGCAATCTCCCTTGGGGTCAAGGAGTGACTCCCCTGCTTGGCAGGCACCAAAGAAGCAACTGACTGGTCTGCATCGTTGAAGCTCCCGCCGGACACCGAAGTCTTTGCATCACCAGAGGTGGATTTCCAGACTTTCCCGAGGCTACCCTGAGTCCACAGCAAAGCTGAGGCCCGTGCCTATCGTGGGTGACGTGGAACCGTCACCTCTGGACACCGTGAACTTTTGCAGCAACACTATCTTCCTGGTCATCCTCGAAGTTGTGCTTTGGGCTCCGAGTAGCCCCAGCCTTGAGCACCTCCTGCACCAAAGATTGTTGGCCTCCACTCCACGAGAGACCCGTGGGCCAGCTTCAAGTGCGAGCGCTCGAGGCTCCTCCACGATCACTAGCCCATTGGCTAGCAGGTCCCCACGAAGGCGACTCCTTTTCTGATTGGGCTTTCCTGGTTGCTCCAGACGTGCCCTGACTTACCCTTGCTGGGTGAGTCCCACAGCAGTCCTTTCTCTGCATTCCTGTGACTTGCTGTTGCCAAGGCTTGTTGGATCCTTTCTGGTCGCCGACACCGTAGCACTTGACAGACTTCGTGGGACAGCTCGAATCCGGCTCGTGGACTTCATCGACACCTCCTGGACATCGTGGCTGAAGAGTCAAGACACCCATCAACTCACCTGAAGCACCCGACATCTGTGGGCACTGGTCCATCCTAGATCCAGGCTTGGATCTCTCCGGACACTTCTCCTCTTCACAGCAGCAGCAGTTCTTTGCAGGCTCCCTTTGAAATCGACGAAGCGACCTGACACCAAAAGACACCTATGCACCCGGCTTCTCTGGGTGAGGTAACTCGAGTACTCCAGTGCTCCCGTTAAGTCCAAAAGGGTTTGGTCCTGACACGATTAGAAGTGTCCCTAATCTTTAAATTTCCAACCGCGACATTGCTCATAGAAGATAACGGGAACCCGCGGTTGTGTTTACTACCTTGGGTGGTTCCTTGGGATCCCAGCGATTCTACAGGCTATAGGCCTAGTGTCTATTCCAGTCATGGTTCTTATACCACTTTTTTGGTATATGGTTTGGTACGCCCCTAGGGCCCAAACGTGTATTTGTGCTATTACTGATGATTGCTATCTTGTAACTTAAGTACTTCGAACTCCAGTCTCATAAAGAGACTGGAGGGGTGTGTGTTAACCTAAATACATATATTTTAAATATAAAACAAGCTGCTTTACATTCCTTCAAGACTTAGCCTGAAGGCTGCTCTCTATAGCTACCACTAGGATAGCTTCCAATAAAGGTTGTCTTTAACCATTCACCATAAGGGGTTGTTTGGACTGATACAAGGTGCCCACTAGAACTAGTGGACAGCATCTATCAGGCCACCTTCTCACAGACTTCTTGAACCTGGATGCTGGGAAGAAACTGAAAGGTAAAGGCAGTGGGATGCTAGAAGGGATGAGGACCTGGATGCTTCTACTGCAGGCCTTTCTGGAGCCAGGCTTGTGCCCCCCACTCAGCATGACCTACATGCTGGAGTTAGACCATAAGGTCTTCTTATACTCCTAGACCCGAGGGGCGAGTGATGTCACACACTCCTGGGCCCATGGGGCAGACGAGTGACGACGCACACTCCTGGGCCTGAGAGACAGGCGAGTGATGTCGCACACTCCTGGGCCCGAGGGGTGGGAGAGTGACATCACACACTATGGGGCCTGAGGGGTGGGTGAGTGACGTCACATACTCCTGGGCCCGAGGGGTGGGTGAGTGACGTCACACACTCCTGGGCCTGAAGGGTGGGTGAGTGACGTCACACACTCCTGAGCCGTGGCATGGGTGAGTGACGTCACACACTCTGGGGCCTGAGGGACTGGCGAGTGACGTCACACACTCCTGGACCGTGGGACGGGCGAGTGATGTCACACACTCCTGGACCATGGGACGGGCGAATGATGTCACACCCTCGGGCCGAGGGACACGCGAGTGACATCACACACTCCTGGGCCGTGGAACGGGTGAGTGACATCACACACTCCGGGGCCCGAGGGACGGGTGAGTGAGGTCACACACTCTCGGGCCGGAGGGAGGGGCGAGTGATGTCACACACTCCTGGGCCTGAGGGACGGGTGAGTGACTACACACACTCCTGGACCTCAGGGACAGGCGAGTGACGTCACACACTCCTGATCCTGAGGGACGGGCGAGTGACATCACACACACCTGGGCCATGGGATGAGCGAGTGGTGCCTCACACTCCTGAGCCGTGGGATGAGTGAGTGATGTAACACACTCCTGGGCGTCAGGGATGGGCAAGTGACGTCACACACTCCTGGGCCGTAGGACGGGCGAGTGATGTCACACACTACTTGGCCCAAGGGACGGGCAAGTGATGTCACGCACTCCTGGGCCTGAGGGACGGGTGAGTGACATCACACACACCTGGACGGTGGGACGTGTGGGTGATGTCACACACTCTTGGACCTGAGGGATGGGCGAGTGACATCACACACTCCTGGGCCGTGGGACGGGCGAGTGACGTTACACACTCGGGCAGTGGGACGGGCGTGTGACGTCAGAGCTGGCCACTAGGTGGGTTCAGCTGAGAGCTCAGCTCTGCGCCCTTCTTATCGCTGACTCTCGGGAGGCTGGCACGAGAGCTCTGCTCAGCAAACAAAGTCCTAAAAATAACCTGGAGAAACAGCGCCACTTACCTCTGCTCAGTCCTTTAGGGAACTATCTTTCTTGTACAATCTTAAAACATCGAGCAATGTGCTGAAGTCGAGAGGCATCAAGCGATGGGCTGGATTCTGCCACACAGTTCAGGGGATGCATCGATCTCACCAAGCTGCAGCAGCGGTGATACACTCACCGATTCGTCGATATCTGGAGGCAGGGAGCTGGTTCCAAGGCGATGTGCTGATTTTAGTCCTACAACCAGGTCGATGCACCAATTGTGCTACGCACAGACAGGAGATGAGTCGAAATCCATATTGCTAGTATTTGGGATACTTCCAGTGAGTAGAGACTTTGATATCCCTGAGTTTCAAGCAATAGGAGGCAAGTTAACAAACCCTTGGAGATCACTCGGAGTGAAAGCAGAGTCCAGCTCTTCTTCAGCAGATTCAGAGAGCAGCAGGGAAATAAGGAAGCAAAAAGAAAAGCAGGCTTTCCAGATTAGCAGTCTAGTACTTCAAGAAGCGCAGCAGTTCTTCTGGCAGAGCTTCAGTTACAAGTCGAGTAGTGTCTGATTTTTTAAGGGGTCAGAAACCCTGTATTTATACCCAAAAGTGCCTATGATGTGGAAGTAACTTGAAAGCAGCTCTTTGAAGTGCGCAGGTCCTGCTTTCAACCCTTCTCTGTCTGTCAGGCTATCTATGGGGGATAAATCAGCCCCATGTGTGGGGACAGGACACTACATATTCAGTGAAGTGTTAGACCCTCCCTTTCATCCTACCCAGACAGGGCCATCAGAATGCAGATGTATATAGATGGGTACTCAGACACACCTATCCATCCTGTGTTGTGGCTGTCTGAAGGGAATGCACAGTGTAGCTGTCACCCACCCCAGAGGTGTATTGGGTACAGGCTACAAGGCACAAAGAGCAGTAAGTGCAGAGAAATACTCACTTTCTAAAAGTTGCATTTCTAACAATGTTAAACCGAACTTCACCAGTAAGGAAGATTTATCATTACCATTCCAAAGATATGAAACATGAGATAACTACTACTTTCTGGTTAGGAATTACCAATTAAAAGTGTAAAGGGAATTTCTAATGCTAACCTTTGAAAGGAGTAGGCCTCACAGTAGTTAAAAACAAATGTAGCTATTTGTCACTACCTGGACATACACAACATAAAAATACATGCCATACCTTTCACTTACATAGCACCTTGCCCTCAGGGCTACCTAGAGCCTACCTTAGGGGTGACCTATATGCAGTAAAGAGGGGTTTAAGACTTAGAAAGTGGTTTTAAAAGCCAAGTTGAAGTAGCAGTGAACTGCACGTGCAGGCACGACAATGGCAGGCCTAAGTAGGTTTGAAAGGCTACTTCGGTGGGTGGCACAATCAGTCCCCCTCCATATTACAAATATGTTGTCTATGAATCTTTTCCATATTTGTATGTTCATAGGGAAGGGATTGTGGCTCCTGTATATGTTCTTTTGTTCAAAATCATGAACACACAGGCAAGCTATACAGGGGGCAAATGTGCTCCCCATAGATGTTCTGTGTACCTGTAGGTAGAATTCATTTTCAAACTGGAAGTTATTCCTCGTTAATACCATGTGTTGTGGTCATGGTGTCTATAGAGGGATTTCTCCATGGCAGAGAGGGGACAGTGACAGCAAGAGAAGGTTAGAATGGAACATTAAAAGCCCTCATGGCCATAGTTCCCTCAAAAGGATGCATCTGCAGGCAGGCTGGCGGGATCTTCCTCACCAATAGATGTAATGGTTAGTGAAGTTCTTTCCAGATGCTAATGGTCAGCAGTGAGCAAAGGAAACAGAGGATACCCCGTGAAATCTCTCACTTGTCACAAACTAATCAGTCACCACACCGATTTGTATGCCCTGACGGGGAACTTGCCTGTAGGGTTAATTTGAATGTCACACATGCTTTTTCAATGGGAGGCAGACAAGAAACCCTTTATCGTTTGCTCTGATTGCCTAAATTGATAACCTTTACTAGGGCTTGAAACTTGCCTCCCTGCTTTTCCTCCTGTGCAGTAATAGCCAAACACTGGCTTTCCGGAACAAAACAGGTGAGTATGGCGGTCGGCCCACGCAATCTCTGGCTTGAAATAAGGTGGCACTGTACTAACGAGGCAGCTCTGGGCTCTACACAACGCTCTTCTAACTTAATATTCTATTTTATTAACAGACTGAATTAATTTAGAGATAAAAATCTCAAATCTAATATCTGAATTGGATCATCACTTACAACCTTTTGTTGAAGTTTAACACATATCCTTAGGAGGGTTTGAATTTTACAGTCCAGACAGCTTGTTGGGACGGAACAGTCCCCTGCACAGTGGCGTACGTGCACCCCTACCCTATGTGCACCAGGTGCATAATATGTGTAGTTGTGGCCCTGATTTGAGGTCATGAGTAAACACGTATCATGTGTATGCACCATGACCCAGGCGTTTCCGAAAGTAATGCGGCCTGCTTAGACTGGGAGGAGGGCACCAAGTGCTGCCTTTGTAAAGGTAGAGAGCTGCCCTTACCTGGAGAAAGTGACGCGAGCACGTGGTGGGAGTGTACCCGCTTTGTGTTCAGTAGAACTAGTGATAAGAAAAGGCCTTTTATCCATACCACTGGAGTGTGGTGTGCTTGCGCATTTGTGGAAAGCTCCAGGGCTGTGTCGTTAACTCACGCGTGGCCTGCAGGGATTGTGTGCAGCACATGATACTTATGGGTGTGTGCCAGGTTGTATGTGTGTGCCTGTGGATAGTACTAACCCTGGGAGTAGCCCGCGTAGCAGGGCGACACGGAGGGCCACGGAGTTGGAAACAACTGTGCAGTTACGCCGCCAGCCTCCACCCCCCTATTAAGATATACGCTACAAGTAATTAAAAAAAAAAAGTAAAAAGCACTTACCTGTTTACTGCGATGTCCCCGGGCTGCCTTCCTCCTCTTCCTCGCGATACAGGTACTGCTTAAGAGAACTGCGGATGAGCGCCCGCACATTTGTACATGCGCTGGTATGCAGTTCAGTTCTCTCAAGCAGTACCCGTATGGGGAGGAGGAGGACAGCCCAGGGACGTCCCGGTAAACAGGTAAGTGGCTTTTACTTTTTTTAATTACTTGTAGCTTATATCTTAATAGGGGGTGGAGGCGGGCCAACTCCGCTCCGCCGTGGAGTGTGCGGAGATTTGCCTACTCCACGTAACGCAGAGTAGGCAAATCTCCCCACACTCCACAGGCGAGCGGAGTTCTCCGCCCACGGGTAGATGGTACATAACACCGAGGTCTGTGGGCTCGATTTTGGAAGCCCAGGGCCTGGAGAGGCTGGAGAAGAGAGGACTGCATCCTCCAGACAGGAGATGTGTGTTGCTGACATTGCTGTGCTGAGGTGAGGCACACACTGAAGGGAGGGGAGCACAGCATCCTCTGTGCATATCAAAGAGCTCTTTGATTCCAGAAGTTACTGGTCAGTGGGTACGGGACACATCAACAAGGAGATGGTGGGACTGATAAGGTTGGCACTACCAGAAAATCTGATAAAGTTAAAGGCGTCATCCTTTAAAGTTTTATGAGGCACATTTCAGTGGAGGCAGAGAGCCAGGTGTGATCCTCAGTTACTCTTTGGCCTGTGATACAGGCCATTCAGAATTGGAGCCACTCCTGCTGTGGCAAACTGGACAGTGCAGAGGAGAGAGCACTTCAAAGGAGAGGACATCCCCAACTCGAATTCAAAAGGCCAGACACTAAATCATGTGCGTCTGGATTTGGACTATAAAGGTGGGAGCTTGTGCCCCATATTTGGTTGAAAAGCACCATCTCATCAGCAGAGGGAAGATCGCCAAGACTTCTTGCTGCTGGAACCAGAGTGAGGAACAAAGCCTGCTAGTCTCGGTCGTGGGTGAGGGGTCACCAAGGCCATTTACCCTGAGGGAACCAAAGTTGGTGACCCCCATGTGCCAGCATGGGGACACCCTTGAGACAGGGCCTTATCCCTGGTTCCTCATTGTTGGAAAGCGTTCCCCCGGGGAGGCTGCGGAATGCGTTCCCGACCACCCGGAGGCCCACCTTACCCAGAGATAGGCCGAGCAAGAGCAGGGAGGCCCTTCCTGGAAGGGTCTCGTACCTAGGATCGCACACGCTGCGCTTACACTCTTCTTCGGATAGAGGGACACCACACAGTAATTCGTTGTAAGATAAAATGCTTTTATCGGTGGTTGTCAGGGATCTTTATAATCCGGCAGGCAGGTGCAGAATTAATGCCACAAGCGGCAGCGATCTCGTGAAGAGGGAAAAAGGGGTAGCGGGACAGTCTTTGAAACAGTGTCTCTGCGAGGTATCCGGCGCACAGCTCTCAATCCTCGAGCTGAGGGGATGTTGCTTCTCTCGGCAATCTCTGCCGATTCTCTTGGAGGAGCGGGCCGCGAGTCACTCAGCAGGCACCGGAGGTTCGTAGTTCGGGGAGCCGCGACAGCGTCAGCAGGGCTCAGATGGTTCAGAGTTCGGGGAGCCGCGACAGCGTCAGCAGGGCTCAGATGGTTCAGAGTTCGGGGAGCCGCGACAGCGTCAGCAGGGCTCAGATGGTTCAGAGTTCGGGTAGCGTTCTTCTGTTCGGGGAGCGATCGAGCCGCGACCAAGTCAGCAGGCTCTCGTCAGTCCAGGTCTTCTCCGCCCCCGTCCCGTCAGCACCCCTTGTTATACTCCCCCTCCTCTTTGAAGTCCGGAGTCCTCGCGGAGAGGGGTCTGGTGCCTGGGGGGGGAGGTGTGATGGTGTTTCCTGTCGCTCACCCCTTTGATCTGTTCAGGTGGGTCTGGGAGGGACTCCAGACGCCCAGCAGGCGCAGCGCCCGCTCACCGGGGGCCTGGTGGTCGATCGAAACCTCCCTCGGGGAAGAGACCAGAGGTGTGACCGGGTCGGCGCCTCTCGGTCTGGCTTGGGGGGTTCCTCTCTCCCTCGGCCGGGCATGCGTGTTGGGGATCTGGTCGGCCCTCGGAATGTTGGCCCACGGGAGCCGGAAGGCCGCGTCCACGAGGTGCGGCGTGGTTGTAGGGTAACTTGCTGGTCGGGAGGGCCCACGCCACGAGGCCGGTCTCACACGTGCCCCCCCCAGCTGAAAGGCGGGGAGAACTACCCATCCACTTAGGGGTTCTCCTCGCTGAAGCGGAAGAATCGGGACAGGCCGTCCGCCTTGGCGTGGTCCGTCCCGGGGCGATGTTCCACAGTGAAATCCATCCCTTGGAGGGAGATGGACCAGCGTAGCAGCTTGGGGTTTTCCCCTCGCATCTGCATCAACCACCGCAGGCGTCGATGATCTGTTTGCACTCGGAAGTGTGTTCCGAACAGGTAGGGCCGTAGCTTTTTGAGGGCCCAGACCACTGCGAAGATCTCTCTTTCAATTGTGCTCCACCGCTGTTCCCGGGGCAGCAACCTTCGGCTGATGAAGGCTATGGGCCGATCTATGCCTTTGTCGTCGAACTGGGAGAGGACTGCCCCGATGCCGTGTTCCGAGGCGTCCGTCTGGACCACAAACTCATGGGCGTAGTCGGGGGCTTTGAGCACTGGAGCCGCGCACATGGCGGCCTTTAGGGTGTCGAACGCCTTCTGGCAGGAGGGAGTCCAGTGTACTTTCCTGGGGTGTTTTTTGGAGGTTAGTTCTGTGAGGGGGCCTGCGATGCTGCCATAGTTCTTAATAAACCTTCGGTAGTAGCCGGTAAGGCCCAGGAAGGCCCGGACTTCCGTTTGGGTTGCGAGGGGTTCCCAGGACAAGATGGCGTCGATTTTCGGCTGGAGAGGGGCGACCTGCCCACTTCCCACCTGGTGCCCCAGATAGGTTACAGAGCCGTGCCCAATTTGACATTTACTGGCTTTGATGATGCCGGCCCGGCGCAGGGCCAGCAGGACTTGACGGAGGTGCTGGAGGTGCTCGGTCCATTGGGAGCTGAAGACCGCGATGTCGTCGAGGTACGCTGCACTGAACCCCTCTAGTCCGGACAGGACCCTGTTCACCAGCCGCTGGAAGGTGGCCGGGGCATTCTTCATTCCAAACGGCATCACCCTAAAGCGGTAGTGCCCATCCGGGGTGGAGAAGGCGGAGCGCTCCTTGGCTCCCTCGGTGAGGGCAATCTGCCAGTACCCACTGGTCAGGTCGAAGGTGCTGAGGTAGCGAGCGACCCCAAGGCGGTCAATGAGCTCGTCGGCACGGGGGATAGGGTGAGCGTCCGCTCGGGTGACCGCATTGAGTCCTCGTTAGTCCACGCAAAACCTCAGCTCGGGGGCAACACCCGGGGTAGTCGCTTTCGGCACCAGGACTACCGGGCTGGCCCAGGGGCTGTCGGAGGGTTCAATGACCCCGAGGGCCAGCATCTTCGCCACCTCGGTCTGGATGCAGGTTCGGACCCGATCAGGGACCCGGTTGGCCCGATGTCTCACTGGCGGGCTGTCGCCGGTGTCCACGTCGTGGACACACCAGTTGGTGACCCCAGGGGTCAGGGAGAAGAGGTCCGCGAACTGCCCTAGTAGCTGGCGGCAGTCGTCGGACTGTTGGGCTGTGAGGGCGGTTGACAGTCTCACTCCCTCCACAGACCCATCGGTCTCTTTCGCCCCCAGGGGGTCTGGAAGGGGCTCGGTGTCTTCTTCGGCCCCATCGTCGGTGGCCAGGAGTAAACTCAATTCGGTCCGTACAAAGTGAGGTTTGAGGCGGTTCACGTGGAGAACCCGGAGGGGGTTCCGCGGGGACTGTACATCGACGAGATAGGTGACCTGGCTCTTCCGCTCGACCACCTTGAAGGGCCCAGTCCATTTATCTTGGAGAGCGCAGGGTTTCACCGGGGCCATGACCCAGACTTGTTGGCCCGGCTGAAACTCGACCAGCGTGGCATTCTGGTCATACCATCGCTTCATTTCTTCTTGACTAGCCTCGAGGTTCGCTTCTGCGAGTTCTCTGAATTTCCGGGTCTGGTTGCGGAGCGCCAAGATGTATCGGAACACATCCGGAGGGGTCCCCCGGGGGGTTGTTTCCCACCCCTCCTTGACCAGGCTCAGGGGTCCTCGGACGGGATGTCCATATAGTAGTTCGAATGGGCTGAATCCCAGGGATTTTTGGGGAACCTCCCGGTAGGCAAACAGGAGACATGGGAGAAGGACGTCCCACCTCTGGCGTAGGGGTTCCTCGAGGCCCATGATCATTCCTTTCAGTGTTTTGTTAAAGCGCTCGACGAGGCCGTTTCCTTGGGGGTGGTACGGGGTGGTGAATTTGTACCATACTCCGCACTGCTGCCAGAGGGACTTCATATATCGGGAGATAAAGTTCGTACCCCGGTCACTCACGACTTCGCGGGGGAACCCCATGCGGGAGAAGATCCCCATCAAGGCTTGGCCTACCACGGGGGCCGTCACGGTGCGGAGAGGGATGGCTTCGGGGTAACGGGTGGCATGATCCACCAGGACGAGGATGAACCGGTGGCCCTGGGCGGTCTTGGGATCCAGCGGTCCCACAATGTCGATCCCTACCCGCTCAAAAGGGGTACTGACGACGGGGAAGGGCTGTAGCGGAGCCTTGCGCTTGCCCCCACTCTTTCCGCTGGCCTGGCACGTGGGGCAGGACTTGCAGTGGGCCTCCACATTTGCTCGCATCTTGGGCCAATAGAAGTGGGTGACGAGCCGTTGGTAGGTCTTATCTTGGCCTAAGTGTCCGGCCAGGGGACCATCATGGGCCAGGCCCAGGAGGAGACTTCGGAAGCGTAGGGGTACCACTAGTACCCGGGCCGATGCCAACTCGGTCGACTTCTGTTCGCTGTACAGGAGGCCGTTCTCCCAGTATACCCAGTGGGTGCCAGTCCGGTCGCCTGCTGCTTGTGCCTCGGCCTGTTGTCGGAACCCATGAGGGACAGGCAGGTGGATTGTTCTCGGCAGAACTCTTCACGGGAGGGGCCCCCTTCGCAGGGCCACTGGGCCAGTTCTGGCAAGTCCTCGAGTTTGGTCAGGGTTTCGGGGTCGCAAGGCACTGACCCTTCGTCGGGAGCGGTCGGTTTGTCCAGAAGGGGGTCGTTGGCCTCTGGTGGTGTATTCTGGATCTCGGGGGATGGTGGTGGTGTTTAGCGGCGTGGCCTCTCCCCCCTCGGAGAAAGGCGCCCGGAGAGTCATTGAGCGCGTGGTGGCGCATACCCACTCGGGTAGGCCCATCATCTCGAGGTGGGCTCTTCGTTCTACTTGTCCCCACTGGGAATTCTCAAGGTCGTTGCCCAGGAGGCAGTCCACGGGCTGGGAGGTTCGGACTGCCACTTTGAGCTTGCCGGTGACTCCCCCCCCCATTCGAAGGGGACTAGGGCCATCCGGCAGAGGCTCTCGGAATTGTCTGATGATAGGACGGGGCAAAATGCGCCAGGCAGGATCTGATCTTCGGAGACCAGGTGACAATGAACCGCCGTGACACTCGCCCCCGTGTCCCGGAGGCCCTCGATGCGGTGACCGTTGACCGTCACCTGCTGTCGGTACTTCTTCGTGTTGGCGGGCAGGGACGTTCCGGGGACCATCTCCCGGTCCCCTAGGGAGACCAAGGCCATGGCGGCTGGTTCCCATTCTTCGGAGTCTTCCATCTCTTCCCCCAGGGCTACGGAGGCCATCTGTCGAGCCGGCGGGGTTGTTGTGGCGGTCCGCTGGTACAGGGGACATTGAGGGTCGCTGGCATAGTGTCCGGTCTGTTGGCAGCGGAAACAGGTGATCCTCACTCGGGGCCCCGGCCTCCCTGGTGGCCCGGTGCTGGCCGGAGGTGGAGCTGGAAAGGGCGGAGATTGTCCTCTGGGAGGGCTGAGCGGGGATCCCCCCGGGAGCTCCCTTTGCCGGCCTTGATTCCCTCCGCCCCTCTGGCGGGGGGGTCCCTGACTGTGGCGACCGTAGTCTCCCACGGGGCCCCGGGAGGTCCGGGTGTTCACCCACCGGTCAGCCTCGACGGCCAATTTTCGAGGGTCTGTGAGTTTGCTGTCCAGGAGGTGCTGGCGCAGCTCTACGAAGCAATTAGCGGCCAAGTGTTCCCAAGCGATCAGGTCGAATAGCTCCTCAAAGGTGGAGACCTTGCTGCCCTTGATCCAACCGTCCAAGGCCCGGCTGTAAAAGATCACGTACTCCACCCAGGTGGTACCGGGTATCTTTTTGCAGTCTCTAAATCGTTGCCGGTACATTTCAGGGGTGAGTCCATACCTGGCTACTAGGGCCTCTTTCATGTGACTGTAGGAGTTCATCACCGTGGAGGGCAGGTCCAGCAGGGTATCTCTCCCCTCGCTCAGGAACCGGCCCCACAGCCCCGCCCCCCAGTCTTTCTGCGGGACTCGGTGGGAGGTCATGGCGACTTCGTAGGCCTTGAACCATTGCTGAATATCGTCGTTCCTATAATATTCTTTCACCACATCTTTGGGGATGTGGACCTTTGGTTCCACGGTGGAGGGGATTGGTTGGGTTTCCGAGGGTCGGGCCTCCGCCTTCTTAGCCTTGAGCTCGATTTCTTTTAGGCTACGTTCGTGCTCTAGTTGGAGTTTTTTCTCTTCGTGTTCTCTCTGTCGTTTCTTTTCCTCTAGTTCTCCTTGTAGGCGTAATTGTTCCACCGCCAGTTTTTTTTCAGCTAGTTTTAGCTCTCCTTCGATTTTTTATTTTGCTAGTTCTAGTTCGTGGTTGCGACCTCTTTCTCGGTCCGCTAGTTCCTCTGGGGATAGGCCCCTCTCGGGGGCGCCGTTCCTCCCCGGGCTGCTTCGTGGTTCGTTGGGAGGTTCTCCTTCTGTTGGTGCCCGGGGAGTTTCCGCCTGACCCAGGTTTTTAATGCCCCCTGGAAGTCCTCTTTCGTGCTTAGTCCGGTGGTAGCGATTCCAAAGTCTTTGCAAAATTGTTTCAGTTCTCGGTGCGTATAAGATTCTAACTGGTCCTTTTGGAATGCCGTGCTCGGGTTGGTGCCTGCGGCACCTAGGGAAGTTTCTCCTTCCATTCTCCTTGGTAGTGCGTAAGCCGTTTACTGCACGATCTCTAGGTGTTGGCTCGGATCCCGTCGCCTGCCACCAAATGTTGGAAGGCGTTCCCCCGGGGAGGCTGCGGAATGCGTTCCCGACCACCCGGAGGCCCACCTTACCCAGAGATAGGCCGAGCAAGAGCAGGGAGGCCCTTCCTGGAAGGGTCTCGTACCTAGGATCGCACACGCTGCGCTTACACTCTTCTTCGGATAGAGGGACATCCACAGTAATTCATTGTAAGATAATATGCTTTTATCGGTGGTTGTCAGGGATCTTTATGATCCGGCAGGCAGGTGCAGAATTAATGCCACAAGCGGCAGCGATCTCGTGAAGAGGGAAAAAGGGGTAGCGGGACAGTCTTTGAAACAGTGTCTCTGCGAGGTATCCGGCGCACAGCTCTCAATCCTCGAGCTGAGGGGATGTTGCTTCTCTCGGCAATCTCTGCCGATTCTCTTGGAGGAGCGGGCCGCGAGTCACTCAGCAGGCACCGGAGGTTCGTAGTTCGGGGAGCCGCGACGGCGTCAGCAGGGCTCAGATGGTTCAGAGTTCGGGGAGCCGCGACAGCGTCAGCAGGGCTCAGATGGTTCAGAGTTCGGGGAGCCACGACAGCGTCAGCAGGGCTCAGATGGTTCAGAGTTCGGGTAGCGTTCTTCTGTTCGGGGAGCGATCGAGCCGCGACAGCGTCAGCAGGCTCTCGTCAGTCCAGGTCTTCTCCGCCCCGTCCCATCAGCACCCCTTGTTATACTCCCCCTCCTCTTTGAAGTCCGAAGTCCTCGCGGAGAGGGGTCTGGTGCCTGGGGGGGCGGTGTGATGGTGTTTCCTGTCGCTCACCCCTTTGATCTGTTCAGGTGGGTCTGGGAGGGACTCCAGACGCCCAGCAGGCGCGGCGCCCGCTCACCGGGGGCCTGGTGGTCGATCGAAACCTCCCTCGGGGAAGAGACCAGAGGTGTGACCGGGTCGGCGCCTCTTGGTCTGGCTTGGGGGGTTCCTCTCTCCCTCGGCCGGGCATGCGTGTTGGGGATCTGGTCGGCCCTCGGAATGTTGGCCCACGGGAGCCGGAAGGCCGCGTCCACGAGGTGCGGCGTGGTTGTAGGGTAACTTGCTGGTCGGGAGGGCCCACGCCACGAGGCCGGTCTCACACTCATGCTGAGGATTCTCTACAGAACACTCACTGATTGCAGCTGGACCAAAGCAGACTGTCCCTGGACTCAGGAGGCCAGACGCGTCTTTGGAGAAATACCACAAAAGGTGGAGGACCCTCGATAAGGAGACTGGAGCTCGCGAAGTAGCCCTGGTACTCCTAGTATCGCTGGCTGCCAACAAATTGGTTATGTGATCCCGGTTTCTGAGGACTTGCATGAACTTAGCAGTGAGGCGCTGGTGAGTGCAGCATAGACTTTGGAGCGCGGGGACTAGGGTGGGCCACATCTGGGAGTTGTGTCTATTATTCAAATGGGGAATAACCACCCCTACTACAAGGGGCAGAGGGTCTCTGGAATCCTGCTCCAGATAGTGCTAGCACGCTATCCTTCAGAGGACTGTAGGGATTATTTAGCGTGTCATACATGTTTTTTGTGTTTAAAATAAATATTCATTTTTTTTTTCAAAAGCTGGCATTTGATGGGGCAAAGATCTTATTGATGCTACTTTCTTTATGTTGAGTTCTAAGCATGTGAACGCCTCACACCGACTTCCCCATGAAGAGCCTTTGACTGCTCGACTAGCGCCACTACTGAGAGTCAAGCCCTGGACGGGTAGTACTTGTCCTGTTGCTCAGGACCCATAGTAGGGCATGTCCCGGGACATGGGGAGTAAAAGGCCTGAACCCCCACAGCTGTTCCTACCAGCTCCTGCTTGCCCCATGGTCCTCTGAAAGGGGTTCCGACGTAACACTGGTAATAGTTTATTCCATTAACAGAGGAACATTACTTCTACAAAATCATATAAACATGTAAAATACTTGTTCTAATCGGTTACTACATGCAGCCTGAGGCAGTTCCAAAATATGTACGCCTCTTTAATTACTGCTTGGTCACTGATTTCAGTACAACACTAGCATCATTACCTATGTCCATCGTAGATACAGTCCACGTATAGTGAATCTTTAAAAGACACATTCCAACGAAATAACATCCCTACTGAACCTGATGTCTCGAACCTACGTCCTTAAAAATTAATTGCACAAGTGGACAGTGAAAAGCAGTAAAGCAAAGTACAGTTCTCAGTGAATGCATTGGAATGACTCGAATATGAGACCGATATTTAATAATGGAAGTGTTCCTTATGCTGTATGCCTCGGTTTGTGGCATGTAGGGCTGTAGATTCACATGCTATGCACACTCCTGCCATCTAATGTTGGGCTCGGATGTGCGCAACTTGCTTTTCTTCAAATAAGTCTACGAGTCATGAGGCCTACTGACTCCGCCTACTGCTGGTAACACGCATTGTTAGATTGTTTTTCCCACACGGCAGGTGAGGATGGAGATGGAGTGTTGAGATACAGAAGATAACGATGCGAAGAAAGAAGGAAAGTTATCTGGAACATCCAGAGGCTTCCGGGCAGGAGGGTGGCCGCATGTGAATCTAAAGCACAACATGCCACGAACAGATGCTTACAGGGTAACATTTTCTGTCTAGCATGTCTAGCGGTCATGTGCATAGACTGTAAAGCAGTCCTTCCCTAAGCGGTGGCGAGCCGGAGGATGTTGCAGAAGACTAAACTGTAAAAAGACCAGCCTGGCCCACACTAGCTTGTTGAAGGGCTAAGGCATCCCCACAGTAATGTTTGTTGAAAGTGTGCGGAGTAGACCAGACAGATGTTTCGCAGATATCGGCGATCAGATTGTTACCCAAGAAGGCCATTGAGGCCCCCTTTTTGAGGGTAGAGTGGGGTCTGGAAGGGATAGGCTAATGTCTTTTAGCTTTAGCGCAACAGGTCTTAATACATTTGACTTACCAACGTGCTATTCCATAGTGAGAGCACAGCCGTTGTGTGGTTCAGGAGATAACAAGCTGCTGTGTCTTAGGCAGGGTTTTGTTCTGTAAATGTATTACACGCTCTCTTAACAACGAAGTGAAGAGCCCTCTCTGCCACAGACTCTGACGAGGGAAGAACACAAGCTCAATAGTATGATTAAGGGTGAAAGGAAAAATCAGCTTGGGAGAAATTTGAGATCTGTCATAAGAATTATTAGTCTATTGGGGTGAATTTTTAAGGAGGGTTCTTCCAGACTGAAGCTCCCTCACGTCTAAGGGTGGTGATTGCGACCAGGAATGCTACCTTCCCAAGTATGAATTGCAGAAGGCATGAGTGAAGTGGTTCAAAAGGAGGACCCATAAGTCTGGCGAGGACTATCTTGAGATTCTATGTGGGGGCTTGATGCCCAGACTTAATTGGGGAGTTGGCGACTGTGAGAAGGTGGCCTGATATATGCTGTCCACTAGTTCTAGTGGGCACCTTGTATCAGTCCAAACAACCCCTTATGGTGAATGGTTAAAGACAACCTTATGTGAAAGCTATCCTAGTGGTAGCTATGGAGAGCAGCCTTCAGGTTAAGTCTTGAAGGAATGTAAAGCAGCTTGTTTTACCAGTCTATAATCTCTTGAATGATCAAATGAAAAGACAACCACACCAGGTATATATTCAAAATATATGCATTTAGGATAAAACACACCCCACTAGTCTCTTTATGAGACTGGAGTTCGAAGTACTTTAGTTGCAAGTGTTTAAGCATCAGTAAAAGCACAAATACACGTTTGGGCCCTAGGGGCGTACCAAACCATATACTAAAAAAGTGGTATAAGAACCACGACTGTAATAGGCACTAGGCCTATTGCCACTATAATCGCTGGGACCCCAAGGAACCATCCAAGGTAGTGACACAGGGGACCCACGGGAGCCGTATGCAGTGTGAAAGCACAACCGCTGGTTCCTATTATCTTCTATGGGGAATGTCGTGGTTGGAAATTTAAAGATTAGGGACACTTCTAATCGAGTCAGGGCCAAACCCTTTTGGACTTAGACAGTTCTAGGGCTAGCACCCACGAGAGCACCAGAGTACTCGAGTTACCTCACTCAGGGAAGCCGGGTGCATAGGTGTCTTTTGGTGTCGGGTCGCAACGTCGATTTCAATGGAAGCCTGCAAAGAACTGCTGCTGCCGTGAAGAGGAGAAGTGTCCGGAGAGATCAAAGCCTGGATCTAGGATGTAAGGAACCTGAAAGCAGAAGGGGACAGAGTCTGGGTCACTAGCCAGTGACCTAGGGCAGGATGGACCAATGCCCACAGATGTTGGGTGCTTCAGGTGAGTGATGTGTGTCTTGACTCTTCAGCCACGAGGTCCAGGAGGCGTCGACGAAGTACACGAGGCGTATTTGAGCTGTCCCACGAAGTCTGTCGAGTGCTGCAGTGTCGGCGACCAGAAAGGACCCAACAAGCCTTGGCAACGGCAAGTCACAGGAATGCAGAAAAAAGGACTGCGGTGCAGACCAGTAAGGTCTGATGGACTCACCCAGCGAGGGTAAGTAAGAGCAAGTCTGGAGCAACCAGAAAAGCCCAAGCAGAAGTGGAGTTGCCTTCGTGGGGACCTTCTAGCCAACGGGCTAGTGATCGCAAAGGGGCCTCGAGCGATCGAACTTGAAGCTGGCCCACGGGTCACTCGTGGAGTGGAGGCCAACAATCTTCGGAGCAGGAGGTGCTCAAGGCTGGGGCTACTTGGAGCCCAAAGTACAACTTCGAGGATGACCAGGAAGGTAGTGTTGCTGCAAAAGTTCACGGTGACCAGGGGTCACGGTTCCACGTTACCCACGGGCCTCAGCTTTGTTGTGGACTCAGGGAAGTCTGGAAATCCACCTCTGGTGATGCAGAGACTTTGGCGTCCGGCGGGAGCTTCAGCAATGCAGACCGGTCAGTTGCTTCTTTGGTGCCTGCCAAGCAGGGGAGTCACTCCTTGACCCCAAGGGAGATTTCTTCCGTCTTCTAGTCGTGATAGAAAGTCGAAGGTCCAGGATATATGTTGCAGAGGTTCGTCCATGGTAATCTAAAGTCCTAGGGACTGGATTCCTATACTTATACTAAGTTTAGGGGATGGACTAACTCTAAGGCCCCACCTATGGGTGGGCCAGGAAAGAGGGGTGGTTACACCCAGTTCCTTTGTCCAGTTTCACGCCAGAGCAGGGGCAGGTAGCCCCTGCAAATGGTTTGAACTGGAGTATGCACAGGGACACCAAATGTGCCCCCAGTGCAGGACTTCAAGCACCAGAGAGTGATCCCGCCCAGCCCCAATACACATCAGCCTGAGCCTGTCTGGGGAGGTGGGGACACCTCCCCTCGACAGGAAACCTATTGTCCAGGCCTCCCCTGCCGGAGTTTCGATCAGCAGCAGGAGGCCAGACCCGAATCTGTGGCACAGGCATCCATTTTGTGATGCCAGGGCTCAGGAAAGTCCTACCGGGTATAGCCAGTGTGAACATGTCTCTCCCTCTAGAAGGGTGGAATGCTACCCCCACTGCCAGGACTGGCGGGGGGGGGGTAGTATTCCAAAGCGTTTGACACCAAACACGACATGTTTTGATGCAGCCATTCCAAAGGTAGCATTTACCGCAAGGTTATAATACACTTAAGAGTATATGGTATGGCTGTATCACAGAACAGCCATAAGGAAGTATTTCCGAATGCTGCAGAGGGGCTCATCAGCTCATGCTTGGGCACCCTCTCACATAAAACCAAGCACTCTCCCTTCAGGATTATGAAGGCCTGCCATAGGAGTGGCTTATAGGTTTATATGTGTCTGTATAGGGTAGTGATATAGGTAGCCTATATCACAGTAAGGGGTGCAAGCACACCCTTACCCAGGCTGCAGTAGCAGACCTGTGGTATCATTTCAGAGTACTTCTCAGGGGTGGCATAATACATGCTGCAGCCCCTGGTAGGCCTCTGAGGTACCTATGCCCTAGGTACATAGTATACCATATACTAGGGGCTTATAAGGCACTCCAGAATCCAATTAGATATGTACCTAATGTACATGCAAACCATTTTAGCAGGGCCACAGCCAGACTAAGGTCGAAAAACAGTGAAACACCAGCAAAAAGTGGGGGTACTCATGTGAAGCAGATCCTACTCTCCTACACAACCTCCCCCCCCCCAACGCAGGGACATTAAACTAACCTTGACCAGTTGAGTCTTCATGTCCTAAGTGGAAATACCTAGAGAGTCCATCTGCATTGGCATGGTTACTCCCGGGTCTATGTTCCACTGTAAAGTCCATCCCCTGTAGGGAAAAGGACCACCTAAGCAGTTTGGGGTTTTCACCCTTCATTTGTTTTAGCCATAAGAGGGGCTTATGGTCTGTCTGAACAAGGAAGTGAGTACCAAATAAGTATGGCCTCAACTTCTTCAGAGCCCAAACCACAGAAAAGGCCTCCCTCTCAATGGCTGACCAACGTTTCTCTCTAGGGGTCAGCCTTCTGCTTATGAAAGCTACTGGCTGATCCTGACCTTCTTCATTCAGTTGTGACAGTACAGCCCCAACACCCAATTTAGATGCATCAGTTTGAACAATGATCTTTTTAGAGTAGTCAGGACTCTGCAGAATGGGAGCAGTACACATGGCCTGCTTCAGGTCATCAAATGCCTTTTGACAGCTAACTGTCCACTGAACCTTTTTGGGCATTTTCTTACAAGTTAAGTCATTCAAGGGTGTCACTATTGAGCCGTACCCTTTGACAAATCTCCTATAGTACCCAGTCAGGCCTAAGAAAGCTCTCACCTGAGTCTGGGTAGTGGGAGCAGTCCATTCCATTATGGTCTGGATCTTGCTCTGCAATGGTTAAACCTGGCCCACACCTACAAGGTGGCCCAGGTACACAACCTGACTCTGCCCTATCTGGCACTTAGTAGCCTTGATAGTTAGGCCTGCTTTTTGCAGGGCCTCCAAAACATTCCTTAGGTGGACCAGGTGATCCTCCCAGGTGGAGCTAAAGACAGAAATATCATCTAGATATGCTGCACTAAAGGCTTCCCTACCTGTGAACTGTATTCACCAACCTTTGGAAAGTGGCAGGTGCATTCTTCAAACCAAAGGGCATTACCACAAATTGATAGTGCCCATTAGGGGTAGAAAATGCGGTCTTTGGCTTTGCATCATCAGCTAGTCTGATCCGCCAGTAGCCAGCTGTCAAGTCAAATGTGCTAAGGTACTTGGCTGAGGCCAAAGTTTCTATAAGCTCATCTGCCCTTGGTATTGGATGGGCATCAGTCCTAGTGACTGCATTGAGACCCCTGTAGTCCACACAAAACCTCATCTCTCTTTTCCCACCACTGGTGTGAGGTTTTAGCACAAGGACCACTGGACTAGCCCAAGTGCTATCTGAGGGTTCAATCACACCCAAATCCAACATTTTCTGGACTTCTGTCCTGATACAGTCCCTGACATGGTCAGGTTGCCTATAAATCTTATTTTTAATAGGCAGACTGTCCCCAGTGTCCACTTCATGAGTGCACCAGGTAGTCTGACTTGGAGTCAGTGAGAACATGTGTCTGAATTGATTGAGCCCCTGTCTGAAATCAACTTGTTGTTGGGCAGTGAGGCTGCCTGCCAAGGCTACACCATCAACTGACCCATCATCAGGGTTTTGTGAGAGGAGGTCAGGCAGGCAGTCACTCTCTTCCTCCTGTCCCTCATCAGTTGCCATGAGCAAGCCCATGTCAGCCCTGTCTACATATGGCTTTAGCCTGTTGACATGGAGAACCCTATGGGACTCCTAGGGGTTCCAAGGTCTACCAAGTAGGTCACCTCCCCTTTCTGTTCAACAATAGTGTGGGGTCCACTCCACTTGTCCTGGAGAGCTGCTGGGGCCACAGGCTCGAACACCCACACTTTCTGTCCTGGCTGATAAACAGCCTTTTGGTCATGCCAGGCTTTTTGCAGTTCCTGGCTAGCCTCAAGGTTTTTGTTTGCCTTTTTCATGTACTCAGCCATCCGAGAGCGGAGACCAAGTACATAGTCCACTATGTCTTGCTTTGGGGGCTTGAGAGGTAACTCCCATCCTTCCTTCACCAAACACAATGCACCCCTGTCAGGGTGACCAAACAGAAGTTCAAATGGGCTTTAGCCAACCCCCTTCGGAGGTACCTCCCCGTATGCAAATAAAAGGCAGGGCAAGAGAAGGTCCAATTTTCGCCTAAGCTTCTCTGGGAGTCCTTTAATCATGCCCTTTTAGGTTTTGTTGAACCTTTCAACTAAACTATTGCATTGTGGGTGATAGGGTGTGGTGAATTTGTAATTCACTCCACACTCCTTCCACATTGCAGTCAAGTAACTTGACATAAAGTTTGCATCTCTGTCAGATACTACCTCCTTTGGAAAACCTACTCTTGAGAACACACTCAAGAGAACTCTTGCCACTACAGGAGCTGTAGTGGTCCTTAGGGGAATAGCTTCTGGATACCTGGTGGCATGATCCGCTAACACCAGTATAAACCTGTGCCCAGATGCTGGTGAGGATCCATGGGACCAACAATGTCAATCCCAACCCTCTCAAAGGGAACCCCCACCACAGGTAGTGGTATCAGGGGGGCCTTTGTAGTGCCACCTGCTTTGCCACTGGCTTGGCAGGTTACACAGGAGCGACAAAACTCCTTTGTGTCTTCAGACATGTGTGGCCAGTGAAAGTGAGGAACAATTCTGTCCCAAGTCTTGTTCTGGCCTAAGTGTCCTGCTAGGGGAATAACATGGGCTAGTGTCAATAGGAAACCCCTAAACGTCAGAGGTATAACCAACCTCCTGGATGCACCAGGCTTGGGGTCTCTACTCTGAGTATAGGAGTCCATCATCCCAATACACTTTATGGGAGCCACTAGCATTCCCACCAGCCTCATCAGCAGCTTGCAGTCTGAGGGTTTCAAGAGAGTGGCAGGTTTTCTGCTCCTGGCTCAGATCAGACCTCGAAGGGCCCCCTGTCCCCAAGAACTCAACCTGGTCAGGTTCAAGCTCCCCTGGGACAGTTCCTTCTGCAGGCTCAAGATCATCTCCCTGAGGAGACTGATCAGTATCCTGAGACAGGTGGGAAAGCTCTGCCTAAACCCTACTGCTCCTCCTCTTGTGAGGCACCTTGTCCATTATTCCAGAATCCAGGGCCTGTCCAGCTTTTGACATTTTAGCCTGTGACCTAGTCACAGTAAAGAAATGTGCAGGGATCCCTAACATTTCTGCATGTGTCCTGAGCTCCACTTCAGCCCAAGCTGAAGTCTCTAGATCATTGCCAAGCAAGCACTGTACTGGTAGGTCTGCACTTACCACAACCTTCTTAAGGCCAGTTACCCCTCCCCAGGAGAAGTGAACAACTGCCAGAGAATGGTCTGTTCTGACGTTGCTAGCATTGGTCACTTGGTACATTTCACCAAGTATAATCTGCCCAGGATCCACAAGATCTTTTGTCACCATTGTGACACTTGCTCGTGTGTCCCTGAATGCCCAAGCTTCTACTCCATTAATCAAAGGCTGCTGTCTGTATTTGCCCAGGTTACTGGGGCTCACAAAGGGGGACATATCCATGCCCCCCATCACTGACAAGCACAGCCTGAGTTGGTACTCAGACTAGGCCAGAGTCCATCTCAGAACCCAGGGTCAACCTTACTACACCCTTATTCTGGGTATTCCCACCACCAATCGTAACTGTACTAGGGGGAACAGGTGCCTTAGTGGCATTGGTGGTGGTTGGAGTATTTTCTTTACCCTTGGTGCAGTCACTGGTCCAGTGAGTTTTCTACTTACAGATTTTGCACCAGGGCTTCTTGTGGCCTTTCCCTTTGTTAGCCTGTGAACGCCCCCGAAGAAGATTTTTGGGGCCCTTGTGAAGACTTCTGGTCTTTACCCTTGTCCCCACCCTTATCAGAGTTTTTGGAATCTTGCTTCTTAGGGTCACCACCTTGGTTCTGTACTTTCTGCCTCACCCTGTTTCTGACCCATTTGTCTGCCTTCTTTCCCAATTCTTGGGGAGAGGTCAGATCAGAGTCTACAAGGTACTGGTGCAACAGCTGATTTTGACAGTTATTAAGAATCTGCTCCCTCATTATCAGATTGTACAATCCTATGAAGTCACACACTTTACTGCCCAATAACCAACCTTCCAGAGCCTTAGCAGCACAGTCAACAAAGTCAACCCAGTCCTGATTTTGTGCTTTTTGGGTGTCTCTGAACTTTAACCTGTATTGTTCAGTGGTTAGGCCAAACCCATCTATCAGTACACTTTTCAAGACTTTGTAATCGTAAGCATCCTCTTCTCTTACAGCGAGGAGCTTGTCTCTACCTTTGTCTGCAAAGGAGAGCCATAAGATTGCTGCCCACTGACCTTGAGGGACCGTCTGTACTTTACAGGCCCTCTCCAAGGCAGTTATCCATTTGTGGATCTCATCCTCACTCTGGTAGGGAGGGACAATCTTACTTAGGTTTCTATGGTCATAAGACCACTCCCTATCTCTAGGGAAATTGCTGCCACCAAGGGACTCTAGTCCCTCCTTTTTAGTAGCTCTGTAGAGCTCTAGGGCTTCCCTGTCTACGGCCATCTGCTGCTTTCTGAGGTTGAACTTGTCTTGCTCATACTGCAGCAGTCTCTCTCTCCTCTCCTGGGAGATTTCCCTCCCTCTGTGAGAAGAAACAGAGGTTCCAATAGAGCAGTTAGACTGAATAGATCCCCTTGACAGAGACATATCCCTTCTAACCCTGTTTTCAGGCCTACCATGAGGAATGAAGGAAGTGGCATTGTTGTCATCCTCCTCCTCCTCATCCAGGAGATCTGTGTTCACCAGAGTCTGGTCATTGTCATCAGTCTGGTCAGCATTAGAGTTAGGGTCAGGGGAGTTTCCACCCCTATGTAGGAGAGTAGGGTCTGCAATCCTATGATCACCCAGATTTTTTGCTTTTGCTTCATTGGTTTACGACTTTCTCCGGCCGTGGGCCTGCCAATCAGACCCACAGCCTAGCTGTTCTCTCTCGAAATTAACAAACATGTACATTAGGTGCATCCACTAATTGGAACTGGGCCGCCTTGTCAGTCCCTGTCTCAGCATACGACAGGTATCCAGGGCAGCGGTGTACCCAGGGCCTACCAGGGGCTGAAGCATGTATTATGCCGCCCCTGGAATGGCCGCCCAAATCTGACACAACTGGCTGCACGACAGCTGGGGCCACGTGGTGTAATCACCCGTTGCTGTAGGTGTAGTATTCCTACACCTAAACCCTAAAATGGACACATGGAGTCCTATCAGTCACTCCTATAGCAGGCCTTATCAATCCTGAAGGCAGAGTGCAGGGAATCATGTGGGACAGGTGCTCTGGCGCGAGCTGAGCCCGTCGACGGCTTGCGGAACCAAGTCCTCATAGCCGTTCCATGGTGACGCGGGCCAACTACTTGTAATGCATTATAATCCTAGCGGTTATTTGCTAACTTTGGCATCACATCACCTACACATGTCGAGTAAGGTGTCATACGAATGGGAATACGAACCCCTCGCCAGTCCTGGCGACGGGGTTAGCATTCCCCCCTTTTAGAGGGACACGACATGGAAGTAACCTTGAACCCCGGTTAAAGTTGACTCAAGCCTCAGCATCACAAAATGGATGCTGCCACCAGACACAAGTCTGACCTCCTGCTGCTGGGGGACCTTCCAGCAAGGGGAGCTTGGACAAAGGGTTTCCTGTCGAGGGCGGTGTTAGCACCATCCCAGACAGGGTTTGTGTATCCCAGGTAGGCAGGGCTGAAAGGAAGGTGATTGCAAGTGGCACCCCGGTGCTCACTGTGCATAGCCCGGCTCAAACCAGTTTCGGGGGCACACCAGCCCCTGAGCTGGCGCGAAGCCGGACAAAGGATAGGGGTGTAACCACCCCCCTCCTGGCTCCACCCATAGGTAGGACCTAGTCACGGGCCAGCCCCTTTTCTTAGAATAAAGGTAGGAGCGAGTCCCCTTCCCAAATTGGATAATCAGATAATCGGGTAACTCCGAATCACGAACCACTTTCCATGAAAGGAACTCGACTATTTCTGAAGACTCTCCCTTGTGGCTAAGGAGTAGCCACCCTGCACCAGCAGGCACCATCTAAGCGCTTGCGGTTTGCTGTACGTCTCCTACGGATCAAGACTGCCCAGCTCGACGAGACCCGAGTTCCCTGCCATCTCTGACCTTTTACCTACCTCATCAGCCCAGCTGAGAGTCGTAGGTGTGACGAGACCTGCGGGACCGGCTATCTTCAGAACCTGCACGACGCTTATCTAGCACGCCCACCGAGGGACCCTCGAGTGAGTGCACCTAGGGTTTGAGAAGCCCTAAACCCTGAGCAGCTCCAGCATCGAAGTCTGTCTCCCCAGCATCCACGAGATCTGCGTGGGGGCCCTTCCGCTTCTTGCTGTTCCCAGCGTTGTCCGACCACTTGCCGACCGGCTTGTGGCCCTCTTCACGACGCTCCAAGATTATTTGCATCACCGGTCTGGTTGCTCCAGACTGGCTCTTGCTCCCCTTCAACAGAGGAGTACCACGGACCCTCCTGGTCCACTCCCGACGCCATCTTGACTCCCCCGCTTGGGTTGCCACTGCCAAGATCCTCTGCCCCTTCCTGGGCCCAGCATCATCGACAGCAGACACCTTCGTGGGACAGCTCGCCCTCCATCCTGGTCGCCGCCGCGCCTCCTGGTCCGAGGAACAGCCGAGTCCGACGTCACCCACTCACCTGGTCGAGGTGACTTCAGCCGGTACCCCCCTGGTACCCACACGATCGCTGGCTAGCGGTTGAGAACTGAGTCCCCTCTGCTTTCAGGTTTCCTTCATCACCGATCCAGGCTTGGATCGCTCTGAACATCGTCACTGGTCGCCTGCCAGCAACTTCTTCTTTCAGGCTCCTGAGACTACACGAGGACTCCCGACATCTTGCCGAACTTCACGCAGCCGCAGCCTCCGGGCTAGGTAACTCGAGCATCTCGGTGCTCCATCGCAGGTTCGCTCTACAAGTGTCCAGTTCCTTTTTCGTTTAGTCCCACTGATCGGAACACTCCGGAATCAGTACCTCCAGACTCTAACCATTCGCATTTCACTGTTAGTGTAGATGATTTCTCGTGCCCCTCGGGCATTTGTGTAAATTGTGCAACTGAAGTATTTTCCTAAGAGTTTTGTAGTGTGCTTAGCTCCCTGACTCATAAAGAGCCAGGGTAGTCTTGTTATAAATAAATATCCTTTTATTTTCATAACAACTTGTGTGGTGTCCTTTCACTTGGTGTTCAAGGGGTATATGTGATGGTAAACAGCTGGCTTAACACGCCCTCTAGAGTTTAGCCTAAGACTGCTCGTATCCACGCTACTAGGATAGCTGGTCTATAAGGTTGACTTGCAACCAATCATCAATAAGGGTCGTTTGGAATGATACACAGTGATCACTAGAATAGTGAGCACTACATATCAGGCCAACTTCTCACATTGGTGAGCAGCGGTTGGGATTTGAGCTTGCTGTTGTTTTACCACACACGTATCCTAAGAATATCGCAGTGAAAGATCACATAAGTACCCAGGTACATATAACTTAACTTAGAATACTCCGAGTTCTACTGAACCGGCTGTTGTAGTGTAACAGGGCTTAGCACACCCTGACTACAACTCTTAGCAAGGGATCAGTAGGTAAACCCATAGTGTAGGTAGGTGCAACACTTACACCTCACTAGAAAAGCATGTCGGTCCACGGAGAGTCTGCAGGGACTCCCTTAGTGGTCAGTGACCCTCCACAGGTCGTGTCACGATATGCAACTCTTAGCTTCAAGGAGATGAGACAACTGTGTGCCTCCAGGAAGCTAAACCAGGGTTCTAACCCTACCATCGCAATACTGATAGGTCTCTTAGAGGCGTACGATGCTAGGAGGTCCTCTAACCCAGGTCCCCCCAGTGCAGATGGGAACATACCTCCCTTAGAGGGAACCCTCGGTGACCCAGACCTCGACCTCCACACAGAGGAGGAGGACGAGGACGAGTTATCGGGAGACGAGGCAGACAAAGGTCCAGTGGTAGTCGGCAGGCTTACAAGGACCAACTTAAGCAGGCATGAGAATGGAACTGGGGGAGCCCCGGGCCCACGCTCAAGCAGGTTTAACCTTGGGAACGGACGAGCTAGGTCTCTCTCCAGAGGCTCTGGCAGATCGGTTCATACACATGTCTCTCAGGCACCTTCTCAGAGAGGAATGACTTCCCCCTCAGAGGAGGGAGCATGAAGCGAAGATGCGGGAGGTCAATCTGAGGATCGAGCGGGAAGAACTTGCCCTCGCCAAAGAAAGACTTGCCTTGGCCCGAGAGCAGAAATTAAGTGGGTTAGATCCCACTGGTGGCAGCATTCTCAATAGAGAGAAAGACAGGGGTATAGACACTAGACACCTGAGTAAAATAGTGCCCCCCTTTAAACAAGGGGACGACATCCACAAGTGGATAACTGCCTTGGAGAGGGCCTGCACTGTCCAGTGCGTCCCCCCAAGTCAGTGGGCAGCTATACTGTGGCTTTCCTTTGAGGGTAAAGGAAGGGACAAGCTCCTCACTACAAGAGCTGAGGATGCTAACAACTACCAAGTCCTGAAGAACACACTGATTGATGGGTTCGGCTTAACCACGGAACAGTACCGGGTGCTGTTCCGGGACACCCAGAAAATTCAGTCTCAGGATTGGGCTGACTTTGTCGATTGTGCCACTAAGGCTTTGGAAGGCTGGTTGCTGGGTAGCAAGGTTACTGATTACACAGGATTGTACAATCTTATCATGCGAGAACAGATTTTAAACAACTGTCAGAACCAATTGTTGCATCAGCACCTTGTCGACTCGGATCTGACCTCTCCCCAAGAATTGGGAAAGAAGGCAGACAGATGGGTCAGAACAAGGGTCAAGCAGAACCAGAATCAGAACCAGGGTGGTCAGAAGAAAGCAGACCAAAAGGGTAACAAGAACGAACAAAATGACCAGAAGTCTTCGACAGGTCCCCAACAAACCAAAGAGGGTGGGGGTCAGGCTTCACAGAAGAAGAAGACTCAAGAAGGCCAGTCAAAAAGGTGGTGCCAATACTGTAAAAGTAAGACTCACTGGTTTAGTGAGTGCACCAAGAAAGGAGGGCAAACTCCTGCCACTGCAGCCCCTAAGGCACCTGCGCCCCCTAGTACAGTCAGCAGTGGTAGTGCGCCTCCCAAGGCATTAGTTGGGTTAACCTTGGGAACCGAGGGGAGTGACGACTTAGTCGGCACGCTCACTCAGGCCGTCCTTATCTGTACAGGGGATATGGATATGTCCCCTGATGCCAGTCCCAATACTTTGGGCAAATACAGACAGACACCTTTGATAAATGGAAAAGTGGCTCAGGCCTACAGGGACACGTGTGCCAGTGTCACCATGGTGACGCCTAACTTCGTGGACCCTGGACAGATCATGCTAGGTACCAGTTACCTAGTGACCAATGCCAGCAACGTCACTACCAATCACAGTATGGCAGTTGTTGATTTCTCCTGGGGAGGGGTAAGTGGCCCGAAAAAGGTTGTGGTTAGTTCAGACCTCCCCGTAGAATGTCTGTTGGGCAATGATTTGGAAACGTCACAATGGTCAGAAGTGGAGCAGAGGACTCACATGGAGATGTTAGGCTTGCCAGCACATGTCCTTGCTGTGACCAGGTCACAGGCCAAAAGATGCCCCACTGAACAGGTGCTGGATCCTGGAAGAACGGACCAGACACCTTCCAAGAAAAGGAGCAGTAAGGGTAAGGCTTCGCCTTCCCCCTTGCCCCAGGTCGTGGATCAAGTCTCCGAGGAGGCTGACCTTAAAGAACTGAGGGAAACTGAGCCGCAAGAGCTCGAACCTGGTCAGGTTGAGGTTCTGGGCTCAGGGGGACCCTCCAGGGAAGACCTGGGGAAGGCACAGTTAGACTGCCCCTCACTTGAACCCCTCAGACAGCAGGCCGCTGCTGAGGCTGCAGGGAACGCCACAGGTACCCACAAAGTGTACTGGGACGATGGACTCCTGTACTCCGAGGCAAGAGACCCCAAACCTGGTGCGACCAGGAGGCTGGTCATCCCCTTGTCTCTGAGAGGTTTCCTTCTCACCTTGGCCCACGAGATTCCCCTTGCAGGTCACTTAGGCCAGAATAAGACTTGGGACAGAATTGTTCCACACTTTCACTGGCCCCACATGTCCGAAGATACGAAGGAGTTTTGCCGCTCCTGTGTCACTTGCCAAGCCAGTGGCAAGTCAGGTGGCACGACAAAGGCCCCCCTCATACCACTACCAGTGGTGGGGGTACCCTTTGAACGGGTGGGGATCGACATTGTCGGACCAATGGAACCCCAGACAGCATCAGGGCACAAGTTTATACTGGTGGTGGTGGACCACGCCACCAGGTATCCTGAAGCTATTCCCCTTAGGACCACTACAGCACCTGTGGTGGCACGGGCCCTACTTGGAGTGTTCTCCAGAGTGGGCTTCCCTAAGGAGGTCGTCTCAGACAGAGGTGCAAACTTCATGTCGGGATATCTGACTGCTATGTGGAAGGAATGTGGTGTCAACTACAAGTTCACCACACCCTATCACCCACAATGCAATGGGCTTGTTGAGAGATTCAACAGGACCCTAAAGGGGATGATTCACGGACTACCTGAAAAGCTTCGGCGGAGATGGGATGTCCTGATACCCTGCCTCTTGTTCGCCTACAGAGAGGTCCCGCAGAAGGGGGTTGGCTACAGCCCTTTTGAGCTTCTGTTCGGACATCCTGTAAGGGGACCCCTTTGTTTGGTAAAGGAAGGATGGGAGAGACCTCTCAGAAAGCCGGCATCAAACATTGTGGACTATGTGCTCGGTCTCCGCTCGCGGATGGCGGAGTACATGGAAAAGGCGTCTAAAAACCTGGAGGCGAGCCAAGAATTACAGAAAGCTTGGCACGACCAAAAGGCTGTCCTGATTGTGTACCAGCCTGGACAGAAGGTGTGGGTGCTGGAGCCAGTGGCCCCAGCAGCACTCAAAGACAAATGGTCTGGGCCCCACACGATCATTGAGCAAAAGGGAGAGGTCACCTACTTGGTAGACCTGGGAACTCCCCGGAGCCCCCACAGGGTGCTCCATGTAAACAGGCTCAAGGCATATGTCGACAGGGAGGGCATGGGCTTGCTCATGGCCACAGATGAGGGACAGGAGGAGGAGAGTGACCCTCTCCCAGACCTGCTCTCTCAGAACCCTGACGATGGATCAGTAGACGGTGTTGTCTTTTGTGGCAGCCTCTCTGGACATCAACAAGAGGATTGTAAACAGGTTCTTCAATCCTTTCGACATATGTTCTCACTGACACCCAGTCAGACCAAGTGGTGTACCCATGAGGTCGACACTGGGGACAGTCTGCCCGTAAAGAGTAAAATCTATCGGCAGCCTGATCATGTCAGAGACTGCATCAAGACAGAGGTGCAGAAAATGTTGGAGCTGGGAGTCATTGAACCCTCGGACAGCCCCTGGGCTAGTCCCGTAGTGCTCGTGCCGAAACCTCACACCCAGGGCGGTAAGAAAGAGATGAGGTTTTGCGTGGACTACAGAGGTCTCAATGCGGTCACTAAGACTGACGCCCACCCGATACCAAGAGCAGACGAACTTATCGACCGGTTGGCCTCGGCCAACTACTTAAGTACGTTTGACCTGACAGCTGGGTATTGGCAAATCAGGTTAGCTGAGGAGGCCAAGCCCAAAACAGCATTTTCTACCCCGGGTGGGCATTATCAGTTCGTGGTAATGCCCTTTGGTTTGAAAAATGCACCTGCCACCTTCCAAAGGCTGGTGAATCGAGTTCTCACTGGGTTGGACGACTTCTGTGCGGCGTATCTGGACGATATCGCTGTCTTTAGCTCCACCTGGGAGGATCACCTGGTCCACCTGAGGAAAGTGTTAGAGGCCCTGCAGAAGGCAGGCCTCACTATCAAGGCCACCAAGTGCCAGATAGGGCAGACACAGGTTGTATACCTGGGCCACCTTGTAGGTGGAGGCCAGGTTCAACCATTGGAGAGCAAAATACAGGCCAACCAGGACTGGGCTCCTCCAACCACCCAGACTCAGGTTCGAGCTTTCTTGGGCCTGACTGGTTATTACCGGAAATTTGTCAGAAATTATGGATCCATTGTGACCCCGCTAAACGACCTGACAAGTAAAAAGATGCCAAAAAAAGTTCAGTGGACAGCAAGCTGTCAGAAGGCATTCGATGTTCCTAAAGCAGGCCATGTGCACAGCACCTATCCTAAAGAGTCCAGACTACTCCAAACCATTCATTGTCCAAACAGACGCTTCGGAGCTGGGTGTGGGAGCTGTTCTATCGCAACTGAATTTTGATGGTCATGACCAGCCCATAGCTTTTATTAGCAGGAGGCTGACCCCCAGAGAGAAGAATTGGTCAGCTATTGAGAGGGAGGCCTTTGCTGTGGTTTGGGCCCTGAAGAAGTTGAGGCCATACTTGTTTGGCACTCACTTCAAGATTCAGACCGACCATAAGCCCCTCTTGTGGCTAAATCAAATGAAGGGTGAAAACCCCAAACTACTTAGGTGGTCCATTTCCCTACAGGGGATGGACTTCACAGTGGAGCATAGACCTGGCACTGATCATGGCAATGCAGATGGGCTCTCCAGGTATTTCCACTTAGAGCAAGAAGACTCACCTGGTCAAGGTTAGCTTATTGTCCCAAAGTTTGGGGGGGGTCATGTAGGAGAGTAGGGTCTGCAATCCTATGATCACCCAGATTTTTTGCTTTTGCTTCATTGGTTTACGACTTTCTCCGGCCGTGGGCCTGCCAATCAGACCCACAGCCTAGCTGTTCTCTCTCGAAATTAACACACATGTACATTAGGTGCATCCACTAATTGGAACTGGGCCGCCTTGTCAGTCCCTGTCTCAGCATACCACAGGTATCCAGGGCAGCGGTGTACCCAGGGCCTACCAGGGGCTGAAGCATGTATTATGCCGCCCCTGGAATGGCCGCCCAAATCTGACACAACTGGCTGCACGACAGCTGGGGCCACGTGGTGTAATCACCCGTTGCTGTAGGTGTAGTATTCCTACACCTAAACCCTAAAATGGACACATGGATTCCTATCAGTCACTCCTATAGCAGGCCTTATCAATCCTGAAGGCAGAGTGCAGGGAATCATGTGGGACAGGTGCTCTGGCGCGAGCTGAGCCCGTCGACGGCTTGCGGAACCAAGTCCTAATAGCCGTTCCATGGTGACGCGGGCCAACTACTTGTAATGCATTATAATCCTTGCGGTTATTTGCTAACTTTGGCATCACATCACCTACACATGTCGAGTAAGGTGTCATACGAATGGGAATACGAACCCCTCGCCAGTCCTGGCGACGGGGTTAGCATTCCCCCCTTTTAGAGGGACACGACATGGAAGTAACCTTGAACCCCGGTTAAAGTTGACTCAAGCCTCAGCATCACAAAATGGATGCTGCCACCAGACACAAGTCTGACCTCCTGCTGCTGGGGGACCTTCCAGCAAGGGGAGCTTGGACAAAGGGTTTCCTGTCGAGGGCGGTGTTAGCACCATCCCAGACAGGGTTTGTGTATCCCAGGTAGGCAGGGCTGAAAGGAAGGTGATTGCAAGTGGCACCCCGGTGCTCACTGTGCATAGCCCGGCTCAAACCAGTTTCGGGGGCACACCAGCCCCTGAGCTGGCGCGAAGCCGGACAAAGGATAGGGGTGTAACCACCCCCCTCCTGGCTCCACCCATAGGTAGAACCTAGTCACGGGCCAGCCCCTTTTCTTAGAATAAAGGTAGGAGCGAGTCCCCTTCCCAAATTGGATAATCAGATAATCGGGTAACTCCGAATCACGAACCACTTTCCATGAAAGGAACTCTTGACTATTTCTGAAGACTCTCCCTTGTGGCTAAGGAGTAGCCACCCTGCACCAGCAGGCACCACCTAAGCGCTTGCGGTTTGCTGTACGTCTCCTACGGATCAAGACTGCCCAGCTCGACGAGACCCGAGTTCCCTGCCATCTCTGACCTTTTACCTACCTCATCAGCCCAGCTGAGAGTCGTAGGTGTGACGAGACCTGCGGGACCGGCTATCTTCAGAACCTGCACGACGCTTATCTAGCACGCCCACCGAGGGACCCTTGAGTGAGTGCACCTAGGGTTTGAGAAGCCCTAAACCCTGAGCAGCTCCAGCATCGAAGTCTGTCTCCCCAGCATCCACGAGATCTGCGTGGGGGCCCTTCCGCTTCTTGCTGTTCCCAGCGTTGTCCGACCACTTGCCGACCGGCTTGTGGCCCTCTTCACGACGCTCCAAGATTATTTGCATCACCGGTCTGGTTGCTCCAGACTGGCTCTTTCTCCCCTTCAACAGAGGAGTACCACGGACCCTCCTGGTCCACTCCCGACGCCATCTTGACTCCCCCGCTTGGGTTGCCACTGCCAAGATCCGCTGCCCCTTCCTGGGCCCAGCATCATCGACAGCAGACACCTTCGTGGGACAGCTCGCCCTCCATCCTGGTCGCCGCCGCGCCTCCTGGTCCGAGGAACAGCCGAGTCCGACGTCACCCACTCACCTGGTCGAGGTGACTTCAGCCGGTACCCCCCTGGTACCCACACGATCGCTGGCTAGCGGTTGAGAACTGAGTCCCCTCTGCTTTCAGGTTTCCTTCATCACCGATCCAGGCTTGGATCGCTCTGAACATCGTCACTGGTCGCCTGCCAGCAACTTCTTCTTTCAGGCTCCTGAGACTACACGAGGACTCCCGACATCTTGCCGAACTTCACGCAGCCGCAGCCTCCGGGCTAGGTAACTCGAGCATCTCGGTGCTCCATCGCAGGTTCGCTCTACAAGTGTCCAGTTCCTTTTTCGTTTAGTCCCACTGATCGGAACACTCCGGAATCAGTACCTCCAGACTCTAACCATTCGCATTTCACTGTTAGTGTAGATGGTTTCTCGTGCCCCTCGGGCATTTGTGTAAATTGTGCAACTGAAGTATTTTCCTAAGAGTTTTGTAGTGTGCTTAGCTCCCTGACTCATAAAGAGCCAGGGTAGTCTTGTTATAAATAAATATCCTTTTATTTTCATAACAACTTGTGTGGTGTCCTTTCACTTGGTGTTCAAGGGGTATATGTGATGGTAAACAGCTGGCTTAACACGCCCTCTAGAGTTTAGCCTAAGACTGCTCGTATCCACGCTACTAGGATAGCTGGTCTATAAGGTTGACTTGCAACCAATCATCAATAAGGGTCGTTTGGAATGATACACAGTGATCACTAGAATAGTGAGCACTACATATCAGGCCAACTTCTCACACCCTAGACCCACCCTCAGGTGCTGTCCCACCCACACTGTCTACATCTACAGGCCCACTAGGACTTGTGATATCATCCAGTTTCAGTATCTGTATGAGATGCTGGGTGGATGGGCTTTTGCCTGTCTTCAGCTTCCTAAGGGTACATAGGGACCTAAGCTGAACAAAGGTGAGATCCTCATATTTATACGGAAGGAGCTCACTGGTTCCGGGTAGGGTTTCCTGGCTGGTTAGACATCACTAGTGTGGTGTGGTGTATTGCACTACCTACACTAGTGTGGCCTACTAAACTCTCTTGAGTTGTAGAAAGGGTGTGCTATCCCTTAACACACAACTCTAAGTTCAGTAGAACTTACTGTAGCTAAACTTGATATTATATGTACCTCAGGTACCTTTAGTGGTTTTCAGTTGATCCATTCAATTGAGATTATCTGGTAAAACAATAGCAAGCTGGAATCCCACACGCTGCACACCAATGTGAGAAGGTGGCCTGATCTATGCTGTCCACTAGTTCTAGTGGGCACCTTGTATCAGTCCAAACAACCCCTTATGGTGATAGGTTAAAGACAACCTTATGTGAAAGCTATCCAAGTGGTAGCTATGGAGAGCAGCCTCCAGGCTAAGTCTTGAAGGAATGTAAAGCAGCTTGTTTTACCAGTCTATAATCTCTTGAATGATCAAATGAAAAGACAACCACACCAGGTATATATTCAAAATATATGTATTTAGGATAAAACACACCCCTCTAGTCTCTTTATGAGACTGGAGTTCGAAGTACTTTAGTTACAAGTGTTTAAGCATCAGTAAAAGCACAAATACACGTTTGGGCCCTAGGGGCGTACCAAACCATATACCAAAAAAGTGGTATAAGAACCACGACTGTAATAGGCACTAGGCCTATTACCTCTAGAATCGCTGAGACCCCAAAGAACCACCCAAGGTAGTGACACAGGGGACCCACGGGAGCCGTATGCAGTGTGAAAACACAACCGCTGGTTCCTATTATCTTCTATGGGGAATGTCGCGGTTGGAATTTTAAAGATTAGGGACACTTCTAATCGAGTCAGGACCAAACCCTTTTGGACTTAGACAGTTCTAGGGCTAGCACCCACAAGAGCACCGGAATACTCGAGTTACCTCACCCAGGGAAGCCGGGTGCATAGGTGTCTTTTGGTGTCGGGTCGCAACGTCGATTTCAATGGAAGCCTGCAAAGAACTGCTGCTGCCGTGAAGAGAAGTGTTCGGAGAGATCCAAGCCTGGATCTAGGATGTAAGGAACCTGAAAGCAGAAGGGGACAGAGTCTGGGTCACTAGCCAGTGACCTAGGGCAGGATGGACCAATGCCCACAGATATCGGGCGCTTCAGGTGAGTTGATGGGTGTCTTGACTCTTCAGCCACGACGTCCAGGAGGCGTCAACGAAGTCCACGTGCTGGATTCGAGCTGTCCCACGGAGTCTGTCGAGTGCTGCGGTGTCGGCAACCAGAAAGGATCCAACAAGCCTTGGCAACAGCAAGTCACAGGAATGCAGAGAAAGGACTGCGGTGCAGATAAGCAAGGTCTGATGGACTCACCCAGAAAAGCCCAAGCAGAAGTGGAGTTGCCTTCGTGGGGACCTGCTAGCCAACGGGCTAGTGATCGCAAAGGGGCCTCGAGTGATCGCACTTGAAGCTCGCCCACGGGTCACTCGTGGAGTGGAGGCCAACAATCTTCGGTGCAGGAGGTGCTCAGGGCTGTGGCTACTCGGTGCCCAAAGCACAACTTCGAGGATGACCAGGAAGGTAGTTTTGCTGCAAAAGATCACGGTGTCCAGGGGTCACAGTTCCACGTTACCCACGATAGCCATGGGCCTCAGCTTTGTTGTGGACTCAGGGTAGCCTCGGGGAAGTTTGGAAATCCATTCTGGTGATGCAAAGACTTCGGCGTCCCGTGGGAGCTTCAGCAATGCAGACCGGTCAGTTGCTTCTTTGGTGCCTGCCTAGCAGGGGAGTCACTCCTTGACCCCAAGGGAGATTTCTTCCATCTTCTAGTCGTGATAGAAAGTCGAAGGTCCAGGATATATGTTGCAGAGGTTCGTCCAGGGTAATCTAAAGTCCTAGGGACTGGATTACTATACTTATACTAAGTTTAGGGGATGGACTAACTCTAAGGCTCCACCTATGGGTGGGCCAGGAAAGAGGGGTGGTTACACCCATTTCCTTTGTCCAGTTTCGCGCCAGAGCAGGGGCAGGTAGCCCCTGCAACCGGTTTGAACTGGAGTATGCACAGGGACACCAAATGTGCCCCAAGTGCAGGACTTCAAAGCACCAGAGAGTGCTCCCGCCCAGCCCTAATACACATCAGCCTGTCTGGGGAGGTGGGGACACCTCCCCTCGACATGAAACCTATTGTCCAGGCCTCCCCTGCCGGAGTTTCAGTCAGCAGCAGGAGGCCAGACCCGTGTCTGTGGCAGAGGCATCCATTTTGTGATGCCAGGGCTCAGGAAAGTCCTACCGGGTTTAGCCAGTGTGAACATGTCTCTCCCTCTAGAAGGGTGGAATGCTACCCCCACCGCCAGAACTGGTGGTGGGGGGGGGGGGGGGGGGGGTTAGTATTCCAAGATGTTTGATACCAAACACAACATGTTTTGATGCAGCCATTCCAAAGTTAGAATTTACCGCAAGGGTATAATGCACTTAAGAGTATATGGTATGGCTGTATCACAGAACAGCCATAAGGAAATATTTCCGAATGCTGCAGAGGGGCTCAGCTCATGCTTGGGCACCCTCTCACATAAAACCAAGCACTCTGCCTTCAGGATTGTCAAGGCCTGCCATAGGAGTGGCTTATAGGTTTATATGTGTCTGTATAGGGTAGTGATATAGGTAGCCTATACCACAGTAAGGGGTGCAAGCACACCCTTACCCATGCTGCAGTAGCAGACCTGTGGTGTCATTTTGGAGTACTTCCCAGGGGTGGCATAATACATGCTGCAGCCCCTGGTATGCCTCTGAGGTACCTATGCCCTAGGTACATAGTATACCATATACTAGGGGCATATAAGGCACTCCAGAATCCAATTAGATATGTACCTAATGTACATGGACACCATTTTAGAGAGGAAGCAGCTGGGCTGTGGTCCTGATTAGCAGGGCCACAGCCAGACTAAGGTCGAAAAACAGTGAAACACCAGCAAAAAGTGGGGGTACCCATGTGAAGCAGATCCTACTCTCCTACAGTGGCCCCCGCCTGCAGTGATCGCGGGACCAAAGTTCCGAACGGAGCGAGACTGATCCCCCCCCCCCCCCCCCTGATCTCCCGTGGAGCACTTGACCGAGAGGCGGTTCCTGGTCTGTTACCCTATCTGCGGTGAGTCGAGTGTGCCAGCTGTGCTGTGCAGTGCTCCGGCGGGCGGGTCTCTTTCGGCACTTGGGCCCCGGCTGCCCGCGACTGCGGGGGGCGGAAGCCTGTCGGGCCTGGGCCATCGCCGGACTGCCTGCCGTGGGAGCGCTGCGCCCGCCACGTCGGCAGTCTCCCAGGAGCTGAGTACACCAGCCAGGAAGCAGATATCTGGACAGGAGGTCCCTGGAGGCTGTTGCGGGACAGACTGCTGGCGGCCCTGCCCTGCCTAGGAGGGCATTTCCCTCGGCTTGCACCTGCATGTAAAGTAAACACCAGGCTGAAGTGGCAACACTACACTGACTGTTGGCCCATCTGGACCACTTGCTACACGACCTGGCCAGAGGCTCTGGGGACCCCCTTGAAGTTCGTTCCTCCTGAGGCTGCTTAAGGCGGGTGCCCCCCCTGCATCAGTCTGCGAGCGCGGCTGTCAGGTGGGGCTGACCCCGGGTCCTCCTGCCCAAAGCTGCACCCAAAATAATTAGCTGGAATGCGCAGACACCTGCCTCCACTCTGGCTCCCCTGAAACAGTGTGCACAAACCTGCTGCGGCATGCTGCAATGCCTGGATTAGTCTCAGCGAATGCCCACGGCATTTACTTACCTGGTGACACTATAGCCTCTGACCAAATCTCGGGGCAGAGAGAGCGACGCACCCCATTGATCACCAGGCCATGGGACGCACAAAAGGAAGGGCACCGGAGATGGCCTCTGCGAGCTTGCAACTGCGAGAGGACACAGATCAAGCCACCCATACACCCTCACTGAACTGCATTCCACCAACCAACATGGAAACTGCATCGGATAAGTTGGACCTCATCCTGTAGGAGATGAGGGAGTTGCAGAAGGCAATAGAGCAGCAAATAGGCTCCCCGACCACTGGTTTCATGCTCCTTAAGGTAGACCATGATAAGCTGTCCGTCACAGTGAAGAAGAATAAACAACTCCTGACCGAACTGCTGAAACAGCACAAGGAACATTCAGAACAACTATCACAGCTACAGCAGCAGGTGTCCGGCCTCCAGAACAGGGTGGAGGACGCCGAGGGTAGGGCACGAAGGAACAATGTTCGAATTATAGGCCTGCCGGAACGCTCTGAAGGCCCTAACGCCACCCAATTCGGGGAACAGTAGCTGTGAAAACATGTTGCCCCAGAGGGCCTTTCAGATTTCTTCTGTGTTGAAAGGGCGCATAGAATCCCTTCAGGGAGACCAGTGACAGGTGCTTCCCCAGCCCAGTGATAGCCTGTATACTTAATTATAGGGATCGCGACACCCTGCTCCAAATGGCAAGGGAAAAATCCCCTATACAGTACGAAAATCACCGGATTTCGCTATACCCAGACTACACAGTCCTGGTCCAACGCAGAAGAAGCCTCCAACCAAACACTTAAAAAGAAACTTAGAGCCCTGAATCTCAAATATGCTCTATTATTTCCGGCCCGTTTAAGGATTATCTATGATCAAAAATCGCACTTCTTTGACAACCCGGAGTCCACGAGCGACCGGATGGAGGGTCAGACACAGGGTCCCTTTCGAGGCCCTGGAGTAGTGCATTGGCACACATGGCAGATATGTCATGATCCATGGCACACCAGACGGTACACACATAGTCATCTGCAGCATCTACGCTCCAAATTACGAGTAGGGCAAATTTCAAGCAAGCCTCAACACAGGGTTGACAGACTGGGTGGGCTACCCGTGGGTGATAGGGGGAGATTACAACACAGTCCTGGATGGCCAACTAGACCGCTCTCACCCCCCGTTCAGGGAGCTGTCTCCATTAGACAGGCAGAATCCTTGCGTATGTGGGTGGCAGGTTGGTCACTTGGAGATCTCTGGCACCTTAAGAACCCAAACAGTTGCGAATATTCCTTCTACTCCCCGCCTCACCAACTACACACACTAATAGATAAGATACTATGCTCCTTTTCCATAGCAACCCAGGTTTCACATGCCAAATATCTAGGGAAGACCTTTTCAGATCACAACCCACTAGAGATCACCCTATCCTGGGGGAAGAGTCCCCACTCCAGTTCCTACCTGGAGGCTATGGCCGCAGATGCTGGAAGATGCGGTTTTCCGTGATACTATAGCGTCGACCATCACAAATAATTTTAATAAAAATACCAACACGGCTTCCTCACGCCTTAAAGAGTGTGACGCGTTTAAGACAGTGATCAGGGGTGTCGCTACTGGTACAACTGTGGGGGCCAGACAAGAGATCCACAGTAATCTTAAATCAGTGGAAGACACTTTAAACAAGCTAGAACAAGAGGCGGTCAGCGAACCCTCAAAGAAAAACGCACTACAGGAGGTGCGGATGCAACACACTAAACTTCTAGAGCGACTCCGAGTAATAGATTATCAATCATTTACCCAGTACAAACATGCAGAGGCGGATAAATCGGGAACACTCCTGGCACGACTGTTGAGTAATGGGCCCCTCCTACCGCTATACACGAGGTAGCCCTGTCGGATGGCAGTATAGTTAACACACAGCAAAAAATAAATCTGGCCTTCTGAGAATACTATGAAGCAGTATACCATGCCTCTGGTAATTCAGAGGAGGAGCCCATAGCAGCTTTTCTGAACGGCCAAGCCTATCCCAAACTCACGCATGCGGCCCAGGAAGATATGTGCAGTCCCATCACCAAGGCTGAAATCAAGGCAGCCATCCAAGAACTCCCACGTAATAAGGCTCTGGATCTAGATGGCCTCCCTGCAGAGTTCAATACCTTTTCGGATAAATTAACCCCTCACCTGGAACGCCTATACTAAACAGCCCACGATTCCGGCGCTCTCCCTCTCTCCACCATGCAGGCCCTGGTCACCACCTCCCTCCCTCCCTCCCTAAACCGACCAAAGGGATAGTTCACTCTTAGCCACAGAATACAAGATCCTAAGCAAAATCCTGGCCCACCGTTTACTCCCCTATCTCCCACAACTGATCCACACTGACCAGTGCGGATTTGTCTCGATCTAAAATACGTCCCTTAACATCAGACGCCTTCACCATGTTATGCAGGCTACCCCTGATGACTACCAAGGCACTGGATGTATCTCTCTTGATCTACGTCAAGCTATCAACACCCTTAACTGGGATTATATGATGAAAGCTATGGACAAATTTGGCGTCCTACCGGGATACATGAGCTGTCTCAAGCTACTATATACAGGCCCCTACGGCACGAGTCCGTTCTGGTTCCCATATCTCACGACCCTACCCAGTGGGTAGAGGCACACAACAAGGCTGCCCCCTTTCGCCATTGCTGTTTGTGCTGGCGCTGGAACCCCTCGCAATTAGAGTCCGGAAGGAAGCGGAAACATTAGGGATCCAGCTGCACAAATGTAACGGAGACTCCCTACCTCGGATCGGGCCCCCCTTTCTTACCCTGTCCAGGGAGTCCTTTCCGCTCAATCCTCCCTGCTCGGACAGTCCATCCAAGCTTTCATCCACAGCCTCGGTGACCCCAGGAACCCCGCCCCTCTTTCTCTTACAGGAGCCAATCCCGAACAGCGACCCACCGGAAGGACAACCCCTGATTCCCGGAAGTCCCTCCTACCCGTTCCCCGCCGGAGACAGAAAAGCCGGAAGACAGGAAGCAGAAGTCGTCGAAGGATCGTGGAAGGAGAGTCCGGCAGGAGATACGACGAAAGGAGAGGACGAGAGCGGCGAACCAGAAGAGTGGTCGGAAGACTGGTGGAGTCCCCCGGAGGAGGGTCTCGAGAGCAGCCGTAACTCGGATGAGAGTTACGGCGGAGCCCGTGAGTACCAGCTTTCAGTATAGCACTCTAAAGTACCCGTGTGTACCCTAGGTTCTTTGTACATAGATGTATATAGTCTCTCTCCTGTTAGCACCCCTGCACACTAATAGGATCTCTCAGTATCCATTGTACAGCACCTCACGCTTTGTACATAGTATCCCACTCAACCCCCTTTCCGAACACCCATCTTTCTTCGACTTGTCCCTCTTTCTCCTCGTCCCTTCTCCTCACACTCCCCTCCTCTTTATCACTCCCGGGTGAAGGTTACGGCAGCGACATAGAGTGTCCGCAGGTCTAACGGCTCCCTCTGTGTTTTTGTCTCACTGCCCTCCGAGGTGTCCGTCCTTCCCCTTCCTGGGACCAACGTCGGTGACTTGGACAGCAGAAGACCTTCGGTGACGACAACCGCAACCGACGGGATCCCACATCGGTTCCACCCCTCCACCTGCAGAAGACCCGTATTCTATCATGTTGCACACCGTACCTTGGGCTCAATAAAGTAGACTATTGCACACTATATACGGCCTCCTTGCCTGCTTTTCCAGCCCGCCGAATCCCGAAGATCACAGGTGGTGTCAGAAGTGGGATTAGCTGGAAGCATGGAGGCCGTAATAAAGAAAATGGCGGAGAATCAGGAGCAGATGGGGATAATGATGGAGCGGTTCTTGAAGACGGCCGAGGACGATCGCGGCCAACTACACGATGTGTTAAAGGGTCAGGGGACCACCCATGAACAGGCTATGGGGAAACTGACCACTGTGTTGGAGCACCAGAGACCAGCCACCTCCCTACCCTCAGTGGTACTGCAAAAATACGTGCCCGGGGAGGATCCCGACTTTTTCTTTACCAATTTTGAGAGATTGGCACAGGCTGCAGCATGGCCTGCCGACCGCTGGGGTCACTACCTGGGTCCCTTATTGACCGGCGAATTACAGGCGGCGTACCAACAGGCGAACGTACAGGGTACCACACCGTATGGGGACATAAAGAAATGCATCCTTGAACGGTTGGGTATCGACGATGAAACTTATCGCAGGAAACTACGGCAAATCAAGGAAGGACCCCAGGAAACCCCGAGAGCTCTATCCTTTAGGATTAAGGACCTGGCAAATAGGTGGTTGAGACCGGAATCCTCCACCATGGACGACGTGTTACAAAAAATCTACCTGGAACAATTTCTGATGTCATTGTTGCCCGGCACCCAAAGGTGGGTACGACAACATGCCCACCTTACCCTAGACACTGCGGTGGAAATTGCGAGTGCCTACAGTAGGGCACAAGAGATCCAACGAAGTAAGGAAGATCCACCCCCCAAACCACATCCCTCCATAAACCTCCGGCCTCCCCGTCCGTCTTTCCAAAGGCGACCGGAACCAATCCCCCTGCTCCCATACCCCGTACCTCTCCGACCTAATAACCCCGGACCCCAGTGTTACCATTGCGGGGGTTTTGGTCATATTGCTCGGTTGTGCCCCCAGAAGGAGGAACCCATGGAGGTGGGACTCGCCAGGAATTATGTGTGTTCGGTCCCAGGCATGTCACCTCCGTCGTTCCGCTGCCCTGTAAGCTTTGATGGACAACCACTTATGGCCCTGGCTGACTCGGGGTGTCGACAGAGTGTTCTCCGACCCCAGCTCTTGCCTCAACCTGTGGGGCCGACGTCAGGTACGGTCGCCATTCAATGTGTCCATGGAGACACAAAACAGTACCCCACTACTCAAGTTCGGGTCCAACACCCCAAAGATCCTGGAACCACCCTCTCTGTTGGTCTTGTCCCCACTCTACCGGAACAGGCTATTCTGGGAAGCGACTATATGGGACTACCAGGACTTCTGCAAGAAACAACTGATTCCCTGACCCGTTGGTGGGGAGAAGCCCCGTTCCCTCAAGGACCTGTTTCCCCTAGGACTGAACCCAAACCACTGAAACCCAAAGCCCAGAAAAAGAAGGAGAGACGTGAATACACCGGTGTCTTCCCAGTGACCCTCGAAGAACACCCGTGGCCGACCGACAGAGAATCCAGGGCAGCCCAGCGAGAGGATCCGGTGCTGCAGGAAGCATGGGCCAAGGCAGTAGACCACGAGGATCCTCTTATAGTAGGTCCCTACTTCTTTAAGAAACATGGGTTGCTATATCGGAAGGGAGGGACCCACCAAAAACCACAATTACTCATACCCGGTCCCTTCCGGGAGAAGGTGCTCTTTCTGGCCCACAGCCACCTTCTGGGGGGACATTTCGGAGACGAGAAAACCAGCCAAGCGATCTTAGACAGGTTCTATTGGCCAGGAGTACACCAAACCATCAAAACATACTGCAGAGAGTGCCCGGTCTGTCAAAAACACAGTAGATACCAACCTCCAAGGGTACCCCTACAACCCCTTCCCCTCATTGACGTCCCTTTCAGCAGGGTAGGTATGGACATCATAGGGCCCTTGCTACCTTCCCGAAGTGGTTGCCGATACGCCCTAGTAATCGTGGATTACGCCACCCGTTTTCCCGAAGCCCTTCCCCTACGACAACCCACCGCCCAAAACGTTGCGAAAGCTCTCATCACTGTGTTCTCAAGGGTAGGATTTCCCCGGGAGATCCTGACGGATCAAGGCACTCCCTTCGTCTCCTCCCTTATGAAACAGGTCTGCTCCCAACTAGGGATTAAACAGATACGCACCTCGGCGTATCATCCACAAACCGATGGGTTGGTGGAACGATACAATGCCACAATAAAACAAACCCTAAAGAAACTATTAGGGCTGGAGGCGAGGAGGTGGGAGGAAATGTTACCCCTTGCCTTATTTGCAATACGTTGCAAGACGCAGAGCAGCACAGGATATTCCCCCTACGAACTGTTGTATGGCCGACCCCCTCGTTCTCTATTGGACATGGCTCAGGAAGCCTGGGAGGCAGAACCAGATCGCACCCGCCCCCTCCCGGAATATATGGAGAACCTCAAAAACCACTTGTCTCTAATAAGGGACATCGTACATCAGAATCTTACACAGGCACAAGAGAAACAGAAGGGTCAGTATGACAGAGGCACAAAACACCGGGTCTTCTCAGTGGGAGACCTAGTTCTCTTAATGATGCCCTCTTCCGACCAAAAGCTCCTTGGACAATGGCAAGGTCCCTATACCATACTCCGACAAATAACCCCTGTCACCTACGAAGTACAACTAGACCCCACACGGGGTACCACCCAGATTTATCACGTCAACTTACTAAAAAAATGGGAAGGTCCTCGTCCCGTCCTGGCCGGCTCTATGGGTCTGGAACCCCTTTCTTTCTCCCCTTGCATAGACCCCGCCCTACCTCTGTCCCTGAGTGTAGCCCTCCAACATCGTCTCTCCCCTTTACAACAGGTGTTTTCCTCTTTGCCTGGTCACACCTCCATTACTGAGCACGCCATACAGACGAGTCCGGGGAAAGTGGTCCGACAAAGGCCTTATAGGGTCCCTGAAGCCCGTAGAGCGATCATACACCAAGAAATCGAACAAATGTTAAAACTGGGCATTATAGAACCCTCTGTAAGTGACTGGAATTCCCCAATAGTGCTTGTACCCAAACCTGATGGGTCTGTTAGATTTTGTATTGATTTCCGGGAGGTCAATAAGATATCATCCTTTGACACATACCCGTTACCCCGAGTAGACGAGATGGTCGAGCGTATAGGGAAAGCCCAGTACATATCCACTCTGGACCTTTGTAAGGGGTACTGGCAGATACCCCTCAGAAAAGAAGACCGAAAGAAAACGGCATTTTCGACCCCTGAAGGTTTATATCAGTTCCTCGTCCTCCCCTTTGGCCTCCATGGCGCGCCCGCCACATTCCAACGGGCCATGAATCACATCTTACGTCCCCACACTCAGTATGCAGGGGCCTACCTCGACGATATAGTTATCTACAGCGACACCTGGTCACAACACTTGGAGCATCTCCATAACGTCATTTCCTCTTTGGGCTCCTATGGGTTCACGATTAATCCCGCCAAAACCACCCTGGCAGCCCAAACCGTTAAATATCTGGGATACCTCCTGGGTGAGGGCCTCATACGGCCCCAGAACAGCAAAACAGAAGCCATCCATTCCCTCCCCTTCCCCCAGACCAGAAAAGACTTGCGGGCCTTTCTGGGCCTCCTTGGTTACTATCGCAGGTTTGTGCCCAATTTTTCCCAAAGGGCCGCCCCGCTCACTGACCTATTGAAGAAAGCCACAAAAACAGAGGCCATTCTGAAAAACCCGACTCCCCTATTGTGGCATGCATTTAACGATCTGAAGAATGCCTTGACCTCCGATCCCGTACTAGTTAGTCCGGATTACACACAACCCTTCCTCCTTCAGACAGATGCTTCCGAACAGGGTTTAGGGGCAGTCCTGTCACAGAGGGACCACGAGGGGAACGAAAGACCCATCCTGTACCTCAGCAGGAAACTGTTTCCTCGAGAACGGAATTATGCCGTCGTGGAGAAAGAAGCTTTGGCGATTAAATGGGCAGTGGACAGTCTCCGTTACTACCTAGAAGGACGTGACTTTACCATCTTCACCGATCACGCCCCCCTTGAGTGGATGGCCCGGAACAAGGGGCACAATGACCGTGTCCTGCGGTGGTTCCTGGCCCTCCAACCATACCGCTTCAAAACAGTACACCGAAAAGGCACAGAACAGGGTAACGCGGACTTCCTCTCTCGCTATCCCCTATCCACACCGGATACAAGGAAGACAGCTAGGGAAAGGGAATGTAACGGAGACTCCCTACCTCGGATCGGGCCCCCCTTTCTTACCCTGTCCAGGGAGTCCTTTCCGCTCAATCCTCCCTGCTCGGACAGTCCATCCAAGCTTTCATCCACAGCCTCGGTGACCCCAGGAACCCCGCCCCTCTTTCTCTTACAGGAGCCAATCCCGAACAGCGACCCACCGGAAGGACAACCCCTGATTCCCGGAAGTCCCTCCTACCCGTTCCCCGCCGGAGACAGAAAAGCCGGAAGACAGGAAGCAGAAGTCGTCGAAGGATCGTGGAAGGAGAGTCCGGCAGGAGATACGACGAAAGGAGAGGACGAGAGCGGCGAACCAGAAGAGTGGTCGGAAGACTGGTGGAGTCCCCCGGAGGAGGCTGAAGAGCGGCCGTAACTCGGATGAGAGTTACGGCGGAGCCCGTGAGTACCAGCTTTCTTTCAGTATAGCACTCTAAAGTACCCGTGTGTACCCTAGGTTCTTTGTACATAGATGTATATAGTCTCTCTCCTGTTAGCACCCCTGCACACTAATAGGATCTCTCAGTATCCATTGTACAGCACCTCACGCTTTGTACATAGTATCCCACTCAACCCCCTTTCCGAACACCCATCTTTCTTCGACTTGTCCCTCTTTCTCCTCGTCCCTTCTCCTCACACTCCCCTCCTCTTTATCACTCCCGGGTGAAGGTTACGGCAGCGACATAGAGTGTCCGCAGGTCTAACGGCTCCCTCTGTGTTTTTGTCTCACTGCCCTCCGAGGTGTCCGTCCTTCCCCTTCCTGGGACCAACGTCGGTGACTTGGACAGCAGAAGACCTTCGGTGACGACAACCGCAACCGACGGGATCCCACATCGGTTCCACCCCTCCACCTGCAGAAGACCCGTATTCTATCATGTTGCACACCGTACCTTGGGCTCAATAAAGTAGACTATTGCACACTATATACGGCCTCCTTGCCTGCTTTTCCAGCCCGCCGAATCCCGAAGATCACAACAACCCATTGCATATACTGTCAGCATATGCTGATGACTTGATCTTGTACACTCACGATTTAACAGGGGATTTAGAGCCCATACCACATATTTTTGAACAATTCAAATGTATCTCGGGCCTAACCATAAATGAGAAGAATTCCCATGCGTTTTTCGTCCACACGGGAGAGCGCCCTGGAACTGTTTGGACGTTCACCCTCCTAGTTGCCCCACATACCTTCAAATATCTGGGTATTCAATTTAATAGGACTCCACAGGATTCAATAGATGGCAATCTGATGAGAGCGGTTAGGGCCCTACACACTTAGATATCCTTCTGGACATCTCTGCCCCTCTCGGTGATGGGCAGGATAGCCATCTCTAAGAGGGTCATGCTCCTGCGCCTGCTGTACTACACAAATTTGCCAGTAATACTCCCCGCCTCTATTTTTAAAACATTGGATTCCCTTCTGTTGGATCTCATCTGGGGACTGGGCGCAGGAGGGTGGGACTGCCTAAGTTACAGCTGGGGACAGTCAAATAATGTATGGGGGTGCCTGATTTTCGTGATTACTGCTTTGTAAGTCAGTTGCAATGGCTGTCGTACTGGCTTACAGGGTGCGTTTTGCACGAACTTGGCTACACGCCTCAATTCATAAGCCGAGGTACTCTGCATACCTTGCTATTACCATGGAGCAAGATACCCCCTGACTCCCCGCGGCGGTTGCGATTAGCGCTTTCCTATTTGAAAAAGGCCTTACAGTACATGAAACAATGTCTCCCCTAGGCCCCTAACATCCTCTTACTATGATTTCCCACTACAACAGGCTTGGTCACTAGGCGTGGGAGAGGGTCTCCACAGTGGGTGCGCTGTTTGCAGACGGCGCCCTGATGGATCCTGAGAACTTTGCTAGGGAACAAGGAGTCCCGCGTTCTCTCTTTATGCTGCACGCAGCCATCACCCAGTATATAAACAAACATTGGGCACCAAACGGCAAAGAACCCCTAACACATGAGCTAATATACGCTATATATATGATGGGCAAGGGACACCATCTCATTTGATGGCTGTTTAAGGGGCACCGGGGCGCATGCAGGGATCTCCCTCACTACCCTAAGAGAAAAGTGGTCCGGAGACCTTGAAAGGGACGTAATGGACAAGGACTAGTCCTCCCTTCAAGAATACCCCAAGAAGGTGTCTCGGAATGCCAAATTCCAGCTAATACCATATATGATTCTCCACATGGCCTACCTTACCCGCACCTCCTCAATTGCATATAACCCGACTTGCGTGTCTGCTGACCTAGATGTCAGGCAGAGTAGGCAGACATCCGGCACATGTTATAGATGTGTCCACGCCTCAGAGAGATTTGGTTCTCAGACGCACAAATTCTAGGACACGCCACAAGAATCCCCAACTGGGACACAGCAGAACGATTCATACTAGGATTATTCTGTCGCCCTAAGTCACAGAAAGTGCAGCTCCGTTTCGCGGACCTGGCACTACCCATTGCAAAGCACTCCATCACAAGGAGGTAGAAATCGGCCCTTCCCCCAACAGTTGTCACTTGGCACGCAGAGATGGCCCAATGGGAGGGGAGCAGAGAGTGCAATCATTAGACGGGATGAATACCGCGGGTTGCCGAAAAACACCTATTTCCATGGAATGGGACCTGATGTGTTGGACTGCAAATGCATCTAGCCAACTCCTATTAGCATTGTGCGAGTTAAGTTCACATTTGCGGTGCCATTTTGTCTTTAGCCGCCATTTTGTACTGTGATCGAAAGTAAGCTTCTGTCTCATGAACTGTCTGCCTCAGGGAAAAGCTGCTTCAAGTTACTTCTTTTCGTATTCAAGGTTGAATCCTAATGCACTCATGAATAGCTTATACTATCTCTGCATGCCTTTCCTCTACCGTAGCCATGCTCCCACACTAGAGAGCGTTGAGCCTGAACAAGACAACCTTGAAAATGTGATAACATGTAACCCGTTCTGCAGGTGGTAGCTCATCCTTCTGTACCTCCTTTTGTTCATCAGTGCCCGAGCTGGAAAATTCCAGTTTGGGCAGGTTTTTAGGTGTGTTGGAAATGCATATTATGTTTTACCAAGTGTTCTGAAGTAAGTCCCCTCGGTAGCAACTAAGGAGGCTAGTCTGTCTGCACTCTGCTCGAGTGCAATTACTAATAAATAACTTGGTTTGTATTCTCTCCTGTTTCATCAACTCTTCATTTCTTGTGGAAGGCCGAGAGGTGGTCGCGAGTGACCCTGGTGGCCAGATTCATGTCACTTCCTTCAGTTGGCGCCCGAACAGGGACTTAATCGGGCTGACCCCATCTCTGCCCGCGGACGGGTGGCGATGACGTGGCCACCTTAGGTCGGATGGGCAGATCGGGGATCCCTGCATGATAGAGCCTAGTACTCGCAGCTGCCCCACCTGTCTGATCGGGTGGTGCCTCATCCTGGCTGGAGTCCTGAAAGGCGAAACACTTGGATTTGACAGTTTGGTCCAAAGAGTTGGCAGTGGAAAATAACTTTCTTCGACCTGTGTGCACCAGGTGAGTTTGACTTGAGACTTGGTGAATATGGCACCATTTTGAGTAATCTTGGGTAAGGTCTGAAGACCATTTCTTGGCTTGCTTGAACTTTGTAGGGCTGCGGACCATTTAGATACAGAGTGTCTGCGAACACTCTGCCAGGCAACAAAATGAATTTGGCTTACTCTTGAAAATGCCTGGGGATTGAGCCCGTCTCTGTGGTGCAGTCTGAGGACAGACTCTTGGTTTCCTTTGTTTGATGCCGTTAACGTGTCTTTTATTAAGATGCATTGTTTGAGAAAATTGTGGTGTTTGGGGTGCTGTTGTTCTGCTGAGGCTCGCCTGGAGGAAAGACAACTGCACCTCCGGAAGGCAACCCAAACTTTGAAATGTATGTAAAGCACAGCACTGGCCCTATTATGTTTAGTACACTATGGCACACATATACGAGGGACAATGCCGAACTGCAGTGGCCACTAACATGTACCTTTGATGAACAAAAACTGAATTTCCTGCAGGATAAATTGTTTGCGATATGAAGTAGACAGTCGATGTTTGATTCTCTTCAGGTATGCCAAAAGGAAGCGAGGCAATGGCGCATAAGAGCAGAAAAAGAGGCCCATAAAGGGAAGCTGCAGACAGCAACTCAGAAAGCAGTAGCGTATGATAGGGAGAAAATAGAAAAGGTATAGAGTGTGCTGATAGAAAGTTTTGATTGCACTGTGACAAATCTTATGTCGCCCGTGAGGAAGACGATACATTCGTGGAGGAGCTGTTAGACGCTCGACCTCCACCTTCCTATGCCCCACAGAGAATATACACCCTGCTGTCCCGACGCCTCAGTCTTCCGCCCCTCCTGCTTCCACCTCTGGTTCTTCTGCTCTTGACCTGCCTGCTTCAGCTATGGCACCTCCTGCTCTTTCCCTAGCTTCCCAAGCCACGGATGCAGCGAATGCAAGTCTCCCCGCTATGGCTATTGTTTCTGCTCATGCTCTTTCTCCATCCCTCACACCCTCAACACAGCCATTAATAACTTTAGTGCCTGCCCCTTCATCTATTGTGTCTTCCCCAAATGTCTCTTCCGAGACATTACCGAGTATTGGGACGCTGGTGAGTGGATCGGACGAAGGGTATTGGGCAGCAGCTCGAGAACGAATGGGGCGGCTGCTGATTTGATCTGATGTGGGGAATGAAGAGAAAAAGATGGTGGCTGATCAGGCCGTGCAGTGGGCTCGGAATCCGATTTACAGCATGGACAATGTGTGGGGTCTGGTGAAAGACTATGAGCAGTTTGTGCAGCAGCATGCCCTCAAGCATATGACGGCCGCACTAATAGGGTTGTGGGAACAGTGTTTCAATAGTGTTGCACCTCATAATTTATGACATATGGCACTGTGTATATGCTGCCAACATGGCTCCTAGCGACGTTTTTAGTAATGTTGCCACACTGATTGGTTACCGAGGTAGGTTACAACAGAAAACACCAACAACAGTTTCCAATGAGGGAAGTCCATCCTATTTTTCACCCTGAGATACCGGAGTGGTGTAATCAGCAGGATACCATTAACAGACCGCGAGTAGAGGCTCACTTTCAAGATCAATGGGTTTACACTCCATGGAAAAGGAGTGAGGTTTTAGCTCTTAGGAGTCAGTTGCCAGACCCTAGGAAAAATCTGACTGCATATTATAAAGAATCGACAGAGGCCGCCTCGTCAACAGTGATGACGTTGGCAGATCGAGATATTTTTCAGTTTGTTGGTACCAGTAGATATTTGGAGACAGGTTGTGAGAAGTTGGCCTGGTATATGATGCTCACTAGTTAAAGTGATCACCTTGTACCATGCCAAGCAACCCTTATGGTGTGGTTGTAAGTCAACCTTTTCGGACTAGCTGCCCTAGTGGTAGCGTAGGCTAAGCAGTCTTTGAGGCTAAACTCGTGAAGCGTGTTAAGCCAGCTGTTTTACCAAATGCAACCCCCTTTTATACCAATGAAAGGACACCACACAGATATATATTCAAAATATATATGTATTTATTTCTCAAAGTAACCCCTAGTCTCTTTATGAGCACAGGAGCACAAATCGTCAAACAAGATTATCACAGAATACACAGAAGTTGCACTTTATATGGATAGGCCCTGGTGGCCACTCGAACCATATACTAAAATAGTGGTATAAGTACCACGAACAGAAAAGGGAAAAGGCCTAGGGCCTCTAGAATCGCTGGGCCTACAAGGAGCTAACGTCAGTTAGTGACCAGGAGGTCCACGGGTGGCGTGTGCAGCGCAAATAGTCACACGCGTGCTCCCATAGGTTTCAATGGGTGCGTAAAAAGTACAAAGTTACTGCAAAGAGGATCTTCCGGATGGACTAGGAACTCAAGATTTGGAACACAGGCACTAGAGATGTAATACTACACTTGGGCACAGGTGTGCCAGCTTTACCTCACCCACAGGAAGCGGGTGCATAGGCCTCGAAGTGCGTCGGGTTTCTTCTATCTGTTCCGTGGAGCCTGAAGACAAAGATGCTGCAGGCGGTCGGTCCGGGAGAGATGCAGTGGATCCAAGAGTGGATCGGAGATGTTGAAGACCTGTAAGCAGAGGGGACAGTGTTCACAGTCACTAGCCAGTGACCAGCGTGGCACCAGGTGGGTACCAGGCAATGTCGGGTGCAAACAGGAAGAAAGGTGTAGCTTGTCTCTGCAGCCACGTGGTCCCTGGAGGTCGACGACATCCAGGAGTCGGTTCACGAGCTGTCCCACGCAGGCTCTCGCTGTCGGCGGTGTCGGCGACTTGATCGAAGCAAACAAGCCTTGGCAAAAGCAATTGTTGTAGGAGATGAAATAAGCTGATGGTTCTGACCAGCAAGGTCAGAAGGACTGCTCCTTTGGAGGGGAGCAAGGGCCAGTCTGGAGCAACCAGACCAGCGGTGTATTTTGTAGAGTTCGTCGCCAAGATGGCTACTAGCCAGCGGGCCAGCAACCGGTTAGGCGCGTCGAGTGGCAAAATGCAGAAGGGCCCCACGCAGATCGTGGAGATGCTGGAGGGCTCACCTTTGGTGCAGATGCTGCTCGGGTGTTGGGCTTCTCAGATCCCAAAGCACAACTTGGAGGGAGCCTCGGTTGTTGCACTTGTCAGCTTGTCGTAGTCGTTCCAAGATGGCTGGCTCCACGTGTCTCGGTGCCTCCACGGGTCTCCTCTTTTCAGGGACTGTGGATCGGGCGGTGAGAGGTCTGGAGGTCCAGGTCTTGTCAGTCTCTGGGCTCGGGCTCCGGCGGGAGGCGGCGGCAAAGCAGACGTTGATTCGCTGGATGGTGCTTGCGTTAGCAAGGTGGTCACTCCCTGACCACAGGGGAGATTGGCTTCAGTCCTCTGTGCAGCAGAGCGTCGAAGTTCCCGTCTTCTTCTTAGTGTTAAGTTGATTCCAGGATGTCTGAAGTCTTAGGACACAGCTCCTACCTTTAAGCGGATTCTAGGGGCCGGACTACCTGCTAGGTCCCTCCCTATGGGTGGGACCAGGAAGGGGGGTGGTTACACCCCCAATCCTTTGTCCAGCTCGCCCCAGGCCCGGGACTGGTGTGCCCCAGGACCGGTTTGAACTGGCATATGCACCGAGGCTCCTTGTGAGCCACAGGCATGTCTGGTTTCTTTCAAGCCCTACCTGACCAATACACAAAATCCTGTCTGGGGTGGTGCACGCACCTCCCCTGGCAGGAAACCCTTTGTCCACACCCCCCAAGCTGGAAGGACTCCCAGCAGCAGGAGGGCAGACTTGTGTGTGTGGTGGCAGCATCCATTTTGTGGAGCTGAGGCTATGTCTGATTTTACCCGGGTTTCAGGTACTGTACATGTCGTGTCCCTCTAGAAGGGTGGAATGCTAACCCCGTCGCCAGAATTGGCGAGGGGTTAGTATTCCAATTCGTATGACACCTTACTCGACATGTTTTGATAAAGCCAAACCAAAGATAGCATTTAACCGCGAGGTTCATAATGCACTTAAGAGTATATGGTATGACGATATCTGGAAACAGTAGAAGGAAGTTGTTCCGACCACTGCAGACAGGCTCAGCTCATGCCAGAGCACCATCTCACATGGAACCAAGCACTCTGCCTTCAGGATTGTTAAGGCCTGCCATAGGAGTGACTTATAGGTTACCAGGTGTCCCATTTAAGGTTAGGTATAGGTATACTACACCTAAGTAAGAGGTGATTACACCAACTTACCCCAGCTGAGTGATCAGCCAGTTGTGTCAAATTGTTAGGCCAAGCCTGGGGTGGCATAATACATGTTTCAGCCCTTGGCAGGCCTTGGGTACACCAATGCCCTGGGTACCTAGTGTACACTGGTACAGGGGCTGACAGGGTGATCCACTTCCAATTGGTTATGCACCTAGGGTGCATAGTTTTAATTTAGTAGAGAGAACAGCAGGCTGGGGGTCTGATTGGCAGGCCCACAGCCTCAATATGTCAAAAACCAGTGAAGCAAAAAGCAAAAATTTGGGGTGACCATAGGATAGCAGACCCTACTCTCCTACACAGGTGCATACGCAGGACCACGTTGTTGAGTTGGGTGGCACTTGGGAAGAGATCGGGGCATGGGATAAAGAGAGGAAGCCTGGTGAGAAGCCTAGGGCTGAGATACTAGCTTGGTCAGTTCATATTATTACCTACATGCATTCCCTCATCCCACCTAGACGGGTAGATTGCGACAAGTTAGCAGCATGTCGCCAGAAGAAAGATGAAAGTGTATCTGATTTTTTTGCTAGGTTTGAAGGTGTGTTTTGGGATTTCAGTGGGCAGGATTTCTCAATGGAGGGAGGTGTCTGATTGTTCGTTAACAGATCTGTTACAAACCTGCTTCCCTAGATCGTGACTCGGTTACAGGCTTTGGAGAGCAGTTGGACTACATCCTCCCCTTCAGTGATATTGAGTATGGCGCAGTATTATGAGCATAGGGAAAAGGTGGAGAAGAAAAAGGTGGAGAAGAAAAATAAAGAGTTGAAGACGAAGGTGTTAAAAGCAGGCAGCTAGGGGGAACTGTGGAGGACGTGGCACCGGTCCGGCCCGACAGTTGCCCAGCACAGGTAGAAATAGTGCACCTGTGGGGCCGAACCAGTGTGCGTATTGTAAGAAGGAGTAGCACTGGTGAAGTGAGTGTCCAGAGTTGTTACAGAAAGTTGCGGCCCCCAGAGGACGGGGTCCTTGCGGACCAGGTCGTGGTAGAGGTGGTCGTAACGAGTTTCAGGCAGGTGAGTCGTCACAGGGTCGCTCTAATCAGATCTATTTTGATGACCCTCGAGGAAGACAGTACTATCATGATGATTATGCTATGGACGAGTTGACAGGGATGTCTTACAGCTAGGACAGCCAGGGACAGAGTGAGGGACCACTTTGGATACCTGTAGATCAGCGCGGTCCTTATGTCACAGCGGATTTGCATGGCTCAGTCAAAAGGTTTTTAGTGGATACAGGTGCAATGAATAGCTCTGTTTCTCGTTCGCTGGTCCCCGGGAAAGCTCTGTCTGGCCAAAATAATGTTTTGGTAGGCTTTTAAGGCGTACCAGTCGTGAGCCCCATTTCCAAACCCCTTGCTTTGACTATTGGCCCTTTTGTCGTAAATTCGCCATTCTTATTAACAAGAAATTGCGGAGAGAATTTAATGGGACTAGATTTGTTGAAGAAGTTGCATGCAACAATTTTTTGTTCTCCGGATGGTGTCTACATGATGATAGGACCAAATGTGGCTAGGTCCAAGCAGTGTTTTTTTCAAAGATGCGCCACTCCCTGCTGAATTCAAAGATGTGCCGCTCCCTGCTGAATTCAAAGATGCGCTGCTCCCTGCTGAACTCAAAGATGCGCCGCTCCCTGCTGAACTCAAAGATGCGCCGCCCCCTGCTGAACTCAAAGATGCGCCGCCCCCTGCTGAACTCAAAGATGCGCTGCCCCCTGCTGAACTCAAAGATGCGCCGCTCCCTGCTGAATTCAAAGATGCGCCGCTCCCTGCTGAATTCAAAGATGTGCCGCTCCCTGTTGAACTACGATGCGCCGCTCCCTGCTGAACTCAAAGATGTGCCACCCCCTGCTGAACTCAAAGATGTGCTGGCCACGTTGTGGGCTACGGGTGACACGGACGTGGGGTTGTTGCAGATACCTCCGGTCTCTATTAAGATCAAAAAGAAAATGCTGTGTTGCCTCATATGCCTCAGTATAAAATACCGCAGGAGGAGGAGCCTAGCGCGCAACCAAGATGGCCGCATAGGCTTAAGGCTCTCGAGGGCCTCCGCAACCTCCCACGTCTATCCTGACTAAATCCTGGTAAATTTGACGGGCTTTTGCTGATGCATTCGCGCTGAGGTGCCACCCTGTTTCCCGAATTCTGATCGGACGCCGGGAACCCGAATGGTTGCCCTCCGAAGTTTGCGGCCTGCTGGTGCCTAGGTCCCGGTCTCGAGTTGGTGAGGTGCCCGGGTACGAAGTGAACAACAGCGGCATGCAGGGCTTGACCTGCCCCGTGCCCCGCACTTTCACTTTCGTTTTCAAGTCTGCTGTTTGAGACCGGCTGAGGGACCCTGGTGTTTCGGAGGAGCGCGGAAAACGGAGTGTCTGGCCCGATCTTCGGACTATCCACGGACGTCCTCTCTGCGATCGCAGTGTCGGCTTAACTTAGCCAACGGGTCCCTGTCCCTGGCGCTGGCGGGTGCCAACCTTGGTGGCCTCCGGACGATGGCGGCGAGACTCGAAGGGGACAAGTCAAAATCTAAGTCAACCCGGAGGGGATCCTATGCTCAGGCCAACAACATGGACCGCTACGCGCAGCTAAAGGGATCCCCCGCTGGCCTGCATAAATCGCCTGAGCGGTCTAAAGAGCTGGCGGGCCCAGCGTCGGAATTTACCCTGCAGGACGTTATGGGCGCCATTGAGGAGATGAAGGCTGCTGTGGGTCAGCGATTTGATACCCTGGCACATAAGTTGGACGCGGTACTGATCGATGTGAATTTGGTCAGGGCAGACTTGTCCAAAACCAACGATCGGGTCGACTCCTTGTCACAAGCGGCGTCGAGCCTAACTGTGGACGTGGCCGCCCTGCAGACGGAGGTCCGTCGGTTGCGGCTTGCCAGTGACCAGACTGATCGTCGACTTGAGGATTCGGAAAGCAGGGCTAGACGGAACAATGTCCGTATCATCGGAGTGCCGGAAAGATCAGAGGAATCTGCTGCTGATCTTTTTGTGGAGGATCTGGTGATCAACCGTCTCGCGCCCAAGGGATTGAGCAAGTTCTTTGCGGTGGAGCGGGACCACAGGATTCCGGGTGGTGCGCCCAAAGTGGGTGCTCCCCCGCGGCCTATAATCGCCCGACTTTTTAACTTTCGGGATAGAGATGCTATCCTTCAGGCGTCGCGGGTGGCTGGGCCGCTGAAGTTTGAGTACTCCAATGTTAGCTTTTATCCGGACTTCACGCAAGCGGTCCAGAAACAGCGGCTAGGATTTTTGGGTGTCAAGCGGCGCCTGAGGGACATGGAGCTGAAATACGCGATGTTATTCCCGGCGAGGTTGCGGGTTGAGTTCCAGGGTCGTTCCCACTTTTTTGACCGACCGGAGGCGGTTGGTGACTGGTTGGATGCCCTACCGCGGGGACAGGATCGAGTCGATCGGGCGGAGGAGAGCGGACGGGATGTGGTGGAGCAGGACTAGAACTTGGTTCCTGGCGATGGACTAGATTGACTATTCATTGCACCTTGGCTCAATTACACTCTAATCCGGCACATCATGCCCTTCAAATGTCTGGGGGTTGCGGGGAGCTTTTTGGGGTCCTTTCCTCCTTCTGGGGTTCTTTTGTGGTATATGTTAGGGCGACAGGCACACTGCAAGTTGGAGGGGCTGTTCGGGCTCAAGCAGGGGTGCAGGGAGGGGGGAGTTGTGGTTTTGGGTCTGTGGGGGAGGGGGGTTGTTGGGGATGGTTGTTGTTTTTTCGTTTCGCAGGGCAATGTGAAGTTGTTTGCTGATTTCTCTGGGTTGTTCTCTCCGGGATGTGGGTATCATGTGCGGGAGTGGGATGGGGGATAGGGGATTGCGAATCCTCTCGTGGAATGTGAATGGTCTGGGGGACAGGATCAAGCGCGGGGTGGTGTTACAGTTCTTGAAGCGGCTCTCGCCCGACATTGTTTTCCTGCAGGAGACACATTTGGTTGGGAACTCCTTCCAGGCCCTAAATAGGAGGGGCTATCGCCTTGCCGCTCACTCTGGTTTCACTTCTGGCTCTAGGGGAGTGGGCATCTTAGTTAGGACCTCCCTCCCATTGGCAGTGGACGAGGTGCTTCACGATGATAGGGGGCGATATGTGGCGCTGGTGGGGAGATGGGAGGGTAGAACCATTTCACTGGTGGCTGTGTATGTGCCCCCGGGGTTGCAGACGACTACATTTGCTGACTTGGGGCGTTTGGTCCTGGGGCTCCCTGGGGGGGTTTTGGTGTTGGGTGGAGACTTTAATGCCGTGGTCTCTGGATTGGAGGACCGTCACCCCAGGGATCTCCCTAGGGCTCAGGCCTGGTTGGGGAGTTTTTTGGACACTTTGGGACTGGTGGATTGCTGGAGAATGATGCACCCGGGACAAGCGCAGTATACCTTTCACTCGGGGGCCCATGGGAGTCTCTCGAGACTCGACTATATGCTCATGCCGGCGACCCAGGCGGGGATGATTGGGGAGGTGCGTCACGTAGCCAGAGGTATTTCTGACCATTCCCCTATATGGTTGCAATTGAGGGTTGACCCTGGCACAGAGGGAAGAGTGGCACCTATTGGCCCCTGGTATCTTCGTAACCCTAAGATCCGCGCGGAGTTGGTCAAGTCCACTGATCACTACTTCACTGATAATGTGGGGTCGGTGTCGTCGGCCGTCTCCCTATGGGAGGCTTATAAAGTGGTGGTCAGGGGGCAGGCCTTGTCCCTTATCTCCCATACTAAGAGGTGCGAGAGAGCTGAGGTGGTTCGCCTGGAGGCTGAAATAGCTGAAATGGAGGAGGACTTGGAGCGTGGAGTTACTGATGAGAAATTGCATGTTCTCAGCCTCAGTCAGATTATAGAGCGCTAGTCACGGAAGCTGCTAAAGGGATGTATAGAGAGCAGCAAGGGCGTCTGTATGATGTGGGGGATAAGGCCGGAAAGTTGATTGCTTGGTTGGATAAGAAAGAGAGAGCGAGCAGGGTGGTGCCCGTTGTGGAGAGAATGGATGGAGTGCGTGTGACTGACCCTGTGGAGATTGTTGACTGCTTCGCGGATCACTTCCGCGGGGTATACTCTCCGGTTTCCGTGCGTTCGGAGGAGGATTCTCATCTGTTGCTTAGAGACATCGCACTGCCAACCTTATCGGAGGCGGATGCAACATTGATGGAGGCGAAGTTGTCGTCAGATGAGATTGCTTTGGCCATTCGCTCGATCGCGTCTGGTAAGGCGGTGGGTCCTAATGGTCTTCCCATTGAACTATATAAGTTACGTCCTGATAAGATAGCGCTGTATCTTCGTGACATGTTTTCGGCGGCACGTGCGGCGGGCTTCCTTCCCCCTGACCAACGCCTCGCCACCATAGTGGTGATACACAAAGATGGGAAGCCGCAAGACCGCTGCGCCTCCTATAGGCCCATTTCGCTGTTGAACGCAGAACCCAAAATTCTGGCTAAGGTGTTGGCTAACCGACTGGTTCGGGTCGCGGGCGACTTGATTCATCAGGATCAGTCCGGTTTTATACCCCATCGAAATACCGCCCTAAATTTGAGGCGGTTGCACGGTGTGCTGGCTAGAGCCGAGTCTATACGGGAGCCGGCCATCTTGGCATCTTTAGATGCGACTATGGCGTTCGACACTTTGGAGTGGCCATATATTTGGGCCGTTTTGGCGAAATTTGGATTCGGCCCTGAGTTTATTGGTTGGGTAAAATTGCTATACGCTGACCCACTGGCTCAGGTGGTGGTGAATGGTAGGGTGTCGGCTCCCTTCGCACTGGGGAGGGGTACGCGACAGGGATGTCCGCTATCACCCCTTCTCTTTGCGCTTTCTTTGGAGCCTCTCGCTGCCTGGTTGCGTTGGGAGCCGTCGTTGCGAGGCATTAGATGGACGCCGAAGTTCGAAGACCGCGTCTCCCTTTACGCGGACGACATCCTTCTATATCTCACTTCCCCCCGACAGTCACTAATGGTATTGGTGGACGTGTTGACTTCCTTTGGCCGCAACTCCGGCCTGGTTATCAACTGGGCCAAATCGTGCGTCTACGTCCTCTCCGGGGACGCCCCCCTCCTGCCGCAAGACTGCCCTGTTCAGGTTGCTACCCTGGGGTTCAAATATTTGGGAATCTTTATCTCACTGGATCCCGCGGTCCGCTATGAGCGAAACCTTCTCCCTCCCCTCCAGCGACTGAAGGCCGACGTCGCAAGATGGCGACGACTTCCGCTTTCACCGCTTGGACGGGCGGCATTGTTTAAAATGATGTCGCTGCCTCGCTTTTTGTACGCTTTTCAAACTACTCTGGATGTCGTACCGGCCCGCTATTTCCGGGAGGTTGAGGGTCTTCAGCGTCAACTGTTTTGGGACGGGCGGCCGCGGATTGCTCTCGCCAAGTTAACGCTTCCTTGGTACGATGGGGGGGTTGCACTCCCTGATATCAAACGATACTATTGGGCGTCTCAGTTGGCGGCTGTGAACCACGGGATATATGGTCCTGCCTTAAACCCGGCGTTCAAGATGGATAAATTCCTGCTTCCGGGTGGGGATTATAATAGGGCGCTGTACTCGGTGACCCCGGACACGCGGCTGACGGGACCCACGCGGGTGGCGGTGCGTGTGTGGCACGCGGCGAATGCTGCGATGGGGTGGAGGGATCGCTTGACTCGGGCGATGCCGCTGTATGCCTCTGGGCGGTTGGGCTGTTTGTGGAGATCGAAAGGCTTTGAGAAATGGGACATGATTGGTATATGTAAAGTGGGTGATCTTTGGGTGAGGGGAGCTTTCAAAACGTTTGAAATGCTTAAAAAGGAATATAAATTGAACGATAGAGAGTACTTCCGATATGCTCAAGTCCACCATGCGCTGTGTTCGGTTTTTCCGGACGCTGCTGCCATCCCCGAGTATTCCCCACTGGAGGATAGAGTGTTGGATGGCTATGTGCCAGACAGCACTATTTCCCTGATTTACAAGAAACTCATCAACGATCGCGCGGACTTGCTGCTCCGTCTGAGGGAGGCATGGACAGGCGATGGCTTAGAGCTGGATGATGAGGACTGGGTGTCGGCGGTGGCCTCCCCGAAGGAGGTGGCGATCCCGGCCCGCCTCCGGTTTGTACAGCTGAAGATCCTCCATAGAGTGTATGTCACAGGGCCCGGTTTGCTGCGTATGGGTTATTCGATGGATGGATAGTGTAAGCGTGGATGTGGCCTGCCGGGCACGTTCCTTCATATATTGTGGGAATGTCCAGAGATTGTGCGATTCTGGAACGGTATCCATACCGTACTGGAGGGGGTCACGCACGTGGCCCTGTTGCCAGAGGCTAGGAGGTGTTTGTTGAATGTCTGGGAACCGAATGATTGCAATGCGGCACAGACGCAGTGGGTGACCTTGGGGTATATGGTGGCTAAGCGTAACATTGCACAGCTATGGGGCTCCCCGAGGCCACCCACGGTTGATGTATGGAAGGAGAATATGGACTGGTGTATGTTTAGGGAAAAGACGGTGTATGTGGCGAGAGGCAAGCCAGGGAAATGGAGTAGAGTATGGGGTCCGTGGAATTTATATCGAGGCCGTATCTGCGCCCCGCCTTTGCCATTAGAGGTCGATATTGCTTTGACCCCCTAGCAGCGCATTCTGCGGGAGTGTGTGATGTGTGTTCCATGCTTTGTTTTCCCATTGTCCCCCTTCACCGCTTCTGGATCAGAATCGTTTTGGACACTGTATGTTGTTCCCCGTCCTGGGAAGAGCACGCTGCTATCTCGGACTCTCATTGCCTTGAGTGTGTTTTATGTTTAATAAAAAATGAAACCGTTGTCTTAAACCGCTCCTGGCCTATGGCCATGGTCTGTTATAGGTGCTTACGGACTGCCGGGTACTTTGCCGCTGGTTCATTTGAATGTATGGCGTTACACTGCGGGCCCTCGGGCTCTATAGCGGCCGGCCCTGGTGGTTGTAGGCCCTTGTATGTCTTTTATTGTGTGCTAACGGTTTCTAATAAAATAAAAATTTTAAAATACCGCAGGCAGGGGAACGAGCTCTGTTGAAGATTATACAGGATTTGATTAAGTCATGAGTTATTGAGGAGACAGCAGCAAATGTGTGTAATAGACCTATTCTTTCCATTCTTAAGAGGGCAACCTTAGATTCCCCTGCTGCTCTTCCTGATATCTATCTTTTTGTGATTGATTTGCGTGAGGTTAATAAAATAGTGGTCCCTCTGTTCCCAGTGGTCCCTGACATTACCGCCCTTCTGACAAGGATTCTTTTCACTGCAAAATTCTTTTCTGTGATAGATGAAAAACGCGTTCTTTAGCATTCCCATTCATCCAGATAGCAGGCATCTTTTTGGATTTACTCTGGCCATCAGAAGTTTCCGATTCGGTCGCGCTCCTCAGGGCTTTACTGAAAGTCCTAGCATATATAGTGAAGCTTCAAAAGGCCAATTGGATTCCCTCACACTTCCCCCAGGAAATGTATTACTGCAGTACGTAGATGACCTCTTAATAGCTTCTGACACTGAGGAAGGTTGCAAAGATGCAACGGTCAAATTATTACTGCATTTGGAACAGCACGGACAAAAGTGTCCCTTTCAAAGTTTCAATATTGTCGACAGGAGGTCACCTATTTAGGTCACCTACTGTCGTAGGAGGGAAGGAGTCTAACACAAACGCATTAGTGCTATTGTTAAACTGACCATTCTTAAGACTCAAAGGGATGTGAAAGCCTTTATCGGCATTACTTCGTACTGTCGCCACTGGATTGCTAACTATTCTTCACTAACAAAGCCGCTGTTGCCGCTAACCACTAAAGATGTGCATGAACCCTTGCCCTGGACGCCTGAATGTCAGCAAGCTTTTGAGCAAATAAAAGTTGTGCTTTGCTCTGCACCTGTGCCTGGCAACACAGATTATGCTAAGCCGTTCGTGTTGTAGGTACACGAGACGGCTAGTTGAGTGCTCTCTGTCCAAACTCTGTCAATGCCGTCACCTCCAGCTGCTTCAACACCCTCCGCACCCTCTGCATGACTCAAGTGGATCCCCCCTGAGCCAAGGAAGACAGTCGCCCACGCACTCATCACCAGCAGACAGGACCATGGAAACGCACTCTATGCCAGCATAAACAAGTCCCTACTCCGCAAACTCCAGACGATACAGAACAGCGCCGCCAGATTCGTCCTCGGCATCCCCCGGCACAAACACATCAGCCAACACCTACGAAGACTCCACTGGCTCCTCGTGGAGAAAAGAGTCACTTTCAAAATCCTCACTCACGCCTACAAATGCCTACACAACAACGGACCCGAATACCTCAACAACAGAATTAACTTCCAGGTACCCAAAAGGAACCTCAGATCTTCCAACCTCGCACTGGCTGAAACCCCACGCAGAGCCAGAGCAGGCGGAAGATCCTTCTCCCACATTGCGGCCAAGACTTGGTAACATCGCGAGATCCCTCCCGAGCTGGCTAATAGCTGTGGCCATCTCTTTCCGACAATCGGCGGGGCTCGTCCTTGATAGTGATCTCAAAGTTATGGTACTCCATGCTGCGGACACACTTTTGAACAAAACGAAGACACAGCACCTTACCAGCGCACATCTGACTGGCTATGAACTGATCCTCTTTGTACAACATGCCACAATTAAAAGATGTGCCACTCTGAACTCAGCCACCTTACTACCCCTCCTTTCTGAAAGTGAGGACAGAGATATACATGATTGTATCTTTCGAACAGAAAAAGAGACGAAGGCATGGGTAGACCTGACTAATGTTCCCTTATCTGACCCACTAGGGGAACTATACAGCAACCATCGTCTCCTCTTCCTTTCCTTTTTACACACGGGTGGCTTTCTTCTTCTTTTTCTACCTTATTGCCCCGGCCATCTTGAGTAAAGAATTGCTCCCTCTAAATGCTTCAACTCGATCTCCAAAATGGTAGCAACCTGGAAATGGCAATAGAAAGAGTACTGTGCATAGAAATAGAAAAGGACCTTACAGCTATTAGATGAGCTTAGACCACTAAGACGGCGGCCATCTTGGAATGACTCGCTATAGCGCCAATGAATGGAAATGTGGTTTGTGAAATGACATGGAATAGTAATTTTTCCATACGCCTTAACCAAATGATATTGAATTAAATAAATTCTATTCCAGAGGAGGATAATTCTCAAACGATTACAATCTAAGGTAATAAAAGATAGCAAAGACATTGCAGAAACCACAGAAAGACCCATGGGGCAAGGGGATACATTAAATTGGGACACAAGGAAACAAAGGAGAGGAGAGAAACCTACAGGAACTACATTAGACCTGCAAACAGCCGGAGACAGGTAATGACATCAAAGTGAGGTCACCACTGCAGGAACACCCCGGAGAATTATCTAACACTTTTCAGTAAATATAGCCGGAACCAATTTAAAATCAGCAGGTATAAACTCTTACGTAAAGTACCCAACTAACCTATCTAAGAATGCAACCAAAAAATTCAAACACAATCTAATTAGATAAAACCCAGACACGCTGATCTGACCCATACTTTAATCTAAACAAAGGCATTATTGTAATTGACTTTTCAACAGAAAAACGGCTAAATGGCGATGTCATTACGAAGACGCTCAACATAAAAAATATAAGCAATATCCCACATGGTACAAACCTATTGATCGTCCCGTCACCAAGATTAAGAGCTGGTCTATGCATAACTATCGACAAGAGCAGTATTGTGCTTATACAAGCAGCAAACAACGACTGAGAAAAGTTCGACAACCTGTTTTCAACTTTAAAAGCGTGTGTAGATAACTCAAGGTTATCTACTCAACAACCCCTGACCACACAAGCAGCCACCCTATCCAACACCAACACTACCACCACAGACATCACAATACATAGAGATCCTCCAGAACCACAAACTACAATACTGCCAGGAGACACAACTTTGACAGGAGGCACATTGGACGGGAGTGATACCGAGACCGGAGAAAAATCTATACTATATGCTAATACCGCCCGACGCCGTTACAGCGGGAAGAATCAGCGCCTCTCCCCCAGGACTTGACTTCTCCCCCACGTAGGCCATTCAACGGGAACCTCCATCCAGAAATAGAGGATATGGAAGAGAACACCCCTTTCATACCCCCCTCAACAACATTACAATTTGCATCTATGACCTTACAAAACTCATATCTTCCTAGCGTAGTATCAAGATCTCAGGACATAGGGAGCGCATCTCACATCACACATAGAGGAGGCGCAGACACAAACTAATGATAAAAATAGGAACACTGAAAAAAATCGAAGATCTAAAGCACCGAGACACAAACAAAACCCGAAAAAGGCAGATGCGTACTCCTAATATATCACCTCAGACTCAGAGAGAAATCGAAACTCTTCAAACACAAGTGGGCAATATGTCACAGGACATTCTAAGCGCACTGCAAGCTATGGAAAAAATACTAGAAATCACTGTAAGCACCCACTCCAAATTCGAACACGTCCAACAATGAGTGAATAATATTCAAGAAAAGAGTAGAGAGACAGCCATGCCATTATCAAATAGGCATTATAGACCAGACAGAAATCTTAAATACTTATCGGACGATTAAACCATAACCATACTACGGTCATGAGTCTAAAGCCAGCAGCAGAGGTGAGGAAATTAAATCAGTCCCGATCGATGAAATAGAACATCCTGGCCGAAGAATAGGAAACCCAACCTTAACAACCTACAACAAGTCCAGCTAACCGCCAATTCTCAAGAGATGAACTCTAGTAGCTCAGGGAAACCACTACTATGCCTACTGCTCAACTGTAGGTCCTCAGCAAAACGTGCCTCAGACATCGCTGCCCTCATCGTTAGCCAGGAAGTAGACGTGACAATCCTAACAGAAACATGGCTTACAGAATCCTCTTCCCCTTTCATGAATCTACTGGTGCCCCCTCATTGTAACAGTGTGAGATTAGACAGACTAAAAAGGACAGGAGGCGGTATAGCCTGCATACACACATCGGATATAGAGGTCAACCAAATACAGTCCGACCCTCTCGAATCCTGTGAATACCTCGGTCTCGGTATAAGAACTGCAGATAATCAAAGGTGCAACCTGCATGCGCTTTACCACCCACCAGGCAACAATGCCCCTTTCATAGACCAGTTAATAGAGATCATCATGGCTAACTCTAACAATCACACTAATAACATATTCCTAGGCGACTTTAATTTACACTGGGATGACAATAATGACAAACAGATCGACGCACTTAAAGACTTTTTAACAGATCTAAACCTTACTCAAGCCTGCACACTGCCAACACACTCGAAAGGGGCAACCTTAGACTGGGTAATTTCGAGAAGCAAGGATATTACAATCCACTCAATCGCTCCTTGCGATTGGTCGGATCACCATGCCATAACCTTCCTGATACCCACCATAAAAAAGAGCAGGACCGCACAGCCGGTCAAACTGAACAAGTGGACCCGGGACACCAGAGATCCTAATATTTAGCTACTAGTAGCAAGATGTGAGACGGATCTAAATCTGCCTAACAACTTGCTGAGCGTTAACAAACTCACTGAGCACTACACTACGTCAATGAATATAGTTGACTCCACCATGCCACTAAAACTGAAAAGAATATCTGAGAAGGATAAAAATCCATGATTTAATGAGACACTAAATAAAGATAGGGGAAACTGAGACTTGCAGAAAGAAAATGGAGACAGCACCCATCCTCCCCCCTGCTGAAAACTCAGAAAAATCAGAAACGAGTACAACAAAAGGGTCCTCAACTCCAAAAAGGAATTTTTTTAGATCGGAACTGGACAACGCCCAAAACAGATCACGGAAACTATTTGAGATGTTAAAGCAACAATCTAATAAGTTGGCCAAATCCGCCCAAGAAATGACTAAAACTCAACTGAGCTGCGAGGAATTCTCAACATTCTTCACTGACAAGGCCAACACGCTAGAAAAAGAGCTCAGGATGGCAGCCGACAACCTCTTCACCCAACTACCACCACAGAACAATGCTACCACGACAAACGATCACGATAGATCGAAAAATAATGCACAATGGGCAACCTTCTAGTTATATGACCAGAATACTATTGCCAAAACTATCTCCGATATCAAACCTAATAATCACACAATGACCCCCTCCCCTCTAAATGCCTAAAAAGAATCAACTATATCATCTTCCCAATATGGACAAAAATAATAAATGCCTCACTATCTCAAGGGATCCTACCAGAGTGCCTAAAAACAGGTCAAGTCCTACCCATCATCAAAAAACCTACAGTGGACCCGGTAGAACCAAATAACTTTCGCCCAGTAACCAATATTCCATTACTTGCCAAATTAATTGAGAAATGTGTACAAAATCAACTCAGCAATCACATCGGCAATTTCAAGCTGCTGGATGACAGACCAGGCCACAGTACGGAAACAGCAATCTTTACATATAGTGGATGATGTGCTACAGGCCCTAGATCACAATCAAACATGCCTACTAGTCCTTCTTGACCTGTCGTCTGCTTTTGACACGTTAAATCATGAAAAATTGCTAACCAGGCTTCAAGACAGGATGGGACTATCTGGAAACGTTCTGAAATGGTTTGAATCCTTCCTTCAGAACAGAACAAAAAGATTCCTGGTCAACCAGAAGCTATCCCCTTCATGCCCAAATTTGACTGAGGTCCCTCAAGGATCAACACTATCTCCATCACTATTCAACCTTTATGTCAAACCCCTCACAGAAATTCTCAGAGACGCAAACATCTCCTATCGCATGTACGTGGATGACACTCAGATCTACATCAAGATCGCGTCACTGGAAGACATCAAAATTATGAATGAGGCCTTAAAAGTGTCATTACACTGGTTAACTAGCAATCACCTGAGACTAAATGCACAAAAACGGAATTCCAATTAATATCACCACCAAAGAACCCCACAGAAGTGAAGGAATGGACGAAACTGATCAAAGTGCTAAACTGCACCCCTACTCTAGTGGAATCTACTAAATCACTGGGAATCACGCTTGATAAGAACCTAGACATGCAAGCCCACATCAAATCATGGCAAAAAGTGCCCATTTTCACCTGAACTATATTAGAAAAGTGAAACCACTCATTTCTACGGCGGACCTCAAATTGGCAGTCCAGTCCTTAGTTATCTCAAGGATTGAATATGGATGTACAACTCTAGCAGGTCTATCAAAAATTTCCACAGCACCACTAAAAGCATGTCCAAATGCGGCCGCAAGACTCATTACGGGATCAAGAAAATGCGACCATATCTCAACATCTGACAGCATTAAACTGGTTACCATACGAAGCCAGAGTTCAACTTAAGCTGGCATGTACTACCCACAAAGCGCTCCACTACAAAACACCATGGTACCTAGCTAAGAAAATTGAGCTATCAGGAGGAAGGAGACCAGTCAGGAGTGCCAGAGAGCTGTTGCTGAAACCACCCATCTTTCGGAAGAAGGAAACGTATGACAGCGCTTTCTCCGGAGCAGCCCGTAGAATCTGGAACTCACTCCCTCCAAACATTAGAAAAATTCCAAACACGGCAACACTCAAGAGTGAAGCGAAGATCTTCCTAATGAGGAAGTTCCTTCCTTAGGCTAGACGGATCAGCATCGTGATTAATACCCAAACGTCGATCGGGAATTGTTTCTGATGTAGAACTCACGGAAAGCACATCGGAACCATCTGTATAGAAATACTGTTACACCTTGTACATTAAACAGTTCCTAAAATTGTTATTGCTGCTATGGCTAAGAAAGACATGTAACAGAATATTATATATATTAATGCAGCTATACTCGCTGTATTAAAATGTACCTCATGTAACTGTGAAGCGCTCGGATACCCAAGGGTCACGTTCACGCTATATAAAACTCTATAAATAAATATGTCGATGGCTCTTGTTTTAAACTACCAGATGGCACCACCAGTGCAGCTTACGCTATTACTATGCTGCGCACTGTAGTTCAGACATCACAGGTTCCTTATCAATCAGCCCAAGCTGCAGAACTAGTAGCTCTCCTTCGAGCTTGTGAGTTAAGTGAGGGACTGACTGTCAATATTTATACTGACAGCCAGTACGCCTTTGGGGTTGCCCATAATTTCGGGCAGCTCTGGGCAGAGAGGGGTTTCTTAACCTCACATGGGCTAAAAATCCAGAACGGCCTACTGATACACAGGCTTTTGTCAGGCCTGACACTACCCCAAAAGCTAGCAATAGTGAAGTGCAGTGCCCACAAGGCAATTATTGATGATGTGGGGAGGGAAAATGCATTTGAAGATCAGACAGCTAAGGAGACAGCCAGGTCTAAGATGAAAAGAATGTTTGTGGCAGGTCCTGCTAGATGGGTACCCGACGGTGCGAGGTTCGAAGATACATCGGAGAACGTTAAAGAGATCCAAAGCAAGGCAATAATTGAGGAGTTATCAATATGGCAGGAGAGAACAAGACGTTTAGACGAAGAAGGGTGTTGGACTGATAAGTCAGAGAAGAAGAGATGGATGTTACCAGATGCATTTGTACTCCCTGTAGTCACAATGGCACAGGGAGCAGCTCAAATTAGTGCAAAGGGAATATGTAAGTTGTTAGACCCTGTATGGCAGAACGATAACATCCCTAAGGTCGCTGCTCATCTGGTGAAGTACTGTATGGTCTGATTGATATACAATCCTGGAAGACGCACTCCTACACCCTCTGGTAACTTTGCACCACCTTCCTTCCCTGTTGAAGTTCTACAGATGAATTTAATCGAAATGGAACTAGTCAACAATTTAAAATATGTGTTAGTGGCTGTTTGTGCATTCAGTAAATGGATTGAAGCTTACTCCACTAAAGAGAACACCGCCATGGTGACGGCAAAAGCACTCTTAAAAGAGGGCTTCCCGCATTTTGGTTTGCCCGGTTTGATTTGGAGTGACAATGGGAGCCACTTCAACTCAAAGGTTATCCAGTTGATTTGAGATGTTTTGCATATCAAGCAGAAATTCCACGCAGCAAACCATCCACAATCGGCAGGTTTGGTGGAGAAGTACAAAGGTACTCTCACGCTGAAGTTGGCAAAGATCAAAGAAAGCACAGGATTGCAATGGCCAGAGGTATTACCCCTAGCCCTGCTGACCACAAGTGCGACAGCCCACTCTAGAATAGAGTTCGTTTTCGGCTGCCTGGCAAATGTCTGGGGCGTCCCATGACCCCGCTGTTTTTCTGAAATGGAATACCCTTTGCTTGTGGATTACTTGTGCGAGTTGACTAAAAATGTGCGTTCTATTCACCAACAGATTCACAAGACTCTACCGCCAATACCGGAGGGGCCAGGTCACGATATTCGACACAGCGATTACATACTGGTGAGGAACTACCAGAGGAAGGGGAGTTTGGAACCAAGCTAGAAAGGACCTCTGCGGGTCCTCCTCACCACCCGGACGGCAGTGAAAGTGGACAGCCAGAAGCATTGGATCCATTCATCACACTGCCGGAGAGTCCAGATACCCCTCCCCTATGACCAGTGGGTCCTGGACAGCATGGGGGACCACAAGACAGAGAAGTTACCACGCTTTGTCCCTTTTTCTGACGCTCGACTGACATGGGTGCAAACGGAGAACGATGCGGTCTTGAATGAGGTGGCCCACCCAGAAGCAAGGGCTACCCAGGATCCTCTTCCATCTGGCCCACAGGAGCTGGAGTCTCAGTCCCTTGGCCCCTCTGAATTTAAGATCCTTTTCCTTGACGATACAGTGCCCGGAGTGGCTAGGTACAATTTACGCCCCCCGAAGGAGGGACAGTGCACCAAAGGAAAGTCAGATTAAGTAGGGATGGACTAAATGGATGAAGAATAGGGTGCATGTACTCTGTCTCAGTACCAAATATAGATCAGGGAAAGGGAGATTGGTTAATTGTCCGAGACACTGGACAGGATAAGTTGAGGGTGTCTTCCAAGGAGGGAGGGTGCCCTATCTAGAGTGACGTGGATTTCTTTAGAAAGGGCTGCGATCGCGCAGCTCCACCGAGAAGTGCTCAATAGCACCACCATAGATGAAAAACAGCTGCCTACAACTAAGCACCAACAAAACAGAAGAACTCATCATGGGCCCAAACCCCAATGCCTGGAACGACACCTGGTGGCCCCCCACCCTCGGAAGTCCGCCCACCCACCCCCATGGACCACGCACGCAGCCTGGGAATCATCCTGGACTCTGACCTCAAAATGGACCGCCAGATCAACTCAGTCGAGTCCTCCTGCTTCCACACCCTCCGCCTCCTTCGTAAGACCTTCAAATGGATCCCCCTCGAACACAGAAAGACCGTCACTCACACCCTGGTCACCAGCAGACATGACTACGGCAACGCACTCTACGACAGAACAAAAACCTCACCCGCAAGCTACCGAACATCCAGAATGCTGCCGCAAGACGGGTCCTCGAACTACCACATCTCCCAGCACCTGCGCACACTCCACTGGCTCCCCCTCGAAGCTAGAGTCACCTTCAAGATACTCACCCACGCCCACAAGGCCCTCCACAACACCAGACCAACATACCTGGACAGCCTTCTCATATTCCACGCACACCCCAGAGGACCCTATGATCAGCCCAGCTCTCCTACACCATGGTTCCCCGCACCAGAAAGACCACATCAGGAGGCCACTCCTTCTCCTTCCTCATGGCCCGAGCCTGGAACGCCCTTCCACTCCACCTCAGACAGACAACATCGCTCCCCATCTTCGCAAGAAACCTAAAAACCTGGCTCTTCGACAGACCCCCCCCCCCTCCCCCTTGATGGACTGGAGCTTGCTAACCCCCCCACTCCAAGCGCCTTGAGACCCTTACGGGTGAGTAGTCGTGCGTAACAAACAACTGATTGTCACTTTGGCCCCTCATAAGGAGAGACACAGACAAACATACGTTGACAATGTTTTCCTACAGATGTTCCATCAGGCGCACCATACCTCTAATGTTACTGATTGCTGGGGTTGCGGCTTGCTCCCTTCTGTGATGCATAAAAATGATTAACTGATGTCCCTACCCTTCTCTTATTTATGGAGCTGTGAGGCATGCTTTCAACTGTTTATCATGGTGTGTATCCATTTCCATGCAATGAATTTGAAATGCCGATTATGACACTGTGTTAGAATATATCCATGTACACCAGGGGTTAACTCCAGGAGAACAAGGGGCCCCTGATACTTTGCATCCAAATGCCTGTATGAATGGTTACGAAGTCAAAAGAATGTAACGTGACTCCAAAATGAAATGATGGATTTTCAAGATTTTAATGTCACTGAATACTTCAGGTCTTTTGAAATGCGTAATATTACTCAGGACAAAGCAAATGCCAGTGCCAATAGTTAATATGACAGCTAGTTTCTGTGTCCAAGGTTTTGGGAGTGTTAAAGTGGGAATGAGTATTTGCAGTTATACTTATGACTTGAGCACAACCAATAGTCCACCTTTACTTCCACCCCATAATGTGTATCTTGTTTGTGGGTCCCAGGCTTATATATGGCTTCCCAAGGGGTGGTCTGGCATACGTTATGTCTTTTTCCTCCTTCCCCCAGTATACATAGCACCATCCAATTACCATAGGGACCATAAATTACAGCGTAGGGAAGCCAGTCTATCCAGAGTTAGAAGGGTTATCAACACAGAAGAACAGATCAGACAGAAACTACTCTGCAGCAGTTTACTGATGCTATGTATTCTGCTTTCTGGGGTCCTATGTCCAATAGCTTTAACATTCACCGACTCACAAGGGTTGTGGAGGGAGGTATTAACACCACAGCAGGAATACTGACCAACATTACAGCTGAGCTTCAGGCTATGAGACTTGTTGCTCTTCAAAACAGGATGGTGTTAGACGTCATCCTTGCTGATCGGGGTGGGGCCTGTCACGTCATTGGTAGTAGCTGCTGTATGTACATACCGGATCATGCTCCGAATGTGTCTTTTGCCGAATCTCTATGCAGCAATACAGAAGTTGCATCAACCTGCATCCAATATTCACCAAGAGAATGGCACCTGGTCCCTTTCTGGTTGGTTCAGGGGTTTGATAGCATCCTGGGGTTGGAAAATACTCCTTTTCCTAGTAGCCATTGAGGGTGTCATTTTCACTTGTTGCCTGTTTATTAATTGTCTTCCTGCCTGCTGTACATATTGTGTTAGCAAGTTAACGCCTGCACCCAAGGCCCCAGGGCATGATGCTAAGCCCTCAGCAATGATGATGCAAACAGTCCATGATTTGATGAATATAGATGAGGGTATTTTTTAATATTAGCAGTAAAGTATGTGCATTACCCTGCATTAATAATTTTCTTATTATGCTAGAATAGACACAATTGTTAGCAAATGGTAAAAGGAGGGTCTGGTGGACTGCAAATGCGTCTGACTCCTATTAGCATTGTGCAAGTTAAGTTAGCATTTGCGGTGCCATTTTGTATTTAGCCGCCATTTAGTACTGTGATCGAAAGTAAGCTGTCTCATGAACTGTCTGCCTCAGCGAAAAAGCTACTTCGAGTTACTTCTCATCGTATTCAAGGTTGAATCCTAATGCACTAATGAATAGCTTATACTGTTTCTGCATGCCTTTCCTCTACCGTAGCCATGCCCCCACACTAGAAAGCGTCGGCCTGAACAAGACAACCTTGAAAATGTGATAACATGTAACCGGTCTGCAGGTGGTAGCTCATCCTTCTGTACCTCCTTTGTCCATCAATGCCTGAGCTGGAAAATTCTAGTCTGGGCAGGTCTTTAGGGGTGTTGGAAATGCATATTATGTTTTACCAAGTGCTCTGAAGTCAGTCCCCTCGGTAGCATCTAAGGAGGCGAGTCTGACTGGACTCCGCTCGAGCGTAATTACTAATAACTTGGTTTGTATTCTCCACTATTTAATCGACTTCATTTCTTGTGGAAGGCCGAGTTGTGGGTAACCCGGGTGGCCAGATTCGGGTCACTTTCTTCAGTGTTAGAGGCCTTAAAATCACAGACCCCTTCACACCACACCACACGTGGTACGGGATGCCCCCCCCCTTTGATTCTCCGGCATGAGGCAGTGATATTCTTCCCCACAACACCCCTACCCAACGATGGGTCAGCCAACATAGGCGGCATCCCTTGGCAGTGACCCCCACACGACACACATTTAAGAATAATGTAGAATCCCAGGTCCGAATTACCTCAGAGGGGAGTGAGCCAGTTTAGAGGGAGGGGGGAGTTTGAAAATGTTCCTTTTTATTTGATTTTGTCGGACAATATATCATTAAAGCAGTTGTTCCAGCTGGCTGATCCTAAAAATGTCAAACAACCCAGATGGGCTACGATTTCTATTTGAATGTAGCAGGTTGAGAAGACCATGCTCATGTTCACTGTATCTCTGCTCTGAGAGTCGTGCACCAACTGCGTTTGCGCTCACCCACGGTGCAGCAATATATACAATCAATAAAGTATGTTTAAAAAAGAAAAGTGAAGTCTGATGGAGGTGTAAGGGAGGCCTGCCCCTGGCAAGGGGAGCATGTACTGACAATATATTGGATGGCTGCCCGTAAGGGTTGATGTGCTTAGGAACACAGTAGCGCAGAAATCTTTTCCATTTGGCTGAATAGCAAGCTCTCGTTAAAGGCCTGCAGGTCTTCTTCAAGATGGTCATACTCTTTGGAGGCAGTTCGAGGTAGCCAAACTCTAATACCTCGGGCGCCAAATTGCAAGATTTAGATCCTTGGGGTTCAGCTGCCTCAGCTTGCACTGGCTCTGCGTGAGGTCAGGCCTGTTGGTCAACTTCTCATGAGACACCAGGGAAAGGTCGAGGAGGATGGTGAACCAGGGCTGTCTGGCCCAGGTGTGGGCTACCAGGGAGAGAGTGAGGGATATTTGTCAAAGCTTTTGAACCAGGAATGGAAGAAGTCAGAGAGAAAGAAAAAAGTAGTCAAATATCCCCAATCAGTTCTTCTATAGTACAGTGCCCAAGTACTGGGGGTACCTGGATGCAGAGTTGGGCATTTTGCATTTTCAGTGGTGTCAAAGAGGTCTACATTGGGGAAACCCCACCAACAAAAATACAGGAGTAGGACTTCTGGGTGAAGTTCCTACTCGTGGACTTGCTGCTGCACCCTGCTGAGCAGGTCTGCAAAATGGTTGTTCGCTCCCAGTAGGCACTCCACCAGCAGAGAAACTCTGTTGTGGAGTGTCCACCACCAAATGCGCTGGGCTTGCAGAGACAGCTGTGCAGAGTGAGTGCCACCCTGCTTCTGCAGGTAAAACATGGTAGTCATGTCTGTGCGACGGAGGACAACCTTTGTGCTTTATGTGATAAAAGTCCATGAGGGCTAGCTGGATGGCCAGCAACTCCAGGTAGTTAATGTGGGGACATTGCTGATGTGGTATCCACATTTCTTGGACAGGCATATCCTGTAAGTGCGCCCTCACCCTGTGAGGGAGGTGTCGGTTATGATGGCTACCTGGGGCGCTGGGTTGATAAAGGGCCGGTCTTGCAACAGGTTGTTGCTGTTCCACCACTGCAGAGAGCGGTCACTTCGACCCCAAAGCAACTCTAGATCCACCCAGTGTCCTTGTGACAACTGTGCAGCTGGGCACTCCTGCAACGGACACATGTTTAACTGGGGAACTGTGGCAATGCAAGAGGGCATCATCCGAGGAGGCACATGACCGCCTGGACCGTTACTTGACCAGCTGGCTGAATGGAGTGGAAAGCTTGCACCCTCGCACGGCTGAGGTAGGCTTTCCCAGAGACAGAGTTGGGGAGTGCTCTCAAGAAAGGCAGAGTTTAAAGGGGCTGGAAGTGGGACTTTGCGGTATTGAAGGTAAAACCTAGGCAAAAGAGGAAGTCTATAGTGGCCTGTGCATGAGCCAAGCACTGTTGGTCAATTGCGCTCTTGGTCAGCCACTTGTAAGGCAAGACATAAATGCTGTTCCTCACGAGATAAGCAGCTACTGCGGCAAGACATATTGTGAACACCCTGGGGGTTGTGGTGACTCGTGAAGGGCAGCACTTTGAACTAGTTATGCTGACCACTTCCCACAAACCAGAGGAACCAGTGAGTGCAGGGTCTATGGGGATGTGGAATAGGCGTCCTTCATGTTGAGGGCAGTCATGAAGCTACCTTGTTGTAGAACAGGGATGACATCCTGGAGTGTCACCAAGTGGAAGTGCTCTGACCGGATGTATTCACTGTGGGACCTGAGGTGGAGTATGGGCTTGCAAGACCCACCCTCTTTGGGAATGAGAAGGAACAGGGAATACAGACCTTCGCTGTGGTGGTGGAGTGGCACAAGCCCCCTTCAAAACAAGTAACTCCACTTCCTCTTGAAGGGGGCGCGGATGTTCTGGGAAGAGGGTGTGTTTGTGGAGAGGGATAATTGGTGGTGTGTTATTGAGCTCCAATCAGTAACCCTCGCTTATGCTTTCAAAGGCCAGTTGATTGGCGCTGATTTCCACCCATCGGGACAGAACCCCTTGTAGTCTTCCTGCGACAGGTGTGATGCATGGGGGGGGGGGGGGGGGGGGGGGATGCAAGCAAGTCACCGCTCTGGATGGATCCGCCTCTACCCCTGGTGTTACTGCCCTTGTAACCCCCTCTAAAATATCCACAGGGAGAGGTCTGCGGTGTTTGCGATCTCTGGAAAGAGGTGGGTGCCTCGGAAGATGGTCTTGGAACTTCCGCGGTCCTGAGACCGATGAAAAACCAAAGGGTAGACGGTATTCGTAATGCACCGAAGACCTTCGCGGTATCAGCGTCTTCCTTTATCTTTCCAAGCATCTGGTCAATCTGCGACTCAAACAGGCGCTCCCCGTCGAACGACAGATTGAGCAGGCGCTGCTGGACCCCCAGCTTGAAACACGCAGCCAGGTGTGTCGGCAAAGGACACTTGCGGACATTGCAATGTCAGCAACCTCAAGGGCACACTGGATACTAGTGTTCAAAATTAGCTTGCCCCCTGCACATGTTCCTGTACCCTCCTTGCGTCCCAGTGCCCCCTGTCATACCAGGAAAGTAAACTGAAAAAATTAGTGATAGGCCAAAGTGTCGCAGACTGGACAGTGATGGGTTCCCGGATGCATCTATTTTCTTACTTTCCCTGTCAGGAGGGGGTGTATCGCCTGTGCCCTGGTAAAGGGGTGGAAGTTGTCACCTAATGTATACTGGGTAAGAGAAGGACACCTTGTTATTATTACCCACCCGAGGGTGATAACCCTGGCTTTTACAGGCTCCTTAAAATGTTAAGCATTCCCTTAAACAAGGAGGGTTCTGTATAGAGCGCTGGGTGAAAGAGTTGCCAGCAAGAAATCATCCTCCACCGGTAGCTATTGCATCTCAAATTTATGGTATGTGGCCACACTATGGAGGTCCTCGGGGCAGGATATGGTGCCAGGAAAGGCTTTGCGAGGTACAGGTAGGGATCAGTATCCCCAGGTGGTTCAAGGTCAATCGTTCCACGGGTCGGCTCGAGGATGTGGGTCCAAAAGGTGTGTCAAAGAATCATGAGGAGATCCTGGACTGTCTCACCAAAACCCAGAGTGTGGTGACCTCTGTGGAGAGTGAGACGAGGGGTCAGGAAGATGTGGAGGTGAAGATGGACGAGGGGGAGGTGGAGAAGAAGGAAAAGAAGGAGTACGGGGAAAGGCAAGGATGAGGAAGACGAGGCATGGGAGGTGGCTTGGTGCCTCTGTCCCAGTGCTGTGGACTCTTAGGCACTAGCTCAGCTGGATTGTTCAGGGCCTCCTCAAAGGTCAGCTTCCTCTTGGGAGTGGGGTCTTTGGCCTTTGGAGGAGCCTGAGCAAGGATCCGACCAGTCGGTGGGTGGATGAGGATCTGCTGCTGCCGGGCGTCAAGCTAACCCAGAAGCTGTTGGAGGGTTTCTGGTCTTGATCTGTGGAGGCAAAGGAGGGTGGCACTTTGGGCAACAAGTGTTTCAGCGTTGAAGAAGATCTTTGGCCTGGTGGCACTATGGTGGATTTCGGCTCCCCCAGAATTTGGAGTCTGAAGATGGCTTCAAGGGTGTGTTTGAAGCAGGTGTCGAAAGGCCAGTTGGAGCCAGGAGCTAGGTAGGTGCTAGGTCCAAAGTATAGTGATGGTGCCAGCAAACACTGGCAGTGACAGAACAGAAGTCTCCTGGCAGGCTTCTGGGCTTGAAGCTCGACCCAGAGGGTGATGCTCGGCCAGTGTTCATTGCTGGGGATATGAAAGGTGTGTGTGGGGGGGGGGGGTGGGGGGGGGGGTGGTCTTACTCACGGCTGTCTTTAATGGATGCAGCAATTCACTGACTTTGGAGAGGGAGCTCTCTTATAGCTATAAGCCCTGCCCCTCTGTGAGAGAAGTCTCCAGTTGCGGCTCGACTTTGATGTGCTGTTCGCCACAGAGATCAGAAGTGTTGTCGCTCTGTTGATGCGTCATTGAGATGGATGCCAGGCATCAAGCTCAACGGTGGCGCATGGTCTTCTTAATATGGAATGCGAGGCAAGCAGTACAGGTGAGCTCATCGTGCTCCGGTGACAGACAGAGGTTACACGCCTGATGGAGATCTGTCCATGGATAATTGGCACAAAAGTTAGGTTAGTTTTGAAATGGAGTCCTTTTCATTACTGATGGAACACTCTTGCTTGTTGAACTGCAGAGAAGGCCTCGAAAGGCTGAAGGTCTAAACGAGACAATTCTGGGTCGTAGAACCAGACAAGGATGCGTGATGCTTTGAGTACCGAATTTTACGCTGACTAGTCTAGAGGACCTGAATGGACTCAGCGACCTAGAGGCGTCGACCCGGTGCTTGGTGAGAACAAATCTGAACCAAACAGAAAAAAATACAATCTAACAATGAAGCCAATGCCCCACTGCCCATGCACATTAGCAGGAATAGGTGGTCACTAGATCTCGTGACTTGAAGACTTGAGAGTTCCTAGTTTTGTTGCTCCCAAGCTATGTTTTCTAAGGATTCTGTGGGAGCCTACAGCATTTTCAAGGCTTAGTTTTTTTTTTCTACCGCTTGTCATTTTTCAGCACTGGATTCATTTCCCATTGATAGCGACTTGCTCAGAAGAATTCTCAACAATAACGACATCTTTGTTTTGGCTCAAGGCTGAACTACTTATTTCAATGCCTCCTCTGATGGTGTTTCGAACTCCCTGTCAACCAATAGTTTTTGGCAAACAGCAGAAGAGCTTCTGATCAGGCCACATGTGTAGGAGAGTAGGATCTGCTGCTTATGGTTACCCCCACTTTTCGCTGATGTTTCACTGTTTTCCAACTTTAGTCTGGCTGGGACCCTGCTATCCCGGGCCCCAGCCTACCTGTTTCCTCTCTAAATTGATTGCATGTACTTTAGGTACACTACAGATTGGATTCTGGGGTACCCTTATAAGTCCCTAGTATATGGTACTCCATGTACCCAGGGCATAGGTACCCCAGAGGCCTCTCAGGGGGTGCAGCATGTATTATGCCACCCCTGAGAGACCATTTAAAATGACATAACAGGTCTGCTATAGCAGCCTGTGTAAGGTGGTGTATGCACCCCTTACTCATATATAGGTTCACTATATCTCTCCATATCACTGCACATAGAAACCTATCAGTCACCCCTATGGCAGGGCTTATCAATCCTGAAGGCAAGGTGCTGGGTTTTATGAGGGTGCACCTACATGAGCAGAGCCCCTCCGCAGCCTTCCGAACCTTTATTACAGGGTTGTTTGTGATGCAGCCAAACCATATACTCTTAAGTGCATTATAACCTCGCGGTAAACGCGAACTATGGAATGGCTGCATGGAAAAATGTTGTGTTTGGTGTCAAACACCTTGGAATCCTACCTCCCTTCCAGTAACTGGTTTGGGAGGTATGATTCCACCCTATGGAGGGAGAAACAGGACTTCACCAGTACACCCAGTACCAGCTTAACAGGACCCTGGCATCACAAAATGGATGCTGCCAGCTACAGACAAGCGTCTGCCCTCCTGCTGCTGGACGAAACTCCGGCAGGGGAGGCCTGGACAATAGGTTTCCTGTCACAGGAAGGTGTTAACTCCCAGACAGGCTTTAGTGGATTGGGGCTTGGTGGGTGCACTTCAAGAGTGCTTTGATGTGTGCACTGGGGGCACATTTAGTGTCCCTGTGCATTGTCCAGCTCAAACCGGTGGCAGGGTTACCAGCCCCTGCTCTGGCTCGAAACTGGACAAAGGATATAGGTATAGCCACCCCTCTGTCATGACCCTCCCATAGGTGGGTCCCCTGAGTTTGTCCCACCCCTTCCTTGGGTATAAAGTAGGAACCCCTGACTACAGGACTTTAGATTTACCTGGACAAAACTCTGCTACAGAATGCCAGAACTTCTACCATCTACATGACGTTGGCTGACCGAAGAATCTGCTTGGAGTAAAGGAGTTACTCCCCTGCAAGGCAGGCACCAAAGACGGATCTGTCCAGCTTGCAACTACGCAGCTCCTGAAGGACTCCGAAGACTTTGCAACACAGGAGGTGGGTTTCCAAGCTTCCCCGAGGCTGATCTGTGGTCTCAGCAATCCTGAGATCCAAAGCCCTCGTGGGGACCGTGCAACTCGAACCCCTGGACACCATGCACCACCATGCACATTTGCAGCAGCATATGCTTCTTGGCGATCCCCGAGGCTGTGCTTTGGGCTACTTGTAGTCCAGACCCCGAGCAGTGATTCCACCGAAGATTACTGGCCTACACTCCGAGTGACCCGTGGGCTGGTATTTAGTGATTTCTCGAGGTCCCTTTGCGATCCCTTTTCCGTAGACTTGTGGGTCCCCGAGAAGGGTACTTTGACTTTCAATGGGCTTACCTGGTTGCTCCAGATGTGCCCTGACTCTCCATCGCTTGGGGAGTCCACAGGACCTTGCTGGTCCACACTGAAGCAGTTTTACTCTCACTGCGTGGGTTGCTGTTGCCAAGGCTTGTTGGTCTCCAATCCGGACACCGACCCCCCAGCATTCGACATCCTTCGTGGAACAGCTTGCCTGCAGACTGTGGTCGTCTTCCATGCCTCCTGGTCTGCGTGGCAGTGGAGTCAAGCTTCACCTCATCGCACCTGAAACTCCATCGGTGGGCATCCATCTATCGTGTCCCTGGTCACTGGCAAGTGACCCAGAGTCGGTCCCCTCTGCTTTCAGATTCTTCACATCTTCGATCCAGGCTTGGATCCCACCAGACACTTTTCCTTTCCACGGCAGCAGCACTTTGCAGCAACTCCCCATTGAAGACAGCAAAGATTCCCAACACCATTTGACACCTATGCACCCGGCTTCCCTTGGTTAGGTAACACGAGTACTCCGGTGCTCCCGTGGGTGCTGGCCTTAGAACCTTCTAAGTCTAAAAGGGTTTGCTCCAAGTCCTTTCCTAAGTGTCCTTAATCTCTAAAATTCCAACCGTGACTTTCCCATAGGATTGTACGGAGCTCGCGGCTGTGTTCTCACACTGCACGCGTCCCCCGTGGGTCCCCTGTGTCACTACCTTGGGTGGTTCCTTGGGGTCCCAGCGATTCTATGGGCTCTAGGCACTGTGTCTAGTCAAGTCGTGGTTCTTATACCACTTTCTTAATATATGGTTTGGTGTCCCCCTGGGGCCCATTGTATATTGTGCTATTTACTGTCATTTTAGTACTGTAATATTGTGTGCCTTGCTCTCTAATCTCATAAAGAGGTTAGCAGAAAGTGTTTAGAAATAAATACATATATTTTATATATTCCTTTTGTGGTTCTTTCATTTGGTCATTCAGGAGGTTATAGACTGGTAATACAAGCTGCTTTACATTCCTCAGAGACTTAGCCTGAAGGCTGCTCTCCACAGCTACCACTAGGATAGCTTTCAATAAAGGTTGTCTTTAACCCATCATCAACAAGGGTTGTTTGGACTGGTGCAAGGTGCCCACTATAACTAGTGGACAGCATATACCAGACCAACTTCTCACAACATGTAGTTCAGTTTAGACACAACAGTCTTGTTCCTGCCTCAAGGCAGAGGCGCCGACACAGCAGGTTTGCCTTTCTCAAGTCGTTTGCACCTCAATGATCTTTGTGGCCTGAACATTGGAATTGGCAATAAGATCAGAAAGATCGCTGGAGCGGCGCGTGCAGGTTTAAAATGCATCTTGTGTTGTCCCTCGTCATTTAATCAAACAACTATTTGATTGTGAGCAGTCTTGACTTTTTCCACTTTTGAGTAGGGGTGGGCAATAAACTCCTTTCCCCCGGCAGAGCTTTGCCTACTCCACACTCCGCTAGAAGCTCGGTGTTCCAGCAAAACTCTCCCAACCACTGTGTTGCAGAGTTTCATCATACGCGCGGCGCACCAACGTTAAGTTGGTGAGCGTGAAAATTGAGCGCTAGAACGCCCCCGGCAAGATTTCTCAATATGGGCGGTTGCAGCAGGCCGCTACCGTTCGCGTTGCGAAAGCTGCTGCTCGAGTAGAAAATCTACCTGAACGACAGAAAGAAGCACCACCCTCTGGCAGGTCGCGTGGTTCAGTATGCAGTGATTTTACAACGAGGAACAAGCTCTCAGGGCTAATAATTAGTGCAAACGGTGCAACGTACCGAATTCCAACACTCATGGGACTTTGCAGAATCTCGCTGAGCTTTTATGTAGTCAGTCTGCGAGTTCCGCTTTTGAGGTTTCAGCTTCAAATATACAGGCATGATCCTGTCGCACAGCTTCAGAGGGCTGCTGCAACCTTGTTCTGGTCTGGAATTAAATGCCCATTCTCGCCCCCATTTTGTTTTTGGAAGGAACCAAGTACATACCTTTTATGAAGCTATGCATAAGTATCAATGGTGTCAATTCAGTCACAACTTAAAGGCCATCAGCACCAGTAGGGACCCGAAGAGACTGGAGTCCTAAATCGTACGCATTCCGGCAATACTTTGTAAGCCACGACAGTGCTGAGTATCGAAGACCAAAGTACTCGCCGGTGAACCAACTGTGCCGGTCATAAAGTCATATTTCTACTTCTTTGCTCAGGCCGTTGCATGCTTACAAATCTATGGCATAGAAAGTAGTGTGAACATAGCGCTTGGCGCCAGGTCGATGCCGGGAACTGTATTCAAGTTAAGATATTTCCCAAGCCTAGTTCTTATAGCACGGGATGTTGCACAGCGTGCGCCTCGAACAGGTTCATGCTGAAAAAAAGGGATCACCAGTAGCAGTACCAGGGGGTGTCTAGTCACTTGGTTACTCACACTCTTACCTACGTACAGTTGTGGCAACGAGGACGTCTAGCCATAAACCGGTCCCCATCCTTCAGCTGCTTCCTTGAGATTCTCTGCTCCAGGAGCAACGCTAGGTCTGAGAAGAACTCGGGACAGCAACTGCTTGAGGCCCAAAGTACACAGTGTGCCTCCCAGGAGAGTCTGGATCCAGGGGTGGAAGCACACATGAGGTCTCGCCCTGATAAACCATGAGGTTCCAAGTTCTGGACCTGCTGCGTTCGCACTCCTCAGAATCTCGCTCATACAGACAACTCCATGCAGCCTCGCATCAACCCCTCTGAAACAATCACCAGAGATCATGTCCACATACTGCATCTGCCATGTTCTCTCACACAACGGGTCCCCTTCTGGTACACTTCCATCAGTCACAGTTTCCGGTGCTCTGGGGTTTTGGGGTTGACTCCCAGTCAAACCTAAAACCAGGCCCTGTCCTCACAACTCCAGAAAGGTGGAGTTGGGGTAGACATGGTCTACTGTGTAAAAGACTCTCCTACAAGAGCTTGCACTCTGGTAGATGTTCTAGTTCATAAATCAAGATCATTTAGCAGTGAAACATTTGGTACAGACCACATGAATTAAAGAAACAGATGGATAAGAAACTGCAAATGAAAGAATGTAATTAAACCAGAATCCAGGCACTACAGTATGGATAATGCAACAGAACATAAACATGATAATGAGCGCTGGTGTAGTACAAACGACTTCTGCCTACAGTTATTACGGCCAAAGGCATCTCCATAGGAGTAAAGGCCGAATCGCACAGTTAATGTTGGCCAATCCTATTCCCAAATCTTCAGGCAGTCGCAGGATGCCTCGGACTTGATGCATAACACAACCACCGAGATGTTTACACTCCTCAACTTTGAGTCAAAATTAAGTATTGAGCATGAAGCGTATGAGTGTAGTGGAGACTTTTAGACTATAGCGGCATTCTCAAATTACTCTGGTGGCGCGGCACAGAAAGTGAGGCCAGAGAGGGCCTGCACCAGGGCACATACAGTCTGTAGGAGAGCATGGTCATGGTAACATCTACCCCAACCTAAAAGAGAAGAGAGCTAGATTCTACAGCAGCAGAAGCAGTGTTTGTACAACAGGTCCACAGCTCCTAGTGGGAGGGTTGGGGTCTGTGCCACTGCATACGCACTACACATCAGAGCAGGTCTGTGGTCAATCCTACCCACCTGCACTGGTGGCAGCTACAGTACAGTGCATGCGCGGCAGCTTCCCCCACCTTTGGTGCGCGACATGCCTCGTACACCCACTTGGGAGGTAGCCACTGAACCTGCACCTCGGCAAATCCTCGTGGAGGGAAATCCCTGAATCTTGGTACATAACTAGTGATACCATCAGACAAACTACAACCATTATCAGTTTCCAACCCAAGGGTAACCGGCCGGGGACTGCTCCTCCCTACAGGCGCCCCCTCCAGGAAGTGTGCGGACTGTCGGCTGATCACAGCCTGTGCGGGGGGGGGGTGAAGCATAGGTGCAGGTGACCAGACCTTTAACACTCTGCCTGCGACAGCTGAAGGACTGTGAGTGCGTCAGCTGCTGGAGAGGCCGGGAGGGGAGCAGTCTGTACTGCACAGTGAGTACAGAAAGACCACCACCTACATGGAGGTTTGTGAGCGTAGAAATGGACATGCCGTATGGGCAGTGCGTAAATCCTGGAGTGTCCCAGTATCCTTTAGGATAGGTGCAATGGCAATGATACCACCTTACCTTCTCTTATTCCTAGGACATCATTCCTTCGCAGTTTCAATTTAAAACTCCGCTATACAAATTGTATATTCTATAATAATCGTACAAATCATAGAAAAATCAGACAGGCACAAAGATTCTTATAAACCAACAGCCATGAATGACTAAGGAGGGCCCAATTGAGGCTTCGATCCAAGTTTGGGCATTTCCAGCTGTGAATCCTGCCATGTAGCAGATAACATTGTGACCGAATGTTCACGTAAACATAGCATGGCAAATTTGCAGTTTAGAGTACTTTATCCAAGTGGCTGTTGACCTCCTCTCTACTATATATGGTCAATCTCAAAACTACAATACTGCCACGCCCCCTTAGGTCACACCGCTGCACGCACCCTGCAAACGCTGCAGCTCTGAAATCTGTCCAGCAGAGGGCATGTTTCCAGCAGAAGGGGCTTCTAAGGTTTGCAGTATTCCTGGAATGATTATTCAAGACCAGAAAAAAATACAGCCAGGCCAAAAATAAATAGTTTACTGTCAAGTTTGCATTTCACAGTGGCACCAAGTTCTCAGATTGTTTCGCTGTCTGGAAAATATCTCCTTCATAAAAAAATACTGACTGGGGAATATCCTCCCGCCTTGTTCTGTCGTTGGGGAGACGAGCGGATATCCGGAGCCGCGAGTAGCAGCTAATGGCGAGTCCCAAGGAAGAGCACAGCCAATCACAGATCCAGAGACGAATGGCACGTCTGGTAGAATGGTCCATTTTCCTGTAGGGAAGGGAAATAATACTCAGTTGAAACATTGGCTTGTGTTTTGTTCGAACTGTTGTACCGCTATGACCTGATACACAAGAGACGATCCAACATCTCGCACACGGTTAAGTCTTCACAGAAACAAAAACACTGAGTAGAGGCAAAAGGATTTAATGCAAACACCTGTCGACAGGCAAGCAAGGCTCAGCTATAGCACTGACAGGTCCTTGCGGTTCCCAGGATCAAGCTTCCTCTGACCAACCAATAAAGGCAACTTGCTAAAACCACATTGTTATCCTCCCCTGCTAACCCTGGGCTGCCTTACTTCAAGAAGGGAATCCCTCATGGATTACCATGCTTTTCTGAACTTCCACCAAGTTAAACTGAGGACTCCCGGTTCTTAGTTCGAGTCTTTAAGAGAGCACAGCTGACTCGTTGAGAAAGACATTATGGACTTACTGAGAACATACAGGGGCTTGGAGCCCAGCCGTTTTTTACCAGTGGCTGGCTTTCCTGTCACTCTCAGTTGTCTGCTTCTTATTCGTGGTTCTGCTTCTCAATCCTATACTTCTCCCTCCCATGGAGCATAGCCTCTTTACCATCTCTTTTGATTGGATGGCTTCTATGGTTCCAGTTGCTTGTTTTTAAAGCACTATCTTTTTTCTTTCGGATTAAGTACTCCGTAAGAGTGTATGTGTTTTCCAGCTGTCTCCCTGTGAGAAGTTGGCCTGATATACGCTGTCCACTAGTTCTAGTGGGCACCTTGTATCAGTCCAAACAACCCCTTCTAGTGATAGGTTAATAACAACCTTTATTGAAAGATATCCTAGTGGTAGCTATGGAGAGCAGCCTTCAGGCTAAGTCTTGAAGGAATGTAAAGCAGCTTGATTTACCAGTCTATAATCTCTTGAATGACCAAATGAAAGGACAACCACACCAGGAATATGTTCAAAATATATGTATTTAAGATAAAACACACCCCTCTAGTCTCTTTACAAGGCTGGAGTTCGAAGTACTTAAGCTATAAGTCAGATTCAACAGTAAAAGCACAAATACACGTTTGGGCCCAGGGGCGTATCAAACCATATACCAATAAAGTGGTATAGGAACCACGACTGAACTAGACACAAGGCCTAGAGCCTGTAGAAGTGCTTGGACCACAAGGAACCACCCAAGGTAGTGACACAGGAGACCAACGGGGGACGCGTGCAGCGTGAGAACACATCCGCGAATCGCCGTTAACTTCTATGGGGAAAGTCGCGGTTGGAAATTAAGAGTTTAAGGACACTTAGAGGATGACTACGAGCAAACCCTTTTGGACTTAGAGGTGTCTAGGGCCAACACCCACGGGAGCACCGGAGTACTCGTGTTACCTCACCCAGGGAAGCCGGGTGCATAGGTGTCAAATCGCGTCACTGTTTTCAATGGAAGCTGCTCAGGAAGTGCTGCTGCCGTGAAGAGAAGTGTCCGGAGAGATCCAAGCCTGGATCGAGGATAGAAGGAACCTGAAAGCAGAGGGGAAAGTCTGGGTCACTTGCCAGTGACCAAGGGCACGATAGTCCAATGCCCACAGATGTCGGGTGCTTCACGTGAGTTGACGGGTGTCTTGACTCTTCAGCCACGAGGTCCAGGAGGCGCCAATGACAACCAGGAGCTGGATTCGAGCTGTCCCATGAAGTCTGTCAAGTGCTGCGGTGTCAGCGACCAGATTGGACCCAACAAGCCTTGGCAATGGCAAGTCACTTGGAAATAGAAAAAGGACGTCGGTGCAGACCAGCAAGGAATGGGGGGACTCACCCAGCGAGGGTAAGTCGGGGCACGTCTGGAACAACCAGGAAAGCCCAATCGCAAGAGGAATTGCCTTCGTGGGGACCTACTAGCCAACGGGCTAGCGATCGCGAAGGAGCCTCGAGCGGTCGCACTTGAAACTGGCCCACGGGTCACTCGTGGAGTGGAGGCCAGAAATCTTCGGTGCAGGAGGTGCTCAAGGCTGGGGCTACTCGGAGCCCAAAGCACAACTTCGAGGAAGACCAGGAAGATGATGGATCAGCAAAAGATCACGGTTTCCAGGGGTGACGGTTCCACGTCACCCACGATAGCCACGGGCATCAGCTTTGCTGTGGACTCAGGGTAGCCTCGGGGAAGTCTGGAAATCCACCTCTGGGGATGCAGAGACTTCAGCGTACGGCGGGAGCTTCAGAATTGCAGACCGGACAGTTGCTTCTTTGGTGCCTGCCAAGCAGGGGAGTCAATCCTTGACCCCAAGGGAGATTTCTTCAGTCTTCTAGTTGAAGTAGAACGTCGAAGGTCCAGGATGTCTAGTCTGCAATTCTGAAGCTCCCGCTGGACGCCGAAGTCTCTGCATCCCCAGAGGTGGACTTCCAGACTTCCCCGAGGCTACCCTGAGTCCACAGCAAAGCGAGGCCCGTGGCCATCGTGGGTGACGTGGAACCATGACCCCTGAACACCGTGATCTTTTGCTGGTCCATCATCTTCCTAGTCTTCCTCGAAGTTGTGCTTTGAGCTCCGAGTAGCCCTAGCCTTGAGCACCTCCTGCACTGAAGATCTCTGGCCTCCACTCCACGAGGGACCCGTGGGCCAGTTTCCAGTGCGACCGCTCGAGGCTCCTTCACGATCGCTAGCCCGTTGGCTAGTGGGTCCCCATGAAGGCGACTCCTCTTCTGATTGGGCTTTCCTGGTTGCTCCAGATGTGCCATGACTTACCCTCGCTGGGTGAGTCCCCCAGACCTTGCTGGTCTGCACCGATGTCCTTTCTCTTTTTCCAAGTGACTTGCCGTTGCCAAGGTTTGTTGGGTCCAATCTGGTCGCCGACACCGCAGCATTCGACAGACTTTGTGGGACAACTCAAATCCATCTCCTGGTCGTCATCGGCGCCTCCTGGACCTTGTGGCCGAAGAGTCAAGACACCCATCAACTCACCTGAAGCACCAGACATCTGTGGGCATTGGACTATCACGCCCTTGGTCACTGGTAAGTGACCCAGACTCTGTCCCCTCTGCTTTCAGGTTCGTTCCATCCTTGATCTGGGCTTGCTCTGGACACTTCTCCTCTTCACGGCAGCGGCACTTCCTGAGCAGCTTCCATTGAAAACAGCTACGTGACCCGACACCATTTGACACTTATGCACCCGGCTTCCCTGGGTGAGGTAACACGAGTACTCCGGTGCTCCCGTGGGTGTTGGCCCTAGACACCTCTAAGTCCAAAAGGGTTCGCTCGTAGTCATCCTCTAAGTGTCCTTAAACTCGTAATTTCCAACTGCGACTTTCCCCATAGAAGTTAACGGCGATTCGCGGCTGTGTTCTCACACTGCACGCTTCCCCCGTGGGTCCCCTGTGTCACTACCTTGGGTGGTTCCTTGTGGTTCAAGCACTTCTACAGGCTCTAGGCCTTGTGTCTAGTTCAGTCATGGTTCTTAGACCACTTTATTGGTATATGGTTTGGTACGCCCTTCGGGCCCAAACGTGTATTTGTGCTTTTACTGTTGAATACTGACTTGTAAGTTAAGTACTTCGAACTCCAGTCTCATAAAGAGACTAGAGGGGTGTGTTTTATCTTAAATACATATATTTTAAATATATACCTGGTGTGGTTGTCCTTTCATTTGGTCATTCAAGAGATTATAGACTGGTAAAACAAGCTGCTTTACATTCCTTCAAGACTTAGCCTGAAGGCTGTTGTCCATAGCTACCACTAGGATAGCTTTCAATAAAGGTTGTCTTTAACCTATCACTATAAGGGGTTGTTTGGACTGATATATGCTTTCCACTAGTTATAGTGGGCACCTTGTATCAGGCCAACTTCTCACAGTAATCTAAAGTCGCAAGGACTGGGTTCTCCTGCAGTGCACTCTACGCTACTGAAGTTCCACTGGGCTCTCCTGCGGCTGATGATGCTGTACAGAAGTGATCTATGGAGCGGAGGGCTGCAGTTCTTGGCAATGGCCTCCATCGATGAAGCGGTTTGGCCCATCTTTCAAGACCTCCTTTAGCTTTTGTAACCCACAGACGATACCAGGCAATTTGTACAGATGAGAGCTACAGCGCTGCAAAAGTGCATTTAAATCAGATTCAGTCCCTGCGGGAACCTATTTGGGATGCTATCCAAAAGGACACACATTTACTAACACGTTTGTACCTTATGAATTTCCACATAAAGTTACTCAGAACAGGAGCACGGTCACAGCCTGCATGATCACTATAGAAAGTCAACCTGCGATCCCTATGGGCAGCACAACTCATTGTCTTACCCTGGCGTCGTACTCCAGGACGAAGGGCGGGAAGTCGATCTGCTCTGGGGATATGGTTGTAAACAGCTGCTGAAGCCTCTCCACCTGGTGCACTTTATCCTTCAAACCAGACACGGTAAAGGTGGTGAAAAACCACGTTGATACCTAAGGAAGTCGAGGAAAACACAGCTTGATTACTGAGAGCCTAACACAGCTCAAGTGCTTTAGCGGAGATAAAGTATAGGATAAAAGATGAATCTCCAAGGGCGAGCACCACGACCAAAGCCTGAATGCAGCCGGCAAATGTCAACATGCATGTGATTTCTTGACGGCTGCCATGAATCTCTTCCAGTGCTAGGCATATCCCTCGCCTGCATCGACACCAACAAAATACATGCCCAGGCCTCGACTAGAGTTGGAAGTAGAGCGAGGGTGGGGGCTTCTTCCCGCCAAACTCTAGCAACATCACCCCACATGTCTGCTTTAACAGACTGGCAAGGGTGGGAATCTGAGCCGGTGGAGAAATCCCGGCCAACTACACCCGACCATACTGCAATGTCTCCACCACTTCCACGCTTCAGAGGAGGATGGGAGGTCCTGCCACCTCCTCGTGCCTTAGCGAGGCACTTGCCCAGGTGGATACACCAGACGTGGGCGTGCTCCAAGCACTTCTCATTTTCTACCGACAGTTTTATGCTATCGACTGGTGTGACACAATGTCAGCGCAGCCGTCTCTCTACTGACGAGATGACGAGTTCTTCACAGAGAGAAAATCTCTAGCAACAGGGGCTCTCTGGAAGTTGTACTCAGTATGAACAAGTGCAACAAAAAACTTGTGTCCAAAACACAATACTTTATATAATACTTGAAGGAAATCCATGTCAATTGCAAACCAGTGTCACTGATTTTAAAGGCAAACATGCTGTGTTAACGGCACAATGACAAACAGAGAAGAATGTGCTTGGTAAAGTGCACAGCAGTTCCAGAGAGACCACTAAAACTATGGAGATAACACTGAAAAGAGTACTAGCTAACCACAGGATCATTTGTCTGGGCAAAAAATGTCTGTTTTTAAAATGCATGATATCATGGGCTCAGTCTCAGGAATATACATCAATGTTTCAAGCCTTACGGTCAATGGGGTCTTCGGCAGGACAGTGGAGGGGGTGGTGGTAGTAGTGGGCACCCTTGAGGAAATGATGAAACCGTGATGTGTCGGGTCTGCATCAACAGTAAGAGCACCTAGCTATGTTTAAATAGTTACTTCTGTGAAAGTGTGAGGATTGATAGAATGAAGGGATATAAGCAAGGTCATGATTTAGACTTCGAATTATCAAAACTCTGCACCTGCAGGGGCAATGAGAGCAGTTGTAACATGATCGGCCAGTTTTTACACTAATACAGTCATGTCAAGTCCCAGAAAACATTGGACCATCTAAAGAAATCTATTTAAAAGGAACCATAACCTGATGAAGCAATTCTTAGAGGAGGTGATGAACACCGCCAACCCATTTCTCTTTCCTTGATTCCTCCACAAACCAGAGAGATGTTAAGACAACACTCAGAATAAAACGAGAACATTAAACAAGGCCTTGTGGTCACATCAGCCTAGACCCACCTTCCATCTTCCCTTGAAAAGTTAACACTGGCTGTCGGAACTTTACCACCCCAATGCTTTACAATCATAAAATCGCCTTCAGCCCTTCGATGGACTCCATTTCAGCCGAGCTTGTTAAAAGGATGGCAGCGAGTGTAGGTCTTGTGCGATAGGAGATTAGCAACACTCTTCAGCGATATGAAGCGAGACAACAAAAGCCCTTTGTCCCCTCAGCTAACTAAACCACTTCTGACCCATCACAAGGCTCTCTTGTATAGGCATGAAAACGAAAACCACATTTTTTCTGAACTCACTAAATATTTTTTAAAGATGAACCTTCTCAAAGAGGATTAATTTGATTTTCAGACCCAACTGTAGCACCATGTCCGCCATATCCTGAAGAAAGAAGATGATTTCCCTCTGATCCCTCGAGGCCCATCAGTAACCTTAGATTCTTTCCACTATATGGTCTTTTTAAACTCCATGTACCCGTTAGTGGAGGCAATGGAGGACTAAAGTTAAAAGGATTCCCCTCCTTTCATTGTGGATCTGAGTACCTGTGCCAGGTGGTACCTTGAGACCCTCTCTACCGCGCCTCGGTCTCCCACCTCTAGGTCAAGCTTTCAGGTGAGATGATCACCGACACTGGAGTCTCAGACCACCAGGAAGAAGATGAAACTCCTCCAACACCTCGTTGCAAACCGAGCATGGAGCGCCCTTTGGCATTCTAAACAACTCGAGAGTGTATGGGGGCAACGCTTTCAAACTGACCGCTCAAAACAGAGATCCTTTCCATCTGTAACCCTGCAGGGAGGCGGAATGGAACTTGTTGCTCAAATTCTTTGGGTGCATTCCTTGTACCGGTCTCCATTGCACGAAGGGACAAATTTAGACCCAGAAGTAGACCTTGACTGCCAATTGGATTGGTTTATGTGATAATCTTTTTTTTTTTTTCCACCTACACATTTTCCACTTCATTTTTTATTTTCACTCTTTTACCCACAAAATAGTCACTGAGAACACAGGTATTCAAACCTCTATTGATTTATAGCAAATTAATATTTTTAGGTCACGTTAAATAGAGCATTGTGAAGTTTAAAAAATACAACATTCTAATGAAAAAGTCATTTTCAACCTTAAGAAATTCGATCAAATTTCGGCCACTTACGCTAACTTTATTTACTACCTGTCCAAACAAGGGTGTAATTTAAGCAAGTTTAAAAAATGCGGAAGCTCTGCTAGGCTAAAAGCCCGCGGTTGTGGCTTATAAATACTCTTCTTGCTGTACGGTAAGGGCCAGGGCTCAGTTAAAACTTGTGGTACCAAAAGCTAGGTAGATAAGCCGGGCGGTGGAGCATCACGGGTAAAGGGACTCGCAATATGGAACTTACTCCCTCTTTCAAATCGGAGACTGAAAAGATGAGTTTTCAGAACTTATCCCCAGTTGGAGTAGACTTGTGGTAAACAGGCGAGAGCTGACCGACTGCGCCGAGAGGTTCATTGCGCGTGTGTAATGGACCTTACCATTGTAGTAGGAGTAACAATAATACTGGGTCACAACAACATCATCACAGGGCATTGCACCTCATGGCAAACCTCACCTGCAGCTACACCCGAGGCCTGCTGTGAAAGAAAACTCTTCCAACGTCACCTTCTGAGAAGCATAAACACTGTGACCAGATGTGTGTCACATTCTGTGTCTATGGGGAAATGCGCTTGTACATATGGTGTACACCACACAAATACCTATGCACGGTTGTACAGGCCTGACTAACGAATGCCTTTGTAAGTCCAAACATCAGACAGCTGTCAGCACCCAGGAGCTGATGCTCCCAGTGATGTAACCCCTAGAACTACAACCTACCAGCTAGGAGCTCCATAGACTGGTGTTCGCTGGAGCGCGTGTATTTTCAATACCAGGCTGCCTTACACAATGTTGGCTTGAAGGCCCCACATTATCTGGCACACAGCTTTACTCACTTGAAGGGGCCCTAGTGCTCTGCAGGTCAAAGGGGAGATACATACAGAAATCATACTTTCAAAAGCAGCACATGCTTTTTGGGGTGCCCCAGGAGCCCAATGGCCTCTCAGGCGAGAGCTTTGGACCTATTTCTTGTAGATCCATTCTCCAAACAGTGGTGTTTCTCTCCAGCTTCACAAATAATACCAGTTTTCAAACTCTTCCTCTATGCTGGTGAAAAACTTCAATACAGCCAGGCAGATCATGTCTCTGGCAGGTGACGTGCTCTCGGGTCAGGCTCTCATCCATACTGCTCACTTCCTCCCTCTCAAGGTAAATATCTCTCCTCCTCGTGTCCATTCAGGCTCTCATCCATGCTGCTTACCTTCCTCCCTCTCAAGGTAAACACCGCTCCTCCTCCTCTTCTCCATTCAGGCTCTCATCCATGCTGCTTACCTTCCTCCCTCTCAAGGTAAACACCGCTCCTCCTCCTCCTCTTCTCCATTCAGGCCATGCTGCTTACCTTCCTCCCTCTCAAGGTAAACACCGCTCCTCCTCCTCTTCTCCATTCAGGCTCTCATCCATGCTGTTTACCTCCCTCCCTCTCAAGGTAAACATCTCTCCTCCTCCTCTTCTCCACTCAGGCTCTCATCCATGCTGTTTACCTTCCTCCCTCTCAAGGTAAACACCTCTCCTCCTCCTCTTCTTCTCCATTCAGGCCATGCTGCTTACCTTCCTCCCTCTCAAGGTAAACACCGCTCCTCCTCCTCTTCTCCATTCAGGCTCTCATCCATGCTGTTTACCTCCCTCCCTCTCAAGGTAAACACCGCTCCTCCTCCTCTCCATTCAGGCCATGCTGCTTACCTTCCTCCCTCTCAAGGGAAACACCTCTCCTCCTCCTCTTCTTCTGCATTCAGGCCATGCTGCTTACCTTCCTCCCTCTCTAGGGAAACACCGCTCCTCCTCCTCTTCTCCATTCAGGCTCTCATCCATGCTGTTTACCTTCCTCCCTCTCAAGGTAAACACCTCTCCTCCTCCTCTCCTTTCTTTTTACCTTTCACCGGTTTGTCATCGTTCCCGGCACCGATTTCTTTAGTTTACAGCAGGCGGTAAGTGGCAAATAACAACAGTTCTTCCAAGGATGCAGAGTACACCCGTTCCTGGAAAACAAAATGGCTATACTCCGCCCATCCTAATTGGAAGGGTGGACATATAGGCATTTGTCCCTCGGCCCTTGCTTCGTTGGGACGTTCGAATGGAGGTGACGGGGTAGTCACCGCTGTAGCCAAACCTATGGTCCACCCGCATCTAAATCGGGCGGGTTGGCCATCCCCTTGCCAGGAAGCATACGCTAACAACGCAGTACACTTACTACAAGGATATAAATCATGCCCTTTGTCTTCATTTACGTGAACGTGTAAAGGAATCTGTGTGAAGTTTGAGGAATGGTCTCCGTAGCTGTGTGTTGTACTCTATGTTATGCTTCAGCTTACTTAATGTACTTTACTGCAACCTATCTGGTGTTATGATGATCTAGAATGTTTATGGTTGCCTAGTAATGATATGTTGTGGACATTCTTGCTGGAGCTGTTGGCAGAGCAAGACCCGTCTCTGCTGTCCATGTAGCTAATAAACTACCAACTTACTCAACCTGCATCTGCCTCCTTACTACAAAATTATGGCGACGATTTAGCTACATGGAAGAACCCACGCAGCCACCTGGACCATCTCACTAAGAAAAAGAATCTTCAATCAAAATGTTCTTATACATCCTAATGAAGATCTCCTGCGGTCTACTGGTGGAGGGTATTTGGTTTTGCGCTGCGCTGTTGTGACTTGGTATAGTCACAATATCAAAATAACTTTCATTTGATATTCCTGTCTTGCCACAACTTTCTTTCAAAGAAAAGAATTCTCCAGCCCGTTATTAATTTTAAATATTTATTGCGGCATCTGCCGACTCTTAAATCGCTTGTGGCCCCCTTTTTATTTTTTTTAACTGCCACTCGTAAATCAAGTCAACCCGTTGTTTGCCTGCAGAATTGTTCGTAACCCTACGGACACTTCTGGTTTTTGTTGGCATGAAAGTTGTGTTTATTTTGGCAGAGACCGACCTTTCCCGTTATAGTGGAAATGCTATAATTTGCGGTATTTTGATATTTGAAGTGACAAATTCCTGCATTTTTATCCACAAGTCAACCGCAATCATCAAATAACTGTCTAAAACTTTGTTTTCATTTAAACTCGCAGCGCGCTCACCATTTAGCTCGAGCTGCTGTTTTCTCCAGTCTCCGTGTTACACATCTCTCTCCATTTCTCTGTGTGACGTTGTCACGTACGGGAGAGCGCATCTTAATTGGCTGTCTGTGAAGTCATAGCAACGCATCAACGTGTCGTAGCAACGCGTGTCGGTGACAAGCACACTTTTCTCGGCGAAAGCAGTTCTCCTTCATTTATTAAAGACTGAAACCTTCTTAATTTAAAAGACAGGCAAGTGTTTCTCTTGATCTCGGTGACACACACACCTCCACTACAGTTAAAGTGCGCTCAGTTCGATTTCGGTGACGCGCACACCATTGGACAACTACGAAATTGTTACTCATTTCTAAAAAAAAAAAAAGCAGTTGCGTGTTTCCTGATCTCGGTGATACGCACACTGGTTTTTAAGTTAAAGTGCGCTCAAATTGACCTCGGTGACGCACACACCGATTTTAAAGTTAAAGTGCGCTCAAATTGACCTCAGTGACGCGCACACCAATAAATCGGATCATAGTGCATTCATTTTTTTTTTCTCGGTGATCTGCACACCATACAAAAATCATTTTACCTAAATATTATACCTTACCAGCTTCAACACCATTTTATTTTTTCATTGCATACTAAATTAGTTGAAACGTATGTTCTGTACTGTTCAAAAAAAAATTTTTTTTCTTTATATATGTAACTTGTTAAATTGATCACCTATCTCTCAACACTATACATTTCGTTACAGTTTTTTTTTTATTATTGAAGTTCCACCGTTGCTCTCTCAATCTTTCCAACTTTGGCAGAATTGTGCACCATGCAATCCGTAAATCCGCCACCCTCATTTCTTGAATCACCGGGTGATCCCACAGTTAGATTGGAAATCTGGTATGACGCTTTCCAAACATATTTAGGAGCGATTGGTGCGTTACGCTTCAGTGCTGAGAGGAGGAAATGTCTCCTTCTGCATTCCTTAGGATTTGAAGGTAGGTCTATTCATAAGCATTTACCACCTCTATCACAAGAAGAACTTCATAGAATCGACGAATACCAAGAGACTGTTATTAAATTAAAAACTAGGTTCGACAAACAACCAAGCCTCATGGTTTTGAGGCACAAATTCTTCAAAAGAAAACAATCGGAAGGAGAGGATGTTGATGCTTACATCTCTGTTTTGCGCAGACTAGCAGCTGAGTGCAAGTTTGAAAACTTTACAGATCAATTGATCAGAGATCAGTTTGTGTGTCAGTGCAAGGACAAAAATATTCACCAAAAGTTGCTGACACTAAGTGATCCGTCACAAGATGAAATTATAAAAATTGCAAAAAGTATTGAAATTTCCATGGTTTCTCTTAAGGAACTTGACGACAAACCACAAGATGTGATTAATGTTGTGACCACCAATAATAATACTAATACCAAACAGCATAACAAGTCTTTACATTCAAGTCATCAAATATCTAAACCTAATTCTGATAGCAATAACGCGATTAAATCTGTTCCTAAGAATATGTGTATTAGATGCGGCAATCCTCCACACAAAGGTTCACGTTGTCCTGCTAACAATGTTACCTGTAACTACTGTAAAAAGATGGGTCACTTTGCGAAAGTCTGTTTAAAAAAAATAGTATGTGAGCAAACCAGCAGTTTGCTGTGTGGAATCGGAGGGTGAATCAGATTTAGAAGTGGTTTCCATTATAAGGTGCGAAAATGAATCGGGGGCTGTTGAGTCTACAGCCTCTTCTGATGTTGCAACTGGAGATCCCTCCTCATGTATTTATTCCGATTGTAGATATCAAGATTGGAAACCACACTGTTAAACTCTTAGTTGATTCTGGAGCGAAGATCACTATGATCACGCAAAAGTTATTTGAAGAAACTTGGAATGGTTGTCAATCCTTACTTTCCCCTGATCGTTCTCAGGTCTCATATGAGGGGCGTAGAATAGATCTCTAAGGTTATTTTGAAGATGTGCTAGAATTCAAAGGGAGAAGAATTGAAAGAAAAGGAATATGCTACTTACCAGTATGCATCTGTTCTTGGCATGTAGAGCTGCAGATCTACACACTTGTGCATAGATCGCCATCTGGTGTTGGGCTCGGATGTTTGCAGTTTGTTTTTCCTCTTGGAAAGTCTTTGGAAGTCACGATTACGGTGACTCCTCCCTTGGATCGTATTGCGCATGGGCTTCTGCTCCATCCTCAGATTGTTTTTAGCCAGCAGGGAAATGATGGAGCGTAGTAATAACAGTGAAGATGCCCATGTGTGTGTTAAATAAGATAAGCTGGAACAGATACAGGTAGCCGGGGAGGCGGGTGGGCGTGTGTAGATCTGCAGCTCTACAGCTCTACACGCCAAGAACAGATGCATACTGGTAAGTAGCATATTCCGTTCGAGGCATATGAGCTGCAGATTACACACTGGTGCATAGATTATATAGCAGTACCCACCATTAGTGGCGAACACCCGTATCTGTTGCAGTGGTTTGAAATAATGTTTTGAGTACAGCCTGGCCCATACTAGCTTGTTGCTTATTTTGCACATCTACACAATAGTGTTTGGTGAAAGTGTGCGGTGTTGACCATGTAGCTGCTTTGCAGATATCATCTAATGGGATGTTCCCTAGAAAAGACATCGAAGCCCCTATTTTACGTGTAGAATGGGCTTTAGGGGGAACGGATAGCGTTCGTTTTGCTTTATGGTAGCAAATTTGAATACATTTGACAATCCACCTAGCTATCCCCGACTTGGAGATGGGGTTGCCCTTGTGTGGTGGAGAGAAAGAGACAAACAGTTGTTTGGTCTTACGGAAAGGTTGAGTTCTCTCGATGTAGTAGAGTAAGGCTCGTTTGACATCTAGTGTGTGAAGAGCTCTTTCTGCAACAGTTTGTGGTTGCGAGAAGAATACTGGTAGTTCTACAGATTGGTTTAGGTGAAAGGGAGGAATGACTTTGGGGAGGAATTTTGGGTTGGTACGGAGAACCACCTTATTATGGTGCATTTGTAGAAAAGGTTCTTGAATAGTAAATGCTTGTATCTCACTGACCCTTCTGAGGGAAGTGATGTCTACAAGAAAAGCGGTTTTCCATGTTAAGAATTGAAGTTCACATTTGTGTAGGGGTTCAAAAGGAGGTCCCATTAGTCTGGTGAGAACGATATTTAGGTTCCACACAGGTGAGTGTGGCACTTTGGGGGGAATTATTCTTTTAAGGGCTTCCATGAAGGCTTTAATGGCAGGTACTCTAAAGAGTGAGAGATGTGGTCTGTTTTGTAGGTAAGCTGCTATGGCTGCGAGGTATAGTCGAATGGACGTATAGGCTAGATTGCACCTTTGTAGGTGGAGTAAGTAGCCTATGATTTGTTGAATGGACACATCTAGGGGATCGATGGTGTTGTTATGACAATAGATAACAAAACGTTTCCACTTGGCGGCGTAACACGCTCTAGTGGTAGGGCGCCTAGCTTCTTGGATGACGTTCATACAGTCCGGGGGAAGATTTAAGTACCCGAATTCTAGGATTTCAGGAGCCAGATCGCAAGGTTGAGCTGAGCTGGGTCCGGGTGTCTGATCTCTCATTGGTTCTGGGTTAAGAGGTGTGGAGAGAGGCGTAATTTTTGATGCGGTACTACCGATAGTTCCAGCAGTGTGGTGTACCACGGTTGTCTGGCCCAAGTTGGCGCTACTAATATTAGTATGAGGGAGTGCTGTTGTAGTTTGCGCACTACTAGTGGAATGAGTGGGAGAGGCGGAAAAGCGTACGCAAATCTGCCCGACCAGTTCATCCATATCGCATTGCCTTTGGACAATGGGTGTGGGTATCTGGCAGCGAAGCTTGGGCATTTTTTGTTTTCGTGGGTGGCGAAGAGGTCTATCTGTGGATGCCCCCACATTTGAAAGTATGGGTGAAGAACTTGCGGGTGAAGTTCCCACTCGTGGAGATGTTGCTTTTGTCTGCTGAGTAGATCTGCTATAGTGTTTTGTACTCCTGGGACATGTTGGGCTAGGAGAAAGATTTTCCGGGGTATGGCCCATCTCCATATGCTCTGTGCTAATTGAGAGAGCTGTGGAGAGTGTGTGCCGCCTTGTTTTTGAATATAATATATGGCTGTCATGTTGTTTGTGGGGATTAGGACAGCTTTGCCTGAAATTTGTGTCACAAAGGATTTTAGGGCTAGGAAGATCGCTACTAACTCCAGATGGTTGATATGGAGTAGCTTCTGTTGAGGTGTCCATTTGCCCTGCATGGTGAGATGTAATAGATGAGCTCCCCAGCCGGAGAGCGATGCGTCTGTTAGTATTATCTGGGGAACCGGGTCCAGGAACGGTCGACCTTTGGAAAGGTTTGTGGTGGTCCACCACTGCAGAGAGCGATGGGTACGACCGTCTACCAACACCAGATCTGTTAATTGACCCTGGGCTTGGTTCCATTGGTGCGCTAAGCAATCTTGGAGAGGACGCATCTGGAGTCTGGCGTGAGGTACTATGAAGATGCAAGAGGCCCTCATCCCTATTAGTTGCATGAACACCCGAGCTGGAAGGGAGTGTTGTGCTATGAATTTTGCACGTAGAGCCTGAATGCTTGCAATCCTGGCAGGATTGGGGTAGGCAAGCGCTTTTGAGGTGTCTATAGTGGCACCTAGGTATTGTTTTATGTGGGATGGTTGGAGATGGGACTTTGTGGTTTACGGTGAAGCCCAGCTGATGAAGTAGCTGGATGGTGGTGTGTGTTGTACACACTGATTGTATGAACTGGCTTTTATCAACCAGTCGTCTAGGTATGGGAAGACATGAATGTGTTGTCTTCGCAGATGTGCTGCCACCACTGCTAGGCACTTGCTGAATACTCGTGGTGCGGTTGTGACTCCGAACGGGAGCACTTTGAATTGGTAGTGTTGGCCGTCCACTACAAATCTGAGGTACTTCCTGTGGGCCTTGTGCACTGGAATGTGGAAGTAAGCGTCTTTTAGGTCCAAAGTGGTGAGGAAGTCATTTTGGGAAAGTAGCGGAAGTACCTGCTGAAGCGTCACCATATGAAAGTGGTCTGAGTGTATGTATTTGTTTAGGGGCCGAAGGTGTAGGATGGGTCGTAGAGTCTCGTCCCTTTTTGGTATGAAAAAATACAGGGAGTGGACCCCTATATTCTGTTGGTTGGTAGGAACGTGTTCTATTGCCTCTTTGTTTAGGAGGGAGATTACCTCCCGCTTGAGTAGCCGCAGATGTTCTGGTGACATCGGGCGTTGTCTGGGTGGAATGTTTGGGGGGGGGTAGATGTTAGTTCTAGGCAGTAGCCTGACCAAATTATTTGTGTTACCCATTTGTCTGAGGTGATGGTAGTCCAGACCAGAAGGAAATGTTGAAGTCTGCCCCCGACCGGTGTGTGATGGTCTGAGGGAAGTCATTGGGTAGGCGCGGTGGCAGAGCGGGCGGTGTTTGTTTTGCCTCTGCCTTTGTTATTGTTGCCCCTGTAGCCGCCTCTTTGGTATCCCCTTGTAAAGGTGGATTGGGTAGGGGCCTTATATGAAGTGGAAGCGGTGTCTGAGGAGTCGCCTCTGGATGTGCTCCGAAAGGAAGAGCGGCGAAAGGAGCGCCTGGGAGGGTGAGATTGTAAGGCTCCCATGGATTTTGCCGTGTCAGTGTCCTTTCTCATTTTCTCTAGGGCGTCATCCACTTTGGGGCCAAACAGATGTTCCTGGTCAAAGGGATGGTTGAGGATGGAGGCCTGTACCTCCGGTTTAAAACCGGATATCCTTAGCCAGGCATGGCGACGGAGGAGGACACTAGTATTGATAGCCCTAGAGGCTGTGTCTGCTGCATCTAAGGCACAACGTATGGAGGTATTGGTAATTGTTTTGCCCTCCTGAATTAGCTCATTGGCCCTAGCTTTGTATTTATCAGGGAGATGGTGCATTATGGCTTCTAGCTCGTCATAATGGGCCCTGTCATACCTCGCTAGTAGTGCTTGTGTATTGACGATACGCCATATATTGGCCGCTTGAGATTCAGTATGCTTGCCTGATGCGTCCAAGAGTTTAGACTCTTTGTCAGGTGGTGGTGCGTCACCTGACACCTGGGAGTTGGCCCTTTTCCGTGCTGTGGATACCACCAAGGAATCTAGTGGCGCTGGCCCTCTGATGTAGGAGGGGTCTGTTGGGGCGGCTTTATATTTTTTCTCAATGCGCTGGTTAATGACCCTGGCCCTGACTGGGTCCTTAAAGACCTCCGGCACATCTTTTATAACACCTTTTAGCATAGGCAATATGGAGGTAGTCCTATGTGTGGTGTCAAATGTATCTAGGAGGAAATCCTCCTCCACTGGGTCGGTATGCAAATCTACCCCGTGGTAGTGTGCCGCCCTTTGCAATAAAATGATTGAACCCCAAGGAGTCTTCTGGTGGAGAAGGTCTGGAAGGGTAAAGATCGTCTTGTGGGACATTAGGGATATCAGGGATATTATAATCGTCCCATGGGTCTGGGGATCCTGTGGGAGTGGGGTCCCCTGTAGGTATATCTTGGGGTACATCCGCTATGTCGTCGTATGGATCCCCTTGATCATCATCATCCGGGGATGGGGTCGGGGAATGATAAGGTGGGGGTGGAGATGGTGGAGGAGGTGGAGGACGGGAAGGTGGAGGAGGTGGTGGAGGTGGGGAAGGTAGTCTGAAAGGGGAGGTAGCAGAGTCCTTCCTTTTTGGAGGTGGAGGCGGAGCAGGTTTGTCTAACTGTCTCTTTTTGATAGAGAGCATTAAATGTCCAGTTTTGGGATCCTTAGTTAACATTTTTTGTAAGGGATCCGGTGTAAATAGTTCTGGAGAGGTTGGTCGGTCCGTCGGCGCCGAAGGCGTCGGGCCGTTGATTTTTTAGGCTGGTCGGTGCTCGCTCGTTGTTTGGAACCATGCTTGGAAAGCTCCGATTGTTTAGTAGGGGCCGAGATGGATTTCGGCTTCGAAATGTCGGTGCCGGTGGTCGTGTGGGCTTTTGACGGTACCAAAGATGGGGTCGGTGCCGAGGAGCTGGGTCTCGACCCCGAGTGTTTCGGTGTGGGGCTCGGTGTCGAGATGGAGGCCGGTCTCTTTTTCAGTGCCGAAGGGTGTTTATCGGCTCCGACGGTGGGCTGGCTCGAGCCCGAGCCGCCTGAAGGCTTAATTGGCTTCTTTACCGGCCCGAATGTGCGGTGTGGGAAGCAGTGTCTTTGGTCTTGCTTAGGCCCGAAGGCGTGACCGAAGCCTTTTTCGGTGCCGGCGAGGGTGTGGGGGGTAGAGTAGTACTCACGACCCTCTGTGCCGGAGTGATGTCCTCCACATCTGAATCGTCGGCTTCAGAGGCGCGGACGAGTCCCTCATCGGTGTGGTGTTCTTCTGGAGCGTCGACGCCTTCCCCAAAGATGTCGTCCGGGATCGCCGAAGAGTGTGCCATAGCTCTTCTGGCTCTTCGGTCCCGAATCGTTTTCTTGGACCGGAAGGATTTACACGCCTGACCGTCTCGAGCCTCGTGTTCAGGGGAGAGGCAGAGGTTGCACATCTCGTGGAGATCGGTGTGGGGGAATTTTGACCCACATCGAGGACACTTTTTAAATAGAGTCCTTTCCATTAGCCAGGACCAGAGCTTGGGTAGGCCCGTCGACGACTGGAACCGAAGGTCTTGCCGATGAGGCGCGTCGAGTGGGGAGATCGCGATCGAAAACAATACCGCGAATTGGGGTGAGGATTGCGCGTCGAACTGGAAGCTGTTCGGAACCGGAGCGCGAAGATTACATCCAAGCCCGATGGCGGAAAAAAAACAATCTGAGGATGGAGCCGAAGCACATGCGCAATACGATCCAAGGGAGGAGTCACCGAACTCGTGACTTCCAAAGACTTTCCAAGAGGAAAAACAAACTGCAAACATCCGAGCCCAACACCAGATGGCGATCTATGCACAAGTGTGTAATCTGCAGCTCATATGCCTCGAACACTGATTTTCCATGAAACCATGTACTGTGTGGTTTATTTAATCCCATGTGTGGTAAGTAGCCATTTACCATTGTTTGTGGGGAGGGTTGCCGATATAAGAACTATGCATTGGTGCTGGGGGTGAACTACAGACCACACAAAGTTTTTTACGTTTATAATACGAGTCAATATCTTAAGATTTAGTGACTTTTAAAAAGGACTTAACAAGCCTGGTGTCATCTTTAACTTCTGAGTCGTCACATTGCAGTGTCCCTTCTGAAGTAAGGTCATGAGTGCTGACAGGTCGTGGGGTTAGAGTGTCCAATCGACATCTCGTGTTATTTACTACAAGCAGTTGTCGCTCGCACAGGTAAGTGTGGCGAGGCGGGGTGGTGGAATTCAACAGACAATGGGATAATATTAAATAAATAAAACCACTTTCTTTGCGTTCGCCGCATTGGCGAGCACAAAGTAAGTGGTTTTAGTTATTTATTTAATATTACTTCTCGGGGCGTCTGTCGAATTACACCGCCCGCTGCACTTACCTGTGCGAGCTGCTACGGACTACAAGCAGTAATACTTCACGGGTAGGTCTGAGTTTTATTAATACTGTACGATGTATCTAATATCATGGGCGTCTCGTGGCCTCATCCAAGCATTCTAAACACTGAGCCATCCGGTCTGCGCTCTGGAAGGCAGGCGCAACTCAAGTCTCGCACCCCTGCACTGCGAGGACATGAAAACCTATCCTGCACCTTGAGCAGGACAGGGGCGTTGAAGTGCAACAAACTCTTCTCTTTTAATCGGCCACTCCGCCCCACTCTCACTGGCGGTGGATGGAGTGTGAGCTGCACTCTGACTCTACCTTCCACAGCCAGTGGCGTAATGAAAGTTGAGGGGGCCCTCCTGCCACGTACATGGAGGGGCCCCCACCCGGATCTAATCAGAGCTCTTGGGCCAGAGTATTGTGCTGTGGGGGCCCCCCTGCAGCTCGCCCCCCCCTGCACCGTGAGGGCTGAGGGGGCCTGTGTTACGCCCCTGTCCACAGCCACACCAGCTCTGGCCAGATTTTCATTTATTTGGAGCGACAGCAGACTAGCCAGAGGGGACTTGGGTGGTTCAAGAAGCTGTGATAAAGTCCGAGCTTTGACTACAGGTTGGGATGTGGTTCTGGGCATGTCCCCAGGGACAGCACTACCTGTGTCAGCCACAACCTGTGCAGGAAGAGCGCGGAATGCACAGCGGCGAGTGGTACGGGGTGGACAAGCGCGCCCGCAAAGTTAAGATCCATCAGTTGGTCTGAATGACATCGCAAGTTAACAGGTTATCGAGACGGTAAACGTATGGAGACCACGCGGTGTCTACGTTCAAGGACAACTTGTCCAAGACACTGTAAATCTACTGCTCTCACCGGTGGCACAGACCTGGATCAGCACTACACACTCCAGACTATGTGTTACTAAAATACAAGTGTGTGCATGAGTGTGGCATCTCCCAGTGGGAAATGAACAATCACCTTGAAGAGGATTTAGGCTGCACAGAAACATGTGGAAGAGGTGTGGCGCCAGGGCGACTGATGCCAGAATCTGGGGATCACGGTTCGATCCCCGGCGCCGGCAGCAGATTAGCTCAGCACCATGTGACTCTGGGCAGTAGCTTGCTTAATCTTCCCGACCGCCCCCAGCGCCTAGAGACCCTTACGGGGGCGCTTTACAAATGTGGAATCTTACAAATGTGGATTATTATTCCTGCAGATCCTCATACGCAGGGCCGTAAAAGTGGGATAAACAGAAAGGACAGGGCAAACATTAATTACACTCCCAGTTGCTACAACAGGGATTCATAAAATCAGCTGCTGACAAAATGATCATTGTGGAGAAAGATAAAATAATAGCTTTGTCAATAGCGGTTTCTATAAGGATGAGGATGAGGTTACTTACCCAGAAAGCATCCGTTCTTGGCATGTAGGGCTGTAGATTCACATTCTTTGCATACTCCTGCCATCTAGTGTTGGTTCTGGATCTTTGCAAGTTGTTTTTCTTCGAAGCAGTCTTTCCAGGCATGAGGTAAGGTGACTCCTCCTTTCAGTGATAGCGCACATAGTCATCGACTCCATTGTTAGTTGTTTTCCCGCCGAGGGTGAGAATGGAGTTAGTAAAATGTAGAATAGAGATGTCCACGCATATGTATGTCAGAAAGAAGAACTGCAACAGGTATAGGTACCCGGGGAGGCAGGTGGGCGCATGTGAATCTCCAGCTCTACATTCCAAGAACAGATGTTTACTAGGTAAGTAACATTATCCGTTCGAGGCATGTGTGATGTAGATACACATGCTTTGCATAGACTATATAGCGGTGCTCTCCCAAAGTGGTGGCTAATCTTTAGATGTGGCAGTTGTTTGGAATAGTGTTTTAAGCACTGCTTGGCCTACATTAGTTTGTTGTCATGCTAACACATCCACACAATTGTGTTTGGTAAACGTGTGTGGTGTAGACCATGTAGCTGCTTTACAGATGTCAGCTAGAGGAATGTTGCCGAAGAAGGCCATAGTTGTCCCTATTTTGCGAGTAGAATGCGTTCTCGGGGAAATGGATAAAGTTCTCTCTGCTTTTGCATAGCATCTTTGAATGCATTTACAAACCATCTTGAAATGCCCGATTTAGAGGTTGGATTGCCTATGTGAGGTGGAGCAAAAGCAACAAACAATTTTTGTTTTGCGAAAATCTTTGGTCCTTTCTATGTAGTACAATAGGGCTCTTCTAACGTCTAGCATGTGGCGAGTTCGTTGTGCCACTGAATCAGGTTGTGGAGAGAACACCAGTAACTCAAAACTGATTGGTTAATATGAAAAGCAGAAACCACTTTGGGAAGGAATTTTGGATTGGTGCGAAGAACAACTATCTTTGTGCAGTTAAAAGAAAGGTTCTTTTAAGGTTAATGCCTGTAACTCACCAACTCTCCTGAATGAAGTGATGGCAATGAGGAAAGCAACCTTCCATGAAACAAACTGTAGAGGGCAATTAAGGAAGGGCTCAAAAGGTGGACCCATGAGTCTTGTAAGGACAAGGTTAAGATGCCACACTGGTGCGGGTGGACCTCTTGGTGGTATTACTCTTTTCAAGCCTTCCATGAAAGCTTTGATTACAGGGATTTTACTTAGAGATAAATGTGGTCTATTGTGCAAATAAGCAGCTGCCGCTGAAAGGTGCGAACGAATAGACGTGTAAGCCAACCCAGTTTGCTCTAAATGCAACAGGTAACAGATAATGTTTTGTACAAGAGCGTCTAGAGGATTGCTCTTGTTATTACAATAGACAACACATCTTTTCCCTTCCGCTGCATAGCAAGCTCTGGTAGTAGGCTTTCTGGCTTCTTTCAAAATAGTCATACATTGCGGTGGTAGATTTAAATAACCAAACTCTAGGACATCAGGAGCCAGATCGCTAGGCCGAGCTCCTTGGGATTTTGTCTGATTTCTCCATGGCTCCGATTGAGGAGACTGGAGGGGAGATGTAGTTTTTGATGTGGAACCACTGATAGTTCTAGCAGGGCGATGTACCAAGGTTGACGAGCCCATGTGGGAGCTACTAGAATTAGCGCAAGGGATGTTTGCCTGAGCTTCCTAACTAGTAACGGAAGAGGAAAACGTAGGCAAATATCCCTGACCAGTTCATCCATAGGGCATTGCATTTGGATAGAGGGTGTGGGAACCTGGATGCGAAGTTTGGGCATTTTGGATTGTGTACTGTGGCGAAAATGTCTATTTGTGGAAATACCAATTGCTGGAAGTATGGATGGAGAACTTGGGGATAAAGTTCCCACTTGTGAATTTGCTGCCTCTTTCTGCTGAGGTCAGCAATCTTCTTGTTTACTCCTGGAAGGTGTTCCGCCAGGAGATGGATCCAGTGATGTATTGCCCAGTTCCAAATGTTTTGTGAGAGGCGTGACAGTTGGAGAGCGTGTGTCCCTGCCTGTTTTTGGACACAATACATTGCGGTCATGTTGGCTATTCGGACTAGGACAGCTTTGCCTATGAGGGGAGTTTGAAAAGCTTCGAGTGCTAGGAACACTGCCAGAAGTTCTAGGTAGTTGATATGGAGACTTTGGTGATTGTCACTCCGCCTACCCTGGATCATGTAATGTTACAAATAGGCAACCCAACCGGTGAGGGATGCGTCTGCTTTTGGCACAATCTGTGAAATAAGGTCTATGGAGGGCCGCCTTTTTGATACATTTTGTGGATTCAGCCACAGCAGAAAGCGATGGGTGCGGCCGTCTACCTACACTACATCGGTTAATTGACCCTGCAACTGATTCCGCTGATGTGCTAAGCACTTTTCTAGGGGACGCCTGTGAAGCCTTGCATGGGGTACAATTGAGATGCAAGACGCCATCATTCCCAGCAGCTGCATGAAAGCTCTGGCTGGTAATGTCTGGTTGGGTTGAATCTGTAGAATCATAGAGTGAATGTTGTGAACTCTGGATGCACTGGGAGAGGCTAGAGCTTTGAGAGCGGCGATAGTGGCCCCTAGATAAGACTGCATCTGTGAAGGACGCAGATAGGATTTCTGTGCATTGACCCCGAGGCCCAATTGATGAAGTGGGTCTATTGTAGTCCGGGTTTGCTGCAGACAGTTTTGGTAAGTGCTGGCTTTGATGAGCCAGTTGTCTAGGTAGGGGACGACGTGAATACATTGTCCTCTGAGATGAGCTGCCACTACTGCCAGACATTCGGTAAACACTTCGGGAGCCGCGGTGACTCCGAATGGAATTACTTTGAACGGGTAATGTTTGCCTGCTATGACAAATCTGAGGTATTTGAGATGAGCTGGATGAATTGGAATGTGAAATTATGCATCTTTTGAATCTAAAGTAGACATAAAATCGCCCTGCTGTAAAAGTGGAAGTACCTGTTAAAGAGTCACCATGTGAAAGTGCTCTGACAGTATGTATTGGTTCAACTCTCTGAGATCCAGAATAGGTCTTCGTGAACTGTCCTTTTCTGGGATCAGAAAGTAGAGAGAGTGAACCCCTGAACCTTGGTACTGAAGTGGAACTGGTTCTAAGGCTTCGTAAGAGAGATTGCACTTCTTGCACGAGCAAAGGCAAGTGGTCTGGCGACAGTTTGTGAGAGCGAGGTGGAATATTTGGAGGATTGGCGATGATCTCCAGGCAATAGCCATGTAGGATAATTCCAAACACGCATTTGTCGGTTATTATCGATTGCCAAATGGGGAGAAATTGTTGAAGTCTTCCCCGACAGGTGTGGAATAGCCAGAGTGAAGTGTGGGGAAGTCGCTGTTTATTAGGGGCAGGGGTGTTACGGGGCGTGGTGCCCTTACCCCTGACTTTAGAGTGGTTTCCTCTGTACCCCCCTCTAAAAAGCCTCTTGAGGAGGAGGATTGGTGGCTACCTCCGTGCCCTTTTTCATTTTTTGGAGCGCTAGCTGTACCTCAGGGCCAAAAAGATGTTCTTTGCCAAAAGGTGTATTTAGAATAAATAGTTGGACTTTGGGCTTAGAACTGGAGATCCGTAACCAAGTTTGCCTTCGGAGTAGGAGGCTAGTGTTGACTTCTCCAGCTGCCGTGTTGAGATCGAGGTACCCTTCATGGTTACTGGGCACTGTTGGGCACACAGTATGACTTGACACCTTTGGAGTGGCTTTACAATCAGTGCACCTCACTTTTGTCACCCTTTAAGTTTTGGATTCCCTTTTCTTTGTTTGCCTTTATATTTGTCTATTTTTAACTTGGTCTTTGTTTGGCTTCCTTCCGAGCACTGTATGGGCAAATAAGGGAGAGAGTGAAGATCGGTAGAGTATTCGTTTGATTGATGTGATTTTAACTATTGTTGTAGATAGAGCGTACCCCTGTCCTGAGGAGGCCTAAAGAAATTTGGGGCTGAATCGCGACCGCGTCGACAGACAGTTAAAGGAGGAGTCCAACCATTGTTGAATGAAACAGTTACTTCGCGCATAAAATTGATTGAGATAGAGGAGTGACACCTCGGGCGCTAAGAGGACTACCTCTGAAAGTAACACTTGGATGTATAAGTGTACATGGTATTGAAGTTGTTAGGGGAATGTATATGTTGTGTATATGATTGACATTGTATACATGTTTGTTGCTGTAATTTATGTTTGGTTTTTTTCACGCTGTGTGTTTTATTCACTGTGAATATATATGTTTGTCTTGAGTCTTGCCGATAAATATTTGTACCTGACCAATAATTTTCCAAAGAATTGTGCTACTTTAAACATTAAATTGCCAAGGTGATTTGTGGTTCCTTGCGCAAAAAATAAATGAGATTGATCCCTCTATACCATCTGTTGTTGATATTCTCAGCAGCGTCAGAGCACACCTTAATGGGAGAGTTGGAAATTCATTTCCCTCTTGGGCCAAGTCTTGGACTTTAGCTTTATGCTCATCTGGGAGATGTTGTGGCACTTGCTCCGTTTTGTCTTGCGTGTTGGTAATACGCCAGTGATTGGCAGCGTGAGCGGCTATGCGTTTGCCAGAAGTGTCAATAAGTTTTGATTCCTTATCTGGTGGAGGAGCGTCCTGCGAGGTTTGGGAATTGGCTCTCTTGCGAGCATTCGACACTACCAAGGAGTCAAGTGGTAACTGCCCTTTGATAAATACCGGATCTGTTGGGGAAGGTTTGTATTTTTTGTCGACTCTAGGGGTCAGGATTCGTGCACGGACAGGGTCTTTAAAAATGTCGTCTGCGTGCATCTTCATTCCTCAGAGCATAGGGAGCGTTTGGCTAGAACTGTGCGTGGATCCTCGTGTTTCAAAAAAAAAATCTTCTTCTAGGGATTCTCTGTGGAGCACCACCCCCGGGTATTGTGCGGCCCTGGTAATGAGCTCTCGATAGGATACACTGTCATCAAGGGGAGATGGCGTGGCAGGGTAAAGGTCTGGATCATTATCCAACGGAGGGTCAATTGTATAATCTGTCCATGGATCCCCTGGTAAGTGTGTGTGTCCCTCATCAATATAGTCTCCCTCATGGTAAGGTGGTTGAGATTCATGAGGTGTGATGTGTGAAGGATCTAAAAGTAGAGAGGAGGGTGGCGGTGGAGAAGATGGCGGGGGTGGATGAAAAGGGCTGGTACTGACATTTTTCCTCTTCAAGGGATTTTGAAATGACTGTCAGCATCAGGAAGCGTGTGCTTAGAAGGCGGCTTGGCATGAATAGTTCCTGTTTCAGGATTAATGTACAGTTTCTTTTGTTTGGGATCTGATTTGGATGGTACAATGTCTAATTTCGGATCCAAAGGTGCTGAAGGGACTTCTTTAGTTTATGGCACCAACGGTTTCGGGGCCGACAAGAAATGGCCTTTCGGCACTGAAAGTTTCGGCTCCGAATGCTGTTTCTTTGTCGGTGTGGAGGGTTTCAGCTCAGAAGCGGCTTTGTGCTTGGAATCGGTCTGTTTCGGTTCCAACGTGGATTTCGGGCAATTCAGTCCAGAGCCAGAAGGCTCGATTAGATGTTTCGGTGCCGCGCCAGGAGGCGGAGCGTCAGAAACATCGTCTCGGTGCCGACTTTGGCCAGAAGGCAGAGGTGGTGCCAACGCCTTAAATTTCTTGGGGGTGGGTGGACGGGGCAAGGGATCTTCTGCATCTCCCAACATTGAGCCTGACCATCGCAGAGAGTTTTTTGACCGAAATGATTTTCACGCATCGCATTCTTCTTCTCTGTGCTCTGGAGACAAGCACAAGTTACACACCTGGTGCGAGTTGGTGTGCAGGTACTTGGCGTGGCACAGAGGACAGAATTTGAACGGAATCCGTTTCATCGACGAAGAGCTAGACCGACACTGTTTTGCCCGAAGGCTGCCCACAATACTTTTAGATCGAAATTGAAGATTTAGTTGACAGAATCGAAATGCAGAGAAGTGGGAAACGCGTACAAAACAATACCATCAAGGGTATAGTCAATTGCGCACCGAGGTGGACCTGAAGAACAGTTTCGAAACGGAGGGCAGCAAAACATGTCCAAACCCAAAGGAGCAAAAAAACAATCTAACCATGGAGTTGATGCCTATGTGCACTATCGCAGAAAGGAGGAGTCTCTTTACCTCATGACTGAAAGGACTTCTTTGAAGAAAAACTTGCAAACATCCAGACCCAACACTAGATGGCAGGAGTATGCAAAGCATGTGTATATACAGCACACATGCCTCGAACGTATCTATACGCCAATTACCTCTGACGAATGCAGCCTTTGAACGCTCTGCACAATGAGCCCGCCACCTAAACAGGACAGGGCCTCTGAAACATCCAAAGGCTTACAAAAGACATGTGCTATTTAAAAACAGAATAAACTTTGCGCCCAGAAAGCCAGACTGGAGCTTCAAAACGTGCATCCTCATATTTCAATATTTTAATGTCGGCGAGGAGTCGCCTTCAGATTTAATAGCCGACTTACCTTGGACCGAAACGTGGGATGCACGAAATACAGAGCCCTCAAGTTCTTCTTGTACCTAGTTTGAGAGACAAAAGCACCACTTAGTTATAGAAATGGGCTGCATGTTTGTGACTTGCATATCACAGTCTTGGCTACAAAGCAGTATGGTTTCGTACAGCTCTGTGGCATCATCTACAAGACCCCAAAGGGAAACACGATAGTGTTCTTGACTAATATATTTCTTTGGAATTAAAAACAAGTATTTATTTGTCGAGGTATGAACCCATCACCTTGCAATTAAATGGGGAAACCCCAGGATAGATACAAGTGGAGGAAATGTCTGACAGTTTACAATTCGTAGCAATCATTCTAAATGTCTGCCATATGTCCCTCCGCTGGTTCCTCACAGCAGTGTAAGTCTACTCCAAGCTATTGCAAGTGCGATCCATGACATCGACAAGTATGTGCAATCGATGCACAGGTATGGGGACATCTTGTGACTGGGGCGATACCACCTTCAATCGGCCGGAAGACGCAGGTATGGTGGGGGAGATGTTAGATAGTCATCATTCTTTGGGGGGTTATCTCCCTCTCCCACCTACCGAGGTAATGGAGGGGAACCACGTCCAAGCCTGCAGGGAGGACAGGGAACAGCATCTTTCTGCTGGAGACTTACTTGTTATCAACAACATCATACATCTTCTTCAGAAAGTCTGAGTCGAGGTGATTGTGCTCGCTGGTCAGAGTGTGGAAGTAGACAATGACATATTCCTTCGCCGCAATGTGATCCATGACGTGGATGAAGTATAGGAGTGCCTGCAAGAGGAGGAAGACAAAGGTCAGCTGGGGGTCATAGAGTAAGAGATTATTATTAATAGAGATTTTTACTGTAGTTTATTTAAAACCTGAGTGTGCGTAGACTGAGGAGCTCTCCTCACAGACGCGGATGAAGAACAGGAGGTGGAAGACAAAAACTGATCAACGGGGCTGAGGAGAACTGACACCATGAACAAGGGTCACTGTTATTCTGAGGGAGCTTAAGTTGAGGAGCATTGTCCGCAGACATGGATGAGATACAGGAAGATCCATCAGGGGGAGGGAAGAAGGAAGGAAGGAAGGAAGGAAGGAAGGGAGGAAGGAAGGAAGGAAGGAAGGAAGGAAGGAAGGAAGGAAGGAAGGAAGGAAGGAAGGAAGGAAGGAAGGAAGGAAGGAAGGAAGGAAGGAAGGAAGGAAGATCAAGGAAGGAAGGAAGGAAGGAAGGAAGGAAGATCAAGGAAGGAAGGAAGGAAGGAAGGAAGGAAGGAAGGAGACAGGTCAGCTGGGGATCTCAGGGATGATCAGTGCCGGGTATTGATAGCTGTGTGTGCTTCGGCTGAGGAGCACGCCTCACACACGTGGATGAACAGAAGGTCCTGGCAGGAGTTGGAAGACAAAAACAGGTCAGCAGAGCTGAGGACGCAGAGATTCATTAAGGTTTATCGCTAACCAGTGGAGCACTGTCTGCAGACATGTCAATATCCCTCCCATGCTTACCATCAGCTACATGTTCTTAAAGGGTTGCATGATCGGTGAAAAGGAATTAATGAATTAAATTATTTGTCACTTCTAACTTGGAAATCTATCTCCTAGTTCACAACCCACAAACATTTAAAGCTAAACTCCCTTAGCAAAGGAAGTTTGCAATATCTAGTCTGAGGTACTCTGCCATCTAGCGGTATGACCAGGAGACGCTTCTCTTGCACTTTAGCTCAGGTTTGTGTGCTATGCACAATACATGTGTGCACATCACATGTAGGCATGCAAGTGCAGTGACATTCTTTTTTGGCCAAATGAACTCAAACCGTATCCCTACCTCCCTCCCATTCTCACCCACTGACGGGTACCTGCCGGGCACCTCAAGGCTCTTCATTAAGCCCCACAATTCAATATCTACTTCAGACACCTGAACGCCATCATCTGCTCATGCAGAATCGAGGTTATGTCCTATGCGGACGACACTCAAATCTACTTCTTTGTTGCCTACAATCCAGCGGGTGCCTTTGCCGCCTCCCATCAATGCATGGAAGCTGTGGCAAGATGGACGCCCTCTAAGTACCTCAAGCTCAGTGGTATCAAAAAATTAGGTTCTCTCTCCTTGGTGCTTCTCCTCCTTTTTTGGAGGGGAGTAGCAAAGAGGCGGTACGTAATGAACAAGGAAGGGGCAAGCAGCAATGAGGGAGGTGGCGGGGGAACGGGTCAAGAAGTGAAGCAGGAGGGGGTTGAGGGATGGCAAATGTAAGGGGACAGTGGTTCATAATGCAGCATCCATTAGACCATCCCTACCTCGCACACATGATAAATTATGTGCAAGGACGATTTTGACCGAGTGGCACTTGAAAGACGCTCTCTTCCCACTGATGCACACACTTTTACCACAAGAAGCACTGCTACAGCGAGGACTTTTTAACTACACTCGAAGGACATATACAAAGAAAAAAAAAACAGACCTTCCCCATTCCAATATGAAAGGAAACCCTTCTCCAAAACACTGCTATCTATCTATCGATCTACAATTACATTCCAAACAGACCTGCCAACGATCCGAGCCCAAGGAAAAGCAGCACAGCCAGGCACTAATGAGCTTGTAAGTCTTTTATTTATAGAATTCCACCAGCAGTGCAGAAAAGAGACCAACGAGTTTTGACCGTGGCCTTCAACAGGTTCAAAATATATGAACATTATAACTGTTCTTTTGGGTGATAGGAATATTGCTCGGTGCCTAAAGTCTCAGCTACTGGTCCCCACCAGTTTAGTGATTGAAATACATGACAAACTGAGAAGTCATCAACAATAAACTGGGGGGGGGGGGGTTGGGGTGGGGGTGGGTGTGTGTGTGTGTGTGTGTGTGTGTGTGTGGGTGTATATATATATATTCACTTAAAAAAACATAGGTTTCACACATGTTATAGTTAGCTGTACATTTCACTCGTAAAAAACCAATGAAATTCCACGTTATAGTTAGTTCAGCTAACTATAACTTGCGCGCCCACAATAAACTGCTGATGACGTCACATATTACATCTCTCATGACATGGTCAGTGACGTCACTCATGACATCAATGTTGACATCTGAAATTACACATTGTGGATTGCGGTCGCGCAAGTTATAGTTACCTGATCTAACTATAACGTGGAATTTCATTGGTTTTTTACGAGTGAAATGTACAGCTAACTATAACATGTGTGAAACCTATGGTTTTTTCAGTGAATTTGTACGGTTTTTTAAATGCTAAGTTATGTATTTATTTATTTATTTTTTTTCTGGTTTTTCACTATGCGCACACCCTGCGCGCACGGTGCGCTACGGTCCATGCCGTGCGCGCCTCGCCTTTTTTTACACAGTAACATTTGTTTTTTTCTCCCTTGTGGGTCATTTAATTTATTAAATAAATGTGATTATTACTTCTTTATTTATTTTATTTGTTTTTTGCCGTGCGCGTACGGTAAGCTTACCGTACGCGCACTCCGCAATTTTTAAAAAAAATTATTAAATGTATTTTTCGTACTTTTGGGTCCTTCTTGGACCCCCTGACAAACACTAGGGGGTCTGCAACTCTCTTCGTTGCCCCCTTTCCACGTTCCCCACCTTTGTTTCTCAGTGCGAGAGACAGAAAATGGCGGCCGACACTTCCTGATTTCGACCGATTCGAATGTTTACAGTCATGTAACCACCAATCAGAATTGAGCTCGCGCACGGCACCGTACGCGTACGGTATGCTTACGGTAAGCGCACGGAGCGCGCTTACAGATATATATATTGATTTAAATGCTATTTTCTCAGGACCTACTGAACAGATTTACACCAGACCTACAAAAGGCACATCCTTGACCTGAGGACTACCTCTCTGCCAAATTACAAGTAATTCTGTTCAGCCGTTCGGGCTGTAGCTCGGACTAAAGGTCCTATGGTAAAATGCATGGGGAAAACGCGTTTTGGGACCCCCCTTTTTTCTCAGCCCCCGCTTGACGAATCCCCCCCGAGGCTTTCAGGGTAGGAGCGGAGCGTAGCGCCCCATTAGTTTTGAAAATTTCGCGAGAATTTGTCGACCGGCGCCAAAGTTATTCCAAATAGAATGTTGCGGATTTCCTATGGAAACACGGTCCTAACTATAACTATCTACTGGCGACCGCCAGTAGAATATATATATATATATATATATTTTCTCAAACTTGATTCAGCTCCTCCTGGGATATCCGCCCATAGTCTGGTGGCGCACGAGGCCGGTAGAGCCACAGCCGGCACAAATGTAAATCCAATATTCCAAAGTAAAGCGCGCTCTCAGTTTAGGGTATAATAGCGATCTTTTATTCTGACGTTACGCGTTTCGAGAGTAAACTCTCTTGCTCACACGTCGAATGTCAGTGACCCTGTGCATTACATAGAGTTCGAAAGCTCAACATAGAAAACAGACTTGTAGTGAGGTACTGTTTCAAGGTACACATGGTCGCCATCTTTGAACATGTCATATTTCATACATACAACTATTCAGTTCCGTTTATGCCAACAGATATTATTGTCACATCAAATGGTACATACACATATAATGCCAAGTGGTGTTCCTTTTCAGTTAGTACAGTTCATATTCACTGCAACAACATAGAATTAGATTCGTGCACCTTCTAGTACGTATCACGCATATAATTGTTTCTTAATGCGCGTCATGGCAGGAAATTGTCATTCTTTAATTGCAACTACGCCGGGTGGCGTGTGGTAAGGTGAAAAGTGCGCAATAACCACGTTAATCATGGTGGATTATTTCTAATGTCCTATTGTAGCGCCTTATGCTATTGTTATCGCTCTAGTGGCTCGGTGTTTAGCGCCGTGTAGCGTGCAATGATTGAATAGTTAGCGGAAATTTTACTGATAAAAAACCAATGAAATTCTCCCGTTATAGTTAGTGCAGGAAACTATAACTCACGCGACCGCAATCCTCTGCTGATGCTAATACTGTATTTAGACACTTATTTGCCCATGTCTTCTTCCATAAATCTTTAGCTATACATATATTACAAATATTTTTTTTTTCATAAAGACACATATGTCATCAGCAGAAGATTGCGGTCGCGTGAGTTATAGTTTCCTGCACTAACTATAACGGGAGAATTTCATTGGTTTTTTATCAGTAAAATTTCCGCTAACTATAACATGTGTGAAACCTATGGTTTTTTCAGTGAATTTGCAAGGTTTTTTAAATGCTAATTCCTAACTATAACGTGTGTGAAACCTATGGTTTTTTCAGTGAATTTGTACGTTTTTTTAAATGCTAAGTTACTTTACGCCATTCGTGGCGTGCACGCCCACTTAACGCAGTTCGTTCCGTGCGCGCACGGTGCGCTTCGCGCACCGTGCGCGCACAGTGAGCACACGGTGCGCTACGCGCACCGCGTGCCCACGTTACGCTAGATGGGCCATGTGTGCACGATGCGCTTCGCGCACCGTGCGCACATGGAGGACATATTATGCGCTTCCTTGTGATAGGTAATCTGTTGAAATTTTTTGGGGAAATGCTGTGCTCTTATATGCCATGCACAAATGGTGGCCTTCGGCCACCATTTGCAGACAGGGGTGGAGAGAGTGGGGTTTTTTTTTTTTTTTAATAATTTTTTACCGTACGCGTACGGTAAGCGTACGGTAAGCGTAATCGGCGAAATTTTCGAAAAATAAAAAATTACCGTTTTTTGCCTTGGGGGATCTTTGAAGACTCAACTAACATGGTTATGTGCATGGGCGCTGTCTAAACAGCCCCTTTATATGTTTTTGGCATTTGTTTATCAGCTCCCCCCTCAGAGTGCGAGAGAGAAAATGGCGGCCGCCGCTTCCTGGTTTCGACCGATTCGAATGTTTACTAAGATCTAAGGGCCAATCAGAATCGCGCTCGCGCACGCCACCGTACGCGTACGGTAAGCGTACCGTAAGCGCACCGTAAGCTGGCTCAGATATATATATTGATTTAAAGGCTATTTTCTCAGAATCTACTGAACAGATTTACACCAAACCTACAAAAGGCACTTCCTTGACCTGAGGACTACCTCTCTGCCAAATTTCAAGTAATTCTGTTCAGCCGTTCGGGCTGTAGCTGTGTCTAAAGGTCCTATGGAAAAATGCATGGGAAAAACGTGTTTTGGGACCCCCCTTTTATCTCAGCCCCCGCTTGACGAATCCCCCCCCCGAGACTTTCAGGGTAGGAGCGGAGCGGAGCGTAGCGCCCCACCTATTTTGAAAAATTCGCGAGGATTCGTCAACCGGCGCCAAAGTTATTCAAAATAGAATGTTGCGGATTTCCTATGGAAACGTGGTCCTAACTATAACTACCTACTGGCGACCGCCAGTAGGTAATATATATATTATCTACTGGCGGTCGCCAGTAGATAGTTCTAGTTAGGACCTATTTTCCATAGGAAATCTGCAACATTCTATTGGGAATTTCTTTGGCGCCGATTGACGAATCTTCGCGAAATTCTCCAAACATTTGGCCAGCTCCGCTCCGCTCCTACCCTGAAAGTTTTGTGGTGATTCGTCAAGCGGGGCCGAGAAAAAAAGGGGGGTCCCAAAACGCGTTTTCCCCATGCAATTTCCCATAGGATCTGTTGTCGCAGCTACAGCCCGAAGCGCTGAACGGAATGACACAAAATTTGGCAAAGAGGTAGTCCTCAGTTCGGACTCGTGCCTTTTGCATATTTGGTGTGAATCTGTTCAGTAGTTCCTGAGAAAATGAGGGTAAAAAAGTTAGTGATATCTATGGCCGCGGAGGATCCGCGGACCCTACCCGCACCGTACCGTACGCGAACCCTGCCCGAACCGAGCACGCACCCTCCCGATCGCGCGCTGAATGCTAATTGGCTGTCGAGCGTCTCTCTACATTCGAAACTAGGAACTGTTGGCGGCCATTTTCTGCCCCAGTAGAAGCGAGGCTGAAGAAGCAAGGGGAATAAGTGCGTAAAACATATAAAGGGGGAAGAGTGGGAATACTCTGACCCTCTAGAGGTGCTTAGGGGGTCCCAGAAGGACCCCCTGGGGCCCCTCCTTTTTTAAAAAAAAAAAAAAGCGGCGAAATGCGCGCGCATCCTATCGCGTTGGATGCACGGATTCTCTCGCGGTGGGTGCGCGGATCCACGGCAACGTTTTTTGAAAAACGACAAGAAATCATTGGTTGTATAGCAACTTTCTACACTGAAAGGTAGGGTGTATATTTTTGTTTTTTAAAGGTATGATTGTTATTGGTTAACAAAAACAGATTGTAAGGAACATTATATATGATAAGCTGATATGTTGAAAAGTCAAGCACACTTCCTGTCTTGTGTACGAACATTGTGTGCTGAACTTGTGACCTGTGAGCTCAGTGCAGTGTTCCATGACCTGTTTCTATGGTAACCGGCAGAAGGCAGATTGGGGGAAGGGTTGAAATGTATTTCAGTTGGAAAGGGTTGAAATGTTTAGCCAATAGAAATGTGTGTTTGCTTTTGAGATTATGTGCGAAGGATTGTGATTTGATGTTTACATGTATATGTGTGGAAAATGAAAGGGAAACTTTTCCATTCTTTCTTTTGCTGAGAGGTGCACAGTGTAGAGATTCTGTAAAAGAAAATATGGTGAGTGATTGATATACTCCTTAATCTAGAAAAGAACTTGAAAGAAGAGTTATTTAATTGTGAGGGGATGTATGTGGACTATTTTGATTTTAATCAGACTAATGTATTTTTCCTGCTAAAGTGTAGGGAGTACATTTTTTCTCTACAATGTGTGTGCATGTAGAAACCATTCTGTGATTGGCATTTGTGTTTTTCATGTGTTTGTAGAGAGATAACTGTGCAGTTTTTATATTTTGGTAGAATTAGAAACCAGTCATTGTTTATGAATTTGTGAAATGAGTTATGTTTCTATACTAAAATGTAGTACTACTTCTAGATGAAGAAATGTGTTTTCATATAGTGAAAGGGATAGTGTTGTTTGTCTAGAATCACACAGTGAGTCTGTGTGCATTTGGGAACCACTGTGAGAGAAGCATTTGGTAATATCGTGTATTTGCTGACAGAAAACTGTTTTAAAACTTATCATGTTGTCAAGTTTTAGTAGCATTAGAAGCCAGTCTTTGCTTATGTGTTGATTAAATGAGTCAGGCATTGACACTAAAGTGCAGTCGTGAAATATGTAGATTGTGTGCAGTTCCCTTATCACTTCCAGTGTAGTGAATGAGTTTTGGTAAACTCCTAGGAATACTGGTGCTTGTCTAGAATCACACTGAGTCTTTTTTGCATTTGGGAACCACTGTGAGAGAAGCGTTTGGTAACATCGTGTATTTGCTGACAGAAAACTGTTTTAAAACTTATCATGTTGTCAAGTTTTAGTAGCATTAGAAGCCAGTCTTTGCTTATGTGTTGATTAAATGAGTCAGGCATTGACACTAAAGTGCAGTCGTGAAATATGTAGATGGTGTGCAGTTCCCTTATCACTTCCAGTGTAGTGAATGAGTTTTGGTAAACTCCTAGGGATACTGGTGCTTGTCTAGAATCACACTGAGTCTTTGTGCATTTGGGAACCACTGTGAGAAGCGTTTGGTAACATTGTGTATTTGCTGACAGATAAGTGTTGTAAAACATGTCATGTTGTCAAGTTTTAGTAGCATTAGAAGACAGTTATGGCTTATGCTTTCATTAAATGAGTCAGGCATTGACAGTAAATTGCAGTTGTGAAATATGTAGATTGTGTGCAGTTCCCTTACCACTTGCACTGTAGTGAATGAGTTTTGGTAAACTCATAGGGATAGTGGTGCTTGTCTAGAATCATACTGTGAGCTAGTGTGTATTTGGGATCACTGTGAGAGAATCATTTGGTAACATCATGTATTTGCTGACAGATAACTGTTTTAAAACCTGTCATGTTGTCAAGTTTTAGTAGCATTAGAAGCCAGTCTTTGCTTATGCTTTCATTATATGAGTCAGGCATTGACACAAAATGCAGTCATGAAATATGAAGATTGTGTGCAGTTCGCTTACCACTTCCACAGTAGTGAATGATTTTTGTTAAACTCCTAGGTATAGTGGTTGTTGTCTAGAATTACACTGTGAGTCTGTGTGCATTTGAGAACCACTGTGAGAGAAGCATTTGGTAACATTGTGTATTTGCTGACAGATAACCAATTTAAAACCTCTCATGTTGTCAAGTTTTAGTAGCATTAGAAGCTAGTCTTTGCTTATGCATTGATAAAATGAATCCGGGTTTGACACTAAGGTGCAGTACCATGTACTATTCTGTTCCCTGTGGCAGACCTGAAAATTTAAAAGTTTTACCTAAGCACTGTCCTAGAAGTAGTCTGATTATTTAGTCAGTTTCTAAGTACCAAATAAATTGCTTCAAATGTCTATGCAGTATGCATGTAGTGTTCTAACATACTATACAATTGTCTTTTACACCTTCAATTCCCTAGCCAGTATCCATACACTTCCAGGAAACATCCTGTCACTTCCTTCGCAGTCCTCTAGAGACCCATTCAACAGCATGTACTAATCCATTGACTGTGCCAAAACTCAAACACTTATAAATTCACCTAGACACTCTCTTTCCAGTACTCTAATGATTCAAGTCACTGCCTAAGTATTCATGCACTGAGCCAGTTCTTAGCACATGGACTACGTCAAACCCATATCCACTATGCATGCAGTCCTCTAACCAGCTACACACTTGTCTTTCACACCTTCAATTCCCCAGTCAGTATCCGTTCACTTCCAGCAAACACCCTGTCACTGCCGTTGCACTCCTCTAGTGACCCATTCAGCATCATGTACTAATCCATTCACAGCGCCAAATCCTAATAAATTCACCCAGGCACTCTCCTTGCAGTACTCTAATCATTCAGTCAGTACCCAAGTACTCATCCAGTGACCCAGGGCTTAGTATATGGACTGCTTCAAACCCTTATCCTCTATGTATGCAGTCCTCTAACCACCTACACAATTGTCTTTCACACCTTCAATTCCCTAGTCAGTATCCATACACTTCCAGGAAATACCCTGTGACTCTCTTTGCAGTCCTCTAGTGACCCATTCAGCACCATGTACTAATCCATTCACTGTGCTAAAACCCAAACACTTATAAATTCACCAAGATACTATCTTTGCAGTACTCTAATCATTCAGTCAGTGCCTAAGTATTCATACACTGAGCCAGGCCTTAGCACATGGACTGCTTCAAACCCCTATGCACTATGCATGCAGTCTTCTAACCACCTAGATACTTGTCTTTCACACTTTCAATTTCCTAGTCAGTATCTATACAGTCCAGCACTTGTCACTGCCTTTGCACTCCTCTAGTGACCCATTCAGTACCAAGTACTAATCTATTCTCTGTGCGAAAAGCCTAGCACTTATAAATTCCCCTAGGCACTCTCCTTGCTGTACGATAATCATTCAGTCAGTACCCAAGTAGTCATGCAGTGAGCCAGGCCTTAGCACATGGACTGCTTTAAATGCCTATTCAGTATGGATTCAGTCCTCTAATCACCTACACAGTTGTGTTTCACGCCTTCTATTCCCTAGTTAGTATTCATACTCTTCTAGCAAACACCCTGTGAGTCACCAAGTGTGACTCCTTATACTACTGTAATCATTTAGTCAGATAGCATGTAGTGTTTTAGTGAGGTAGGCTTTAGGGCACGAACTGCTTCAAAGTAGTATGCACTATGCATGTAGTGTTTTAATGATCGTCACACTTGTGGTTCAGGGCTATAGTTTCATAGTCAGTTTTTATATAAAATGTGTTTGTACAGTAATGAAAAAGTATAAATTTGAAAGTTATTAATATACATTTATTTGTGATTCTTTTTTACAGATACAGAACAGGAGTGTTTCTCATCTGTTTGCACTCTTCTCGTGCAAGATTGTTTGGATGAAGGGTCCTTAGGTGTTTCATCATACTTGCTGTGCCGCACAAGTATTTTTTGTTAGGATCTCCTCGTAACAGAACTCTTTGGCAAATCTTGCGAGTGACGAAGGTGGCATTGGTCTTTGTTTGGTCCTTGGAAAAAGTAAAAAATTTCCTCACCACTGAAGAAAAACGTTGTTTGTGTGGTGCCTTCTGCAAAACATTTTCTTCAGATTCGGTAAATATTTTAAAGCGGCAACATTTACAGTTTTTGTAAGTTAAACTTATAAAATTTTGTTAGCTGTATGCATTTTATATATCTGTGATTTGTTTCTTGTGGTATTTTGTTGAGAATACCATGTTGTTGTTTTTTTAACAATCTTTCTTATTTTCCAGGTCTGTCGTCGACATCCATTGTCCCCACAGTAGTGTTCCGCCTTGTGGTTTTTTATTATTGTTGTTACATTTTGTTTATTAGTTTATTGTTCATAATAAAAAAATAAAGTTTGAAAATAGTTTTTCGTTTATATATTTATTATTATAAAAAATAAAGTTTGGAAAAAAAATTAATAACGTTTTTGGTTGTTCTCTTAACTGCTGTGTGACTCTTTCTTGTTCTTATTACTGTTATTTGATGGAGTCCACCATGGTGTTAAATTTTGGGGGACTTATCGCTGGAATACTGGTGATATCTACAGTTTGCACTAACTTCTGAATAGTGTGTTAGATTTATCTCAACTTTACTTCCGTTAAAGTGCTGATAATGAAATGGAGAGTAGCCGTTCCCGTGCAAAAAGACACGAGGTGCACCTTTCCGATTTATTCTAAATACTAAAATCCTGTATTGTATTGCACTGAGGTATTGGCTGCACTTACAGTGTACACACAAAATCTATTAAGAAATCTCATTGTATTTATATTGATTGGGAATAGTGCGTCAGGTGCTGGATCTTGATGAGATACACTGCTCAGTTCGTATATTGTTCTGCACACGAAAAAAATCCCATCACAACTTTCACACCAATTGCAATGCGAAACAAATTCCGGCGAGGATTTTACACCTGCTTTCTGCTGGTGTTAAGCAGGACAACTACCTGCACCATGAAAGGGAACACAGTCAAGAGCCACACCAGAACACCCACAGGTACCATAGAGTCAATGAGCATGATACAGGGATACTCATGAGGGACAGAAGACTCATCTCAACAACTCCAGGAGCGCCAATGCCCCCCAAACCCACATCTTAGCAAGTGTGTCCCTGTGGTCATTGTCTTAGCATGATAGGCACGAGCCCTGCAACATCATAGTGTGCTGTCACCTCAGCGTTGGCAGTGAGCCTGGATGTGTAGCTACGCATGCATCCTCCTGCATGCACAACTGGCGTGTGCTGGTCTGGGGTTCACAGGTCACTGCAGGGGTGTGCCTATCTGGCAAGGGGAACGGGGTGTCTCGGACATGTCCGTGTACAGGAAGTGCGGTAAGTGTGTCTCTGTGTTCTGGTGTGGCCTGCTACAAGAGCCGCAGCAGTTGATGTTGTAAACTGGCATGCACCACCTCCAAACGGCGCTGTGATGTTGTAGTTGGAATGTAGCAGGACATGCGCAAATAGGCATTACAATGGTGTGCTGTACGAGTGCACGAGATACAGCGCACCATACAAAAGTGTGGGGGCTCGTGGGAGGGAGGTGCAGCCGTTTGGCAACATAACACACAGTGAACTCGACCATGTGCCACATGCTGGGCATCTCATCCATGATGACCACGGTCGCAGACATCCCACAACACCAACGACTGGCCTTTGTACACATCCTGTATGAATGCAGCGTGGTTTTCACTTCTATGCTCGATCAGTGGTGTGAATTTGGCGGGTTGTGTGACTTGTGCTGCTTGTTGGTGTGTTTCATTTTGGCCATTGTTAGTCTATATGTGTGTTGTACTTAATTGTGCATGTGTGCCATTCTGCCCATCTCCCCCCCCTCCCCCCACTCCCTGCTTCTTCCTCTTTCTACTGCTGTTGTGTCTATAAGTTTGTTGCTGCACACATAAATGCATGTAAAGAATAAATTAGAATAGTTCCTTGATTCTTTTAGGTTTCAAAACTTCTCTATTGGTTTCTTTTGAATTTTCCATATGAACCGTTTTTTTAATATTGAACAACACATAGAAGTCAGAAGTGCAACGTAGTCTATCTACACACTTTCTAAAAAATTCTACAACACGTGCAGGTTAAAAGTTCATAAATTTTTTAAAACTTAACGATATTTTTTTGTAACATTTTCTTGAATATTTAACGACACGTGCAGGTTAAAAGTTGACGATTGTTTTAAGTTCGAACAGTGCCTTTCAAATGCAAGTAGCAGGTCTGGTTGATCTGAGCAAATTTTATCCTTTGATATGTACTCCACGTTGAAACTGCTTTTACTTAACCAATCACAAAGATGCTTTTCCACAAAACTAATGTGCACCCTACTTTTAAAAAAGAATGCTTTTCATGGTATCTTCAGAGATAAGTTATAGATAGGAATTAGCATTTAAAAAACCTTTGAAATTCACTGAAAAAACCATAGGTTTCAGGGGCGTTATAGTTAGCTGGACATTTCCCTCATACAAAACCCTAGAAATTCCCCTGTTATAGTTAGTTCAGCTAACTATAACTCGCGTCCCCGCAATGCACTGCTGATGACGTCACATATTACATCACTCATGACATGGTCAGTGACATCACTGATGACATCTCAAATGACATCACTCATGACATCACTCATGACATCATCCATGTGATAAATTAGTGCATCTTCTCACACCCTAATATAACCTTTGATACACCGACTCAAAATTTCAGACGGCCATTTTGAAAATCATACATACTCCAATACCAATAACTACATACCCACTCATTAAATCTTCGGTCTACATACACCTCCACTCACTCACCTGTACAGTCACTCATACTTACAGTCACTCCGTACAAGACTATCATATGCATTTGTACACCTATATAGACACTCACACACCGCCAATCATCCATTGAGGTACTGACACACCTAGTCAGTCGTGCAAGTAATTAAACACAGTCCAATTTACTCACCTATGCAGTTAAACACACTCAAGTTCACTTACTCATAAAAATAGTACTACATTCTTACGCTCTAATAGAATCATTGATACAAGCACACTCATCCATACAGCCACTCTCACAATCACACACTCTCACATATACCCACTTATATACTCTTACACACATATATACTGCCTTTCACATATGTAGTTAGTCACACATGTACCACTGAGATATACATTCAATCCCTAACACACCCATACATACTCACCCAACCATACAGTCCATACTAGATGCACTCTTAAAACCATGCACCCATAGAATCACCCACTCACACATCTATGCATAGAGTCACACACACCCTACCCACACAAACCCTCAGGCACCCATACAGATACTCAGACAACCAATCAATAACCCATAAAGACACTCATATAGCTATTCACAAAACCATGCAGCCACTTATACACCTACACACAGACACATACAGACATTCACACAGTTTAGTCACTAGTCTGCAGTAAGATACATTTAAAGACTCACTTAGAGTCAGTTACGCACCTACAAAATCATCCATTCACACACTTGTACACCCACTCATTCTTCAACAGACCTTTCCCTATATATATTAAACATATTAAAAATGTACAGAAACACATACCTACTGGATGATGTCATTTGCGATGTCATTTGAGATGTCATCAGTGATGTCACTGACCATGTCATGAGTGAAGTAATATGTGACGTCATCAGCAGTGCATTGCGGGGGCGCGAGTTATAGTTAGCTGAACTAACTATAACAGGGGAATTTCTAGGGTTTTGTACGAGGGAAATGTCCAGCTAACTATAACACCCCTGAAACCTATGGTTTTTTCAGTGATTTTCTAAGGTTTTTTAAATGCCAATTCCTAACTATAACGTGCATGAAACCTATGTTTTTTTCTGTGAATTTCAAAGGTTTTTTAAATGCTAATTTCTATCTATAATTTATCTCTAAAGCTATGATGTTTAATGATATTCTTTGAATTTCAAAAAATTTCAATTTCAGTGTGTCAATTCCTTTATGTTTTTTTATAATACTTTCACCTTTTTTTTAAACTTATTTTTTGAATTAATTCTTTTAAAAATTAAAAAAAATTATTTGTTTTAAAAAAAATTTTTTTAAAATAGTTTTATATTTTTTAAAATATTTATTAAACTATATTTTCAAAACGTAATTTTTTATTTTCCATTTTTTTGGGATCCGCGCACCCAACGCGTTAGGAACCACGCACCCTGTGCGCATTTCGCCGTTTAAAAAAAACCCAAAAAGGGGGCAACACTAGAGGGTCAGAGTATTTCTACCCTGCCCCCTTTACATCTTTCACACACTTATTTACCTTACTTAATCAGCCTCGCTTCTACCGAGGCACAAAATGGCTGCCAACAGTTCCTGGTTTCGAATGTAGACAGACACCTGACAGCCAATTAGCATTCAGCGCGTGATCGGGAGGGTGCGCGCTTGGTTCAGGGAGGGTGCGCGGATCCTCCGAGGTCATAGATATATCTATCTTTTTTACTCTAATTTTCTCAAGAACTACTGAACAGATTTACACCATTTATACAAAATGCACGAGTCTGAACCGAGGACTACCTCTTTGCCAAATTTGGTGTAATTCCGTTCAGCAGTTCGGGCTGTAGCTGCGTCAACAGGTCCTATGGGAAATTGCATGGGGAAAACGCGTTTTGGGACCCCCCTTTTTCTCGGCCCCTGCTTGACGAATCACCACGAAACTTTCAGGATAGGAGCTGGCCAAAAGTTTGGAAAATTTCGCGAAGATTCGTTAACCGGCGCCAGACTTATTGGGAATAGAATGTTGCGGATTTCCTATGGATAATAGGTCCTAACTATAACTACCTACTGGAGAGATAGATAGATAGATAGATAGATAGATAGATAGATAGATAGATAGATAGATAGATAGATAGATAGATAGATAGATAGATAGATAGATAGATAGATAGATAGATAGATAGATAGATAGATAGATAGATAGATAGATAGATAGATAGATAGATAGATAGATAATCTACTGGCGGTCGCCAGTAGATAGTTATAGTTAGGACCTATTTTCCATAGGAAATCCGCAACATTCTATTCCCAATAAGTCTGGCGCCGGTTGACAAATCCTCGCGAAATTTTCCAAACTTTTGGCCAGCTCCGGTCCGACCCTGAAAATTTCGTGGTGATTCGTCAAGCGGGGATCGAGAAAAAAGGGGGGTTCCAAAACGCGTTTTCCCCATGCAATTTCCCATAGGATCTGTTGTCGCAGCTACATCCCGAACCGCTGAACGGAATGACACCAAATTTGGCAAAGAGATAATCCTTAGTTCAGACTCGTGCCTTTTGCATAAATGGTGTGAATCCGTTCAGTAGTTCCTGTGAAAATTAGAGTTAAAAGTACATAAATATCGGTGGCCGAGGAGGATCCGCGGAGCCTACCCGCACCGTATGCGCACCCTCCCCGAACCAAGCGCGCACCCTCCCGATCGCGCGCTGAATACTAATTGGCTGTTGAGTGTCTGTCTACATTCGAAACCAGGAACTGTTGGCGGCCATTTTCTGCCTCGGTAGAAGCGAGGCTGAAGAAGCAAGGGGAATAAGTGTATAAAACATATAAAGGGGGCAGAATGGAAATACTCTGACCCTCTAGAGGTGCTTAGCGGATCCCAGAAGAACCCCCTGGGGCCCCCCCTTCTTTTTTTTTTAAACGGGGAAATGTGCACACGGTGCGTGCATCCTATCACGTTGGGTGCACGGATTCTCTCGCGTTGGGCGCGCGGATCCACGGAAATTATTTTTGAAAAAATAAAAGAAATCATTGGTTGTTTGACTACTTTCTACACTGAAAGGTAGGGTGTATATTTCTGTTTGTTAAAGGTATGATTCTTATTGGTTAACAAAAACAGATTGTAAGGAACATTATATATGATAAGCTGATAGATTGAAAAGTCAAGCACACTTCCGGTCTTGTTTAGCAACATTGTGTGCTGAACTTGTGACCTGTGTGCTCAGTGCAGTGTTTCATGACCTGTTTCTATGGTAAGAGGCAGAAGGCAGATTGGGGGAAGGGTTGAAATGTATTTCAGTTGGAAAGGGTTGAAATGTTTAACCAATAGAAATGTGTGTTTGCTTTTGAATGTATGTGTGAAGGATTGTGATTTGATGTTTACATGTATATGTGTGGAAAATGAAAGGGAAACTTTTCCATTCTTTGTTTTTGCTGAGAGGTGCACAGTGCAGAGATTCTGTAAAAGAAAATCTGGTTTGTGACTGATATACTTCTTAATCTACAAAACAACTTGAAAGGTGAGTTATTTAATTGTGAGGGGATGTATGTAGAGTATTTTGATTTTAATCAGACTAATGTATTTCTCCTGCTAAAGTGTAGGGAGTACTTTTTTTCTCTACAATCTTATTGACAGTGTGTGTGCATGTAGAAACCATTCTGTGATAAGCATTTGTGTTTTCATGTGTTTGCAGACAGATAACTGTGCTGTTTTTATATTTTGGTAGAATTAGAAACCAGTCATTGTTTATGAATTTGTGAAATGAGTTATGTTATGTTTATATACTAAAATGTAGTACTTCTAGATGAAGACATGTGTTTTGGTATAGTGCAATGGATAGTGTTGTTTGTCTAGAATCACACAGTGAGTATGTGTGCATTTGGGAACCACTGTGAGAGAAGCATTTGGTAACATTGTGTATTTGCTGACAGATAACTGTTTTAAAACCTATCATGTTGTCAAGTTTTAGTAGCATTAGAAGCCAGTCTTTGCTTACTTATTGATAAAATAAGTCATGCTTTGACACTAATGTGCTGTACTTTAATATGTAGATTGTGTGTAGTCTCCTTACCCCTTGCACAGTAGTGAATGAGTTTTGGTAAGCTGCTAGGGATAGTGTTGCTTGTCTAGAATCACACTGAGTCTGTGTGCATTTGGGAACCACTGTGAGAGAATTATGTGGTAATATCGTGTATTTGCTGACAGATAACTGTTTTAAAACCTGTCTTGTTGTCAAGTTTAGTAGCATTAGAAGGCAGTTTTTGCTTATGCGTTGATTAAATGAGTCAGGCTTTGACACAAAAGTGCAGTCCTGAAGTATGTAGATTGTGTGCAGTTCTCTTACCACTTGCACTGTAGTGAATGAGTTTTGGTAAACTCCTAGGGATAGTGGTGCTTGTCTAGAATCACACTGAGGTAGTGTGTATTTGGGAACCACTGTGAGAGAAGCATTTGGTAACATCGTGTATTTTCTGACAGATAACTTTTTAAAAACCTGTCATGTTGTCAAGTTTTAGTAGCATTAGAAGCCAGTCTTTGGTTATGCATTGATAAAATGATTCATGCTTTGACACTAAAGTGCAGTATTGAAATATGTAGTTTGTGTGCAGTCCCCTTACCCCTTCCACAGTAGTGAATGAGTTTTGGTAAGCTGCTAGGGATAGTGTTGTTTGTCTAGAATCAACCTGTGAGTCTGTGTGCATTTGGGCACTGTGAGAGAAGCATTTGGTAAAATCGTGTATTTTTTAGCAGATAACTCTTTTAAAACCTGTCATGTTGTCAAGTGTTAGTAGCATTAGAAGCCAGTCTTTGCTTATGCGTTGATTAAATGAGTCATGCTTTGACACTAATGTGCTGTACTTAAATATGTAGATTGTGTGCAGTACCATTACCTCTTCTAGACTAGTGAATGGGTTTTGGTAAACTGCTAGGGATAGTGTTGCTTGTCTAAAATCACACTGTGAGTCTGAGTACATTTGGGTAAGGATTGTGAGAGAAGCATTTGGTAACATAGTGTATTTGATGACAGGTAACTGTTTTAAAATCGGTTATGTTGTCAAGTTTTAGTAGCTTCAGAAGCTATTCTTTGCTTATGCATTGATAAAATGAGTCAGGGTTTGACACTAAAGTGCAGTACCATGTACTATTCTCTTCACTGTGCCAGAACTGAAAATTTAAAAGTTTTACCCAGGCACTAACCAGGCAGTAGTCTGATGATTTAGTCAGATTCCAAGTACTCATGTTGTGAACCATACATTACCACATAGATTGCTTCAAATGTCTATGCAGTATGCATGCAGTCTTCTAACATACTATACACTTGTCTTTCACATTTTCAATTTGCTAGTCAGTATCCATACACTTCCAGGAAACACCCTGTAACTCCCTTTGTAGTCCTCTAGTGACCCATTCAGCACCATGTACTAATCCATTCACTGTGCCAAAACCCAAACACTTATAAATTCACCAAGATACTATCTTTGCAGTACTCTAATCATTCAGTCAGTGCCTAAGTATTCATGCACTGAGCCAGGCCTTAGCACATGGACTGCTTCAAACCCCTATACACTATGTATGCAGTCGTCTAACCACCTAGACACTTGTCTTTCACACTTTCAATTTCCTAGTCAGTATCCATACAGTCCAGCAAACATCCTGTCACTCCCTTTGCACTCCTCTAGTGACCCATTCAGTACTAATCCATTCCCTGCTCCAAAAGCCTACCACTTATAAATTCACCTAGGCACTCTCCTTGCTGTACTCTAATCATTCAGTCAGTACCCAAGTACTCATGCAGTGAGCCAGGCCTTAGCACATGGATTGCTTTAAATGCCTATCCAGTATGGATGCAGTCCTCTAATCACCTACACAGTTGTCTTTCACACCTTCAATTCCCTAGTTAGTATTCATACACTTCTAGCAAACACCCTGTCACTCACCCAGTGTGTCTCCTTATAGTACTGTAATCATTTAGTCAGTTAGCATGTAGTGTTTCAGTGAGGTAGGCTTTAGGGCATGAACTGCTTCAAAGTAGTATGCACTATGCATGTAGTGTTTTAACCATCGTCATACTTGTGGTTCAGGGCTATAGTTTCTTAGTCAGTTTTTATATAAAATGTGTTTGTACAGTAATGGAATAGTATAAATTTGAAAGTTAATATACATTTGTGATTCTTTTTTACAGATACAGAACAGGAGTGTTTCTCATCTGTTTGCACTCTTCTCGTGCAAGATTGTTTGGATGAAGGGTCCTTAGGTGTTTCATCATACTTGCCGTGCCGCACGAGTATTTTTTGTTAGGATCCCCTCGTAACAGAAATCTTTTGCAAATCTTGCGCGTGACGAAGGTGGCATTGGTCTTTGTTTGCCCCTCGAGAAAAGTAGAAAATTTCCACACCACTGAAGGAAAACGTGGGCGTGGTGCATCCTCCAAAAATTCATCCTTAGATTCTGTGAATATTTTAAAGCGACAACATTTACAGTTTTTGTAAGTTAAACTTATAAAATTTTGTTAGCTGTATGCATTTTATATATCTGTGATTTGTATCTTGTTTTTTTTTTGAGAATAGCATGTTTTTTTTTTTTAACAATCTTTGAGATTGTTTTTTTTTGCCCGCTGTTAAGTGATGAGTACGATTGAAATCACTATTTTGAGTGAAATTTAATATATTCTGAGAATAGCAAAAAAGGAATAAAAATTACTCTGTGGAAATGATGCTGTGTTGTAAAAAATTTATTATTACATGTTATAATTTTTTTTTCCTTTTCTTTCACAGATCCAAATTTTAAAATAAGCAATTTTTATGAACTTAGATTGGAACGAAAATGTGAAAAAAATGTGTACCATTTTTTATTCCTATTACTGTGAAGGTAAGTTTAACTAAGTCTCAATATGCAGAATGAGGAGGTCTGCAAGAAGCTACAAAGTTGAAACATGTTTCTAAAAACACTGTTTATTGTCAGATTTCAAAACTACATAGATATAATCAGATATCATGTGACCTGCAAAAAAAGAGATTTGAAGGGTTCATAATATTTCCTATTTTAGCTATTGAAGGACCGCAATTATTTCAATCATTCTTCTTTGAACATCTTTGCAGACAAAACTCTGTGCTTACCTTTTATCATTCGCAAGGAATTTTAAAAACGGAAATATGTCACTTTTTGTAACATAGTTATTGTGCAAGACACTCTTTCATATTTACAAAGAGAGGAAAAGGCACTCTGTGCACTTTTTATACTCCATGTAAATACAACCTCATTATGCACACCACTTTGCGTTGAAAGGGTGTTCTATAAGTGTTGTTGTGCACGATTGCAGTGAATACTCATAGAACAAGACACATGTCTAGATTTATCATAAATCTCGATATGTGTGTGAATGCTGCACCATTCCAAAATTGGTGTAGGAAATCACAACAAGGAGAATTGTTTTCATTTCTCCACATTTTTATATCTTCAATGCATGCTGAAATGTTCAGCATACATTGAAGGAGAAAAATGCATTTTCTCATTGTTTTTGTGCAGGAAGGTGTGTCTTCCTGCAGAAAAACAAACAGCACATGACACAGATCCTTGCACTATGGTGCAAGGGTGCCTGTGTCACCACATGGCTGCAGTTTAAGCAGCCGTGTAGAGAGAAGCATAGATTTGCAACATATTTATGTACATATGTTGCATCCCTGTGCTTCGGAAGTACTACAGCACACTGCAGTTAAAGAGGTTATTGTGTGATGCTGCAGCACTTCCTCATAGTTCTGCACTTATACATTCACCATACGCTACTAATGCATTCATTCAGTCAATTACGTACTACACATACATTCATCAAAACTTTCACACACTAACAAAGAAATGTAGCTCTTTTTTTAAACCAGGAAAGTTAGTTCTTACAAGAACTTTTTTTTTCTTCTTTTATATATTTTTTGGGGGTTTTCTAACAATTTTGTGATTTTTTGGGTTTTTATGAAACCCCCCCCCCCAAAAAAAAACAACAGGAGGAACCAAACAATGAACTTCAGGGAACAATAAAAAACTTTTTTTTAAAAACTAGCAAATGTGACTTTCTTGCCGGCGGCAGATCAGATTGATCGACTGCTCACCATAGCACAAAGTCGCATTGCACTTAGTGCACTTTTAAAAATTGAAATTAAGGACGGATGTCCAAGGTTTGGGCTGATGGATGCACTCTTGATGTGCTCGGCTGCGATGAGGTGGAAGGCGCAGGAGCAGGAGTGTTTCTCATCCGTCGGCACTCTTCTCGTGCAAGATTGTTTGGCTGAAGGGACCTCATGTGCTTCATCATACTTGCTGTGCCGCACAAGTATTTCTTGTTAGGATCCCCTCGCGACAGGACTCTTTTGCAAATCTTGCACGTGACCAAGGTGGCATTGGTCTTATTCTGCCCTTCGGGAAAAGTAACAAATTTCCACACCGCTGAAGAAAAACGTTCTTTGGGTGGTGCCTCCTCCAAAAATTCATCCTCAGAAATATGAGGAGATGTAGGTGATGCCTGCTGCCCTGAAGCCATTTTTGGTTGAAAAAAGTTAGAGCTAAGTGTAAACTTAGTCTAAAAAATCTTCTTCTCTCCAAAGAGATGGTGCTCTAAAGAAGGTCAAAGAAGAATGATTGAAATGGGTTAGGGTCTTTGAATAGTTAGAAGAGGAAGTGTAATGAACCAATCAAATCTCTTTTTTTGCAAAAGGGATCCGCACACCCTGCGCTTACGCAGCATCCGCGAAATTGAATTAAAATAATTATAGGAATAGATGTAAGAATATATTACTTAGTTTAGAGTTTGTGTTCAATTAATATTCACATGAAAAACATAAATATGTTTTTTTAATGTTAAATACTTGGCGGGATCCGCGCACCTACCGCGTCATAGACGCAGATGACGCATCGCGGTAGCGCGTAAACGTCGCGTTACGTACATCGAACGTGTCGCGTATAGGCTGGGAGTCGCGTACCGGTCACACACTAACCACGTACCCGACGCATACCATGCGCGGATGCTATCGCGTAGGGATCGAGAACGGTGCGCATAGGGTGCGCGGATCCAAAAACATTGAAAAAAATATATAAAAGAAAGTTTTGAACATATAGTTAAAAAAATATTTTGAAAAATTTAAAAAAATATGTTTGAAAAACCCATTAAGTTCAAATAATACTTTTTAATTTTTAAAAGAATTAATACAAAAAATAAGTTTAAAAAATAGTGATGATAAAGTATTTTTAAAAAAATGTAATTAATGAAATTGACACTGAATTTGAAAAATATACAAATCCAATCAAAATCATTAAACATGATATCATCAGAGATAAGTTATAGATAGGAATTAGCATTTAAAAAACCTTTGAAATTCACTGAAAAAACCATAGGTTTCATGCACGTTATAGTTAGGAATTGGCATTTAAAAACCCTTTGAAATTCACTGAAAAAACCATAGGTTTCATGCACGTTATAGTTAGGAATTGGCATTTAAAAAACCTTTGAAATTCACTGAAAAAACCAAAGGTTTCAGGGGTGTTATAGTTAGGAATTGGCATTTAAAAAACCTTAGAAATTCACTGAAAAAACCATAGGTTTCAGGGGTGTTATAGTTAGCTGGACATTTCCCTCGTACAAAACCCTAGGAATTCCCCTGTTATATATGATAGTCTTGTACGGAGTGACTGTAAGTATGAGTGACTGTACAGGTAGTTATTGGTATTGGAGTATCTATGGTTTTGAGAATGTACGTCTGAAATTTTGAGTTGGTGTATCAACGGTTAAATTAGGGTGTGAGAAGATGCAGTAATTTATCACCGGGATGATGTCATCAGTGATGTCATTTGAGATGTCATCAGTGATGTCATCAGTGATGTCACTGACCATGTCATGAGTGATGTAATATGTGACGTCATCAGCAGTGCATTGCGGGGGCGCGAGTTATAGTTAGCTGAACTAACTATAACAGGGGAATTTCTAGGGTTTTGCACGAGGGAAATGTCCAGCTAACTATAACGCCCCTGAAACCTATGGTTTTTTCCGTGAATTTCTAAGGTTTTTTAAATGCCAATTCCTAACTATAACACCCCTGAAACCTTTGGTTTATATATATATATATATATATATATATATATATTACCTACTGGCGGTCGCCAGTAGGTAGTTATAGTTAGGACCCCTTTTCCATAGGAAATCCGCAACATTCTATTTTGAATAACTTTGGCGCCGGTCGACGAATCCTCGCGAATTTCTCAAAATAGGTGGGGCGCTACGCTCCGCTCCTACCCTGAAAGTCTCGGGGGGATTCGTCAAGCGGGGGCTGAGAAAAAAGGGGGGTCCCAAAACGCGTTTTTCCCATGCATTTTTCCATAGGACCTTTAGACAGGGCTACAGCCCGAACGGCTGAACAGAATTACTAGAAATTTGGCAGAGAGGTAGTCCCTAGGTCAAGGAAGTGCCTTTTGTAGGTTTGGTGTAAATCTGTTCAGTAGGTCCTGAGAAAATAGCATTTAAATCAATATATATATCTGAGCCAGCTTACGGTACGCTTACCGTAAGCTTACCGTACGCGTACGGTGGCGTGCGCGAGCGCGATTCTGATTGGCTGTTAGATCTTAGTAAACATTCGAATCGGCCGAAACCAGGAAGCGGCGGCCGCCATTTTGTGTGTTTCACTCAGAAAAAAAAGAGTGAAAACAAGAAAAGGGGGCAAGGAGGAGAGTTACAGACCCCCTTACATTTGTGAGGGGGTCAAAGAAGGACAGAAAAGTACAAAGAAAACATTTATTGATTTTAAAAAAAATCACGGGGTACGCGTACGGTAAGCTTACGGTAAGCGTACGGAAGAAAAAAAAAATTTAAAAAGAAATGAAATGCAGATTTAAGAGTTTAGATATTAGGGGGCTCTAAAAAGAGCCGTTGTGTTTATGAAGTGATTTTTTAAGTGGTACCTACAAGTAAGTACCGATGCAGAGTCTAAGGTTCAAGAGGAAGACTCTGTTCCCTTCATCATTGAAGTGCACACCATCTCCTCTATAAATGTCTTGCATGTCATAACGCAAGTTGTTGTGGTAAATGGCACCCATACCATAGTCTCGGAGGAAAGCAGAAACAGATTTGTTGACGTGCTTTCTTGCTTTGTCAATCTGTGGACAGAAATGATTGGACCAGTTCCATTTTTGTCTTTGGCATATGTTAGAAAACACAAAGGCAGTTTTAGGGAAAAGTGAAAACAGTTGTGCAAAGGTGTCCTTCATAAGCATTTCCAGACCTACCCCAGTCAAAGTGCCTAGGTCATTGCCACCACAGTGCACTATTATGAGGTCAGGGTGTTGGATTTGCATGAAGGATTTCACCAATGGCATCAATTGGTGCCACTTTAACCCTCTCTGACCAATCCATTTAATGTCTACATTTGGCAAAGCAAGGTCTCTCACCATACCTGTTTTCTCTGCAAACTTTTCACTCCAGAAGACATAGCTGTGCCCTACAATCCACACTGTGAACATCTTCAAAGGAGAACTGGATGCACTCAGGAGGTGTCTTTCAGTAGAATGGCAATATGAAAAGAAAGACAGTTTGGAAATGGAGGCATACATATTTTTTTCAAAACAAAAAGAACTGATTGGCTGTTTCATACCATTCTAGAAAAAAAACTAGGCTGTATGTGTAAATTAATAGAAGCATGTTTTGTATTGGTACAAAAAAATGTGTTACCAAAGAACAGTACTATGGATTTGCTGTTAGGTTTGAAAAGTCAAGCACTCTTGCTCTGTGGAATTGAAACATTGTGTGGCGAACTTCTGACCTAACTCCACACAACAGTGTTCCATGAGCTGTTGCTATGGTAGCAGGCAGAAGTCAAGTTGGGGGAAGGGTACTAGGCAGAAGTCAAGTTGGGGGAAGGGTACTTTTGGAAAAGGGTTGGTTTTCAACCAATAGAAATGTGTGATTACATTTGAAAAAAAGGGGGAAGCACTGAGATTTGAAACTTACATGTATATGTGTGGAAAAATAGAGGGAAAGTTTGCCATTATCTGGTTCTGCTGAGAGGAGAGCGGTGTATAGAACAGAGATCCTGGCTCTGATAATCTGCTGTTTGAGTGCCACATTTCTTTCACAACTAACTAATTTTAAAGGTGAGTTTAGAGTTTGAGAGGAGATGTATATGGTAAATTAAGAAATGAATAATAGAAATGTAATTCTTTTTGTTGAAGTTGTGTTTATTATTTTCTGTTTTGGGAGAAATTTAAATGTGAGGAACATGTAAAATAATATGGACAATTTTTTCATGATAAATTAAGGTGTACTGGTAAAAATAAGGAATACTTTAAGGGTTTGAGGTTGCAGTCAGTAATGCAAATACATTCAGCATCACTAAGGCTGGTTGCCCTTGCTGGAGTGTAGGCAGTCACCGAGGATACACATGGTGGTGGTCTGAAAAAGCAGTTTGGACATGGGCTTTTTAAGAAAATCTAAAAAGTGGATTCATAATGTGTCAGTCTGTAAAAGTGATTTTCACTTGCCAAAAAAAAAGAACAGTAAGTGTGCATTTAAATTGGCAAAGAAATTTCGTTTTGTGACTAATGTGAAAACATGACTCTGTGTGCAAATAGGAATTACAGGCAGAGATTTATTGCGTATTGCTCTGGTGATTTCACAGTTGCATTAGATGGAAAGGGGGAGCGATTTTTTGGTGCAGAAGCAGACTCTTAGCACACACCCAGCTCCTGTCCATGTATAATCATGCACAGTATTTACAAGCGAGTGGGGTTTTCAGGTTTCAGTCTGTAATGCAAATACATTCAGCATCACTAAGGCTGGTTGCCCTTGCTGGAGTGTAGGCAGTCACCGAGGATACACATGGTGGTGGTCTGAAAAAGCAGTCTGGACATGTGCAATTTAAAAAAATCTGAAAAGTGGTTTCATAATGTGTCAGTCTGTAAAAGTGATTTTCACTTGCCAAAAAAAAAAGAGCAGTAAGTGTGCATTCAAATTGGCAAAGAAATTTCGTTTTGGGACTAATGTGAAAACATGACTCTGTGTGCAAATAGGAATTACAGGCAGAGATTTATTGCGTTTTGCTCTGGTGATTTCACAGTTGCATTAGTAGGAAAAAGGGGGAGCGATTTTTTGGGGGAAGAAGCAGACTCTTAGCACACACCCAGCTCCTGTCCATGTATAATCATGCACAGTATTTACAAGCGAGTGGGGTTTTCAGGTTTCAGTCTGTAATGCAAATACATTCAGCATCACTAAGGCTGGTTGCCCTTGCTGGAGTGTAGGCAGTCACCGAGGATACACATGGTGGTGGTCTGAAAAAGCAGTCTGGACATGTGCAATTTAAAAAAATCTGAAAAGTGGTTTCATAATGTGTCAGTCTGTAAAAGTGATAGCGCGCAAGGTGCGCGAAGCGCACCGTGCGCGTACGGTACGCGCAAGGTGAAAAAACTTAAAAAAATAAAATAAAATACATAACTTAGCATTTAAAAAACCGTACAAATTCACTGAAAAAACCATAGGTTTCACACACGTTATAGTATAGTAGGAATTAGCATTTAAAAAACCTTGCAAATTCACTTAAAAAACCATAGGTTTCACACATGTTATAGTTAGCTGGACATTTCACTCGTGAAAAACCATTGAAATTCCCCCGTTATAGTTAGTGCAGGCAACTATAACTCACGCGACCGCAATCCTCTGCTGATGATGTCAGATATTACATCACTGATGACATATGTGTCTTTCTGAAAAAAAAATATTTGTAATATATGTATAGCTAAAAATTAATGGAAGAAGACATGGGTAAATAAGTGTCTAAATACAGTGATGTAATATCTGACATCATCAACAGAGGATTGCGGTCGCGTGAGTTATAGTTGCCTGCACTAACTATAACGGGGGAATTTCAATGGTTTTTCACGAGTGAAATGTCCAGCTAACTATAACATGTGTGAAACCTATGGTTTTTTAAGTGAATTTATATATATAGATATATATGCAACCACAATCCTTGGATGAGACACAACCAGGAACGGACCACCACGCAGGTAATTAATATCCAAGTGTAGCTTTAATTCTTCCCTTTACAACAACATGACGCGTTTCGCCCGGATTCAACCGGGCTTGATCACATGACAAGTCGAGACAAATCAGTGCTTTAAATACATTTTTAGAGTGAAGCCAGCTCCTCCTACAGATTTCATAGAACCAGAAAACAGACTTCTAATCTGAACAATGAGTACAAATAGTTAGTAGTGAAACCCTAAATCATATCGCAGTGCAAATACTAAAGTCAATGAGATACGTTTCACAATAAAATGCCATACATAAATATTTAAAAAGGATTTTAAATAAATAAATATGTAAAAACAGAAGACAATGTAAAAAAGATAATTGATAAGTATCAATAAAGTTCTTCAAAAAAGTCTATCAAGTTGTGTCCTAAAAAAGGTTTCAGATGCAGGGCAAGTGCCCAGAGACTATCCGGCATTGTATGTCACAATGTAACTCTTAGAGAAATACTGGAAATACTAAGATGTAGGGGAGCAAGAGTAAGCATACTGTGTGCAAAAATGCATAACAATCAGTGCAAAAATTAAGTAAATAAATAAATAAATAAATGATTATGCTAGTTCTCTATTAAAACCATAGATTACTAGCATAGCAGTGAAAAATAAACAAAAATCTGCGTGTAAACGGAAACTAAATGATCAATTTGTCCCAGCAAAAAATAATAGTAATTTGACTAATATGCCAATTGATCCTGAAAAAAAGTAAATTTAGTAGCAATAAAAAGAGAATATCCACATACTCATATGCTGAGAGTAAAAACAACTGATGCGATAGGTTAAACTAGATATCTTCAGTAAATTCATGTACATTTCAAATACAATTCAAAATTGAGCCAAACTCATGTAACGACCACATAACAGATCAAAAGTATGAGAACATAGGTGATAACCTGGAAAAACCCAACGCCAGTCTTAAAATCCTGTCATATAGAACCCAGATCAAATACTGGTAAAATTAATCAATAAATTAATTAATAAAACCGGTAAAAAATCTGTAACAAATCCGATAAAAGACAAGATTAAAATTTATTACAAAAGATCTTGAAAAAGGTCCTACAAAAGGTCTTAAAAAAAGGTCTTAAAAGAGTAATACTGGATTATAAAAAGTTGTGTAAATCTTCTCCAGTGTTAAGACCATTAGGCATTTTTGTGTCACATTGTAAAATGTAACGGCTTTCCAATTGGCGCAAAGTTTTCTCCCTGTTGCCTCCTCTTATTGATTTCGGAACAGCATCTATTACATAATAACTAAGGTCGTTTAGATTGTTCTGATGTATTAGTTTAAAATGCCGTGCAACAGGGTAGGTAGCATCGGAATTCACAATGGCACGTAAGTGCTGCAAAATACGATTGAATACTTGTAGTTTGGTGCTACCTATGTATTTTAAATGACAAGTGCATTCTAACACATAGATAGCATATTCGGTTTTGCATGTGAAAAAGCCTTGAATCTTAAAAGGCATAGGGGAAAATGCATCAAAGAATTCTTGTATGTTGATTCCAAACTTACATGCCCTACAAGAGCTACATTCGAAAAAGCCTTTTCTATTGGATAGCCAATTACCAGTATTTCTCACTTCTGGGCTTGTTTTGACTAGGGCATCCCTCATGGAGGGTGCCCTTCTAAAAGTGATGGCTGGTTGGGCTTTTAACTCAGGCGCAAGGATAATGTCGGTTTTTAAAATAGGCCAATTTCTGTTTATGATTCTCCTAACTTGTTTTTCTTGGCTATTGTAAGTTGTTATCAGCCTGACTATTGATTTGTTATCATCTACATAGTTGGCTACAGGACCTGCTGTATCAATGTTATCATTAGACATAATAGTGTCCTCATCCACATCCTTTATTTTGCTTAAAGCTGCCTGTAAATCTTCCATTTTGTACCCTCGGGCCAAGAATCTAGTTACGGAATCTTCTAGGCAAACTGACAAATCTCCCTTGTTACTGCAGATTCTTTTTATCCTCAAAAATTCCCCGTAGGGTATACTTTTAATCAGGTGTTTGGGATGTGTACTCCTGGCATGTAATGTTGAATTTCCGGCTGTAGCCTTTCTATGGAGTTTGGTGTGGATGGTATTGTTGTTCACATATAATTCAACATCGAGAAATTCAACCCTCTCTTTACTAATGCTTGCTGTGAATTGTAAATTTAAATAGTTGTTGTTGATATCATTGACAAATTGTTGTGCGGATTCTTCAGAGCCCTTCCAAATCACACACACATCATCTATAAACCTCCACCATCTAATGATATTGTTGGTGAAGGTATCCCTATGGGTGTGGCTGAGGACATGCTTCTCCCACCAACCAACATATATATATCCCCGCTGCGTTAATCCCCCCAACTTGCAACGCGCCAGGGGGCGCGTTTGCACAGTGGTGAAGGGAGGTGCCGGGACCTGATGTGACAAGTGTGCAAACGCGCCCCATGGTGCGTTTTAAGTTGGGGGATTAAGTCCCCTTGAATCCTGAGGCTCCCTGGGGGTCAACTAGCCCACCAGGTAACTCCAGTAAGCGCGCAGAGAGGTGTAAAAAGGGGCGTGGGTTCGAACCACCTCTCTGCAATGCAGCCCTGTGGCACATACCAGTGGTACCTGGTGGGCTAGTTGGCCCCAGGGATCCTCAGTATTCAAGGGGACTTAATCCCCCAATTTACAATGTACCAGGGGGTGCGTTTGCACACTTGCTGTGTCAGGCCCCGCCCCCTCCCTGCACCACTGTGCAAACGCACCCCCTGGCGTGTTGTAAATTGGGGGATTTATTCCCCTTGAGTCCTAAGGGTCCCTGGGGGCCAACTAGCCCACTAGGTACCTCTAGTAAGCACCACAGAGCTGTGTTGCAGAGAGGTGTAAAAAGGTGCGTGGCCTCTGAACACCTCTCTGCAACGCAGCTCTGTGGCGCATACTGGAGGTACCTGGTGGGCTAGTTGGCCCCCACTGACCCACAGTATTCAAGGGGAATTAATTCCCCAACTTAGAACATGCCAGGGGGCGCATTTGCGGAGTACTGCAGGGAGGGGGCAGAGCCTAGCCACGATGTCGGCTTTTAAAAAAAAAAATATATATATTTTACAAGAGGGGCTGTGTGGCCCCTCTTCTTTTACATGAATTGGGGCCCTGGGGACCCCATTCCCCAGGACCTGCTCTTTTTGTTTTTACTTTAAAAAAAACAAAACGGGAAGGGGGCCGCTAGGCCCCCCCCTCCGAGGCTAATTTCGGCCCCATTATTTTTTAAGGAGGGAGGCTGCGTGGCCCCCCTCATGGGCCCTCTATTGGCCCTGGGGACTCCATCCCCCCGGGGCAGTGCCTCTTATTTATTTATAATTGAGGGAGGGGGCTGCGTGGCCCCCATCCCGGGCCACTTCTAGCCCCGGGGACCCCATCCCCCGGGGCCTGGCCAGTCCGTTGGGGACTGTGGGGGGAGCCCCAATGCCCCCACGGTCCCTGCCAGCTTCCCGCCTCCTGCTGGAGCCGGCATTGCTTTTTCACACGGAGAGCTGCTAACATGCAGCTCCCCTTGTGGAAAAGCAATCTGATATCCATTTTGTAAGCGAGAGCAGGAAACCTACTCTCGCTTACAAAATCCAAACCAGTGTTTGCTATGACAGGGCGGGAGCTGCACGGTTTCCACCCTGTCATAGCAAACAGCAGTGTCCCGGGGGTTGGCACCCTGGGACACTGCAGGAGCCGGCTCTGGGGAGTGGCGGTCCTCAGGGGCATTGAGGGCTCCAGGAGGTGGGCCGTGCAGCCCCCCTTCCAACATGTGTGAAGCCCCGGGAGGTGGTGGTCCCCGGGGCCCGCTACGGACCACCATATTTCAATATTAAGTGACCCGGGAGGTGGCGGTCCCCGGGGCACGGGGGGCCCGCGAGGCCCCTCCCACCAACTTAGATAAATGCTCCGGGGAGGTGCCGGTCCCCGGAGCAGCAAAGGGGGGGTTGGGCATCCCCACGCATTTCTTTAGAAAGCCCCGGTGAGGTGGCGGTCCCCGGGGCTACTTGGAGGCTGCGTGCCCCCCGCATTAAATTTAATAGGCCCCGGGGAGGTCGTAGTCTTGGCGTGTCTATTTTGTTGGTTTCAGTTTGTCTTACTTTTTTTGTTGTTGAATAAGAGATCCTCTCTGGTAAAATTGTCACTCCTAGTCTTTGCATTGTCTAGGGTTTTGGTCTCGTATCCCCTTCTGCGCAATCTATCGAAGAGGTCATTGGTGGATTTACGTAGACTCTTCCGTGCTGCAGTTGCGTTTCATTCTTATGCACTCTGCATAGGGGATAACCCTTTTTGACACTGTCGTAGTGAACGCTATTTGCGTGCAAGATGGCGTTACTCGCTGTGGGCTTCCTGTATGTTCTCGTCTGTATTTTGTTCTTTTCTATATACACTTCTGTGTCCAGAAATTGTATACATTCTTTGCTGGTGTGACTGGTGAATGATAGGTTAAGTGTGTTGTCGTTAAGTTCTTGTGCAAAGCATTCAGCACTTTCTTGTGTGCCCTGCCATAGAACAAAAATGTCATTGATGTACCTGACATAAATCATAAAATTTTCCTTCATAACCAAGCTATGTGTTTGCATGAGTACTTGCTCCTCCCACCAGCCCATATGCAAATTAGCATAGCTGGGGGCGAAGCAAGTACCCATGGCTGTTCCCTGTAGTTGTTTATAAAACAATTTATCAAAGAAAAAGATATTGTTTTCCAGGCACCACTCTGCCATTTGCAGAAGCATCAAAGTGTTTCCATGTAGGCGTATTGGTCTTTTGCTCAGATAGTGTTTGAGTGCATGTAATCCATCCTTATGCCTAATGCTTGTGTATAATGTGTTCACATCAAGTGTCATAAGTACATATTTGTCTTGCCATGTAACATCATACATTTTGGTCAGAAAGTCGCCCGTATCCTTAATGTGCGATGGTAAATCAAATCAAATGGCTGAAGAAAAAAGTCAATAAACCGTGAAGTATTTTCAAACAGTCCACCAATAGCAGAAATGATCAGTCTACCAGGGGGATTGGTAGTGTTTTTGTGTATTTTAGGAATTAAATACAGTTGAGGCATAGTGGGAGAGAGTACAGAGGAGAATGTTTGAAACCTCCCTTGAGTCTAATCATAAAAGAACAGAAAAGAACATGAAAACGCAGTCATTCCAAATAGAGGATATATGAGGCGTAACATATAACTATTCTTCATGGTTTTAAACTTCAGGGTACGCTTATTTTAGAAAATACTGTTCAGAAAATGGAAGCGGTGGCTTCTACAGAATATGGCGAATTCGACATCCATCTGTTTCTAGCTTACCTTCTCCATGTCGATGATTGTCACAGGAATATTGCGCCCCACCACCACCATGACTGTTCGGCCACAGTTGTCCACACCTGCAGACAGAAAAAAAGGTCATTACAATACCTTCAAGCGTAGGCACCTTCGGTATACAGAGGGTGTGATTCACTGCAGCATTCTCTGCCCATGGGGTATGGTGCTTGCCTTAACCACTGCACTGAGGCAATGTCCGAACAAACATTTAAATACTCTGACACTAATCAAAGGTTCGCTCGGGCAGAGATGGGGACTGGGTCACTGAGCAGCTGTAACTGGCACGATTACAAAAGCCTCCGATGGTATAGAATTGCTGACAACTGTTTAAATCCATAGCACAGCACTATCACGGAGCTGTGGAATGAAAGGTATTTTAGACATGGTTTTCCTGATTAAAAGGTTCAACAAATCCAGAGTGACAATATTTCAGCAGTTGACTGAAACCTGCCCGTGATTTCCAATGCAAATTGTTGGGATGTGAACGCGTCCTGCATGGTCCACGGACCTGCACCCCTGCCAGAGGCGACTTCACTGCATTACACACGGATAGTCTGAATGTCTCTGGATCCTGCATGTGTGCAGATGCCTAGGCTCGAAATTGAACACACGCCCCAAGGCCTGGCTCTGAGGTCAGGAGGGACACAAGCGTATGTCCTCTAGCACACGAGACTACTGTCCATGTCATTTGGGACATGTACAGTAAGTGGTGGAGGCAGCATATCACTTTTGAATTCAGAGCATTAAAAGGCCTTAGAGTGTGATGCCTCTAGGCCCGCTGGTGTCCGGGTCCACTTCCATGTCATGCTCTGAACCTGCGCTGATATTACGGTATCCATGTCCAGGGCATGTCTCGCTATGGTGCCTGCTAGCAGGACTCCCACTTGTTTGCTAGTTTGTGAATGCGGAGGACAGTGGGATTAATTTTTGACTGGATACGCGTTGACATAGATTCGCGATCGAAACAATACCGTCGAGCGGTGAGAGTTTTTGCGCGTCGAAGGGGAATCCAACAACATCGACCCGGAGCACAGAAAATTACATGGCGATCTATGCAGTAGTCTGAATTCTGCAGCTCATATGCCTCGAACAACTGGTTTTGGACTTCATAAATTAGACATTTTTTCTGGAAATAATGTATAGAGTGAACCTAAACTTTGCCGCTTGGTTCCAGTTGTAGTCATCTTTACAGACAAATGAAGAGGGTATTCCGCAGTGTACTCCGAGAGCTGCCGGTATCCAGGGCCGGTATGGGAGAGCTGCCGGTATCCAGGGCCGGTATGGGAGAGCTGCCGGTATCCAGGGCCGGTATGGGAGAGCTGCCGGTATCCAGGGCCGGTATGGGAGAGCTGCCGGTATCCAGGGCCGGTAGGGGAGAGCTGCCGGTATCCAGGGCCGGTAGGGGAGAGCTGCCGGTATCCAGGGCCGGTAGGGGAGAGCTGCCGGTATCCAGGGCCGGTAGGGGAGAGCTGCCGGTACGGGAGAGCTGCCGGGACCCAGGGCCGGTACGGGAGAGCTGCCGGGACCCAGGGCCGGTACGGGAGAGCTGCCGGGACCCAGGGCCGGTACGGGAGAGCTGCCGGGACCCCGGGCCGGTAGGGGAGAGCTGCCGGGACCCCGGGCCGGTAGGGGACAGCTGCCGGGACCCAGGGCCGGTAGGGGACAGCTGCCGGGACCCCGGGCCGGTAGGGGACAGCTGCCGGGACCCAGGGCCGGTAGGGGACAGCTGCCGGGACCCAGGGCCGGTAGGGGACAGCTGCCGGGACCCAGGGCCGGTAGGGGACAGCTGCCGGGACCCAGGGCCGGTAGGGGACAGCTGCCGGGACCCAGGGCCGGTAGGGGACAGCTGCCGGGACCCAGGGCCGGTAGGGGACAGCTGCCGGGACCCAGGGCCGGTAGGGGACAGCTGCCGGGACCCAGGGCCGGTAGGGGACAGCTGCCGGGACCCAGGGCCGGTAGGGGACAGCTGCCGGGACCCAGGGCCGGTAGGGGACAGCTGCCGGGACCCAGGGCCGGTAGGCGACAGCTGCCGGGACCCAGGGCCGGTAGGCGACAGCTGCCGGGACCCAGGGCCGGTAGGGGACAGCTGCCGGGACCCAGGGCCGGTAGGGGACAGCTGCCGGGACCCAGGGCCGGTAGGGGACAGCTGCCGGGACCCAGGGCCGGTAGGGGACAGCTGCCGGGACCCAGGGCCGGTAGGGGACAGCTGCCGGGACCCAGGGCCGGTAGGGGACAGCTGCCGGGACCCAGGGCCGGTAGGGGACAGCTGCCGGGACCCAGGGCCGGTAGGGGACAGCTGCCGGGACCCAGGGCCGGTAGGGGACAGCTGCCGGGACCCAGGGCCGGTAGGGGACAGCTGCCGGGACCCAGGGCCGGTAGGGGACAGCTGCCGGGACCCAGGGCCGGTAGGGGACAGCTGCCGGGACCCAGGGCCGGTAGGGGACAGCTGCCGGGACCCAGGGCCGGTAGGGGACAGCTGCCGGGACCCAGGGCCGGTAGGGGACAGCTGCCGGGACCCAGGGCCGGTAGGGGACAGCTGCCGGGACCCAGGGCCGGTAGGGGACAGCTGCCGGGACCCAGGGCCGGTAGGGGACAGCTGCCGGGACCCAGGGCCGGTAGGGGACAGCTGCCGGGACCCAGGGCCGGTAGGGGACAGCTGCCGGGACCCAGGGCCGGTAGGGGACAGCTGCCGGGACCCAGGGCCGGTAGGGGAGAGCTGCCGGGACCCAGGGCCGGTAGGGGAGAGCTGCCGGGAACCAGGGCCGGTAGGGGAGAGCTGCCGGGAACCAGGGCCGGTAGGGGAGAGCTGCCGGGAACCTGGGCCGGTAGGGGAGAGCTGCCGGGAACCAGGGCCGGTAGGGGAGAGCTGCCGGGAACCAGGGCCGGTAGGGGACAGCTGCCGGGAACCAGGGCCGGTAGGGGACAGCTGCCGGGAACCAGGGCCGGTAGGGGACAGCTGCCGGGAACCAGGGCCGGTAGGGGACAGCTGCCGGGAACCAGGGCCGGTAGGGGACAGCTGCCGGGAACCAGGGCCGGTAGGGGACAGCTGCCGGGAACCAGGGCCGGTAGGGGACAGCTGCCGGGACCCAGGGCCGGTAGGGGAGAGCTGCCGGGACCCAGGGCCGGTACGGGAGAGCTGCCGGGACCCAGGGCCGGTACGGGAGAGCTGCCGGGACCCAGGGCCGGTACAGGAGAGCTGCCGGGACCCACGGCCGGTACAGGAGGGCTGCCGGGATCCAGGGCCGGTACGGGAGAGCTGCCGGGACCCCGGGCCGGTACGGGAGAGCTGCCGGGACCCCGGGCCGGTACGGGAGAGCTGCCGGGACCCCGGGCCGGTACGGGAGAGCTGCCGGGACCCCGAGCCGGTACGGGAGAGCTGCCGGGACCCCGGGCCGGTACGGGAGAGCTGCCGGGACCCCGGGCCGGTACGGGAGAGCTGCCGGGACCCCGGGCCGGTACGGGAGAGCTGCCGGGACCCCGGGCCGGTACGGGAGAGCTGCCGGGACCCCGGGCCGGTACGGGAGAGCTGCCGGGACCCCGGGCCGGTACGGGAGAGCTGCCGGGACCCCGGGCCGGTACGGGAGAGCTGCCGGGACCCCGGGCCGGTAGGGGACAGCTGCCGGGACCCCGGGCCGGTAGGGGACAGCTGCCGGGACCCCGGGCCGGTAGGGGACAGCTGCCGGGACCCCGGGCCGGTAGGGGACAGCTGCCGGGACCCCGGGCCGGTAGGGGACAGCTGCCGGGACCCCGGGCCGGTAGGGGACAGCTGCCGGGACCCCGGGCCGGTAGGGGACAGCTGCCGGGACCCCGGGCCGGTAGGGGACAGCTGCCGGGACCCCGGGCCGGTAGGGGACAGCTGCCGGGACCCCGGGCCGGTAGGGGACAGCTGCCGGGACCCCGGGCCGGTAGGGGACAGCTGCCGGGACCCCGGGCCGGTAGGGGACAGCTGCCGGGACCCCGGGCCGGTAGGGGACAGCTGCCGGGACCCCGGGCCGGTAGGGGACAGCTGCCGGGACCCCAGGCCGGTAGGAGACAGCTGCCGGGACCCCAGGGACGGTACGGGACAGCTGCCGGCATCCAGGGACGGTACGGGAGAGCTGCCGGGATCCAGAGACGGTAGGGGAGAGCGGCCGGGATCCAGGGCCGGTACGGGAGAGCTGCCGGGACCCAGGGCCGGTACAGCAGAGCTGCCGGGATCCACGGCTGGTACAGGAGAGCTGCCGGGATCCACGGCTGGTACAGGAGAGCTGCCGGGATGCACGGCTGGTACAGGAGAGCTGCCGGGACAGCTGCCGGGATCCAGGGCCGGTAGGGGACAGCTGCCGGGACCCAGGGCCGGTAGGGGACAGCTGCCGGGACCCAGGGCCGGTAGGGGACAGCTGCCGGGATCCAGGGCCGGTAGGGGACAGCTGCCGGGACCCAGGGCCGGTAGGGGACAGCTGCCGGGACCCAGGGCCGGTAGGGGACAGCTGCCGGGACCCAGGGCCGGTAGGGGACAGCTGCCGGGACCCAGGGCCGGTAGGGGACAGCTGCCGGGACCCAGGGCCGGTAGGGGACAGCTGCCGGGACCCAGGGCCGGTAGGGGACAGCTGCCGGGACCCAGGGCCGGTAGGGGACAGCTGCCGGGACCCAGGGCCGGTAGGGGACAGCTGCCGGGACCCAGGGCCGGTAGGGGACAGCTGCCGGGACCCAGGGCCGGTAGGGGACAGCTGCCGGGACCCAGGGCCGGTAGGGGACAGCTGCCGGGACCCAGGGCCGGTAGGGGACAGCTGCCGGGACCCAGGGCCGGTAGGGGACAGCTGCCGGGACCCAGGGCCGGTAGGGGACAGCTGCCGGGACCCAGGGCCGGTAGGGGACAGCTGCCGGGACCCAGGGCCGGTAGGGGACAGCTGCCGGGACCCAGGGCCGGTAGGGGACAGCTGCCGGGACCCAGGGCCGGTAGGGGACAGCTGCCGGGACCCAGGGCCGGTAGGGGACAGCTGCCGGGACCCAGGGCCGGTAGGGGACAGCTGCCGGGACCCAGGGCCGGTAGGGGACAGCTGCCGGGACCCAGGGCCGGTAGGGGACAGCTGCCGGGACCCAGGGCCGGTAGGGGACAGCTGCCGGGACCCAGGGCCGGTAGGGGACAGCTGCCGGGACCCAGGGCCGGTAGGGGACAGCTGCCGGGACCCAGGGACGGTACAGGAGAGCTGCCGGGATCCAGGGACGGTACAGGAGAGCTGCCAGGATCCACGGCTGGTACAGGAGAGCTGCCAGGATCCACGGCTGGTACAGGAGAGCTGCCGGGATCCACGGCTGGTACAGGAGGGCTGCCGGGATCCACGGCTGGTACAGGAGGGCTGCCGGGATCCACGGCTGGTACAGGAGGGCTGCCGGGATCCACGGCTGGTACAGGAGGGCTGCCGGGATCCACGGCTGGTACAGGAGAGCTGCCGGGATCCACGGCTGGTACAGGAGAGCTGCCGGGACAGCTGCCGGGATCCAGGGCCGGTAGGGGACAGCTGCCGGGACCCAGGGCCGGTAGGGGACAGCTGCCGGGACCCAGGGCCGGTAGGGGACAGCTGCCGGGACCCAGGGCCGGTAGGGGACAGCTGCCGGGACCCAGGGCCGGTAGGGGACAGCTGCCGGGACCCAGGGCCGGTAGGGGACAGCTGCCGGGACCCAGGGCCGGTAGGGGACAGCTGCCGGGACCCAGGGCCGGTAGGGGACAGCTGCCGGGACCCAGGGCCGGTAGGGGACAGCTGCCGGGACCCAGGGCCGGTAGGGGACAGCTGCCGGGACCCAGGGCCGGTAGGGGACAGCTGCCGGGACCCAGGGCCGGTAGGGGACAGCTGCCGGGACCCAGGGCCGGTAGGGGACAGCTGCCGGGACCCAGGGCCGGTAGGGGACAGCTGCCGGGACCCAGGGCCGGTAGGGGACAGCTGCCGGGACCCAGGGCCGGTAGGGGACAGCTGCCGGGACCCAGGGCCGGTAGGGGAGAGCTGCCGGGACCCAGGGCCGGTATGGGAGAGCTGCCGGGATCCAGGGCTGGTACAGGAGAGCTGCCAGGATCCAGGGCTGGTACAGGAGAGCTGCCAGGATCCAGGGCTGGTACAGGAGAGCTGCCAGGATCCAGGGCTGGTGTGGGAGAGCTGTCGGGATCCAGGGCTGGTGTGGGAGAGCTGCCGGGATCCAGGGCTGGTGTGGGAGAGCTGCCGGGATCCAGGGCTGGTGTGGGAGAGCTGCCGGGATCCAGGGCTGGTGTGGGAGAGCTGCCGGGATCCAGGGCTGGTGTCTCCTGGAGGAGAGGGCCATCACCTCAAGTCTGCTAATAATTAAGGCCAACTGTGGGTGTGCCTGAGACTTGGGAGCCATCTTGCCTGTTGAGAGCAGAGAAGGAAGAAATGATCCTGCAGCAGCTGGCTGCACGAGGTGGAAGGGCACAGCTGAGAGAGACCTAGGATAAGCAGCCTTCTGTGGGGAGTGTGCCCAGAGTCGATCAGAGTGTGCCTTAGGGTTTCCCGGCCTCACCACATGCCAAAGATAATCCTACATGAACTGATGACTTGCACGTGGGGCCTCAACAGCGACCGCCACACAGGAAGACCAGGGAACCTGTGCTGACTCGGCCTTTGCTGCCCTTCAATGACTGCAATCCTGCATTATGTCCTGCAGGACGGGATCCGACAAGCAACCCCAAGGCCTGCTTGATCAGAATGCACTCAACTGTACCAGTGCAGCTTCCATCAGCCCGACACAAAGAGAAGAAGGTGGGACAGCTGGAATAACTATCTGCAACTCTGACTGACAGAGCCTGAGCGTTCTGCTCCTCAAGTAATGCAAATCACTGAACCAAGGATTGACTGAGAACTTGACTAACCGATTTTGGTGCAATTTGTTGAAAATACTGCAAGGCGCTTCAGAGAACAGCGAGTCCAAGTATACAAACTACCTATGGGGCAAAAATGCCAGACAGCTGCTCGATTTCACCAAACAGAGACTGCAACTGTGCTTAAATATCAAGGTTTGGCTTGTCTGTTTAGTAACCTCGCTGCATTCATAGAATAACTTCCCTGTTGTGATTGAAGTACTTTTATTTTTCTGAAAACAAAAGCTCTGTGGTGACATTCCCTTACTGTGTTTGACTGCTTGAATTTGGAGTCCTTTCCTCCCACACTCCCTCCCTGAGACCATGTGGACTGCCCACCTTCCCTAACCTGAGAGTCAAGTGCAGAAAGGGTGCATGTGGCCTAGTTTGCAGCTATGAGGGACCCTAGGCAGCAGAGGCAAAATACACCAAGCCCCATGGTTGTAGTCTAGCAGTACCTACCTGGCCTTGTGCCCCCCCAAGAACAGGGTCAAACTCAATGTCTACTTTTGGCACATCTGATCCAAAACGTCTGAAATTTAAAACCAAACCTCCCTCATACGAGTCCTAAAATGTCTACCACCTCAGTTCAAAAACCTCCTCACATCCTTAACCTTAGACCCAAGATGTCCCACCCATCACCCGTGCAACGTGCTTCATGTCAGATACAACACCTCCCTCGCTGTTGTGGGTCCAGTTTAGAGGGTGCTGAGGCAGTCGCGCTTTGTGGACAATATTCAGCAAAAAGTAAGACGCGTGGGGAGATGATGCACGAGGCTGACCATCCTCCGTGCCAGCGACCTGACCTTGTTAGAAAGGCAATGACTAGTATAAACACGGAGCAGCACATTGGGGCTGGGGTCCTGCCCTAGATACCCACAGTGATGAAACTAAAGCAGAGCTCACCTGTCTGGTACAGAGCTCGGAGGGCAGCTATGTCAGAGAGGTCTTCAGTCCTCGCTCGCGTTAACCAGCGATTGTAGCTAAAAATAACAGATCAGGAAAATGAGTTAAGTTTCAGTCAGAGTTCAAGTTCAGCTCAGGCAGATTACAGAAACTTGGTTGTGAAGTTTGACTTCCAAAGGCAACTGCAACGATTCCACCGCCACACTGGTGCATTTTTTCAGTTTGCGTAGGATGTGATGCAAACAAAGGTGGTGAATTAACTGTATATATGTGTAAAATACTTGTACGTGGAGTGCTGATGTGTCCCAGCTCCAAATAAAACACAATTAAAGTGGGTCCGACTGCCCATACGGCTACTAAGAGGGTGGGGTGGGGTGTGCGTGTGTGTCAGTGTCGGACCAAGGCCAGAGAACAATGGAAGCTTTACTCAAGTAAGGGAATTAGGTGCCAAGATGAACCATCCGACCATGTGTCTGAGAGCTATGTCGTCATGCCTTAAGTATCAACGGTGGGAGTAGACAGGCGCGTTGCAACATATGTATTTCAGGGTAATTGCTACTCTATGTAACCAGTTCAGGTCAGGCGGGAAAAGGCGAGACGGGGATGTTTAGAAGAGGAGAGGTGAAAGGAGCTGATGACAGTCTTGACTCTTTGCCTGCAGGTCAGGCGTGAAGGGCTCCGTCTCAGCCGGACGCACAGACTGAGCCATCCAGTTGTTTCCTTGTGCTCTGTCCTTGCCTGGGGTCCTTCAATACCATCCTGGGCACTGCAAGAGAAGGCTGGTACTACTACCAGCTGGCCAGGAGGATCCATGAATGGTTGATTATTGCTGAGAGAGCACAAGAGCTCCCTGTATGTGGGGGTGATGCACTGACCTTACACTGGCCACTGGTCAGGGGGGCAGCGGCGAGGGTGGACTCTGGGAGACCAGTGAGCAGCACCAGTCTAAGACCACCAACAGTGGAGTGGAAAGTGTGAGCTGAGAGGAAAGCTCGATTCTGCGTAGGATGTTCATTTACTACCAAGGAGTGCGAGGATTCTGTGCACCCGGTTATGAGGAGACTCAAACTGATGCAACAGCCCAGGTCCTGGACACCTTGAGGGTGCGGGAAAGCCACTGAGCAGCAAGGAACGGGCCAGTGTTCCATTCATCCATCCTTAATGCCTGCCCATCGATTATTAATGCCTGGGCACCTATTATCAGTGTCTCTCCTCATTCATTAGAATGGACTCAGTTTTTGTAGGCATTCGATTGAGGCGGACTGCACATTTTGAGAAGTGGATGTTGTCCAAGGGATGTTTCGGGTGTGTGATGTCAGCTGATGATCGCCCCTAAAGGTACAGTTTTGTGTCCTCATACTGGTTTAGGGTGACATTAGTAGGACGCCTAGAAGCTCCTTTCATAGACAACCTATTACTGTAGAAAGAAAAGTGGCTAACATGTGGCATACAGTCCAGTGTACAGCAGACACAGGCATCAACATGGGGCATACAGTCCAGTGTACAGCAGACACAGGCATCAACATGGGGCATACAGTCCAGTGTACAGCAGACACAGGCATCCCCTTGGATTTGAAATGGGTTAATGAGATTCTCACTTGATTCAAGTCAGAATTACTTCACGCAAAGACTCAACCAGCTCAAGGGATGGTAGGTTAAGCGGACACATTTCATCCACTAGGGCCAGTTAAAACCTCGCCGAAGATTTCAAGGTCGGCTGTCTTACTGGCAGTGACATCTCTAAGTCTGTGTAAGAAGCACTTTGTTTTTTTAAATACCTTGTTCATCCTTTAAGGAACAATTAAGTAAATCCTGCGGTCTGTGTGGGGACTGTAAGTGGACTGTGGTCATGTGTGTCACAAACACAGTCTGTTTCTGGGACGTCTACTGGCTAGAAAGGAGGAGAACCAACTAAGGACCGCTTCGAAGAAGCCGGTGGAGGTGGTGTCAAATAGGACGCGGTGATGAACGATGTGGAGAGTCACAGAGGAAAGCAATATGGACTCCAAAGGAGGATTGACAGACGAAGAGAGTGGAGATGGGCTGTTTGTCCCTGGGGCTGAACTGCACAGGGAGCCCCAGAACCCAGCAGAGAAGGGAAGGGGGTAACAGGCATTAGCTGGAAAGGTCTCCCTGTCCAGGTGTGGTGTGTTACCTGGTTGTGTATTTGATAATGTCCAGTCCAACAGCCTGAAGAGGTATTTGAAAGGGAGTCGGAGGTAGGATGCTGCTGTGGGATCATGAGGTTTTGAGGGATTGGCGAGGGCTGACCGGGTTGGCAGGACATAGGCGGGGATGCAGCGGTGAGGCAATGACAGCAGTGATGTTGTGAGGCCCGTGTTGTGTGCATTGTGCTCAGTTTGTACAAAATTGCCAATCTGGTTTCACGGTCGGCTTCCGGGCTGACTTTGATGCAGCACTCGGGAAGTTTGCAGAAAGTTTGCAGGCCAGGAGTTTAGGGGCGGACGCAGTGCTCAAGGTGATTATACTCTTCCCAGCGTTGTGGTCTTGTGGGCACTGGGGCATTGGAGTTTGGTTTGATTTTTTGTGGGAGTGAGTTGGATCTGAGACTGTCGTTTCAAATGCCAAGCCGTGGTCATCGTTATCCTTACAGGGAAGAGGAGCGGATGGGTCTGTTCCACGGAGCGGATGGAAACATTCTTAAGGGATCTGGTGGTAACAGACTAAAGCTCCATGTATCCCCTGGGTGGGCATTTGGATGGTGTAATCTCTAAAAGGAACTGCACAGTAGTCTGCCAAGTCCAGTGGGAGGGACAGGAGCCGAAAGAGAAGCCAAAGGGATGAGGGTGCGAGGTGGACCGGACTCTTTGGCAAGGTCTGCAGTATCTGCTCCTTTTGTGACTACCCCTCCGGCGGGCCCTTTCGTGCAGCCTGTGGCTGGGCAGTAGGTTTGGCTCCGCTCTGTCAGACCAAGCCTCCTGCCTTTCCTCTTGAATCGCATCCAACATCACTTCTGAGACTGGTTATCCTCGTCACCTGTCCTATCTGACTATTGTTTTTAATCTTTCTTTGTCTTCACGAAGTTCTCATCTCCCTTCACTCCGCCCATAATTCTCCTTTTACTTATGAAAGCGTCTTTGAATACTATCTCTCATTTTCAACCTCTCTTTTTACTCCCAGCAATTTCTAACATTCGAATCGGTATTGATTTTTCTCAGGACTCTTTTCCACTTACATCTCATGGATGAGCCTCAGATGGTCCTATCTCCAGGATCCCGATGACAGGAGGAGGAAGGAAAGGAGGCGGGCTGAGCGATGATCCATGCACAGAGTGCTGTTTAAAACCTCAATGTTGGACTAGCTGAACTGTGCATGTGAGGGTCACAGTTCAACCACGATCCCCTCACACATACACAATCCTTTGTAGCAGACATACTACACATGCCTGAGGCAGCACAGTGCATCTGCTAAAATGTGCCTGTCAGGGCGCACATCAGTGCATCACTGAGGCCAATGAGGAACCACTCCTGGGGATCCAGCGGGGGCGGGATCCCCAGCACTGTACTAGCTTCTTATAGGTCTGTGCGTCCAGTCCCATCAAGAAGCTGGAAGAGGGACTGAGGTGGAATGACTTCTCTTTAGACCTGCCCTGCTGCTCGGGTGGGATCCTCAGTGGGAATCACCTGGTGGTTTCAAAGTCCAGCACTGGCTTCCCGCTCTGCTGCTGCCATGGAGCCCTGAGTTACCATAAAAGGAAGGATGGTGAGTACAACAATACAGGGGTGTTTCTCTGGCATCCAAGAGTGACATTTTGATAACTAAATGGTGAGTGCGTTTTCGTAGAATTCACAGGCAATTGATAAAATACGAATTTACATTAATTCTATCTACTATAGTTGTGCAATGTAGCACTTGTCGTCGAATCATTCAGCATATAAAATAATCAGGTTTGGCAGTTTTTTAGGTCTCACCTAGCGAATGCAGCGCATGCGCTGATTTGCCTTGGCGAGACTCTATTGTCATCGCTTTGGGGAGCGAAGGGAGACAAATCATGTGCGCGCCCGGTCAGGAGATGTGCACGTGCCCAGACAGGAGATGTGTACGCGCCCGGACAGGAGATGTGCACTCCGCACGCGTGCACATCTCTTGTCCCCGTGTAGGACTGGCGTCACACAGTGCGCGCATCGCGCGCTTTCACTTTGCCTCCCCCCCCCCGTCGGCTCCACGGAGACAGCTTGTTTTTTGTCCCGTGAAACTCACCGCAAAAGTACCTTCCTTCGAGTGTCCGTCTTGGAAGCTGGATTCTGAAGTCCGCGTTGCATGAAACAAAAGCGACTCTTAAAAGAAACCGAAACTTTTATAATGCTTACGGGTTCGATATGACTGCTTGCCTAACAAAGCCCAAGAATGTTTTTAAAGCTCGAAAGACAGACTCAATCTCATAGCAAACTTGGACTACTGTAATGCGTACCACAAGCCAGTTTTTTTTTTTGTTTGGTTTTTTAACTGGATTCATCTGGGACTTCCCATTGAAATGCGTTGAATTAAACATTGTTTTTCTGACAGCCCCCATGCCAGTGGCGTCCTAAACCAAGAGAGTCACGGAAGTCGCAGCAGTCACCGTGACCAGACTATCACAACGCAAAAGTCACCAAGCTGCAAACTGCCACAAAACCACATGTGTTACAGAGACCACTAAAATAGGAGGACGGAAATAAAAACTATCACGCAAAACACGATAGAGAGTGAAGAAGGACTGGGTTGTATAAACTCCTTCCAGTGCTTGTCTCTTGATTTTTAATCCCAATCCAACCCTGTCAGTCCAGAGCCATCTACTTCCACGCACCTGTACGTATAGCTAGCCGTGATTTTAACTTTTATCTGGTCTGTCTGCTGTTCAAAGCCCGGCTCTAGAAGATCTGTGTGCCTGCTGTGATTAGATTGGAGAGAGAGCTCTACTGTCTAATGGGCAGTCCAAGTGAGTGATGAGATCTACGTAGGCTGTAGGAGTAGGTTGCAGTGCAAGTTAATTATGGCTAGGTAGGGTTGCAGCCAGTGCTTAATTTGTGACAGTGTTCATTGGTGCTCGGCACAGGCACTTGTTTTTTAACATCAGAAAACATGGGCAGTGTTTAACAAAGTCATATATTTAAAAAGAATAATGGTATCAGCTGGTCTGGGTAAATACTACAGCTCACTGCGGCCTGGAAAGGTCAAAATTGTCACATACTTAGGAGTGTGAGGGTGAGTAAGGAGTGTGAGGGTGAGTAGGCAGCGTGGGTACAAGCATGTGGCAGTGATGGCAGGGACAGTGGATGGTGCACGCTGCAGTGACCGCTTGAGAAATATGCTGGGTTGTGGCATTTATTTGATTTACAAATTAAGCATTGGTTGCTGCTGGTAACCCTGCCGTGTCCCCTGGCACTGGCCTTGCTGCTAAGGGGTCGGGGGTCATGAAGGCAGCAGCAAGAAGAGAGGAAGCCGCCTCTGTGAGCCCGGTTTGCTTTCGGTTGTTTGCACTCGATGCCCTTCCCCTGACCCCCCCAGCAGGAAATAGCGGGCTGCTGGGCACATACTGTGATGCAAACCCAAGTTAGAAGGTGTGAGATTTCCCTTCTGCGGCCCTTGGTATTTTGGTGAATCAGTGTCCCGAGAGATCATTCTCTCCGTAGACCTCAGCAGGGGCCGGAGAGTTACGTGTACACATCCCTAGCAAGGCAGACTCCGCTTTCCGTCCTCTGTGGTTGGTAAACTGTCTACCATTACATTGGGAACTTACATTGCTTGGAAAGTGTAGAAGTGTGGTATGAAGCGCTATTTAAAAACAAGCATTTGCAATGCAATAGGTCTCGCATTTACGCGAGAGTGAGCTATTCACATTGCAAATAATAAAAACAAATAAAAGGCATTGTTATTGACAATGCCAATAGCTGAAACTCGCGTAACTGCGAGACCTATTGCATTGCAAATGCTTGTCTTAGAATCTTGTCATTGATTGTTTCTGAGAAGTATTCGTGAATTACCTCACATTGTGCTGTACAAATGATGGTGTTAACATTCTTCATGAAGTGAATCCCCACTGGACTATGCAATGTTTTATCCTCCGATGTCCTCCCATTTTGCGGTACAATTTATGGTGCTGACATTCTTCATGAAGTGTGTCCTCATTGCACATTCCTCGGATGACAGCCCGTTGTGATGTATAATTTATGGTGTTAACATTCTTCCTGCCGTGTACACCACTTGTACTATGCAGGGTTTCATTGTTCACATTCCTCGGTTACATCCCGTTGTGCTGCACAATTTATCTTTAGATTATTCATGAAGGGTATCCCATTGGACTATTCCATTTTTTTGTTTTGCTCATAAGTTATAACCAAGGCAGTATTGTGTATATTTACTGTAGTAAACTCAATCTTCCATTAAAGTGTGTACCAGCCAACAAGTGTGTCACTCCATATGTGGTTTTAAAGCCTGGGGCTTTTTGGAGGCTGTAGGACTGGAAGGAAGATAAGGTACAGGAATGTAAGTGTTGTGAGATTCTAAAAGGTATTGGCTTTTAATGATGCCTAACATGCATACCCCTTAGAATAAGCATGTCACATGTGAAGGTGAGTGTTAGAATTGGGGGTCTCTAGTTGGCAGAGGTAGGTACCTTTGACCAAAGAGGGGCCCTTGCTTCTTGTCAGGGTACGGGGCTACACTTCTAAAATAACCCCTGCTCACACCCTTGGTAGCTTGGCACGAGCAGAAAGGCTTATCTCAAAGGCAGTGTGTTAAGCATTTGTGAACACATACAGTAATACCGTGAAAACACTACAAATGGACACCGCACCAGTTTAGAAAAATAAGTAATCTTTACTAGATTTAACACAAGACCAAACGTTAAAAATCCACAATACTGTAATCAAAAATAAAACTTTAAAATGGTAAAAATAGCTTGGTTTAATGTAGATGGTAAATGCAACACTTTACTCTCAAAGTACATTAAATGTGTCATGCAAAACAAGCAAAACGGTCGCAGGGAAGTTGATGCGCCGCTCCTTACACTCAGGGGAGTGGGATGTGTCGGTTCCTTACTGATGCGCATGGGAGTTGAGGCTCGCTTCCTTACTGTGTGGGGAGTTGATGCGTTGTTTCTTACTGCGGCCCGGTGAGGATGGGACAAGAGGACGTCTCGATGCGATTATCCGGTGCGATGGGACAAAATGCGTCCTTGATGCGATGCAACAACGTTGGATGCGATGCGTGCACGCCCGACGGCCAGGTGGTGAACTCGGTAACTTCTGAGCCGCGACAGGCCTTGCGACATGCTTCTTCGGTAATGCAACACGCTTCGTCAGTGATGCGATGGCGAACAGCGACGGCGGCGCACTTCTTTGGCTATGCGACAACTGCTGCAGCAGTGACACGCTTTTCCTCGTTGCATCGCGCTTCCAGCGGCACGCAGTCTTCTCAGAGAGCCCAAAAAACAGTAGGCACCTCTCTGCAGGTAGAATTCCCAGCAAGGGAATTCAGGGGAACTGGTGAAGTCTTGTATCCCTGAGAGTTCAGGCAGGAGGCAAGCATACTTAAAACCCTTGGAGATTCTTCTTTAAGATTATAAAAAGTTCACAAAAGTCCTTTTCCCCTTTCCTTGGCAATAAAGTAACCACTGCAGGCCAACCCCAGAAATCGCAAAAAAGCACAAGGGCAGTCTCCTCCTTCAGCTTACTTGGTTCTTCTCCTTGGCAAAGGTTTGTCTTGATTCCCAGAAGTGATCTAAAGTTCTGGGGTCTGGGCCCCAATATTTATACTAGTAAATCATTTGTCCTCTGAAGGCAGAGGGTGCCTGTGCCAAGCCAAAACCAGTTCAAAGCAGCTTCCTGGCAGGAGATGGAGACAGCATTGTTGAAAGCAGACCTGGACCAGGTAGCTGAAAGGAAATCTCCTCCCCCTACTCTCTATTCTATGCAGGTCCTATTCAGCCCAGCCCTGACCCATCAGACTGCTGGAGCCAAAGCCCTCTCCATCCCCCTGTCACTCACAAACCAGACATGGAATACACAAACCTAGCAGAGGCATGCTGGATGGTTAGGCAAGAAAACACCTACTTTCTAAAAATGGTATTTCCAAACACAGAATGTAAAAATCACCCACACTAAAAGATATATTTTAAGATTCGGAATTCAGGCATACTAAACTTTATTTTCCCATCTTGTTCCTAGGGTCAGTTAGGATTATAAGATGTTATAATCAAACTGCCCATTCTGGCCTATGGGAACAGATAGCCTTGCAATAGTGAAAAACAAATTTGGCTGTGATTCACTATCAGAAAATGCCACACACACCAGGGCATATCCTACCTCTTACATACAATGCACCCTGCCCTTGGGCCTACCTTAGGGGTGACTAATATGTTAAAAAGGGAAGGTTTAGGGACTGGCAAGTGTGTGCACTTGCCAAGTCGACATGGCAGCCCCTGGCTGCACACAGGCTTTGCAATGGCAGGCCTGAGCCACATTTTACAAGCTGCTTCTGTGGGTGGCACAACAAGTGCTGCAAGCCCACCAGCAGCATTTGATTTACAGGCCCTGGGCACACATGGTGCACTGTACTAGGGTCTGACAAGTAAATCAGATAAGCCAATCATGGAGTCAATAATCTATTACAACAATCTACAATAGGGAGCACTTGCACTGCAGCACTGACTAGCAGTGGCAAAGTGCCCAAAGCATCTAAACCAGCAAAACACATAGCAAAAATAGAGGAGGCAACAGCAAAAAATGGAAGGGAGACCCACACTAATGGTGCCAGGTCTAACAGTGAGACTATAATATTAACATGGCGTTCAACTAACCTACAGTGCCCTTTGTAAAAGGTCCAATTACCCATCATGGTGCCATGCGTGCTCTAGTTTAAGGATTTTAAGTTATCAACCCTCTTGTCATGCACTGGCATGCACGCATATTATCGTTATAGGTCTCTTTTATCATTTCATAGCTCCCTGAAGTGATAGCTAGTAATGTAAGTGAAAAGTATGCCCCATTGTTGTTTATAAAATGAATTATTCTAATATCAACGAATCAGTGGTGGATTACCTAGAATTTCATATAATACAGTCCTCTATTCAAGCAAAATCTGTGGTTCAAACGAAGGCAGGTATAATTTCCCAAATATAGATATAAAATGAGAAAATATTGAGATTAAATAACCATTATAGCACAAATATCCAACTGTTCTAATTGAGGTCACTCAAGAAATACAATTTAACCTTCCACATACATATAATTTAAAAAAAATACCGGATGTACCAATATTATGAATGGTTCAGCACAATTCTATCCTGCCATTTACCTAGTATCATAAAACGCTAATCGGTAGTACAGATCTTTATGCGCTTACCCATCATGGACTAAATCCCTCACGTCGTTCTATCTCTGCAGTCCTGTGTTATGCGGCGCCTTCGACCACTGAAATGTTTTCTAATATGTTTTTTTACACAAAAGCTGGCTTCCAAGATCTGATGACTGCCACCATATTACAATATCGGGTGAGGGATCACCTCATGTTATAAGTTAATTAGGCTTTTACCATGTCAAAGGACGCTAATCTGAAGAAAAGATCTTTATGCGCTTACCCGATATGGGCTAAAACCCTCATGTCGTTCCATCTCTAGGGTGCTAGGTTACACAGCGTCTCTCACTAGAACCATTGTTAAAGGACTCAAGAGATACGGAATCTTTCAACTAGGTTTGTTGCCGCCATATTAAAATATCAGGTGAAGGATCACCTCGTGTTTTAAGTTAAATATGCTTTTATTGTATTGTCTGATCCATTTGATGAAAAGGGGGCCAAACCCCATCCGCTCTAATATCTTAAAGAGATAGGGCCATTCCAGCGAGTCAAAGAATTTGGCAGCGTCCAAGAACACCGCCGCTGCCTGCACATCTCGGTGTAAATAGTGGAGTACCGAAAAAACTGTCCTAAGCTTGTGGGAGGTGGCCATCCCGGGTATAAAACCAGATTGGTCGAGAAGGATATGAGGGGGAGCATAGGTTTCAACCTGTTCGCTATTAATTTCGCCAGAATTTTGACATCCACATTAATAAGCGACAGGGGACGATATGAATCTAAGTCAGTTTCCGGTTTCCCTGGTTTTAACAAGGTTACAATTATCGCTTCCTGCATTGTTTAGGGCAAAATACCTGTTTCATGAGCCTCCTCATACACCGCCAAAAGTCTGGGCGCAAGCTTCTCCGCATACGCTTTATAGAAAGGGGTCGTCAACCCGCCCGACCCCGGGGCCATATCCAATGGTAAGCTTTTAATCACTTCAGCCACGTCTTTGACCGTGATCGGTAGGTGCATGTACTCTCTGTGTCGGTCGTTGAACCAGACCAATGCCAGAGTGCATCTAAAAAGGCCTGCATGCCCTCTGGGCATTCTGTTTGTGTAGCTGTATATAATTGGGCATAGAAGGAGGAGAACTCATTTATAGCCACCGGGCCCCTGACAGTACCGCCTCCCTTATCGACCAGTACGGGAATGTAGGCAGTGGATCGTGGATTTCGAAGCATTCGAGCAAGCGCCCGTCCTGGTCTGTTGCCCTCCCCATATCTTCGCACTTCTGCATATTTCCCAAGAAACTTCACCTCCCTTTGTGCCTCTGTCATATTCTAGTAGTTAAGCCTTCAATTGAGCTAGAGTAGCAGGCGTGCCTTCAGTGTAGAAGCGCGCCTCTAGGTCTTTTATTTGAGCCTCAATATTCTGTAATGTGAGTCTAATAGCCTACAGTACCCCTGTTTGTCTGGAAATACACTGTCCTCTAATCACTACTTTGAATGCCTCCCATAAAGAGGCTTCAGTGTCAACAGTACCTGTACTGAGAGTGAAATAGTCAGTTATATCATTACAAATTTCTTCCTGAAATGCTGCATCTAATAGAGCATGTGGGGGCAAACTCCAGGAGAACGCTCTCCACGTGGTGTCAGGGAGCGAAATCTTCAAGAGGCATGGGGAGTGATCTGATAATGTCCTTGGCAAGTGTCACCTCAACAACCCAGCTAGCCACATCCCGCGTCATCAGCCCGTAATCCAACCGAGACCAGGCCTTGTGGTGTTTCAGAGAAACCGGTACCCTCCCTAGTCTGCGGGTTCCGTAAGCGCCAAAAGTCAACCAGGTCTCCATCATCCAACAATGCAGTCAGAACTTTTCCGTCACCAGGATGATGCGTCCTCGTCGTACCCTGCCTATCCAGGTCATCATTTAAAATGGCATTGGAATCCACCCCCCAGAGAATCGTGGTACAACCAGTCGATTTGATTTTAGCCCATATATCTTGGAAAAAACTTGGGGAGTCTACATTAGGGCCATATATTGCTACCAGCATGCTTCTGGGAAAGCTCCCATGGGGATGTATGAGTACTGGCATGTTCCCCTACCTAGGCAGGGTGGCCAAGAAACTGCAAGGAGACAAGCCTGCATTACGACAAAAGGTAGAAATACGTGGCTACAGTTCAAAAGTAGGTGACTCTACACCCCGTCTCACTATTCCAAACACGTTTTAGTGACGCAGCTATAGGAAGCAAAATAGCAATAATTGAAAATAAGGCAATAGTCTCTCGGGACATCTGTCAATCATTTACAACCCCAGGGCAGATCATCGACCAATAGACAGACCAAACTGTTATACATTAATTGCAAAACATCCGTAATGTTCAATCCAACAGTGTAGGGACCTGACATCAATGCAAACACAAATACATCCCCTCTCTCAAACTTAAAAGGGATAGAAAAGTGTTATTTATGCTATGCAGAGAAGGAAAAAAAAATACATATCTAGCATTTCAGTCATTGTCACTGAGCTGGTGCTCGGTCGATTCCTCCAGTCTAGGGCTGCCCTTGGCCTGCTTACCACCCATGTGTTTCGCAAATTTAAAGGCGGATTTAGCATCCGTGAAAAAGTGGGCTGGTCCGTCATGAGACACCTTAAATTTAGCAGGATATAGTAACGAGTAGGGGATTTGTGCCTGCAGCAGGATCCGCTTTGCTGGCAAGAACTCGCGTCTCGCCGCCTGTACAGCTGGAGTGAAGTCCGGGTAGAAGGAAACCTGGTTCCCTTGATGTGTTATTTTTCCCATTGCGCGCGCATGGCGCACTATCGCATCACGGTCTTGGTAGTTCAATAGTCTCATCAGGATGGGCCGTGGAGTGGCCCCCACCGGAGGTCTGGGGCCCAAGGCACGATGAGCTCTTTCCACGGCGAATACTGGCGAGAGGTGCGCAGCAAACAGGTCCCGCAGCAGTTCCGCTACATACACCTCCATTTTGTTGATTGCTGTGGTTTCAGGAAATCTCGTAATGCGCAGGTTGTTGTAGCGTGACCTCGCCTCCAAATCCTCGTACTTGGCGCGGATCACACCCAATAACTTGTCAATCTGCAGCAGTTGGTCCTTTGTTTCAACCTGAAACTCATGAAAATCCAACTGTTTATTTTCAAGAATGTCTAGTCTATGTTCATGAACACCAACCTGGGTTTTCACAGATTCCATTTGGTTGTTAACGTGTCCAATTTCGCGTCAATGGTGCGGAGGCTGAAACGCATTTCGAGCATAAGTGTGCGGATATCTTCTTTTTTGTCCCCCAATTGTCCATCGTCAGTATCTCCTGCCACGGACTCCGAGTCTGACTCCATATGACGGGTCACCCTTCTCTGGTTAAAGCTGAGTTTGGGCTGTTAGGCATCTTGCTTGCCCAGGATTTGCTTTTAGAAGGTGCACCTCCACAGGAAGTTATAGGCTTTGCGATGTCCTCCTTGTATATACTGCCTCTTTCCCAGTCCATGATCTTTCACGTTTTATGGGCCAACAGGGGCCAGATGGAATATGGCAGCTTTCTATGCACCACTAGCGCTTCCCTCCTTCCTCTCTATGTTTTGACAGAGGGAGGTGACACCCACAGCATTCAACACAAATGATTGCAGAGAACAGTGATCTAGATCATGGTGGATCCCAAACGAACACAAAATTTCTCCACTCCTCACGTCACCATATGGCGCTAGGTACCACTCCTTCCCGTCCCTGAATTGTGTCCATATATTCACGGCGCAGTACGCGCACAGAGGACTGCAACACGGACCAAGTGTTCATCCACCAGCAATCCTTTACACCCCAGCGCTAGAAGGGCGAAAGCCAGCTAACAGCACGCATCGGGTAGCAGCTAGCCATCCATTCAATAAAAGTGCCCACCGGATCAATACACCTATAGTCTATCGGCACTCTCCACCTAGTTCGTCACACCGAGCCACCAGTGGGATAATTCACCCCCAGATCAGAACAACTTCACTAACTGTCGGGTCTCACAGGGCAGGCACTCAGTTCTACCACCGGCGGTAGGATGCTGGTCATCGCTCCCAAGCACAAAATGGCGTCTGCAAGTCGCGGGAGGTTCCTCTTGAGACTTCGTGTCGTGTCTCAGTTACCAGCCTCTCCTCACGACTGTGACACAATGGTACCTGGTCTGTCCTCGCATCCGCGCTGATGGGCAGCCTGGAGCCGCAGGCGCCGCAACCAGAGACGCCTAGGCCCACACCGGAGCCCCGGCCTCAGTTAGTGGCGGCCTCCGCTCCACCCCTCCGGCAGATCCGCTCTCACCTTCGCTCGGCACTTTGGGGCTGGTATCTCGGTGGGAGAGCAGTGAAGGCACCAGATATTGACGCCACTTGTTGCCACGGGTCAACCGCTGCCTATGAGGCATGAAAGGCAGGACTTTGACTCTTCAGGATGTGCGGATCAGTGTAGGATAATGTCTCGGCCAGCAGAGCTCGCTCACAGAGCGGCCATTCTGCAGCACGGCAGACCACGCCCCCCCCCCCTTCCTTTTTGAAACTTTACAGAGCAGGTATTCTTCTGTTGTAAGGCGACAGTGAGTTCCAGATTCTGGGGGCAGCCCCAGAGAAAGCTCTGTTATAGGTTTTCTTCTTCTGGAAGAGGTGTGGTTTTCAACACAAAATCCCTGGCTACAAAAATATGAACATGACCTCTAAAACACACAGATGCATGACCTCAAGAACACAGATGCATGACCTCTAGAACACAGAGATGCATGACCTCTAGAACACAGATGCATGACCTCTAGAACACAGATGCATGACCTCTAGAACACAGATGCATGACCTCTAGAACACAGAGATGCATGACCTCTAGAACACAGATGCATGACCTCTAGAACACAGATGCATGACCTCTAGAACACAGATGCATGACCTCTAGAGCACAGAGATGCATGACCTCTAGAACACAGATGCGTGACCTCTAGAACACAGATGCATGACCTCTAGAACACAGATGCATACCATTTGTCTGAAGCGTATTCACTTCAGCCTTTGTTTGCAACAACTGAAAAGTGAACGTTACTACGTTTGCAGAAGGACTCGACATCCCTTGAGCTTTTTTTTTAATATATAAATAACGCCAGCTCCAGACACCACACATCACAGGATTCTATTCATTCTGAGCATATTAATTTCAGACCCAACAATGGGCAATTATTTTTAGCCCATTTTCCTTTTCTTCCATTATCTATAAAGCACAATATGGTAAAACCGAATTAACTTTTCATATGAGGTGATCCCTCGCCCGACACTAGCATGGCAGCAGCCATTAGACCTTGGCAGTCAACTTTGGTGTAAAAAACACTCCAGACACCACGTATTATAAGATCATATCATGTTTAGAACTTTTATCTTCAGACCTCCACTATGGACAAATATTAGAACATTACCCGTGGTTCCGTAACTTACGAAACACAATACGATAAAAGCCAAATGAACTTATAACATGAGGGGATCCTTCATCTGGTATTAGAATACGGTCGCAGCCATTAGATCTTGAAAGGCCGCTTTGGAGTAACAAACATAGTAGAAGGACTCAGTATCCCTTGAGACCTTTAAAGATGGCGCCTGTGGAGGATGCCGCGTGCCAGCAGGACAGGGATCGAGGGGTGTGCGGGGTTCACCCATGACGGGTGGCGGCGCGTGAAGATCTGTTCGACTGATGAGCGACTTGACACTAGATCAATGCCAAGGATAGAACTGTACTGATGTATACAAAAAAGAAACTGTGAGTCAAAAGAGGTTGAGTGACCGTAACAAAACCACTAAGTAAGTACTGATCAGAATTTAATTGCTGTTTATGAAGTGCCAACTATATCAACAGGTATGTGTATATAAATATATGAAAAAGATTCCCATCACCCACAACAAGTGGCTCGCTTCATCATTTGGGAACCTGGGAACTTCACCAGAGAACCGTCTTCTACCAGATGGACGTAGATATCGGTTCAGTAATGTGTCCCAAATGTATCTATTGATATGCTAGTTAGATCGAAGGAACCATCAAAAAACTAAATGAGGGTTGATGTGTGCAGTGCTAGTGTTAAAGAAATGTGAAAATTAAAATTGGTTAACCAGGCACGAAAATATTTTTAATGAAGTGCTACCTGGGTACCAAAATAAAACAAGACAGTGCTGTAACAGTTTGAAAGGATAACTGTGTTGGAAAAAACTGGTCAACATGTTTCAGCTCTTGGATACATTGTATCCTAGCTTTCGTCAGGACCAGAACGCTACTGCAATTAGTAATGTTGTGACTAAGATACATAGAATATATATTTTTATATACAACCTGGACCTTGTTTTTCGGTACAGGAAAGAAACAGCATTAATTGAAAGCAGACTAACAAAGTGGTTAAATGTGGAAAATCGGTCAACAACTGCAAAACATTCTATATAAGGTTTTTGCAAAGGTACCATCGAGTGTACAAGAACAACCATATAGACATAATCACAAATTAGAAAAAACGATGATTAGGTTGTCACTCACCCGAATTAATCTGGGTATGTGCCTCACCCCGCCTGGCAACTGCTCAGGTTAGGAGGCACCGCTCTGGGGAATAATATGAATGTAGAACATATCGTTATAAGGTTATATTAGTTGAAATGTTCAAACATCATATAGCGCTGGGTATGGCAACCAAACGGTTAAAAGCACGGAAGTCCAAATGTCGAAAAACATGCCAAACAACATTGTAAGCGTTTTAATTTCAAAGAGAGAGTAACATGGATACAAGCCGGTGATTTTTGCTGGTATTTAACATTGTTGTCACTATTGCGAAAGTTTTAGAAAAATTAATAATAAGTGTGCTCAAATCGCAATCACGTTGAAACGATTGAAGTGCACATTTTTAGTCAAATCCTACACTGAGGTAGCTGGGCTATACTCGACGTGAATCGTGTGACAGTAAGACCCACCTTGACCCAGTTATACTCAGAAAGTCGTGGAAATAGGAATTAGAAGTTGAAACCAAAGCAGTATGTAGAGATTAGTCTTACCTCTCCGTCGGTACCTCTCGCAGTATCTGAGCGAGAAGGGGAGGTGTGCGCTTAAGGTAGCGAAACCTATTTAAGGATTCCAGAAACGTCGTATCCGTTCGGCGCATAATCCAAAACAGGAGAAAACGCCGCCTGATGACGTAATCACGCTGTAGCGTGACGTACAAGTGATTCTGGGAAATGTAGTCTAACTCAGATTTGCGCGTATACTGAACCCAACTTTATTGGGATCGAAAGGATGTTGACAGGCCCCACACAACGTAACCAAGTAAATGGAAAGAACTAGTGAAATAGCAGTCACGATCTATTTTTCTTGTGGAATATAATCTACAATCCATTCCGATATAGAATATACAATCGGATATTAACGGCTAGGTGATAGCATAACAATACTCGAAACTCAGATCAGGAAGAGCAGTATAATGAATGACCGTTCTACTGTTTATCGAGGACAACGCTAGGCTAATATAGCCTATGTTTGTAACTCAGAGTGAAGTCCACGGTATCTGGTCATTCAGTCCCACACCATCACTATGCAATTTATAAACCCACTTCTGCTCTTTTGTGAAAAGGAATTTATTAATGTCTGTGACGTGGGAAGGGATGAATGGTTGTTCTAGAATAAGCCATTTCAAGTCTTCTGGCTTATGGTTAAAAGCCAAGAAATGAGTGGTAAGTCTTGTGGCTTGTTTCTTCCGCCTGATAGTGCTTTTGTGCTCACTGATACGGACCTTGATCTTGCGGGTCGTCATACCTATGTATCTTAGTGAGCACGGACAGGTGATAAGGTAAATTACCTTTTCTGAGTTGCAGTTGGTGTGTCGCCGTAAAATCCAAGGTTTTTCCAACCCTAGGTCAACGGACTTAGTTGGCTGGGTTTGAGGACAGGCAGAGCATGTGCCACATGGGTAGTGGCCTTGGACTGGTGGTAAATCCCATAATGTGGAAGTAGTTTCTTTTTCTTTCATCCTGGGTCTGGTATGCACGAGATTGTCACGCAAGCTCATTCCTCTTTTAAATGAGAAAAGTGGTAATGGGATACTCTCCTTTGCTACATTCAAGATGCGCCAGTGTTTCCTTATTGATTTTTGGACACTATTGGATAGTGTACTGAAGGTGGTGACGCATGTCATTCTCGTTAAGGGTTCCTTAGCTACCGGCGGTTCTAGCAGGGCGTCTCTATTGTTGTTACATGCCCTTTTTCGCGCTTTTCTCACCAGATGTGCTGGGTATTTCCTTACTTGAAGTTGCTTAGAGAGTGACTGTGCATGGACCTGAAAACTGTCCAACGTGGAGCAGTTCCTGCGAATACGCAGGAACTGTCCCACTGGAAGATTGTGTCGGAGAGACTGAGGGTGATGACTCTGGAAGCTCAGAAGAGAATTTTTTGTCTGAGGCTTCTTATACAGTTCACTTCCCAATACCCCTGCAGTAGGGTAGATCATGATGTCCAGAAACGGAAGTTTGTTTCTGTCATATGTGACTGTAAATTTGAGGAAATTGTCCAGTTGCCACTCTGTTGGATTTTCATGCGTGGCTTAACGCTCAAAACAATTTCCTCAAATTTACAGTCACATATGACAGAAACAAACTTCCGTTTCTGGACATCATGATCTACCCTACTGCAGGGGTATTGGGAAGTGAACTGTATAAGAAGCCTCAGACAAAAAATTCTCTTCTGAGCTTCCAGAGTCATCACCCTCAGTCTCTCCGACACAATCTTCCAGTGGGACAGTTCCTGCGTATTCGCAGGAACTGCTCCACGTTGGACAGTTTTCAGGTCCATGCACAGTCACTCTCTAAGCAACTTCAAGTAAGGAAATACCCAGCACATCTGGTGAGAAAAGCGCGAAAAAGGGCATGTAACAACAATAGAGACGCCCTGCTAGAACCGCCGGTAGCTAAGGAACCCTTAACGAGAATGACATGCGTCACCACCTTCAGTACACTATCCAATAGTGTCCAAAAATCAATAAGGAAACACTGGCGCATCTTGAATGTAGCAAAGGAGAGTATCCCATTACCACTTTTCTCATTTAAAAGAGGAATGAGCTTGCGTGACAATCTCGTGCATACCAGACCCAGGATGAAAGAAAAAGAAACTACTTCCACATTATGGGATTTACCACCAGTCCAAGGCCACTACCCATGTGGCACATGCTCTGCCTGTCCTCAAACCCAGCCAACTAAGTCCGTTGACCTAGGGTTGGAAAAACCTTGGATTTTACGGCGACACACCAACTGCAACTCAGAAAAGGTAATTTACCTTATCACCTGTCCGTGCTCACTAAGATACATAGGTATGACGACCCGCAAGATCAAGGTCCGTATCAGTGAGCACAAAAGCACTATCAGGCGGAAGAAACAAGCCACAAGACTTACCACTCATTTCTTGGCTTTTAACCATAAGCCAGAAGACTTGAAATGGCTTATTCTAGAACAACCATTCATCCCTTCCCACGTCACAGACATTAATAAATTCCTTTTCACAAAAGAGCAGAAGTGGGTTTATAAATTGCATAGTGATGGTGTGGGACTGAATGACCAGATACCGTGGACTTCACTCTGAGTTACAAACATAGGCTATATTAGCCTAGCGTTGTCCTCGATAAACAGTAGAACGGTCATTCATTATACTGCTCTTCCTGATCTGAGTTTCGAGTATTGTTATGCTATCACCTAGCCGTTAATATCCGATTGTATATTCTATATCGGAATGGATTGTAGATTATATTCCACAAGAAAAATAGATCGTGACTGCTATTTCACTAGTTCTTTCCATTTACTTGGTTACGTTGTGTGGGGCCTGTCAACATCCTTTCGATCCCAATAAAGTTGGGTTCAGTATACGCGCAAATCTGAGTTAGACTACATTTCCCAGAATCACTTGTACGTCACGCTACAGCGTGATTACGTCATCAGGCGGCGTTTTCTCCTGTTTTGGATTATGCGCCGAACGGATACGACGTTTCTGGAATCCTTAAATAGGTTTCGCTACCTTAAGCGCACACCTCCCCTTCTCGCTCAGATACTGCGAGAGGTACCGACGGAGAGGTAAGACTAATCTCTACATACTGCTTTGGTTTCAACTTCTAATTCCTATTTCCACGACTTTCTGAGTATAACTGGGTCAAGGTGGGTCTTACTGTCACACGATTCACGTTGAGTATAGCCCAGCTACCTCAGTGTAGGATTTGACTAAAAATGTGCACTTCAATCGTTTCAACGTGATTGCGATTTGAGCACACTTATTATTAATTTTTCTAAAACTTTCGCAATAGTGACAACAATGTTAAATACCAGCAAAAATCACCGGCTTGTATCCATGTTACTCTCTCTTTGAAATTAAAACGCTTACAATGTTGTTTGGCATGTTTTTCGACATTTGGACTTCCGTGCTTTTAACCGTTTGGTTGCCATACCCAGCGCTATATGATGTTTGAACATTTCAACTAATATAACCTTATAACGATATGTTCTACATTCATATTATTCCCCAGAGCGGTGCCTCCTAACCTGAGCAGTTGCCAGGCGGGGTGAGGCACATACCCAGATTAATTCGGGTGAGTGACAACCTAATCATCGTTTTTTCTAATTTGTGATTATGTCTATATGGTTGTTCTTGTACACTCGATGGTACCTTTGCAAAAACCTTATATAGAATGTTTTGCAGTTGTTGACCGATTTTCCACATTTAACCACTTTGTTAGTCTGCTTTCAATTAATGCTGTTTCTTTTGTAGGTACTTTCCTGTACCGAAAAACAAGGTCCAGGTTGTATATAAAAATATATATTCTATGTATCTTAGTCACAACATTACTAATTGCAGTAGCGTTCTGGTCCTGACGAAAGCTAGGATACAATGTATCCAAGAGCTGAAACATGTTGACCAGTTTTTTCCAACACAGTTATCCTTTCAAACTGTTACAGCACTGTCTTGTTTTATTTTGGTACCCAGGTAGCACTTCATTAAAAATATTTTCGTGCCTGGTTAACCAATTTTAATTTTCACATTTCTTTAACACTAGCACTGCACACATCAACCCTCATTTAGTTTTTTGATGGTTCCTTCGATCTAACTAGCATATCAATAGATACATTTGGGACACATTACTGAACCGATATCTACGTCCATCTGGTAGAAGACGGTTCTCTGGTGAAGTTCCCAGGTTCCCAAATGATGAAGCGAGCCACTTGTTGTGGGTGATGGGAATCTTTTTCATATATTTATATACACATACACATACCTGTTGATATAGTTGGCACTTCATAAACAGCAATTAAATTCTGATCAGTACTTACTTAGTGGTTTTGTTACGGTCACTCAACCTCTTTTGACTCACAGTTTCTTTTTTGTATACATTTGTTGATTTGGGGATTACAAACTGTTTGAGTCGGTAAACCTATCCCTTAGACCCCTACTCCTTGTGAGATAATTTTTTATAGTTAGAACTGTACTGAACCTTCAATAATATGGTTACGTCCGGTATTTTGTTCAACTATACATATGTGGAAGGTTAAATTAAAGTTCTCGAGTGACCTCCATCAGAATAAGCAGAGGTTTGTATTATAGTGGTCATAATCCATCTATTTTCGAAGGTTTTCTCATCTGATCTCTAGAGTTGGGAAATGACGCCTTTTCCTCCTCTGAACCACAGACTTTGCTTGAATGGAGAACTGTATTAGATGAAATAACGGGTAATTCACTATTGCTACGTCGATATTAGAATACATTTTATAAATAACTATGGGGCATACTTTTCACTCACATTACTGGTGATCACTTCAGGGAGTTGTAAAGTGATACAAATGGACACAACAATAAAGCGCTCGCGCGCCAGTGCACAAGAGGGTCGATAATTTAAAGTCCTTAAACTAGAGCAGGATGGCACCATGATGGGTAATTGAACCGTCTATTAATGTTATCGATGCACCTTTACAGGTGACTCGCTTACCCTAAGGGGTAGGCATAGCTTTTCACCTATAAAAGTAATTACAAAATAGAATCTCACAACACATACATTCCTGTACCTTTCTTACAGCCATGAAAAAGCACCCGACTGTAAAGCCACATAGGGTGAAACACGTGTTGGCTGGTTCACAATTTAATGAAGATTGGGAACTTACTACAATAAATATACGCAATACTGTCTTGGATATAATTTACCAGGAATATTCTCAAAACACAATTGAATAGTACAATGAGGACACACTTCATGAAGTGTGTTAACACCATAAATTGTACACAGTTCGAGCAATGTGAACAATAAAGCATTGCATGGTGCAATGCGGATACACTGGAGGAGGTCTGTTAATACTATAACTTGTGCCGCACAATGGGATGCAGTCCGGGGGATTATTGTGAATAAACATTGCGTAGTACAACTGGGATACACTTCAGGAAGAAGGTCAACAACTTCCATTGTACAGCACAATGCAGGGAATTCACGATTACTTCTGAAAACAATCCATGACAATAAAGCAATTCTTAGACAAACGGCAACACTTTTTTATTCTATATGCGGAGTGATTTGACAATAAGTGCTACAATGCTCAGCTATAGCACGTCGAATTAAACCAATTTCACATTTTATCACTTGCCTATGAATTCAACATTTACTAATGACACTTGACAATTCAAAGAGGCACAGCTGGCCCTAACCTCAAGAGTGTACTACTTCCCGTGGAACAAATAAAGGGTATTTCCAGGGCCACTGGAATTATGCAGCAGGAGAGGGCCAAATTATGCAGCACGGTTGAGTAAATTATGCGGGTAGGAAATGCAAATTATACAGCATAATGTGGCACATTTTGTAAGAGTATTACTTCATTATTTCATCATTTTTAGGTTTCGCTTGCACAGCGCTCGCACTGTGCCTGAGGAATCTACAGTTTTTAATATAAACTTAAAAGGGATTTACATCCCGTCTCCTCTTTCCTGGTTTCTCATTGGTTCCTGTGCGTGCCACTTACCTTTCCTCCATTTCCATTGGTTGTAGCACATTTCCCAGCATTTCCCAGTGTTTTTTCTTGATTTGCTTCTCTTATCAATCAAACATTTGTAGAGCGCGCTACAGGGTCTCAAGGCGCTTCGGGGGAGTTGGGGGCGCAGCTACTGATCAAACAGCCAGGTCTTGAGGACTCTCCTGAAGTTCAGCAGGTCCTGGGTCTGCCGTAGGTGGATGGGGAGGGTGTTCCAGGTCTTGGCGGCGAGGTGGGAGAAGGATCTGCCGCCTGTGGTTGTTCGACGGATGCGTGGGACGGGGGTGAGGTCAGCGGAGCGGAGCTGGCAGTTGGGGGTGCAGAATAAGTGTCGCTTGTTGAGGTATGCTGGTCCGGCGTCGTGGAGAGCTTGAAGGTGATCCTCTTGTTGATGGGAAGCCAGTGCAGGTCCTTCAGGTGGGCGGTGATGTGGCTGTGGATGTCGAGGATGAGGTGTGTGGAAGCGTTCTGTATGCGTGAGAGTCTCTTCTGGAGTGTGGCTGTGGTTCCCACGTAGAGGGCGTTGCCGTAGTCCAGCCTGCTGGTGACGAGGGCCTGAGTGACCGTCCTTCTGGTTTACGTGGGGATCCATCTGTAGATCTTGTGAAGCAGGCGGAGGGTGTTGAAGCAGGAGGAGGAGACGGCGTTGACTTGTTGGGTCATTGACAGAAGAGTCCAGGATGAACCCCAGGTTGCATGCGTGGTCGGTGGGTGTCAGCGCAGTTCCCAAAGAGGCTGGCCACCAGGAGTCGTCCCAGGCAGAAGGGGTGGAGCAGAGGATGAGAACCTCCGTCTTGTCTGAGTTCAGTTTCAGGCGAATGCTCTTCATCCATTCGGCGACGGCCTTCATTCCTCCGTGGAAGCTGGTTTTGGCGGTGGCAGGGTGTTTGGTGAGGGAGAGGATCAGCTGGGTGTCAGTGTAGAAGACTATGTTGAGGTCGTGCGATCGGACGATGTTGGCGAGTGGTGTCATATAGACTTTTGAAGAGGGTCGGTTTGAGGGATGATCCTTGGGGTACGCCGCAGGTGATCTTGGTGGCTTTGGATCGGAATGGAGGGAGGTGGACTCTCTGGGTTCTGTCGGTGAGGAAGGAGGTGATCCAGTCCAGGGCTTTGTCGCGGATCCCCGTGTTGTAGAGGCGTGTGCGCAGGGTGCGGTGGCAGACTATGTCGAAGGCGGCCAAAAGGTCCAGGAGGATGAGGGCCGCGGTTTCTCCGTTGTCCAGCAGGGCCCTGATGTCGTCAGTGGCAGCGATGAGGGCTGTTTCGGTGCTGTGGTTGCTGCAGAATCCAGATTGGGACGAGTCCAGGGTGTTGTTCTCTTCGAGGAATTTTGCCAGTTGACGATCTTCTCTATGACTTTCGCCGGGAGCAGGGAGATGGGCCGGAAGTTCTTGAGGTCCTTTGGGTCAGCCATGGGTTTGAGTAGGGCGTTGATCTCTGCGTGTTACCAGCCTTCCGGGAAGGTGGCGGTCTCAAATGAGCTGTTGAAAATCTTACGGAGTTGGGGTACGATGATGGAGCTCGCTTTGTTGAAGATGTGGTGGGGGCAGGGGTCTAATGGTCAGCCGGAGTGGATGGTGTTCACGGTCTTGATGGTGTCTTCGTCGTTGACGTGGTTTCAGGAGATCATATGGCCGGTGTGCCTGGGAGGCGGTGAGTCTGGGGTGTCGGCGGCTGTCGGAAAGGTCTGGGTGTTGAAGCTGTCGTGGATGTCTGCGATCTTGCGGTGGAAGAAGGTGGCTAGAGAGTCGCAGAGGTCTTGTGACGGAGGGATGTCGTTGGAGCTGGGGCTGGCGAGTTTCTTCATGATGTTGAAGAGCTCTTTGCTATTGTGTGCGTTGTCGATGCGTTCCTTGAAGGAGGTCCTTTTGGCCGTTCAAATGAGTTGGTGGTGTCTGCAGCTGGCGTTCTTGAAGGCTACATGGTTGTCTGGAGTTTGCTCGTGGCGCCATTTCTTCTCTAGTCTCCGGCAGGTCTTGTTGGATGTCTGAAGGTCGACGGTAAACCAGATGGCTCTTCTGTCGGTGCATCTGTATGTGGGTTTCTTTATCGGGGCAAGAGTGTTGGCGCAGTCATCAATCCATTGCTTGAGGTTTCGGGCGGCTGTGTCGGTATGGTTGGTCGGTGGATCTCGGCCGAGGGTGGTGATTAGCTATTCTTCGGTACCATGTTCCAGCTGCGGTGGGGGTTTCTTTGCTGGTGGTTGTGTGCGGTGGTTTTCTTGAAGGAGAAGTGGATGTAGCGGTGGTCGGTCCAGTGGAGTTCGGTGGTGTGGCTGATGGAGACGTGGCTGCGGGCGGAGAAAATGGGGTCGAGCGTGTGTCCGGCGGAGTGTTTGGGTGTCGTGACGAGCTGTTTGAGGCAGAGGTTGGCGAGGTTGTCCAGTAGTGTGGTGGAGTTGCTGTCGTTGGTGTTCTCGAGGTGGAAGTTTAGGTCTCTGAGGAGGATGTAGTCTGTGGAGGCCAGGGCCTGCACGCTGACGGCATCTGTGATTGAGTCGATGAACTGTGTCCAGGGTCCAGGGGGTCTGTACACAAGTGTTCTTCTGAGGGTGGAGTTGGGATCGATGTGGATCTGGAAGCGCAGGTGTTTGGCGGTGCTGAGGGTGTCTTCGGTGTTGGTCAAGATTCAGTGGGTATTTCTATGGACGATGGTGATTCTGCCTCCCGGTCTGTTGGTGCGGTCCCTGTAGGTGATCTTGTAGCCATCCGGGATGGCTATGGCAACGTCGGGTGCCGATGAGGAGTTCATCCAGGTCTCCGTCAGGAAGGCAACGTCCCGAGAGGATGAGTCGAGTAGGTCCTAGAGTTCGACAGCGTGTCTGTGGACAGAGTGGGTGTTGAGCAGTACACATCTGAGGTGGTTGTGGTCCGCTCTGGTGGGGTGTGCAGGACGTGCCGGTGTGTGCTTGCAGGTGTAGCTGCAGTTTCGGCTTGTGAAGGGTCCGTGGGTGAGCTTCGGGGTGGCCTGGAAGCAGGTGGAGGATCGGCTGGCATTAAGTGCGCGAATGGTGTTTGTGTCGTAGCAGCGTCTGGCACCATGGTGCATGCGTGGACCAGGGGGCCTGGCACTGGGCGCGGTCAAGGTGCGGACGGGCGCAGACGGGCTTGCCTTAGGTGCGCAGCGGTCGGCATAAGTAGGGGAGGGGGCGGGAGCAGCAGAAGGGAGGCGGGCTCGGGGCAGCAGCGGCGGGAAAGGAAAGAGTGGGAGGCGGTAAAACAGGGGGTTCGAGGAATGAGAACAACAGTAACACAATAGAAAAAGTGCTATCCTTCGAAGAGGGGCGTCCCCCTTATGCACTCAAAAAATAATGTTGATTTATTTCGTTGTCTTCCAAATAAAGTGTTTGAAACTGTTTGCAAATAAAGTTTTATTGTCTTTAACTCAATTTTGATATGTTCAAAAATGAAACATGTCAATGAACCGTATTTAGTCCATTTAATCCATATTGAAATATTTCTTAAATCATTGACGTGTTATACTTCTCAACATGTTACAACTTATCGTTAGCCCAATGCATTTCGGGCTGTAGCCCTTCTTCGGGGGCAAAAAGCTCTCGGAAAATAAAAATGTAAAAAAATGTAAAAAATGAAGGATGTGTCAGTCAAGGCACTGGGTTATATTTGTAATGGTAATCTTACGGTGTGATGAAAAGGGAGAACATAAATGAGTTTAAAGAGTAAATAATCATGCAGAATGAAGAAACCATGCGTGATAGTAATCAGATTTGTTGGCCGCGTGATAGCGTGAAGAGCCGTTATATAAGAAATCGAGTAATGTCCTAATCGATGTGGTTAAGTTACCGGTGGCGCGTATTGGAAAGAGATAAGTGCGTTGTTATAAGTGAAAACATAGTAATCAATGCGAAAACAAGACAGTGTGACTGCTAATAAATAAAGCTGTTAACGGGCATAGTCTACTTACTACGCTCGTGGGTGACTGCTTGAAGAAGTATATTATACTTCGAAGAAGGGCTACGGCCCCAAATGCATTGGGCTAACGATAAGTTGTAACATGTTGAGAAGTATAACACGTCAATGATTTAAGAAATATTTCAATATGGATTAAATGGACTAAATACGGTTCATTGACATGTTTCACTTTTGAAAATATCAAAATTGAGTTCAAGACAAATAAAACTTTATTTGCAAACAGTTTCAAACACTTTATTTGGAAGACAACGAAATAAATCAACATTATTTTTTGAGTGCTTAAGGGGGACGCCCCTCTTCGAAGGATAGCGCTTTTTCTATTGTATATTTATCCTTGCTCTCAGAAGGATTAACCCTCTAGCACCATCGACTTTACACAAAAAGCATACTTAGTTCATACATTGGAGTGCGTTTGTGATTCATTATTTTCGAACAACAGTAACACAATCACAATAAGTAGCACAGGGGAACAAAAAGGTTAAAACAATTAAGAATAATAATCAGGAAAGAGAAACCACAGGCGCCGGAGGACCTGCGGCGCAGTCATGGCAGCCGGCTCGAACCCAGCCGGGAGGGAGCACAGGCAGCTGATTGGGTGGAGCTGCCGGGGAGAGGGCTGGACTTGGCCCAGGGGGTCAAGGAGTCAGTTTCCCGCTACCGAAATACTTTTAACATTCGTTTTGGTGGAACGATATTTACATAAAGTTTTGCCGTTTACTCTTGCAGCATATTTATGTAACAATTTATCCCCCGGAGCGATTAAGTGATTTGCATAGAGTCACATGATGTTCCGCGGTGCTACCGAGACTCGTACTGGGATGCCCAGCTCTTGAGTCAGCGTCTCTGGCTGCTGCACCACATCCTCTCCACTCATGTGTCAAGGAGCCCTTTCCTTCTCCCAGACGATGATTGAAGAAAACAGCTCTTTATTCATTATATAGCTAAAACCGATGCATTACCAATGCTTGTTAAACCTAGAAACAAGTGTCTGGGCATTGGTCACACCTCAGCACACATTTAACCCTCAACTATAGCAATAAGCAACTGAAAGGAGACCAGCACAGCTGTGCCAAAGCCCTTCCACTGAGGGGCAACACGTCGCTGCATTTTTAGTAACTTTTTAACCATTTGCGCTAAAAACATGTTTTTGTTTTTTTAAATGTGCAGATTATGCAGAAGGTGATAGATAATGTGGCAGATATAAAATCATGCAAAAATCACTGCGGCCGCACAATCACAAAATTCCAGAGTCCCGGGGTATTACTAAGCAGGTCAAGGAGTGTCAGGTTATACTGACTGACTGACTGACTGAGGGTATTTGTAGAGCGCACTTATGCCGAGGCGTCTTGGCGCTAGGTAGGATGACCTGAGAGTTGCACTGAGGTTAGCATTGTGTAAAGAGCCTGGTTTTTATAGCTTTCCTGAAATCCGTGATGGCTGAAGTCGCTGCGCGACTGGGAGGGAGTTCCACAGTTTAGCTGCCAAGAATGAAAAGCGTTTGCCTCCCCAACTAACACTCTTCGTCTTGGGACGAAGGACCAGCCCAGTGTCCATGGACCTTAGACAGCGCGACGGGATGTAGCGGGGGAATAGTGATTGAACATCTTCCGCCCCACCTCCACAGAGGGCTTTATGCACAAGGCATAGAGCTTTAAACTCCACCCGTCATCTCACCGGAAGCCAGTGTAGTTGTTTAATGCTGGCTGAGGTGGAGTGATGCTGGGTGGGATCCAGAAGGTTATTTTCCTCAAGGTAGGTAGCCAATTCCAAATTAATGGCTTTCTCCAAGGCCTTGGAGGTCAAAGGCAAACAGGAGATGGGGTTCAAGTGTTTTTTTTTTTTTAAATAGGCCTAATACAGGCCATTTTCCATCCTGCTGGAAAGGTCCCTGTTCAGATAACTAGATTTAACAAAGGGGTCAGCGCTGCGTCTACCTCATCCGCAGCTAAATGTAAAATGTATGGGGGACAGGGGTCAAGTGGAGATCCTGACTTAGTGAAGTAGGTCTACCACTTGCTTTTCATCCAGACTGGTGAAACGGGTTAGACTATCTTGGCAGGAATGTCTTTCCCATGTCTCTAGGAGGTTGGTACTGTTGACCTGCGGTAAGTTCAAAAGTTCCTCATAGACCATTTTAACCTTGGTCTGGAGGAAAACCGCAAGTTATCCACAAAGGCTTGGTCAGGGACAAAGACAGAGTCCCTCGGCCGTCGGGATAGTGCTGTGACTGTTTTGAATAGTTCTTTGGAGGAGTTGGTGGATTCTAGGATTTTAGAGGTAAAATAAGCTGCCTTAGCTGATATTATTGCTCCCTTGTATTCTTTTAGTGCGGAGCCGTAATCGATCTTATGCGCTGAGCTGTAAGAGGAACGCCAAATGCGTTCCTTGAGTCTGCATTTTTTTTTTTATAGTTTTTAGCTCTGCTTAATACCACGGATACAAGTCTTTTTTTGTCCAATTTGGTAACTTCCGGGGCCAGCGGATATATAGCTCGAGTTATCCAGTTGTTAAAATCCAAGGCTGCCTGATTGGGATCTGCCCTAAAAGTTGGATTCACTTTCAAGGACATGGTCAACTTTTGCTGGGATATTTTCTTCCATGCACGAACCTTGCTCAGAGGGGGTCTATTTCGGCGGCACCGGTTATTATTGGAGGTATTGATAATGAAATTGACAGCATAGTGATCGGAACAGAGTAAGGGCAGCGAGCTGATCACTTCTATGTGGGTACTGTTGGTAAAAATACTGTCCTATGTTCTGGGAGTCCAAGTGCATTTGTGAGCGACTGAGAGCAAATGAGAATGAGTGACTGTGAGAAGGTGGCCTGATATATGCTGTCCACTAGTTCTAGTGGGCACCTTGTATCAGTCCAAACAACCCCTTATGGTGATAGGTTAAAGACAACCTTTATTGAAAGCTATCCTAGTGGTAGCTATGGAGAGCAGCCTTCAGGCTAAGTCTTGAAGGAATGTAAAGCAGCTTGTTTTACCAGTCTATAACCTCTTGAATGATCAAATGAAAGGACAACCACACCAGGTATATATTTAAAATAGATGTATTTAAGATAAAATCACACCCCTCTAGTCTCTTTATGAGACTGGAGTTCGAAGTACTTATTTACAAGTTAGCAATCAACAGTAATAGCACATATACACGTTTGGGCCCTAGGGGCGTACCAAATCATATACCAATAAAGTGGTATAAGAACCACGACTGAAGTAGACAAGGCCTAGAGCCTGTAGAAGTGCTGGGACCCCAAGGAACCATCCAAGGTAGTGACGCAGGGGACCCACGGGGATTGTGTGCAGTGTGTAAACACAACTGCGGGTTCCCGTTAGCTTCTATGGGCAATGTCATGGTTGGAAATGTAAAGATTAGGGACATTTAGAATCGAGTCAGGACCAAACCCTTTTGGACTTCGGAAGTTCTAGGGCTAGCACCCTAGTGCTAGCCACGCAAGCGTAGCGGACGAGCGCAGCGGGAGCGCCGACTGCGCGCCGAAGTCGCGCACAAGTCAAGCCCGTCTGCGCCCGTCCGCGACCAGTCGGGACCCGGGTCCACAAACCCTGGCTCCCACCCTATCCAGAGCAGGACTTACAGCTTTGCGGCTTTATACAGCATAGGTAGGACTGCCACTTCCCAGTGCTCCCATATCTATGCTCCCACAGAGCTACCTGCCCGATGTCCGGGGTGCAAACACTCCTTCCGTAAATCCCCGTCGGCCGCGGCACAAACGTACCGTATGTACGTGCTAAATTGCCGCTCCTTACCAAAACATAGCACACAGATTGCCATGCTGCTTGAGGAGCAAAAGCCAGACGCGGTTTTCCTGACTGAAACGTGGCTCACTGTTCACTCTGAGCCAGATGTGGTTCTAGCCTTACCCGTAGGCTACCATATCCTTAGATTGGATAGACAGGTAGGGATAGGCGGTGGTCTGGCGATCATATTGAAGAACCAATACCGTTGCCGTACTACAGCAGAAACTATCTCTGAGTGCGAGAGTGTAGCATTCTGCATAGAGTTCAACGCAAACAGCTTTTTCTCCGGCACCCTGATCTACCGCCCCCCTGAGCCTGTAAAAGTGTTCCATAGGTCTCTTCCAGAAATTATAGCGGAAAGAATCCTCTCTTCCGCCAACCACACGATCCTAGGGGACCTTAATCTCCATTTTAACTCCCCCTCAGACCACATTGCTCAGGAATTACTAGATGATCTGGAAGCTCTCCAACTGTCCCAACTGGTCGCAGCCCCTACCCATGAAAAAGGCAACTTACTTGACCCTATATTTAGTAACTGCCTGGATATAACTGTTGATCAACCCATCCCTCTTCCATGGACAGACCATTTTTTGGTCCCGTTTACCTGGGTCACACTTAAAACCCCCAAATTACCTTCTCAAGTCACCACCAGGAGGAACTGGTCAAAACTCCCTTTGGAGGCCTGGCTGCACAACCTGGACTCCACTCGCCCGGCACCTTGCCTAGACCCTAATGTGGCAAACGCCAACTATGAAAGTTGGATCACCCACTCGCTAGACTCGATCCTCCCGTTTCATAGATCCTCCTCGAAGAGACTACAGAAATCTGCCCCCTGGTTCTCTGACTCTCTAAGACAGCTAAAACGCCGTTGCAGGCAACGAGAGAGAGCCTGGCGTTTAGACTTCCTCCCAGACAAAAAGGCTTCCTACAAAGAGGCGATTAAAGCCTACAGAGAAGGGATCAGAGCGGCCCAGGCAACCCACTACGCTGAGAAAATATTAGAAGCGAAATCAAAGCCCAAAGAAATTTTCCAAATTATAAAGCAATGTTCCAGTGCCAATACGGCACCCCCTCCTAACAAAACCCAGGACCAATGCAACGAGCTTGCAGATTTCCTCTACAACAAAGTTTTAAAAATATATTCTTCCTTTCCAACTACAGCCATAACCCCGGATGTGATTAATCCACCCCCCCCTAGAACACCTTTTCACCCTGACCAGCCTTCTCTCGAGCACTTCCCTCCTCTGGACCTCGACACTTTAAGCAAAGTGGCACGACAGGTCAAGTCGGGCTCCCCCTGTGATCCTGCCCCTCCAGAAGTCCTGATGCAGGCTAGCAAAGCCACCCTGCCTGTAATTCTGGATCTGCTAAACACGTCCATATCTGCCTGCTCTGTCCCCACAGCTTGGAAGCAAGCCATGGTACGGGCGCTTTTGAAGAAACCCAGCCTAGACCCAGATGACCACTCCAGCTACCGCCCCATCTCACTTCTCCCTTGGGCCAGCAAGGTGCTAGAGAAATATATAAATGCACAGCTGGTCCAGTTCCTGGAGGACCATTCGCTATTACACACATCCCAGACAGGCTTCAGACCAAAGCATGGTACGGAAACCGCCTTGTTAGCGGTCACCGAAGAAACTAGAAGGATATTGGATCAGGGAGGATCAGTGGCAGTGATCCTCCTTGATCTAAGTGCCGCCTTCGATACGGTCAACTATACCACCTTGCTGGACCATCTCCATAACATCGGAGTTTCAGGTGATGCTTTAAGGTGGTTTGACTCCTTTCTGTCTGGGAGGTCGTTTCAGATCTTCGACGGTGAGACAATGTCCTCTAACAAACCCCTGAGCTGTGGAGTACCACAGGGCTCCTCCCTGAGCCCAGTTTTGTTCAACGTGTACATGGGGCCGCTGGCGGGTGTTGTCGAACCGTATGGCATTAAAATGGTGTCATACGCCGACGACACCCAGCTTGTGGTCTCGCTGGCAACTGGGAATAACAGGCATTCCCCAGTCAATCTGTTAAAATGCCTAGAGGACGTCAAGGGATGGATGACCAACTCCTCCCTTAAACTAAATGGAGAAAAGACGGAGCTCATGCTCCTAGGCCCAACCTCTCCTGTGCCTTTCACCTCCTTGTGGCCCAGTGCACTGGGCCCCCCCCCCTCCCCTAAGGAAAGTGTTAAAAGCCTGGGAGTGTGGCTGGACAACAAACTCTCCTTCTCCACCCAGGCCACAAAACTGTCCGCCTCATGTTTTGGCCTACTTAGAATCTTGAGGAAGGTTCTCCCGCTACTTCCCTTAGAGGCCAAAAAGGTGGCTGTACAAGGTCTCATCCAGTCTCGCCTGGACTCGAACAATGCCCTATATGTGGGGGCTCCTGAGATGACCCTCCGAAAATTGCAGGTTGTGCAAAATTGTGCAGCACGTTCTCTGCTGAAAATCCCGCGCACCCAGTCGGCCACACCTGCTCTAAAAAGTCTCCACTGGTTGCCAGTGAGGCAGCGAGTGGCCTTTAAGGCGCTGTGCTTGGCGCACCGCGCCTTCTGGAAAACGGGCCCAGCCATTAACGACCTTGTCATCCCCTACCACCCTAACAGGAACATTCGGTCGACGGAGGCGTTCCTCGCCGTTGTTCCCAGAGTGAAGCGAGCCAGGTCTGGGGGCAGGCTGTTCTCTTTGAATGCCGCCAGGCTCTGGAATGCTCTCCCCCTTTCACTCCGTTCCAACCCAGACCTCTTCTCATTCCGTAAAAACTTAAAGACTTTGCTGTTTGCCAAATACTGCGTACCTTACCTCCTCTTCCCGTCACTTCTCTGTTCAACTCAGCGCTTGGACGCCTACGGGCAGCAACCGCGCTTAACAAATATTTTTACAATTACAATTACAATTACCCACGGGAGCACCGGAGTACTCGAGTTACCTCACCCAGGGAAGCCAGGTGCATATGTGTCTTTTGGTGTCGGGTCGCGTCGTCGATTACAATGTAAGCTGGCGAAGAACTGCTGCTGCCGTGAAGAGGAGAAGTGTCCGAAGAGATCCAAGCCTGGATCTAGGATGGAAGGAACCTGAAAGCAGAGGGCACAGAGTCTGGGTCACTTGCCAGTGACAGAGGGCAGGATGGACCAATGCCCACAGATGTCGGGTGCTTCAGATGAGTTGACGGGTGTCTTGACTCTTCAGCCACGAGGTCCAGGAGGTGTGGACGAAGTCCACGAGCCGGATTCGAGCTGTCCCACGAAGTCTGTTGAGTGCTGCGGTGTCGGCGACCAGATTGGACCCAACAAGCCTTGGCAACGGCAAGTATCGTTGAAAGAGAAGAAGGACGTCGGTGCAGACCAGCAAGGTCTGAGGGACTCACCCAGAGAGGGTAAGTCAGGGCACGTCTGGAGCAACCAGGGAAGCCCAAGCAGAAGAGGAGTTGCCTTCGTGGGGACCCACTAGCCAACGGGAAAGCGATCGTGAAGGAGCCTCGAGCGGTCGCACTGGAACCCGGCCCACGGGTCACTCGTGGAGTGGAGGCCGGAAATCTTCGGTGCAGTCAGTGCTCTAGGCTGGGGCTACTCGGAGCCCAAAGCAGAACTTCAAGGATGAACAGGAAGTCGATGTACCAGCAATAGTACGCGGTGACCAGGGGTCACGGCTCCTAGTCACCCACGATGGCCACGGGCCTCAGCTTTGCTGTGGACTCAGGTTAGCCTCCGGGAAGTCAGGAAATCCACCTCTGGTGATGCAGAGAGTTCAGCGTCCAGCGGGAGCTTCGGAATTGCAGACCGGACAGTTGCTTTGGTGCCTGCCAAGCAGGGGAGTCACTCCTTGACTCCAAGGGAGATTTCTTCAGTCTTCTAGTCAGGATAGAACGTCGAAGGTCCAGGATATATAATCCAGGGTAATGTAAAGTAGCAAGGACTGGGTTCCCATGCTTATACTAAGTTTGGGGTTGGACATACTCTGGGGACCCACCTATGGGAGGGTTTGGAAAGAGGAGTGGTTACACCCATTACCTTTGTCCAGTTTCGCGCTAGAGCAGGGGCAGGTAGCCCCTGCAACTGGTTTGAACTGGACTATGCACAGGGACACCAAGTATGCCCCCAGTGCAGGACTTCAAAGCACCAGAGAGTGCTCCCGCCCAGCCCCAATACACATCTGCCTGTCTGGGGAGGTGGTCACACCTCCCTGGGACAGGAAACCTATTGTCCAGGCCTCCCCTGCCGGAGTTTCGGTCCGCAGCAGGAGGCCAGACCCATGTCTGTGGCAGAGGCATCCATTTTGAGATGCCAGGGCTCAGGAAAGACCTACCGGGTTTAGCCAGTGTGAACATGTCTCTCCCTCTAGAAGGGTGGAATGCTACCCATGCCACCAGAACTGGCGGGGGAGGGGGGTAGTATTCCAAAGCATTTGACACCAAACATGACATGTTTCCGTGCAGCCATCCCAAGGTTAGCATTTACCGCGAGGTTATAATGCACTTAAGAGTATATGGTCAGGCTGCACCACAAACAGCATCGGAGGAGGTACTCCGAACGCTGCAGAGGGGCTCTGCTCATGCAGGGGCACCCTCTCACATAAAAACCAAGCACTCCGCCTTCAGTATTGTTAAGGCCTGCCATAGGAGTGACTTGCAGGTTTTATGTGTGTGTGTGTGTGTGTGTGTGTGTGTGTGTGTGTGTGTGTGTGTGTGTGTGTGTGTGCGCGCGCAATGGTAGTGATATAGGTAGCCTATACCACTGTAAGAGGTGCAAGCACACCCTTACCCAGGTTGCAGTAGCAGACCTGTGGTGCCATTTTGGAGTGCTTCCCAGGGGTGGCATAATACATGCATCAGGGCCTGGTAGGCCTCTGAGGTACCTATGCCCTAGGTACATAGTATACCATATACTAGGGGCTTATAAGAAACTCCAGAATCCAATTAGATATGTACCTAATATACATGGAAACCATTTTAGAGAGGAAGCAGCTAGGCTGTGGTCCTGATTAGAAGGGCCACAGCCAGACTAAGGTCGAAAAACAGTGAAATACCATTAAAAAGTGGGGGTACTCATGTGAAGCAGATCCTACTCTCCTACAGTGACAGTGTGTGTCAATTCAGTGTGTTTGAGAGCGATCAAGAGAGAATGAGTGACAGTGTGTGTGAGAGGGTCGATGAAAGTGAAAGGGTGCGAACCAATGAGTAAGTGTGAAAATAAGTGAAAGCAAGGGAGTGAGTAAAGTAGTATGACAGACAGAAAGAGTGAGGGAAAGATTGTGAGAGAGTGGCAGTGGGGAGGGGGGGGGGCATGATTTCAACTGTGCAGCTGTTGCACCAGGGACCAAAGGAGCAGACTGAAACCCATCTATTACCGCAGAGCATTTGCACTCCAGGAGTTCGAAGCAGAGTCCATGTACACCCGTATTTGTGAGGGAGGGTCAATGATTGTGAAAGAGTGAGCGAGTGTAAGTGTGTTTGTGACAGAGTGAGAATAAGACTGAGTGTATGGGCACATTTCTGTGCGAGTGACAATAAATGGGAGTAAGTATGAATCAGAAATGAGTAAGAGCGAGAGTGTGAGTTAGGGTGAGGGAGGCAGAGGAGTGAATGAGAAAGTGAGTGTGAGTGTACAGAAGTAAGAGTGTGCTTGTTAGCATGTTCTATGCTTGTGAGTCTGCTGCTGGTCATGGCATACTCATGATAATTCTAGGCTTATGGGTACGCCCAAAATAGTTTGCTGTTGCTGACATATTGCATGTAATTCTTGGTGTAAGGGAGGACACCAGTTGAACGTAGGCCCTGCGATACTGGTTGCAATTCTTGACATACACAGGACATCTACGGCAAAATGATAGTCTTGGCATACTGGATGCAATTCTTGGCCAACACAGCACTTTCGGGTTGGGAGGTCTGATTGCGGGACGCAAACCACATGAAAATGCTGGCTCTGACAGACTGGGGGGGGGGGGGGATTTTTAACATATGGGCCCCCCATGGTACATGAGCTGTATCAATGGCAAAATTCTGTTACTGACATACTGTATGTAATTCTTGGTATAAGGTTGTATCCATGACCAAATTTGCTGTCACACTGCAAGTAATTTTTTTTAACATATTGAAGACACTCAAGGCACATTTTGAAAACAAAGACGGGAACTCTTGGTAAGCATTAAGCCCCACCACTTTCAGGGATAGCCAGCTGCCACTGCTCTGGGGAGCAAATGATGCTAAGCTTACCATGTGGGAGCAGCAGTTCTTGAACCCAGTCCTCTGTAGCATGGAAGGGGGCCAGGAACGAGTGGGGGGGGGGGGGGGGGGGGGTGATATTCAGGAGGTCCGTATGCAATTAAGAATCAGAAACTTACAAAAAAGAAATCTGTGCACTCAAGAAAAGTCACTGCTGTGCACCACAGTGGATCTCATATGGAGAAGGGACTGATGCAGGGGGCGCAGGGGACGAAGGGGACGGGTGGACTCCGGCTTGAGCTGACTCTATATAGTAGTTTCCTTCTTCCTCCCGTTAGAATGTGCAACAAAATGAAAGCAATGGTGAAGGATGGAAGGAGGGAGGAAAGCATGATGAGGTGATGGAATGCTGGATAAAAACTGGTACTGTGAAGAAACAATGCCAGGCATTAATATGCACTGCAGCAGGAGAAAACTCTTTCACGAAGCAGAACGTTTGCTGAGTCCGTAGGTATTTGGACACGTCTGTATAAAAACCTAACTTCAGGGACTTATGCAGTTGTGTGTCCATACTCACTTTCTAAGGTGCTGTTTCTGCATCGCCGCTTCGGACAGCTGACCCTGGAGGATGAGTCGCCGCTGCTTGTCCACGTCTTCCTCCATACGGGCAAAGGCATGGGAGCCAATGAACGACAGGTCCTGCTCCTGCACTTCATCTTCAGAGTCATCTGAAACGGAGAACCATAGAGGTGTGATGAGCCGGTGCTCGAGCAGCTGTGGCATATTCTGCTCTCGATCGGTCTCGTATGAGACATATACTGCTCTCGACCGGTCTCGTATGAGGCATATACTGCTCTCGACCAGTCTCGTATGAGGCATATACTGCTCTTGACCGGTCTCGAGCGAGGCATATTCTGCTCTCGACCGGTCTCGAGCGAGGCATATACTGCTCTCGACCGGTCTCGTATGAGACATACTGCTCTTGACCGGTCTCGTATGAGGCATATACTGCTCTCGACCAGTCTCGTACGAGGCATATACTGCTCTCGATCGGTCTCGTATGAGACATATTCTGCTCTCGATCGGTCTCGTATGAGACATACTGCTCTTGACCGGTCTCGTATGAGGCATATACTGCTCTCGACCAGTCTCGTACGAGGCATATACTGCTCTCGATCGGTCTCGTATGAGACATATACTGCTCTTGACCGGTCTCGTATGAGGCATATACTGCTCTTGACCGGTCTCGTATGAGACATATACTGCTCTCGATCGGTCTCGTATGAGACATATACTGCTCTTGACCGGTCTCGTATGAGGCATATACTGCTCTCGACCAGTCTCGTACGAGGCATATACTACTCTCGATCGGTCTCGTATGAGACATATACTGCTCTTGACCGGTCTCGTATGAGGCATATACTGCTCTCGACCGGTCTCGTACGAGGCATATACTGCTCTCGATCGGTCTCGTATGAGACATATACTGCTCTTAACCGGTCTCGTATGAGGCATATACTGCTCTCGACCAGTCTCGTACGAGGCATATACTGCTCTCGATCGGTCTCGTATGAGACATATACTGCTCTTGACCGGTCTTGTATGAGGCATATACTGCTCTCGACCTGTCTCGTATGAGGCATATACTGCTCTCGACCGGTCTCGAGCGAGGCATATACTGCTCTCGACCGGTCTCGAGCGAGGCATATACTGCTCTCGACCGGTCTCGAGCGAGGCATATACTGCTCTCGACCGGTCTCGAGCGAGGCATATACTGCTCTCGACCAGTCTCGTACGAGGCATATACTGCTCTCGACCGGTCTCGTACGAGGCATATACTGCTCTCGACCGGTCTCGTACGAGGCATATACTGCTCTCGACCGGTCTCGTACATTTGACCAAGTACTGCTCCGACCAAGACTCTTCTTCCTCAGCCTGGTCTCTGCCACCTCAATCACAGCCTATGTGTACATTGCCGTAAGCTCAGCATAGCATGTGGCAGATGCTGCCACAAAACACTAAAACACTTACAAGTGAAACAAGAAAATGTTACTTGTGGTCCCTGTATCTGCTCGTCTCATCAAGGTTAGTGGACACACTGCAGACGCCCAGCAGCGGATATGGATGGTCACTGATGGACACTGGAGCCACAGGGAAATCAGGATGAGGAAGACATGGTTCAAGATATAGATCTCTGGGGAAAAAACACCCTGTACCCTAAATTCACCAGTCAGACCAAGCACGGGCAGGAGGAAGCAAAAACAATGTTCACCAAAAGGAAAATGCTACTTACCCAGTATGCATCTGTTCTTGGCATATAGAGCTGTAAAGTCAAATGCTGTGCATAGATCGCCATCTAGTGTTGGGTCCGAATGTTCGCACTTTGTTTTTCTTCGAAGAAGTCTTTCCAGTCACGAGGTAGGTGACTCCTCCTTTCGGTGATAATACACATGGGCATCGACTCCATTGTTAGATTGTTTTCCCGCAGAGGGTGATAATGGAGTTAGTAAGAGTAGTAAAGGAGATGTCCATGAATGCATATATCTAAGTAAGATGTTACTGCAACAGGTATAGGTACCCAGGGAGGTGGGTGGGTGCATACGACTCTACAGCTCTATATGCCAAGAACAGATGCATAGTGGGAAGTAGCATTTTCCGTTCGAGGCATATGAGCTGTAGATCATATGCTATGCATAGACAGGGATAGCAGTTATCTCCAAAAGTGGAGGCTAACCTGCATCTGTTGCAGTCGTCTGAAATATGGTACGTAAAACTGCTTGGCGCACCCTAGCTTGTTGTCTTGCTAACACATCTACACAATAGTGTTTTATGGATGTGTGAGGTGCAGCCCATGTTGCAGCTTTGTATTTGTCGTCTATGGGTATATTTCCTTGGAATGTCATAGAAGCCCCCAGTGTACGTGTAGAGTGTGCTCTAGGGGGAACTGTTAACGTTCGTTTTGCTTTTGCATCGCACATTTGAATGCACTCGACCATCCACCTTGCAATGCCTGATTTTGATATTGAATCGCCTTTAAGTGGAGGAGCAAAAGCAACAAAAAGTGGTTTAGTCTTTCTAAAAGGTTTTGTTCTTTCAATGTGATATAGTAACGCTCTTTTTACATCTAGGATGTGAAGAGCAAGTACTGCCACAGAGTCTGGTTGAGGGAAGAACACAGGCAACTCAACAGATTGGTTGCTATGAAAGGCAGAAATGCCTTTAGGTAGAAATGTAGGGTTAGTCCTAAGAACCACTTTGTTTTGATGTATTTGTAAAAATGGTTCTTCTACTGTTAGTGCCTGAAGCTCACCCACTCTTCTTAGAGATGCGATCGCTATGAGGAAAGCGACCTTCCAAGTGAGAAATTGCATTCACATCCATGCAGTGGCTCAAAAGGCGGACCCATGAGTCTTGTGAGAACTATGTTGAGATGCCACACTGGAGCAGGTGGAAGTCTGGAGAATGACTCGAGTCCTTCCATGAAAGTCTTAATCGCAGGCACTTTAAAAAGAGACAAATGTTTGTTCTACAGATATGCAGCTATCGCAGCACGATGTAAGCATATGGATGTGTACGCTGAATTGGAATGCTGTAGATGTAATAGATGACAAATGATGTTTTGGATTGAAGCGTTGAGCGGAATGACTTGATTGTTATTGCAGTAAGTCACAAAACGCTTCCATTTTGCTGCATAGCAGGCCCTTGTGATAGGACGTCTCGCCTCTGAGGATATTCATGCAATCTGGGGGAAGATTGAGGTAGCCAAACGCTAAGATTTCAGGTGCCAGATCGCAAGTTGAGATGACTAGGATCTGGATGCCTTATCCCTCCATGGTTCTGAATGAGGAGATTGGGAGTGAGATGGAGTTTTTAGCGGGGAACTACTCACAACTCCAAGAGGGTTGCGAACCATGGCGGACAGGCCCATGTGGGAGCAACTAGGATTAGTGTCAGGGACGCTTGTTTGAGCTTCTGAACTACTAATGGAATGAGTGGGGGAGGCGGAAACGTGTAAGCAAATATCCCTGACCAGTTCATCCATAGTGCATTGCCCTTGGACAATGGGTGTGGATCCCTGAATGCAAAGTTTGGGCCTCTTGCGTTTAAGTGGGTGGCGAACAGATCTATGTCTGGGAAGCCTCACATTTGAAAAAATGGGAGGAGAACCGGAGGATGGAGTTCCCATTTATGGATCTGTTGTCGTTGACGACTGAGCAGATCTGCAATGTGGTTGTTTACTCCTGGAAGGTGTTCTGCAAGGAGATATATTTTTTGAGGTATGGCCCATCTCCAGATGCTCTGGGGTAACAGAGCTGGAGAGAGTGTCCCTCCCTGTTTTTGTATGTAGTACATGGCTGTCATGTTGTCTGTGGGAATTAAGACAGCTTTGCCTACTAGATGAAGTTGAAAAGCTTTCAACGCTAGAAACATGGATAGCAGTTCTAGATGGTTTATGTGGAGTTGTGTTTGTTGAAGAGTCCACATGCCCTGAATGGGATGTTTTTGTAGATGAGCTCAACAACCAGTGAGCAACGAGTCTGCTGTTAGCACTATCTGTGGAACCGGGTCGATGAATGGCAGCCCCTTGCAAGGTTATTTTGTATTCCACCACTGCAGAGAGCGATGGGTGCGGCCATCTACCAACACTAGATCTGATAACTGACCTTGAGCCAAGCGTTCCTGGAGGGACGCATTTGGAGTCTTGTGTAAGGAACTATTAAAATGCAAGACTCCATCATTCCTATCAATTGCATGGACTCGAGCTGGTAACGCGTGTTGGGACTGAAACTGAGAGATTAGAGTCTGCATGTTGCGGATTGTGACTGGGTTGGGACATGCTAGAGCTTATTGAGTGTCTATTGTGGCTCCTAGATACAGTTGTATATTGGATGGTTCGAGATGAGACTTTGTGAGGTTTACAGTAAAGGTCGTGATGCAGTTGAACTGTTTGAGTGTGGCGTAGGCAGCTTTGCTGCGAGCTGGCTTTTATGAGCCAGTCGTCTAGGTAGGGGAATACATGAATGTGCTGTTTTCTTAGGTGAGCTGCTACTACTTCCAGGCATTTGGTGAAAACCCTGGGTGCGGTAGTTACTCCAAATGGTAGGATCTTTAATTGGTAATGTTGGCCGTCCACCAAAAACCTGAGGTATTTCCAGTGAGCAGTGTGATTGGGAATATGGAAATAGGCATCCTTTAAGTCCAGAGTGGACAGAAAGTCACCTTGCTGAAGGAGTGGAAGCACGTGTTGGAGTGTGACCATATAAAAGTGGTCCGACTAAATGTATAGATTTAGTTCTCCGAGGTCTAGTATGGGCCTGAGAGAGCCATCTTTTGGGAATTAAAAAGAACAGGGAGTATACCCTGGTACCCTGATATTGTAGTAGGACTGGTTCTATAGCGTGTTTTTCCAAGAGCAAGAAAACCTCTCGCTTTAGAAGGGTAAGGTGCTCTGGTGACATTGCATGTGATCTTGGAAGTATATCTGGGGGAGTGTGTGTGAGCTCCAGTCAGTAACCATATTGGATAATTTGTAGTACCCACTTGTCTGAGGTGATTGAATTCCAGACAGGTAGGAATTGAGTGAGACGTCCCCCGACAGGAGTGGAATGATAGGGGAGTAACGGAAGGAAGTCACTGTTTGTTTGTGGAGGAAGTGCGTGTGCAGTTGCCTCTGCCTCTTCCCTTACTGTTGTTTCCTCTAAAATAACCTCTTGAAGAGGAGGATTGGTTGTTGCCCTTGTAAAAGGAGGAGGGGTTTCAGTGGATACATGTTTGGAAGCACTCCTATAAAAGGAGTGGCGAAAGGAACCCCTAGTGGCAGGTAATAGCAAAGCCCCAATGGACTTTGCGACCTCTGTGTCTCTTTTCAATCAATCAATCAGGACATTTGTAGAGCGCGCTACTCACCCGTGAGGGTCTCAAGGCGCTGAGAGGGGGGGTGCAGCTACTGCTCGAAAAGCCAGGTTTTGAGGTGCTTCCTGAAGGAGAGATGGTCCTGGGTCAGTCGAAGGGGGGTGGGGAGGGAGTTCCACGTCTTGGCCGCCAGGTAGGAGAAAGATCTTCCTCCGGCGGTGGTTCTGGTGCTGGTTTCATCTTCTCCAGCGCAGTATCAACCTCTGGGACAAAGATGTTCTTTGTTGAAAGGTTGGTTGAGGATGGAGGTTTGCACCTCAGGCTTGAATTCGGAGATTCTCAACCAAGCATGCCTGCGTAGGAGTACACTGGTGTTTACTGTACGAGCTGCTGTATCTGCTGCGTCCAGGGCACACCTGATTGCAGTATTAGTGATAAGTTTACCTTCTTGGATAAGGTCATTAGCTTTAGTTTTGTGTTCGTCAGGTAAAAATTGCATACGTTTTTCTAACGCATCGTAATGGGCCATATCATAGCGAGCCAACAGAGCTTGAGCGTTGGCAGTGCTCCAGTGATTAGCCGCTTGTGAAGCCACGCTTTTGCCCGAGGCATCAATAAGCTTAGACTCCTTATCAGGAGGCGGAGCCTCACTTGTGGTTTCCGAGTTAGCTCTCTTGCGAGCGTTGGAAACCACCAGAGAGTCTAAAGGCAACTGACCTCTGATGTAAACAGGGTCGGTGGGTGAAGGTTTATATTTTTTCTCCACTCTAGGTGTAATTATTCTTGCCCTCACAGGATCTTTAAATATCTCGCCTGTGTGTTTCAACACACCTTTTAGCATAGGTAAGGTCTGAGTGGCTCTCGGAGAGGAACTGAGTGTTTCGAAGAGGAATCCTCTTCTAAAGGCTCTTTATGCAGCTCCACCCCGTGATATTGAGCAGCCCTGTTAAGGAGCTCAATGTACCCAATGTTATCGTCGGGTGGGGGGGTCTGCGGGGATACAAATCAGGGTCATTATCTGGGCTTGGCTCAGTACGATAATCCTCCCACGGGTCAATGTCCTGTGGCCTATCCTGATCTTCATCCTCATCCCAGTCATCCTGTGGGTCAGGTGTGAGTAGTGGTGGTGAATTTGATGGTGTAATAAGTAAATTGGGATCAGTGGGGGGGAAGGAGGTGGAATGTAAGGTGGGGAAGGGTTAGTGCCCACACATTTGCTTTTGAGAGGAATGTGGTAGTCCTCTGGCTGGTCCTCTATATGTCCTGTATCAGAGTTGATCACAAGTTTTTCTGCTTCGGATCCGAAGGCGTGGCATCGGGTCGAGGCTCTTTAGGCAGAGTAACTATCTTTAGTTATTTGTTTCGGCGTCGAAGGTTTCGGCTCCGAGCCTTTCGGTGTCCACGGTAGAGTCTTCGGCAACAGTGGAATCGTGACGACACATGTTTAGATTTGAGTTTCGGTGCCGAAGGTGTTTTTCGGCATCGGAGTGGGCCTGCTCGAGCCCGATCCGGAAGGCTTCCCTTTATGTTTCAAAGCCGGGCCCAAGGGCGGGGCATCAGAAACGTTTTGTTGGTGCCAACCTTGGCTCTATGGCAGAGGAGGGACCGGAGCCTTTGTCTTTGGTTGTTGAGGGGGCAAAGGTGTATCTTTACTCACGGTACGTTTACTCGAAGTAACTTGCACCTCTTCTTCCCTGTCGGAGTCGACTTTGGACAGAGAGAAATGTTCTTCCTCTCGGCTCCTTGAACATGATGTCCTGTGTTGCAATCTTCACCGAAGATGTCCGGTGCGGAGCGGTTCTAGTGTTGCATCTCGTGGCAGACCCGACAGCACCAAAGTGTCTTTTTCGATCGAAACAATCACCAGGCATCGCAGCCTTTCTCGCTGTGTTCCAGGGACAGGCAGAGGTCGCACACTTCGTGCAAGTCAGTGCGTGGAAATTTAGCACGACACCGGGGACAGAATTTGAAGGGAGTCCGTTACATCAACGGCTGGTGCGGTCGGTGCAGGTAGGCCCGACGGCCTGCCACAAGTTTTTCGATCAAAGTTTTTTCGAGGTGAGACGATACGCGACTACGTGAAAGTGCTGTAACGGGGGAACAGGAGGATACTGTACCCATGAAGAGTACAGGCTAGTGGTGGGTCCGGGGGGGGGGGAAGGGAGTGGGGTGAACCCCCATGCAGGCCACTCCTAGGAGTGCAGGATCTCTTGTTGATGTGTAGGGAGCAAGTGTGTGAAGCGAGTGGGTCGCACATTCGTACACTCCGGCCAGCTGCCCAGCCACCGTGGGGAGGTGTTATGAGCTGGGGGGGCGGATTCAATCTATCGAACAGCTTCAGAGCGTAGGTGTCCCACACTGCGGCTGTCCCGCCACCCCTCCTCCTCCTCTCCGATCACTTCCAGCACCATCTTTAATGAAGATACGGCAGAAAGAAGAAAGCATTGGTCACTCGCAGACGAGAAGCCTCACGGTCAGACATCACTGCAGAGGATTCACTACGGGTGTCGGTATAGCAGGAAGCCAAGAATCTAAGATGGCCTTCGAGTAGACCCCAACCCTCCGGCCATCTACGAGGCTATGTGAGAGATGGGGCTGTTGGTCTGTCGTGACTCTCTGGTCTGTAGAGTCGCACGCACCCTCGATGCAGAGGCGGCGCCTCAGGGGTAAAGGCTGTACTCCTGCAGCCGCCTGCTGTGGGTGTGCACGCGGTCTGGAGCCGACTTACTTCTGCAGTCTTACTATCCCCACTCAACTGCACCACGGCAGCGGGCACCAGGGGGCGCTACTGGTTCTCAGGGCCCTTACAGCGGTATGCTGGTACGAGCAGGAAGTGCTGCAGGACAGCTTTGGAAAGGACAGTAGTGTATGCATATGTATGTATGTATGTATGTATGTATGTATGCATGTATGCATGCATGTATGTATCTGGTATTTTTAGAGTGCAAATCTAGCCAGAATGCGGGGGGAGCTGCACAGGGTCAAAGCAAAATACGCAATAAACATGTGACAGGAGAGGCCGCTGGTTTGTGGAATATTAATGCAGTGTGATATCTTGTTTTTAAAGAGTGGTGTCTTCACCTATGTGCTAAATTGGAGCAGCGTCGGGGGAAGTCCTTACGGATACAGGGATGTTGTTCCAGATCCTGGGTGCACAGATGCTGGGGCGGTCCTGATGGTACAGGGATGTTGTTCCAGACCCTGGGTGCACAGATACTGAGGCAGACCTGATGGATACAGGGATGTTGTCCCAGACCCTGGGTGCACAGATACTGAGGCAGACCTGATGGATACAGGGATGCTGTTTCAGACCCTGGGTGCACAGAGGCTAAGGCGGTCCTTAAGGATACAGGGATGCTGTTCCAGACCCTGGGTGCACAGAGGCTGAGGCGGTCCTTACGGATACAGGGATGCTGTTCCAGACCCTGGGTGCACAGAGGCTTAGGTGGTCCTGATGGATACAGGGATGCTGTTCCACACCCTGGGTGCACAGAGGCTTAGGCGGTCCTGATGGATACAGGGATGTTGTCCCAGATCCTGGGTGCACAGATGCTGAGGCGGTCCTGATTGATACAGGGATGCTGTTTCAGACCCTGGGTGCACAGAGGCTAAGGCGGTCCTTAAGGATACAGGGATGCCGTTCCAGACCCTGGGTGCACAGAGGCTGAGGCGGTCCTTACGGATACAGGGATGCTGTTCCAGACCCTGGGTGCACAGAGGCTTAGGCGGTCCTGATGGATACAGGGATGCTGTTCCAGACCCTGGGTGCACAGATGCTGAGGCGGTCCTGATGAATATAGGGATGTTCCAGATCCTTGGTGCACAGATGCTGCTGTGGTCCTGATAAATACAGGGAAACTGTTCCAGACCCTGGGTTCACAGATGCTGAGGCGGTTCTGGTGGATACTGGGATGCTGTTCCAGACCCTGGGTTCACAGATGCTGAGGCGGTTCTGGTGGATACAGGGATGCTGTTCCAGACACTGGGTGCACAGATGCTGGGGCGGTTATGGTGGATACAGGGATGCTGTTCCAGACCCTGGGTGCACAGATGCTGCTGTTGTCCGGATAGATACAGGGATGCTGTTCCAGACCCTGGGTTCACAGATGCTGAGGCGGTTCTGGTGGATACTAGGATGCTGTTCCAGACACTGGGTGCACAGATGCTGGGGCAGTTATGGTGGATACAGGGATGCTGTTCCAGACACTGGGTGCACAGATGCTGGGGTGGTTATGGTGGATACAGGGATGCTGTTCCAGACCCTGGGTGCACAGATGCTGGGCCGTACCTGATGGATACAGGGATGCGGATCCAGACCCTGGGTGCACAGATGCTGAAGCGGTCCTGATGGTACAGGGATAGTGTTCCAGACCCTGAGTGCACAGATGCTGGGGTGGTCCTGGTGGGCACAGGGATGCTGTTCCAGACCCTGGGTGCACAGATGCTGAGGTGGTCCTGATGGATACAGGGATGTGGTTCCAGATCCTGGGTGCACAGATGCTGTAGTGGTCCTGGTGGATACAGGGATGTTGTTCCTGATCCTTGGTGCACAGATGCTGGGGCGGTCCTGATGTCCATGGAGCTGTTGTTCCAGATCCAGGGTGCACAGAGGCTCAGGCGGTCCTGATGGATACGGGGATGCTGTTCCAGACCCTGGGTGCACAGATGCTGGGGTGGTCCTGATGCACACAGAGATGTTGTTCCAGATCCAGGGTGCACAGAGGCTCAGGCATTCCCGGTGGATACAGGGATGCTGTTCCAGATCCAGGGTGCACAGAGGCTCAGGCGTTCCTGATGGATACAGAGATGCTGCTCCATATCCTGAGTGCACAGATTCTGCTGTGGTCCTGATGGATACAGGAATGCTGTTCCAGACCCTGGGTGCACAGATGCTGCTGTGGTCCTGATGGATACAGGGATGCTATTCCAGACCCTGGGTGCACAGATGCTGAGGCGGTCCTGATGGATATGGGATGTTGTTCCAGATCCTGGGTGCACAGATGCTGAGGCGGTCCTGTTGGATATGGGATTTTCCATATTCTGGGTGCACAGAGGCTGAGGCGATCCTGATGGATACAGGGATGCTGTTCCAGACCCAGGGTGCACAGAGGCTCAGGCGGTCCTGATGTATACAGGGATGCTGTTCCAGACCCTGGGTGCACAGATGCTGTGGTGGTCCTGATGGACACAGATGTTGTTCCAGATCCAGGGTGCACAGATGCTGGGTGGGTCCTGATGGATACGGGGATGTTATTCCAGATCCTGGGTGCACAGATGCTGAGGCAGTCCTGATGGTACAGGGATAGTGTTCCAGACCCTGAGTGCACAGATGCTGGGGTGGTCCTGGTGGACACAGGGATGCTGTTCCAGACCCTGGGTGCACAGATGCTCAGGCGGTCCTGATGGATACAGGGATGCTGTTCGAGACCCTGGGTGCACAGATGCTTAGGCGGTCCTGTTGGATATGGGATTTTCCATATTCTGGGTGCACAGATGCGGAGGCAATCCTGATGGATACAGGGATGCTGTTCCAGATCCAGGGTGCACAGATGCTGGGTCGGTCCTGATGGATACAGGGATGCTGTTCCAGATCCTGGGTGCACAGATGCTGGGGCGGTCCTGATGGATATGGGATGTTGTTCCAGATCCTGGGTGCACAGATGCTGAGGCGATCCTGATGGATACAGGGATGCTGTTCCAGATCCTGGGTGCACAGATGCTGGGGCGGTCCTGATGGATATGGGATGTTGTTCCAGATCCTTGGTGCACAGATGCTGGGGCGGTCCTGATGGATACAGGGATGGTGTTCCAGATCCAGGGTGCACAGATGCTGGGGGGGGTCCTGATGGATACGGGGATGTTGTTCCAGATCCTGGGTGCACAGATGCTGAGGTGGTCGTGATAGATACAGGGATGCTGTTCCAGATCCTGGGCGCACAGATGGAAAGGGCCTGCTGCCGTGTTTTTTCTTAGTCTGATGGCGTCCTGGCTGTGCTGAGAAGCACCAGAGATGGTGAGCTTTGCTACAAGATGAGCGAAGCTGGTTTTGGAGAGGGTACGGGCTGGCAGGTGGAGCCGATGGAGTTCCATCAGGATGGGGGTGATACTGTAGGCCTGGACGAGATGTGCTGCACCATGAGGAACAGAAGGTCCCCGATGGATGTCAGTGTGGGATCTGGGAGGCCATGGAGTTGGGCCTTACTACCATCTAGCTGCAAGAGTGCGAGCAGCTCTGAAGTCGCTTTCTTTATAAGAGAGCTGGTCCAGGATGTCTTTGTGGGGTTTGTTTGTTGCCAATGTGTTCGTTGAGGATCTGGTCAGGGTTGAAGTGCTCTGGGAGAGTGGTTCCTTAGTGCAAGCACTAAAATGTACCAAAGACTGAGCTGCGACCCCAAGTAACATCAATAACACAGGCACAAGGTGTACATGTAGAAATGCACAGAGAGTGAAAGGAAACCCGATGAAATAAAATAAGTATATCCAAAACTAAGTGCCTCTATCACTAGTGAAGCACCACCATGTACTACCAGCACACGATCCCACTCACATTCACGGATGCCAAAAAGTGACATGTTACTTGTGCCACAGCAGTCAACGATCCCCCGCGACAGTAGTACTCAATTTAACGACTCTACGCATGAAAGCCTTGGTTGGCCCTGCTGGGGTCCCTCCCGGGGGCCTACATGTTGCCCAAAGATCTCTTCTCTGGGCACTAAACACACCAACAGACTCCGCCTTCGGTCCCTGGCCCCTGGTGAGGTCAGAGCTAGTTGTGAACTCCTGGTGAATAACAGAAAAGTCAGGATAACAGATGTGTGAGACAGTGACATTGGAAATATTGAACTATTGCTAAAATGGTGCTTTTTACAGTAATTCCCCTCACTGAACATGTTACAAATGTTTCCAAGTGTAATAGTTGCTCTTACACTGAAGTGATTTTGGTGAACTCTTGCAGCCGTGAAAGGCCTGGCGTGATCTCCCACCACAGACAACCCACAGGCTTCCAATGCAATCACGCATCAGTGATGGTTTCTACACATGAAGTCATTGTGCAAAGAGCGAGCTGGCCAGCACGCCCATGCCCAGGGCTGGACACTGGACCGACAGACTCACCTTCTGGGAGTCCCGGCTTCTCACAGATTCGAATCTGGCGTTCCGGCACCACCGGCTCACCCTCGGCATTGCCAATGTCTCTAGGAAGGTGCGGGAGAGATGCCGTCTCCTCCTCCAGCGACCGTGGGAAGTACAGAGGCATCAGCTTCAGGTAGGTGGGCTGGAGGGGAGAGAGGGAAAAAAAGAGTTACCGCGGGGGGGGGGGAATGAGAGATGAGAGACAGAGAGAGCGAGAGAGAGCGAGAGCTAGAGCTAGAGAGAGAGAGCGAGAGAGCGAGAGAGAGCGAGAGAGAGCGCGAGAGAGAGAGAGAGAGAGCGAGAGAGAGAGCGAGAGAGAGAGCGAGAGAGAGAGCGAGAGAGAGAGCGAGAGAGAGAGACAGAGACAGAGACAGAGAGAGAGAGACAGAGACAGAGAGAGAGAGACAGAGAGAGAGAGACAGAGAGAGAGAGAGACAGAGAGAGAGAGAGACAGAGAGAGAGAGAGAGAGACGAGAGAGAGAGAGACGAGACAGAGAGAGTGAGAGAGAGACACACACACCCCCTGCCCCCCCGGTAGGTGGGCTGGAGGAGAGAGTGAGAAAAAGAGTTACCCACGCATAGCGCATGCCTGCAGTGCCTATGTGCACACCTATAGATACACACACGTGCACATATACAGATAACTCGGACGTTGATTCATGAAAATCCCAGGGGTAGTGGAAGTGACATTACACATCCTTTGACCATAATGACATCACAGGTAGTGTTAGACCTGGCACCTTGGCGTGAGTCTCCCTTCCACTATTTTATCACGGTGCCTCATGTATTTTGCTGGTGTTGGCTGCTCAGAGCACTGTGCCACTGCCAACCAGTGCCACAGTGCAAGTGCTCCCTATATAAAATGTATATGTTGGTTGGATTCCATGATTGGCTTATTTGGTTTACTGCCAGACCCCAGTAAAGTGCACCAGGAGTGCCCAGGGCTTGTAAATACAAATGCCGCTGGTGGGCTTGCAGCACCGGTTGTGCCACCCACAGAAGCAGCCTAGTAAAATGTGTCTAAGGTCTGCCATTGCAGAACCTGCGGGCAGTCTGGTACTGTCATGCTGACTGAGCAAGTGCACCCATTTGCCAGTCCCTAAACCGTCCCTTAACTTCATATTAGTCACCCCTATGGTAGGCCCAAGGGCAGGGTGCATTGTAAGGATAAGGTAGGACATGCCCTGAGGTGTGTGGCATGTCCTAATAGTGAATTACAGCCATTTTCGTTTTTCACTATTGTAAGGCTACTTGTTCTCCATAGGCCAGAATGAGCTGTTGGAATTGTTACATCCTCTGATCCTAACAGACCCAGGGAACATGGTAGGAATTCGAGTTTAGTATGCCTGAACTCAGAATAATAAAATACATCTTTTAGCAAAGTTTATTTTAATGTTCTGTGTTTGCAAACGCCACTTTTAGAAAGTTGGCATTTGCTTGCCTAACCATTTCAGCCCGCCTCTGCGCTGATGTGTATCTGCTGTCTGGTTTGTGTGAGTGACAGGGCTGGGGAATTCCAAGAGACAGTCTGGGCAGCCAGGTGGTGAATAGGAAGATTACCCCAGGATGGGTGGGAGGAGTGCACCTGGACTCTGAATAGGGCTGTGCTCTGCCACCACAATGCTGGCTCCACCTCCTGTAGCGCGTCTGATGTCTCTGCCCTGCACACTGAAAGCAGAAGCCTGCATCATGTCAACAAAGTGCTCAGAAACCGGACCGAACTAGGCAAGGGCCCCCCTGTCCTGCAAGAACAAAAGAAATGGCGTATAAGTATAGGAGCCCTGCTCCTAAGAAATCAGATCCTGCTAACAAGACGAACCTCTGCCTGAGGAGAAGGAACTGGGAAAGCTGTAGGAGGAGTACTGTCCCTGACCTGGGGTATAGGCCTGCAGTGGTTGCCTTGCTGCTGAAGGAGAGGAGAAAGATTGCTGAGAAACTTTATTTCAACTTGTGCTTTTAAGATCTCCAAGGGCTTTTGACTGAGCTTGCCCCCTGAACTAAGTACCAGGACCAGTGGACTTCAGCCCCCTTGAGAGCCGCCGCCGAGAACCACCGTTCTCACCGTGAAACCGAAGCCGAGAGAAGTGTGCGCCTCCTAGATCGGCGCGTACACTAAGAAAGCCTGTGCCCAGCTGTCTGGCCCAAACAACGCGACTAAGGCCCCCCTACGAGCCGTAGCTCACACCGTGAAGGAAGGACTTCACCGCACTTTGATTTCCCCTCTCCGCACCCTACTGCTCAAGCGTGCCCCCCTACCCCTGTTGTGGGCAGACTGTGGCGCGTGGAGTGGTTGGTACGTCGCTCACCATTGGAGCGTACTGCCTGCTTCGCACCGCACTTTAGGAAAAGGCGCCGCTCTCAAGGTACGGCTCGTACACCGCAACGAACAGCTAGAGCACCGTACCCACGCACCGTCCCCTCGAACATTGTGACTAAGGCCCCCTACGAGCCGTAGCTTGTACCGTAACAGGAGGACATCGCAACGTACAACGCGCTGGGATTCACCAAATCGTCCGTGACGAACTTTCAAAGATAAGGTACTGTGTACGTAAGCACCACAGGGTGTACGCTTCGCACCGGAGCGTCTGCAGCATTTGTGAGCCCCGTTCATAAGCACCGCAGGGTGTACGCTTCGCAAAGGAGCGTCTGCAACGCTTGTGAGACCCACTCGTAAGCATCTTTCATCCCCGTACGCACCGTACGAAGAAGAACGAACCGCACAGAATACCCTTGAATCAAAGAACTGCTTATTGCCAATAGTATTGTGGGCCTTTTGATCGTTATTGGGTCTTGTGCTAAGTCTGATTATATAAAAGCAATTATTTTTGATAAACGCAGTGTGGAGTCCATTTGAGGGGGTATCATTGAACTACTGGATGTGTTCACAAATGCTTAACCATTGCGCCCTGAGATAAGCCTTGTCTGCTTGCGCCAAGCTACCAAGAGGGTGAGCGGGGGTTATTGTTGGAGTGTAACCCCTTACCCTGACTAGAGGAGAGGATCCCTGCTGGACACAAGTACCTACCTGTGCCAACCAGAGATCCCCAATTCTAACAGGTAGATACATCATATTACCTTGGACCCTGAATTTTCCCATGATGTCATTTTACATTCTTTAACTCGGATGACATCACAGTAAGCGCTGAACTTGTATAATAAGAGCATGCTTACATAACACGTCAAAGTCTATTTTAGATCCCACCTGTATTAGGGTGTTGACATGATCTTTTGAAAGTACTGGGGTGCAATAGTTGCCCTGAATTGTAGTAAGCGAGTGACTGAGTGAGCCAGCCCTCTTCTAAGAGTGTTCCGTGGGGGAGGAGGGGGGTGGGGGGGGGGGGGGGTTCTGGCCTCTCCGAACATCAACAACAACAAAAGGTCTAATAGTGCATTTGGGTGGTTTCATTTTTTGACCTGCTCACACCTACCTACGGCAGAGAGGTCGCAAAGTACTGTATTAAAACACAATAATGCAGGTTGGCTTTGTTGTTATGATGCTCGTAGGTCTGGGAGGATGATGTAATTCAGGGTTATGCTAACTATGAAATGAAAGCACATGCATGCTTACCTAGGGCCGGCTCCTTCAGGATGAGGTTACAGTGAACAGGCGAGCCCCCAGGTCAGCGTTACTGTAGACAAGTAGGCCGTCTGTGGTGCACCGTGTTGGCAGTATAACTTGTCTAGAATATGCAGAGGTCTTACTAGCGAGCATCGTCTAGTGTAGATTCTGATTACTGGCGATAGTTTGTGGTGTCTCTCGCTGTAACTACATCTCCCCACGTGGGTAGTTTTTCTATGCAAACTAGTAACATTTCCTTCTGTTGGCTGATATTTTCTTGACTGTGCTAATTAGGACTGGAATTGCATGTGCCTTTTTCATACGAGTTGATGTTCTCACCATGTCCCTTTCATCCTGGATACTGTGCAGCTTACAGTTGTTTTGATGTGGAGCGGATCCCTCTGACTTTGAAAGGCACGGCCCATTCTTGGTGTGGGCATTCTGGTGGAGCGGATCCCTCAGACTTTTTGAAAGGCATGGCCCATTCTTGGAGTGGGCATTCTGGTGGAGCAGATCCCTCTCACTTTGAAAGGCATGGCCCATTCTTGGTGTGGGCATTCTGGTGGAGCGGATCCCTCAGACTTTGAAAGGCATGGCCCATTCTTGGTGTGGGCATTCTGGTGGAGCAGATCCCTCTTACTTTGAAATGCATGGCCCATTCTTGGTGTGGGCATTCTGGTGGAGCGGATCCCTCAGACTTTTAAAGGCATGGCCCATTCTTGGTGTGGGCATTCTGGTGGAGCGGATCCCTCTCACTTTGAAAGGCATGGCCCATTCTTGGTGTGGGCATTCTGGTGGAGCGGATCCCTCTCGCGTTGAAAGGTATGGCCCATTCTTGGTGTGGGCATTCTGGTGGAGCTGATCCCTCAGACTTTGAAATGCATGGCCCATTCTTGGAGTGGGCATGCTGGTTGAGCGGATCCCTCTCACTTTGAAAGGCATGGCCCATTCTTGGTGTGGGCAGTCTGGTGGAGCGGATCCCTCAGATTTTGAAAGGCATGGCCCGTTCTTGGAGTGGGCATGCTGGTTGAGCGGATCCCTCTCACTTTGAAAGGCATGGCCCATTCTTGGTGTGGGCATTCTGGTGGAGCGGATCCCTCAGACTTTGAAAGGCATGGCCCGTTCTTGGTGTGGGCATTCTGGTGGAGCGGATCCCTCAGACTTTGAAAGGCATGGCCTGTTCTTGGTGTGGGCATTCTGGTGGAGCGGATCCCTCAGACTTTGAAAGGCATGGCCCGTTCTTGGTGTGGGCATTCTGGTGGAGCGGATCCCTCAGACTTTGAAAGGCATGGCCTGTTCTTGGTGTGGGCATTCTGGTGGAGCGGATCCCTCTCACTTTGAAATGCATGGCCCATTCTTGGTGTGGGCATGCTGGTGGTCCTGATTCCAGGGTGAGCTCAGGTTGTGTGGGTAAATGAGAGGGTGGTTCAGATACAGTTCTGCCAACAATAAGAATACAAGCGATGTCTGCTGCTAAATGTGTCGGTGACATTTTGGGGGCTGTGCGTCATTTGTAACAAATACAGAGCCCTAAAGCTTTTATTAGGGTCCTACTGCTGAATGCCAAGGTTGCCATAACATTTTTCCTTCGCAACCCTACAGTTGCTTATTCTTGCAGGTTGTTTTTTCACCCCTTTTCTGCCTTCATCGTTGTTTTCTCATCTCTCTCCTTTCTCCCCTCTGTCTTTCCCGGTTGCTTTGGGTCGTCCGTGCAGGTGGGTAAGACTGAGTAAGAATACTTTGCATAAGAAGGTGGTCTCACCTCGGAGAACGAAGGCAGCTCAAGCAAGCACATCTACATGGAAATGTGCTGAATATGGGATATTATGCCTGGTTGAGTAGGGTGCAGTAGAGTTTGTTTGTTCAATTCTTGGGCAAAGGAAGAATTACGTTGACAAACGGCAACATTGTTTTGTGTGTAGCTTACTAAAGCGCGAGTCTTCTGCCTCAATCAGGGGGGATTGCTTGTATACTTGAATTGCGCTCAAATGTACCCATGTTAGACCTGTTAAACATATATGTGAGGGCTTAGGATCTGATGTCACTTCTTGTGATGCCACTTCCTGTAAACTTGTGGCTTGTGATGCTACTTTCTGTGAAGTTGTGACTTGTGATGCCACTTCCTATGATGTTAATTCCTGTGATACCATGTATAATGTCATGCGCGGTCAAGTCACTTGCATACTCCCTAACTAGGTTAGTCCCCCCACTTATTTATTTAGGACTTGTGCCCTGGGTACAGCAGGAATCCTGTGGGACGGACGGCCAGGGCTCCCCAGGGCAGAGAGGGCAGCCGGGCTGGGAGGCACAGGAAGTGAAGACTGAAGTACAGTGGAGCAAAGTTTCACAGCAATACTTTGACATATAACGAGTGGCTGAACATGGAGTCCCCCGCCTAGAAGCATCCGTAAGAGATGCTCTTGCTGGACCAGGGGGCTTCACCCACGGGGCAGGATCCGCAGCTGTCTGGGCAATAGCCACCTTCTGCTGCCTCACTTCAACGCCCCTTTCCATTTGACAGTATGTTACTACTACTACAACTAGCAGTGCTTTGAAGTTCCATGAGGGTACAGGTAGCGCTATATAAAACCTCCAAATACCTACATACATCTTGATGAATGAATGAATGAAAGATAAAACTTAAAATCGCATGAATGCCCGGAGGCATCATGGCGCTATGTAGAGCAGAGAAGGGAGGTCAGTGTCCCAAGTATGAATATTATAGGGTCACTGGTTGAAAAGGCAGGTTTTAAGTTGTTTCCTAAAGACAGGGAGTGAAGAAGCTGTTTTCAGTTCGGGTGGCAGACAGTTCCATTATAGAGCCGTAGCTCAAGGGGCGTGCTTGAAAGTAGCAACCTTCGTAAGTCTGGCTGCACTGGAACAGAGTTCTACCAGGTATGTACCACTCGAGGTTTTTCTTAAAGGAGACAGGTGCTTTCCCGTAGAGGGTCTTGTAGGCTAGACGAGGTGCCATGACGGTGATACGACTAACCGGGAGGCCATGCAGCTGCCTGATGGCTGATCGAGCCGATGGATACTTTGGAATTTTTAAAAGGAATCATGCTGCCGCATTTTGAAGAGTTTGTACTTTAAGTGGAGCACTTGACAGGTCTACATAAAGACCATTACAGTAGTCCAGTCGCGATAAGACCAAAGCCAAGGCTACAGATTTCAAGAGATCTGCAGGAAGAAATGGGTCACTTTTTTTGATAGTTCTGAGTAAGTAGAAAGAAGAGGAGGTGACCTGATTGACTTGGTCTTTTTATTTTATCTCCCTATCCATCAAAATCCCTACATTTTGTTCTTTTGAGGTTGGCACTGGTGGGGTGCCCAGATCAGCTGGCTACCAGTTCCAAGACGAGATGGACGGATCATTGCAGAACAAGATGCCCTCTGTTTTGGGTGGAATGGAGTTTCAAGCAGTTACTATCCGTCCATGTGGTGGCTGCACTCGTGCAGTTGTTGACGGCGCTACCAGAATAGTTTTCACGTTTTGCAAGTGAGACTACTATTTGTGTGTCATCGGCACATGCTGCCAGTGACAGACAAAAGGATTTTATGAGGGAAGCAAGAGGTGCAACACAGGTTAAATAGGGCGGGGGTGGGGCATTGCCCTGTGGGACCCCACAGGGTAAGAAATATGCATCTGACCTAAATTCGCCCAGCAGCACTACTTTTCGGTGTCCCATGAGAACATTTTATAATCCAGGGCTGTTGCTCCAATCCCAAGATCCTGCATTCGGTCAACCAATATCTCGTGGAGAACCATTTCAAAAGCCGCTGAAGGACCCGGCAGGATAAGGACCGCATTACCCCTCTGTCCAACGACGATCTGATTTCCTCCGTAGCTGCAATCAAAGCAGTTTCGCTACTCTGATTTTCACTAAAACCAAACTGCTGGTCACCCAGGAGACGACTATTCTCAATAAAGGAGGAAAGTTGGAGATTCATGATTGTTTCTGTAAGTTTGGCCGGGTATGGAAGCCGAGCTATAGGTCGATAGCTGTTCGGATCCAAAATACTAAGATTGAGTTCCTTCTAAGGGGAAGCACTGAGGCCGACTTCCAGGAAGTCGGGAAGATCCTTGTGTTAAAAACAGTAGAGAAGATAACCAATAGATGTTGTGCTATGACTTCCGGGGCCAGGTGAACAATCTTTAGGGTGCAAGGGTCGTAGGAGATCCTGCTTTAATCTCTGGGATAAGTTCTGGGATCTGCGCGGCTGGGAGGGCGTAAAATGTCCAAAACTCATTGACTTAGTTCTTCATTTTTAGGTTGAACCTATAGCGGCAGCGCGCAAATGCTGCTCGATTTGCGAGGCATGCAGTATTCAGTATGGAGTGGAAGCTCCAGAAAAGCTCTGCCCACTCTCCACCTATCTTTTTCATTAGCGTGCGTCTTTGTCGGTACTAAATGCTGACTTCTGATTGGTTTTAGGCTTGTTAGTCCATCTTATGAAGGCCATGTCGTTATTTGTATCCTTCCATGGCTACTGGCCCCTTTACTTCAAGTCCGTGCCTTCTCGTGCGTCCGCCCCTTCCTCCCTTCTCTCCCCTCCTCCCCCCCCTTCCCTCCCCTGGCCCTGCATTCCGTTGTTTGTGCCTTCTCACCCGCCACATTTCCGTTTGCAATGCAATAGGTCTTGAGTAAATGCGAGTCCTATTGCATTGCAATGGCTTGTTTAGGTATGTTATCAGAGCAGCTGCTGGTGAAATTTCTAAAGATGTTCATAACTCAGGGTTTTATTTACGTCATTAGCTATTTTTATTTGTTCTGTGTAGTTGATTTCGCTGAAGAATAGATTTTTTCTGATTTCTTAAGCAGATTGTATTTTTTACCCTCTCCTCTACCTTATATTCTGGGCGCCATTTGCGCTCTTGTCTTTGGCAGTCGTGTTCGGTGGCTCGAAGCGATTCATCGAAACAGGGTTGAGACATTTGTTCTATTTTTGGCCATGCCTCCAATAGGGACAATATTATTAAGGGCTGAGCGGATCCAGTTAGAATAATCCTCGGCCATTTGATCCAAATTTGTAACTATTGTACGAAAGGACTGTGATAATAAATAACCCAGGATACTGGCTTGGATTTTATGCCACGCACAACTAGCCTGGCGCAGCCTACGTGCTACAGGAGGAGAGCTGCCTTGTAGTCTTAGGTTCCACAGTACTGCGTAGTGATCGGAGCAGGTTAGTGGCAGAGAATGGGTAGACGTAATGTTAGGGTTTTGGTGAAAATTCCACCTAGCAAGTGACCTGCATGGTGTGTGGGCCCCTTCACTATTTTGGACACTTCTGGACACTACTTAGGAGACCTTTCATGGACATGAAGCTTCAACGAAGAGGTTTTTCTGTGGGAACATCTGCTTCATTATCTTTAACAATATTATGCATTATTGTAGCTGCTTAGTAGGAATGGGTGGCAGCGATTCAGCCAGACACAGACAGCCATTCACCCACCCAAGCCAAGAGCAGCACAAAAGGATCAGGTAAGAACCAATTCAGAGCTTGAAACACATGGGCTCTAAAGAATTAAAATGCTCATATGTTTGACACTTCCTTACAAAGTTTATTAAAGAGCAACCTACTTTTTAAGACAATGAAAGACAACACAACCATGTCTTTCTAACCCCTGTGTTCTATATTATATTAAATATTATATTGTAGCAAACATAATAATGCAGTATGAGATATATATATATAAATAAAAAACACAATTTATTCCAACACTTTCTTTATTAATAACACTTGTGACATAAAAGATTATTTTAATGAAGGTGCGTTACAGAAGTAGGGTGGGCGTAGTGTAAAAGAAGGGCTCTTTTGGAGCAATGTCTGCGCCCTGCCTGAAGGATGTCCATGTGGCGGCCCTACTCACTTCTGATTCTGGAGCATGGAGGGTCGCAGACCCGGCTTCAGGTGTATCCATTCAGTGTTTTAGTTGTGTATCTGCATGAAGAGCCTGCGACATCAGTTGGGACTAACCTTCCACCTACAACCTCCATTTAGGGGGACTTCGCTCGTGGTAAAGCCATCATGAGTAGTAAAGACTTCCTCAGACGACGGGTTTGCTTCTTTCTAAGGACACCTTGAAGGTGCCTGCTGGGTGAGGTTAGGTTTAGTGTCCGGTGCAGGAGACAGATCCAGGGAGTAAAATGGAGGGCAACATCTCTCGATTTACCTGGAATCCACCTTCCATCGGTGTGTTGCACAATGCTCCATCGTCTCCGTACTAAAGGCAGGGAGTAGTTCTTTCAAAGGGCTGGCAACGGTTCTTTCAGGGGGCTGGGAGCGGTTCTTTCAGGGGGCTGGGAGCGGTTCTTTCAGGGGGCTGGGAGCGGTTCTTTCAGGGGGCTGGGAGCGGTTCTTTCAGGGGGCTGGGAGCGGTTCTTTCAGGGGGCTGGGAGCGGTTCTTTCAGGGGGCTGGGAGCGGTTCTTTCAGGGGGCTGGGAGCGGTCCTTTCGGGGGGCTGGGAGCGGTCCTTTCGGGGGGCTGGGGGCGGTCCTTTCAAGGAGCGGTCCTTTCAAGGAGCGGTCCTTTCAAGGAGCGGTCCTTTCAAGGAGAGGTCCTTTCAAGGAGCGGTCCTTTCAAGGAGCGGTCCTTTCAAGGGGCTGGGAGCGGTCCTTTCAAGGGTCTGGGAGTGGTTCTTTCAAGGCACAGCCCAAGCTCACCCACTGCTCTTCCCGATTCGATGTCTCCAACAAGAGACAAAGTGTTACAGGCGGTCCGTGTTGGAGAAGTCACAGGATTCAAAGAGTTGGGTTCTTGCACCCCGACCAGAAGACAGCCTCTGGGTGGAACACGATACGTAGAAGGCAAGCAAAATTATTTTTCGGAATCATGTTAAAAAAACATAGGCAGGAAAACTAAGGTACGCTACAAGAGCTTGGTAGACACCACAGGACTAATGGCAGTACAAGAAAAATAGCACTGAAAGGAAAGCACATCGCCCACAATGAGGCTGAGGAGTATGAGGAGGAGGTGGATGAGACGGAAGGAGGAAGGTGAACGTAGTCCTTTCTGGCTGAACACATCTTCAACAGAACTCCACCAGACAGCCTAAAGTACGAATGTTCATTTTCAGAAAGAGGCGTCCGGCTTTGTGGTTCTACTATGAAGGATGGAGGGACATGGAGACCTTACCTTTCTGGAAGGCCATCAGTTTGATTCTTGTAGATTTGGAGAGACCGTGATGGACCAGTGAGAAGCAGCCGAGGGAAGGGACTCCTGAGTTTTGGGCTTGTCATGTTGATCACTAGTAAAGGTGAAAGACCTCATGGGGGCTACGGCCCCTTCAACAGGAATGAATCCCCAGATGTCCAGACTTCATGCGGTAAAGGAAAAATTGCCTTTTTTTGTTTGTTCCTGAAATGCTGCCTCTCGGGTAAGCCCCAGACGAGCATCCGTAGATTCACTGTCCCAAGAGATACAGGGCCCTGCGTGGGACGTGTCAGTAGGATTGCATGCTCTGAATTCTTCTGGTTTATTCTCAAAATCCCAGTGACAGCGACCAGGGCACATCGCCTTCCTCACTTGGTAAATCAGGGGCCTTGACCTTCCCACAGAAGAGGAAGAAAGGACTGAAAACAAGCAGGTGACTTTTTACAGAAGATGGCATGAGGGTGGGCAGCAGTCAGAGCCTGCAAGTCAGCAAGCGAAGACTGAGCGACCCATGTGGTCTGCGAAGACTGATCGACCCATGTGGTCTGAGAAGACTGAGCGACCCATGTGGTCTGAGAAGACTGAGCGACCCATGTGGTCTGAGAAGACTGAGCGACCCATGTGGTCTGCGAAGACTGATCGACCCATGTGGTCTGCGAAGACTGATCGACCCATGTGGTCTGCGAAGACTGATCGACCCATGTGGTCTCCGAAGACTGATCGACCCATGTGGTCTGCGAAGACTGATCGACCCATGTGGTCTCCGAAGACTGATCGACCCATGTGGTCTCCGAAGACTGATCGACCCATGTGGTCTCCGAAGACTGATCGACCCATGTGGTCTCCGAAGACTGTGAAAGAGTGATTGGATGAGGAGGACATTGGAAGGGGCATCCTTGGAGACCCTCGGCCCGCAGACACCACCAATGGATAAATCAAGAGGAATATTTATCAGGGCGCACTGGGGATTCATGTAAGGGTTGCACGGACAGGAGTGCATGAGCTGTAGTCCTCCTGTTGGTTTTACAGAACTATCTGGTTTACAAGGCTTTAAAGCCTTGACAAGAAGTAAGGAAATCGGTGTTCGACTTTACTGTGGCCAGTCAGATGTACCTCATAGATGCATTTCATCAGTAAATGGAGGAAACCAGGGTTTGCCATCACATGGTTGGTCTACGATGTCGTCTAGAATGTGCTGAAGAAAAGAAGAGATCTTTAACACGCTGGCAGAGACTGCCCAGAGCATAGATTGGTGTTGTGTCTCTCTTTAGATGGAACCGCCAGAAAGCTTGGTCTCTGCCACATGAAATATAAAATGAGACTGTTCTTATGGGCTGGTGGATGAAATGCTATATAACCGTCCACGTAGTCTCCAACATGACTCCCATAACTGATGGATCAGAACAGTAGGTGTCTAGTTTACTTGCATTTGGGAAAAACCTGCTCCCAGTGGCTACCCAGTGTTAGAATCCGGGGTCTCTGGTTGGCGCAGGTATGCACTTGCGACAAGCAGGGACCCTTTCCTCTAAGTCAGGGCGAAGGATTACGCTAAGAAAATAACCCCTGCTCACCCTCTAGGTAACGTGGCGCGAGCAGTCAGGCTAGATTCCAGAGGGCATTAGGTGAAGCATTCAAGGCGTCCCACAATAACCACCAACCCACCACACAGAGACACAAGGCTGTATTTATAAAAATAAAGTTCTTTATATAAAGTTCTTTAAGCACGCTTTAAAAGGAATATGCTACTTACTAGTATGCATCTGTTCTTGGCATGTAGAGCTGCAGATCTATACACTGTGCATAGATCGCCATCTGGTGTTGGGCCCGGATGTTTGCAGTTTGTTTTTCCTCTTGGAAAGTCTTTGAAAGTCACGAGTTCGGTGACTCCTCCTCTGGTTCGTATTGCGCATGGGCTTCGGCTCCATCCTCAGATTGTTTTTCGCCAGCAGGGAAAGATGGAGCGTAGTAGTAACAGTAAAGAAACCCATGTGTATTGTATCTAAATAAGATAAGACTGGAACGGATACAGGTAGCTGGGGAGGCGGGTGGGCGTGTATAGATCTGCAGCTCTACATGCCAAGAACAGATGCGTACTGGTAAGTAGCATATTCCGTTCGAGGCATATGAGCTGCAGATTATACACTGTGCATAGATTATATAGCAGTACCCAACCCTAGCGGCGACCGTTGCAGTTGTTTGAAACAGTGTCTTTAGTACAGCTTGGCCCACACTAGCTTGTTGCTTGGTTTGCACATCTACACAGTAATGTTTTGTGAAGGTGTGCGGTGTTGACCATGTCGCTGCTTTGCAGATGTCATCTAGTGGTATGTTCCCTAGGAAAGCCATAGAAGCCCCTATCTTCCTTGTAGAGTGGGCTTTAGGGGGAACAGATAGCGTTCGTTTTGCTTTGTGATAGCAAATCTGTATGCATTTTACAATCCACCTAGCTATCCCTGATTTAGAAATAGGGTTGCCTTTGTGTGGTGGGGAGAAGGAGACAAATAGCTGTTTGGTTTTCCTGAAAGGTTGTGTTCGTTGGATGTAGTAAAGTAAAGCCCTTTTAACATCCAGTGTGTGTAAGGCTCTTTCCGCAACGGTTTGGGGTTGGGAGAAAAAGACTGGTAATTCTACCGACTGGTTTAGATGGAATGGAGAAATGACCTTGGGTAGAAATTTGGGATTGGTGCGGAGTACAACCTTGTTGTGATGCATCTAAAGAAAAGGTTCCTGTATAGTGAGTGCCTGTATTTCACCAACTCTTCGGAGGGAAGTGATGGCCACTAGAAAAGCTGTTTTCCATGTGAGAAATTGCAGCTTGCATTTATGTAATGGTTTGAAAGGGGGTCCCATTAACCGCGTGAGGACTATATTCAAGTTCCAAACCGGCGAGGGTGGCACTCTGGGTGGAATTACTCTTTTGAGGTCTTCCATAAATGCCTTGATAGCAGGCACCCTGAAAAGTGATAGGTGCTGCCTGTTCTGTAAATAAGCAGCAATTGCAGCGAGGTGTAACCGAATGGATGTATATGCTAGGTTACCCCTTTGTAGATGGAGTAGGTAACATATAATGTGCTGTATGGACATGTAGGAAGGTGGATATCTGACTATGGTTACCCCCAAATTTTTGCCTAGTGTCTAGCTGGTTTTTCGACTTAGTTGGCCTGAGATCCTGCCATTCAGGCTCTCAGGCTATCTGCTCTCTCTGTAAAATGGACTCCATGTACCCTAGGTACATACCCAATTGGTTGGATCACCCTGTCAGCCCCTGTACCAGTGTACACTAGGTACCCAGGGCATTGGTGTACCCAAGGCCTGCCAAGGGCTGCAGCATGTATTATGCCACCCCAGGCTTGGCCTAACAATTTGACACAACTGGCTGATCACTCAGCTGGGGTAAGTTGGTGTAATCACCTCTTACTTAGGTGTAGTATACCTATACCTAACCTTAAATGGGACACCTGGTAACCTATAAGTCACTCCAATGGCAGGCCTTAACAATCCTGAAGGCAGAGTGCTTGGTTCCCTGTGAGATGGTGCTCTGGCATGAGCTGAGCCTGTCTGCAGTGGTCGGAACAACTTCCTTCTACTGTTTCCAGATATCGTCATACCATATACTCTTAAGTGCATTATGAACCTCGCGGTTAAATGCTAACTTTGGTTTGGCTTTATCAAAACATGTCGAGTAAGGTGTCATACGAATTGGAATACTAACCCCTCGCCAATTCTGGCGACGGGGTTAGCATTCCACCCTTCTAGAGGGACACGACATGTACAGTACCTGAAACCCGGGTAAAATCAGACATAGCCTCAGCTCCACAAAATGGATGCTGCCACCACAGACACAAGTCTGCCCTCCTGCTGCTGGGAGTCCTTCCAGCTTGGGAGGTGTGGACAAAGGGTTTCCTGCCAGGGGAGGTGCGTGCACCACCCCAGACAGGATTTTGTGTATTGGTCAGGTAGGGCTTGAAAGAAACCAGACATGCCTGTGGCTCACAAGGAGCCTCGGTGCATATGCCAGTTCAAACCGGTCCTGGGGCACACCAGTCCCGGGCCTGGGGCGAGCTGGACAAAGGATTGGGGGTGTAACCACCCCCCTTCCTGGTCCCACCCTTAGGGAGGGACCTAGCAGGTAGTCCGGCCCCTAGAATCCGCTTAAAGGTAGGAGCTGTGTCCTAAGACTTCAGACATCCTGGAATCAACTTGAAACTAAGAAGAAGACGGGAACTTCGACATTCTGCTGCACAGAAGACTGAAGAAAATCTCCCCTGTGGTCAGGGAGTGACCACCTTGCTAACGCAAGCACCATCCAGCGAATCACCGTCTGCTTTGCCGCCGCCTCCCGCCGGAGCCCGAGCCCAGAGACTGACGAGACCTGGACCTCCAGACCTCTCACCGCCCGATCCACAGTCCCTGCAAAGAGGAGACCCGTGGAGGCACCGAGACACGTGGAGCCAGCCATCTTGGAACGACTACGACAAGCTGACCAGTGCAACAACCGAGGCTCCCTCCAAGTTGTGCTTTGGGTCCTGAGAAGCCCAACCCTCGAGCAGCATCTGCACCAAAGGTGAGCCCTCCAGCATCTCCACGATCTGCGTGGGGCCCTTCTGCATTTTGCCACTCGACGCGCCTAACCGGTTGCTGGCCCGCTGGCTAGTGGCCATCTTGGCGACGAAATCTACGACAAACACCGCTGGTCTGGTTGCTCCAGACTGGCCCTTGCTCCCCTCCAAAGGAGCAATCCCTCTGACCTTGCTGGTCAGAACCAACAGCTGATTTCCGAATCCTCCTGCAATTGCTTTTGCCAAGGCTTGTTTGCTTCGATCAAGTCGCCGACACCGCCGACAGCGAGAGCCTGCGTGGGACAGCTCGTGAGCCGACTCCTGGACGTCGTCGACCTTCAGGGACCACGTGGCTGCGGAGACAAGCTACCCCTCATCACCTGTTTGCACCCGACATCGCCTGGTACCCACCTGGTGCCACGCTGGTCACTGGCTAGTGACTGTGAACACTGTCCCCTCTGCTTACAGGTCTTGAACATCTCCGATCCACTCTTGGATCCACTGCATCTCTTCCCGACCGACCGCCTGCAGCACTTTTGTCTACAGGCCCCACGGAACAGATAGAAGAAACCCGACGCACTTCGAGGCCTATGCACCCGCTTCCTGTGGGTGAGGTAAAGCTGGCACACCTGTGCCCAAGTGTAGTATTACATCTCTAGTGCCTGTGTTCCAAATCTTAAGTTCCTAGGTCATCCGGAAGATTCCTTTTGCAGTAACTTTGTACTTTTTACGCACCCATTGAAACCTATGGGAGCCCGCGTGTGACTATTTGCTCTGCACACGCCACCCGTGGACCTCCTGGTCACTAACTGACGTTAGCTCCTTGTAGGCCCAGCGATTCTAGAGGCCCTAGGCCTTTTCCCTTTTCTGTTCGTGGTACTTATACCACTATTTTAGTATATGGTTCGAGTGGCCACCAGGGCCTATCCATATAAAGTGCAACTTCTGTGTATTCTGTGATAATCTTGTTTGACGATTTGTGCTCCTGTGCTCAGAAAGAGACTAGGGGTTACTTTGATAAATAAATACATATATATTTTGAATATATATCTGTGTGGTGTCCTTTCATTGGTATAAAAGGGGGTTACTATTGGTAAAACAGCTGGCTTAACACGCATCACGAGTTTAGCCTCAAAGACTGCTTAGCCTACGCTACCACTAGGGCAGCTAGTCCGAAAAGGTTGACTTACAACCACACCATAAGGGTTGCTTGGCATGGTACAAGGTGATCACTTTAACTAGTGAGCATCATATACCAGGCCAACTTCTCACATTGGTGAGCAGCGGTGGGATTTGAGCTTGCTGTGTTTTACCATTGTAATCTCTTGGTTACCAATTGAAAGATCACATAGGTACCTGTAGGTACATATAAAACAAGATTAGATATACATAAGTTCTACTGAACTTAGTTGTTGTAGAGCAAAGGGAGTAGCACACCCTGACTACGACTACTAGATAGGTTTAGTAGGTAAACCCAAGTGTAGGTAGATTGCAACACATCCACCCACACTTAAGAGCAATGGCCGGGGCAGAGGGGTCCACTGTACCCATCTCTGTTGAGAGTGACCCCCAGAGGGCACCATCCAGCTTTGCTACCCTTAATCAGAATGAGCTCAGGCATTTGGCAACTCTTAGAGGCCTTAAACAGCCCAAGAACCCAAACTCTGCTGAGCTCAGAGAGCTCTTACAGAATGATGAGAATCAGAGAGCACTCAAGAAAGCTTCCCAGTTAGCCCCCTTAGGGACAGGAACAGGAGGCCCCCCTTCTGAAGATGCCACTGAAGTACCCCTTCCCAATAGTCACCCCTTAGATGGGATGCCTACCACAGAGGATGAGAGTGAAAAGGATACTGACAGTAGTGAGGATGAAGGGAGAACTAGCCCAGTGCCAAGTGTTAAACTTGGCCCAGCTAAACCAAGGCTATTGGGGACTGACAGTGGGTTCAACCCACTGGATCTCCCCAGTGGACTTAACACAGGGCTGGGAAGGCAAAGGAATCGCTCAGGTGACTCCAATGCTTCCCATGGCTCTAGAGGCTCTCAAGGTCACTCCAGGAAAAGGATGACCACCCCTCAGAGGAGGGAACATGAGGCCAGAATGCAGGAAGCCCAGCTGAGGATCAGGAAGCAGGAGCTAGAAGTAGCCCTGATGGAAGAAAAACTGAGCAAGGCTAGGCAGCATAGAGAGAGTGGGTCTATACCCACTGGTGGCAGCAATGTCCCTAGGGACAAAGATAGGGTCTTTGACAATAGGAACCTGTCCAAGATTGTGCCCCCCTACAAAAGTGGGGATGACATCCACAAATGGATGACTGCTCTTGAGAGAGCCTGCAAAGTGCAGCAGGTTCCTGAAGACCAGTGGGCAGCAATCTTATGGCTCTCCTTTGAGGGGAGAGGCAGAGATAGACTCCTCACTGTTAGAGAAGAGGATGTCAGAAATTACAGAGTCCTGAAGAGTGTCCTAGTTGATGGGTTAGGCTTAACCACTGAACAGTACAGGTTAATGTTCAGAGACACCCAGAAGACACAGACTCAGGACTGGTCTGAATATGTGGAATGTGCCACTAAGGCTTTGGAGGGTTGGTTGCTGGGAAGTAAGGTGTCTGATTATACAGGGTTGTACAATTTGATGATGAGAGAGCAGATTTTAAGTAATTGTCAAAACCAGCTTCTCCATCAACACCTGGTAGACTCAGATTTGACCTCTCCCCAAGAATTGGGAAAGAGGGCAGATAAATGGGTCAGGACCAGGATCAGGCCTAAAAACCAGGGTGGTGACCAAAAGAAAGATACCACCAAGCCTCAAGAGAAGGGTGGGGATAAAGAAAAAGAGAAACCTTCCTCAGGGCCCCAAAACTCCACACAGGGTGGTGGGTCCCAAGCTCCCTCCTCTACCACAGCTAAAAAGCCCTACTGCCATGAGTGTAAAACTCCTGGGCATTGGAAAACTGACAGCGGTTGCCCAAGGGCTAAAAACAAAACTGTTCCTCCAATTACTCCTGTCACACCACCTATTACTGTCAGCAGTAATCCCCCAGGTGGTGGGAGTGCCCCCAGAAATCTGGGTGGGTTTACTTGGGGAACACAGGGGGACCCTGGCTTAGCCAATTCCCCTACAGCAACCACTCTTGTCTGTGATGGTGGCATGGGGTTTGCCAACTTCACTGCCTGTCCCAACACTTTGGGTAGGTACAGACAGGAGCCCTACATCAATGGTACAAAAGCTGAGGCCTACAGAGACACTGGGGCTAGCATCACAATGGTGGCCCATTGGCTAGTTCCCTCTGAGCAGCTTTTGCCCGGTTTCTCCTACCAGGTGACTAACATTGATGGCAAACAGAACAGTCATCCCATGGCAGAGGTATGTCTCAGCTGGGGAGGGGTCACTGGCCCTAAAAGGGTAGCAGTGTCCCCAACCTTGCCTGTAGACTGCTTACTGGGGAATGACTTAGAACTCTCAGCTTGGGCTGGAGTTGAACAAGACACCCATTCTAAAATGGTAGGCCTTTCACAAAAGGGTAGGGGGGTTGTGCCATTCACAACCCCTGTCCAAATAGATTTCCTCCCTGAAAAGGTTGGAAGGGCAGTGGTAGCCACAGCCCAGGCACAGACAGACTTCCCTGTAGGGACTGGCAGAGCTGTGACAGTCACAGCTCAAACACAAACTGAGTGCCCCCCTGAAAAGGTTGGCAAGGCTGTAATGGTCTCAGCCTATACTCAGACTGACATAGGTGTAGTGAAGCCTGAAACAATGGATCACTCCACACAAACTGAGAGTAGTGGGGAGGAAGAAAAGTCTCCCTCTCCCCAGACATTAGGAAAAGGTCAGCCTCCTCAGGGATCTGACCTCACCCCTTGTGAAGGAACTGCCCCAGAGGTAGCCAGGCCTGGCCTGGCAGAGCCTCTGATGTCAGTGGCCCCTTCCAAGGTGGGATCCAGTCTGGTGCAGGTAGCCTGCCTCTCTCTACCCTGCCTCAGTCAGCCCAGGGCTGCAGAGGTCAGGGAGGCCAGTGGACCCCCAGAGGGCCCCTGTCCACAAGAACCCCCCCATCAAAAGAATGAGGATTGCCTGGCTAGTAGCCCTAGTCAGGTGATGGGTAAAAACATTCCTGAGGGATCTCCTTTACAGGTAGTTAGGGACCTCCCCCAGGGGGATTCTGTTGGGCACAGGCAAACATGGGACCTTAGGGCCCCAAACCTGACCTGTCCCTCCAGTAAGCCCACAAAAGGGACCCAGCCTCCAGCTTTAGGTAGCCAGAGGCTGACCCTGAGAGCACAGTGCAACTCAGTTAAAGAAAGAAAGGCATCCATGGTGGAGGATGATTGGAGGAAGCTGAGGCCTCACTTTGAGGACACTCACTTCAGTACTCCATCTCAACACCAGCCTTTTACTTTGCCAAGACACACCACAGGTAGAGATTCCCTATGGTGGAGACCCTCTGATACCCTTAGGGTGAGGGATTGCTTAGTGGACCATGAGACAGGGGGTAACCATGCCAGTGCTGGTTCCTCCTTATATGGCCACTTGGGCAATATAGGCTTACCTGGTCAAGGTCAGCCTTATCTCCCTTCGTTTGGGGGGGGGTTGTGTAGGAAGGTGGATATCTGACTATGGTTACCCCCAAATTTTTGCCTAGTGTCTAGCTGGTTTTTCGACTTAGTTGGCCTGAGATCCTGCCATTCAGGCTCTCAGGCTATCTGCTCTCTCTGTAAAATGGACTCCATGTACCCTAGGTACATACCCAATTGGTTGGATCACCCTGTCAGCCCCTGTACCAGTGTACACTAGGTACCCAGGGCATTGGTGTACCCAAGGCCTGCCAAGGGCTGCAGCATGTATTATGCCACCCCAGGCTTGGCCTAACAATTTGACACAACTGGCTGATCACTCAGCTGGGGTAAGTTGGTGTAATCACCTCTTACTTAGGTGTAGTATACCTATACCTAACCTTAAATGGGACACCTGGTAACCTATAAGTCACTCCAATGGCAGGCCTTAACAATCCTGAAGGCAGAGTGCTTGGTTCCCTGTGAGATGGTGCTCTGGCATGAGCTGAGCCTGTCTGCAGTGGTCGGAACAACTTCCTTCTACTGTTTCCAGATATCGTCATACCATATACTCTTAAGTGCATTATGAACCTCGCGGTTAAATGCTAACTTTGGTTTGGCTTTATCAAAACATGTCGAGTAAGGTGTCATACGAATTGGAATACTAACCCCTCGCCAATTCTGGCGACGGGGTTAGCATTCCACCCTTCTAGAGGGACACGACATGTACAGTACCTGAAACCCGGGTAAAATCAGACATAGCCTCAGCTCCACAAAATGGATGCTGCCACCACAGACACAAGTCTGCCCTCCTGCTGCTGGGAGTCCTTCCAGCTTGGGAGGTGTGGACAAAGGGTTTCCTGCCAGGGGAGGTGCGTGCACCACCCCAGACAGGATTTTGTGTATTGGTCAGGTAGGGCTTGAAAGAAACCAGACATGCCTGTGGCTCACAAGGAGCCTCGGTGCATATGCCAGTTCAAACCGGTCCTGGGGCACACCAGTCCCGGGCCTGGGGCGAGCTGGACAAAGGATTGGGGGTGTAACCACCCCCCTTCCTGGTCCCACCCTTAGGGAGGGACCTAGCAGGTAGTCCGGCCCCTAGAATCCGCTTAAAGGTAGGAGCTGTGTCCTAAGACTTCAGACATCCTGGAATCAACTTGAAACTAAGAAGAAGACGGGAACTTCGACATTCTGCTGCACAGAAGACTGAAGAAAATCTCCCCTGTGGTCAGGGAGTGACCACCTTGCTAACGCAAGCACCATCCAGCGAATCACCGTCTGCTTTGCCGCCGCCTCCCGCCGGAGCCCGAGCCCAGAGACTGACGAGACCTGGACCTCCAGACCTCTCACCGCCCGATCCACAGTCCCTGCAAAGAGGAGACCCGTGGAGGCACCGAGACACGTGGAGCCAGCCATCTTGGAACGACTACGACAAGCTGACCAGTGCAACAACCGAGGCTCCCTCCAAGTTGTGCTTTGGGTCCTGAGAAGCCCAACCCTCGAGCAGCATCTGCACCAAAGGTGAGCCCTCCAGCATCTCCACGATCTGCGTGGGGCCCTTCTGCATTTTGCCACTCGACGCGCCTAACCGGTTGCTGGCCCGCTGGCTAGTGGCCATCTTGGCGACGAAATCTACGACAAACACCGCTGGTCTGGTTGCTCCAGACTGGCCCTTGCTCCCCTCCAAAGGAGCAATCCCTCTGACCTTGCTGGTCAGAACCAACAGCTGATTTCCGAATCCTCCTGCAATTGCTTTTGCCAAGGCTTGTTTGCTTCGATCAAGTCGCCGACACCGCCGACAGCGAGAGCCTGCGTGGGACAGCTCGTGAGCCGACTCCTGGACGTCGTCGACCTTCAGGGACCACGTGGCTGCGGAGACAAGCTACCCCTCATCACCTGTTTGCACCCGACATCGCCTGGTACCCACCTGGTGCCACGCTGGTCACTGGCTAGTGACTGTGAACACTGTCCCCTCTGCTTACAGGTCTTGAACATCTCCGATCCACTCTTGGATCCACTGCATCTCTTCCCGACCGACCGCCTGCAGCACTTTTGTCTACAGGCCCCACGGAACAGATAGAAGAAACCCGACGCACTTCGAGGCCTATGCACCCGCTTCCTGTGGGTGAGGTAAAGCTGGCACACCTGTGCCCAAGTGTAGTATTACATCTCTAGTGCCTGTGTTCCAAATCTTAAGTTCCTAGGTCATCCGGAAGATTCCTTTTGCAGTAACTTTGTACTTTTTACGCACCCATTGAAACCTATGGGAGCCCGCGTGTGACTATTTGCTCTGCACACGCCACCCGTGGACCTCCTGGTCACTAACTGACGTTAGCTCCTTGTAGGCCCAGCGATTCTAGAGGCCCTAGGCCTTTTCCCTTTTCTGTTCGTGGTACTTATACCACTATTTTAGTATATGGTTCGAGTGGCCACCAGGGCCTATCCATATAAAGTGCAACTTCTGTGTATTCTGTGATAATCTTGTTTGACGATTTGTGCTCCTGTGCTCAGAAAGAGACTAGGGGTTACTTTGATAAATAAATACATATATATTTTGAATATATATCTGTGTGGTGTCCTTTCATTGGTATAAAAGGGGGTTACTATTGGTAAAACAGCTGGCTTAACACGCATCACGAGTTTAGCCTCAAAGACTGCTTAGCCTACGCTACCACTAGGGCAGCTAGTCCGAAAAGGTTGACTTACAACCACACCATAAGGGTTGCTTGGCATGGTACAAGGTGATCACTTTAACTAGTGAGCATCATATACCAGGCCAACTTCTCACAGGACACATTTAAAGGATTGATTGCGTTGTTGTGGCAGTAAACAACAAATCTTTTCCACTTTGCTGCATATCACGCCCTAGTAGTAGGGCGTCTAGCTTCCCTGATAATGTTCATGCAATCAGGGGGAAGGTTAAGGTATCCAAATTCTAGGACCTCAGGAGCCAGATCGCAAGGTTGAGCTGAGCTGGGTCCGGGTGCCTTATCTCTCCATGGTTCTGGGTTAGGAGGCATGGTGAGAGGCATAGCTTTTGGTGTGGTACTACTGAGAGTTCCAGCAGTGTGGTGTACCACGATTGTCTGGCCCATGTTGGAGCTACTAGGATCAGAGTTAGGGAATACTGTTGTAGCTTTCGCACCACTAATGGAATTAGTGGGAGAGGTGGAAAAGTGTATGCAAATTTGTTTGACCAGTTCATCCATATCGCATTGCCTTCGGACAATGGGTGTGGATATCTGGCGGCGAAGCTTGGGCATTCTTTGTTTTTGTGGGTGGCGAATAGGTCTATGTGTGGATGCCCCCACTTCTGAAAGAACGGGTGAAGAACTTGTGGGTGAAGTTCCCACTCGTGGATCTGCTGTGTCTGTCTGCTGAGCAGATCTGCCACGGTGTTTTGTACGCCTGGGACGTGTTGGGCTAGGAGAAAAATCTTTTGTGGAATTGCCCATCTCCATATGCTCTGTGCTAACAGAGAGCTGTGGAGAGTGTGTGCCCCCCTGTTTTTGAATGTAGTACATGGCAGTCATGTTGTCTGTGCGAATGAGGACTGCCTTGCCTGAAATCTGCGCTTGGAAGGATTTTAGGGCGAGGAAGATCGCCAGTTACTCCAGATGGTTGATGTGGAGTAACTTCTGTTGCGGCGTCCATGTGCCCTGTGCTGTGAGATGTAACAGATGAGCTCCCCAGCCGGAGAGCGATGCATCTGCTGTTAGGATTATTTGTGGGACCGGGCCCAGGAACGGTCGACCTCTGGAAAGGTTTGTGGTGTTCCACCACTGCAGAGAGCGACGGGTGCGACCGTCTACCAACACCAGATCTGTCAGTTGTCCCTGGGCCTGGTTCCACTGGCGCGCCAAGCACTCTTGGAGTGGACACATTTGGAGTCTTGCATGAGGCACTATAAAAATGCAAGAGGCCATCATCTCTATGAGTTGCATAAACACTCTTGCTGGGAGAGTGTTGTCATAAGAATTTTAGACGCAGAGCCTGTATTTTTGCAATCCTGGCAGGATTGGGATAGGCTATGGCTTTTGAGGTGTCTATGGTGGCTCCGAGATATTGTTGTGTGTGTGATGGTACCAGGTGGGATTTTTGATGGTTCACCGTGAAACCTAGCTGGTGAAGTAGTTGGAACGTAGCGGCGGTATGTTGCACACATTGTTGGTAGGATGTGGCTTTTATCAGCCAATCGTCCATATAGGGGAAGACGTAAATGTGCTGTCTTCTGAGGTGTGCAGCAACTACTGCCAGGCACTTGGTGAAAACCCTTGGTGCTGTTGTTACCCCGAACGGGAGCACCTTGAACTGGTAGTGTTGTCCGTCCACCACAAACCTGAGGTACTTTCTGCGAGACTGGTGTACTGGGATGTGAAAGTACGCGTCTTTCAAGTCCAGAGTGGTGAGAAAATCGTTCTGGGAGAGAAGTGGAAGAACCTGTTGAAGGGTTACCATGTGAAAATGGTCTGAATGAATGTAGGTGTTTAGAGGTCTGAGATCTAAGATAGGTAGTAGGGTCTATTCCGTCTTTGGAATTAGAAAGTACAGGGAGTAGACCCCTAAATTTTGTTGATTTATGGGGACCTGCTCTATTGCAGGAGGGAGATCACCTCTTGTGTTAGTAGCGCAGTATGTTCATACGACATAGGGTGGTGCCTGGGTGGAATGTTGGGGGGTGTAGATGTTAATTCTAGGCAATACCCTGACTGAATAATTTGTGTCACCCATCTGTCTGAGGTGATTGTCTCCCAGACGTGAAGGAAATGTTGTAGTCTGCCTCCGACCGGAGTGGAATGGTCTGGAGGGAGTGGGGGAAAGTCATTGGGCAGGAGGTGTGGCAGAGCGGGCGGTATTTGTTTTGCCTCTGCCCTTATTATTTTTGCCTCTGCATCCGCCTCTTTGATAACCCTTCGTGAAGGTAGATTGAGGAGGGGATTTATAGGACGTGGATGCACTGTCCGAGGAGTAGCCTCTGCCCGTGCCCCGAAAGGAAGAACGGCGAAAGGAGCGCCTGGGAGTCTGTGTCTGTAGGGCTCCCATAGATTTCGCCGTGTCTGCATCTTTTTTCATTTTTTCGAGGGCTTCGTCTACTTTAGGGCCAAATAGATGATCTTGGTCGAAAGGGTGATTTAACATAGAGGCTTGTACCTCTGGTTTAAACCCTAAAACCCTGAGCCAGGCATGGCGACGGAGAAGGACACTGGTGTCTATGGCCCTGGAGGCTGTATCTGCCGCATCTAGGGCACATCGTATCGAGGTATTGGTTATTGTTTTCCCTCTTGAATAAGTTCATTAGCCCTAGTCTTGTACTTTTCAGGGAGATGGTGCATGATGGTCTCTAGCTCATCATATTGCGCCCTGTCGTATCGGGCCAACAGTGCTTGCGTATTGGCAATACGCCATATATTGGCCGCTTGTGACGCAGTGCGCTTCCCTGACGCATCTAGGAGCTTGGACTCTTTGTCAGGTGGGGGCGCCTCGCCTGACGCCTGAGAATTTGAGCGCTTCCTAGCTGTAGATACCACTAGGGGATCTAATGGTGCAGGGCCTTTAATGTAAGAAGGGTCTGTGGGGGCGGCTTTGTATTTCTTCTCTATCCGAGGGTTTAGGACCCTGGCCCTGACTGGGTCTTTAAAAACCTCAGGGGCATGTTTAATTACGCCCTTTAACATAGGTAGAATGGCAGTGGACCTATGTGTATCGTCAAAGGTGTCTAAGAGAAAATCCTCCTCCACTGGGTCGGTATGTAACTCCACCCCGTGGTAGTGTGCCACCCGTTGTAACAAATGGTGAAAACCCAAGGAATCTTCAGGAGGGGATGGCCTAGATGGATAAAGGTCATCCTGTGGGACATCTGGGATGTCCGGATTGTTATAATCATCCCATGGGTCTGGAGATCCAGTAGGGGTGGGATCTTGTGGCACATCTGCTGGATCATAGTAAGGGTCCCCCAAATCGTCTGGGACAGGAGACAAGGTGGGGGAACGATGAGGTGGAGGGGGTGGAGGTGGAGAGGGTGGAGGAGGTGGGGAAGGCACCCTGAAAGGAGAGGTAGCAATGTCCTTTCTCTTTGGAGGTGGAGGTGGAGCTGGCTTGTCCAAGTGTCTCTTTTTTGAAAACAATGTCAAGTGTCCAGTCTTTGGATCCTTGGTGAGGGTTTTTTGCAAAGGATCCGGTGTGAAAAGCTCCTGTGACACTGGTTGTTCGGTCGGCGCCGAAGGTTTCGGGGCCGACGGCTTTTTAGGTTTGTCGAAGCCGTGCTTCCTCGGAACCTCCGTTTTTTTGGTCGTTGCCGAAGAAGGTCTTGGCACGGGAGTGTCGGTGCCGAGGGTCTTGTGATGTTTGGTCGGCGCCGGAGGAGCAGGTTTCGACACCGAAGACTTCGGTGCCGGGTTCGGTGTGGAGGTGGAGGCCGATTTTTTCTTCGGTGCCGAAGGGTGTTTCTCGGCACCGGTGGTCGGCTGGCTCGAGCCCGAGCTGCCGGAGGGCTTAATAGGCTTCTTTACCGGGCCCGAAGGTGGGGTGTGAGAAGCAGTGTCCTTGGTCTTGCCTAGGCCCGGAGGCGAAGGTGTGACCGAAGCCTTTTTCGGTATCGGCGTGGACGTGGGAGGGGGAATTGTGCTCACGACCCGCTGCGCCGGGGTGATGTCCTCCACATCTGAGTCGTCGGCCTCGGAAGCGCTGACGAGGTCGTCGTTCTCCTGTTCGATGTCCTGATGTCCCGGAGCTTCGACGTCGTCCCCGAAGATGTCGACTGGAGCGGAGGTCGAAGAGTGCGCCATGTTGCGTCCAGCCCGTCTATCTCGAATGGTCTTTTTTGAGCGAAAAGACTTGCAGGCGGGACAGTCTCGGGCCTCGTGTTCTGGGGAGAGGCAGAGGTTGCACACCTCATGGAGATAGGTGTGGGGAAACTTGGACCCACATCGAGGGCACTTCTTGAAGGGAGTTCTTTCCATCAGCCGAGACCGGAGCCGGAATAGGCCGCCATCGACCACCGGAATCGAAGAAGTGCCGAAGAGAAGATGAGTAAGATGATTTATATCTTTGAAAAAGCTCGATGAGGGAGGATTTGTGCGTCGATCGGTGAACTGGGAAGTTCGGAACCGGAGCGCGAAGTATTACATCCGAGCCCGATGGCGGAAAAAAACAATCTGAGGATGGAGCCGAAGCCCATGCGCAATACGAACCAGAGGAGGAGTCACCGAACTCGTGACTTCCAAAGACTTTCCAACAGGAAAAACAAACTGCTAACATCCGGGCCCAACACCAGATGGCGATCTATGCACAGTGTATAATCTGCAGCTCATATGCCTCGAACATACAGTTCTTCACTTAAAATGAGGTTCCAGTTACTTGTGATTATTTTCAGGGAGTCCACAGTTCTCAAAATGGTCACTTTTTGGTGCAGTCTGCACCTTCTGGGGGCCTGTACGCCTCGTAGGTTTTGGACGCGTCGTGCCGTTTCCCACGCTTCCCGCATGAGCACGCGTACTAGGACTCAAGACGTACGGACCGTACCTTCGTAGGTACGCGTCGCACGAGTCTGGTACGCCTCTTGCCACACCTCACGCTTCCCGCGTGAGCAACGTCTATATCTTTAACGCTGGACGGACCGTACAGGCGCCGGGACGCACCGTACGAGCTGGGGACAAACCGCACAAAGTCTCGCGCTTCCCGCGTGAGTCGCGTAGCGGTACAATAGCGCAGTACGGACCGTACACAGGAAAGTACGGTTCGTACGACGGCGCTTGGGCTCACAGTACCTTATTTCTTGGGGGTAATGTTCGTGGTGGCCTCAGAAGTCCGTAGAGGGGCGTCCCACGTCGCGTTGCAGTCCCGCTTGGGCAGTGGACGACGATGCTTCGTGGGGCGCTTCGGAACGTCGCAGCACACCTCGGGGGTCAGAAGCAGGAGGGGCAGCTCGGGGGTGATTTCTCAGCGCGGCGCGCTGGTCGGCTTCGTCCAAATCGGCGAACTAGTGCGCCGCCGGTCCTCACAGTGGTCTCTACGGCCAGGGGGGTCGCAGAGGCTCGGCGCTTGGGCACAGGCAGTCTCTTCCCTACGGTGCGCGCTCCGGCTCGAGGGGGCAGTTGTTTGCTTTGCTCAGGCCAGGCAGGACAGGCCTTTACGGTGCTCACAGCAGCACAAACGATTCAGGAGTCGCGTTGCTCAGCGAGAGGGGGCACACAGGTTCTCTGGGGTCAGCGTTGCAAATCCACCCACAGCAGCTTCCTCTTCTTCCAGGGAGGGGTAGCGCCCACTGCTCCTGGGGCGCAGTTCAGGGGGCAGGTTCACAAGCAAGCCCTTGGAGATTGTTCTTAAAGCACAAGTTGAATTCAAAGTCTCTCAGTCTTTTTCCTCTCCTTCCAGCAGCAAGGCACCAACCACAGGCCAGTCTCTCAGGCTTAGAGACAGTACTCCTCCATGCAGCTTTCCCAGGTCCTTCTCTTCGGGTAGAGGTTCTTCTTGGCATAAACAGGATCTGATTTCTTAGGAGCAGGGCTCCTTCTTTTATAGCAAGTTTCTTTTGTTCTTTGTCGCCAGGGGGCCTGTGCCTGGCTCAGTCCGGTTTTGGAGCACTTTGTTGTGGTGACTCTGCTCTTTCCTTTAAGCAGCAGGGCAGAGACATCAGCCGCTCCACAGGGGGCGGAGCCAGCATTGTGATGGCAGAGCACAGGTCTATTCAGAGTCACGTTGTACTCCTCCCACCCATCCTGGTGTAATCTCTCTACCCACCACCTGGCAGCCAGCCTGTCTCCTGGAATTCCCCAGCCCTGCTCCTTACTGTTGCTAGGCAGCACACACACACAGCAGAGGCGGACTGAAATGGCTAAGCAAGTGAATACTAACTTTCTAAAAGTAGCATTTACAAACACAGGATATTAAAATAAACTTTACTAAAAGAAGTATTTTATTATTCTGAGTTCAGGCATACTAAACTTGACTTTCTACCATGCTCTCCGAGTCCGCTGGGATTACAGCGTGTAGTAATTCCAGCAGCCCATTCTGGCCTATGGAGGACAGGTAGCCTTACAATAGTGAAAAACTAAAATGGCTGTAATTCACTATTAGGACATGCCACACACATCAGGGCTTGTCCTACCTTATGCTTACAATGCACCCTGCCCTTGGGCCTACCATAGGGGTGACTAATATGAAGTTAAGGGAAGGTTTAGGTACTGGCAAGTGGGTGCACTTGCCCAATCAGCATGACAGTACCAGACAGCACGCAGGTTCTGCAATGGCAGACCTTAGACACATTTTACTAGGCCGCTTCTGTGGGTGGCACAACCAGTGCTGCAAGCCCACCAGCAGCATTTGTATTTACAAGCCCTGGGCACTCCTGGTGCACTTTACTGGGGTCTGACAGTAAACCAAATAGCCAATCATGGAATCCAACCAACATATACATTTTATATAGGGAGCACTTGCACTGTGGCACTGGTTGGCAGTGGCACATTGATCTGAGCAGCCAACACCAGCAAAACACATGTGGCACAGCGACAAAAAAGTGGAAGGGAGACTCACGCCAAGGTGCCAGGTCTAACAGGGATGAATGAGATGGACTCGATTGCAGACCAATCCTTGTGTCCAACGGCTCGGTGAGCAGAACTGCTACAGGCTCACAAGGACCCCTGTATGAAGGTGGTCCCGGCAGGCAGGTACACAAGAGGATACTCCTTTTTTTCTACTTCAAGGCTCCTTGCATCTTTTTTGCTTGTCATGTCGAGAGGAGGACAGACGTGTAGACAGCGGTCTTCGCCGGATATGGTAGATGTCGCTTGAACGGCACAAACCTTACACATATTTAGATGGTTCTATAATTATAAGCTCGTCTTGTCCGATTCAGCCAGGCTCTGCAGGTGCAGCAGGGATGGGATCCTTGTGTTGCTATAGTTGCCTTAAGTGGGCCGGGTGTGCCCAGACGTGGGTCCTGAGCTCGCTGTGCCTCTGGATTCAAGTTAGTCTGGCTGAGGGGTGATGCCCCAAAATGGCTCCCAGGATGCTTGTTTCCGGTCCAGGGAGCACCTGGTCTGGCAGTTCGGGCTGGACTGTTCGCATGAGGAGCAGCGTCAAGACATTTACATACTGGGTGGCATGGTAAGAAAAAGAATGATGGATTTAACACACATCTCTTGCCTGGGGGTGAATGTTTGATTTGTTTTGCATTACGTCCATCATTTGTATAGCTTTTGCTTTCTAGTACAAAGTGCGCCAGATATGCCCAGATGTGGGTCTCGGGCTCACTGTGCCACTGGGTTCAAGCTAGTCTGTCTGATGAGGGGCGATACCTAGAAACCGGTCCTAGGAAGCTTGTTTCCGGTCCAGGGTGGACCCGGCTTGACTGTTCCCATGAGGCGCAGGGTCAAGAGTGATTTACATATGGCTGGGTCTAAACTGGGGTGGCGTGGTAAGCAAAAGAACGATTGATTACATTCAGATTTTTGTGACTGGGGGGGAATGTTTGATTTGTTCTGCATTCGGTCATCATTTGTGTGTCTTTTGATTTCTCGCCCTAAGTGTGCAGAGTATGTCCAGACGTGGGTCCCGGGCTCACTGTGCCACTGGATTCAAGCTTTCCTGGCTGAAAAGGGGTGAAACCCCGAAACCGGTCCTAGGATGCTTGTTTCCGGTCCAGGGAGAACCTAGCCTGGCAGTTTGGGTTGGGCTGTTCCCATGAGGAGAAGCGTCAAGACTGATTTGCATATGTCTGAGTCCGAACTGGGTGACATGGCGAGCAAATAAATTATGTATTTAGCCCATCTGTGATTACGGGTGAATGTTTGACAATGTTCAGCATTCCGTCCATCCTTTATTTGTGTTGCTCCTGTCAAATTCAGGACATGGGCAGGGACAGACTGACAGTAGGGGGCACCAGGCAGTTTCCCGGGGGGCTGAAGGGTGGGGGCCAGTTTGAGTGGTGGGGAAAGGTTCTGTTATTGGGGGCTGTTTTTGCAGCAGTGCAATATCGGCTCCCCCTGTAACAAAAGCAGCAGCGGTGCTTCTCACTAGCACCCCATCGCCCCCGTTCGCACCTGCCGGAGCCGGTCCAGCTGAATTGCCAGGGCAGGTTTGTGTTCCCAGTCCGGCCCTGGGCAGGAGACACAAGACCATATTCTCTCCGTCACAAGGTGCGCAGAGCACCGGGGCGGTGCAGACTGGACGCAGCTAGCCAAGGTCCAGAGGAATGATGCAGCCTGGAGAGGGCAGGAAAGAAAGTGGAGGCTAGAGCGATGGGCACCACCAGTGCCTGAAAATGTAGGAAGTAGCAAATTAAATACCTCTTCTTGGTCTGTGACAGCGAAGACGACCTTTTCAATGGACTCGCCGTGGGCCTCCAGGAACCTGCGCACTGTCCCTGAAAGAAAAGAGGATGGAAATCACTACGTAAACGTGGACGTGGGAAAAGATGAACACAAACCGCAGGTCTTCACCACTTGACTTGGAGTTACCTTCAATAACCAGGCGGAGGGGGACGTACCTGGAGAAGCCTTCAGATGGATGCCGCCTGGGGGCTACAGCAGACTGGGGTGCATCACTGGAGCAAAACTCCATACTACTTCCACCCACAGCTCAGCTGTGCTAAGCCTAGGAGTTTACCTTAAGTTACTAAGGAGACCTTTGAGGGACAGTTAAACAAGACTAGGGGCTGATAAAGAAGGTGGGCTGGAGAAACCTGCCACACAGAGCCTGGATACCTAGACACCAGAACAAATGTCTGAACCCCAATCTCCTGTGCACTGCAGCGGGCTCTCCCCGCTTCAGAGACGTGGATTACAGCAGTCCAACGCTCGGGATGGTGGGCACTGCCTGCTTGCCCCTGAGCGTCAGGGGAGGGGGGGGCGCCATCATGGGCAGGCACCGCTTCAAAGAGCTCCTTTAGTACCTCTTCTCCAAAAACCACCGTGAACATATGAAAGGAAAGGACAGCCCCTCAAGTCACTGCTGGGGGCACTGAAAGGCCTCTAACCCGGGACCACCTCCTCTCTTAAGGGCAGAGCCTGAAAGATGTCGGGTGAGTTAATGGAGGTGTTGGGGGGGTTTACAAGAGAAACAACCTGTCAATAGGGGTGTTCATGGGGGCTGGAGGGGGTTTACAGGGTTTACAAGAGAAACAACCCGTCAATAGGGGTGTTCATGGGGGTGGGGGTTTACAAGAGAAACAACCTGTCGATAGGGGTGTTCATGGGGGCTGGAGGGGGTTTAAAGGAGAAACAACCCGTTGATAGGGGTGTTCATGGGGGCGGGAGGGGGTTTACAAGAGAAACAACCCGTCAACAGGGGTGTTCATGGGGGCGGGAGGGGGTTTACAAGGGAAACAACCCGTCAATAGGGGTGTTCATGGGGGCTGGAGGGGGTTTAAAGGAGAAACAACCCGTCAATAGGGGTGTTCATGGGGGCAGGAGGGGGTTTCAAAGAGAAACAACCCGTCAATAGGGGTGTTCATGGGGGCAGGAGGGGGTTTAAAGGAGATACAACCCGTCAACAGGGGTGTTCATGGGGGCAGGAGGGGGTTTCAAAGAGAAACAACCCGTCAATAGGGGTGTTCATGGGGGCAGGAGTGGGTTTACAAGAGAAACAACCCGTCAATAGGGGTGTTCATGGGGGCGGGAGGGGGTTTACAAGAGAAACAACCCGTCAACAGGGGTGTTCATGGGGGCGGGAGGGGGTTTACAAGGGAAACAACCCGTCAATAGGGGTGTTCATGGGGGCTGGAGGGGGTTTAAAGGAGAAACAACCCGTCAATAGGGGTGTTCATGGGGGCGGGAGGGGGTTTAAAAGAGAAACAACCCGTCAATAGGGGTGTTCATGGGGGCAGGAGGGGGTTTACAAGAGAAACAACCCGTCAATAGGGGTGTTCATGGGGGCGGGAGGGGGTTTACAAGAGAAACAACCCATCAACAGGGGTGTTCATGGGGGCTGGAGGGGGTTTACAAGGGAAATAACCCATCAATAGGGGTGTTCATGGGGGCAGGAGGGGGTTTCAAAGAGAAACAACCCGTCAATAGGGGTGTTCATGGGGGCTGGAGGGGGGTTTCAAAGAGAAACAACCCGTCAATAGGGGTGTTCATGGGGGCTGGAGGGGGTTTACAAGAGAAAGAACCCGTCAATAGGGGTGTTCATGGGGGCGGGAGGGGGTTTACAAGAGAAACAACCCGTCAATAGGGGTGTTCATGGGGGCTGGAGGGGGTTTCAGAGAGAAACAACCTATCAATAGGGGTGTTTGTGGGGGTGGGGGGTTTACAAGAGAAACAACCTATCAAAAGGTGAGTCATCGGCAGAGGGGGAGTTCACTGCATAACAGTGGTAAAGCCTTCTTCCCCCAAAGATGCACCAACCATGGCTGCGTCCTCAAGGGACCAACCTGGAGATCTGCGGGCCATTTCAAATAAATGGTTAATCCCTCATCTGCGTGTAACACATGCGGCCAACCTGCAACGCCGCCACAGTGACGGCATCACTTATAGACCAGAGGGCGCACAAATGTCTCCTGACTGTAGTGGTTCATACTATGTGCATGTGACGTCAGAGGGGATGAGGAAGAGAGAAAAGGAGAGGGGAGATGACAGGAGAGAGTGAAGAGGGACAGAGAGATCATGACAGAGAATGGAGGAGAAACAAAGGGGAAAAGAGGACGAGAGAGAGAGAGAGAGAGAGAGAGAGAGAGAGAGAGAGAGAGAGAGAGAGGAAAGAGGAAGGGATAGAGGAGTGAGTATGGGGTAGGTGAAGAGGAGAGAGTTAAAAGGGAAACAGAAAAAAGCGTGAGAAAGAGGAGTGCCTAAAAGAAAAGGAGGGAGAAAATTAGAGAACTAGAGAAGGACAGAGGGTGGGGTAAGGAAGTGAGAAACGGGAGAGAGAGGGAGAATGCCAAAGAGTCCTATGGTGATCGAGAGTGAATGGGGAGAGATGGAGGGAGGGAGCGCCATAGGTTCGAGAGGGGAAGAGAGTGGAAGGCGGGAGAGAGACAGATGAGAAAGGACGAGACGCGAAAAGAGAGGGGAACTGGCAGATAAGAGACCCCCGGTCCAACCCTGTTTAAACACGAGGAATGCCTCGGTCTTTCTTCTGCATCAGAACAGAATTCATGAAAATGCACAAATGAAACGCAAGAAGGAACAGGCAGCGCATTCCCTAGTTTCTAGAGGGGTCTTTTTAGGACAGAGGTCATCTGAGGCCCCTTGAGAAGATCTGAAGACAAGCCCCCACGCCCTCAAATCTTACCACCCTCAGGAACGCCAGGAGAAACTACAAATCAAACATCTTCAAAGCGAAACCAAACCCCAACGTGCTGCAGCGAAAAGCAGCCCAGAGCAACTTTTCGATATTATCAAACAACTAAACTCCCACTCTCCACTCTCCCCCAGCCTCCACCAGCCACCCAGTCTCCACCAGCCACCTCCTTTGGTGAGAAGGTAAAGTCCATTGAGCAATCGTTTTCACCAAAATCCACTCTCCTAGAAGATTGTATGCTGACCCGTGAAGCTCAGTCATGGGCGTACTTTGATATATTTCTGGGTCAGAGTTACTTGAAACTAGAACTATCACCTCTCCGACACTGGACCTTCCTGGTGAACTACCCGTGAAACAAGGCGTTCCTGTGAGTGGCTGGCCTGGTATATGATGTCCACTTATGTAAGTGGGCACCCTGCACCAGTCCAGACAACCCTTAAGTGCTGGGGACCCGAGGAACCACCCACGTAGAGCGTGTGCAGTGTGAACATGACCACGGGCTCCTTACAAGTCTATGTATAAGCTGCGGTTTGATTTTTAAAGATGAAGGACCCTTCCCAGTGGACCCTGAAGAAACCCCATGGAAGACCAAAGATTGGAGAGCTACCCAACCCGTGGATACCGTGGTAACCAAGTTACCTATCCCAGGGGAGCCGGGTGCATGTGTGAAGTGGCGTCAGAAACCGCCGTCGAACCCAATGGAGGACTTCAGGAAGGCGCCACTGCTGAAGAAAGAGAAAGTGGCCAGTGGAATCAGAAGGCGGCTTCTAGTTGAGAGGTACCTGCAAGCAGAGGGGACAGAGTCTGTCACTCAGGAGTGACCAGGAGACTTGGAAGACGAATGCCCTCCGTTGTCGGGTGTTGCAGGAGAGGCGACGGTGACCTTGACTCAGCAGCTGTGAGGACCTGGCGATGGTGAGGAAGAACAGTAACCATGCACATGCTGTCCCACATCGGATGTCATCAGTTGAGGGGTCGGTGTCTGTCGGAAGCACCAACAAGCCTAGGCAACTGCAACCCACGTGGATATCGAAGAAGGGGCAATGTTGGGACCAACAAGGTCCAGGGGACTCACCACGAGCAGTGGAGTCCAGGCAGGCCCCGAGCAATCAGGGGAGCCCAAGAAAAGCAAAGGTGACCCTCAAATTGACCCACAGGCCGGAGGCACTGGAGTCTCGAGAAGACCTCAAGCAGCTCACCAAAAGATGGGGGCCACGATGCACACGATGCGGTGTAGCCCAAGATTCTGGTCACCAGAGATGCTAGAGGTTGGGGCTACTTGGAGCCGGAAGATCTTCTTGGAAGGAAGCCAACAAACCTTTGCAACTGCAAGTTGAAGTGGTGAACAGGAGTTCAGTTATTGCAAACCTCCACAAGGGATACTGGCCTCAAACTTAGTGAGAGGGTAGGGCAGGCATCGGGAACTGTGGAGAACCACAAACTGTGTTGCAGAACATTCCGGAGTCCGGAGGAGCTCAGCCTCAGCAGACCTGTAGACTTAGTTGCAGTGCCTGCAAATGCAGAGGAGTGACTCCTTCACTCGGAGGGAGATTCCTTCAGTTGTCTTTGATCCCAAAGGCCATGGAAGGTTCCAGTATGGTGCACAGGCACAGATGATGCAGCAGACTGGAAGGGAGACGAAGTCGAGCCTAAACGAAGTCCAGGGTGCCAAGACGGTAGAAGAAGTGGTATCTGATCTGAATCTTATCCCACAACGAATTTAGGGACCCACCCACAGGTAAGCCCTTAAGGACCCTAAGGAAAGGGATGGGACGATTCAGGGGACTTTCCCAGGGGGGAGGTTACTCCGATGTCCTTTGTCCAGTTTTGCGACAGAGCGGGAGCCAACAGTCCTGGGAGCCAACAGCTCCCAGGACTGGTTTGAACGGGACTATGCACAGGGAACCAAATGTGCCCCTCAGACAGACTTTCAGACTTTCATTGTTATACGTTCCTCTGCTCGAGCTTGGCTCAGCAGCAGAAGGGCAGAAATGTGTCTCTTGTCGGCAACAACAATTTTGTGCTGTCTGGAACTTTGAAGGTTGGCACCGGGAACACAGAGGCTAAACGCGGGCTTTTCCAGCGCTTGGAATGATACCTCCCACACCGTTTACGGTGTGAGGGTATCATTCCAACAAGTTTTATACCAAACATGATCGGATTCGTTGCAGCCATTTTCGAGATGGTCATCACGTACTTACGCAGTGCCCCTCTATATGGTATATGGCTGCTTCACTTACAACCCGGGAGAATGGACTCTGTAGGCTGTAGGGGTGTCCTGCTCATGCAGGGGCTCCCTCACACTTACAACCAAGCACCCTGCTTTCAGGATTACAAAGGCCTGCTACAGTGGTGATTTATAGGTTTTAAGTGCAGTGACCCTAGATATAGGAAACCTATTTCTTTAGTAAGTGGTACTAGCACCATCTTCCACAGGCTGCAATGGCACGCCTGTAGTTCCATTTTGCATGATCTCCCATGGGTGGCATAATGCATGCGTCAGCCCATGGGGGACACCTGGGGTACCTTTGCCCTGGGTACATTAGTACCCCATACTAGGGACTTATAAGGGTACCCCAGTATCCAATCTGTAGTGAACATAACGATTTAGGGAGAAAGCAGATAAACTGGGGTCCAGATTAGCAGGATACCAGTCAGACTAGTCAATAACAGCTTAGCACCAGGCAAAAAGTGGGGGCAACCGTAGAAGCAGATCCTACTTTCCTACAGTTCCTCTCCGACACTGGACCTCCCTGGTGAACTCCTCGTGAAACAAGGGGTTCCTCTCCGACACTGGACATCCCTGGTGAACTCCTCGTGAAACAAGGGGTTCCTCTCCGACACTGGACCTCCCTGGTGAACTCCTCGTGAAACAAGGGGTTCCTCTCCGACACTACTGGACCTCCCTGGTGAACTCTCTGTGGAACAATATTTGACCTGAACAACCTTAGCCTGCTTCCAACTCTTCCATTCTAACAGAAGCTACTAGAAAGCTGTGCAGCGTCACAGCCGTTGGTCCACATCCCGTCCAATAACCCTCTGGATGTCTTCCACTCTGGCTCCAGGCGGGTTGTAGCACAGAAATGGCCCTTCTGTAAATTGTGGAGGACTCTCTCTGCCTGCTAGACTCGGGGAACTCGTGTCTGCTTGCACTCCTGGACACAAAGGCTGCCTCTGATACAGTCAGTCACAATGCCGATTAGCACCATGAAGAAACGGACAGGAATCGATGGGACAGTAGTCCAGTGGTTAGACTCCTATCAGTCCAACCGTTAACAAATAGTGAAAATAGCAGAACCAACATAACAAGGGGTCCCACAGGCCTCTGTCCTCACCCCAACCTGGTTTCATCCATATCTTGAACCGGTTGGGGATATTTTAAGAAAATCTGAAAATAGTCATCATCAATACTTGGCTGGTCCCAGATCTAACAATATTTCATTCCCTCAAGACATCCGTCTCTTCTCCTTCACCCTCGACAAGGTTCATAAACTGATGACCAACCACCACTTAAAACACAACCCAACTAAATCTGAATTTGTACTAATATCTCTCAACAAATACACCCTCCCTATTGAAGAGGGCCTGGAATCCTCGTCTCTCCTGAACTGAGATCCGGTCACTGTGGAAAATCCAAATCACTGGGCTTTGACCTGGACCACCATCGCGACCTCCAGAGGCAAACCCTGGCCATGGCCAAAGGCGCTCGCCACCGGCGACGACTGCGCTGGGGCTGCGGGCAGCGTCTCCAGAGCATGACCTGGAACGGGGTCCAGGGACTGGTTCTTTCTGCAACAGATGACTCTAGCTCACTCCTCTCTGGTCTCCCTCGTCTGCCTCCCCTGAGAGCCATGCTGCGGCCCGCCCTGCAACAGGCCCCAGGAAATGTACCTGCATCGGCTCCCCATAGAAGCAACAATGCCATTTAGGAGCGCATGCGCCGCTCAAGCCCCGCACAACTCCGCTCCCTCATACCTGCTTGGAAAATGTAAAGTCTCCGGAGCTCAATGCGTCCCTCCTGCTCGAGCCTCCGACTCTCAGGCAAGGAGGCTGCTTGAGAGACTTCCGCTGGGAGAGCAGCGAGGCCCCGGAAGTCCCGCCCACCAGGCCTCGCAGGACCTGCTCGCATTCAAAGGGTCGCAAACTCATCCTATTGGGTAAAGTGGGATGGCTGCTTCTCCTGTGTTGACTTGGCCGCTCTTTCCTGATACAAAATATGTGTTCTCTCTGCTCTCCTGGTTACTTGCGGCTGATTTGGGATGCTGGTTAGCTAACCACTTATCCGGAGATATCCTTGCTGGTAAGAAATATTCCCTCCTTTCCGCGGTACTAATAGGTTGTTTTATGGTGTTTGTTAACCAGAACACCCCTCCCGCACTCTTCTAAATCGCTTTCTAATGCCCACACTATTAGGGTGACCAGACGTCCCCGTTTTCCCAGGACGGTCTCCATTTTTGGGGAAGTGTCCCCGTGTCCCGACACTTTTCTCCAAGTGACTCAAATGTCCCAGTTTTCAAACAGTGTCCCCGTTAAACACAGAAATGTCCCTGTTTTTCATTGTTCCGGTTGAGCATGCGCGCGCATGCTCTCTTTGCACTGTTTACGGCATGTGTCGTCACTGAGGTGAGCGCTGTAGCAAGAAGGGAAATCCTTTGAAGAGAGACATTTTACACGCAGCGCCACCTACGTCATCGTGCCAGCCAAAGTTTCTACTTTGGATAAAACAATATTTCTTCGTCCTGTTGCTTGTATTCATAGTCATACAAACTTTTCAGTAGCCCATATGCATACCGTGCAAGGATTAATGCATTGCTCATTGCATGTTTTAGTCATAACCAATTGATGCATCCTTTGTGTTCTCCATATCAAAGCTATGACTTGACCTTTTGACTGACCTTTCAGATCACGGCAAACTGTTTAGCTGGAAAGGACTTAAAAGAGCAGGGAGAGGTGAGAGGCGAGCAGCGCTGCTCGAGCTCTTTGCTCAGGTCTTCACACTATTTCACTATGAGATGATACCAATGGCTAGAGTGCACTATACATACCCCAGTAAGGTAACATGACATCCCAGCAGTGACCATGCAAAGGTGGGAGGACTGTGTGGTCGGCCAGCCATTGCCACCCTTAAGACCCTAAGGCAGTAATACCTGGAGAGAAGTGTTTTTTTTTACATTGGTCCATGGCTGCCATTTGGCAATTTAGCATTCCGCAGTTTACCTCCCATGCTTTTCTGTCATGAGCAACTAAGCAACATTGGTGAGTTGTACTTTATGTGGTACTGACGTGCAGCTATAGAAACGAGCATTGATAAAGCTATTAAATCTGGCTTTTGCTAGTCTGTGATGTTTTATTGATTTTTGGCAAATATATGCTATAGTCCTTAAAAGTGTAAATGTAATAAAAAGTACTAATGCTGCTGTGTGAAGGAGAGGGTTGCCAATAAAAGACCGCAGATTTGTTGTCTGTAATGCTCCATCTCGGTCTGTGGAGGGAGCTGTAATTGTAGTCCTTTTTCTATGTCTATGACAGCTGTCAAATAGTCCTACTTTTATGTCGATGGTTACTGCAAACCGTAGTCCTACTTCTATGTCTATGACCTGTCCCCGTTTTTTGTTTTGAGAATCTGGTCACCCTACACACTATGTAACAACTGCCAAAGTAAAAATAAATACATAAATAAATAAAGATTTAGAAAGAAAAAATACAAAACTTGAAGAGGGTTCCGTGGAATTGATAACACTGGGGCAGGACCTACAAAACCAGGGCAGGCCCCAGGCATGACACCTGGGCAGGCCCCGCAGGCCCCCCACACGACACCGGGGCAGGCCCCACACACAACACCGGGGCAGGCCCCACACACGACACCGGGGCAGGCCCCACACACGACACCGGGGCAGGCCCCACACACGACACCGGGGCAGGCCCCACACACGACACCGGGGCAGGCCCCACACGACACCGGGGCAGGCCCCACACGACACCGGGGCAGGCCGCACACGACACCGGGGCAGGCCGCACACGACACCGGGGCAGGCCGCACACGAAACCGGGGCAGGCCGCACACGAAACCGGGGCAGGCCGCACACAACACCGGGGCAGGCCGCACACAACACCGGGGCAGGCCGCACACACCACCGGGGCAGGCCGCACACACCACCGGGGCAGGCCCCACACGACACCAGGGCAGGCCGCACACGACACCAGGGCAGGCCGCACACGACACCAGGGCAGGCCGCACACGACACCAGGGCAGGCCGCACACGACACCAGGGCAGGCCGCACACGACACCAGGGCAGGCCCCACCGCACTAGCAAAGGCCCTCCAACAGTCAAGTCCAACAACACTGGGACAGGTCCAGTGGCACTGGGATAGGCCCCACCACTTCACTGGAAAGAAAATGGCTATTTTTTTTCTGAACAAAGCGACCCCACCCGCTGGGTCCACAACTTGCGCAAGGTACAGCAGGTGTTTAAAGCTCCTTCCTGCTCCATGTGAGCGCTACAGAGGAACAAACAGTGATTCCTCTTATTTGAAAGAACTCGAAGGGACAATTCCACGCTCAGCCTCTAGATGGCGAGCTGAAACAGAGCATGAACTCCAGAGTTCTTTCAAGCTATAGACACGTTTCTTCTAATGCTCTTTCTGGAGCTGTGGCCGCTGCAGAGCTTTGGATATCTCCCTTCAACTGGACTGTCCTCGCCTGGCCCAGGGGCGGAAGGTGCATGGAGGGCCCCCCTGCAAGGTGCATGGAGGCCCCCCTGCAAGGTGCATGGAGGCCCCCCCCCCCCGCTCGGTACATGGAGGGCCCCCCCTGCAAGGTGCTTGGAGCCCCCCCCGCTCGGTACATGGAGGGGCCCCCCGCTCGGTACATGGAGGGGCCCCCCTGCTCGGTACATGGAGGGGGCCCCCCTCCGGATTGATCAAGGAGCTGTCAGGCCACTGTACTGTGCTTGAGGGGCCTCTGGGGCTCTCAGACCCACGAAGGGGCCTGCTGGGGTTTGTGTAGTAATGTGCACCCCACTGCCTGGCCCTCTTTAGAAGGGTTCGGGGCCGGCTTAGAGGCACGCCTTACAACAGTGTTTACACATCAATGCTAAAGAAAATCCGGGATTCTGAAGGGGACACAATGGAATACGGAAATACTGTAGTGGTGAGCCAGAGGCTCCTTACACCCCCCCCCCCCCCCCCCGGCCCCCAGGGGGCCTGTGAGGGACTCTCCACAAGGACACACATACACGGTGCCAAAGCAGTGGATTCAGTGACACTGTCCCCTCCGATGGCTGCAGGGCTCGTGTACAGGGGGTTAGAGCACGTGCTGTGTCGCGGGTCCGAGCCCTCTCTCCTCACTTCCCCCCCCCCCCACCTTCCAAGTAGAAGGTCAGTCACATGGTCTGCCTGAGACGTGACGCGGGAGGGAGGGGGGGGGGGGGGGGGCGAGAGTCTCTGCTCAGCCTCCATCCTTGGGGTCCTTTGCATCTTCGTGCCCGAGACATGAAGGAAGGTAGTGAATTGTTTGTGTGTGTGATGTGTGCTTTATAGAGGACCTGGGATTGTGTGGCCCATGTGTGGTCCATGTGCCGCCCAATACGTGGTCCACGGTGTGGTGTCCGCAGCGTGATGTCCACGGAGTGGTGTCCACGGTGCTGTTCATGGTGTAGTCCACGGTGTGGTGTCTGCTGCGTGATGCCCACGGTGCTGTTCATGGTGTGGTCCACGGAGTGGTGACCGCAGCATGATGTGGTAAACTGGATGACGGCCAATTCTCTTAAGATCAATCCGGACAAAACAGAGGTGCTGACCGTCACCAATGATAGTAACCCGTGGAACTCCCACTACTGGCCACACGAGCTGGGGGTTACCCCCCAACCCCAGCTCCGGTGGTAAAAAGTTTGGAAATCAAAATTGATGCCAAACTTTCCCTGGACAAACAAGTCTCCACCGTGTGCGGTCCCTGCGAAAACTTACTCCGGCAGCTGAGGAGACTCTACCCCATTCTCTCAACCATGAGGACAGTGGTGGCCACCCCGATTCAATCCCGGCTTGACTATGGCAACTCGCTCTACATCGGACCACCGGACTCTTTGCTGGGCAAACTCCAGGTGGTGATGAATGATACCGCCAGGCTGATCTTCAAGCTACCCAGGCGCACTTGGGCATCGCCCTTATTGCAACAACTGCACTGGCTGTCAATCAAGCAGAGGGCCAAATTTAAAGGTCTCTATTACACACAAGGCTCTATTTGGACAGGCACCCAACTACATTAAGGAGCACCTAGTGAAATATGCCCCATGCCGCTCACTATGGTCCTCCACGGGGGGCCTTCTAAAATGCCCACAATTCAATTACGCCATGCCGAAACTCTGGAACAGGCTTCCTGGTCAGCTTCGCTTTGAAAGCTGCCTCCTTCCTTTTAGGAAGAAACTTAAGACCTTATAATTTACAGAAGCCTGGGCATAACCATCCCCTCCGTGATACATCACTCCCCTGAAACTTCCGTAGATTTTCCTAAGCGCTTAGAGACCCGCAGGTATTAAGCGCTCTACAAGCCAAAATTTACAATAACAATGTCCATGGTGTGGTGTCCACGGAGTGGTGTTCAAGGTGGCGTCCACGGAGTGATGTTCAAGGTGGTGTCCACGAAGTGGTGTCCATGGTGTGGTCCACAGAATGGTGTGTGCTGTGTCACATGGTGGTTACCTCTGAGCCCAGCTCGGAAATCCAGCCTGTACCCTGCCCGCTTTCTGTTCCCTCCCCCGAACCCGGGTTCACCTGGCGGCTGGGGAGGTAGCGGCCTATTCCATCGGTCCAGCATGGACTTCCCCTGTGTACGTGAACCTCGTTCATCCCATCCTGGAGTGTGCTCCTCCACTGTGGCAACGGGAGAATATTACAGCATCTGGATGGAGGGGGAACACATCTCACCTGGACCAGCCAGGACTGGTCTGTCCCTGGGCTCTGAAACCTCCAATATCTGGCAACAAGAGGGACAGGATGTGCTTGTAGGAGATGGATCATCAATTCTTACCTCATACAGTACAGTAAAGAGACTGTAATTGTTAGAAATGAGGGGGCTCTGGTTGGCGCAGGTAAGTACCAGCGACAAGCAGGGACCCTTTACTTCTAGTCAGGGCGAAGGATGACTCCTCGGAATAACCCCTGCTCACCCTCTAGGTGCGTGGCGCGAGCAGTCGAGGCTAAACCTCAGGCGTACACGGTTAAGCAATTGCAATTAGACACACAGTAAACCCCTTGCATGCCCCACAAACGGACACCAATCAGGTTGTATATGAAAATAAGGCTTTTATATAGTTTCAGCAGATTCAGTACAAGGCCCGGTAACGGTGAAACGGTGGGGCCACAATTTCTATAAATATGGTAAAGTTCTCTTTGTTACGGAAAGTTCTTAGGCGGGCACAAAGGTGACTGTGGGCCTAAGCGCACTTTGCGCTGAGGCGGCAACCGGGAAGCACGCGATAGACGACAGGGAAATCAGAACGTTGCGGACCCTGGATCCGATGCGACCTCGCGGTTGAGTTCGTAAGTACAGTACCTTGTTTCTTGACGTGAAGGCGGGTGCAGGATTTCAGCGGCTCTTCGTCAGAAGGGCGAGGTGGCGTCCGGGGCTCCCACACTTCACGATGGGGTTCTGATCCTTCAGGCTCACGGCAAGAGCGGGGTGTTGCAGGTGGCAAGTGAACAAAGCGGGGCAGCCGGGCACGCAGTCTGCGTCTGGGCCGTCCGAGGCTGGAGGATGCTCACAACGCCGATTCCGGCGGGAGCGGTGAGGGTGCGCAGCGAGCCTCCGGCAAGCGAGGTGACGGGGGCAGCCCAGCACTGCATCGGGGGAACGGCTCAGATCGAGCGAGGCTCTTTCCAAGGCAGGGGCGACTAAGCGGTCAGGTCACGGCTCAAGGAGGGGCTGGGGGGGCACAAGAGTCACAACTCCGTCGAGGGAAGGAACACCACATTCCAGCGGCGGGCGAGTGAAGGTCAGGTTGAGCCCAATGGTCCTGGGGCTCAGTTCAGGGGGCAAGCTCACTTCCAAGCCCTTGGAGATCGTTTTGAAAAGCACAAGTCTTGAAAGTAAAGATAAAACAAAGTCTTCAGCAAAAGGTTCCTCTTCTCTCCTTTGGCAGCAAGGTCACCACTGCAGGCCAGTCCCCCAGGATAGGGACAGTCTTCCTCCTTGCAGCTTTCCCGGTGCCTCTTCCTCAGGCAGAGATTCTTCTTGGGTCAAAAGCGGATCTGATTTATTAGGAGCAGGGCTCCTACCTTTATACTGCATTTCTTTTGTTCTCCCAGGCCAGGGGGGCCCTTTCCTAGTTCAGTCCGGTTCTGGAGCACTTTGTTGACGCGATGCAGGCTTCTTCTTTCAGAGTGCAGGGCAGAGTGATCAGACCCTCCACAGGGGGCGGAGCCGGCATTGTGGTGGCAGAGCACAGTCCTATTCAGAGTCCAGGTGTACTCCTCCCACCCATCTACCTGTCAATCTTCCTATTCACCACCAGGCTATCTATCCCTGCCCATCTGGGTTCCCCCAGCCCTGTCACTCACGCAAGCCAGACATCAGATACACATCACGCAGAGGCGGGCTGAAATGGTTAGGCAAGCAAAGGCCAACTTTCTAAAAGTGGCATTTGCAAAAGCGAAATATTAAAATAAACCTTACGAAAAAATGTACCTTATTATTCAGAGTTCAGGCATACTAAACTCGATCTTCTACCATGTTCCCTGGGTCGGTTAGGATCATAGGATTTAACAATCTTAACCGCCCATTCTGGCCTATGAGAACAGGGTAGCCTTATAATGGTGAACAACGAAAATGGCGGTCATTTACTATTAGGACATGCCACGCACATCAGGGCTTGTCCTACCTTAGGCTTACAACGCACCCTGCCCTTGGGCCTACCAGAGGGGTGACTAACATGAAGTTAAGGGAAGGTTTAGGGACTGGCAAGTTTGTGCACTTGCCCAGTCAGCATGTCAGTACCAGACTGCACGCAGGTTCTGCAATGGCAGACCTTAGACACATTTTACTAGGCCGCTTCTGTGGGTGGCACAACCAGTGCTGCAAGCCCACCAGCAGCATTTGTATTTACACGCCCTGGCACTCCTGGTGCACTTTACTGGGGTCTGACCAAATAATCCAATCATGGAATCCAACCAACATATACACTTTACATAGGGAGCCCTTGCACTGTGGCACTGGTTGGCAGTGGCACAGTGCGCTGAGCAGCCAACACCATCAAAACACATGAGGCACAACGACAAAAAGAGGAAGGGAGACTCACGCCAAGGTGCCAGGTCTAACAGTAATTGAAACTCCAATTGTATTTATATAGCGCTTACTACCCCTGATAAGGCATCAATGCACGCTACTCCAGAACACAAAATGGATTAGTGGTGAATTGTGAATAAATATCAGGAAATATGAATTACTTTCAACGGTGGACATGTGTTAGACGGACCGGGAGGGTCGGCCGAGGACAAGGGGAGAGGTCTCCGGGGAGAGCCGTCTCCAGCGATCGTACAGACGAGTAACTTCCCCCCCACAGATGTACACCACACCAAGATAAGGTTTAACGTTCTTTATAAGCAATCTTTAGGTACGATAGAATGGTACAAGGAGGTCAGGACTCAGGGGTCCCCTCGATTCTAGTCTCTTGGTTGGGAAAGGGGGTAGCGGGACAGTCTTGTTACCAATCTGGTAGATGCGATGATATGATGGATAGCTCACAATCCTCGAGCTCGGTGTTCTAGCTGGACGGGCCGCGGCAGCGCCAGCAGGTCCCAGTGAAGGTGGTCGTTACACGGTCCGCGGCAGCGCCAGCAGGTCCCGATGAAGGTGGTGGTTACAACGGTCCGCGGCAGCGCCAGCAGGTCCCGATGAAGGTGGTGGTTACAACGGTCCGCGGCAGCGCCAGCGGGTCCCAATGAAGGTGGTAGGTACAACGGTCCGCGGCAGCGCCAGCAGGTCCCGACGAGGATGGAGGATGCAGAAGGCCGCGGCAGCGCCAGCAGGCAGGATGATAGTTCACAAGGCAGGGCTACGGCAGCGCCGGTAGTCCGTCAAGGAGGAGTTCTTCTTGGTGTCTCTCGACTCCAGGATACAACTGCCTTCCTGCTCTGGAGCTGCCCCAGTTATAGGTCTGGCGCCCTTTGATGTCCGGACCCCCGCACTTGGAGGTCGGGAGGTCCGGGATGAGGGAGTCCAGACACCCAGCAGGGGGGTGGAGCCAGCGCCCGGGGGAGCTGGGGGGCGATCGGCACCTGGCGGGGGAGAGCCATCGACACTTCTTTCTCCCATCGACCTGCCAAGTAGTCCGTTCACCTCCTGGGTGGATGGTGGTGCCGGGATGTCGGGGCCTGGCCAGGCCCAGGGTTAGGGTCGAGCTGAGGCCACGCGGCCTCGTGGTGCAGTGTCCAAGATGGCGGCCGGGCCGGGCGAGGGAGCCGGTAGTGGTTCGGCCCCATGATACAGAGATGTCCGGGGGCAGGAGTCCCGGCTGGAGACGGGGTGTGGGTTGTTTCTGTGGGTAACACCTGGAGGGCCGGGGCTCGGGCCTTGTCATGCGGGGAGGGAGCAAGCCCTTCATGTGGCCTGTACAACATGCGTCCCCCCCAGCTGAAGGCGGGGAGAGTCACCCATCCTCTTGGGGACTCTCCTCGTCGAGGCGGAAAAAGCGTGACAGGCCATCTGCGTTGGCGTGGTCTTGGCCCGGTCGATGTTCCACAGTGAAGTCCATCCCCTGCAGGGAGATGGACCAACGCAATAGTTTGGGGTTTTCCCCCCGCATCTGCATTAGCCACTGCAGGGGTCGATGATCTGTTTGCACCCGGAAGTGGGTACCGAAGAGATAGGGCCGGAGCTTTTTGAGGGCCCACACCACTGCGAAGGCCTCCCTCTCGATGGTGCTCCAGCGCTGTTCTCGGGCCAGGAGGCGTCTGCTGATGAAGGCCACCGGTTGGTCAAGTCCCTCGGAGTTCAACTGGGAGAGGACCGCCCCGATGCCGTGGTCGGAGGCATCTGTTTGTACGATGAACTCTCGACTGTAGTCGGGGGCCTGGAGCACAGGGGCCGTGCACATGGCGGCTTTCAGCTTCTCGAAGGCCGCTTGACAGTCTGGGGTCCAGTTGACCTTCTTCGGGTGGTTTTTGGATGGGAGTCCCGTGAGGGGCCCCACAATGCTGCCATAGTCCCTCACGAACCGCCGGTAGTAGCCGGTGAGCCCCAAGAAGGCTCGGACCTCGGTCTGCGTGACTGGAGGCTGCCAGGACTGGATGGCAGCGATTTTGAGTTGCAGAGGGGCCACCAGACCGCTTCCCACCTGGTGTCCGAGATAGGTCACGGACCCCTGACCAATTTGGCACTTGCTGGCCTTGATTGTGAGGCCGGCCCGTTGGAGGGCCTGCAGGACCTCTCGGAGGTGGTGGAGGTGGTCGGACCAGTGGCGGCTGTACACAGCGATATCGTCCAGGTAGGCGGCGCTGAACTCCTCGAGCCCCGCCAAGACCTGGTTCACCAGTCGCTGAAAGGTAGCTGGGGCATTCTTCATGCCGAATGGCATGACTTTGAAGTGGTAGTGGCCATCGGGGGTAGAAAAGGCGGATCGTTCTCGGGCCCGGGGTGTGAGACCGATCTGCCAGTAGCCCGCTGTCAGGTCGAAGATGCTGAGGTAGCGGGCAGCCCCCATGCGGTCGATCAGTTCATCCGCTCGGGGGATGGGATGAGCGTCTGTTCTGGTGACAGCATTCAAGCCCCGATAGTCGACGCAGAATCGGAGCTCAGGAGTGGTGCCGGGGGCAGCAGCTTTGGGGACCAGCACGACCGGGCTGGCCCAGGGGCTGTCCGAGGGCTCGATGACCCCGAGCGTGAGCATCTTTGATACCTCCTCTTGGATGCAGGCCCGTACCCGATCTGGTACGCGGTACGCCCGGTGTCTGATAGGGGGACTGTCCCCAGTGTCCACGTCGTGCAAGCACCAGGAGGTGACCCCTGGGGTGAGGGAAAACAAGGTAGCAAACTGCAGCAGGAGGTCCCGGCAGCCTTGGCGCTGTTCCGGGGTGAGGGCATCGGAGAGCCGGACCCCGTCCACGGAACCATCTTTCTCACGAGTCTTCAGGAGATCAGGGAGAGGCTCGGAGTCTTCTTCCGCTACACTGTCTGTAGCCATCAGGAGGCTGAGCTCCGAGCGCACAAAGTGGGGTTTGAGTCTGTTGGTGTGGAGGACCCGGAGGGGGTTCCGGGGAGATTCCATATCGATGAGATAGGTGACGGGGCTCTTGCGTTCGACCACTTTGAAGGGCCCCGTCCACTTGTCCTGCAAGGCACATGGTTCGGTGGGGGACATCACCCACACTTGTTGGCCAGGTTCGAATTCGATGGAGGAGGCATTTTGATCGTACCATTTTTTCATGTCCTCCTGACTGGCCTCAAGGTTCGCTTTCGCCATTTCTCTGAATCGCCTGGTCTGATTGCGTAGGGTCAGGAGGTACTTGAAGACGTCTGGAGGGGTCTTTAGGGGGGCCATCTCCCAACCTTCTTTGACTAGGCTGAGGGGCCCTCGCACAGGGTGCCCGTACAAGAGTTCGAAAGGGCTAAAGCCGAGGGACTTCTGGGGAACTTCTCGATAGGCGAAGAGGAGGCACGGAAGTAGTACATCCCACTGGCGACGGAGGGGCTCTTCCAATCCCCTAATCATTCCCTTGAGCGTGCGGTTGAACCGCTCGACTAGTCCGTTTCCTTGAGGGTGATAGGGGGTCGTGAACCGGTAGGTGACCCCGCACTGTTGCCAGAGGGACTTCATATACTTCGAAATAAAGTTTGTGCCTCTGTCGCTGACGACTTCTCGGGGGAAGCCCACCCGGGAGAAGATCCCCATTAAGGCCCGGCCGACCACCGGGGCTGTTACAGTTCGCAGGGGCACAGCCTCGGGGTAGCGGGTGGCGTGGTCCACCAGTTCCAGGATGAACCGATGTCCTTGTGCTGTACGGGGGTCCAGGGGCCCCACAATGTCTATTCCCACCCTCTCGAACGGGGTGGTGACAACTGGGAAGGGTTGCAGAGGTGCTTTGAGTTTGCGGCCGCTCTTCCCGCTGGCCTGGCACGTGGGGCAGGACCGGCAGTGGTTGAGGACGTCGTTTCTCATCTTCGGCCAGAAAAAGTGGGTCACCAGGCGACTGTAGGTTTTGTCCTGGCCCAGGTGTCCAGCCAGAGGGACATCGTGGGCCAAATTTAACAGGAAGTCTCTAAAACGGAGGGGCACCACCAGCACTCGACTGGCCCCTAACTCCGCGATTCTCTGCTCACTGTACAATAGGTCGTTGTCCCAATAGATCCAATGGGCTCCGGTGGTGTCCCCTGCGCTCTGGGCGAGGGCTTGCTGGCGGAGTCCCTCAAGGGAGGGACAGGTCTTCTGTTCTTGACGGAACTGTTCCTGGGTGGGCCCCCCTTCTTGATGCCACTGAGCCAGGTTGTGAAGGTCCTGGGGCTGAGCGAGCCCTTCGGGGGTTTGCTCTGGGGGGTTGGTATGGTCGGTGTCCTCTACTGGAGCGATCGGGGGACGAGGTGCTGGCCATTCTGGTTCTTCTGGTCGTTGGATGGCACGTGCGGCCATGGACCGGGTGGTTACGCACGCCCAGTCCGGGAGGCCCAACATCCCCAGGTGCTCTTTTCTTTCTACGGCGGCCCACGGGGAACTCTCAAGATCATTCCCCAGGAGACAGTCCACGGGGGCATCATCTCGGACCGTCACCTTCAACATGCCGGAGACTCCTCCCCATTCGAAGGGGACGCAGGCCATCCGACATAGACTCTCCGAATTGTCGGCTGAACGGACGGGGCAGAGAATGTTCGGCAGGATCTGCTCTGGTTTTACCAGGTGACAGCGGACGGCCGTCACACTGGCCCCCGTGTCACGTAGGGCTTCGGCCCGGCGTCCATTAATGTTCACCCACTGACTAGATTTTCTGGTGTTGGCGGGTAGGGGAGCCCGCGGGACCATGTCTCTTCCCCCTAGGCACGCTAGAACCATGGCGGCCGGTTCCCACTCTTGTTGTCCCTGCTCGTATTCTTCCTGTTCTTCGGAGATTTGTTCTCCCCCCAGGGCGGCGGCAGCTACCTGGCGGGGTCTCGGAGTTTGGTTCTGTGGACAGTTCGGGTCATTGGCGTAGTGGCCGACTCGCTGGCATCGGTGACACGTGACATTGGCTCGGAACCCCGGCCGCATCGGGGGGTTGCCCCGGCTGGCCGGGGGCGTGGTGCTGGGAGCGGCCGGGACGGTGTCTCTTCCTCGTCCCTGGCCTCCTCCTCCTCCTCGGGGACGGTGCTGACCTTGGTTGTTCCGGTTCTGTTCGTGAGGCCCTCTCCGGCCCACTCGGGTGCTTTCCCACCGGTCAGCTTCGGCGGCGAGTTGCCGTGGGTCAGTCAATTTACTGTCGAGGAGGTGCTGCCTGAGCTCGACGAAGCAGTTGTTAGAGAGGTGCTCCCACACCATGAGATTAAAAAGTTGCTCGTAGGTCGTTACGTGGCTTCCCTTGATCCAACCCTCGAAGGCTCGGCTGAAATAGTGGACATATTCCACCCAAGTTGTACCCGGGATTCGGGTGCAGTCTCGGAACCTCTTGCGGTACATTTCGGGTGTGAGCCCATATCGGGTGAGGAGGCCAGCCTTCATGTGGTCATAGGATGACATCAGATGGTCTGGGAGCTGTAACAGGGCATCGCGGCCTTCAGAGACGAACCTCCCCCATAGACCGGCTCCCCAGTCACTTCGATCGATCCGGTGGGAGGTCATGGCGATCTCGTAGGCCTTGAACCACTGTTGTATGTCGTCCTCTCGGACATACTCTCGAACGACATCCTTGGGGATGTGGACTTTCTTTTCTGTCGCTCCCGGGGTGCGCGGTCGCTCGGGCACCTCCAGTTCTTTGTTCTGCTTCCGTAGGTCTATTTCTGCCAGTTTGCGCTCGTGTTCGTACGCTAATCTCTTTTCTTCGAGCTCTCTCTGCCTCTGTTTTTCTTCCCGTTCTTCTCGGAGCCGCAGATGTTCTAGGTTCAGTTTTTGTTCGGCTAATTTTAGTTCACCGTCCATTTTGAGCCGTGCCATTTCTAGCTCATGTAGTCTGCTTTTTTCTCTCTCTTGGATCTCTTCCTGCGAGAGACCCGTTCTTCGCTCCTCGGGAGCCGTGGTGTTCCTCTCTGATGCTGCAATGTTTTGGTCCGGGGATCTCGCGGCCCCGGTTTCTGCCCACGACTCAATGGCGAGCTTGAAATCGTCTTTGGTACTCAGGCCGGTGGTAGCAATGCCTAGTTCAATGCAGAATTGTTTCAATTCACGATGGCTGTACTCTTCCAATTTCTCCATCTGGAATTTCTCAGTGGATCCGCCCTCTTTGGTTGACATTGTGGTTTCGTCGTGGGGTGAGCTACTCTCTGTACGATTACGCGTTGATTCGGATCGCGCCGCTGGCCACCAATGTTAGACGGACCGGGAGGGTAGGCCGAGGACAAGGGGAGAGGTCTCCGGGGAGAGCCGTCTCCAGCGATCGTACAGACGAGTAACTTCCCCCCCCACAGATGTACACCACACCAAGATAAGGTTTAACGTTCTTTATAAGCAATCTTTATGTACGATAGAATGGTACAAGGAGGTCAGGACTCAGGGGTCCCCTCGATTCTAGTCTCTTGGTTGTGAAAGGGGGTAGCGGGACAGTCTTGTTACCAATCTGGTAGATGCGATGATATGATGGATAGCTCACAATCCTCGAGCTCGGTGTTCTAGCTGGACGGGCCGCGGCAGCGCCAGCAGGTCCCGGTGAAGGTGGTCGTTACACGGTCCGCGGCAGCGCCAGCAGGTCCCGATGAAGGTGGTGGTTACAACGGTCCGCGGCAGCGCCAGCAGGTCCCGATGAAGGTGGTGGTTACAACGGTCCGCGGCAGCGCCAGCGGGTCCCAATGAAGGTGGTAGGTACAACGGTCCGCGGCAGCGCCAGCAGGTCCCGACGAGGATGGAGGATGCAGAAGGCCACGGCAGCGCCAGCAGGCAGGATGATAGTTCACAAGGCAGGGCTACGGCAGCGCCGGTAGTCCGTCAAGGATGAGTTCTTCTCGGTGTCTCTCGACTCCAGGATACAACTGCCTTCCTGCTCTGGAGCTGCCCCAGTTATAGGTCTGGCGCCCTTTAATGTCCGGACCCCCGCACTTGGAGGTCGGGAGGTCCGGGATGAGGGAGTCCAGACACCCAGCAGGGGGGTGGAGCCAGCGCCCGGGGGAGCTGGGGGGCGATCGGCACCTGGCGGGGGAGAGCCATCGACACTTCTTTCTCCCATCGACCTGCCAAGTAGTCCGTTCACTTCCTGGGTGGATGGTGGTGCCGGGATGTCGGGGCCTGGCCAGGCCCAGGGTTAGGGTCGAGCTGAGGCCACGCGGCCTCGTGGTGCAGTGTCCAAGATGGCGGCCGGGCGAGGGAGCCGGTAGTGGTTCGGCCCCATGATACAGAGATGTCCGGGGGCAGGAGTCCCGGCTGGAGACGGGGTGTGGGTTGTTTCTGTGGGTAACACCTGGAGGGCCGGGGCTCGGGACCTGTCATGCGGGGAGGGAGCAAGCCCTTCATGTGGCCTGTCCAACAACATGTGAGCCTGTTAGTTGGATTGAAAAGGATAATGGAGGGATAGAAGATGAAAGGGTCTAGAAAGTGTTTATTGGGAGATCATAGCAGGAGGAGGAGGTTTGGGATGGGTAAAGGTGAGATGGAGGAGGGAAGAGTCTCTAGAAGTGGATTAGGGAGAAAAATGAGGTCTCAGATGAGTCAAAGGAGGGATACATGAGGAAACGGTTAAAAAAGGCTTGTTCGGGAGATCTTAGTAAAATAAGGTTTGAGGTGATGCAAGGAGGGGTAGGGGGGGGAAGAGTCTCGAAAGGGTTATTTTGGGGATCATGGTAGTAGAATGAGGTTTGAGATGAGTCAGAGTGGAGGAAGAGGATACACAGAGGTATAGGGTGAAATATAGGGTAGTGCATTGAAGACCCCCCCCTCCCCAATTTTGTTTTTTACAGTAGGAGTAAAGTAATAAATATTTAGATACATAAGTACATGGAAGGTTATATATCAGGATTTAAGTTGCATTTAATAAACTCATACTTTCAAGTGTTGCTATACTTTAAGCTAAAAATGTATTCATTTTTTAATGTTCTTTTCTGTCAATAATTCAATAGTGAATCAATTGCAGATAAATAGCTATAAAATTTAAGTACAGTGATAGATAAACAGAGACCAATAGCATCTAATGAGATAACTTCTATCGAATGTATGCAGTGACTCATACATGTTAAGCATAGAATAATAGAACCATAAGTAATATGTGCATTTGTTGAGCATTTAAATAATATCTATAAATGTATAAACATAACTATACAAATTTATACAAAGAAATACACATCTAGATACATGTATATAATCAAATTAAATGCTTATATACATGGGCATATACTGTATATTTGAGTCTGGTGGTTATGTGGGGAAGAGCCAAACCTGGAGTAGTTTTCTGAAGATAAGGTGGTGTCGGTAGATCTCATATTTGGGGGGGAAAGAGTTTCATAGTTTAGCTGTTTGAACAGAGAGGGATGTGCCGCCCGTGTTTTTTTTCTTGTATGGTGGTATTTTGAGGCGAGATGCCACTCTAGAGCTGAGGTTCCTTCATTGAATGTATTTTGTGATTTCATTCCTGATGAAGAGCGGTCCCGTTCCATGTATCTCTTTCTGGGTGATACAAAGCAGCCTGAACGTGGATCTTCTGGCAACCAATATAGGGCACTCAAGGCCGGGGAGATGTGGTCTTGTGGCTTTAAACGTAGGAGTAGTCTGGCACCAGAGTTTTGAATCCGTTGTAGTCTTTTCATAGTCATTAAAGGTGATCTGTGGTAGAGGCTATTGGCGTGATCGAGTTTGGACAGAACAAGAGAGATGGTAGTCTGGACCTTGTGTGGAACTCGCAGGTGGGGGAGATGTATCGCAGAGTTTTTATGGTAACAAAGCTTGATTTTGCTAGTTTGACCACTTGGGCATTCATCGACAGCTTGGAGTCCATGGTCATTTAGAGGTTTCTTACTTCCTTCGATACTTTAGGCGGTGTTCCCAGATCATCAGGCCACGAGGCGTGCGGGTCATAATGTTTCCAATCATCACACATGAGTATTTCTGTTTTGGAAGCATTCAATTTGAGATGGCTCCAAGTCATCCATTGCTCCACAGTTCTAAGACAACTGAATTGGTGAGTTTTCAATGTCTTTCTGGCATTCCAGTTTAAGGAGTATTTGTGTGTCATCTGCATAGTTATAGCATGTGAGCTGGAATTCATTGATCAGTGCCGGTAATTAATTCATGTAGATGTTAAAAAGCACGGGCGAGATGATAGAGCCTTGAGGGACCCTTGCTGTTGTGAAGTATGGTTTGGATGAGAAAAGGGGAGAATGGATGACATTTGTTCTGTTTTGAAGGTAGGATGTGATCCAGTCAAGAACAGTCCCCTCGATGCCTGCTTTCTAGAGTCTTTGTATTAAGGCGTTATGGTCAACCGTGTCAAAGGCAGCCGAGAGGTCCAAGAGAATTAGTGTGATTCAGGTCAACTCTGTTCTTAAGGTCATCCCAGATGACAAGGAGGGAAGATTCTGTGCATCTTCCCAGATGGAACCCTGTTTGGAAGTTTGAAAGTATGGAGTGATCTTCAATGAATTGTGACATCTGGGCGAACGCTGCTCTTTCTGTCAGTTTTCCCAGGAAAGGTCCATTTGTGATTGGTCTGTAGTTGTCGGAGTCAAGTGGGTCCATGGTTGTTTTATCTAATAATGGACGTATGTACACCTTTGAGATCTTCTGGAATTAGTTCCATAGTTAAGGAGTTGTTGATGATTCTTCTCACTGGTGTGGCAGCAGAGCTTGTTAGAAGGAGGGTCTTGAAGGTTTGTGGTAGGCACGGGTCAGAAGGGCTGCCGGCAGGCCTGCCTGCCTGCCTGCTTTGACCAGGTCCAGAAATCAATAGTGTGAAATTTGTTAGAAGGAATGCAGAGGCTGGATTAGCCTACTCTAGGCGTTTTTTGCAAAGGGGTTGGTGCTGGTGCTTTTCCTTTGTTTTTAAATAGGAGTCCAATGTGTCTGCTTTGTTTGAGTAACGATATACCAGTTTGTCCGTGAATTCTTGAGTAATGGGATGAGTGCCTACTATGAACTTTAGTTTATGAAATTCAGTGAGAATTTTATAAAATTCTTTATTTGCACATTTAGCATTTTTAATTTTGCCTGAATAGTAGCTTTTTAAACTTTGTTGACTGCGGATTAGTATAATCTGTTACGTTTCCGTAGGTGAAGTTTGTCTTGATTGCGGTTTATTTTGAGCCAGGTTGTTGCAGCTTTCTAGTTTGCTGTTTAATCTCTTAAAACACGGCAAGAAACATGATGACTCACCTATGCACAATCTCTTGAGCTGGAACAAACCATGCTTTTAACCTAGACAAGGGGACCCATATATTAACATTGCTAGGGTACCACTAAGCCTATCTTAACCCACTTACACCAATCTACACCTAGAGCACCTACTCCCACCATTTATTTATGGAAAAAAAAGCAAATATCACCGGCAAAGAGCCCCCTCGCGGAGCCCGTTGGGCACAACGACGCCGGCCCAATGAGCAGCTGCCCAATGATGAGGCATGACATCCATCTGGGTGTGCGAGGGCTCTTGCTTCAGAACAATCAGATCTACCGATCCGATTCCTCAGTTACGACCCGATCTACTCTTTTCTTAGGGAACCACCTACTCGCTTTTCTAAGAAAAGATATATATATATATATATATATATATATTCACTGAAAAAACCATAGGTTTCACACATGTTATAGTTAGCGGAAATTTTACTGATAAAAAACCAATGAAATTGCCCCGTTATAGTTAGTGCTGGCAACTATAACTCACGCGACCGCAATCCTCTGCTGATGCTAATACTGTATTTAGACACTTATTTGCCCATGTCTTCTTCCATACATTTTTAGCTATACATATATTACAAATATTTTTTTTTCATAAAGACACATATGTCATCAGCAGAAGATTGCGGTCGCGTGAGTTATAGTTGCCAGCACTAACTATAACGGGGCAATTTCATTGGTTTTTTATCAGTAAAATTTCCGCTAACTATAACATGTGTGAAACCTATGGTTTTTTCAGTGAATTTGCAAGGTTTTTTAAATGCTAATTCCTAACTATAACGTGTGTGAAACCTATGGTTTTTTCAGTGAATTTGTACGGTTTTTTAAATGCTAAGTTACTTTACGCCATTCGTGGCGTGCGCGCCCACTTAACGCAGTTCGCACCGTGCGCGCACAGTGAGCACGCGGTGCGCTTCGCGCACCGCGCACCCACTTTACGCAGTTAGTGCCGTGCCCACGTTACGCTAGATGGGCCATGTACGCACGATGCGCTTCGCGCACCGTGCGCACATGGAGGACATATTATGCGCTTCCTTGTGATAGGTAATCTGTTGAAATTTTTTTGGGAATTTCTGTGCTCTGATAAGCCATGCACACGGGGTGGAGAAAGTGTGGATTTTTTTTTTTTTATAATTTTTTACCGTACGCTTACGGTAAGCGTACGGTAAGCGTACCCCGCGAAATTGCCGAAAAAAAAATAATGCCGTTTTTGCTCTTGGGGGATGTTTGGGGACTCCCTCAACATGACTATGTGAGAGGGAGTTGTCAAAACATCCCCGTAACATGTTTTTGGCCATCATGTTTGATAAACAACACTCAGTGCGAGAGACAAAATGGCGGCCGCTGCTTCCTGGTTTCGGCCGATTCGAATGTTTACTAAGATCTAAGAGCCAATCAGAATCGCGCTCGCGCACGCCACCGTACGCTTACCGTAAGCGTACGGTAAGCGTACCGTAAGCGGGCTCAGATATATATATTGATTTAAAGGCTATTTTCTCAGAATCTACTGAACAGCCGTTCGGGCTGTAGCTCGTTCTAAAGGTCCTATGGAAAAATGCATGGGAAAAACGCGTTTTGGGACCCCCCTTTTATCTCAGCCCCCGCTTGACGAATCCCCCCGAGACTTTCAGGGTAGGAGCGGAGCGTAGCGCCCCACCTATTTTGAGAAATTCGCGAGGATTCGTCGACCGGCGCCAAAGTTATTCAAAATAGAATGTTGAGGTTTTCCTATGGAAACGTGGTCCTAACTATAACTACCTACTGGCGACCGCCAGTAGGTTATATATATATATATATATATATATATATAAATCTATATATCTATATATATATGAATTACCTACTGGCAGTCGTCAGTAGGTAGTTATAGTTAGGACCTTTTTTCCATAGGAAATCCGCAACATTCTATTTGGAATAACGTTGGCGCCGATTGACGAATCTTCGCGAAATTTTCCAAACTTTTGGGCAGCTCCGGTCCGCTCCTGAAAATTTCACGGTGATTCGTCAAGCGGGGGCCGAGATAAAAGGGGGGTCCCAAAACACGTTTTCCCCATGCATTTTCCCATAGGACCTGTTGACGCAGCTACAGCCCGAACTGCTGAACGGAATTACACCAAATTTGGCAAAGAGGTAGTCCTCAGTCCAGACTCGCGCCTTTTGCTTAAATGGTGTAAATCCGTTGAGTAGTTCCTGAGAAATTTAGAATTAACAAGATAGATATATCTGGGCGGAGCCTAACCACACATCTCATCGTGCGATCTGATTGGCTGTCAGCACTTCATCCAAGAAGTATTGGCAGCCATCTTGGGACCAATATACATGATAGCACCTCATTAAAAAGCATTGCAGTTAATAGAAGGTTTCAAGACTTTAGTTACATTATAACTCATTTGTTGATGGTACCATACTCATTTTAGGAATTGTGGTGTGTTCTAAGGTGATTTCACCATGTGAAAAAGCCTTCTGCTGTGATATCATGAATCATGTTTGAGAGAAAACTATTTTCTCATGCTTTTCCCACAGAGGTTTGGAAGGTGATCTATAAGCTAAACTGGTGGCATATTTTCTGTAAATTCACATTATCTTTCTCAGTCATGTAAGAATGAAGTCTGACATTCTCAGTAAAACATGTACACCCAACAAGGGCAGAGACTGTCAGTTGATTCCTTTGTGTTCTACTGCAGCTTCCCAGAGTGTTCCAAAGAACAACTAGAGCGCTAACAGTCCTACTTATGATAAACGTATGGCACACCTGAAGCCATCTTGCTTGGATTAAAGTGGTAACTCTTAAAACATTTAATTTAAAAAGGAACAAAATGAGGGGGTTCATTTTGCCATAGAAATTATGATTAGTGCTGCAGAAAGAATAATTAGGGCACATTTTGATTTCTCAAATCCTCTTCTATTTCATAAAAAAATTCTGACATGCAGACTGAAACATGCACTTTGAATACCAGCAGCAGACTTCCCTGGTGAGCAGTAGCTTTACTACAGTGATCTAATGAGCAACTAGAGTGCTAACATTCAGAATTTATGGCAAATGTGTGACACATCTGAATGCCTTCTTGATGGAATCAAAGTAAAAAACTGAAAGTATTTCCTACTGAGGAGACTACAGTAAATGAGGAAATTAGGAAACTTCATAACAAATAAATCTCCCAAGATGGCCACCAGAGATAAAAGAGCCCAGATGCAGCACAAATATCACCCAGATGTAGCCCACATGTAGCCCAATGACAGAAGTGTGCAAAACACTTATTTTTTGTGTATTTGCAGTTTTATATAGTGCAGACTTGTCAGGTATTGGAGTGCTTTACATGAGCACTGGTTACATCACACAAGATCAAATTCATTTTGGTTGTAGACATGGGGAGATTAAGTGATTTGACCAGAATCACAGAATGTCGAGCTGAAGCAGAAACTCCAACCTGGTTCCCCAGTTGCAAAGTCTGCAGCTCTGGAAGTAACACCACATCCTTTCCCCTAAGTGCAACATTTAATCAAGTGGTCAACTGGATAAAAAAAACAAAGATTACAAATAATTTAAAAGTTCTTTGCCGCTATTTGAAAACTCAGAAAATATGTCCTCATTTTAGTTTTTTTAGAGCACTAACCATAATTTTGATGCAAATAAGTCCCTCTCATATATGTAATTTCTAAAGGAAATGCTCTAGGTATTACAGTTTTGATTACATCAAGATGACGTCGGGCGTTCCACACTTTTGCAATAAATATAGAATGTTAGCAATCTGGTTGTTCATTGGGATACTTTTGAGAGGCAGAGGCCAGGGGCACGGACTCTGAAAATTTAAGGCAGGTAGGAGAGGGCAGAGGCAACAATTTGACCACACTGGGCAGGCAGGAAGGGCAGTGGCAGCACAACAGACTATGGAGGGCAGTGGAAAGGGGGGCAAGGGCAACAAACCAACAATACAGGACTGGCAAGAGAGGCTGTGGCAATATAATAGACCATTGTGGGCAGAAGGAAGAGGCAGTGGTAGTACAACCATACATGCCAACAGACCCGTTTCAGCCAGGAAACGTCCAATGTTTTTAAGCTCAAATGGGCTTTATTTGATCTGTCTCCTGTCTACAATCTCCTCTTTTCAATGTAACTCAAAGGGGAACATCAATACCCCAGTTTTTTCAAAATCTCCCTCTTACCAAGTTCAAAATGTTCGCAAGTATGGTACATTGGATCATGGTAGGCAGGAGGAATTGGGGTAGGGACATGGACTCGGATAACAGAGGACAGGAGGGACATGGAGAGGTGCACCAAACTGACCCTACAGGGCAGGCATCAGGGTTTGCAGCAGCACAATACACCACACAGGGCATGCGGGACGGGAGTGCAGCACAACAATCCATAGAAAGCAAGATGGAGGGGACAGGACCATGCACATGTACAACAGAGAACAGAGGGGCAAGAGGCAATGGTAGCTAGCGGACCATAATGGACAGACAGGAGAGAAAGCTGCAGCATAACAGACCATAAAGGGCAGGAGGGATGGATCAGGGTCATTACAATGGAACAGACAAGCCAGGAGGGAGGGAATAGGGGTCTGCACATGGAAACTGAGGGCTGGGGGCAAGGGGACAGGGCAGGAGCAGCAAGATGACCATGGAGGTCAGGCAGGATGGGCACTAGAAACAAGACACACCATGGAGTGCAACAGTGAGACTATGATGGCATACACACCGACCATGGAGAGAAGGTGGGAGGGGGTCAGGGGCAGCTAGCTGACCACACAGGGAAGGTGGGAGGGGTCATGGCAGCACAGAAGACCATGCATGGCAAGCGGGAGGGTTAGTGGCACCACAATGGCTATGATGGGCAAGAAGGAGGGTGCAGGGGCATGCACAAAGGACCATGGAGGATAGAAGAGAGGGTCAGGACCTGGGCACAGACAAGAGTTCAGGGGAAGGGTCCTCACAACAGACCGCGCGGGGCAGGCAGGAGGAGCAGTTGCAGCACAACAGACCAGGGACGGCAGAAGGGTGTGGCAGTAAAATGGACCATGGAGGACAGGAGGAAGGGGATAGGGGCATGGCATGTGGACAGGCAGGGTGGAGGTGGCAGGGACGGGTTATAGTCATCTGACAATGCTAGGCAGGTGGGAGGGGAGTGGCAGCTCAACAGAACAATCAGAGTAGATAGGAGTGGCAGGTCCATGGAACATGGTGGGCAAAAAGGATGGAGCAGGGGCATGCACAAAGACATCGGAGGGCAGGGGGAAGGAGAACAGGGGCAGCAAGCTAAGCACAGAGTTTAAGCAGGAGGCCAATGATTGCCCATAGAATTGGGCAATGGAGGGCAGGATGAGTGGACTGGTACATCATGCTAAATGGAGGGCAGTGGCAGCACATCAGACTATGCATGGCAGGAGGCAGGAGGCTAGTCCATGGGTTCAGACAACAGAGGATAGGGAGGAGGTGGATGGGGCAGCAAGCTAACTGTTCATAGAAGGCGGGTATTAGGAACTTTATTGTTTTTAAAATGTGTGTCTGTGCGAACTACTTAAAATATGAACAAGTATGCAGCATAATCTCACTTCTATTCAGGAAGAAGAGGACGTTTGTGACTGTGACTCCGGGCTCACTTGGCAGAAACACCCCCTGACCCTCCACCCCCTATCGCAAAATGTAATGCCCATGAAAAGGGTAGGTGGACGCAGTGTTATATAGAACATAGTCCTGAGAGCACGATTGAAAATGAAAACTAGATATAGTATATGGTATATGGTATAAACGATGCACCAAAAAGTGTGATATAAGATGAACCGGGCGTGAAATATAATATGTAATACATTGTGCGCAATGACAGATTCATTGGAGAGCGCGAGATAGCACAGGCACTAGCTCGTGCTATGCGATATGCGCCTTGGAGTGTAATATGCACAGAGCAGCGTTGTGTAACCTAACTAGTCTCTAAAGTTGTAATATAAAATATGTGCTGGGGAGTGTAACGTTGCATATGCACTGTGACAAAGATATGGATCCCAGATTGTAATATGTATGGCATAGCGCTGTGCGTTATAACATAGGCATCGAGGAAGGCACGTTAGATGGGGCAATATAACCTGTGCGAAGGCAAGTGTGGCATGACATATTCACGGGGTGGTGTTAGAGAGTGTCATAGCATACGCACTAGCTCGTGAAATACAACACAGAGGTGTGTGGCACTCGGCGGGCACTGGTGGGTGTAACACAGCATTGGGCTCAGCCAGGAGCACGCTGTGACTCTCAAGTGAGGTTCGTCTCCTTTCTAGAGAGTAAAATAAAAAGTATTACACATCCGGCGGTGGATGTGTCTTATTAACCATGAGGGGGGTTTCTTGCATAGTTTGGTCGAATTTTTGTCGAATCGCCTTTGAATGGCTTGGTGTGCGTGTATATCAAATGTGCCCGTCAATAGCTAACCATGTTTGTATAAATAAACGACAAGGGTGTCTACTTGGAGAGTACCCACCGGCGGGGGCGCCGGGATTAGGCACGGTAGGGCATCAGACACGTCAGAGCTTCACTAGCGGTGTAAATACATTCCATGTGGATTCATTGTATGCATAGTCGCCTTTTAATGAATATCACGCAAATCGTCATGGTGATAGGTACATACGGTTTGTCCAGCATGTTCTAGGTGTTTCTATAAATATATATATCTTTAAAAATAATAAAAAACAAAGGCCGGCCCCGGGGGATGGGGTCCCCGGGGCCATAAGTGGCCTGAGGAGGGGGGCAACGCAGCCCCCCTCCTAAAGAATAAAAAAAAGGACATGACCCAGGGGTTGGGGTTCCCGGGGCCAATTAAGGCCTTGGGAGGGCCAAATTATTTTTTTTCAACCAAAAAAAATTAGGGTGCAGGCCCTGGGGGATGGGGACCCCAGGGCCAATAAATTAGAAAAAGAAGGGGGGCCACACAGCCCTCCTTCTTAAAAAAATAAAATAAATAAAAGACCGGCATCGCTCCGGAGGCTACGCCCCCTCCTTGCAGCACTCTGCAAAGGCGCCCCCTGGCCAGTTGTCAGTTGGGGAATTAATTCCTCTTCAATACTGAGGGTCCCTGAGGGCCAACTAGCCCAACAGGTATCTCCAGTATGCGCCAGGGAACTGCATTGCAGACAGGTGTTCTGAGGCCACGCCCCTTTTTACACCTCTATGCAACGCAGCTCTGTGGCGCTTACTGGAGGTACCTAGTGGGCTAGTTTGACCCTAGGGACCCTTAGGATTCAAGGGGACTTAATCTCCCAACTTAAAAAACGGCCACAGGGCGTGTTTACACAGTGGGGAAGGGAGGGGACGGGGCATGAGGTGACATGTGCAAACACGCCCTGTGGCGCGTTTTAAGAGGTAGTTTTAATCCCCTGCCCTATTATATACTAGGGGCTTACAGAGGAGGTCATGCTGATCACAGGGGGACCCCAACACATAGTGTTCCCTAGTGTATATAGGTGTTTTCACTGTATTCTGAGTGTCTTTTAACATAGCACTGGCTCTAGGACTGGTTAGTCAGACTCAGTTACCACCAGTATCCGTCTGAAAAAGTTGAGGGTACAGGATGATTTTGCAACAAGGCTTCTTTCTGCTCTTCTGTTTGTTCTTTCTGCACGTTATCCTTCTTCCTGCACTTTTCTTCGTCTTTGAGGACTTCTGTTGCTTCTCTGCATTTCTTTTTTTTCTTTGTGCGTTTTTTCCTTCTTTCTTCACATGTCCTATCTCTGTAGGCATAGTTAGAAATTAGCATTTAAAAAAACCTTAGAAATCCACTGAAAAAACCATAGGTTTCAGGGGCGTTATAGTTAGCTGGACTTTTCACTCGTACAAAACCATTGAATTTCCCCCCGTTCTAGTTAGTTCAGCTAACTATAAATCGCGCGCACGCAATGCACTGCTGATGACGTCACATATTACATCACTCAGAAACACCCCCTGACCCTCCACCCCCATCGCAAAATGTAATGCCCGTGAAAAGGGTAGGTGGACGCAGTGTTATATAGAACATAGTCCTGAGAGCACGATTGAAAATGAAAACTAGATATAGTATATGGTATAAACTATGCACCAAAAAGCGTGATATAAGATGAACTGGGGCGTGAAATAAAATATGTAATACATTGTGCGCAATGACAGATTCATTGGAGTGCGAGATAGCACAGGCACTAGTGCGTGCTATGCGATATGCGCCTTGGAGTGTAATATGCACTGGGCAGTGTTGTGTAACCTAATTGGTCTCTAAAGTTGTAATATAAAATATGTGCTGGGGAGTGTAACGTTGCATATGCACTGTGACAAAGATATGGATCCCAGATTGTAATATGTAAGGCATAGCGCTGTGCGTTATAACATAGGCATCGAGGAAGGCACGTTACATGGGGCAATATAACCCGTGCGAAGGCAAGTGTGGCATGACATATTCACGGGGTGGTGTTACAGTGCACATGGGCTAGAGAGTGTCATAGCATACGCACTAGCTCGTGAAATACAACACAGAGGTGTGTGGCACTCGGCGGGCACTGGTGGGTGTAACATGGCATTGGGCTCAGCCAGGAGCACGCTGTGACTCTCAAGTGAGGTTCGTCTCCTTTCCAGAGAGTAAAATAAAACGTATTACACATCCGACTGTGGATGTGTCTCTTATTAACCATGAGGGGGGTTTCTTACATAGTTTGGTCGAATTTTTGTCGAATCCCCTTTGAATGGCTTGGTGTGCGTGTGTAATAAATGTGCCCGTCAATAGCTACCCATGTTTGTATAAATAAACGACAAGGGTGTCTACTTGGAGAGTACCCACCGGCGGGGGCGCCGGGATTAGGCACGGTAGGGCGTCAGACACGTCAGATCTTCACTAGCTGTGTAAATACATTCCATGTGGATTCATTGTATGCATAGTCGCCTTTTAATGAATATCACGCAAATCGTCATGGTGATAGGTACATACGGTTTGTCCAGCATGTCCTAGGTGTTTCTATAAATATATATATTTTTAAAAATAAAAAACAAAGGCCGGCCCCGGGGGATGGGGTCCCCGGCGCCATAAGTGGCCTGAGGAGGGGGGCGAGGCAGCCCCCCTCCTAAAGAATAAAAATGTTTTTAAAAAAGGACATGACCCAGGGGTTGGGGTTCCCGGGGCCGATTAAGGCCTTGGGAGGGCCAAATTAATTTTTTTCAACAAAAAAAGTTAGGGTGCAGGCACTGGGGGATGGGGTCCCCAGGGCCAATAAATTAGAAAAAGAAGGGGGGCCACACAGCCCTCCTTCTTAAAAAAATAAAATAAATAAAAGACCGGCATCGCGCCGGAGGCCACGCCCCCTCCTTGCAGCACTCTGCAAACGCGCCCCCTGGCCAGTTGTCAGTTGGGGAATTAATTCCTCTTCAATACTGAGGGTCCCTGAGGGCCAACTAGCCCAACAGGTATCTCCAGTATGCACCAGGGAGCTGCATTGCAGACAGGTGTTCTGAGGCCACGCCCCTTTTTACACCTCTATGCAACGCAGCTCTGTGGCGCATCACTCATGACAATAATATGTAAGGAACAACAATGAGAGTAACAATTACAAAACATTACCACGGTTACTTCCTAGAATTTAATCATCCTAGATTCACAATTCGATCGCCTCTGATCGGTTGCACTTTTAAAATAGTCACGTTTTTCTGGAAAGCTCGAACTTCCATGAGCTGTTTTTCTGCATGAGAAGAAGCAGCAACGAATGTGGAAGGGACTCTAGTATTTATCAGAATGGAACACAGTATGTTTGTGTGTGCAATTACTGTTAATGCACGGCACTCGCTTTATCACGTAGGTTCCATTTGGCAGCGTCTAATTGTTGATATATCACACATAGGTATGTGTGGGTTTGCTGGCATTTATTGCTGTCAAATATCTAAATAAGCAAAGACACAGTATTTGATGCAGGAGTTTTATCTTTCTTCTTTTCACAGATCGCATGAAAAAGATCCCTAATTCAACTACTCCGTGAGTATACGGGGTGGTACATTTTTGGATGAGAGAAGGGTGCATACCCCTCCTTCAAACAATTTAGGTCCTGACTAAAGTCCAGCATTGCTACAGATGGCAGAAACATGTTGACCTGAAAGACCTTGTCTCACATCACAAGTATAACACTAGTAACACCAGATACCAAAGGCCATTATACCTTGTTTTTAATCTTACCTCTTGACTCCATATTAAATTACTTAGGGGGTCTTGAGGTATTTTTAAACCTCACTTATATCACTAACTCACGTGCACTATCACGTAACATCTTAACCCGCTCCGCTGTAATCAGGCGTTGAAGCACACCCGGATGGTATTAGACCATTTGGGTGGGCCCTGATGATGAAGCATGTCACCAACTAGGTTGGTGAGTGAGGGGTTTCTTAAAAAGAAAAACCTTTTTCTTAAAAAGAAAAAAACCTTTTTCTCTCCTGTATCTTTACTATACTTTTTCTACATATATTTGTTCTACATCCTTGTGGACTTAAGGATAACTCCATCGTTTTGTTTCTGTATATATATATATATATATATATATATATATATATATATATATATATATATATATATATATATATATATATATGTATATTCCCCCGTTATAGTTAGTGCAGGCAACTATAACTCACGCGACCGCAATCCTTTGCTGATGCTAATACTGTATTTAGACACTTATTTGCCCATGTCTTCTTCCATACATTTTTAGCTATACATATATTACAAATATTTTTTTCATAAAGACACATATGTCATCAGCAGAAGATTGCGGTTGCGTGAGTTATAGTTGCCTGCACTAACTATAACGGGGGAATTTCATTGGTTTTTTATCAGTAAAATTTTCGCTAACTATAACATGTGTGAAACCTATGGTTTTTTCAGTGAATTTGCAAGGTTTTTTAAATGCTAATTCCTAACTAGAACGTGTGTGAAACCTATGGTTTTTTCAGTGAATTTGTACGGTTTTTTAAATGCTAAGTTACTTTACGCCATTCGTGGCGTGCGCGCCCACTTAACGCAGTTCGTTCTTATTTAGATACAACATACATGGGTTTCTTCACTGTTATTACTACGCTCCATCTTTCCCTGCTGGCGAAAAACAATCGGAGGATGGAGCCGAAGCCCATGCGCAATACGATCCAAAGGAGGAGTCACCGACCTCGCGACTTCCAAAAGACTTTCCAAGAGGAAAAACAAACTGCAATCATCCGGGCCCAACACCAGATGGCGATCTATGCAAAAGTGTGTAATCTGCAGCTCATATGCCTCTAACATAAGTATATATGAGTCAGTGATTGTGAGACTAACTATATGAATGAGTGTATAATTGTAATGGTGATTTTTTAACATATTAACTATGAGTTACTATGTGCTTGAATAAATGAGGTGTTTTTGGATAATTGTGTAAGTGAGTAAATGTAAGTGTGATTAATTTTTTTCATGAGTGAGTAGGATGACTGCATAACCGACTAAGATGACTGCTGATGTGTCAATGTCTATATATGTGTATAAGTGCATTTGATAGTGTTCTATTAATTAGTGACTGCATGTATAGATGATTCTGTTGTTGAATGGGTAGTTGTGTGTGTAGACTTAGGAATCAATGGTTTCAAATATGGTACTCTGTATTTTACAGTGAGTGATGAAAGGTTATACTAGTGTATGATGAGGTGTATCAGATTGTCACGTGGATGATGTCATCAGTGAAGTAATGTGAGATGTCAGTGATGTCATCAGTGATGTCACTGACCATGTCATGAATGATGTACTATGTGACATCATCAGCAGTGCACTGCGGGTGCGTGAGTTATAGTTGGCAGAAGTAACTATAACAGAGGAATTTCTATGGTTTTGTACGAGTGAAATGTCCAGCTAACTAGAACACCCCTGAAACCTGTGTTTTTTTCTGTGAATTTCTAAGGTTTATTTAAATGCTAATTTTTAAGTGTAAAAGTAGTTATACCTATTGTTTTATACTGATTTTCTACAGTTTAACGGTTTATTTATAAATATTTTATTCATTAAATAACATTATATATTTTTCGGAAAATTGCACAACATTTTTTTTTTAAATTAAAACTGAAATATTGTGTTTTTTTTATTTATATATTTATATTATTTTCTTTGTAATTTTTTTTTTTCCCAAATTTTTTTTGGAGTCGCGCACTCAAAGCGTACACATCACGGTGGGTGCGCGGATTCTAGCCGCCATTTTAGAAACGTTGTGAAGGATCCGCGTACTGTGTGCGACGGCTGCGTGTTTTTCAGTTACATCATATACATTTAATATTAAGTGATGTGAGCGATTGGTATGCGACCAGTCCGCGACTCCTGCTCCCGCGCATTTGCGACACATGCACATTACGGTTCGCGAAGCTTGCGCGGTGGTGGGTCCCGCGTGACATCATACGTGCTGGGGCGCGCTGGGTGCGCGACTCCCGCTAAAAAAATGTATGTTCTAAAATGATATGTATGTGTGTTTAATATACATATTAGGGCAAGAGACTAAGATATTCATAAAAATAATATTTTTGTAATTACAATAAACTTATATTATTTTTAAACAAATTTTCGCGAAGTCGCGTCGGGTGCGTGCTTCATGAGCGCAGAGTGCGCGGATCCCATGTGACCTCAAAAAAAAAAAGATTTCATTGTCTCATAACATTTCCCACTGTAACTATGGAAGGACCCCACCCATTTTAATCATTCTTGTTGGAGCATCTTTAGAGAGACATCTCTTTTCCTACAAGAACCCTTTTTGCTTGTTGTTTTTTTTGGTGTTTTTCAAAAAATATCAAACAAAATTGCATCTGGACAGCAGCAGCAGCAGGAGCAAGTATCTTCTGAAGAAGAATTCTTGCAGGAGGCACCACGTCCACAGAGGCCGGAATCTGTTGTGTGGAAATTCTTCACTTTTCCACCTGGAGAGAAAAAAGTAAATGCGAGAAAGGTGACGTGCAAAATTTGTGACCGAGTCCTGTCAAGAGGCAGTGAAAAAAAAATACTCGTGGCACTGCTTCTATGTACAAGCATCACCGGACCACACATCCTCTCAATCTTGCTCGGGAGGAAATGAGGCGAGCTGCTTTGAACCCCTCACCTGCTGTGGCAAGTACATCTGGAGCGTCCTCAGGAACACCTGCAATGGACATTAGGCCAGAATTCGCCTTTCTCGAGCAACACTGCGTGAAGTGTAAGAAACGTATATGCTTCGGTGAGCAGTCGGTGGATGCAGTTTGTGCTGCACAACGCAACCATAGTTAATTTTTTTGTTTTTTTGTTTTTTGGAATGATAAGTAATTCCAAATGTTTCCTGTTTTATTCGTTCTTTTTTTTTGTTCATTTTTTGAAAAAACCAAAACTAATACAAAATTGTTAAAATATTTTTGGGGAAAATACAAAACAAAAAAGAAAAACAAAAAGGTCTTATCAGAACTACCTTATCTGGCTAAAGAAAGAACTATAATTGCAAGGTAATGTGTGAAAGTCTGGTTGAATATATGTATACAGCATGGTTGACTGAAAGAATGCATTAGTAGTGAATTTATAGGTGGAGATTTATGAGGAAGTACTGCAGCGTGACACTGCAAGCTCTTTAGCTGCACTGCACTGTGGCACTTCCGAAGCACAGGGATGTGACATACGTACATGAATATGTTGCAACTCTGTGCCTCCCTCTGCACTGCTGCTCAAACTGCAGCCATGCGGTGACACAGGCACCCTTGCACTATGGTGCAAGGATGTCTGTGTCGTGTGGAGATTGTTTTTGTGCAGGAAGGTGTCCCTTCCTGCACAAAAACAATCAGTAAAGGCATTTTCCTCTTTCAATGTATGCTGTGGAATGCAGCATGCATTGAAAGAGGAAAAAATAAGGAGAAATGAAAACAATTCTCCTCTTTGCGCCTTGATACACCAACTCTAGGATGGCGCAGCATTCACACACATTTCCAGATTTACGATTTCTCATAAATCTGGGGATGTGTCTTGTTCTATGGGTGTTGAGTGGGAACACCCACAGCAACACCTATGGGACGCCCCTTCAACGCAAAGTTCTGTGTATGAAGGGGTCGTATTTACAAGGAGAGGAAAAACCACGCAGGGTGGCTTTTCCTCTCCTTGTAAATATGAAGGAGTGCCTGGCGCCATCACTACATTACAAAAAGTGACGTACTGGTGGCGCAAGGTGCTTGTAAATCTGCCCCATAAGTTCTAAGGCAGACTGATACAATAAGAACATAGTGCTGGATGGGTGATTGAAGAATTGCATGAGACTGACAGGAGGTATCCTACGCTGCATGGGTACTACTTCACTATTTAATGGAGTGGACCAATAGTATGTATCTGCTTAGAGATGTGTAGGGATTATGCACAGAATATTTTACGTGTACTTGTGTTGGTGCCTAGGTCATTTTATAAGAGTACCACTAGTAACTGGAATGATGACAGTGCTGCAAACAGAGTGAACACTTAATTTATAAGTGCTTACGTATTGGTGGAGTGATCGGATAAGTAGATAGTGGTAGATAAGTGATTAAAGAAGTGCATGGGACAGGGTTGCGCGGGGTCACAGGAGGTGACCGACGGTGTCAGCGTGGGTGGGGGGTGGATCGGGGGATGCTCCTCTGTCGAGATGATAGGCCCCTGCCTGTTTTTTCCCTCAGCGCCGTGACACCCACACTTGCATAGCGACGTTCACGGCCGAGGCGCACACACGGGGGCTCCTCGGGGGGGTGTGGAGGGGCGGGGGGTTACTGACAGCTGGGGGGGTATTGCGTATGTATGTACAGTCTATGCTGCCATTGTTAAGGTTCTGTTATGTATAATCTTTGGGAATTGTGGGTAATTTGCCTGTTTTTCAATACCTGAATGGGGCGGGAGGCACCCGCGTACAGACACGGAGCCTGGCTGAGGTACGGTTACTACCGTCACTTCTGACGTGACTGCACCGGGACTGTCAAAGAGACTGCAGCTGGCTCCGATGTGGGCAGTGATCACCAATTAGTCTGAATACATGTCATGACGTAGTAGTTATTGATCCTGATGTGGGGTGATCCCCTGCATATGTTTACGACTCTCTGCTTACCTATCGTGTCAAATGCCAAGGAATGTTCTTGTTTAAAACAATAAAAACAGATTTACAAAAAAGAAGTGCATGGGACAGACTGGACGATTCCTACACTGCATGAGTACTAACTGGGTATTTAGAAGAGTGTATCGATAGTATGTAGCTAGTTAGAGGTCTGCTTGGATAGTGCACAAAATATTATAGCTGTACTTGTGTTAGTAGCTAGGCCATTCCAGAAGTTCATGACTAGTAACCAGAATAATTACAGTATTACAAACAGAGTATATAGGGAATTTATAAGTGCTTAGGTATTGGTGGAGTAATAGGATAAGTAGATAGTGCTGGATGGGTGATTGGAGAAATGCATGGGACAGACAGGAGGATTCCTACACTGCATAGGTACTAACGGGGTATTTAGAAGAGCGTATCAATAGTTTGTAGCTGGTTAGAGGTCTGCATGCATAGTGTACGAAATACTGTACCTGCACTTGTGTTAGTGGCTAGGCCATTCCTTAAGTATATGACTAATAATTGGAGTAATTTCAGTGCTGCAAAGAGAGTGCATGCTAAATGTATTAGTGCTTGGGTATTGGCAGAGTGATAGGATACGTAGTTAGTGCTGAATGGTTGAATGGAGAAGAGCATGGGAAAGACAGAAGGATTCCTAGATTGCATAGGTACTGAGTATTTCAAAGACTGTATCAAAGCTATGTAGCTGATTAGAGGTCTGCATGCATAGTGCACAGTAGCTGTACTAGTATTGGTGTGTCTATGGTTTCAAGAATGGTAGTCTGTATTTTAGGGTGTGAAGCAGTGCATCAGATCACGTAGATGTCATCAGTGATGTCATCAGAGATGTCATCAGTGATGTCACTGACCATGTCATGAGTGATGTAATATGTGACGTCATCAGCAGTGCATTACTTTAATCCAAAAAGCTGGCGGCCATATTGGCCTGGTCACGATGTGAAAATTCAGGAATTGATACAATAAAGAAAAGAAACCAAGTGTTAATTTGCGCATAATGTCATTTCAGCATATCTTGCCCCGTGACCGCCATACCTGTATGTTCGTCAACGTGACTTATTCATAATAAACATACTTAGAATTGCAAACATCAACATAAACAATGGACTACACATTACTTTAAAGTGAAAGGCTATCGGCCATATTGATCTGGGCACGTTGCGTATTATAATGGTTCTTACACGAAAGAAAAGGAAAAAAAGGGGTGTTAATATACACACACTATCCCTAAATAAAGTTCTAGCGATTATAGTTCCATTCACAGCTCATTTGAGATGTCATGAGTGATGTAACTGACCATGTCATGAATGATGTAATGTCTGAGGTCATTAGCAGTACATTGCGGGGGCGTAAGTTACAGTTAGCTCAGGTAACTATAACTGCTGAATTTCACTGGTTGTGTATGAGTGAAATCTGAGTCTAACTATACCGTCCCTGTAAGGAATATGCTACTTACCAGTATGCATCTGTTCTTGGCATGTAGAGCTGCAGAGTTGTACACTTAGCATAGATCGCCATCTGGTGTTGGGCCCGGATGTTTGCAGTTTGTTTTTCTTCTTGGACAGTCTTTGGAAGTCACGAGTTTGGTGACTCCTCCTTCGGTCCGTACTGCGCATGGGCTTCGGCTCCATCCTCAGATTGTTTTTCGCCAACAGGGAAATGATGGAGCGTAGTAATAACAGTGAGAAACCCATGTGTTGTATCTAAATAAGATGTACTGGAACGGATACAGGTAGCCGGGGAGGCGGGTGGGCGTGTACAACTCTGCAGCTCTACATGCCAAGAACAGATGCATACTGGTAAGTAGCATATTCCGTTCGAGGCATATGAGCTGCAGATTGTACACTTAGCATAGATTATATAGCAGTACCCAACCTTAGCGGCGACCACCGGTATCCGTTGCAGCTGTTTGAAAAAGTGTCTTTAGTACAGCCTGGCCCACCCTAGCTTGCTGCTTGGAATGCACATCTACACAGTAGTGTTTTGTGAAGGTGTGCGGTGTAGACCATGTGGCTGCTTTGCAGATGTCATCTAAGGGTATATTCCCTAGAAAAGCCATAGAAGCCCCTAACTTTCTTGTAGAGTGGGCTTTAGGAGGAACAGATAATGTTCTCTTTGCCTTTTGATAGCAAATTTGTATGCATTTTACAATCCACCTAGCTATCCCTGATTTCGAAATGGGGTTGCCTTTATGTGGTGGAGAGAAGGAAACGAACAATTGTTTAGTCTTCCTGAAGGGTTGCGTTCTTTGTATGTAGTATAGCAACGCCCTTTTCACATCAAGTGTGTGTAAGGCCCTTTCCGCAACAGATTGGGGTTGCGAAAAGAAGACAGGTAATTCCACTGACTGATTGAGATGGAAGGGGGAAATGACTTTGGGCAGAAACTTCGGATTTGTGCGAAGTATGACCTTGCTGTGATGCATTTGTATGTAGGGTTCCTGTATGGTGAACGCTTGTATTTCACCAACCCTTCTAAGGGAAGTGATAGCTACAAGGAAAGCTGTTTTCCAGGTGAGAAACTGTAGCTCACATTTGTGCATTGGTTCGAAGGGCGGACCCATTAGTCGTGTAAGAACTAAATTTTGATTCCATACAGGGGCAGGTGGTGCCCTAGGAGGAATTACTCGTTTAAGGCCTTCCATGAAGGCTTTAATAGCAGGCACTCTGAAGAGTGATAAATGCTGTCTGTTTTGTAGATAAGCAGCGATCGCTGCTAGGTGTAGGCGTATGGATGAATATGCCAGGTTACACCTGTGAAGATGGAGCAGATAGCATATGATGTGCTGTATGGATGCATCTAGAGGGTTGATTGTATTATTACGGCAGTAAATTACAAATCTTTTCCACTTTGCGGCATAGCATGCTCTAGTGGTAGAACGTCTGGCTTCCATGATGATGTTCATGCAATCAGGGGGAAGGTTAAGGTATCCGAATTCTAAGATTTCAGGAGCCAGATCGCCAGGTTGAGCTGAGCTGGGTCCGGGTGCCTGATTTCTCCATGGTTCTGGGTTAGGAGGCATGGGGATAGGTGCAGTTTTTGATGTGGTACCACTGATAGTTGTAGTAGCGTGGTGTACCACGGCTGCCTGGCCCACGTGGGAGCTACCAGAATGAGTGTGAGGGAGTGCTGTTGTAGCTTCCTGACCACTAATGGAATTAGTGGGAGAGGTGGAAAGGCGTATGCAAATCTGCCTGACCAGTTCATCCATATCGCATTGCCCTTGGACAATGGGTGTGGGTATCTGGCGGCGAAGCTTGGGCATTTTTTGTTTTCGTGGGTGGCGAAGAGGTCTATCTGAGGATGCCCCCACTGTTGGAAGAATGGGTGAAGAACTTGTGGATGCAGTTCCCATTCGTGTAGTTGTTGCGTTTGTCTGCTGAGCAGATCTGCCATGGTGTTTTGTACGCCTGGAACGTGCTGTGCCAGGAGAAAGATGTTTTGGGGAATTGCCCATCTCCATATGCTCTGGGCTAAGCGGGAGAGCTGGGGAGAGTGTGTCCCCCCCTGTTTTTGTATATAATACATCGCAGTCATGTTGTCTGTGCGAATGAGGACTGCTTTGCCCGAAATCTGTTTTTGGAAAGATTTTAGGGCTAGAAAGATCGCCAAGAGCTCCAGATGGTTGATGTGGAGCGATTTTTGCTGTGGCGTCCATAGACCTTGCATGGTGAGGTGTAGGAGGTGCGCTCCCCAGCCGGAGAGCGATGCGTCCGCTGTTAGAATCACCTGAGGAACCGGGTCCAGGAACGGCCGCCCTTTGGAAAGGTTTGTGGTGTTCCACCACTGCAGAGAGTGATGTGTGCGGCCGTCCACCAACACCAGATCCGTCAGCTGACCCTGGGCCTGGTTCCACTGTTGTGCTAGGCACTCTTGAAGTGGACGCATGTGGAGTCTTGCATGGGGCACTATGAAGATGCAAGACGCCATCATTCCTATGAGCTTCATAAACACTCTTGCTGGAAGAGAGTGTTGAGGAAGGAATGTTTTGCGTAAGGCTTGAATGCTTGTGATTCTGGCTGAGTTTGGATAGGCAATACCCTTGGAGGTGTCTATAGTGGCCCCAAGATATTGCTTTGTGTGAGATGGTATGAGGTGGGACTTTTGGTAGTTCACCGTGAAGCCTAGCTGGTGGAGCAGTTGGATGGTGCTGTTTGTATGTTGCACACATTGGTCGTAGGACGCGGCTTTTATCAGCCAGTCGTCTAAGTAAGGGAAGACGTGAATATGTTGACGTCTGAGGTGTGCTGCTACTACTGCTAGGCATTTGGTAAACACCCGTGGTGCGGTGGTGACCCCGAAGGGGAGAACCGTGAATTGGTAATGTTGCCCGTCCACCACGAACCTGAGGTATTTCCTGTGAGAGGGGTGTATTGGAATGTGAAAGTATGCGTCTTTCAGATCCAAGGTTGTGAGAAAGTCTCCCTGGCAGAGGAGTGGGAGGACTTGTTGTAGGGTGACCATGTGAAAATGGTCTGAATGTATGTAGGCATTTAGAGGCCGGAGGTCCAGAATGGGTCCGAGGGTCCCGTCTTTCTTTGGTATTAAGAAATATAGGGAGTAGACCCCTAGATTTTGTTGATTGACGGGGACCTGCTCTATAGCGTGTTTTTGGAGGAGTGAGAGTACCTCTTGTTTGAGCAGTGTGGAATGTTCTTGAGACATTGGACGGTGCCTTGGTGGGATATTGGGTGGGGTAGATGTTAGCTCGAGACAGTACCCTGACCGAATGATTTGGGTCACCCATTTGTCCGATGTTATGGATTCCCATGTGTGGATAAAGTCTTGTAGTCTGCCCCCGACCGGAGTGGGATGGTCTGGGGGGAGCGGAGGGGAGTCATTGTGCGGGTGGGGTGGCAGAACGGGTGTTGTTGGTTTTGCCCCTGCCCTTATTGTTGTTGCCTCTGTAACCACCCCTTTGATTGCCCTTTGAAAAGGTATTTTGAGGAGGGGACTTGTAGGAGGTAGAGGCGTTATCGGTGGAGGAGCCTCTGCCTGTGCCACGAAAGGACGAGCGTCGAAAGGAACGTTTAGAGGCTTTTTCATCTTTTCCAACGCTTCGTCTACCTTTGGCCCAAAGAGAGTTTGCTGGTCAAAGGGGTGATTGAGTATGGACGCCTGGACTTCAGGCTTGAACCCTGAGATCCTGAGCCAGGCATGGCGACGAAGCAGGACACTGGTATTTATGGCTCTAGAAGCAGTGTCGGCTGCATCGAGGGCACACTTAATGGAGGTGTTTGTAATTAGTTTACCCTCCTGTATCAGGTCATGGGCCTTGCGCTTGTGTTTTTCTGGAAGGTGCTGCATAAGAGCCTCTAGTTCGTCATAGTGTGCTCTATCATATCGCGCAAGCAGTGCTTGTGTGTTTGCAATGCGCCACATGTTTGCAGCTTGGGAGGCGGTGCGTTTACCAGACGCGTCCAGAAGTTTAGATTCCTTGTCTGGCGGTGGGGCTTCTCCTGAGGATTGGGAGTTAGCCCGCTTTCTAGCTGTGGAGACAACTAGGGAATCTAGGGGAGCAGGGCCCTTAATGTATGCAGGGTCTGTGGGTGCCGCCTTGTACTTCTTCTCTATTCTAGGGTTCAGTACTCTGGCCCTGACAGGGTCTTTGAACACCTCTGTAGCGTGCTTGGTGACACCCTTAAGCATGGGTAAAATAGAAGTGGATTTGTCTTGCATGTCAAATGTATCCAGTAGGAAGTCTTCTTCCACTGGTTCACTGTGCATGTCCACCCCATGGTAGTGTGCTGCTCTCTGCACTAAATGATGAAACCCTAAGGAGTCCTCTGGAGGAGACGGCCTGGATGGTTATAGGTCGTCCTGAGGTATATCGGATATATCAGGGTTATTGTAATCCTCCCATGGGTCTGGGGTCCCTGGTGGAGTGGGATCCATTGGGGCGTCCGCCGGGTAATTGTCCGGGTCCCCGTCATCCGGATCTGGGGATGGGGCCGGATCGTAGTGAGGTAAAGGTGGCGGAGACCTGGGAGGGGGAGGGGGTGGAGGAGGTAGGGGAGGCGGTAGTGGGGAGGGCACTCTGAGGGGAGAAGTAGCAGAGTCCTTCCTTTTGGGTGGAGGAGGAGGAGCCGGAGTATCAAGGCGTCTTTTCTTGGTAATTAAAGTCAAAAGTCCAGTCTTTGGATCTTTGGACAGAGTCTTTTGTAAAGGGTCTGGTGTAAACAGAGCCAATGGTGCCGAATCGTCTGTCGGCACCGGTGATTTCGGAACCGAGGGTTTCGATGGTTTGTGTGCGCCATGCTTTCTTGAGGTCTCCGGGTGTTTCGGCGTCGAATGAGGTTTCGGCGCCGGGGCGTCGGTGCCGACAGATTTGTGTTTGTGTTTGGTCGGCACCGAGTGTCCAGGCTTCGGCACCGGTGGCTTCGGAGTCGAGCTGGATATTGCTTTCTTCGGTGCCGGATGCTGTTTTTCGGCACCGGGCGTCGGCTGGCTCGATCCCGAGCTGCCGTGAGACTTGAGGCTTCGACACCGGGCCCGAAGGTGGGGTGATAGAAGCTTTGGTTTTGGTTTTGCCCAGGCCGGCAGGCGAGGGAGTAACCTGAGTCTCTTTGGTTTTCGGCGCGGGGGTGGGAGGGGGCATAGTACTCACGGCCCGCTGCGCCGGTGTAACGTCCTCCACGTCGGAGTCGTCGGCCTCGGAAGCGCTGACGACGTCTTCCTCCTGCTCGGTGTGTGTTTGCCCTGAAGCTTCGGCGCCGTCTCCGAAGATGTCCGGTGGAGCTGCAGAGGATGAGTGCGCCATGGTGCGTCGAGCTCTTCGATCTCGGATGGTCTTCTTCGATCGAAAAGACTTGCAGGTGGGGCAGTCTCTAGCCTCGTGTTCAGGAGAGAGGCAAAGGTTACACACCTGATGGAGGTCGGTGTGGGGAAATTTAGACCCACATTTTGGGCACTTTTTGAACGGAGTCCTTTCCATCGGCCGGGACCGGAGTCGAGGAGGGCCCGAAGGCCGGTGCCGATGTACGGGATGGAGAAAGTGCCGCTTCGAGAGATGAAGATGATGATGAAGAAACTCGAAGAAACGAGGATTTTCCGTCGAGGCTGGAACCGTAGAAGTTCGAAGCCGGAGCACGAAGTATCACATCCGAGCCCGATGGCGGAAAAAAACAATCTGAGGATGGAGCCGAAGCCCATGCGCAGTACGGACCGAAGGAGGAGTCACCAAACTCGTGACTTCCAAAGACTGTCCAAGAAGAAAAACAAACTGCAAACATCCGGGCCCAACACCAGATGGCGATCTATGCTAAGTGTACAATCTGCAGCTCATATGCCTCGAACTCTTTGTTTTTTCAGCAAATTTCTAGTTTTTTTTTTTTTTTTTTAACGTTAAGTAAGATGCATATCACAATGGATGATGGGGGGTTGGAAGCAGGGCCTGGCATTGTGCTGCCCCACCCAAGCTTGCTGCTCCTGCCTTCCCTCCTCCTAGCCATCCATTGTCCAAGTCCATGTCCCTGCTCCCTTATTACAGCCCTGTGTGGCCGTTGTTCTGCCACCGGCCTTCCCGCCTTCTCGGAACAGTTAGCTTGCTGCCCCATCCACCTCCTCCCTATCCTCTGATGTCTGAATCCATGGACTAGCCTCCTCCCTCCTGCCATGCATGGTCTGATGTGCTGCCACTGCCCTCCATTTAGCATGATGTACCAGTCCACCCCTCCTGCCCTCCATTGCCCAATTCTATGGCCCATCATTGACCTCCTGCTTAGCCTCTGTGCTTAGCTTGCTGCCCCTATTCTCCTTCCCCCTGCCCTCCGATGTCTTTGTGCATTCCCTGCTCCATCCTTTTTGCCCACCATGTTCCATGGACCTGCCACTCCTATCTACTCTGAGCTGCCACTCCCCTCCCACCTGCGTAGCATTGTCAGATGACTGTAACCTGTCCCTGCCACCTCCACCCTGCCTGTCCACATTCCATGCCCCTATCCCCTTCCTCCTGTCCTCCATGGTCCATTTTACTGCCACACCCTTCTGCCCTCCCTGGTCTATTGTGCTGCAACTGCTCCTCCTGTCTGCCCCGCGCGGTCTGTTGTGAGGCCCCTTCCCCTGAACTCTCTTGTCTGTGCCCAGGTCCTGACCCTCCCTTCTATCCTCCATGGTCCTTTGTGCATGCCCCTGCACCCTCCTTCTTGCCCATCATAGCCATTGTGCTGCCACTAACCCTCCCGCTTGCCATGCATGGTCTTCTGTGCTGCCATGGCCCCTCCCACCTTCCCTGTGTGGTCAGCTAGCTGCCCCTGACCCCCTCCCACCTTCCCTCCATGGTCTGTGTGTAGGCCATCATAGTCTCACTGTTGCTCTCCATGGTGTGTCTTGCTTTTAGTGCTCATCCTGCCTGACCTCCATGGCTATCTTGCTGCTCCTGCCCTGCCCCCTTGCCCCCAGCCCTCTGTTTCCATATGCAGACCCCTATTCCCTCCCTCCTGGCTTGTCTGTTCCATTGTAATGCCCCTGATCCGTCCCTCCTGCCCTTTATGGTCTGTTATGCTGAAGCTTTCTCTCCTGTCTGTCCATTATGGTCAGTTAGCTACCATTGCCTCTTTCCCCTCTATTCTCTGTTGTCCATGTGCATGGTCCTGTCCCCTCCCTATTGCTTTCTATGGATTGTTGTGCTGCACTCCCGTCCCGCATGCCCTGTGTGGTGTATTGTGCTGCTGCAAACCCTGATGCCTGCCCTGTAGGGTCAGTTTGGTGCACCTCTCCATGTCCCTTCAGCCCTCTGTTATCCGAGTCCATGTCCCTACCCCAATTCCTCCTGCCTACCATGATCCAATGTACCATACTTGCGAACATTTTGAACTTGGTAAGAGGGAGATTTTGGGAAAAAAAAACTGGGGTATTGATTTTCCCCTTTGAGTTACATTGAAAAATGGGAGATTGTAGACAGGAGACAGGTCAAATAAAGCCCATTTGAGCTTAAAATCATTGGACGTTTCCTGGCTGAAACGGGTCTGTTGCATTGTATGGTTGTACTACCACTGCCTCTTCCTTTTGCCCACAATGGTCTATTACATTGCCACAGCCTCTCTTGCAAGTCCTGTATTGTTGGTTTGTTGCCCCTGCCCCCCCTTTCCACTGCCCTCCATAGTCTGTTGTGCTGCCACGGCCCTTCCTGCCTGCCCAGTGTGGTCAAATTGTTGCCTCTGCACTCTCCTACCTGCCTTCAATTTTCAGAGTCCGTGCCCCTGGCCTCTGCCTCTCAACAGTATCCCAATGAACAACTAGATTGCTAACATTCTATATTTATTACAAAAGTGTTTGTACGCCTGACGTCATCTTGATGTAATCAAAACTGTAATACCTAGAGTCTTTCCTTTAGAAATTACATATATGAGAGGGTCTTATTGGCATCAAAATTATGGTTAGTGCTCTAAAAAACTAAAATGAGGACATATTTTCTGAGTTTTCAAATAGCGACAAAGCACTTTTAAATTATTTGTTATCTTTATGTTTTTTTATCCAGTTGACCACTTGATTAAATGTTGCACTTAGGGGAGAGGATGTGGTGTTACTTCCAGAACTGCAGACTTTGCAACTGGGGAACCAGGTTGGAGTTTCTGCTTCAGCTCGACATTCTGTGATTCTGGTCAAATCACTTAGTCTCCCCATGTCTACAACCAAAATGAATTTGTTCTTGTGTGATGTAACCAATGCTCATGTAAAGCACTCCAATACCTGACAAGTCTGCACTATATAACACTGTAAAAACACAAAATAATAAGTGTTTTGCACACTTCTGTCATTGGCCTACATCTGGGTGATATTTGTGCTGCATTTGGGCTCTTTTGTCTCTGGTGGCCATCTTGGGAGAATTATTTGTTATGAAGTTTCCTAATTTCCTCATTTACTGCAGTCTCCTCAGTAGGAAATACTTTCAGTTTTTTACTTTGGTTCCATAAAGAAGGCAATCAGATGTGTCACACATTTGCCATAAATTCTGAATGTTAGCACTCTAGTTGCTCATTAGATCACTGTAGTAAAGCTACTGCTCACCAGGGAAGTCTGCTGCTGGTATTCAAAGTGCATGTTTCAGTCTGCATGTCAGCATTTTTTTTATGAAATAGGAGATGATTTGATAAGTCAAATTGTGCCCTAATTTTTCTTTCTACAGCACTAATCATACTTTCTATGGCAAAATGAACCCCCTCATTTTGTTCCTTTTTAAATTAAATGTTTTAAGAGTTACCACTTTATTCCAATCACGATGGCTTCAGGTGTGCCATACGTTTGTCATAAGTAGTACTGTTTGCACTCTAGTTGTTCTTTGGAACACTCTGGGAAGCTGCAGTAAAACACAAAGGAATCAATGTAAATGTTTTACTGAGAATGTCAGACTTCATTCTCACATGACTAAGAAAGATAATGTGAATTTACAGAAAATATGCTTTCGGTTTAGCTTATAGATCACCTTCCAAACCTCTGTGGCAAAAGCATGAGAAAATATTTTCTCTCAATCATGATATCCCAGCAGAAGGCTTTTTCACATGGTGAAATCACCTTAGAACATACCACAATTCCTAAAATGAGTATGGTACCATCAACAAATGATTTATAATGTAACTAAAGTCTTAAAACCTTCTATTAACTGCAATGCTTTTTAATGAGGTGCTATCCTGTATATTGGTCCCAAGATGGCTGCCAACACTTCTTGGATGAAGTGCTGACAGCCAATCAGATCGCACGATAAGATGTGTGGTTAGGCTCCGCCCAGATATATCTATGATTTTACTTTTGATTTTCTCAGGAACTACTCAACGGATTTACACCATTTAACCAAAAATCATGACTCTGAACCAAGGGCTACCTCTTTGCCAAATATGGTGTAATTCGGGCTGTAGCTGCGACTAAAGGTTCCTATGGAAAATTGCATCGGGAAAACACGTTTTGGGACCCCCCCTTATTTCTCAGTCCCCGCTTGACGAATTACCCCGAGATTTTCAGGATAGGAGCAGACCGGAGCTGGCCAAAAGTTATGAAAATTTCGCAAAGGTTCGTCAACCGGTGCCAAAGTTATTGGGAATAGAATGTTGCGGATTTCCTATGGAAAATAGGTCTTAACTATAACTACCTACTGGCGACCGCCAGTAGGTAATATTATATAGCTCTAGATTGATTAAAAAAAAAATCATCCAAGTAATGCCGGCCTCTTCTTCCACATTGTGCTGCATGAATGAGCTACTTACGAAGCGCTATGTGTGTTGCGTCCTCCAAGGGGTAGCACCTCTTCAGGGAGCTGATGACGCAGAATCCCACAGATGACATCGCCTGCTCCCTACAGCCAAGAGGGGATGAGAAGAGAGCACAGTTACAACCCGAGACATCTATTGGGCAACGCCAAGCCACAGATCTCTTCCCCAGAGGGTCATGTGGTGCAGCTGCCTGCCCTGAGCTCTGTGTGCACGCTGGAATGGAATGTCAGCAAATGAGGAGTGCCAGATAGTGACGGGCACCTCCAGGTAGTTTATCAGGCCATTTCTGAAAGTGAGGGAGGTCGGGTGACCTTAATTCCTCAAAAATGTTCTCAATGAACTAGATTTCACCTTCACCCCCTCACTTCTCCCATCTTTCTGACATGTACTCCCAGTGGCCTTTGTTCTTACTGCCTTACTTCCTTCTCTTCCCATCTGCTCTGACCCTAACACTTCTCTGATTGCCTCTCGCTTACTTCTCTTCCCTTCTCACCCTCTCTAACATTCCTCTGATTGCCTCATTTGCTTCTCTTCCCTTCTCCTCTCACCCTCTCTGACACTTGATTGCCTCTCGCCGTCTCTAACACTCATCTGATTGCCTCTTCCTTTCTCTCACCTTTCTTCACACTTCTCTGGATGCATCTAGCTTGCTTCTCTTCCTTTCTCCTCTCGACCTCGCCAGCACTACTGTGATTATCTCACTTGTTTTTCTTCCCTTCTCCATCACCCTCTCCAACACTCCTCTGATTGCCTCTCGCTTGCTTCCCTTCTCCATCACCCCAAAACTTCTCTGATTACCTCACTTCCTTCTCTTTTCACCCTCTCTAATACTTCTCTTTTCACACCCTCTCCAACACTTCTCCGATTGCCTCCTGCTTGCTTCGCTTCCCTTCTCAGTCACCATCTATAACATGCCTCCGACTGCCTCTCGCTTACTTCCCTTCTCGAACTCTCCAGTACCACTGTGATTGCCTCTCACTTGCTTTTCTTCTCTTCTCCATCACTATCACTATCTCTAATACTTCTCTGATTGCTTCACTTCCTTCTCTTCCCTTCTCCTCCCACCCTCTCCAACGATCCTCTGATTGCATCTCACTTTCTTCTCTTCTCACAGTCTCCCGAACAATTCTCGGATTGCCTCTCGCTTGCTTCTCTTCCCTTGTCCTCATCTTCTCCAACACCACACTGATTGCCTCTCCCTTGTTTCTATTCTCCTCACACCCTCGCTAATATTTCTCTGAAGCCTCTCACTAGCTTCTCTTCTCCTCTCACCAGGAATGGGTATGCAAAGGCGGCTAGTCGGAGGGGGGTGGGAGGGCGAGGGGGTAGGGGGGGCGTAGAGGCGGCCAGTCTCGAGGGGGAAGCAGAGGCGGCCAGTCTCAAGGGAGACGTAGAGGCGGGCCAGTCTCTGCGTGGATGTCTCGGGGGGACACAGAGGTGGCCAGTCTCAGGGCACGAAGATGCAGCCAGTCTCGGGGGGACACAGAGGTGGCGAGTCTCAGGGCGCGCAGATGTGGCCAGTCTCGGGGGGACGCAGAGGCGGCCAGTCTCGGGGGGACGCAGAGGCGGCCAGTCTCGGGGGGGACGCAGATGTGGCCAGTCTCTGCATGGATGTCTCGGGGGACGCAGAGGTGGCCAGTCTCAGGGTACGCAGAGGCAGCCAGTCTCAGGGAGACGCAGAGGTGGCCAGTCCCTGCGTGGATGTCTCGGGGGACGCAGAGGTGGCCAGTCTCAGGGTACGCAGAGGCGGCCAGTCTCAGGGAGACGCAGAAGTGGCCAGTCCCTGCGTGGATGTCTCGGGGGGACGCAGAGGTGGCTAGTCTCAGGGCACGCAGAGGTGGGCAGTCTCGGGGGGACGTGGAGGCAGCCAGTCTCGGGGGGGGGGGGGGAACGCAGAGGAGGCCAGTCTCGGGGGGGGGGGATGGAGCAGAGGCGGCCAGTGTGGGGGGGGGACGCAGAGGCAGCCAGTCTCGGGGGGGGCGCAGTGGCGGGCAGTCTCGGGGGGGGGACGCAGTGGCGGCCAGTCTCAGGGGGGGGACGCAGAGGCGGCCAGTCTCAGGGGGGGGACGCAGAGGCGGCCAGTCTCGGGGGGGGGACGCAGAGGCGGCCAGTCTCGGGGGGGGGGGGGGATGCAGAGGGGGCTAGTCTCGGTGGGGACGCAGAGGGGGCTAGTCTCGGTGGGGACGCAGAGGGGGCCAGTCTCGGTGGAGGGGGGAGACGCGGAGGGGGCCAGTCTTGGGGGGGGAGACACAGAGGGGGCCAGTCTTGGGGGGGGAGACACAGAGGGGGCCAGTCTTGGGGGGGGGAGACACAGAGGGGGCCAGTCTTGGGGGGGAGACACAGAGGGGGCCAGTCTTGGGGGGGAGACACAGAGGGGGCCAGTCTTGGGGGGGAGACACAGAGGGGGCCAGTCTCGGGGGGGGGGATGCAGAGGGGGCCAGTCTCGGGGGAGGGGGAGATGCAGAGGGGGCCAGTCTCGGGGGGAGAGGGGGGTGGGGAGATGCAGAGGGGGCCAGTCTCAGGGGGACGCAGAGGGGGCCAGTCTCGGGGGGACGCAGAGGGGGCCAGTCTCGGGGGGACGCAGAGGGGGCCAGTCTCGGGGGGACGCAGAGGGGGCCAGTCTCGGGGGGACGCAGAGGGGGCCAGTCTCGGGGGGACGCAGAGGGGGCCAGTCTCGGGGGGACGCAGAGGGGGCCAGTCTCGGGTGGACGCAGAGGGGGCCAGTCTCGGGTGGACGCAGAGGGGGCCAGTCTCGGGGGGACGCAGAGGGGGCCAGTCTCGGGGGGACGCAGAGGGGGCCAGTCTCGGAGGGGAAGCAGAGGGGGGGGTCAGTCTCGGAGGGGAAGCAGAGGGGGGGGGTCAGTCTCGGAGGGGAAGCAGAGGGGGGGGGGGGTCAGTCTCGGAGGGGAAGCAGAGGGGGGGGTCAGTCTCGGAGGGGAAGCAGAGGGGGGGTCAGTCTCGGAGGGGAAGCAGAGGGGGGGTCAGTCTCGGAGGGGAAGCAGAGGGGGTCAGTCTCGGGGGGGGGGGGGGACGCAGAGGCGGCCAGTCTCCGGGGGGGGGGGGAACGCAGAGGGGGCCAGTCTCAGTGGGGGGGGGGGGGACACGCAGAGGGGACCAGTCTCGGGGGGGGGGGGGACGCAGAGGGGGCCAGTCTCCAGGGGGGGACGCAGAGGGGGCCAGCCTCCAGGGGGGACGCAGAGGGGGCCAGTCTCCAGGGGGGGACGCAGAGGGGGCCAGTCTCCAGGGGGGGACGCAGAGGGAGCCAGTCTCTGCATGGATGTCTCGGGGAGACGCAGAGGCGGCCAGTCTCGGGGAGACGCAGAGGCGGCCAGTCTCGGGGAGACGCAGAGGCGGCCAGTCTCGGGGAGACGCAGAGGCGGCCAGTCTCGGGGAGACGCAGAGGCGGCCAGTCTCGGGGAGACGCAGAGGCGGCCAGTCTCGGGGAGACGCAGAGGCGGCCAGTCTCGGGGAGACGCAGAGGCGGCCAGTCTCGGGGAGACGCAGAGGCGGCCACTCTCGGGGAGACGCAGAGGCGGCCACTCTCGGGGAGACGCAGAGGCGGCCACTCTCGGGGAGACGCAGAGGCGGCCACTCTCGGGGAGACGCAGAGGCGGCCACTCTCGGGGAGACGCAGAGGCGGCCACTCTCGGGGAGACGCAGAGGCGGCCACTCTCGGGGAGACGCAGAGGCGGCCACTCTCGGGGAGACGCAGAGGCGGCCACTCTCGGGGAGACGCAGAGGCGGCCAGTCCTGGGGGGGTGGGGGGAGTATACGCAGAGGAGGCCAGTCTCGGGGGGTGGGGGGAGCAGAGGCGGCCAGTGTGGGGGGGGGGGGGGACGCAGAGGAGATCAGTCTCGGGGGGGGGGGGGACGCAGAGGAGGCCAGTCTCGGGGGGGGGGGGGGGGGACGCAGAGGAGGCCAGTCTCGGGGGGGGGGGGGGACGCAGAGGAGGCCAGTCTCGGGGGGGGGGGACGCAGAGGAGGCCAGTCTCCGGGGGGGGGGGGGACGCAGAGGGGCCAGTCTCGGGTGGGGGACACAGAGGGGGCCAGTCTCGGGGGGGGACACAGAGGGGGCCAGTCTCGGGGGGGGACACAGAGGGGGCCAGTCTCGGGGGGGGACACAGAGGGGGCCAGTCTCGGGGGGACACACAGAGGGGGCCAGTCTCGGGGGGGGGACAGAGGGGGCCAGTCTCGGGGGGGGGACAGAGGGGGCCAGTCTCGGGGGGGGGGGGAACGCAGAGGCAGCCAGTCTGGGGGGGGGGGGGGGAACGCAGAGGCAGCCAGTCGGGGGAGGGGGGAAACGCAGAGGCAGCCAGTCGGGGGGGGGGGGGGAACGCAGAGGCAGCCAGTCTGGGGGGGGGGGGAACGCAGAGGCAGCCAGTCTGGGGGGGGGGAACGCAGAGGCAGCCAGTCTGGGGGGGGGGGAAACGCAGAGGCTGCCAGTCTGGGGGGGGGAAAATCAGAGGCTGCCAGTCTGGGGGGGGGGGAAACGCAGAGGCAGCCAGTCTGGGGGGGGGGGGGGGGGACGCAGAGGCAGCCAGTCTAGGGGGTGGGAAACGCAGAGGCAGCCAGTCCGGGGGTGAAACGCAGAGGCAGCCAGTCTGGGGGGGGGAAACGCAGAGGCTGCCAGTCTGGGGGGGGGAAACGCAGAGGCAGCCAGTCTGGGGGGGGGGGGACGCAGAGGCAGCCAGTCTGGGGGGGGGGGGGGGGAACGCAGAAGCAGCCAGTCTGGGGGGGGGAAACGCAGAGGCAGCCAGTCTGGGGGGGGAAACGCAGAGGCGGCCAGTCTGGGGGGGTGGGGGGGGAGTATACGCAGAGGAGGCCAGTCTCGGGGAGTGGGGGGAACAGAGGCGGCCAGTGTGGGGGGGGGGGACGCAGAGGAGATCAGTCTCGGGGGGGGGACGCAGAGGAGGCCAGTCTCGGGGGGGGGGGGAAGCAGAGGAGGCCAGTCTCGGTGGGGGGGGACGGACGCAGAGGAGGCCAGTCTCGGTGGGGGGGACGCAGAGGAGGCCAGTCTCGGGGGGGGGGCGCAGAGGGGGCCAGTCTCGGGGGGGAACGCAGAGGGGGCCAGTCTCAGGGGGGGGGGGAACGCAGAGGGGGCCAGTCTCAGGGGGGGGGGGGAACGCAGAGGGGGCCAGTCTCGGGTGGGGGACCGGGACGCAGAGGGGCCAGTCTCGGGGGGGGACACAGAGGGGGCCAGTCTCGGGGGGGGGGGGGACACAGAGGGGGCCAGTCTCGGGGGGGGACACAGAGGGGGCCAGTCTCGGGGGGGGGGGACACAGAGGGGGCCAGTCTCGGGGGGGGACACAGGGGGCCAGTCTCGGGGGGGGGGGGACAGAGGGGGCCAGTCTCGGGGGGGGGACACAGGGGGCCAGTCTCGGGGGGGGGGGAAACGCAGAGGGGCCCAGTCTCGGGGGGGGGGGGGGAACGCAGAGGCAGCCAGTCTGGGGGGGGGGAACGCAGAGGCAGCCAGTCGGGGAGGGGGGAAACGCAGAGGCAGCCAGTCGGGGGGGGGGGGGGAACGCAGAGGCAGCCAGTCGGGGGGGGGAACGCGGAGGCAGCCAGTCTGGGGGGGGGGAGGGGAACGCAGAGGCAGCCAGTCTGGGGGGGGGGAACGCAGAGGCAGCCAGTCTGGGGGGGGGGGGGAACGCAGAGGCTGCCAGTCTGGGGGGGGAAACGCAGAGGCAGCCAGTCTGGGGGGGGGGGGGAAATCGCAGAAGCAGCCAGCCGGGGGGGGGGGGAACGCAGAGGCAGCCAGTCTAGGGGGGTGGGAAACGCAGAGGCAGCCAGTCCGGGGGTGAAACGCAGAGGCAGGCAGTCTGGGGGGGGGGAAACGCAGAGGCTGCCAGTCTGGGGGGGGGGGGGGGGGGAACGCAGAGGCAGCCAGTCTGGGGGGGGGGGGGGGGGACGCAGAGGCAGCCAGTCTGGGGGGGGGGGAAACGCAGAGGCAGCCAGTCTGGGGGGGGAAACGCAGAGGCGGCCAGTCTGGGGGGGGGAAACGCAGAGGCAGGCAGTCAGGGGGGGGAAACGCAGAGGAAGGCAGTCAGGGGGGGAAACGCAGAGGCAGCCAGTCAGGGGGGGGGAACGCAGAGGCAGCCAGTCGGGGGGGGGAACGCGGAGGCAGCCAGTCTGGGGGGGGGAACGCGGAGGCATCCAGTCTGGGGGGGGGGAAACGCAGAGGCAGCCAGTCTGGGGGGGGAAATGCAGAGGCAGCCAGTCTGGGGGGGGGGGGAAACGCGGAGGCAGCCAGTCTGGGGGGGGGGGAAACGCGGAGGCAGCCAGTCTGGGGGGGGGGAAACGCAGAGGCAGCCAGTCTGGGGGGGAAACGCAGAGGCAGCCAGTCTGGGGGGGGGGGAAACGCAGAGGCAGCCAGTCTGGGGGGGAAAATGCAGAGGCAGCCAGTCTGGGGGGGGGGGAAACGCGGAGGCAGCCAGTCTGGGGGGGGGGGGAAACGCGGAGGCAGCCAGTCTGGGGGGGGGGGAAATGCAGAGGCAGCCAGTCTGGGGGGGGAAACGCAGAGGCAGCCAGTCTAAGGGGGGGGGGAACGCAGAGGAAGCCAGTCTAGGGGGGGGGGGAACGCAGAGGAAGCCAGTCTAGGGGGGGGGGAACGCAGAGGAAGCCAGTCTAGGGGGGGGGGGAACGCAGAGGAAGCCAGTCTAGGGGGGGGGGGGAACGCAGAGGAAGCCAGTCTAGGGGGGGGGAACGCAGAGGCAGCCAGTCTAGGGGGGGGGGGAACGCAGAGGCAGCCAGTCTGGGGGGGGGGGGAACGCAGAGGCAGCCAGTCTGGGGGGGGGGGGACGCAGTGGCAGCCAATCTGGGGGGGGGGGAAACGCAGAGGCAGCCAATCTGGGGGAGGGGGGGGAAATGCAGAGGCAGCCAATCTGGGGGGGGGGGGGAACGCAGAGGCAGCCAGTCTGGGGGGGGAACGCAGAGGCAGCCAGTCTGGGGGGGGAACGCAGAGGCAGCCAGTCTGGGGGGGGAACGCAGAGGCAGCCAGTCTGGGGGGGGAACGCGGAGGCAGCCAGTTGGGGGGGGGGGGCAACGCAGAGGCAGCCAGTCTGGGGGGGGGAAACGCAGAGGCAGCCAGTCTGGGGGGGGGGGGGGGAACGCAGAGGCAGCCAGTCTGGGGGGGGAAACGCAGAGGCAGCCAGTCTAGGGGGGGACGGGGACGCAGAGGCAGCCAGTCTGGGGGGGGGGGGGAACGCAGAGGCAGCCAGTCTGGGGGGGGGGAAACGCAGAGGCAGCCAGTCTAGGGGGGGGGGGGACGCAGAGGCAGCCAGTCTGGGGGGGGGGGGGAAACGCAGAGGCAGCCAGTCTGCAGGGGGAAACGCAGAGGCAGCCAATCTAGGGGGGGGAAACGCAGAGGCAGCCAATCTGGGGGAGGGGGGGAACGCAGAGGCAGCCAATCTGGGTGGGGGGGAACGCAGAGGCAGCCAGTCTAGGGGGGGGAAACGCAGAGGCAGCCAGTCTAGGGGGGGGAAACGCAGAGGCAGCCAATCTGGGGGGGGAAACGCAGAGGCAGCCAACCTGGGGGAGGGGGGGGACGCAGAGGCAGCCAGTCTGGGGGGGGGGGGGAACGCAGAGGCAGCCAGTCTGGGGGGGGGGGGGGAACGCAGAGGCAGCCAGTCTAGGGGGGGGGGGGAAACGCAGAGGCAGCCAGTCTGCAGGGGGAAACGCAGAGGCAGCCAATCTAGGGGGGGGGGGAAACACAGAGGCAGCCAATCTGGGGGAGGGGGGGGGGAACGCAGAGGCAGCCAATCTGGGGGGGGGGGGGAACGCAGAGGCAGCCAGTCTAGGGGGGGGAAACGCAGAGGCAGCCAACCTGGGGGAGGGGGGGAACGCAGAGGCAGCCAGTCTCGGGGGGGGGGGGGCGCAGAGGGGGCCAGTCTCGGGGGGGGGGGGGACGCAGAGGGGGCCAGTCTCGGGTGGGGGACCGGGACGCAGAGGGGCCAGTCTCGGGTGGGGGACCGGGACGCAGAGGGGGCCAGTCTCGGGGGGGACACAGAGGGGGCCAGTCTCGGGGGGGGGACACAGAGGGGGCCAGTCTCGGGGGGGGGACACAGAGGGGGCCAGTCTCGGGGGGGGACACAGAGGGGGCCAGTCTCGGGGGGGGACACAGAGGGGGCCAGTCTCGGGGGGGGACACAGAGGGGGCCAGTCTCGGGGGGGGGGGGGACAGAGGGGGCCAGTCTCGGGGGGGAGGGACAGAGGGGGCCAGTATCGGGGGGGGGGAACGCAGAGGCAGCCAGTCTGGGGGGGGGGGGAACGCAGAGGCAGCCAGTCGGGGGAGGGGGGAAACGCAGAGGCAGCCAGTCGGGGGGGGGGAACGCAGAGGCAGCCAGTCTGGGGGGGGGGGGGGGGGGAACGCAGAGGCAGCCAGTCTGGGGGGGGGGAACGCAGAGGCAGCCAGTCTGGGGGGGGGGAAACGCAGAGGCTGCCAGTCTGGGGGGGGGAAACGCAGAGGCTGCCAGTCTGGGGGGGGAAACGCAGAGGCTGCCAGTCTGGGGGGGGGGGGAACGCAGAGGCAGCCAGTCTAGGGGGTGGGAAACGCAGAGGCAGCCAGTCCGGGGGTGAAACGCAGAGGCAGCCAGTCTGGGGGGGGGGAAACGCAGAGGCTGCCAGTCTGGGGGGGGGGGGAACGCAGAGGCAGCCAGTCTGGGGGGGGGGGGGGACGCAGAGGCAGCCAGTCTAGGGGGGTGGGAAACGCAGAGGCAGCCAGTCTGGGGGAGGGGGGAAACGCAGAGGCAGCCAGTCTGGGGGGGAAACGCAGAGGCGGCCAGTCTGGGGGGGTGGGGGGAGTATACGCAGAGGAGGCCAGTCTCGGGGAGTGGGGGGAACAGAGGCGGCCAGTGTGGGGGGGGGGGACGCAGAGGAGATCAGTCTCGGGGGGGGGGGGACGCAGAGGAGGCCAGTCTCGGGGGGGGGGGACGCAGAGGAGGCCAGTCTCGGGGGGGGGGGGACGCAGAGGAGGCCAGTCTCGGGGGGGGGGGGGCGCAGAGGGGGCCAGTCTCGAGGGGGGACGCAGAGGGGGCCAGTCTCGGGGGGGGACGCAGAGGGGGCCAGTCTCGGGGGGGGACGCAGAGGGGGCCAGTCTCAGGGGGGGGGGGGAACGCAGAGGGGGCCAGTCTCGGGTGGGGGACCGGGACGCAGAGGGGCCAGTCTCGGGGGGGGGGGCGCAGAGGGGGCCAGTCTCGGGGGGGGGACGCAGAGGGGGCCAGTCTCAGGGGGGGGGGGGGGAACGCAGAGGGGGCCAGTCTCGGGTGGGGGACCGGGACGCAGAGGGGCCAGTCTCGGGGGGGGGGCGCAGAGGGGGCCAGTCTCGGGGGGGGACGCAGAGGGGGCCAGTCTCAGGGGGGGGGGGGAACGCAGAGGGGGCCAGTCTCGGGGGGGGGGGGGAACGCAGAGGGGGCCAGTCTCGGGTGGGGGACCGGGACGCAGAGGGGCCAGTCTCGGGGGGGGACACAGAGGGGGCCAGTCTCGGGGGGGGGACACAGAGGGGGCCAGTCTCGGGGGGGGGACACAGAGGGGGCCAGTCTCGGGGGGGGGACACAGAGGGGGCCAGTCTCGGGGGGGGGGACAGAGGGGGCCAGTCTCGGGGGGGGGACACAGAGGGGGCCAGTCTCGGGGGGGGGACACAGAGGGGGCCAGTCTCGGGGGGGGGACAGAGGGGGCCAGTCTCGGGGGGGGGGGACAGAGGGGGCCAGTCTCGGGGGGGGGGGACAGAGGGGGCCAGTCTCGGGGGGGGGGGACAGAGGGGGCCAGTCTCGGGGGGGGGGGGGGGAGACGCAGAGGGGCCCAGTCTCGGGGGGGGGGGGGACACAGAGGGGGCCAGTCTCGAGGGGGGGGACAGAGGGGGCCAGTCTCGGGGGGGGGGACACAGAGGGGGCCAGTCTCGGGGGGGGGGGACAGAGGGGGCCAGTCTCGGGGGGGGGACACAGGGGGCCAGTCTCGGGGGGGGGGGGGAGACGCAGAGGGGCCCAGTTTCGGGGGGGGGGGAACGCAGAGGCAGCCAGTCTGGGGGGGGGGGGACGCAGAGGCAGCCAATCTGGGGGAGGGGGGGGGAACGCAGAGGCAGCCAATCTTGGGGGGGAAACGCAGAGGCAGCCAGTCTAGGGGGGGAAACGCAGAGGCAGCCAACCTGGGGGAGGGGGGGGGGACGCAGAGGCAGCCAGTCTGGGGGGGGGGGGGAACGCAGAGGCAGCCAGTCTAGGGGGGGGGGAAACGCAGAGGCAGCCAGTCTAGGGGGGGGGGAAACGCAGAGGCAGCCAGTCTAGGGGGGGGAAACGCAGAGGCAGCCAGTCTGCAGGGGGAAACGCAGAGGCAGCCAATCTAGGGGGGGGAAACGCAGAGGCAGCCAATCTAGGGGGGGGAAACACAGAGGCAGCCAATCTAGGGGGAGGGGGGGGAACGCAGAGGCAGCCAATCTGGGGGGGGGAAACGCAGAGGCAGCCAATCTGGGGGGGGGGGGACGCAGAGGCAGCCAATCTGGGGGGGGGGGAAACGCAGAGGCAGCCAATCTGGGGGGGGGGAACGCAGAGTGGCGGCTAGTCTAGGGGGGGAAAACGCAGAGTGGCGGCCAGTCTAGGGGGGGAAAACGCAGAGTGGCGGCCAGTCTAGGGGGGGAAAACGCAGAGTGGCGGCCAGTCTAGGGGGGGAAAACGCAGAGTGGCGGCCAGTCTAGGGGGGGGAAACGCAGAGTGGCGGCCAGTCTAGGGGGGGGAAACGCAGAGTGGCGGCCAGTCTCAGGGGAGGCGCAGAAGCGGCCAGTCTCAGGGGAGGCGCAGAAGCGGCCAGTCTCAGGGGAGGCGCAGAAGCGGCCAGTCTCAGGGGAGGCGCAGAAGCGGCCAGTCTCAGGGGAGGCGCAGAAGCGGCCAGTCTCAGGGGAGGCGCAGAAGCGGCCAGTCTCAGGGGAGGCGCAGAAGCGGCCAGTCTCAGGGGAGGCGCAGAAGCGGCCAGTCTCAGGGGAGGCGCAGAAGCGGCCAGTCTCAGGGGAGGCGCAGAAGCGGCCAGTCTCAGGGGAGGCGCAGAAGCGGCCAGTCTCAGGGGAGGCGCAGAAGCGGCCAGTCTCAGGGGAGGCGCAGAAGCGGCCAGTCTCAGGGGAGGCGCAGAAGCGGCCAGTCTCAGGGGAGGCGCAGAAGCGGCCAGTCTCAGGGGAGGCGCAGAAGCGGCCAGTCTCAGGGGAGGCGCAGAAGCGGCCAGTCTCAGGGGAGGCGCAGAAGCGGCCAGTCTCAGGGGAGGCGCAGAAGCGGCCAGTCTCAGGGGAGGCGCAGAAGCGGCCAGTCTCAGGGGAGGCGCAGAAGCGGCCAGTCTCAGGGGAGGCGCAGAAGCGGCCAGTCTCAGGGGAGGCGCAGAAGCGGCCAGTCTCAGGGGAGGCGCAGAAGCGGCCAGTCTCAGGGGAGGCGCAGAAGCGGCCAGTCTCAGGGGAGGCGCAGAAGCGGCCAGTCTCAGGGGAGGCGCAGAAGCGGCCAGTCTCAGGGGAGGCGCAGAAGCGGCCAGTCTCAGGGGAGGCGCAGAAGCGGCCAGTCTCAGGGGAGGCGCAGAAGCGGCCAGTCTCAGGGGAGGCGCAGAAGCGGCCAGTCTCAGGGGAGGCGCAGAAGCGGCCAGTCTCAGGGGAGGCGCAGAAGCGGCCAGTCTCAGGGGAGGCGCAGAAGCGGCCAGTCTCAGGGGAGGCGCAGAAGCGGCCAGTCTCAGGGGAGGCGCAGAAGCGGCCAGTCTCAGGGGAGGCGCAGAAGCGGCCAGTCTCAGGGGAGGCGCAGAAGCGGCCAGTCTCAGGGGAGGCGCAGAAGCGGCCAGTCTCAGGGGAGGCGCAGAAGCGGCCAGTCTCAGGGGAGGCGCAGAAGCGGCCAGTCTCAGGGGAGGCGCAGAAGCGGCCAGTCTCAGGGGAGGCGCAGAAGCGGCCAGTCTCAGGGGAGGCGCAGAAGCGGCCAGTCTCAGGGGAGGCGCAGAAGCGGCCAGTCTCAGGGGAGGCGCAGAAGCGGCCAGTCTCAGGGGAGGCGCAGAAGCGGCCAGTCTCAGGGGAGGCGCAGAAGCGGCCAGTCTAGGATGACTCAGGCTGTTTGACTACTTACTTGGCAAGCTGTAGGGCGTTGCGGTAGCAGCTGTGCAGCGAGCTCTCGGCAGCGGTGCGGTACTTGGCTTTGTACTTGGGTCCCACGGTGTGGATGATGTAACGAGCCGCCAGGTTAAAGCCTTTCGTTAACTTCGCCTCACCTGTCCGACAACCTGTGGGAAGAGAAGACAGACAAGGTTTAAGTCCTCATTGTGTGTGGCAGCTCTGCGCACCTCACCAGGGGATTCGGATGTTTTTTGGGGCGCAAAAGGTTGCCCTAAAAGGACTTTGAATTACTATTCCTCAGGTAATCGCTCACTTCTTAGAGGGTCTCCGGGTCCTATATCTGTAACAATGGGGTGAGGAAAGTCCAGCCCATTTATGGGGCCCCTCATAAAGAGAGAGTAAGTGCAGATAGGTAACCAGTCCCGTGCCGGCTTGGGATGGGTTATTTATTCATATGTGTTGTATTTGTGACCTCGCTCTCAGGACTCTTAAAAGCTCTCTGTGCTCAGCCAAACTTCAGCCCTGGCTCCTGGTTCCAAAAGTGGGGGTGCACGGTGACGTCAGGGCGCCAAAGTCCCCCAGGTGTGTGGGGCGGGGGTTCACTAGGATGCTCCAGGTAGTTGTGGGGTACACACAGTGATTAATACCTTGGTGTTTATTAATTAACTGTGGTCATGGCTTCACACACTAGAGTGTGCAGGGGAGTGACCTGGACGTGAGTGGGGGCACGGAGAAGTCCTATATATTGATGCAGGGGTGTTTAGTGTAGGAGATGTACTCTCACGTTCTCTTCTACGGACTCATCTCTCCCTCCCAGACCTGCTCCGGACCCACCTCTCCCTCCCAGACCTGCTCCAGACGCATCTCTCCCTCCCATACCTTCTACGGACCCATCTCTCCCTCCAAGACCTTCCCCGGACCCACCTCTCCCTCCCAGACGTGCTCCAGATGTACCTCTCACTCTCAGACCTTCTACGGACCCACCTCTCCCTCACAGACCTTCTCCGGACCCACCTCTCCCTCACAGACCTGCTCCAGATCCATCTCTCCCTCCCAAACGTTCTCCAGACCCGCCTTTCCCTCCCAAACGTTCTCAATACCCTCTCCAGACCCACCTCTCCCTCCCAGACCTTCTCCAGACCCACCTCTCCCTCCCAGACCTTCTCCAGACCCACCTCTCCCTCCCAGACCTTTTCCGGACCCACCTCTCCCTCCAAGACTTTCTCCTGCCCAGATCCTCTCCCTCCCAGACCTTCTCCGGACCCACCTCTCCCTCCCAGACCTTCTCCTGCCCAGATCCTCTCCCTCCCAGACCTTCTCCAGACCCACCTCTCCCTCCCAGACCTTCTCCAGACCCACCTCTCCCTCCCAGACCTTCTCCAGACCCACCTCTCCCTCCCAGACCTTCTCCAGACCCACCCCTCCCTCCCAGACCTTTTCCGGACCCACCTCTCCCTCCCAGACTTTCTCCTGCCCAGATCCTCTCCCTCCCAGACCTTCTCCGGACCCACCTCTCCCTCCCAGACCTTCTCCTGCCCAGATCCTCTCCCTCCCAGACCTTCTCCAGACCCACCTCTCCCTCCCAGACCTTCTCCAGACCCACCTCTCCCTCCCAGACCTTCTCCAGACCCACCTCTCCCTCCCAGACCTTCTCCAGACCCACCTCTCCCTCCCAGACCTCCCTCCCAGACCTTCTCCTGCCCAGATCCTCTCCCTCCCAGACCTTCTCCAGACTCACCTCTCCCTCCCAGACCTTCTCCAGACCCACCTCTCCCTCCCAGACCTTCTCCAGACCCACCTCTCCCTCCCAGACCTTTTCCAGACCCACCTCTCCCTCCAAGACCTTCTCCTGCCCAGATCCTCTCCCTCCCAGACCTTCTCCGGACCCACCTCTCCCTCCCAGACATTCTCCTGCCCAGATCCTCTCCCTCCCAGACCTTCTCCAGACTCACCTCTCCCTCCCAGACCTTCTCCAGACCCACCTCTCCCTCCCAGACCTTCTCCTGCCCAGATCCTCTCCCTCCCAGACCTTCTCCTGCCCAGATCCTCTCCCTCCCAGACCTTCTCCGGACCCACCTTTCCCTCCCAGACCGTCTCCAGACCCACCTCTCAGACCCACCTCTCCTTCCCAGACCATCACCAGATGCACCTCTCCCACCCAGACCTTCTCCGGACCGGCCTGCCCCTCCCAGACCTTCTACGGACCGACCTCTCCCTCCCAGACCTTCTACGGACCGACCTCTCACTCCCTGACCTTCTACGGACCGACCGTTTCCTCCCAGACCTACAACCGACCTCTCTCTCTCAGACCTTCTACAGACTGACCTCTCCCTTCAGACCTTCTGTCGAACACAGGATGAAATCTTACAAACATCCCTCATGGAACAGCTGGGGACCAGGGGTGAGCTTTAGTAGGAGTGCAGACAAGAATGTATTCACCAACTCTCCATACAACCAAAGATGTCCTGAAGCATAGAATAAACTGGACAAGTAGATCTAGAAATCAACCCTTGTGACATGTACCCCCCTACCACCTCGGACTTACCACACATCCTACTGTGATGTGGGCCAAGAGAGGGTGTATCAGGGAGGACGATGCTCCCACCCACGCTCACCTACCCTGAACCCAAGCACACTCCTGTAGGGCTCGCCGATGTTCTATCCTCCCATCACTAACGCTGGTACCCTCGGAGCATCTTCACCATGGCACTGCATGTTATCTACACAGTGGTATACTTTCTTCTGCTACTAAAAACAATATCATTCGTTTAAAACTAAACCTCGCCTTAGGAACCTTTTTCAGCCCCTAGGCACTGGTGCTCACACAGGGCTAATCACGTTAAAGATCGCGCACATATAGGCCGGGGCTTTCACAACCCACCAGTGGATCCCGCCCACAGTTTGGGACACACAAGCCTACTGTGAGGGTACACCACATTCAGGAGTCGAGAACTTGTTATACACAAGAAAGGAACAATTTTTGAAGCTGGCACCCATCCTCACAATTGAACTTCAACACTTCACTGAACGTATAAGTCGCACCATGTCTTCCTTTGTCTAAACCATGTAGCTAGTACTTTTCCACCTTGTGTCTCCTCTCTCCAGGTGGAATCACTGATCGGCACCCACCTTGAAGTCACCGATTAACACAAGAGGCCATCCTCATTAGAAAGGAGAGCCCTACCCCTCGATAAGGGATTTAAATTGATTTTTCTCTCGGTCCTGATAAAGTGCCGCCTGCTTTTGGGGCATCAAGGGCACGAAACATGTTGGCCACACCACACTAGTTATCACACTAGTCTAGTATCTATCTTGGTACCTGAAGACCACATGATAGCACCTCTATTTTTCCTGTAGTCCTGATAACCTTCCTCAAGCATTACATTTTTTTTTTTTTTTTTTAGGGGACCAGAGTCTATTTTAGTTATCACCCACTCACTACCCTTTCTCCCCCCCTCACTTGCATTCATATTTACGGCATCGCCAGATCAAAAGATCTCCGTTAAAGAAGCCACCAGGCCGGTCAGGCATTGCAGCGCCGGCCAGACGAGGAGCGCCCAATGAAGAAGCATGACATCCAAACAGGTGTGTGAGGGCACCAAGATCTGATTTTCAGATCTCCCAGCGACCCACACATAAGCCACTGGATCAAACTGGTTGTATCCACTCGGCTTAGGAGGAACTACCCCCATTCTGATGACTATTGAACCACTCAAGAGGAGCTAGGGTGTAGGACCTCGGTAAACGAACATGCCCTTCCTTCCCACTATTTGATTTAGACATCACCTGAGACTGTCTTTGACATGGAAAGATTTGTAATGGACACCAATATGTGCATCACCTGAAGACGGTCACTGACACCCCAAGATGTGCATCACCTGAAGACGGTCACTGACACCCCAAGATGTGCATCACCTGAAGACGGTCATGGACACCCCAAGATGTGCATCACATGAAGACGGTCATTGACACCCCAAGATGTGCATCACATGAGGACGGTCACTAACACCCCAAGAAGTGCATCAAATAAATCATTGACACCCCAAGATGTTCATTACTTTTAGTCATTGACACCCCAAGATGTGCATCACCTGAAGATGGTCACTGACACCCCAAGATGTGCATCACCTGAAGACGTCATTGACACCCCAAGATGTGCATCACATGAAGACTGTCATTGACACCCCAAGATGTGCATTACCTTTAGTCACTGACACCCCAAGATGTGCATCACCTGAAGACGGTCACTGACATCACCAGTAAACTGTCATTGACACCCCAAGATGTGCGTCACCTGAAGACGGTCACTGACACCTCAGGATGTGAGTCACCTGAAGAGTCATTGACACCCGAAGATGTGCGTCACCTGAAGACAGTCACTGACACCCCAATATGTGCGTCACCTGAAGAGTCATTGACACCCCAAGATGTGCATCACATGAGGACGGTCACTAACACCCCAAGAAGTGCATCAAATAAATCATTGACACCCCAAGATGTTCATTACTTTTAGTCATTGACACCCCAAGATGTGCATCACCTGAAGATGGTCACTGACACCCCAAGATGTGCATCACCTGAAGACGTCATTGACACCCCATGATGTGCATCACATGAAGACTGTCATTGACACCCCAAGATGTGCATTACCTTTAGTCACTGACACCCCAAGATGTGCATCACCTGAAGACGGTCACTGACATCACCAGTAAACTGTCATTGACACCCCAAGATGTGCGTCACCTGAAGACGGTCACTGACACCTCAGGATGTGAGTCACCTGAAGAGTCATTGACACCCGAAGATGTGCGTCACCTGAAGACAGTCACTGACACCCCAATATGTGCGTCACCTGAAGAGTCATTGATGCCCCAAGATGTGCGTCACCTGAAGATTGACATTGACACCCCAAGATGTGCATCACATGAAGACGGTCAGTAACACCCCAAGATGTGCGTTGTAGGAGAGTAGGATCTGCTTCACATGGGTACCCCCACTTTTTGCTGGTGTTTTACTGTTTTTCAACCTTAGTCTGGCTGTGGCCCTGCTAATCAGGACCACAGCCTAGCTGCTTCCTCTCTAAAATGGTTTCCATGTACATTAGGTACATATCTAATTGGATTCTGGAGTGCCTTAAAAGCCCCTAGTATATGGTATACTATGTACCAAGGGCATAGGAACCCCAGAGGCCTACCAGGGGCTGCAGCATGCATTATGTCACCCCTGGGAAGCACTCCAAAATGGCACCACAGGTCTGCTAATGCAGCCTGGGTAAGGGTGTGCTTACACCTCTTACAGTGGTATAGGCTACCTATATCCACATATATATACAGACACATATAAACCTATAAGCCGCTCCTATGGCTGGCCTTGACAATCCTGAAGGCAGAGTGCTTAGTTATATGTGAGAGGGTGCCCAATCATGAGCTGAGCCCCTCTGCAGCTTTCGGAAATAATTCCTCATGGCTGTTCTGTGATACAGCCATGCCATATACTCTTAAGTGCATTATAACCTCGCTGTAAATGCTAACTTTGGAATGGCTGCATCAAAACATGTTGTGTTTGGTGTCAAACGCTTTGGAATGCTAACTGCTGGTCTGCACTGCGGTCCTTTCTCTGAATTCCAGTGACTTGCCGTGGCCAAGGCTTGTTGGGTCCATTCTGGTCGCCGACACCGCAGCACTCGACAAACTTCGTGGGACAGCTCGAATCCAGCTCGTGGACTTCGACGCCTCGTGGCTGAAGAGTCAAGACACCCATCAACTCACCTGAAGCACCCGACATCTGTGGGCATTGGTCCATCCTGCCCTAGGTCACTGGCAAGTGACCCAGACTCTGTCCCCTCTGCTTTCAGGTTCCTTACATCCTAGATCCAGGCTTAGATCTCTCCGGACACTTCTCCTCTTCACGGCAGCAGCAGTTCTTTGCAGGCTTCCATTAAAATCGATGACGCGACCCAACACCAAAAGACACCTATGCACCCGGCTTCCCTGGGTGAGGTGACTCGAGTACTCCGGTGCTCCCGTGGGTGCTGGCCCTAGAACTGCTCAAGTCCAAAAGGGTTTGGTCCTGACTCGATTAGAAGTGTCCCTAATCTTTAAATTTCCATCCGCGACACTGCCCATAGAAGATAACGGGAACCCGCGGTTGTATTTACACACTGCATACAGTCCCCGTGGGTCCCCTGTGTCACTACCTTGGATGGTTCCTTGGGGTCCCAGCGATTCTACAGGCTATAGGCTTAGTGTCTATCCCAGTCGTGGTTCTTATACCACTTTTTTGGTATATGGTTTGGTACGCCCCTAGGGCCCAAACGTGTATTTGTACTATTACTGATAATTGCTGACTTGTAAACTAAGTACTTCGAACTCCAGTCTCATAAAGAGACTAGAGGGGTGTGTTTTATAATAAATACATATATTTTTAAATATATACCTGGTGTGGTTGTCCTTTCATTTGATAATTCAAGAGATTATAGACTGGTAAAACAAGCTGCTTTACATTCCTTCAAGACTTAGCCTGAAGGCTGCTCTCCATAGCTACCACTAGGATAGCTTTCAATAAAGGTTGTCTTTAACCTAACGCCATAAGGGGTTGTTTGGACTGGTACAAGGAGCCCACTAGAACTAGTGGACAGCATATATCAGGCCACCTTCTCACATGCGTCACATGAAGACAGACATTGACACCCCAAGATGTGCATCACCTGAAGTCTGACACCCCAAGATGTGCGTCACCTGAAGTCTGACACCCCAAGATGTGCGTCACCTGAAGACGGTCACTGACACCCCAAGATGTGCATCACCTGAAAACTGTCACTGACACCCCAAGATGTGCATCACCTGAAGACAGTCACTGACACCCCAAGATGTGCATCACCTGAAGACGGTCACTGACACCCCAAGTTGTGGATCACCTGAAGACTGTCACTGACACCCCAAGATGTGCATCACGTGAAGACGGTCATTGACACCCCAAGATGTGCATCACCTGAAGACAGTCACTGACACCCCAGGATGTGCATCACCTGAAGACGGTCACTGACACCCCAAGATGTGCATCAAATGAAGAGTCATTGACACCCCAAGATGTGCATCACCTGAAAACGGTCACTGACACCCCAAGATGTGCATCACATGAAGACAGTCACTGACACCCCAAGATGTGCGTCACCTGAAGAGTCATTGACACCCCAAGATGTGTGTCACCTGTCATTGACACCCCAAGATATGCGTCACATGAAGACGGTCACTGACACCCCAAGATGTGCATCACCTGAAGAGTCATTGACACCCCAAGATGTGAGTCACCTGAAGACGGTCATTGACACCCCAAGATGTGCGTCACCTGAAGACGGTCATTGACACCCCAAGATGTGCGTCACCTGAAGACGGTCATTGACACCCCAAGATGTGCGTCACCTGAAGACGGTCATTGACACCCCAAGATGTGCGTCACCTGAAGACGGTCATTGACACCCCAAGATGTGCATCACATGATGACGGTCATCGACACCCCAAGATGTGCATCACCTGAAGAGTCATTGACACCCCAAGATGTGCATCACATGAAGACTGTCACTGACACCCCAAGATGTGCATCACATGAAGACTGTCATTGACACCCCAAGATGTGCATCACCTGTAAACTGTCATTGACACCCCATGATGTGCATCACCTGAAGAGTTAATGACACCCCAAGATGTGCATCACCTGAAGAGTTAATGACACCCCAAGATGTGCATCACCTGAAGACGGTCACTGACACCCCAAGATGTGCATCACCTGAAGGGTCATTGACACCCCAAGATGTGCATCACCTGAAGAGTCATTGACACCCCAAGATGTGCATCACATGAAGACGGGCATTGACACCCCAAGATGTGCATCACCTTAAGACTGTCATTGACACCCCAAGATGTGCATCACCTGTAAACTCTCATTGACACCCCATGATGTGCATCACCTGAAGAGTTAATGACACCCCAAGATGTGCATCACCTGAAGACGGTCACTGACACCCCAAGATGTGTGTCACCTGAAGGGTCATTGACACCCCAAGATGTGCATCACCTGAAGAGTCATTGACACCCCAAGATGTGCATCACATGAAGACGGTCATTGACACCCCAAGATGTGCATCACCTGAAGACGGTCACTGACACCCCAAGATGTGCATCACCTGAAGAGTCATTGACACCCCAAGATGTGCGTCACCTGAAGAACCCGACACCCCAAGATGTGCATCACCTGAAGACTGTCACTGACACCCCAAGATGTGCATCATGTGAAGACGGTCATTGACACCCCAAGATGTGCGTCACCTGAAGACGGTCACTGACACCCCAAGATGTGCATCACCTGAAGAGTCATTGACACCCGAAGATGTGCGTCACCTGAAGACGGGCATTGACACCCCAAGATGTGCGTCACCTGAAGAGTCATTGACACCCCAAGATGTGCGTCACCTGAAGACGGTCATTGACACCCCAAGATGTGCATCACATGAAGACGGTCATTGACACCCCAAGATGTGCGTCACATGAAGACGGTCATTCACACCCCAAGAGGTGCATCACATGAAGACGGTCACTGACACCCCAAGATGTGCATCACCTGAAGAGTCATTGACACCCCAAGATGTGAGTCACCTGAAGACGGTCATTGACACCCCAAGATGTGCGTCACCTGAAGACGGTCATTGACACCCCAAGATGTGCGTCACCTGAAGACTGTCATTGACACCCCAAGATGTGCATCACATGATGACGGTCACTGACACCCCAAGATGTGCATCACCTGAAGAGTCATTGACACCCCAAGATGTGCATTTTCATGAAGACGGTCACTGACACCCCAAGATGTGCATCACATGAAGACGGTCATCGACACCCCAAGATGTGGATCACCTGAAGAGTCATTGACACCCCAAGATGTGCATCACATGAAGACTGTCACTGACACCCCAAGATGTGCATCACATGAAGAGTCATTGACACCCGAAGATGTGCGTCACCTGAAGACGGGCATTGACACCCCAAGATGTGCGTCACCTGAAGAGTCATTGACACCCCAAGATGTGCGTCACCTGAAGACGGTCATTGACACCCCAAGATGTGCATCACATGAAGACGGTCATTGACACCCCAAGATGTGCGTCACATGAAGACGGTCATTCACACCCCAAGATGTGCATCACATGAAGACGGTCACTGACACCCCAAGATGTGCGTCACATGAAGACTGTCATTGACACCCCAAGATGTGCATCACCTGTAAAGTGTCATTGACACCCCATGATGTGCATCACCTGAAGAGTTAATGACACCCCAAGATGTGCATCACCTGAAGACGGTCACTGACACCCCAAGATGTGTGTCACCTGAAGGGTCATTGACACCCCAAGATGTGCATCACCTGAAGAGTCATTGACACCCCAAGATGTGCATCACATGAAGACGGTCATTGACACCCCAAGATGTGCATCACCTGAAGACTGTCATTGACACCCCAAGATGTGCATCACCTGTAAACTCTCATTGACACCCCATGATGTGCATCACCTGAAGAGTTAATGACACCCCAAGATGTGCATCACCTGAAGACGGTCACTGACACCCCAAGATGTGCGTCACCTGAAGGGTCATTGACACCCCAAGATGTGCACCACCTGAAGACTTTCATTGACACCCCAAGATGTGTGTCACCTGTCATTGACACCCCAAGATATGCGTCACATGAAGACGGTCACTGACACCCCAAGATGTGCATCACCTGAAGAGTCATTGACACCCCAAGATGTGAGTCACCTGAAGACGGTCATTGACACCCCAAGATGTGCGTCACCTGAAGACGGTCATTGACACCCCAAGATGTGCGTGACCTGAAGACGGTCATTGACACCCCAAGATGTGCATCACTTGATGACGGTCATCGACACCCCAAGATGTGCATCACCTGAAGAGTCATTGACACCCCAAGATGTGCATCACATGAAGACTGTCACTGACACCCCAAGATGTGCATCACATGAAGACTGTCATTGACACCCCAAGATGTGCATCACCTGTAAACTGTCATTGACACCCCATGATGTGCATCACCTGAAGAGTTAATGACACCCCAAGATGTGCATCACCTGAAGACGGTCACTGACACCCCAAGATGTGTGTCACCTGAAGGGTCATTGACACCCCAAGATGTGCATCACCTGAAGAGTCATTGACACCCCAAGATGTGCATCACATGAAGACGGGCATTGACACCCCAAGATGTGCATCACCTGAAGACTGTCATTGACACCCCAAGATGTGCATCACCTGTAAACTCTCATTGACACCCCATGATGTGCATCACCTGAAGAGTTAATGACACCCCAAGATGTGCATCACATGATGACGGTCATCGACACCCCAAGATGTGCATCACCTGAAGAGTCATTGACACCCCAAGATGTGCATCACATGAAGACTGTCACTGACACCCCAAGTTGTGCATCACATGAAGACTGTCATTGACACCCCAAGATGTGCATCACCTGTAAACTGTCATTGACACCCCATGATGTGCATCACCTGAAGAGTTAATGACACCCCAAGATGTGCATCACCTGAAGACGGTCACTGACACCCCAAGATGTGTGTCACCTGAAGGGTCATTGACACCCCAAGATGTGCATCACCTGAAGAGTCATTGACACCCCAAGATGTGCATCACATGAAGACGGGCATTGACACCCCAAGATGTGCATCACCTGAAGACTGTCATTGACACCCCAAGATGTGCATCACCTGTAAACTCTCATTGACACCCCATGATGTGCATCACCTGAAGAGTTAATGACACCCCAAGATGTGCATCACCTGAAGACGGTCACTGACACCCCAAGATGTGCGTCACCTGAAGGGTCATTGACACCCCAAGATGTGCATCACCTGAAGAGTCATTGACACCCCAAGATGTGCATCACATGAAGACGGTCATTGACACCCCAAGATGTGCATCACCTGAAGACGGTCACTGACACCCCAAGATGTGCATCACCTGAAGAGTCATTGACACCCCAAGATGTGCGTCACCTGAAGAACCCGACACCCCAAGATGTGCATCACCTTAAGACTGTCACTGACACCCCAAGATGTGCATCACGTGAAGACGGTCATTGACACCCCAAGATGTGCGTCACCTGAAGACGGTCACTGACACCCCAAGATGTGCGTCACCTGAAGAGTCATTGACACCCGAAGATGTGCGTCACCTGAAGACGGGCATTGACACCCCAAGATGTGCGTCACCTGAAGAGTCATTGACACCCGAAGATGTGCGTCACCTGAAGACTGTCACTGACACCCCAAGATGTGCGTCACCTGAAGACGGTCATTGACACCCCAAGATGTGCATCACATGAAGACGGTCATTGACACCCCAAGATGTGCGTCACATGAAGACGGTCATTCACACCCCAAGAGGTGCATCACATGAAGACGGTCACTGACACCCCAAGATGTGCATCACCTGAAGAGTCATTGACACCCCAAGATGTGCATTTTCATGAAGACGGTCAATGACACCCCAAGATGTGCATCACCTGAAGAGTCATTGACACCCCAAGATGTGCATCACATGAAGACTGTCATTGACACCCCAAGATGTGCATCACCTGTAAAGTGTCATTGACACCCCATGATGTGCATCACCTGAAGAGTTAATGACACCCCAAGATGTGCATCACCTGAAGACGGTCACTGACACCCCAAGATGTGTGTCACCTGAAGGGTCATTGACACCCCAAGATGTGCATCACCTGAAGTGTCATTGACACCCCAAGATGTGCATCACATGAAGACGGGCATTGACACCCCAAGATGTGCATCACCTGAAGACTGTCATTGACACCCCAAGATGTGCATCACCTGAAGACTGTCATTGACACCCCAAGATGTGCATCACCTGTAAACTCTCATTGACACCCCATGATGTGCATCACCTGAAGAGTTAATGACACCCCAAGATGTGCATCACCTGAAGACGGTCACTGACACCCCAAGATGTGCGTCACCTGAAGGGTCATTGACACCCCAAGATGTGCATCACCTGAAGAGTCATTGACACCCCAAGATGTGCATCACATGAAGAGTCATTGACACCCCAAGATGTGCGTCACCTGAAGAACCCGACACCCCAAGATGTGCATCACCTGAAGACGGTCATTGACACCCCAAGATGTGCGTCACCTGAAGACGGTCATTGACACCCCAAGATGTCCATCACGTGAAGACGGTCACTGACACCCCAAGATGTGCGTCACCTGAAGACTGTCACTGACACCCCAAGATGTGCGTCACCTGAAGACGGTCATTGACACCCCAAGATGTGCGTCACCTGAAGACGGTCACTGACACCCCAAGATGTGCGTCACCTGAAGACTCATTGACACCCCAAGATGTGGGTCACCTGAAGAGTCATTGACACCCCAAGATGTGCATCACCTGAAGAGTCATTGACACCCGAAGATGTGCATCACATGAAGACGGGCATTGACACCCCAAGATGTGCATCACCAGAAGACTCTCATTGACACCCCATGATGTGCATCACCTGAAGAGTTAATGACACCCCAAGATGTGCATCACCTGAAGACGGTCACTGACACCCCAAGATGTGCGTCACCTGAAGGGTCATTGACACCCCAAGATGTGCACCACCTGAAGACTTTCATTGACACCCCAAGATGTGTGTCACCTGTCATTGACACCCCAAGATATGCGTCACATGAAGACGGTCACTGACACCCCAAGATGTGCATCACCTGAAGAGTCATTGACACCCCAAGATGTGAGTCACCTGAAGACGGTCATTGACACCCCAAGATGTGCGTCACCTGAAGACGGTCATTGACACCCCAAGATGTGCGTCACCTGAAGACGGTCATTGACACCCCAAGATGTGCGTCACCTGAAGACGGTCATTGACACCCCAAGATGTGCGTCACCTGAAGACGGTCATTGACACCCCAAGATGTGCATCACATGATGACGGTCATCGACACCCCAAGATGTGCATCACCTGAAGAGTCATTGACACCCCAAGATGTGCATCACATGAAGACTGTCACTGACACCCCAAGATGTGCATCACATGAAGACTGTCATTGACACCCCAAGATGTGCATCACCTGTAAACTGTCATTGACACCCCATGATGTGCATCACCTGAAGAGTTAATGACACCCCAAGATGTGCATCACCTGAAGACGGTCACTGACACCCCAAGATGTGTGTCACCTGAAGGGTCATTGACACCCCAAGATGTGCATCACCTGAAGAGTCATTGACACCCCAAGATGTGCATCACATGAAGACGGGCATTGACACCCCAAGATGTGCATCACCTGAAGACTGTCATTGACACCCCAAGATGTGCATCACCTGTAAACTCTCATTGACACCCCATGATGTGCATCACCTGAAGAGTTAATGACACCCCAAGATGTGCATCACCTGTAAACTCTCATTGACACCCCATGATGTGCATCACCTGAAGAGTTAATGACACCCCAAGATGTGCATCACATGATGACGGTCATCGACACCCCAAGATGTGCATCACCTGAAGAGTCATTGACACCCCAAGATGTGCATCACATGAAGACTGTCACTGACACCCCAAGATGTGCATCACATGAAGACTGTCATTGACACCCCAAGATGTGCATCACCTGTAAACTGTCATTGACACCCCATGATGTGCATCACCTGAAGAGTTAATGACACCCCAAGATGTGCATCACCTGAAGACGGTCACTGACACCCCAAGATGTGTGTCACCTGAAGGGTCATTGACACCCCAAGATGTGCATCACCTGAAGAGTCATTGACACCCCAAGATGTGCATCACATGAAGACGGGCATTGACACCCCAAGATGTGCATCACCTGAAGACTGTCATTGACACCCCAAGATGTGCATCACCTGTAAACTCTCATTGACACCCCATGATGTGCATCACCTGAAGAGTTAATGACACCCCAAGATGTGCATCACCTGAAGACGGTCACTGACACCCCAAGATGTGCGTCACCTGAAGGGTCATTGACACCCCAAGATGTGCATCACCTGAAGAGTCATTGACACCCCAAGATGTGCATCACATGAAGACGGTCATTGACACCCCAAGATGTGCATCACCTGAAGACGGTCACTGACACCCCAAGATGTGCATCACCTGAAGAGTCATTGACACCCCAAGATGTGCGTCACCTGAAGAACCCGACACCCCAAGATGTGCATCACCTTAAGACTGTCACTGACACCCCAAGATGTGCATCACGTGAAGACGGTCATTGACACCCCAAGATGTGCGTCACCTGAAGACGGTCACTGACACCCCAAGATGTGCGTCACCTGAAGAGTCATTGACACCCGAAGATGTGCGTCACCTGAAGACGGGCATTGACACCCCAAGATGTGCGTCACCTGAAGAGTCATTGACACCCGAAGATGTGCGTCACCTGAAGACTGTCACTGACACCCCAAGATGTGCGTCACCTGAAGACGGTCATTGACACCCCAAGATGTGCATCACATGAAGACGGTCATTGACACCCCAAGATGTGCGTCACATGAAGACGGTCATTCACACCCCAAGAGGTGCATCACATGAAGACGGTCACTGACACCCCAAGATGTGCATCACCTGAAGAGTCATTGACACCCCAAGATGTGCATTTTCATGAAGACTGTCAATGACACCCCAAGATGTGCATCACATGAAGACGGTCATCGACACCCCAAGATGTGGATCACCTGAAGAGTCATTGACACCCCAAGATGTGCATCACATGAAGACTGTCATTGACACCCCAAGATGTGCATCACCTGTAAAGTGTCATTGACACCCCATGATGTGCATCACCTGAAGAGTTAATGACACCCCAAGATGTGCATCACCTGAAGACGGTCACTGACACCCCAAGATGTGTGTCACCTGAAGGGTCATTGACACCCCAAGATGTGCATCACCTGAAGTGTCATTGACACCCCAAGATGTGCATCACATGAAGACGGGCATTGACACCCCAAGATGTGCATCACCTGAAGACTGTCATTGACACCCCAAGATGTGCATCACCTGTAAACTCTCATTGACACCCCATGATGTGCATCACCTGAAGAGTTAATGACACCCCAAGATGTGCATCACCTGAAGACGGTCACTGACACCCCAAGATGTGCGTCACCTGAAGGGTCATTGACACCCCAAGATGTGCATCACCTGAAGAGTCATTGACACCCCAAGATGTGCATCACATGAAGAGTCATTGACACCCCAAGATGTGGGTCACCTGAAGAACCCGACACCCCAAGATGTGCATCACCTGAAGACGGTCATTGACACCCCAAGATGTGCGTCACCTGAAGACGGTCATTGACACCCCAAGATGTCCATCACGTGAAGACGGTCACTGACACCCCAAGATGTGCGTCACCTGAAGACTGTCACTGACACCCCAAGATGTGCGTCACCTGAAGACGGTCATTGACACCCCAAGATGTGCGTCACCTGAAGACGGTCACTGACACCCCAAGATGTGCGTCACCTGAAGACTCATTGACACCCCAAGATGTGGGTCACCTGAAGAGTCATTGACACCCCAAGATGTGCATCACCTGAAGAGTCATTGACACCCGAAGATGTGCATCACATGAAGACGGGCATTGACACCCCAAGATGTGCATCACCTGAAGACGGGCATTGACACCCCAAGATGTGCATCACCAGAAGACTGTCATTGACACCCCAAGATGTGCATCACCTTTAGTCATTGACACCCCAAGATGTGCGTCACCTGAGACGTTTGCTAAGCTAGCAAAGGGCAGATGAGCAAGTTACAATATCCCACCAGGGGCCCCCTGCTCTCCAGAGCTAATGCCTGCTGGTCTTTGAGACCGTGAGGTACGAGACACCACAGGTACAGGACCCACCTCTCTGCAGGTGTGTGTCCTTACGTGTTTCCGGGCTGCACGCGCATCTGGGTATGGTCTGTGGGTATTTGTACCTCCATGTGCACTGTTGGCTTGTCTAAGAGCACCTCCATGAGTGAATCAACAAACCTCACACATTACAACCGAACACTTGTTCTAGACGAGCCTAGACCTATTGGCTTTGTTTCTGTGAAATAAAGGTCAGCTCCATGTCAAGCTGATGCTGCCATCAGGGCAGAGCGTTGACAGCACAGCGGGGGCACGGGCAGAGCACATTATAAATACACCCTTGGAAACTGAGCTCAGAGGGCTGGGGGAGGAGTTCACTTCCGCAATCATTCTTTCACAACGTCAAGAGGGGGCAGGACGTCCCACCACCAGCTCACTGCACCAAACAAACAGACCCTGCAGCCAGCCTCCACCAGCCCCTGAGGAGGCCACACTGCACCAAACATACAGACCCTGCACTAAGCCTCCACCAGCCCCCAAGAGGGCCTCACTGCACTAAACAGACAGACAGACCCTGCAGCCAGGCTCCACCAGCACCCGAGGGGGCCACACTGCACCAAGTGTACAGACCCTGCAGCAAGCCTCGACCAGCCCCCAAGGGGGCCTCACTGCACCAAGAGTACAGACCCGGGAGCAAGCCTCCACCAGCCCCTGAGGGGGCCACACTTCACCAAGTCTACAGACCTGCAGCCAGCCTCCACCAGCCCCCGAGGGGGCCTCACTGCACCAAACGTACAGACCCTGCAGCCAGCCTCCACCAGCCCCCGAGGGGGCCTCACTGCACCAAACGTACAGACCCTGCAGCCAGCCTCCACCAGCCTCTGAGGGGGCCACACTGCACCAAGAGTACAGACCCTGCAGCAAGCCTCGACCAGCCCCCAAGGGGGCCACACTGCACCAAACATACAGACCCTGCACTAAGCCTCCACCAGCCCCCAAGGGAGCCACACTGCACCAAACATACAGACCCTGCACTAAGCCTCCACCAGCCCCCAAGGGAGCCACACTGTACCAAGAGTACAGAACCTGCAGCAAACCTCCACCAGCCCCTGAGGGGGCCACACTGCACCAAGAGTACAGAACCTGCAGCAAGCCTCCACCAGCCCCTGATGGGGCGCACTGCACCAAGAGTACAGACCCTGCAGCAAGCCTTCACCAGCCCCCGAGGGGACCTCACTACACCAATCGTACAGAACCTGCAGCAAGCCTCAACCAGCCCCTGAGGGGGCCTCACTGCACCAAACATACAGACCCTGCAGCAAGCCTTCACCAACCCCTGAGGGGGCCACACTGCACCAAGAGTACAGACCCTGCAGCAAGCCTCCACCAGCCCCCGAGGGAGCCTCACTACACCAAGAGTACAGACCCTGCAGCAAGCCTCCACCAGCCCCTGAGGGAGCCACACTGCACCAAACATACAGACCCTGCACTAAGCCTCCACCAGCCCCCAAGGGGGCCTCACTGCACCAAGAGTACAGTACCTGCAGCAAGCCTCCACCAGCCCTCGAGAGGGCCCCACTGCACCAGAGTACAGACCCTGCAGCAAGCCTTCACCAGCCCCCGAGGGGACCTCACTACACCAATCGTACAGAACCTGCAGCAAGCCTCAACCAGCCCCTGAGGGGGCCTCACTGCACCAAACATACAGACCCTGCAGCAAGCCTTCACCAACCCCTGAGGGGGCCGCACTGCACCAAGAGTACAGACTCTGCAGCAAGCCTCCACCAGCCCCTGAGGGGGCCACACTGCACCAAACATACAGACCCTGCACTAAGCCCCCACCAGCCCCCAAGGGGGCATCACTGCACCAAGAGTACAGAACCTGCAGCAAGCCTCCGCCAGCCCTCGAGGGGGCCTCACTGCACCAATGTACAGACCGTGCAGCAAGCCTCCACCAGTCCCTGAGGGGGCCGCACTGCACCAAACATACAGACCCTGCAGCAAGCCTCCACCAGCCCCTGAGGGGGCCACACTGCACCAAACATACAGACCCTGCACTAAGCCTCCACCAGCCCCCAAGGGGGCCTCACTGCACCAATGTACAGACCCTGCAGCAAGCCTCCACCAGTCCCTGAGGGGGCCGCACTGCACCAAACGTACAGAGCCTGCAGCAAGCCTCCACCAGCCCCCAAGGGGGCCGCACTGCACCAAATGTACAGAACCTGCAGCAAGCCTCCACCAGCCCCTGAGGGGGCCGCACTGCACCAAGAGTAGAGACGCTGCAGCAAGCCTCCACCAGCCCCTAGGGTGGCCGCACTGCACCAAGAGTACAGAACCTGCAGCAAGTCTCAACCAGCCCCCATGGGGGCCTCACTGCACCAAATGTACAGAACCTGCAGCAAGCCTCCACCAGCCCCTAGGGAGGCCGCACTGCACCAAATGTACAGAACCTGCAGCAAGCCTCCACCAGCCCCTAGGGAGGCCGCACTGCACCAAGAGTACAGACCCTGCAGCAAGTCTCAACCAGCCCGAGAGGGGGCCTCACTGCACCAACGTACAGACCCTGCAACAAGCCTCAACCAGCCCCTGAGGGGGCCTCACTGCACCAAACATACAGACCCTGCAGCAAGCCTTCACCAACCCCTGAGGGGGCCACACTGCACCAAGAGTACAGACCCTGCAGCAAGCCTCCACCAGCCCCCGAGGGAGCCTCACTACACCAAGAGTACAGACCCTGCAGCAAGCCTCCACCAGCCCCTGAGGGAGCCACACTGCACCAAACATACAGACCCTGCACTAAGCCTCCACCAGCCCCCAAGGGGGCCTCACTGCACCAAGAGTACAGTACCTGCAGCAAGCCTCCACCAGCCCTCGAGAGGGCCCCACTGCACCAGAGTACAGACCCTGCAGCAAGCCTCCACCAGCCCCTGAGGGGTCCTCACTGCACCAAACATACAGACCCTGCAGCAAGCCTTCACCAACCCCTGAGGGGGCCGCACTGCACCAAGAGTACAGACCCTGCAGCAAGCCTCCACCAGCCCCCGAGGGAGCCTCACTACACCAAGAGTACAGACCCTGCAGCAAGCCTCCACCAGCCCCTGAGGGGGCCACACTGCACCAAACATACAGACCCTGCACTAAGCCTCCACCAGCCCCCAAGGGGGCATCACTGCACCAAGAGTACAGAACCTGCAGCAAGCCTCCGCCAGCCCTCGAGGGGGCCTCACTGCACCAATGTACAGACCCTGCAGCAAGCCTCCACCAGTCCCTGAGGGGGCCGCACTGCACCAAACATACAGACCCTGCAGCAAGCCTCCACCAGCCCCTGAGGGGGCCACACTGCACCAAACATACAGACCCTGCACTAAGCCTCCACCAGCCCCCAAGGGGGCCTCACTGCACCAAGAATACAGAACCTGCAGCAAGCCTCCACCAGCCCCCAAGGGGGCCTAACTGCACCAATGTACAGACCCTGCAGCCAGCCTCCACCAGTCCCTGAGGGGGCCGTACTGCACCAAACATACAGACCCTGCAGCAAGCCTCCACCAGCCCCTGAGGGGGCCACACTGCACCAAACATACAGACCCTGCACTAAGCCTCCACCAGCCCCCAAGGGGGCCTCACTGCACCAAGAGTACAGAACCTGCAGCAAGCCTCCACCAGCCCTCGAGGGGGGCCTCACTGCACCAATGTACAGACCCTGCAGCAAGCCTCCACCAGTCCCTGAGGGGGCCGCACTGCACCAAACGTACAGACCCTGCAGCAAGCCTCCACCAGCCCCCAAGGGGGCCGCACTGCACCAAATGTACAGAACCTGCAGCAAGTCTCAACCAGCCCCTGAGGGGGCCTCACTGCACCAACGTACAGACCCTGCAGCAAGCCTCCACCAGCCCCTGAGGGGGCCGCACTGCACCAAGAGTAGGGACCCTGCAGCAAGCCTCCACCAGCCCCCAAGGGGGCCTCACTGCACCAAGAGTACAGACCTTGCAGGGAGCCTCACTGCACCAAACGTACAGAACCTGCAGCAAGCCTCCACCAGCCCCTGAGGGGGCCGCACTGCACCAAGAGTACAGACCCTGCAGCAAGCCTCCACCAGCCCCCAAGGGGGCCTCACTGCACCAAGAGTACAGACCCTGCAGCAAGCCTCCACCAGCCCCTAAGTGGTCTTCACTGCACCAAACGTACAGACCCTGCAGCAAGCCTCCACCAGCCCCTGAGGGGGCCGCACTGCACCAACGTACAGACCCTGCAGCAAGCCTCCACCAGCCGCTGAGGGGGCCACACTGCACCAAGAGTACAGACCCTGAAGCGACACTGCACCAAGAGTACAGAACCTGCAGCAAGCCTCCACCAGCCCCTGAGGGGGCCCTTACTGCACCAACGTACAGACCCTGCAGCAAGCCTCCACCAGCCCCCGAGGGAGCCTCACTACACCAAGAGAACAGACCCTGCAGCAAGTCTCAACCAGCCTGAGGAGGCCGCACTGCACCAAACGTACAGACCCTGCAGCCAGCCTCCACCAGCCCCTGAGGGGGCCTCATTGCACCAAACGTACAGACCGTGCAGCAAGCCTCCACCAGCCCCCGAGGGAGCCTCACTGCACCAAACGTAGAGACCCTTCAGCAAGCCTCCACCAGCCACTGAGGGGTCCTCACTGCACCAAACGTACAGACCCTGCAGCAAGCCTCCACCAGCCCCTGAGGGGGCCTCACTGCACTAAGAGTACAGACCCTGCAGCAACCCTCCACCAGCCCGAGAGGGCCTCACTGCACCAAACATACAGACCCTACAACAAGCCTCCACCAGCCCCTGAGGGGGACCTCACTGCACCAAACGTACAGACCCTGCAGCAAGCCTCCACCAGCCCCCAAGGGGGACGCACTGCACTAAGAGTACAGACCCTGCTGCAAGCCTCCACCAGCCCCTGCGTGGCCTCACTGCACCAAACGTACAGACCCTGCACTAAGCCTCGACCAGCCCACAAGGGAGCGACACTGCACCAAGAGTACAGAACCTGCAGCAAGCCTCCACCAGCCCCGAGGGGGCCTCACTGCACCAAACGTACAGACCCTGCAGCTAGCCTCCACCAGCCCTTGAGGAGGCCGCACTGCACTAAACGTACATACCCTGCAGCAAGCCTCGACCAGCCCCCCAAGGGGGCCACACTGCACCAAGTGTACAGACCCTGCAGCAAGCATCCACCAGCCCCTGAGGGGGCCTCACTGCACCGAGAGTACAGACCCTGCAGCAAGTCTCCACCAGCCCCTGAGGGGGCCTCACTGCACCAACGTACAGACCCTGCAGCAAGCCTCCACCAGCCCCCGAGGGAGCCTCACTACACCAAGAGTACAGACCCTACAGCAAGTCTCAACCAGCCTGAGGAGGCCGCACTACACCAAACGTACAGACCCTGCAGCAAGCCTCCACCAGCCCCCGAGGAGGCCTCACTGCACCAAATGTACAGACCCTGCAGCAAGCCTCCACCAGCCCCTGAGGGAGCCTCACTGCACCAAACATACAGACCCTGCAACAAGCCATCACCAGCCCCTGAGGGGTCCTCACTGCACCAAACGTACAGACCCTGCAGCAAGCCTCCACCAGCCCCCGAGGGGGCCTCACTGCACTAAGAGTACAGACCCTGCAGCAAGCCTCCACCAGCCCCAGAGGGGGCCTCACTGCACTAAGAGTACAGACCCTGCAGCAACCCTCCACCAGTCCCCGAGGGAGCCTCACTGCACCAAGAGTACAGACCCTGCAGCAAGCCTCCACCAGCCCCTGAGGGAGCCTCACTGCACCAAACATACAGACCCTGCAACAAGCCATCACCAGCCCCTGAGGGGTCCTCACTGCACCAAACGTACAGACCCTGCAGCAAGCCTCCACCAGCCCCCGAGGGGGCCTCACTGCACTAAGAGTACAGACCCTGCAGCAAGCCTCCACCAGCCCCCGAGGGGGCCTCACTGCACTAAGAGTACAGACCCTGCAGCAAGCCTCCACCAGCCCCCAAGGGAGCCTCACTGCACCAAGAGTACAGACCCTGCAGCAAGCATCCACCAGCCCCTGAGGGGGGCCTCACTGCATGAGGAGTACAGAATGACAAGCCTTAACCAGCCCCTCCACCTGCTAATGAAAGGGGTGGGGTCGAGGGCTCACTAAAAAGTGTGCTTCCTCCACAGACCCTACAACCGGCCTCCATCAACCCACAGGAGGACCTGGCCTTCAGATTAGAGAGGTTGGTAACGACGGTAACAGGGTTGGTGAGCATCGCTTCTATACTCCAACCCCACCGGGAGCAGTATCAGTCCAGTGCTGGTCTCTGCACTGCAGCAAACCAGGCCATGTGACGGTCATTTCGACGCTGCAAGTGAACAGAAGGCCCCTGAGATGGAAGGGCGAGGTGTTCCTCAGAGATCATCCTCCTGTGTTACCTGAATGTGGCTTCATCCCCTACACCAGGCGCCCCAAGCTCTGAAAGTGTCCTGTCCTGTTTTAGGTCTAGGTGTAAAGAGCTTGGTTTATCGGAGCACAGCTAATGCCATCCACCACAAAGGGTAAGTAAGCTCACGTATCTACTGATGAAGGGAGTGTCCTGAAATGCTTTATGACTCGAATGTCAAATTATTTGGTCCTTACACTAGAGACAGGCGTGGAGATTCCCCGGTCTCTGTCAAACCTGAAAAGTGGAAATGCATCTTTATGCGTCATGAACGGGTCAGGAGGGAACAAGTGTTGCAAACCTTTCACCACAACTGGTGACTTTAACAGAAAGCGTTGATCCGACAACTGGGGGAAAGCCGAAACAGCCGATAGGTAACTGTCAAAAGAGCCCAGGGCACGGCCTGGCCGGGCTGAAGATAGAACAACCAGCAACACCTCCGACAGCAGTGCTGAAAGGGGTCCACATGCTGCGAGGAACACCAGATCACAAACTCATCCCAATGGCAGGCGTAGACCGTTTTACTGGAGGGATGCTGGGATGACTTCAGACTTCTGGAGGAAGATCAAAAACCCTCAACTGCCCCCCCTCCATCTCCACGCATAAAGGAGGGGTTGCCAGGTTTGGGTGCAGAACGCTGCTTTGCTGCTGCGACAGGGGATCCACCGGAAGGGCCAGCCTGATAAGACGACCGAGGTTCATGCTCAAGAGTACGGGATACCAAACTCTCTGTGCCCAATCTGGAGCCAGTAGGATGACTTATGCCCGGCCATTCCTGATCTTCTTGAGAACCTGGGACAGGAGTGGTATCGGCAGAAAGGCGTACAGCAGTCCTAAATTCCATTCAACACCGAATGAGTCTCCAAGCATGCGTCACTTTGGAAATTCCAACATGCATAAGTGCTGACATTGCATGTTCTCTGTGGTGGAGAACAGATCAAGCCAAGAATATCCCTATTCTTTGGATGAGACCTCCAGATGTAGTCGCCATTTGTGATCCACAAGGCATGGACTGCCGAATTTGTCCATCCTAGTGTTCAATGAGCCTACCATGTGTTGTACCACCAGGAAAATGTCCTGCTGCTTCAGCAATGTCCAGAGGCGCAGAGTCTCCTGCCAGAGGGTCCATGATCGACCCTCGTCTTGTTTGTTGTAATAGCACATTGCAGTAATGTTATCTGTAAAAACCCGAACTAGCCTACCCGTGGTGGATGGGAGGATGGCTTTCAAAGTGGATAGTCCTCGGCTCCAGAATATTGACATGGAGACGAGATCTTCAGCTCTCTAAGACAGGCACCCCATCCCAAATATTATGCATCGATCACCGCAGTCAGCTCTGAGTGGGGAAGAGAGAGGGGTCTTTGGCTACCTCAATCACGGTTTATCAGTCACCACTGTAGATCTTTTGCAGTCCCCTTTGAAATCTACACTAGGTCGGAGAGTTCACCCTGGTGCACTCCCACTGCACGGCCCACATGTACTATCTGGCATGCTTCACCAGGATGGAGGAGGCCAGTGTAGGAGAGTAGGATCTGCTTCACATGGGTACCCCCACTTTTTGCTGGTGTTTCACTCTTTTTCGACCTTAGTCTGGCTGTGGCCCTGCTAATCAGGACCCCAGCCTAGCTGCTTCCTCTCTAAAATGGTTTCCATGTACATTAGGTACATATATAATTGCATTCTGGAGTGCCTTATAAGCCCCTCATATATGGTATACTATGTACCTAGGTCATAGGTACCTCAGAGGCCTACCAGGGGCTGCAGCATGTATTTTGCCACCCCTGGGAAGCACTCCAAAATCGCACCACAGGTCTGCTACTACAGCCTAGGTAAGGTTGTGCTTGCACCCCTTACAGTGGTATAGGCTACCTATGTCCACACCTATATACAAACACATATAAACCTATAAGCCACTCCTATGGCAGGCCTTGACAATCCTGAAGGCAGAGTGCTTGGTTTTGTGTGAGAGCGTGCCCAAGCATGAGTTGAGCCCCTCTGCAGCTTTCGGAAATACTTCCTTATGGCTGTTCTGAGATACAGCCATACCATATACTCTTAAGTGCATTATAACCTTGCGGTAAATGCTAACTTTGGAATGGCTGCATCAAAACATGTCGTGTTTGGTGTCAAACGCTTTGGAATACTACCCTCCCCCTGCCAGTTCTGGCAGCGGGGGTAGCATTGCACCCTTCTACAGGGAGAGACATGTTCACACTGGTCAATCCCGGTAGGAGTTTCCTGAGCCCTGGCATCACAAAATGGATGCATTTGCCACAGACACGGGTCTGGCCTCCTGCTGCTGACCGAAACTCCGGCAGGGGAGGCCTTGGCAATAGGTTTCCTGTGGAAGGGAGGTGTAACCACATCCCCAGACAGGCAGATGTGTATTGGGGCTGGGCGGGAGCACTCCCTGGTGCTTTGAAGTTCTGCACTGGGGGAACACTTGGTGTCCTTGTGCATAGTCCAGTTCAAACCGGTTGCAGGGGCTACCTGCCCCTGCTCCAGCACAAAACTGGACAAAGGAAATGGGTGTAACCACCTCTCTTTCCAGACCCACCCATAGGTGGGGCCTTAGAGTTAGTCCATCCCCTAAACTTCGTATAAGTATAGGAATCCAGTCCCTAGGACTTCAGATTACCCTGGACGAAACTCTACAACATATATCCTGGACCTTCGACTTTCTATCATGACTAGAAGACGGAAGAAATCTCTCGTGGTCAAGGAGTGACTTCCCTGCTTGGCAGGCACCAAAGAAGCAACTGACCGGTCTGCATCGCAGAAGCTTCCGCCGGACGCCGAAGTCTTTGCATCACCAGAGGTGGATTTCCAGACTTCCGAGGCTACCCTGAGTCCACAGCAAAGCTGAGGCCAGTGGCTACCGTGGGTGACATGGAACCGTGACCCCTGGACACCGTGACCTTTTGCAGCTACACTATCTTCCTGGTCCTCCTCGAAGTTGTGCTTTGTGCTCCGAGTAGCCCCAGCCTTGATGACCACCTGCACCGAAGATTGTTGGCCTCCACTCCACGAGTGACCCATGGGCCAGCTTCAAGTGCGACCGCTCGAGGCTTCTTCGCGATCACTAGCCCGTTGGCTAGCTTGCGATCACTAGCCCGTTGGCTAGCAGGTCCCCACGAAGGCAACTCCTTTTCTAATTGGACTTACCTGGTTGCTACAGACATGCCCTGACTTACCCTCGCTGGGCGAGTCCTTCAGACCTTGCTGGTCTGCTCCGCAGTCCTTTCTCTGAATTCCAGTGACTTGCCGTTGCCAAGGCTTGTTGGGTCCATTCTGGTCGCCGACACCACAGCACTCGACAGAATTCTTGGGACAGCTCTGCCATGGCGCTCTGCCATGGAGCTCTGCCATGGAGCTCTGTGTGAGTATAGACTGCCCGAGCACTGAAGTGTGAGAGTAAACACTGCCAGAGCAATGAAGTGTGAGATTGAAAACTGCCCGAGCACAGAAGGGTGAGAGTGAACACTGCCAGAGCACTGAAGTGTGAGAGTGTAGACTGCCAGAGCACTGAAGGGTGAGAGTGTAGACTGCCAGAGCACTGAAGGGTGAGAGCGAACACTGCCCAAGCACTGATGTATGAGAGTGAAGACTGCCCGAGCACTGAAGTGTGAGAGTGAAGACTGCACAAGCACTGAAGTGTGAGAGTGAAGACTGCACGAGCACTGAAGTGTGAGAGTGAAGACTGCACGAGCACTGAAGTGTGAGAGTGAAGATTGCACGAGCACTGAAGTGTGAGAGTGGAGACTGCACGAGCACTGAAGTGTGAGAGTGAAGACTGCACGAGCACTGAAGTGTGAGAGTGTAGACTGCACGAGCACTGAAGTGTGAGTGTGAACACTGCCAGAGCACAGAAGGGTGAGAGTGAACACTGCCAGAGCACTGAAGGGTGAGAGTGAACACTGCCCGAGCACTGAAGTCAGAGAGTGAACACTGCCCGAGCACTGAAGTGTGAGAGTGAAGACTGCACGAGCACTGAAGGGTGAGAGTGAAGACTGCACGAGCACTGAAGTGTGAGAGTGTAGACTGCCAGAGCACTGAAGGGTGAGAGTGAAGACTGCACGAGCACTGAAGTGTGAGAGTGAACACTGCCCGAGCACTGAAGTGTGATTGAACACTGCCAGAGCACTGAAGTGTGAGAGTGTAGACTGAAGTGTGAGAGGACACAGAACTGGGAGTGTGTACTGCCCCAGCACTGAAGTGTGAGTGTAGACCGCCAGAGCACTGAAGGGTGAATGTGTAGACTGCCCAAGGACGAGCGTGAACACTGCCTGAGCACTGAAGGTTGAGAGTGAACACTGCCAGAGCACTGAAGGGTGAGAATGAACACTGCCAGAGCACAGAAGGGTGAGAGTGAACACTGCCCGGGCACAGAAGGGCGAGAGTGAACACTGCCCGGGCACAGAAGGGCGAGAGTGAACACTGCCCGGGCACAGAAGGGTGAGAGTGAACACTGCCAGAGCACAGAAGGGTGAGAGTGAACACTGCCAGAGCACTGAAGTGTGAGAGTGAACACTGCCAGAGCACTGAAGTGTGAGAGTGAACACTGCCAGAGCACTGAAGTGTGAGAGTGAACACTGCCAGAGCACTGAAGAGTGAGAGTGAACACTGCCAGAGCACAGAAGGGTGAGAGTGAACACTGCCCGGGCACAGAAGGGTGAGAGTGAACACTGCCAGAGAACTGAAGTGAGAGTGAACACTGCCAGAGCACTGAAGTGTGAGAGTCAACACTGCTAGAGCACAGAAGGGTGAGAGTGTACACTGCCCGATTACTGAAGTGTGAGAGGACACAGAACTGGGAGTGTGTACTGCCCCAGCACTGAAGTGTGAGTGTAGACTGCCCGAACACTGAAGTGTGAGAGTGTAGACTGCCCGAACACTGAAGTGTGAGAGTGAAGACTGCACGAGCACTGAAGTGTGAGAGTGAAGACTGCACGAGCACTGAAGTGTGAGAGTGAAGACTGCACGAGCACTGAAGTGTGAGAGTGAAGACTGCACGAGCACTGAAGTGTGAGAGTGAACACTACCCGAGCACTGAAGTGTGAGAGTGTAGACTGCCAGAGCACTGAAGTGTGAGTGTTGCTGACGTCATTTCCTTACTCAATACGTCACCATTAGCATGCCTGCACTGGGCCCTAAGACCCTACTCCTGTCTTTATCCGGACCTAAAAACACTCCAGAGCTGCAGGGGCTGAAGAAGTGACAGGTGACCTCTGCTCAGGGATGTCCACGACGTGCCAGCAACCCTGGTACCAAGGAAAGCATACTGAATGATCCAGGGGGGCAGAAAGATTCATGGCGACCCGGGGCAGTCACAGAGGGATGGGGAAAAACTGTGCAGTCACAGGAGGAGGGAGCAAAGACTGTGGCAGTCACAGGAGGAGGGAGCAAAGACTTGGCAGTCACAGGAGGAGGGAGCAAAGACTGAGGCAGTCACAGGGGGAGGGAGCAAAGACTGAGGCAGTCACAGGAGGAGGGAGCAAAGACTGGGGCAGTCACAGGAGGAAGTGGCAACGACTGGGGCAGTCACAGGAGGAAGGAGCAAAGACTGGGGCAGTCACAGGAGGAAGGAGCAAAGACTGGGGCAGTCACAGGAGGAGGGAGCAAAGACTGGGGCAGTCACAGGAGGAAGTGTCAACGACTGGGGCAGTCACAGGAGGAGGGAGCAAAGACAGTGGCAGTCAAAGGACGAGGGAGCAAAGACTGACCAGTCACAGGAAGAAGTGGCAACGACTGGGGCAGTCACAGGAGGAAGGAGCAAAGACTGGGGCAGTCACAGGAGGAAGGAGCAAAGACTGGGACAGTCACAGGAGGAAGTGGCAACGACTGGGGCAGTCACAGGAGGAGGGAGCAAAGACTGGGGCAGTCAAAGGACGAGGGAGCAAAGACTGGGTCAGTCACAGGAGGAAGTGGCAAAGACTTGGCAGTCACAGGAGGAGGGAGCAAAGACTGGGGCAGTCACAGGAGGAGGGAGCAAAGACTGGGGCAGTCACAGGAGGAGGGAGCAAAGACTGGGGCAGTCACAGGAGGAGGGAGCAAAGACTGGGGCAGTCACAGGAGGAGGGAGCAAAGACTGGGGCAGTCACAGGAGGAGAGAGCAAAGACTGGCACAGTCAGAGGAGAGAGCAAAGACTGGCACAGTCAGAGGAGAGAGCAAAGACTGGGTCAGTCACAGGAGGAGAGAGCAAAGACTGGGTCAGTCACAGGAGGAGGGAGCAAAGACTGGGACAATCACAGGAGGAGGGAGGAAAGACTGGGCAGTCACAGGAGGAGGGAGCAAAGACTGGGACAGTCACAGGAGGAGGGAGCAAAGACTGGGACAGTCACAGGAGGAGGGAGCAAAGACTGGGACAGTCACAGGAGGAGGGAGCAAAGACTGGGACAGTCACAGGAGGAGGGAGCAAAGACTGGGACAGTCACAGGAGGAGGGAGCAACGACTGGGGCAGTCACAGGAGGAAGTGGCAACGACTGGGGCAGTCACAGGAGGAAGGAGCAAAGACTGGGGCAAGGAGCAAAGACTGGGGCAGTCACAGGAGTGTGGTAAATATTTCATTACCGGTACTATTTTTATGCGGTAAAGTCTATTAAGAATAACTCAGTAAATATAAGAGGCAGAATCCGTGGTATTAGAGGTTTTAAAAGGCTTTATTCCTATACAAAGGAATACAATTCGAATTGTAGGCTTTCTATTCCATCACCACGAAAGTTCAGGAAGGAAGGGCATACATTATTGACAGATAATTGGTTTTATAGGAAATGCATTACAGAGGAACAGATGCAAGAGGCGTAACAGCTGATAATACAGATAAACTGTGCATACGTAACTAATAGAGGCGGTCATATGGGCGTAATTTAAGGAACGTCATTATACATGATGTCACAAGTGGGTGGATCCATAAAAGAATCCTGCAATGTCAGCAGAAATATTTGGCAGAGATGCGCGCGCAGCCGCATGACGTGTGATTGACGTGCAACTAGAGGGTGAAGGGGACTTGACATTTAGCTCTACATGTGGAGACAAAAGTCTGGGGGTTATGTCAACCTAATCCCAAATCATATCTAATATCCTATGTTTAAAGAACTGTGTTATCCAAAAGGAAAGGTCTCTAGGATAGAATCTATTCTATACTGACTGTTAGTGCGTGTACAAGCGTCTAAGTGTCTACATGAGATGCGAGGGGGTAGGAATATTCCATGGTAACGGGGCCTATGAATTACTTGCATGAGGACAGCGAGGCCTGGCCCTTTGCACGGTAGCTGGAGGAATGTTTACCTAAACTGCTAGACAGGAATGCATCGGATGAGGAGCGGAGTAGATAATCTTGAAGGTGAAATACAGTTTTTGGCAGGCAATATGCTGGATCAGGCACCGTTAGCCGCGCAGGGAGTAGGACAAAGTTCATGGATACAGATGCAGGCTCAGACTGGAGCTTTCAGAGGCAGAAGGCAGGAAAAGGCTTGATGACAGAATTCAGGGCCTACTCGCCTGAATCTGTAAAATGTGGAAAGTGAACCACATAAAGTCGGTGGCCTTTCATACTTAGGAATGGAATATCTGACCCATTCATGGCGGATCTGAAAGAGGACATGTTGACGGTGGACGCACATGTATTTGCGTCTTCAAAACTGGAACTGGAGGGAACATACATGTACTTATAGCATGCACATGGAGCCGTTGGGGTCTACGATAGGGGATATAACTGATCACAAAATTCATATTTCCTCAGGAGGAGGGAGCAAAGACTGGGGCAGTCACAGGAGGAAGTGTCAACGACTGGGGCAGTCACAGGAGGAGGGAGCAAAGACTGGGCAGTCACAGGAGGAGGGAGCAAAGACTGGGCAGTCACAGGAGGAGGGAGCAAAGACTGGGACAGTCACAGGAGGAGGGAGCAAAGACTGGGACAGTCACAGGAGGAGGGAGCAAAGACTGGGACAGTCACAGGAGGAGGGAGCAAAGACTGGGACAGTCACAGGAGGAGGGAGCAACGACTGGGGCAGTCACAGGAGGAAGTGGCAATGACTGGGGCAGTCACAGGAGGAAGGAGCAAAGACTGGGGCAGTCACAGGAGGAAGGAGCAAAGACTGGGGCAGTCACAGGAGGAGGAAGTGTCAACGACTGGGGCAGTCACAGGAGGAGGAAGTGTCAACGACTGGGGCAGTCACAGGAGGAGGGAGCAAAGACTGTGGCAGTCAAAGGACGAGGGAGCAAAGACTGAGCAGTCACAGGAGGAAGTGGCAACGACTGGGGCAGTCACAGGAGTAGGGAGCAAAGACTGGGTCAGTCACAGGAGGAAGTGGCAAAGACTTGGCAGTCACTGGAGGAGGGAGCAAAGACTGGGACAGTCACAGGAGGAGGGAGCAAAGACTGGGGCAGTCACAGGAGGAAGGAGCAAAGACTGGGGCAGTCACAGGAGGAGGGAGCAAAGACTGGGACAGTCACAGGAGGAGGGAGCAAAGACTGGGGCAATCACAGGAGGAGGGAGCAAAGACTGGGCAGTCACAGGAGGAGGGAGCAAAGACTGGGACAGTCACAGGAGGAGGGAGCAAAGACTGGGGCAGTCACAGGAGGAGGGAGCAAAGACTGGGACAGTCACAGGAGGAGGGAGGAAAGACTGGGACAGTCACAGGAGGAGGGGGAAAGACTGGGCAGTCACAGGAGGAGGTGGCAACGACTGGGGCAGTCACAGGAGGAGGTGGCAACGACTGGGGCAGTCACAGGAGGAAGTGGTAAAGACTGGGCAGTCACAGGAGGAGAGAGCAAAGACTGGGCAGTCACAGGGGGAGGGAGCAAAGACTGGGCAGTCACAGGGGGAGGGAGCAAAGACTGGGCAGTCACAGGAGGATGGGGCAAAGACTGGGGCAGTCACAGGAGGAGGGAGCAAAGACTGGGGCAGTCACAGGAGGAGGGAGCAACGACTGGGGCAGTCACAGGAGGAAGTGGCAAAGACTGGGGCAGTCACAGGAGGAAGGAGCAAAGACTGGGGCAGTCACAGGAGGAAGGAGCAAAGACTGGGGCAGTCACAGGAGGAAGGAGCAAAGACTGGGGCAGTCACAGGAGGAAGTGGCAACGACTGGGGCAGTCACAGGAGGAAGGAGCAAAGACTGGGGCAGTCACAGGAGGAGGGAGCAAAGACTGGGACAGTCACAGGAGGAAGTGGCAACGACTGGGGCAGTCACAGGAGGAGGGAGCAAAGACTGGGGCAGTCAAAGGACGAGGGAGCAAAGACTGGGTCAGTCACAGGAGGAAGTGGCAAAGACTTGGCAGACACAGGAGGAGGGAGCAAAGACTGGGGCAGTCACAGGAGGAGGGAGCACAGACTGGGGCAGTCACAGGAGGAGGGAGCAAAGACTGGGGCAGTCACAGGAGGAGGGAGCAAAGACTGGGGCAGTCACAGGAGGAGAGAGCAAAGACTGGCACAGTCACAGGAGGAGAGAGCAAAGACTGGGTCAGTCACAGGAGGAGAGAGCAAAGACTGGGTCAGTCACAGGAGGAGGGAGCAAAGACTGGGACAATCACAGGAGGAGGGAGCAAAGACTGGGACAGTCACAGGAGGAGGGAGCAAAGACTGGGACAGTCACAGGAGGAGGGAGCAAAGACTGGGACAGTCACAGGAGGAGGGAGCAAAGACTGGGACAGTCACAGGAGGAGGGAGCAACGACTGGGGCAGTCACAGGAGGAGGGAGCAACGACTGGGGCAGTCACAGGAGGAAGTGGCAAAGACTGGGGCAGTCACAGGAGGAAGTGGCAAAGACTGGGGCAGTCACAGGAGGAAGGAGCAAAGACTGGGGCAAGGAGCAAAGACTGGGGCAGTCACAGGAGGAGGGAGCAAAGACTGGGGCAGTCACAGGAGGAGGGAGCAAAGACTGGGGCAGTCACAGGAGGAAGTGTCAACGACTGGGGCAGTCACAGGAGGAGGGAGCAAAGACTGTGGCAGTCAAAGGACGAGGGAGCAAAGACTGAGCAGTCACAGGAGGAAGTGCCAACGACTGGGGCAGTCACAGGAGGAGGGAGCAAAGACTGGGTCAGTCACAGGAGGAAGTGGCAAAGACTTGGCAGTCACAGGAGGAGGGAGCAAAGACTGGGGCAGTCACAGGAGGAGGGAGCAAAGACTGGGGCAGTCACAGGAGGAAGGAGCAAAGACTGGGGCAGTCACAGGAGGAAGGAGCAAAGACTGGGGCAGTCACAGGAGGAGGGAGCAAAGACTGGGACAGTCACAGGAGGAGGGAGCAAAGACTGGGCAGTCACAGGAGGAGGGAGCAAAGACTGGGCAGTCACAGGAGGAGGGAGCAAAGACTGGGACAGTCACAGGAGGAGGGAGCAAAGACTGGGACAGTCACAGGAGGAGGGAGCAAAGACTGGGACAGTCACAGGAGGAGGGAGCAAAGACTGGGACAGTCACAGGAGGAGGGAGCAAAGACTGGGACAGTCACAGGAGGAGGGGGGAAAGACTGGGACAGTCACAGGAGGAGGGGGAAAGACTGGGGCAGTCACAGGAGGAGGTGGCAACGACTGGGGCAGTCACAGGAGGAGGTGGCAACGACTGGGGCAGTCACAGGAGGAGGTGGCAACGACTGGGGCAGTCACAGGAGGAGGTGGCAACGACTGGGGCAGTCACAGGAGGAGGTGGCAACGACTGGGGCAGTCACAGGAGGAGGTGGCAACGACTGGGGCAGTCACAGGAGGAGGTGGCAACGACTGGGGCAGTCACAGGAGGAGGTGGCAACGACTGGGGCAGTCACAGGAGGAGGTGGCAACGACTGGGGCAGTCACAGGAGGAAGTGGTAAAGACTGGGCAGTCACAGGAGGAGAGAGCAAAGACTGGGCAGTCACAGGGGGAGGGGGCAAAGACTGGGCAGTCACAAGAGGAGGGAGCAAAGACTGGGCAGTCACAAGAGGAGGGAGCAAAGACTGGGCAGTCACAGGAGGAGGGAGCAAAGACTGGGGCAGTCACAGGAGGAGGGAGCAAAGACCTGGGCAGTCACAGGAGGAGGGAGCAAAGACCTGGGCAGTCACAGGAGGAGGGAGCAAAGACCTGGGCAGTCACAGGAGGAGGGAGCAAAGACCTGGGCAGTCACAGGAGGAGGGAGCAAAGACTGGGCAGTCACAGGAGGAGGGAGCAAAGACTGGGCAGTCACAGGAGGAGGGAGCAAAGACTGGGCAGTCACAGGAGGAGGGAGCAAAGACTGGGCAATCACAGGAGGAGGGAGCAAAGACTGGGGCAGTCACAGGAGGAGGGAGCAAAGACTGGGGCAGTCACAGGAGGAGGGAGTACTGGGCAATCACAGGAGGAGGGAGCAAAGACTGGGCAATCACAGGAGGAGGGAGCAAAGACTGGGGCAGTCACATGAGGAGGGAGCAAAGACTAGGGCAGTCACAGGAGGAGGGAGCAAAGACTGGGCAATCCCAGGAGGAGGGAGCAAAGACTGGGGCAGTCACAGGAGGAGGGAGCAAAGACTGGGCAGTCACAGCAGGAAGTGGCAAAGACTGGGACAGTCACAGGAGGAGGGAGCAAAGACTGGGACAGTCACATGAGGAGGGAGCAAAGACTGGGGAAGTCACAGGAGGAGAGAGCAAAGACTGGGGCAGTCACAGGAGGAGGGAGGAAAGAAAGCTGAAACCTACGAAGAGCCTATGGTTTGGTAGCAGACAGACAGACCGGATATCCACAGCAGTAAACTGCAGCCTCAGCGTGATGCAAGACCTGCACCCCCAGCATATGAATAACCCGGACGGGGCACGTGCATCACATTCTATCAGACTGAGCTATAAATACAAATCAATGCCAGGCAAGACAGGGGCCATCCGCGCTCTGCCGCCACAAGGAGTTAGGGCTATCAGCCGCCAAGATGTCTTAATTTAGTGAGGGTGAAATAGGTCTGATTGGAAGGTCTTAACCTAAAATCAAGCCATGTAGCACTACAGGCCTTCCCCTGCAAGTGCAAAAGTAATGCAAGCTTAATCTACACACAGAGCAGCCAACACAGGGAGCACCAATGCAAGCTTCTCACACACAGCAGGTACAGCACCAGAAATGAATGCAAGCTTAGCCTACATGGAGCAGCCAACACAGGGAGCAGCAATGCAAGCTTCTCTCACATACAGCAGACACAGCACCAGATATGCAAGCTTAGCCTACACAGAGCAGCAATGCAAGCTTCTCTCACACACAGCAGACAGCACCAGATATGCAAGCTTAACCTCAGAGCAGCCAACACCGGCAGCAGCAATGCAAGTGCCCCTTACACATGGCGCAGACAGCACCCGTAGCAGCAATGCAAGCTTCCCTTACACACTGCGCAGACAGCACCAGATATGCAAGCTTAGCCTACACAGAGCAGCCAACAGAGGGAGCAGAAATGCAAGCTTCTCACACACAGCAGACAGCACCAGATATGCAAGCTTAGCCTACACTGAGCAGCCAACACAGGCAGCAGATATGCAAGCTTCTCACACAAAGCAGGTACAGCACCTGAAATGCAAGCTTAGCCTACACAGAGCAGTCAACACAGGGAGCAGCAATGCAAGCTTCTCTCACACACAGAAGACAGCACCAGATATGCAAGCTTAGCCTACACTGAGCAGCCAACACAGGCAGCAGATATGCAAGCTTCTCACACAAAGCAGGTACAGCACCGGAAATGCAAGCTTAGCCTACACAGAGCAGTCAACACAGGGAGCAGCAATGCAAGCTTCTCTCACACACAGCAGACAGCACCAGATATGTAAGCTTCACCTCAGAGCAGCCAACACAGGGAGCAGCAATGCAAGCTTCTCACACACAGCAGACAGCACCAGATATGCAAGCTTAGCCTACACAGAGCAAACAACACAGGGAGCAGCAATGCAAGCTTCCTACATATACAGAACAGGCTCAGGCACATTAAAGGCGCTGTAGCACAGAGCAGGCACAGCAGGAGCAGCGCATGTGCAGTGTTGATCTGTATTCAGAAACATTAATGTAGAGATTCCCTGGCCAGACCCGGACCAGTCCTTACTGTTCAACACCGCAGCCCTTCACACCCAGCAGAACTTCAAGAGAAGCATTTTCCATCAAGACTGGACAGAGCACAGAGGAGGAGCACAAGACAGCACGGAGGAGGAGCACAAGACAGCACGGAGGAGCACAAGACAGCATGGAGGAGGAGCACAAGACAGCACGGAGGAGGAGCACAAGACAGCACGGAGGAGGAGCACAAGACAGCACGGAGGAGGAGCACAAGACAGCACGGAGGAGGAGCACAAGACAGCACGGAGGAGGAGCACAAGACAGCACGGAGGAGGAGCACAAGAGAGCACGGAGGAGGAGCACAAGAGAGCACGGAGGAGGAGCACAAGAGAGCACGGAGGAGGAGCACAGGAGAGCACGGAGGAGGAGCACAGGAGAGCACAGAGGAGCATGAAGGAGGAGCACAAGACAGCAAGGAGGAGGAGCACAAGACAGCACGGAGGAGGAGCACAAGACAGCACCGAGGAGGAGCACAAGACAGCACCGAGGAGGAGTACAAGACAACACGGAGGAGGAGTACAAGAGAGCACAAGAGAGTACAGAGGATGAGCCCAAGAGAGCACGGAGGAGGAGGACAAGAGAGCACGGAGGAGGAGGACAAGAGAGCACGGAGGAGGAGCACAAGGGAGCACGGAGGAGGAGCACAAGACAGCACGGAGGAGGAGCACAAGACAACACGGAGGAGGAGCACAAGACAACACGGAGGAGGAGTACAAGACAACACGGAGGAGGAGTACAAGACAACACGGAGGAGGAGCACAAGAGCGCACAAGAGAGTACGGAGGAGGAGCACAAGAGAGCACGGAGGAGGAGCCCAAGACAGCACGGAGGAGCACAAGACAGCATGGAGGAGGAGCACAAGACAGCACGGAGGAGGAGCACAAGACAGCACGGAGGAGGAGCACAAGACAGCACGGAGGAGGAGCACAAGACAGCACGGAGGAGGAGCACAAGACAGCACGGAGGAGGAGCACAAGAGAGCACGGAGGAGGAGCACAAGACAGCACGGAGGAGGAGCACAGGAGAGCACAGAGGAGCATGAAGGAGGAGCACAAGACAGCAAGGAGGAGGAGCACAAGACAGCACGGAGGAGGAGCACAAGACAGCACCGAGGAGGAGCACAAGACAGCACGGAGGAGGAGTACAAGACAACACGGAGGAGGAGTACAAGACAACACGGAGGAGGAGCACAAGAGAGTACAGAGGATGAGCACAAGAGAGCACGGAGGAGGAGCCCAAGAGAGCACGGAGGAGGAGCCCAAGAGAGCACGGAGGAGGAGGACAAGGGAGCACGGAGGAGGAGCACAAGAGAGCACAAGAGAGTACAGAGGATGAGCACAAGAGAGCACGGAGGAGGAGCCCAAGAGAGCACGGAGGAGGAGCCCAAGAGAGCACGGAGGAGGAGGACAAGGGAGCACGGAGGAGGAGGACAAGGCAGCACGGAGGAGGAGCACAGGAGAGCACAGAGGAGCATGAAGGAGGAGCACAAGACAGCACGGAGAAGGAGCACAAGACAGCACGGAGGAGGAGCACAAGACAGCACTGAGGAGGAGCACAAGACAGCACTGAGGAGGAGCACAAGAGCGCACAAGAGAGTACGGAGGAGGAGCACAAGAGAGCACGGAGGAGGAGCCCAAGACAGCACGGAGGAGGAGCACAAGACAGCACGGAGGAGGAGCACAAGACAGCACGGAGGAGGAGCACAAGACAGCACGGAGGAGGAGCACAAGACAGCACGGAGGAGGAGCACAAGACAGCACGGAGGAGGAGCACAAGACAGCACGGAGGAGGAGCACAAGACAGCACGGAGGAGGAGCACAAGACAGCACGGAGGAGGAGCACAAGACAGCACGGAGGAGGAGCACAAGACAGCACGGAGGAGGAGAACAAGACAGCACGGAGGAGGAGCACAAGACAGCACGGAGGAGGAGCACAAGACAGCACGGAGGAGGAGCACAAGAGAGCACGGAGGAGGAGCACGGAGGAGGAGCACGGAGGAGGAGCACGGAGGAGGAGCACAAGAGAGCACGGAGGAGGAGCACAAGAGAGCATGGAGGAGGAGCACAAGGAGGAGGAGCACAAGACAGCATGGAGGAGGAGCACAGAGGAGGAGCACAAGAGAGCAATAGAAGGAAAAAGCACAAGAGAGCACGGAGGAGGAGCACAAGAGAGCCACGGAGGAGGAGCACAAGAGAGCCACGGAGGTGGAGCACAAGAGAGCCACGGAGGAGGAGCACAAGAGAGCCACGGAGGAGGAGAACAAGAGAGCCACGGAGGAGGAGAACAAGAGAGCCACGGAGGAGGAGAACAAGAGAGCCACGGAGGAGGAGCACAAGACAGCACGGAGGAGGAGCACAAGACAGCACGGAGGAGGAGCACAACACAGCACTGAGGAGGAGCACAAGACAGCACGGAGGAGCACAAGACAGCAAGGAGGAGGAGTACAAGACAACACGGAGGAGTACAAGACAACACGGAGGAGGAGCACAAGAGAGCACGGAGGAGGAGCCCAAGAGAGCACGGAGGAGGAGCACAAGGGAGCACGGAGGAGGAGCACAAGACAGCACGGAGGAGGAGCACAAGACAGCACGGAGGAGGAGCACAAGACAGCACGGAGGAGGAGCACAAGACAGCACGGAGGAGGAGCACAAGGAGGAGGAGCACAAGACAGCATGGAGGAGGAGCACAGAGGAGGAGCACAAGAGAGCAATAGAAGGAAAAAGCACAAGAGAGCACGGAGGAGGAGCACAAGAGAGCCACGGAGGAGGAGCACAAGAGAGCCACGGAGGTGGAGCACAAGAGAGCCACGGAGGAGGAGCACAAGAGAGCCACGGAGGAGGAGAACAAGAGAGCCACGGAGGAGGAGAACAAGAGAGCCACGGAGGAGGAGAACAAGAGAGCCACGGAGGAGGAGCACAAGACAGCACGGAGGAGGAGCACAAGACAGCACGGAGGAGGAGCACAACACAGCACTGAGGAGGAGCACAAGACAGCACGGAGGAGCACAAGACAGCAAGGAGGAGGAGTACAAGACAACACGGAGGAGTACAAGACAACACGGAGGAGGAGCACAAGAGAGCACGGAGGAGGAGCCCAAGAGAGCACGGAGGAGGAGCACAAGGGAGCACGGAGGAGGAGCACAAGACAGCACGGAGGAGGAGCACAAGACAGCACGGAGGAGGAGCACAAGACAGCACGGAGGAGGAGCACAAGACAGCACGGAGGAGGAGCACAAGACAGCACGGAGGAGGAGCACAAGACAGCACGGAGGAGGAGCACAAGACAGCACGGAGGAGGAGCACAAGACAGCACGGAGGAGGAGCACAAGAGAGCACGGAGGAGGAACACAAGAGAGCACGGAGGAGGAGCACAAGAGAGCACGTAGGAGGAGCACAAGAGAGCACGTAGGAGGAGCACAAGAGAGCACGGAGGAGGAGCACAAGAGAGCACGGAGGAGGAGGACAAGAGAGCACGAGGACAAGAGAGCACGGAGGAGGAGCACAAGGAGGAGGAGCACAAGAGAGCAATAGAAGGAAAAAGCACAAGAGAGCACGAAGGAGGAGCACAAGAGAGCCACAGAGGAGGAGCACAAGAGAGCCACGGAGGAGGAGCACAAGAGAGCCACGGAGGAGGAGCACAAGAGAGCCACGGAGGAGGAGCACAAGAGAGCCACGGAGGAGGAGCACAAGAGAGCCACGGAGGAGGAGCACAAGAGAGCCACGGAGGAGGAGCACAAGAGAGCCACGGAGAAGGAGCACAAGACAGCACGGAGGAGGAGCACAAGAGAGCACGGAGGAGGAGCACAAGACAGCACGGAGGAGGAGCACAAGACAGCACGGAGGAGGAGCACAAGACAGCACCAAGGAAAAAGCACAGGAGAGCACGGAGGAGGAGCACAAGACAGCACGGAGGAGGAGCACAAGACAGCACGGAGGAGGAGCACAAGACAGCACGGAGGAGGAGCACAAGACAGCACGGAGGAGGAGCACAAAAGAGCACGGAGGAGGAGCACAAGAGAGCCCGGAGGAGGAGCACAAGAGAGCACGGAGGAGGAGCACAAGAGAGCACGGAGGAGGAGCACAAGAGAGCACGGAGGAGGACCACAAGAGAGCACGGAGGAGGACCACAAGAGAGCACGGAGGAGGACCACAAGAGAGCACGGAGGAGGACCACAAGAGAGCACGGAGGAGGACCACAAGAGAGCACGGAGGAGGACCACAAGAGAGCACGGAGGAGGACCACAAGAGAGCACGGAGGAGGACCACAAGAGAGCAAGGAGGAGGACCACAAGAGAGCAAGGAGGAGGAGCACAAGACAGCACGGAGGAGGAGCACAAGAGCATGGAGGAGGAGCACAAGAGAGCACGGAGGAGGAGCACAAGAGAGCACAGAGGAGGAGCACAAGAGAGCACGGAGGAGGAGCACAAGAGAGCACGGAGGAGGAGCACAAGAGAGCACGGAGGAGGAGCACAAGAGAGCACGGAGGAGGAGCACAAGAGAGCACGGAGGAGGAGAACAAGAGAGCACGGAGGAGGAGCACAAGGTAGCACGGAGGAGGAGCACAAGGGAGCACGGAGGAGGAGGAGGAGCACAGAGCACAGAGGAGGAGGAGCACAGAGCACAGAGGAGGAGCACAGAGCACAGAGGAGGAGCACAGAGCACAGAGCACAGAGGAGGAGCACAGAGGAGGAGCACAGAGGAGGAGCACAGAGGAGGAGCACAGAGGAGGAGCACAGAGGAGGAGCACAGAGCACAGAGGAGGAGCACAGAGCACAGAGGAGGAGCACAGAGCACAGAGGAGGAGCACAGAGCACAGAGGAGGAGCACAGAGCACGGAGGAGGAGCACAGAGCAGGAGCACGGAGGAGGAGCACAAGAGAGCACGGAGGAGGAGCACAAGAGAGCATGGAGGAGCATAAGAGAGCACGGAGAAAGAGCACAAGAGAGCACGGAGGAGGAGCACAAGAGAGCACGGAGGAGGAGCACAAGAGAGCACGGAGGAGGAGCACAAGAGAGCACGGAGGAGGAGCACAAGAGAGCACGGAGGAGGAGCACAAGAGAGCACGGAGGAGGAGCACAAGAGAGCACGGAGGAGGAGCACAAGAGAGCACGGAGGAGGAGCACAAGAGAGCACGGAGGAGGAGCACAAGAGAGCACAGAGGAGCATGAAGAAGGAGCATGGAGGAGGAGCATGGAGGAGGAGTGTTAGACCTGGCACCTTGGCGTGAGTTTCCCTTCCACTTTTTGTCGCTGTGCCTCATGTGTTTTGCTGGTGTTGGCCGCTCAGAGCACTGTGCCACTGCCAACCAGTGCCACAGTGCAAGGGCTCCCTATGTAAAGTGTATATGTTGGTTGGATTCCATGATTGGCTTATTTGGTTTACTGTCAGACCCCAGTAAAGTGCACCAGGAGTGCCAGGGCTTGCAAATACAAATGCCGCTGGTGGGCTCGCAGCACTGGTTGTGCCACCCACAGAAGCGGCCTGGTAAAATGTGTCTAGGTCTGCCATTGCAGAACCTGCGTGCAGTCTGGTAAAGACATGCTGATTGGGCAAGTGCCCACACTTGCCAGTCCCTAAACCTTCCCTTAACTTCATGTTAGTCACCCCTTTGGTAGGCCCAAGGGCAGGGTGCATTGTAAGCATAAGGTAGGACACGCCCTGATGTGTGTGGCATGTCCTAATAGTGAATTACAGCCATTTTCGTTTTCACTATTGTAAGGCTACCTGCTCTCCATAGGCCAGAATGGGCTGTTAAGATTGTTACATCCTATGATCCTAACAGACCCAGGGAACATGGTAGAAAATCGAGTTTAGTTTGCCTGAACTCAGAATAATAAGGTACATCTTTTTGTAAGGTTTATTTTAATGTTCTGTGTTTGCAAATGCCACTTTTAAAAAGTAGGCATTTGCTTGCCTAACCATTTCAGCCCGCATCTGCGTGATGTGTATCTGCTGTCTGGCTTGTGTGAGTGACAGGGCTAGGTAGCCTGGTGGTGAATGGAAAGATTGACCTGTAGATGGGTGGGAGGAGTACACCTGGACTCTGAATAGGGCTGTGCTCTGCCACCACAGTGCTGGCTCCACCCCCTGTGGAGCGTCTGACGGCTCTGCCCTTCACCCTGAAAGAAGAAGCCTGCATCGCACCAACAAAGTGCTCCAGAACTGGACTGAACTAGGCAAGGCCCCCCCCCTGGCCTGGGAGAACAAAAGAAATGGTGTATAAAAGAAGGAGCCCTGCTCCTAAGAAATCAGATCTGCTTTGACCACGAAGAATCTCTGCCTGAGGAGGAGGCACCAGGAAAGCTGTACGGAGGAAGACTGTCCCTATCCTGGGGGACTGGCCTGCAGTGGTGACCTTGCTGCCAAAGGAGAGAAGAAGAACCCTTTACTAAGACTTGCTCCATTTTTATTTAAAAAACCTTGTGTTTTCAAAACAATCTCCAAGGGCCTGGAAGTGAGCTTGCCCCCTGAACTGAGCCCCAGGACCATTAGGCTGATCCTGACCTTCACCCGCCTACTGCTGGACTGTGGTGTTCCCGCCCTCGCCGGAGCCGTGACTCTGGTGCTCTTCAGCCTCTCCTTGGGCCGTGACCGGGCTGCTTGGCCGCCCCTGCCTTGAGAAGAGCCTCTCTCGACCCAAGCCGCTCTCTCTACGCCGTGCTGGGCTGCCCCCGTCACCTCGCCTGCTGGAGGCCCGCTGTGCACATTCACCCCTCCCGCCGGAATCTGCGCTGTGAGCACTCCAAAAGCCTTGGACGGCCCGGACGTGGAAAACGAACCCGGCTGCCCCGCTCTGCTCACCTGCCCACCTGCCCACCTGGACACACCACTCCCCCTGTAAGCCTGAAGGACCAGATCTCCCCGTAAAACTTGGGAGCCCCAGACGCCGCCTCGCCCTTCTGAAGTGCCGCTGGACGCCCCACACCCGCCTTTACAAAGAAACAAGGTACTGTGACACACGAACTCGACCGCGAGCTCGCATCGGATCCAGGGTCCGCAACGTATGTTTTCCCTGGCGTCCTACACGTTCCCCCAGGTCGACGCACCAGCGCGAAGCGCGCCAAGACCCACAGTTCACCTTGTTGCCCCACACTAAAGAACTTTCCGCAGTATTAGATATCGTGGCCCAACCTTTCAAACGTTAATGGGTCGTGTAATAAGTCTGCATAAAAGATATATATATATATAAAAGCCTTATTTCTATATAAAACCTGCCTGGTGTCCGTTTGTGGTGCATGCAATGTATTTGCTGTGTGATGATTGCAAATGCTTAACTGTGTACGCCCTGAAGTTTAGCCTTGATTGATCGCGCCACGCACCTAGAGGGTGAGCAGGGGTTATTCTAAAGAGCCATCCTTCGCCCTGACAAGAAGTAAAGGGTCCCTGCTTGTCGCTGGTACTTACCTGCGCCAACCAGAGCCCCCTCATTTCTAACAAGGAGCACAAGAGAGCACGGAGGAGGAGCACAAGAGAGTAATAGAAGGAAAAAGCACAAGAGAGCCACGGAGGAGGAGCACAAGAGAGCACGGAGGAGGAGCACAAGAGAGCACAGAGGAGGAGCACAAGAGAGCACAGAGGAGGAGCACAAGAGAGCACAGAGGAGGAGCACAAGAGAGCACAGAGGAGGAGCACAAGAGAGCACGGAGGAGGAGCACAAGAGAGCACAGAGGAGGAGCACAGAGCACGGAGGAGGAGCACAGAGCACGGAGGAGGAGCACAGAGCACGGAGGAGGAGCACAGAGCACGGAGGAGGAGCACAGAGCACGGAGGAGGAGCACAGAGCACGGAGGAGGAGCACGGAGGAGGAGCACGGAGGAGGAGCACAGAGCACGGAGGAGGAGCACAGAGCACGGAGGAGGAGCACGGAGGAGGAGCACAGAGCACGGAGGAGGAGCACAGAGCACGGAGGAGGAGCACAGAGCACGGAGGAGGAGCACAGAGCACGGAGGAGGAGCACAGAGCACGGAGGAGGAGCACAGAGCACGGAGGAGGAGCACGGAGGAGGAGCACGGAGGAGGAGCACAGAGCACGGAGGAGGAGCACAGAGCACGGAGGAGGAGCACGGAGGAGGAGCACAGAGCACGGAGGAGGAGCACAGAGCACGGAGGAGGAGCACAGAGCACGGAGGAGGAGCACAGAGCACGGAGGAGGAGCACAGAGCACGGAGGAGGAGCACAGAGCACGGAGGAGGAGCACAGAGCACGGAGGAGGAGCACAGAGCACGGAGGAGGAGCACAGAGCACGGAGGAGGAGCACGGAGGAGGAGCACGGAGGAGGAGCACAGAGCACGGAGGAGGAGCACAGAGCACGGAGGAGGAGCACAGAGCACGGAGGAGGAGCACGGAGGAGGAGCACAGAGCACGGAGGAGGAGCACAGAGCACGGAGGAGGAGCACAGAGCACGGAGGAGGAGCACAGAGCACGGAGGAGGAGCACAGAGCACGGAGGAGGAGCACGGAGGAGGAGCACGGAGGAGGAGCACAGAGCACGGAGGAGGAGCACGGAGGAGGAGCACAGAGCACGGAGGAGGAGCACAGAGCACGGAGGAGGAGCACAGAGCACGGAGGAGGAGCACAGAGCACGGAGGAGGAGCACAGAGCACGGAGGAGGAGCACAGAGCACGGAGGAGGAGCACAAAGCAAGGAGGAGCACAGAGCACGGAGGAGGAGCACAGAGCACGGAGGAGGTGCACAAGAGAGCACGGAGGAGGAGCACAAGAGAGCACGGAGGAGGGGCACAAGAGAGCACGGAGGAGGTGCACAAGAGAGCATGGAGGAGGAGCAGGAGAGCACGGAGGAGGAGGAGGAGCAGGAGAGCACGGAGGAGCAGGAGAGCACGGAGGAGGAGCAGGAGAGCACGGAGGAGGAGCAGGAGAGCACGGAGGAGGAGCAGGAGAGCACGGAGGAGGAGCAGGAGAGCACGGAGGAGGCACACAAGAGAGCACAGAGGAGGCGCACAAGAGAGCACAGAGGAGGCGCACAAGAGAGCACAGAGGAGGCGCACAAGAGAGCACAGAGGAGGCGCACAAGAGAGCACAGAGGAGGCGCACAAGAGAGCACAGAGGAGGCGCACAAGAGAGCACAGAGGAGGCGCACAAGAGAGCACAGAGGAGGCGCACAAGAGAGCACAGAGGAGGCGCACAAGAGAGCACAGAGGAGGCGCACAAGAGCACAGAGGAGGCGCACAAGAGAGCACAGAGGAGGCGCACAAGAGCACAGAGGAGGCGCACAAGAGAGCACAGAGGAGGCGCACAAGAGAGCACAGAGGAGGCGCACAAGAGCACAGAGGAGGCGCACAAGAGCACAGAGGAGGCGCACAAGAGCACAGAGGAGGCGCACAAGAGCACAGAGGAGGCGCACAAGAGAGTACAGAGGAGGCGCACAAGAGAGCACGGAGGAGGAGGACAAGAAAGCACGAAGACAAGAAAGCACGGAGGAGGAGCACAAGACACACACACACACACACACACAAGACACACAAACCCACACACACACAAACCCACGCACACACAACCACACACACACACACACACACACGCACTTTACTTTCCCTCCTGATCCCGTTTCCAGCTCTGCAAACGGTCATCAGACTTTTGATGAAAGCAGGTATTTATTAGTGTTTTTAAGAGTTAATTTTGTATTTGCTTGTAGGTGCCGTGACGTGCTGCCAGCATGGAGGGGCAGCGCAGTGTGCCAGGGACTGTGGTACCAACGTCCAAGTGCTGGGCCCAGAAGAGGCAGCTGACAGGGCTTGGGACCCTGGCTCAGAGGCCCAGGACATGCCAGGCGCAGACGGTTCAGGGCACGGGTGGATTTTAGCACCTACTTTAATCAATCTGTCCTTGGCTGCCCTCCCAGAGCCATTAAAATGGCACGTCTCAGGCCTGGTACAGCAACTCTCCTCGCGGGGAACTTTGCAGTGTTACAGCAGGTGCCAGCAGCACGCCAGACGAGAGCCGTTGCACAGCCACCCTCCTCCCCAGGAGCAGTGCAGTGTAACACCTGGTGCCAGCTATGAGAAGTAGGCCTGGTATATGCTGTCCACTAATTAAAGTGAGGAAGCAAAAGACACACAATTGATGGACGGAATGCAGAACAAATCAAAACATTCACCCCCAGTCAAGAGATCTGGGTTAAATCCATCAATCTTTTCCTCACCATGCCACCCCAGTTTAGACCTGGACATATGCAAATAAGTCTTGACCCTGTGCCTCATAGGAACAGTCCAGCCCGAACTGCCAAGCCAGGTCCTCCCTGGACGGGAAAAAAGCATCCTAGGACCGGTTTTGGGGTTTCACCCCTCTTCAGCCAGGATGGCTTGAATCCAGAGGCACAGTGAGCCCGGGACCCACGTCTGGGCATACCCGGCACACTTAGGGCGAGGAAGCAAAAGACACACAATTGATGGACGGAATGCAGAACAAATCGAAACATTCACCCCCAGTCAAGAGATCTGGGTTAAATCCATCAGTCGTAGTGGGCAAAAGAACGATGGATTTAACCCAGATCGCTTGACTGGGGTGGAAATGTCTGAATCATTCAGCATTCCGTCCATCATGTGCTGCAGATACACACTAATTAAAGTGGGCATTTTGCACCAGTCCAAACGACCCTTATTGATGATTAGGTTAAAGACAACCTTTATTGAAAGCTATCCTAGTGGTAGCTATGGAGAGCAGCCTTCAGGCTAAGTCTCGAAGAAATGTAAAGCAGCTTGTTTTACCAGATCAGAACCTCCTGAATGACCAAATGAAAGGAGAACCACACAAGAGATAAATAAAATATATGTATTTATTACTAAACACTCTCTACTAACCTCTTTATGAGATAAGAGCACAAAGCATACAATATTAAATCAATAGAACAACAGTAAATAGCACAATACAGAGTGGGCTCCAGGGGAAGACCGAACAATATACTAAGAAAGTGGTATAACAACCACAACATCACTAAACACAGTACCTAGAGCACGTAGAATCGCTGGGACCCCAAGGAACTACCCAAAGTAGTGGCACAGGGGACCCCCGGACGACGCGTGCAGTATGAGAACACAGACACGAGCTCCGTACAACTCTATGGGAAAGTTGCGGTTGGAAATTTACAGTTTAAGGACACTTCGGAGAGGACTTCAAGCAAACCCTTTGGAACATACAAGGTTCTAAGGCCAGCCCCCTTGTGAGTACCGAGGTACCCGTGTTACCTATCCCAGAGGAGCCTGGTACATAGGGGTCAAGTTGTGTCAGAATCCATTGTCGTTTTGAATGGCGTGATGCGAGAAAGTGCTGCTGTCGGAAAGAAAGGAGCTCGGGAGATGCAACCCGGTCAGATGCGTTAAGGTGTCTGCTGCTGCAGGGGAGTAACTCCTTTACTCCAAGGGAGATTCTTCAGTCGTCCAGCGAAGTGTAGATCGTCAAAGTGCTTGGTTTCTGTAGCAGAGTTTAATCCAGGTAAAATCTAAAGTCCTGTAGTCAGGAATCCTACTTTACACCCAAGGAAGGGGTGGGACAAACTCTGGGGACCCACCTATGGGAGGGTCAGGGCAGAGGGGTGGCTACACCCATGTCCTTTGTCCAGTTTTGCGCCAGAGCAGGAGCAAATGGCTCCTGCAACCAGTTTGAGCTGGACTATGCACAGGGACACCAAATGTGCCCCCAGTGCTGGCTTTCTGGCACTCAGAGTGCACCTACCCAGCCCCAATACACTAAAGCCTGTCTGGGAGGTGGTTACACCTCCCTGTGACAGGAAACCTATTGTCAGGCCTTCCCCTGCTCAAGCTTGGCTCAGCAGCAGAAGGGCAGACTTGTGTCTGTGGCTGGCAGCATCCATTTTGTGATGCCCAGGCCGAGAAAGCTGGTACCGGGTGTACCAGTGTTCCCTCTAGAAGGGTGGACTCATACCTTCCCCGCCAGTTACTGGCGGGAAGGTATCATTCCAAGGTGTTTGACACCGAACACGACACGATACTAAGCAGCCGTTATAAATATATATGGTTGGCTGCATCACAGACAACCCTAGAAAATAGGTTCTGAAGGCTGCGGAGCGGCTCTGCTCATGCAGGGACACCCTCTAACATAATACCCAGCACCCTGCCTTCAGGATTGATAAGGCCTGCCATAGGGGTAACTGATAGGTTTACATGTGTAGTGATTTAGAATAGATATAGGTAACCTCTATCTTAGTAAGGGGTGCATGCACACAAGAGATAAATAAAATATACGTATTTATTACTAAACACTCTACTAACCTCTTTATGAGATTAGAGCACAAAGCACAAAATATTAAATCACTAGAACGACAGTAAATAGCACAATACAGAGCGGGCTCCAGGGGAAGACCGAACCATATACTAAGAAAGTGGTATAACAACCACAACATCACTAAACACAGTACCTAGAGCATGTAGAATCGCTGGGACCCCAAGGAACCACCCTAAGTAGTGGCACAGGGGACCCACGGAGGATGGGTGCAGTATGAGAACACAGCCGCGAGCTCCGTACAACTCTATGGGAATGTTGCGGTTGGAAATTTACAGTTTAAGGACACTTCGGAGAGGACTTCAAGCAAACCCTTTGGAACATACAAGGTTCTAAGGCCAGCCCCCTTGTGAGTACCGAGGTACCCGTGTTACCTATCCCAGAGGAGCCTGGTGCATAGGGGTCAAGTTGTGTCGGAAACTATTGTCGTTTTCAATGGCGTGATGCGAGAAAGTGCTGCTGCCGGAAAGATGAAGTGTCCGGTGAAATCTCAGCCTGGATCTGAGGTGAGAAGAACCTGAAAGCAGAGGGGACAGAGTCTGGGTCACTTCAGGGTGACCAGGGGCACGACAGACGAATGCCCACCAATGTCGGGTGCTTCAGGTGAGAAGATTGGATGCTTGACTCTGCAGCCACAGGCTGCAGTAGCAGACCTGTGGTGTCATTTTGAATGGTCTCTCAGGGGTGGCACAATACATGCTGCAGCCCCTGGGAGACCTCTGGGGTACCTAAGCCCTAGGTACATGGTGTACCATATACTAGGGACTGATAAGGGTATCCCAGAAAGCAATCTGTAGTGTACCTAAAGTACATGCACAACCAATTTTAGGGAGAAAGCAGATAAACTGGGGTCCTGATTAGCAGGATTCCAGTCAGACTAGTCAAAAACCAGCAAAGTACGAGGAAAAAGTGGGGATAACTATGCAGTCAGATTCCACCTTCCTACACCAGCAGCACCCTGGCACAGCGGTCCTCCTCGCGAGGAGCCGTGCAGCCTGGTGAGGGCCCTGGCACAGCCACCCTCCTCGCGGGGAGCCCTGCAGTGTTACAGCAGGTGCCAGTAGCATGCCTGGCGAGGGTCCTGGCACAGCCGCCCTCCTTGCGAGAAGCCAGCCCTCCTTGCGAGAAGCCATGCAGTGTTACAGCAGGTGTCAGATGTACCCTTGGCGAGGGCCCTGGCACAGCCGCCCTCCTCGCAGAGAGCCCTGCAGTGTTACACCAGGTGTCAGCAGCACCCTGGCACAGCCGCCCTCCTCGCAGGGAGCTCTGCAGTGTTAGACCAGGTGCCATCAGCACCCTGGTGAGGGCCCTGGCACAGCAGACCTCATTGCGGGGAGCCCAGCAGTGTACCCCATGTGCCAGTTGCACATCTAGCTAGGGCTCTGGCACAGCCGCGCTCCTCGCGGAGAGCTCTGCAGTTTAACACCAGGTGCCAGCAGCGCGCCTGCAAGTGCCCTGGCACAGCCACCCTCCACGCGGGGAGCCCTGCAGTGTTACAGCAGGTACCAGCAGCACCCTGGCACAGCCGCCCTACTTGCGTTAAACATTTTGTGTTAAACACGTGTTACACCAGCTGCCAGCAGCATGCCTGGCGAGGGCTTTGGCACAGCCACCCTCCACGCGGGGAGCCCTGCAGTGTTACACCAGGTGCCAGCAGCACCCTGACACAGCCGTCAACCCCTCATGGGGAGCTTTGTGTGGTCACAGCAAGTGCCAGTTGCACACCTAGCGAGGGCCCCCAGCACAGCTACCCTCCACGCAGGGAGCTCTGCAGTGTCACACCAGGTGCCAGCAGCACCCTGGCACAGCCGCCCTACTCGCGAGGAGCCCTGCATTGTTCCAGCAGGTTCCAGCAGCACCCTGGCACAGCTGCTGTGTTACACCAGGTGCCAGATACACACCTGGCGAGGGTCTTGGGGTGGTGACGGGTCACCAGGACATGACATCCCACATGCATATCCCGATAAAATTCATTGTACTGTATTCATTACCTCAATTCTTACTCAATAGGTTGAGATATTCACACAGTAATGCTCAGCTCTCTCACCTCGACAAACTGCCTCCTCTCTAAAACAAAATCAAAGGAACCTCAACTTCTGCATTGACAAATAGATAGACCGAAGCCAACCTATGGGCATCACCAACTCCATCAGCACAGCAGCAATATCAATGCCAGCTTTAACAAACAGCCTCAGCTTGCGTGTCCACATTTACTGCAACTGCACCCACCCTAGAATATCTAACAGCTGTCCCCAGCCAACCCATCGAGGCCATGGCAGCCACTGGCAAAGGCAATGCCATGTCCTAGCCACTCTCCGCGAGGTGCTACTCTCCGGAGTCAGTCTATAATCAGCTCTATTTAATCATACCTGCTCCTACACTCTGGGACCAGCCTAGAATCAGATCTATTCGATCACACCTGCTCCTACACTCTGTAGACAGCCTATAATCAGATCTAGTCGATCACACCTTGTCCTACACTCCAGAGCCAGCCTAGAATCAGGCCTATTCGCTCACACCTGGTCCTACACTCCAGAGCCAGCCTAGAACCAGATCTATTCGATCACACCTGCTTCTACATGCCGGAGCCACCTAGAATCAGCTCTATTCGATCACACCTGCTCCTACACTCTGTAGACAGCCTATAATCAGATCTATTCGATCACACCTGCTCCTACACTCTGTAGACAGCCTATAATCAGATCTAGTCGATCACACCTTGTCCTACACTCCAGAGCCAGCCTAGAATCAGGCCTATTCGCTCACACCTGGTCCTACACTCCAGAGTCAGCCTAGAACCAGATCTATTCGATCACACCTGCTCCTACACTCCGGAACCAGCCTAGAATCAGCTCTATTCGATCACACCTGCTCCTACACTCCAGAGCCAGCCTAGAATCAAGCCTATTCGCTCACACCTGCTCCTACACTCTGTAGACAGCCTATAATCAGATCTAGTCGATCACACCTGCTCCTACACTCCGGAACCAGCCTAGAATCAGATCTATTCGATCACACCTGCTCCTACACTCCAGAGCCAGCCTAGAATCCGCTCTATTCAATCACACCTGCTTCTACATGCCGGAGCCACCTAGAATAAGCTCTATTCGATCACACCTGCTCCTACACTCCGGAACCAGCCTAGAATCAGGCCTATTCGCTCACACCTGCTCCTACACTCTGTAGACAGCCTATAATCAGATCTAGTCGATCACACCTGCTCCTACACTCCGGAACCAGCCTAGAATCAGATCTATTCGATCACACCTGCTCCTACACTCTGTAGACAGCCTATAATCAGATCTAGTCGATCACACCTTGTCCTACACTCCAGAGCCAGCCTAGAATCCGCTCTATTCAATCACACCTGCTTCTACATGCCGGAGCCACCTAGAATCAGCTCTATTCGATCACACCTGCTCCTACACTCCAGAGCCAGCCTAGAATCAGATCTATTCGATCACACCTGCTTCTACATGCCGGAGCCAGCCTAGAATCAGCTCTATTCGATCACACCTGCTCCTACACTCCAGAGCCAGCCTAGAATCAGATCTATTCGATCACACCTGCTTCTACATGCCGGAGCCACCTAGAATCAGCTCTATTCGATCACACCTGCTCCTACACTCCAGAGCCAGCCTAGAATCAGATCTATTCGATCACACCTGCTTCTACATGCCGGAGCCACCTAGAATCAGCTCTATTCGATCACACCTGCTCCTACACTCCAGAGCCAGCCTAGAATCAGATCTATTCGATCACACCTGCTTCTACATGCCGGAGCCAGCCTAGAATCAGCTCTATTCGATCACACCTGCTCCTACACTCCGGAACCAGCCTAGAATCATATCTATTCTATCACACCGGCTCCTACACTCCAGAACCAGCCTAGAATCAGTTCTATTCGATCACACCTGCTCCTACACTCTGGAGCCAGCCTAGAATCAGATCTAGTCGATCACACCTGCTCCTACACTCCAGAGCCAGCCTAGAATCAGATCTATTCAATCACACCTGGTACTACACTCTGTATGCAGCCTATAATCAGGTCTAATCGATTAAACACCGGCTCTTACACTCCGGAGCCAGCCTAGAATCAGGTCTATTCGATCACACCTGCTCCTACACTCTGGAACCAGCCTAGAATCAGGCCTATTCGATCACACCTGGTCCTACACTCCAGAGCCAGCCAATAATAAGCTCTAGTCTATCACACCTGCTCCTACACTCCGGAGTCAGCCTAGAGTCAGATCTAGTCGATCACACCCTGTCCTACACTCCAGAGCCAGCTTATAATAAGCTCTAGTCGATCACACCTGCTCCTACACTCCAGAGCCAGCCTACAATCATCTCTATTCGATCACACCTGCTCCTACACTCTGGAACCAGCCTAGAATCAGCTCTATTCGATCACACCTGCTCCTACACTCTGGAGTCAGCCTAGAATCAGATCTATTCGATCACACCTGCTCCTACAGTCCGGAGTCAGCCTAGAATCAGCTCTATTCGATCATACCTTCTCCTACACTCCAGAGCCAGTCTAGAATCAGGTCTATTCGATCATACCTGCTCCTACACTCCAGAGCCAGCCTAGAATCAGATATATTCGATCACACCCGGTACTACACTCTGTAGGCAGCCTATAATCAGATCTATTTAATCACACCTGCTCCTATACTTCGGAGCCAGCGTAAAATCAGATCTATTTGATCTGACTTTGTCCTACACTCCAGAACTAGCCTAGAATCAGATCAATCTGATAAGACCTGGTCCCTACAAATGGACTTTCACAAGAAATCTCTGGATTCTAGTATTGCATTAAAAGCTCTCTACACTACACACAAGGCAGTTGAACTCGAAGAAGTCTTCCGCAGCTATAAACCATACAGAAGTAACATGTTAAAAAAAACAAAGTACGGAAGAAAAAAAAAAAAACACAGACGCTGTGAGGCAACACTTGGAGCAAGACTCTGCAGTGCTCCCGGTCACCAAGAGGCATTCAAAACTGTTTTCAGAATATCTTATACATTGTTGTTTTACTGTTTTATTTACCCAGGTAGGCAACTGCTGCTGATTTAAAAGGTATCTCTGCTTTAGATACAGCACTTTGCTGCCTCTCTCCCTTCTAATTTAAATGAGTCATTCAGAAAGTATGCGCGGCCCGTGGTCCAACATCTCACAGACACCAGTGGCTCCGTCAGAACCATTGCATCAAGACCCTCGTCCACACCTGAGCACGAGCGAGACAGAACGGATGAGAAGATGCTCCAAACCACCAAGAACTGGGATCCAGCTTCCCCTAACCCACCCAGAGGGCCAGGACACTGACCTCTAGTCCAAGAGGAACACTAGATCCAGCCGTTACTATGAGGACCGCTGGTGACTAGCAGTCCTGGAGGACACTTGCAGTGGACACACGACTGCCAGGTTCTTCTCAGTTAAGGGTTCGGTGTCACACTGACTTCTATTTCGAGCCTCCTGCACACCCTGTGGGTACCCCATGCCCAGTGGGTGGGCCCCGGACCTACGGTTCCCGTCCGACAATGTAAAATTCTGGCCCTAGCAGGGAACAACACTTTGGGGGCCAACCATGAGGTGCTGCATACCTCCCAGTGATCCTCGGCATCAGAGGTAGAACTGACTATTATGCAGACAACTGGCCTCTTGAACTCATTGGCTCACCCATTTCTTTGGCATCAGGTGTAACGCGGCACCGCAATTCCAGGCACCAACACTTCTCTCTCTACAATTGGACCATCCAGAGAGACACACACTTTACATTTTACTTTAATTTAATCCAACTTCAGAAGACTGCCGAGGTGCACTTTGCACCTATGGCTTTGGAGTCTTGGACTACAGCTGTGGTGTGATTCCAGGTTAAGGTAGATGAGTCGGCACTTGGCTAGGCTTGTGGTGAGTCCTAGGGTTAAGGTCTATAAGTTGCTGCTTGGCTAGAGATGTGGTGGGACCTAGGGTTAAGGTCGATAATTTGACACTCGGCTAGAGTTGTGGTGAGACTTGGGGTTAAGGTAGATGAGTAGGGGCTGGGTTAGAGTTGTGGTGGGACCCAGGGTTAAGGTAGATGAGTTGGCGCTCGGTTAGAGTTGTGCTGGGACAGAGTTAAGGTCGATGAGTTGGCACTGAGCTAGAGTTGTGGTATAACTTAGGGTTGAGTTAGATGAGTTGGCAGTGGGCTAGAGTTGTGATGGGACCTAGGGTTAAGGTGGAGAAGTTGGCGCTCAGCTATAGTTGTGGTGGAACCTAGGGTTAGGGTAGATGAGTTGGCATTGGTCTAGACTTGTGGTGGAACCTAGGGTTAAGGTAGATGAGTTGGAGCTGAGCTAGAGATGTGGTGGGACCTAGGTTTAAGGGAGATGAATTGGCGGTGGTCAAGAGTTATGAAGGGACCTAGGGTTAAGTTAGATGAGTTGGCAGTGGGCTAGAGTTGATGGGACCTAGGGTTAAGGTAGAGGAGTTGGCGGTGGGCTAGACTCGTGGTGGAACCTAAGGTTAAGGTAGATGAGTAGGCGCTGGGCTAGAGATGTGGTGGGACCTAGGGTTGAGGTAGATGAGTTGGCGCTGGGCTAGAGTTGATGGAACCTAGGAATAAGGTAGAGGAGTTGGCACTGAGCTAGAGTTGTGGTGAGACCTAGGGTTAAGGTAGAGGAGTTGTGTGGGCCTTTGAGTAACTGACTGGTGGTTGCTCACTGGTACATAGGCAGATTCAAAGCGCCCTAATGATCTAGAAAGCTCAGAGACTTCACCATCATAAACAGAGAAACTGGTATACTTCTTCCCCAAACTCCATCGGCTGCACCACCTTCAAAACCAGCTGCATTGTCAACAGAGCCATCGCAACCAGCACCCACACTTATTTTGCAGACAAGCTTACCATCCCTGGTGGCTGTCAGCACATCCACAGCCAGGACAACATTAGACTGCAGGCTAAGAAGTGTAAAAAAAAATAAAAAAGGACAACAGGACTTATCCATCTATACACCCAGGATCTGGAAAAACATTCATGTACCACGGGACCCCTCGCAAACCTGCTCCAATTTAGGAAAGAGTTGAAGACACACCTCTTTAAAAGCACTACATCACATTCCATTGGCAGTCCCCAACCAACCACCTCTCCCATCACTTGTTGCCTTAACTTTGGCATCGACCCTGTACAGTGCTCCGCTGCGTTTCGGCTAGGTTTGCGCTACAGTAATACCTTGTACATATATAAACATTTCATTTATCTATTCTTACATCTAAACTCTTTCTTAAATCTGGGATCATATCTCATGTCCTGAAAGAGCTAGTACTTTCGGTGTGGATTCGTTTCCCTTCATTTTACTCGCCCTACATCTCCGGTGCATAAACAGTGTCTTATGTTAAAGACTAACTCTGACGTCACACACATCTTCACAGCCCGATAATGTGGCTTGTGATGCATCTAACTTCAAACCTACAATGGCACAAAAAGGCAAGTGATGACATGAAGTCCTGCCTCCTTATTGACAGGTCAAGAGTGAGTGCTGACTCGGGGAAATGAGGAGAACCAACACTATGTACTACTCACAGTGCCCATAAACCTCTCAAGCTCTAGGAACAGAGCTGTCCCCCTTCCATGAGCCGCAGGGAAGCTGGGAGAGTGCAAACCAGGGGTTTAACTGGGCAGGTACAGTCTGGTATGGAGTACCTGCTCTTCATTGGTTTGGAAGGAAGAGTACCGGCACTTCTCATAACTGGTGGAAGACATTTCATGGGAGAGTACCAAGAGTTCTCAGGAGCAAGCAGGCACGTTGGACAGTAGCACCAGCACTTCTATATTTCCATTTACAGCACTGGCGGAGAGGAGAGGAGAGGAGAGGAGAGAGATAACTCCAGGTTAGTGCCAAATGATACCGACCAGTTACTCTAGAACAAAAAAACAACTATATATATATATATATATATATATATATATATATATATATATATATATATATATATATATATATATATATATTTATATATTATCTACTGGCGGTCGCCAGTAGATAGTTATAGTTAGGACCGTGTTTCCATAGGAAATCCGCAACATTCTATTTGGAATAACTTTGGCGCCGGTTGACGAATCCTCGCAAAATTTTCAAAATAGGTGGGGCGCTCCGCTCCTACCCTGAAAGTCTCGGGGGGATTCGTCAAGCGGGGGCTGAGAAAAAAAGGGGGGTCCCAAAACGCGTTTTCCCCATGCAATTTTCCATAGGGACCTTTAGTCCAAGGTACAGCCCGAACGGCTGAACAGAATTACTTGAAATTTAGCAAAGAGGTAGTCCTCAGCTCAGGGATGTGCCTTTTGCATATATGGAGTCAATCTGTTCAGTAGTTCCTGAGAAAATCAAAAGTAAAATCATATATATATCTAGGCGGAGCCTAACCACACATCTCATCCTGAGATCTGATTGGCTGTCAGCACTTCATCCAAGAAGTGTTGGCAGCCATCTTGGGACCAATATACATGATAGCACCTCATTAAAAAGCATTGCAGTTAATAGAAGGTTTTAAGACTTTAGTTACATTAGAAGTCATTTGTTGATGGTACCATACTCATTTTAGGAATTGTGGTGTGTTCTAAGGTGATTATACCATGTGAAAAAGCCTTCTGCTGTGATATCATGAACCATGTTTTAGAGAAAACTATTTTCTCATGCTTTTCCCACAGAGGTTTGGAAGGTGATCTATAAGCTAAACTGAGCGCATATTTTCTGTAAATTGACATTATCTTTCTCAGTCATGTGAGAATGAAGTCTGACATTCTCAGTAAAACATGTACATCCAACAAGGGCAGAGACTGTCAGTTGATTCCTTTGTGTTCTACTGCAGCTTTCCAGAGTGTTCTAAAGAACAACTAGAGCGCTAACAGTCTTACTTATGATAAAAGTATGGCACACCTGAAGCCATCTTGATTGGAATAAAGTGGTAACACTTAAAACATTTAATTTACAAAGGAACAAAATGAGGGGGTTCATTTTGCCATATAAATTATGATTAGTGCTGCAGAAAGATAAACACATTTTGACTTCTGAAATCCTCTTCTATTTCATAAAAAAATTCTGACATGTAGACTGAAACATGCACTTTCAATACCAGCAGCAGATTTGCCTGGTGAGCAGTAGCTTTACTACAGTGATCTAATGAGCAACTAGAGTGCTAACATTCAGAATTTATGGAAAATGTGTGACACATCTGAATGCCTTCTTGATGGAATCAAAGTAAAAAACTGAAAGTATTTCCTACTGAGGAGACTGCAGTAAATGAGGAAATTAGGAAACTTCATAACAAATAAATCTCCCAAGATGGCCACCAGAGAGAAAAGAGCCCAAATGTAGCCCAAATATCACCCAGGTGTAGCCCAAATGTAGCCCAATGACAGAACGTCCCAGAGTGTTCTTAAGATCAACTAGAGCGCTTACTGTCTTACTTATGACAAAAGTATGGCATACCTGAAGCCATCTTGATTGGAATAAACTGGTAACACTTAAAACATTTAATTTAAAAAGGAACACAATGAGGGGGTTCATTTTGCCATAGAAATTATGATTAGTGCTGAAGAAAGAAAAATGTGGGCATATTTTGAGTGACTTCTCAAATCCTCTTCTATTTCATTAAAAAATTCTGATATGCAGACTGAAACATGCACTTCTAATACTAGCAGCAGACTTCCGTGGTGAGCAGTAGCTTTACTACAGTGATCTATTGAGCAACTAGAGTGCTAACATTCAGAATTTATGGCAAATGTGTGACATATCTGAATACCTTCTTGATGGAATCAAAGTAAAAAAACTGAAAGCATTTCCTACTGAGGAGACTGCAGTAAATGAGGAAATTAGGAAACTTCATAACAAATAAATCTCCTAAAATGGCCACCAGAGACAAAAGAGCCCAAATGAAGCCCAAATGTAGCCCAAATATCACCCAAATGTAGCCCAAATGTAGCCCAATGACAGAAGTGTGCAAAACACTTATTTTTTTGTGTATTTGCAGTTTTATATAGTGCAGACTTGTCAGGTATTGGAGTGCTTTACATGAGCATTGGTTACATCACACAAGATCAAATTCATTTTGGTTGTAGACATGGGGAGATTAAGTGATTTGACCAGAATCACAGAATGTTGTGCTGAAGCAGAAACTCCAACCTGGTTCCCCAGTTGCAAAGTCTGCAGCTCTGGAAGTAACACCACACCCTCTCCCCTTGGATGCAACATTTAATCAAGTGGTCAACTGGATAAAAAAACTAAGATTACAAATAATTTAAAATTTCTTTGTCGCTATTTGAAAACTCAGAAAATATGTCCTCATTTTAGTTTTTTAGAGCACTAACCATAATTTTGATGCCAATAAGACCCTCTCATATATGTAATTTCTAAAGGAAATGCTCTAGGCATTACAGTTATGATTACATCAAGATGACGTCAGGCGTTCCACACTTTTGTAATAAATATAGAATGTTAGCAATCTAGTTGTTCATTGGGATACTGTTGAGAGGCAGAGGCCAGGGGCACGGACTCTGAAAATTGAAGGCAGGTAGGAGAGTGCAGAGGCAACAATTTGACCACACTAGGCAGGCAGGAAGGGCAGTGGAAGCACAACAGACTATGGAGGGCAGTGGAAAGGGGGGCAGGGGCTACAAACCAACAATACAGGACTGGCAAGAGAGGCTGTGGCAATATAATAGACCATTGTGGGCAGAAGGAAGAGGCAATGGTCATACAACCATACATGCCAACAGACCCGTTTCAGCCAGGAAACGTCCAATCTTTTTAAGCTCAAATGGGCTTTACTTGATCTGGTTCCTGTCTACAATCTTCTCTTTTTCAATGTAACTCAAAGGGGAAAATCAATACCCCAGTTTTATTTCAAAATCTCCCTCTTACCAAGTTCAAAATGTTCGCCAGTATGGTACATTGGATCATGGTAGGCAGGAGGAATTGGGATAGAGACATGGACTCGGATAACAGAGGACAGGAGGGACATGGAGAGGTGCACCAAACTGACCCTACAGGGCCGGCATCAGGGTTTGCAGCAGCACAATACACCACACAGGGCATGCGGGACGGGAGTGCAGCACAACAATCCATAGAAAGCAATAGGGAGGGGACAGGACCATGCACATGGACAACAGACAACAGAGGGAAAAGAGGCAATGGTAGCTAACTGACCATAATGGACAGACAGGAGAGAAAGCTGCAGCATAACGGACCATAAAGGGCAGGAGGGACGGATCAGGGGCATTACAATGGAACCAACAAGCCAGGAAGGAGGGAATAGGGGTCTGCACATGGAAACAGAGGGCTGGGGGCAAGGGGGCAGGGCAGGAGCAGCAAGATGACCATGGAGGTCAGGCAGGATGGGCACTAGAAACAAGACACACCATGGAGAGCAACAGTGAGACTGATGGCATACACACAGACCATGGAGGGAAGGTGGGAGGGGGTCAGGAGCAGCTAGCTGACCACACAGGGAAGGTGGGAGGGGCCATGGCAGCACAGAAGACCATGCATGGCAAGCGGGAGGGTTAGTGGCAGCACAATGGCTATGATGGGCAAGAAGGAGGGTGCAGGGGCATGCACAAAGGACTATGGAGGATAGAAGGGAGGGTCAGGACCTGGGCACAGACAAGAGAGTTCAGGGGAAGGGGCCTCACAACAGACCACGCGGGGCAGGCAGGAGGAGCAGTTGCAGCACAACAGACCAGGGAGTGCAGAAGGGTGTGGCAGTAAAATGGACCATGAAGGACAGGAGGATGAGGATAGGGGCATGGCATGTGGACAGGCAGGGTGGAGGTGGCAGGGACAGGTTACAGTCATCTGACAATGCTAGGCAGGTGGGAGAGGAGTGGCAGCTCAACAGAACACTCAGAGTAGATAGGAGTGGCAGGTCCATGGAACATGGTGGTCAAAAAGGATGGAGCAGGGGCATGCACAAAGACATCGGAGGGCAGGGGGAAGGAGAATAGGGTCAGCAAGCTAAGCACAGAGGCTAAGCAGGAGGTCAATGATTGCCCATAGAATTGGGCAATGGAGGGCAGGAGGAGTGGACTGGTACATCATGCTATGCATGGCAGGAGGCTAGTCCATGGATTCAGACAACAGAGGATAGGGAGGAGGTGGATGGGGCAGCAAGCTAACTGTTCATAGAAGGTGGGTATTAGGAACTTTATTGTTTTTCAAACGTGCGTCTGTACGAACTACTTAAAATATAAACAAGTATGCAGCATAATCTCACTTTTATTCAGGAAGAAGAGGACGTTTGGGACTGACTCCGGGCTCACTTGGCAGAAACACCCCCTGACCCTCCACCCCCTATCGCAAAATGTAATGCCCGTGAAAAGGGTAGGTGAACACAGTGTTATGTAGAACATAGTCCTGAGAGCACGATTGAAAATGAAAACTAGATATAGTATATGGTATAAACTATGCACCAAAAAGTGTGATACAAGATGAACCGGGGCGTGAAATATAATAAGTAATACATTGTGCGCAATGACAGATTCATTGGAGAGCGCGAGATAGCACAGGCACTAGCGCTTGCTATGTGATATGCGCCTTGGAGTGTAATATGCACAGGGCAGTGTTGTGTAACCTAAGTAGTCTCTAAAGTTGTAATATAAAATATGTGCTGGGTAGTGTAACATTGCATATGCACTGTGACAAAGATATGGATCCCAGATTGTAATAAGTATGGCATAGCGCTGTGCTTTATAACATAGGCATTGAGGAAGGCACGTTAGATGGGGCAATATAACCCGTGCGAAGGCAAGTGTGGCATGACATATTCACGGGGTGGTGTTACAGTGCACAAGGGGCAAGAGAGTGTCATAGCATACGCACTAGCTGGTGGAATACAACACAGAGGTGTGTGGCACTCGGCGGGCAATGGTGGGTGTAACACAGCATTGGGCTCTGCCAGGAGCGCGCTGTGACTCAAGTGAGGTTTGTCTCCTTTCCAGAGAGTAAAATAAAAAGTATTACACATCCGGTGGTGGATGTGTGTTTTATTAACCGTGAGGGGGTTTCTTGCATAGTTTGGTCGAATTTTTGTCGAATCCCCTTTGAATGGCTTGGTGTGCATGTGTATTAAATGTGCCCGTCAATAGCTACCCATGTTTGTATAAATAAACGACAAGGGTGTCTACTTGGAGAGTACCCACCAGCGGGGGCGCCGGGATTAGGCACGGTAGGGTGTCAGACATGTCAGAGCTTCACTAGCGGTGTGAATACATTCTACGTGGATTCATTGTATGCATAGTCGCCTTTTAATGAATATCACGCAAATCGTCATGGTGATAGGTACATACGGTTTGTCCAGCAACACAGCCCCCCTCCTAAAGAATGAAAAAAAAAAAGGCCATGACCCGGGGGTTGGGGTCCCCGGGGTCGATTAAGGCCTTGGGAGGGCCAAATTAATTTTTTTCAACAAAAAAAATTAGGGTGCAGGCCCTGGGGGACGGGGTCCCCTGGGCTAATAAATTAGAAAAAGAAAGGGGGGCAACACAGCCCTCCTTCTTAAAAATAAATAAATAAAAGACCGGCATCGCGCCGGAGGCCATGCCCCCTCTTACAGTACTCTGCAAACGCGCCCCCTGGCCAGTTGTAAGTTGAGGAATTAATTCTCCTTCAATACTGAGGGTCCCTGAGGGCCAACTAGCCCAACAGGTATCTCCAGTATGCATGCGCCAGGGAGCTGTGTTGCAGACAGGTGTTCTGAGGCCACGCCACTTTTTACACCTCCATGCAACGCAGCTCTGTGGCGCTTACTGGAGGTACCTAGTGGGCTAGTTTGACCCTAGGTACCCTTAGGATTCAAGGGGACTTAATCTCTCAACTCAGAACGGCCACAGGGCGTGTTTACACAGTGGTGAAGGGAGGGGACGGGGCCTGAGGTGACGTGTGCAAACACGCCCTGTGGCGCGTTTTTAAGTTGGGGAAATAATTCCCTTTCAATCCTGAGGGACCCTGGGGTCCAACTAGCCCACCAGGTGCTTCCAGTAAGCACCACTGCTCTGCGTTGCAGAGAGGTGGTGCAGGCCGTGCCACTTTTTACACCTCTCTGCAACGCAGCTCTGTGGCGCTTACTGGAGGTACCTAGTGGTCTAGTTGGACCCTAGGGACCCTCAGGATTCAAGGGGACTTAATCTCCCAACTTAAAATGGCTACAGGGTGTGTTTACACAGTGGGAATGGGAGGGGACGGGGCATGAGGTGACGTGTTCAAACACGCCCTGTGGTGCGTTTTAAGAGGTAGTTTTAATCCCCTGCCCTATTATATACTAGGGGCTTACAGAGGAGGTCATGCTAATCACAGGGGGACCCCAACGCATAGTGTGCCCTAGTGTATGTAGGTGTTTTCACTGTATTCCGAGTGTCTTTTAACATAGCACTGGCTCTAGGACTGCTTAGGCAGACTCAGTTACCACCAGTATCCGTCTGAAAAAGTTGAGGGTACAGGATGATTTTGCAACAAGGCTTCTTTCTGCTCTTCTGTTTGTTTTTTCTGCACGTTATATTTCTTCCTGCACTTTTCTTCGTCTTTGAGGACTTCTGTTGCTTCTTTCTGCATTTCTTTTTTTTCTTTCTGTGCGTTTTTCCTTCTTTCTTAACACGTCCTATCTCTGTAGGCATAGTTAGAAATTAGCATTTAAAAAACCTTTGAAATTCACTGAAAAAACCATAGGTTTCAGGCACGTTATAGCTAGGAATTAGCATTTAAAAAACCTTAGAAATTCACTGAAAAAACCATAGGTTTCAGGGGCGATATAGTTAGCTGGACTTTTCATTCGTACAAAACCATAGAAATTCCCCTGTTATAGTTAGTTCAGCTAACTATAACTCGCGCGCCCGCAATGCACTGCTGATGACGTCACATATTACATCACTCATGACATGGTCAGTGACATCACTCATGACATCACTGATGACATCTCAAATGACATCACTGATGACATCATCCAGTGAATGTGTGTTTTTCTGAAAATTATATGTTTTATATATGTATATCTCAAGGTCGATGGAAGAATAAATGGGTATATAAAGGTCTAAATGGATGATTTGTTTTTGAAAAATTGATTGTATTACTGACTGATTAAGTGTATCTTAGTGAATACATGGCTTAGTGAGTAATGTTTAAATATGTAAATATCTGTATCAGTCTCTCACTTTGTGTATAAGTGGCTGCATGGGTTGGTGAGTAGCTACATGAGTGTCTATATAGGTTATTAGTTGATTTTTTGAGTATCAGTATGAGTGTCTGATGTCTGTATGGTTTGGTGGGGGGTATTACGTAGTGCATAGGTGCATGAATGAGTGACTCACTGTTTGTATGTGTTGAAGACAGCATGTGTGCAGGACTGTATGGGTGGATGAGTGTGTGCATGGGTGTGTTAGTGAGTGAATGACTGTCTCAATAGTGTCTTTATGAGTAACTACATATGTTTTAAACTAGTATATGTGACTATTGGTGTATATAAGTGAGTATATGTGAGAGTGAGAGATTGAAAGAGTTCCGGTATGAATAAGTATGTGTTTCTATAAGTGATTGTTTAAAAGACTAAGTATGTGTAAGTTTCTGGGGGCGCTAGGTGGCGCACTTGCGAATGGAAGCCTTCGCGTAGGGCTCCCGCTGTCCGGCGGTAATTATCCGCTAAATTATCCTTATTTGGGGCACCTGGGTGCCGAAATTGAGAGAGGAGCATCGGTGCAGTGTCCGGAGGGTACTGGCCGCTGTTGAGAGAAAACGGACGAGGGGTGCCGGAGAACGACGCCTCGCTGTCGGCGGCGTGAGAGGGGCATAGGAGAGCAGGGCTGCATTGCCGGATCAAGCTGCTAGGAGAGGCCGGGGCTGCGATAACGGCCGCAGGCCGTGGACGCTGTGACCGGGACAGACGCATCCGGGGGACACGGCGCCTTAGCGGTGGATGCGGAGCGGGGCAGATCGGTGAGCTGCTGGAGGAGCTGGAGATGCTCTTTGACGGGGAGGCCCACCCCCCCCCCTCCGCTTTGGTAGAGCGCGGTTTTTGCCACTTCCCGGGAGTAGCGTGCTTTCGAGTTGCGCTCGGTGGCGGTGTGCATTGGGGGAGTCGAGCGACATCTGGACTACCGGCGTGGGGGCGAGTGGTATCGCCCCCCCACCCCCTGTCTTGGGCATTGCGGACGACTCGGAGCGGAGGTCTCCCAGGCACCGGGGAAGACCGGTCTGGAGCACTGACGGGCGAGTGAGAAGATACTATGCTGGGACACTGGGCCTGGAGGAGCTGGAGGCCCGTGAGTGCGACTGAGAACCTAGGAGGTGACTGGGAGTACTGCGGCAAGTGTGGCCTCGCTAGTGGCCGCTGAGGAGGTCGGGTGAGCCGGGCAGGACGGCGGAACGGACTGCACGTGGCTTGCTTCCCTGGTGATCTGGCGCGGCTGCCAGCCATCAGCGGAGACTGGTGAGAGTGCGCGGAGGGTGCAGCTGGTGGCGACTGGACTACTACACTGCGCTTGGTTATACTGAAAGCTTGTGCTTGCTGTGTGCCGTGGGACAGCAGCTCCGGGGCGGTGCGGAGGGAGCATCGGCGCCGCTTCTGGTCCCGAGGGGTCGTCTGCTGCTGCTGGCGGAGCGCTCTGACCGGAGACCAGGATGGGCAGGACGGATGCGAGACAGCCCAAACTCACGTTTGAGGCTAGTAAGAAGCCGCTCAAGGTTGTGGAGGAGACTCGTGGTCCAGCAGAGACGCCGGTGACGGCGGGAGGATCGGCGGATGCGGCGCCCAATTTACAAGATGTCTTGCGAGAGATGCGTCAGGGGTTTGCGACGATTGCTGATAAAGTGGATAGAATGTCGTCCCGTATGGATGCGGTGGTGGAGGAGTTGGACGTCCAAGAGGAACGGATAACGGGGGCGGAACAGCGGATATCTGACACTGAGGACACGGTGACACAACACACCTCACAGCTATCCAGAATGGACAATCTGCTGCGCCTCATCGCTGCTAAGAATGAGGATTTGGAAGCGCGAAGTAGGCGGAATAATGTACACATCGTAGGTATTCCGGAGTCGACGAATGTGGGCAAAATGGAGGAATATGTGGAGAAGATGTTGGCGGCAGCAATTGGATCGGACGCTTTTTCTCCCCAATTTATTGTGGAGAGGGCGCAACAAGCCCTGGGCCCCAGACCTAAGCCGGGAGCGGCGCCCAGGCCGATCATCGCCCGGATGCTCAATTATCGCGACCGGGACGCCGCCTTGAGGGCTGCACGGAGTACGCGCACGTTATCCTATGATGGCAACTCCTTCACGCTGTATCCAGATTTCACTCCGATGGTGCAGGAGGAACGTCGGAAATTTATAGCGGTTAAGGCGAAACTACGAGACTTGCAAATGGATTACGCATTGCTTTACCCGGCACGCCTGCGGGTCACGTACCAGGGGAGACAGAAGTTCTTCACGAATCCTCAGCTAGTGGAGGACTTCATTAAACAGTACAAGCACTCCCGCAGATCAGAGGCTGGAGCGGTGAACGACGTGGACCCCACGCGTGAGGAGCTGGTGGATGGTGAACTGTGAGTGGGGAGACCGTAGCTGGCATATTAGACCACATGGGCAGATGAGGGGGTTGCCCGTGGTTTGAGACTGGGATTCCTGGCTGTGAGACATTGCGCTGGGGGTTGGTTAGGCCTGGGTGCTGCGTGGCTACGAGCATGGGGAGGTGGCAGTGGGTTGTGGGGCCCCGACGCAGCAGCAGAATCCTTTTAAGGCTGCACAGAGTGTGGCACAGTGTTGGTTGCTGATAAGGGAGGCAGTGGTTTGCTTATTGTGGGCCCCAGGTGGATCTAGTTCTAGCGCCGGACGCCTCCTCGTTTCGTCGAGCCGGACTGCACAATGTGTGGTCGGGCTGGCATTTCTGGGGAGGGAATTGGTGGTGCCACCTAGATTCGCTTCCTGATGGGAAATACCCTAGTACATGTTTGGGGGTTGGGGAGAGTACTTGCCCTGGTGTTTGGGGCAATTGTGGGCGGGAAGGGGGCGATACAGGACTGGCAGGTTGGGGTTTGCTTCAGTGGGAGGAGGGTGGGAACACGGGATGCTGTTATGGTTTGTATGTTTGTAGTTCCAGAATGGGCGAGAGAGCTTAGCACCGGGTGTGTGTTATTTGTCCATGGAGGAGGGCGTGGGCTGGAGTATGATGCGCTAATGACAGGGTCACTTCTGAATATTCGATCTGAAGGGGTAGAGGGGGGTTATTGTTGGGCGGTAGGTATCCGGGGTGGTCATGGCATGCAGAACTGGGTGGCTACTTTGGATCTTGGGAGTTTAACGACGCATGGCTGACAAAGCGCGCAAGACACACGTCACTATCGCAACCTGGAATGTCCGGGGGTTAAATGACGCAAGGAAATGTAGGAGGGTGGTGGCTTATCTGGAACAGCATAAGGTGCAAATCGCATTGTTACTGGAGACACATCTTAGTCCCCGGGCCACTTACACTTTTGCAAGCAAATGGGCGGCAGTACGGAGCTTCTCCTCGTATTCAGGGTATGCCAGGGGCACGGCGATACTGATCAAGAAGGCGGTGCCGTTTGTGATGCTAGGTGAACTTACGGATAAGGAAGGGAGATTTGTCTTGTTGTGGGGCAGACTTGGAACTGATACGGTCACAATCGTGAACTGCTATGGGCCAAATGTGGATTCGCCTGCCTTCTTCACCATGCTATGGGGCAAGATACTGAACACGGGTTCCATGCATATTATATGGGGGGGGGATTTTAATCTCACAATGACCTCAGGGCTAGACAGGTCGGATGGTAGCCCGCAATACAATAAGGGAGCGAGGGACGCAATGGCGGGAATAGTGGCGGAAGGGGGACTCGTAGATAGTTGGAGGTTTGTGCATGCTGGGGTCCGGGAGGGGACACACTTCACAACATATGCCAACACTTGGGCCAGGCTTGACTACTGTTTCCCATCTACTGGTTTGGCGGTGGACTTCGGTCGAGTGACGCACTTAACGAGGTCGTATTCGGATCACTGTCCGGTATTGGTACAGGTGGCAATCCCAGGATATGGCAGGGCAGCACCCAGGTGGCGTATGCAACCCACGGCACTATTGGATCCGGTGTTCCAGGCAGAATTGGGGGATGAGATAGCTGAGTTTTTTCCCCGCAACAAGGGGTCGGTGGACAGTGTTGAGACCATATGGGAGTCGTTTGAGGTGACGGTCAGGGGGTACTACATATCTAAGAGCTTTGGTGTATTAAAAGCAATACAAGGCTCGCTCACCAAATTAGAGTCGGAACTGGCGGAGCTGGAAACCAGGATGGCCCAGGAACCGATGGGTCCGATCCATAAGGAATTCCGAAAACGGCTCACGCTTTACGAGCAGGAAGCAGATAGGGAGTCCAAATTCAGGGGCCGATATTGGCAAGCCCGCCGATATTGCGAAGGAGAGAGACCAGGTCGCGCCTTAGCGGAGATTACTAGGCATTCACGGGGACCCACACACATATTAGAGATACGAGAGCAGGGAGGGACCATACATCAAGATACGAAGGGAATCTTAGGTCAATTTATTGCGCATTATGAGGAGTTATATGAAGCCCGCAGTGGTGGGGAGGCAGTGTTTGGGGACTTTCTGGATGATGTGGCGTTACGTTGGTTAAGCGATGACCATAGGCAGTTTCTCGGAGCTCCATTCGAACTGGATGAGATACGGGAGGCGATTATGTCTCTGAGCAATGGTAAGGCGGCAGGGCTTGATGGACTACCGGCGGAATTTTATAAATGCTATATAGATGTCATGGCTCCAGTGCTTCGGGAGGTGTATGAGGAATCACTGGAGGTGGGAGTGTTACCGGGGACAATGAGGGAGGTACTGATTACCTCACTGTTGAAGCCAGGTAAAGACCCGGCAGAGTGGGATTCATATAGGCCGCTCTCTCTAATCAATTGTGACGCAAAGATACTGGCGAAGGTACTGGCCATTAGGCTCTCTCTGCTTATGACTAAAATTGCCCTTCCAGATCAGTCGGGGTTTGTCCCAGGTCGCTCGACTGCTAGCAATTTGCGTACGCTTTTTTCCTTGATCAATACGATAGCGCCGGAACTGCCCGTAGCGGCTGTATATCTTGATGCCACCAAGGCATTTGACTCGGTTGAGTGGAACTACCTGTTTGCTATATTGTACAGGATGGGCTTTCCCAAAATATTTGTTGCATGGATAAAATTGCTGTATACTGACCCGAAAGCGAGAGTGCTAATTAATGGTGAGGTGTCTGACTCGATTCTGCTGACTAGGGGTACCAGGCAGGGGTGCCCGCTCTCCCCATTGCTGTTTGCTATTGCGATCGAACCTCTGGCATGCCGTATCCGACAATTGCATAAGCAGAGTGCCTTTAAATGTTACCAACGGCAGATTGATGTATCTCTCTATGCTGATGACTTGACGTTGTACGTGGTGGATCCGCAGGTTAACCTTAATCCGCTGCTCCGAGAATTTTTGGTGTTTGGGCGCCTGTCGGGCATTCAAATAAATTGGAAGTCGTCGCAATTTTTTCCCCTGACGCCTGCAGTGGGCCGCTTTCCCCTGGACTACCCGATTGAATGGTGTGAGGCGGATCTCAGATATTTGGGGGTTCAGATTTCAAAGGTCCGGGAGGAGACGTTGCGGCTGAATTATGGTACGGCCATAAATAAGCTGGCAGAGGATGTTACTCGCTGGGTGTCTGCCACTTACCATGGCAGGCAGGGCCTCGCTGATCAAGATGGTGGTATTACCTCGCTTTTTATATTTTTTCCAGAACATCCCGTACTATCCGGGTGCGTATTTTTTTCGGACGTTGCGTTCCGAATTACTGCGAATGTTCTGGGCTGGTAAGCAGCCTCGACTGGCATGGTCGATTATAACTCGGCCGTACGACTATGGCGGATTTGATGTTCCTGATTTCCTAGAGTATTATTTGAGTGCGCAGGCCCACTTTGCATACCATTGGTTTGCACCTACGCCATTCCTGCCGCAGCTGGCGGTGGAGGACTGGATATCCCGATCACTACCACTGACGGGTATTATTCAGGGCCCAATCCGCGCACTTGACACGCCATTCACTACGGTGCCGTGCACGGTAGATGCGTAGCAGCGAATACTACGTCGTCTGGCGCTTGGTTTTATGTATGCTCTGACATTGCCGCTGGTTTATCACCCGGACTTGTCGCTGTTACAGGAAGGAGGGTTCCAGGGGCTGTGCGCTAAAATAAAAATTCGGCATTGGGGCGATCTCTCCGCTAGTGGTCGGTTCAAAACGAAAGCAGTTGTTTGGTGGATATCAGCCTACTCCACTGGATGTCTTTTACTATGTCTGGCTGCGGCAGGGGCTGCGGAAGATTTTGCCGCGCTTCCCGGAGGAACCCGACATAGTGAGGCCTCTACAAGTCCTGCTTACGTCTACGGATGGTAGGCATTTGGTCTCTCAACTATACAGCAGTATTCGAGCGCACAGTGGAAGGTTGGACTGTAGAGCACTCCAGCAGTGGAGAATCGAGCTAGGCAGGGACATAACGGAGGAGCAATGGACGTATTGTTGTGAGCTCACCTCCCAGATATCCTCCAGTAGCCGACTGCGTATTATCCATTACAAGTTCTTGCAGAGAATGTATTACACGCCGACTTTCGGACAATGACAGGTGTGAGAGGTGCCATGCGGAAGGAGCTGATTTCTTGCACTTGGCGTGGTTGTGTCTGGGAGTGGCTGACTATTGGTTGCAGGTGCATACAGCATTGACGGCTATGTTGGGGGATACGGTGGAGTTAGATCTGCTTATGATGCTGTTGGGCTATACGGTATCGATACCCAAGATGACTCGCAAATTGGGGAACATTGCACTATTGTTGGCGAAGCGGCGAGTTGCATGTCGGTGGGGCAGAGGGCGAGCACCGAAATTTAAGGAATGGATAGAGGATCTCTTGTACTGCCAGGAGCAGAGTGCTATATACGCTGAGACGCAACCATTAAATAGCAGAGCTAGTGACATTTGGGACCCGTTTAAAGGGTATTTGGCGGCACACTCCGCCTCCGCTGAAGGGGAGAACCAGGTACAGGTAGTTGCTGAACTAGGGGCTGTAGAGGTCAACTAAGGGGGATCTGATTGTTTGCCCCTCATGAGTGCGATGCTTGTGGACTGCTGCAGGGGGTTCTGCTCCTGAACATGCACGCCTCCGGATTGCAGGTAGCGCACAGAGCAGCTGCGCCTAATGGACATGGTGCTCAGCTCGTTGCCCGGGGTTCATGGTGCATTTCACAGTTCTGCTGTCCTGTTTGATAAACAGATATTTGCCGCCGGACCTCCGGGTTGTCGGCCACATGGCTGTGTATAGGATGGGGAAATCTGTGGGGAAGTGTTATCTGGTGCCGGCCCGTGAGGTTGTAGGCGTGAGATGTATGACTGTGTAAGGTGATAATAAAGGTTTTGGAACTTTAAAAAAAAAAAAAAAGTATGTGTAATTTTCTTTAGAAGTAAGTGTGGTGGTGTGTGTATAACTGAATATGCAGGTAAACTGATGTTTGATTCTTTATTAGCATGAGTGACTACGTGTGTGAGTAACTTTATGGATGAGTGGCGTTGTGTAACAGGATGTATAGGTGTATGAATACATATGATGAGTGAGTGCATGTATGAGTGACTGTATAGGACTGTTGGTGAATGAGTGGATGTGTATGTGGATCTTACAATTACTGAATAGGTTGTTGTAACTGGTATTGGTATGTCCATTGTTTTGAAAATTTTAATTTCTATTTTTGAATGTGTGTATGAAAGGTTATATTAGGGGGAGAGGAGGTCTGCCACTCTATCACAAGGATGATGTCATCAGTGATGTCATGAGTGATGTACTAACTATAACGGGGGAATTTCTATGGTTTTGTACGAGTGAAAAGTCCAGCTAACTATATCGCCCCTGAAACCTATGGTTTTTTCAGTGAATTTCTAAGGTTATTTAAATGCTAATTCCTAGCTATAACGTGCCTGAAACCTATGTTTTTTTCAGTGAATCTATATATTATATATATATATATATATTTTATCTCTCTATCTCCAGGTAAGTGCCACATGACACAGACCAGTTACTCTGGAAGTACTAGAAGAGAGAGAAAAGTAACTCCAGGTAAGGGCCACATGACACAGACCTGAATGGAGGTGTCCACTGGGGATGGCCATCCCGTGCGTCTGAACTGAACTGAGATGTCCACTGCCAGCCACCACGGCTAGGAGGGGGTGCACTGACCCCTGGGGAGGGCCATCCAGTGTATCTGAACGAAGGTGTCTACTGCCAGACACCACGCCTAGGAGGGGGCGCACTGACCCCTGGGGAGGGCCATTCCGTGCGGCTGAACGGAGGTGTCCACTGCCAGCCTCCATGGTTAGGAGGGGGTGCACCTACTCCTGGGGAGAGCGATCCCATGCATCTGAAAGGAGGTGTCCACAGCCAGCCACCATGCTTAGGAGGGGGCATAGTGACCCCTGGTGACGGCCATCCCGTGCGTCTAAATGGAGGTGTCCACTGAAAGCCACCATGCCTAGGAGGGGATGGCGATCCTCTACCGGGGCACGGGAATCAGCACTCCATAAGTGATGCTTCTGAGCCTGAAGACAAACCGAAGGAAGGGTGAAAAGACTGGACAGCTTTACAGGGTCAATTGGTTCACTAGCAGAAATGATGAATGCTGTGAAGGTCACACAGGTCACATTATTGGAGAGCGAGGAGCCTATAGTCCAGCAACGTTGCCATGTGAACGCGAGGAGCCTATAGTCCAGCCACCACACCAAGTGAACGCGAGGAGCCTATAGTCCAGCCCCCACACCAAGTGAATGCGAGGGGCCTATAGTCCAGCCACCACACCAAGTGAATGAGAGGGGCCCATAGTCCGGCCACCACACCAAGTGAACACTTAAGATCTGCTGGTTCTGCTACCCAGACCTGTGCGCGCAGGCAGGCAATCTCCTTTAAGAATGGTGGATGCCAATCTACTGCCCAACTCTCTTCGACCGCTTTCTGCTGCCACTCTTCCCCCGCCCTCGTCTCTGTTGACGGTCCCTCTGCCCAGGTGCCCAAGCCATTAGCCAGCAGTAAAACTAGAAGGCATGTGGCATCCGGCTCCATGGATTGAAAGAGTATCTGGCAGGCAAAAAATCTAAATAGCAAGTGCCGATGTGTGCAGGGCTGAGAGTGGAGCTAGATTGAGAGAGCGCGCACACACGAGCGCACACACACACACGAGCGCACACACACACACACACACGAGCGCACACACGCGCACGCGAGCGCGCGCGCACACACGCACGCGAGCGCGCGCGCACACACGCGCGCGAGCGCGCACACACACGCGCGAGCGCGCACACACACGCGCGAGCGCGCACACACACACGCGCGAGCGCGCACACACACGCGCGAGCGCGCACACACACACGCGCGCGAGCGCGCACACACGCGAGCGCACACACACGCACACACGCGAGCGCACACACACGCGAGCGCACACACACACACACGCGAGCGCACACACACACACGCGAGCGCACACACACACACGCGCGCGCGCACACACACACACACACGTACACACCTACCTCCAGGGCTAAGAGTGGAGCTAGCCAAGTGTGTGTGAGTTTGTGTGTGCGTGGTTCCAGGGGTGAGAGTGGAGCTAGACAAGTGTGTGTGAGTTTGTGTGTGCGTGGTTCCAGGGCTGAGAGTGGAGTAAGACGTGTGGGTGTGCGCGCACAGTTCCAGGGCTGAGAGTGGAGCTAGACATGTGTGTGTATGTAAAGCTCTAAGGCTGAGAGTGTGTTTGTGTGCGTCTGTGGGGCTGAGAGTGGAGCTAGACGTGTGTGAGACTGAGGGTGTGTGCACACACAGCTCCAGGGCTGAGAGTAGACCTAGACATGTATGCAGTGTGTGCGTCTGTGTGAGAGTCTGTGTGCATGCAGCTCCCGGGCTGAGAGTGGCGCTAGACTTGTATGCAGTGTGCTCCGGGGGGGGGGGGGGGGGAAGAGGATGGGGGTCAGTAAGGAAGCTATAACGAATCTAAGTCTCTTACAGATATATCGCTACTGAAGGTAAGTAACTTGAGCATCTAAAAGAAACACATTAGTTATAGACTCCTTACCTTAGAATAGATACCCCAGCAATACCAACCCTGGTGGTGGTGGGTCTGCGAACCAAGATCACACCAGAAAATCCTGGAGAACAGAACGGCCAATGAAGCCGTCTCTCAGGACTTGGCTGTCCAGGCAGTAGTGTTTGGTGAAAGTGTGCAGCGATGCCCGCGTGGTTGCCTGACAGATGTCAGTCAGACACTCTTCTTCCCAAGGCAGTAGTGGCTGCTGTCTCACTGGTGAACTGAGCACGTAGCCCGACTGGAGGCTCCTTTTTAGCCAGAGAGTAACAAGCCTTAATACACAACACGGCATATCGAGATATGGTGCGTTTGTGTATGGCCCGACCCACCCTTCTTTGCACCCACATAACCAACAAAAAGTTGATTATCCACCCGGAACTGTTTTGTTCGATCCGGATAGAAGGAAAGCGCACGTTTTCGGCGGTGGAGCCTCTCGTCCTCCTTTGAAGGATGCGGAGGCGGAAAGAAGGTGTGCAAGGTAATGGTCTGCCCGATGTGGAAAGCAGTGACCACCTTAGGAAGGAAAGATGGACAGGTCTGGAGAACCACCTTGTCCGGATGAAAAGACAGGAAAGGAGGTTTTGAAGAAAGACTGGAACTCACTCACCCTTCTAGCAGAAGTGATGGCTACCAGGAAAGCAGTCTTAAGAGTCAAACGACGTAAAGGTCAGTTATGCAGCGGCTCAAGGGGAGCGCACATTAAATAGGTTAGCACAAGATTCAAGTCCCATTGAGGCATAACGAAGGGGATTGGAGGAAAAAGATGTGTTAAGCCTTTTAATAAACGGTTAACTACTGGAGACTTGAAAAGAAAAGGCTGATCTGGCAGCCGAAGGAAGGCAGAGATGGCTGAAAGATAGCCCTTGATAGTGCCCAGAGCAGAGCCCTGCAGGGCTAAAGAGAGAAGGAACAAGAGTACTTCAGAAAGAGGGGCCGAAAGGGGATCCACAGCCTTTACTGTGCACCATGCCACAAATTTGTTCTACCTGCAGGTGTATACCATCTTAGGGGAGGGACGCCTGGCTGCCAAGATAACGTCACAGACTTTGGGAGGCAGGTCGAAAGACATCAACTGCCGCCGCTCAATCTTCACGCAAGGAGGTGGAGACTGGACAGATTCGGGTGGAGGACCGTCCCCTACTGGTGCGACAGAAGATCCTCCCGAAGAGGCAGTATGATTGGAGGATCGATGGCCATGTCGAGCAGCTTGGGATACCAGACTCTTCATGCCCAATCCGGAGCTACAAGATTTGTTATTGACATTTATAGAGCGCTACTGCTACCCGAAGGTGTCCTGGCGCTGTACGAAGACCTACGAAATATTGTGAATGGGAGATATGACAACGAATAATAATTGGTGAAGAGCCATGTTTTTAACGCCTTTCTAAAGGCCAGTAAGTTAGTCATACTCCTGAGATGACCAGGAAGGCCGTTCCATGCCTTGGCAGCATTTGCGATAAAGCCTTGTCAGCAGATTACCAACTGATGACATTAACTCTCTGTTCGGAATATATTTTTATTATAATTAAATTATTATTATTATTAACCTCTTCCATGCTCATGACGGCTCCCGGCCGTCATGAGTCACGGTGGGCGTGTGCGGACGACGGCCGGGAGCCGTCATGACCACGCCCACGATTGGAATGTTCAGCACGCTGCGGCAGAATTTGCGCCGCAGCGAAGAGGTTAAACTCATTTGTATGGCGCGGCGAATCATCCCCAGGGGGATCTCTCAGTGCTTGAGAAGATGATACCCAATGAGCAGCATAAACTTAAAACAGCCAGGTCTTGAGCATTTTCTTAAATCGGGACAGGTCAGCGCAGGCCCGGATCTCCTCCAGTGGCTGGGGGCTAGATGAGAAAAGGCCCGACCACCCATTTTGGCCCTCCTAATTCTCGGCGTACGAAGCAGATTGCGATTGCTAGATCTGAACTGACCTATAGGTCGATACAATTTGAGTTTCTTCTTCAGGTAGGCTGGTCCATTACCCTGAAGAAACAAAGACCGTACATAACAGCTTGAAAATAGCTCGTTTTCTAATAGGAAGCCAATGTAATTGACGTAGGAGCGGTACAGAGGGGGTTGCGCGCCAGTTTGAGGGCAAGGCGGGCTGCCGGGTTTTGTACCACCTGTAGTTTTGAAAGTAGGTCTTCCCTTATTCTAACCAGTGAAGCATTGCCTTAATCCAGTCGGCTAACCAGGAGCGACTGGATGAGGGTTTTTCTTGCAGATAGAGGAATCCAGGGGGAAGATCTTTCTAAGCATCCACATTGTTCCGAAACAGGTGCCTGACAATGTCTTCACCTGCTCTTCCATCGATAATTTATTATCGATTCTAATGCCTAGATTCTTAGCCCACATTTTTGGGGAGGGTGCTTCTCCTAGTTCAGATGGCCACCAATCTGGGGTCAACAGTTCCTCAGCTTTACCAAACAGTATCTCTGTTTGGGTGGAGTTGCGCTGAAGGAAATTTTTACTCGTCCATCTTGCTATATAGAACATACAGTTTTCAAACTTTAGTTTAGTTGCTGCAGCACCATCCTCAATAGGTACTATCAGCTGTGTATCGTCTGCGTACGATATGGTCTCAAACCCACACCTTCTGATGACTCCGGCCAATTGGGCCACATATACGTTAAACAAGGTGGGACTTAAGATGGATCCCTGAGGGACTTCCTTATCTGTCCGAGTGGTTGAGACACAAAAGAGTCCAGCTGGACACATTGTGTTCTGTCAAACAGATAGCTTTGAATCCATTTAAAGGCCCTGACTCTGACACCAAACTCTCGCAATCTGTTCAGAAGGATACGATGAGAGATGGTGTCAAAGGCTGCCGACAGGTCGAGGTGGACTAACATCACTGGGGTTCCGTTATCCAATAACATCCTAATAGTGTCAGTAACCTCCAACACTGCGGCTTCAGTGCTATAAGAGGCACGGAAGCCGGACTGGGATGAGTCCAGTAGGTTGTTTTGTGCCAGAGATGCCGATTAGTTAGTGTCTCCATTATCTTGGAACAACAAGGGAGGAGCAAGATCGGTCTATAGTTTTGAAGATCGTCCGATCAGTTAACACCTTTTTAAGTAGTGGTTTGATGCGTGTGTTTTTCCACTTACCAGGAAACATAGCAGTAGCCAAAGAGATGTTACAAACTTCTTCTGCTGGTGTGAGCACTGTTACAACAGCAAATAAATTGCTATCAACCAATTTTCGCGAGTAATCCTTTATCAATCACTTATGAGACAAATGTTCGATGTCTTCAAAATTTATTCTCAAATGTAGTGCATTAATTTCATGCAGAAATCATTCTTCGAAATCAAGTGGTGCTAGAAACCATTCTTTAGTCATCCAAATAGGACATCAATAAATCCAAATCTAATGCATTTCGGGTCCCATCAAGTCCCTTCCTCAGGGGTCATGTATCAATGCTGTAATTCAAAAACAGAAAAAGGCAATTTGTCTATCAGACCTCAGTAACTGCTGTCATACTATACTTGTGATGTAACAGAACTGTATGAATTAAGGTGAGCTCTTTGTTAATAAATACATAGAAAAAAGATTGTGCAACTCAATTTCACCGAAAACCACGTGAACGCGTGAAAGCACCCAGTAGAAATAAAAGTTGAAAATGAAACAGGAAAAGATACAAGCGTCACTTGCATTAGGTGCTTATGGCAATGATACAAGGCAAACAACGTGAATAGCAGTGCCAGAGTGAATAACCGAACCTATACGGGTCTGTAGCAATAGTGAAAGAATCAGTGTCTGGATACCGAAAGTGCTCGCAGTAAACCATAGCGCGATACAAAGTTACCCAAATGTCCACGAAAAAAATACTAATAAATATCAAAAAGTGAAGGTGAAAGAATCCCCAGAGGTTTACGGATTGCCTTACAACCCATGCTTTGCAAAACGAATAAACAATTTATGGAAAGATGGTACCAGATTTTGAATAAATGTTCACTAGACCTTATTCTTCTAATTGTTGAAGAACTTTCCAACATCTTGAAAGCCCTTGAAGTTGAAATAACTACTATAAAGGAAGAATTATCTAAAAAAAGACACTGAAAATTGTGATGAACTTTTACAAGATCTCAACGAAAAGCTTGACAAATATGCTAAGGAAGTACAAGAGAGAAAAATTAAGAAATTTCGTTGTGACACGATTGATTATAAACTCGATGAGGTTTATACGTGGGCAGAGGTTTATAATCAACGGAGATGGCAAAGACCATACAAAGCCGGTTCCTCCGAAGAAAGTGTCATATCAGACACAGAATTGGCTCAAAATCGACCTCCAGTCAATAGATCTGAAACTATTTCAGACACTCAAGCAAGCACGTCAGGAAGTACACAAACTAAGAAGTCGTCTTTTTTGGCCACCAGTCCAGCGGGAAATCATCAACCAGAAAAATCTATACAAAAACAAGGCGGGGCAAAAGGAAAAGAACAGGAGAGCGAATTAGACAAGAGATCTCTTCGCAGCAAGACGAGAGCAACCTAGTTGTGAACATTTCTAAGGTTGATCTATCAAAAGCTCAAATTGCGGTTTTGAATAAAGGTACATCGTAAGTACCTACTTATCACAGCAACATCGCAGAGACCGAAATTGCTTTCTTTAAGTTCGTTAGAATCTTAAGATTAAAGTATTTTTTCAGTACCATTGAATCTCCTATGCCATCTATGGAGGAAAGCCAACTAAAAGAGTTTAAACCCAAAAGTTCTTTTTGCTCGCCAATATCCCATAAGTCCATTGACAGTTTCGAAAGATTGGTTAAAGCAGAGATGACTAAAATCAGTTTCGGAAAGAAGACTAAACAAAACTTCAGTGCCAATGAATGGAGTACTCTCAGACAACTGGCCAATAATCAACTATTGACTTTCTCTAAAGCTGACAAAGGAGGTGCTTTAGTTGTTCTAGACTCGGAATTTTATGCTCAAAGTGTGATGCAACACATCACCGATAGTGACACGTATACCAAATTAGACCAAGAACCCACTATCAGAGTCTTCTTAATCAGATTCTCACACGGGCAGAAGAGATGGGCTGGATCAATCACAAAACTAAGAAGTTTTTACATACTACATATCCAAGACGGCCTAAACTATACATGTTACCAAAAATTCATAAAAGTTTGGAAAAACCACCTTTTCGTCCCATAGTCTTAGCATGCGGCTCACTGTCTGAACCCATTGGTAAATATCTTGATTATTTTTTACAACCTATTGTACAGCAACAAGAATCTTACATAAAATACACCACTACCCTTTTAAATATTTTACAGGGTCTCGACCTCAATCACATCAATGAGTGGTATTTATGCACTGTGGATGTCACTGCTCTTTATACCTCCACTCCACATGCCGATGGATTAGATGCTATTGAATGGGCTCTATTGAATCATAACATCAAAGCTGAAAAGGTGTTTCTTTTGGAATTGCTACATTTTGCATTATTCATGGCCAAACTTGAACATGATCATATTTTGAACAATAAAACATGGGTTCAGCATTTGATTTTATTTAAACGGTACATCGATGATATTTTGATAATTTGGAGAGGTGACCCTAGTGATTTAGAAAGGAACATTTTTGATCTCAATCACATCCACAACCGTATTAAATTCACTCATCAAATTAACAAATTTAGCATCAATTTCTTGGATGTACTCATTCAAATTGATCAAGCGACCATCAAAACCAATGTGTTCATCAAGTCAACTGACAGAAATAATTGTCTTCACTTTGACAGCTTTCATCAACCTACACTAAAAAAAACATTTACCCTACTCTCAATTCATTCGACTAAAAAGAATGACTTCTGACCCTCAAGATACAGTGGATATCATTCACAGATTTACTGAAACACTCCACACAAGCTTCTACGATTAAATCCATCATAATGAAACATTGGGATATCATACAAACGGAACCAGATCTCAACTTCTTATTTCCGCAACGTCCAATTTTTGCTATGCAACGTTCAAAGAATCGTAAAGAACTGTTGTCAAAAGGATCTACTGGCCCTAAAAGAATTTTTAAAGGCATGCAAATATGTATGAATTGCGTACATTGCAACAACGTGATGATAGGAGATCACTTTACTCATCCCACAAAAGGATATAAAATCAAATTGCGACACTCTAGCACCTGTGACACTATGAATGTGATTTACGCTTTGAAATGTCCCTGCGACAAAATCTATATGGGTAGGACAGAAAGAAAAGTGAAAATCCGGATAGGAGAACACAAAAGCAATATTCGAATGAATAATGAAAAGTCAACAGTAGCGCTACCCTGGAAGGAAGCTAGACATAACATAGCACAACTACGTTTCACAATTTTGGAAGCACAAAAGCCCACAAAAGACACTGATCCTTCTAAATCATTAGCGCGCTCTGAATTTTTCTGGACCAAAAAATTACAATCTCTACAACCACTGGGGATGAACGATCGAATTGAATACAGCTGTTTTCTGTAAAGCTTATTGATTTTCATGATTTTTATAGTTTGGTAGAGATTCATTTTTATTATTATTTTTTATTCTTTTATGTATCTGTTTTTGCACACTGCATTAGCCCCTTCGACGCTCATGACGGACCGGTTCCGTCATGAGCGTCGGTTGCGATGTGCGCAAGACGGAACCGCTCCGTCATGGCCCCGCCCGCGCTCAGAACCTTCAGCACCGCGCGGAAATCCGCGCAGCGCTGAAGGGGTTAGAGTGTAATTATTTATTCACATTGCATTAGAGTACATATTTAACAGGCTGCTGCTTGTTTGCGTTCAAATTTCCATTTCCTCCTGTATCCGTTTCTTTGTATTGCAGCTTTTTGCTATTCTGGTTCTCGAAATAGATCACCATCCGAAATAGAGTTATTTTTTTCTATATCTATTGTTTACTTTCACCTTTAAGCGCACAGTCTTCGATTTCCATGATCAGGTACCATGATCCGTTTTCTATTTTCCCCAGTTAGTTTAAATGAAAACGTTGCTTACGTCACGCACGCACCCTTGGCTGAGTAAGCCATGTACAACTACCGAATTCGGTGAGTTTGAACTATCCGTCACCTTCACTTTTTGATATTTATTAGTATGTTTTTCGTGGACGTTTGGGTAACTTTGTATCGCGCTATGGTTTACTGCGAGCACTTTCGGTATCCAGACACTGATTCTTTCACTATTGCTACAGACCCGTATAGGTTCGGTTATTCACTCTGGCACTGCTATTCACGTTTTTTGCCTTGTATCATTGCCATAAGCACCTAATGCAAGTGACGCTTGTATCTTTTCCGGTTTCATTTTCGACTTTTATTTCTACTGGGTGCTTTCACACGGTTTTCGGTGAAATTGAGTTGCACGATCTTTTTTCTATGTATTTATTAACAAAGAGCTCACCTTAATTCATACAGTTCTGTTACATCACAAGTGTAGTATGACAGCAGTTACTGAGGTCTGATAGACAAATTGCCTTTTTCTGTTTTTTAATTACAGCATTGATACATGACCCCTGATGAAGGGTCTTGATGGGACCCGAAATGCATTGGATTTATTGATGTCGGATTTTGGATGACTAAAGAATGGTTTCTAGCACCACTTGATTTCGAAGAATGATTTCTGCATGAAATTAATGCACTAAATTTGAGAATAAATTTTGAAGACATCGAACATTTGTCTTATAAGTGATTGATAAAGGATTACTCGCGAAAATTGGTCGATAGCAATTTATTTGCTGTTGTAACAGTGCTCACACCAGCAGAAGGATTCACTCTTCTTGCACTTTCATTTGGATGTCACCCTAACGACGCCTTGGACAGGCGCCATGGTGTTTGAAGCACACCATTATTAATGTATTACTGGATCGAAAACACTACAAATCACGTGTGCACGTTGGCATCTATTTAGTATGTTACAAACTTCAGCAAGCACATCAGCTAAGATCGGGGTGAGTTCTGACAGGACGGCTGGAGGGACCGGGTCTAGTGGGGATCCTGATTTAACGTGAGTTAAGAAGGAGCCCACTTGTTCACCCGTGATATCCGGGAAACATTCCAAGCTAGGAAGGTGGGAGTTTTCCTGAGGGGGTACTCCCTCAAGGTTTATTTTCTCAGGCCCAAAGGAGTGATAGATTGTATCAATCTTGATATGGCCCCGGAGATTCCTTTGGGGATGTGTACGGCGTTCCCGCATGGAGGCGATTGGTCTGGGCTGGCTGTTTGAGAGGAGTTGGGTGTGCAGATGGTGGGTGACTTATTCCGGGAGGGGGTGCTGCTGCCGTTCCAAGAGTTGCAGGACTCCTATGGGCTCCCACGTGGGGACTTCTTGCTTCACGCGGCCCTGGTAGCGAGCCTTCAGCGGCACTGGAATGCGGGGCTCTCGGAGCCGCCGGTCGCTGCGGGTTGCCAATATGTAGTGATGGCAGCGGGGACGTCCAAGGCCATTACTTGCCTATACCGCAGGCTGGCGATGGAAGGCTTGCCGCCTCTTGCCACCTTGAGGGGCAAGTGGGAGTTGGACCTTGAGAAACCGATCCCCGAGACTACCTGGTCCACGCTGGTGCGGCGGGCCTGGAAGGGAACGCGCAATGCCCGGTTCCAGTTGGTGCAATTTTTCACGTTGCACCGGGCGTATTTGACACCGGTGAAAATATTGCAATTTTTTGGGGGGGCGCACTCGCAGTGCCCGCGGTGCGGGAGAGAGGGCGCTGATTTTCGCCACATGTTTTGGTCCTGCGTCCAGCTGGGTGATTATTGGGCAGAGGTCATGGATTGCCTTAATCAGGTGACGGACCGAGCTATTGACCCGGACCTGGGGGCCTGTTTGCTGCTTTGGTTCCCGCACACCCGCCGGACGAAGGTCACTAGCAAGTTTTACGACTTAGGATTGATAATGGCCAAGAGGGAACTGACTATGCACTGGAAGTCCAGGACGGGGCCTAGCTTCTTGCGATGGAGGGCGGCCTTTGTGCGTTGGGCGGGGGCTGAGGGTGCGCTCCGGTTGCAATTAGCTCTTCGGCGTGATGACGAAAAGGCGTTGGCGACAGCCCGGGCGTGGGAGGCGTTGGTGGTGGAACTTCAGGGGCTGATGGCTGACAATGGGGTAGAGGGGGACACATCTGGCGGGCAGGAGGAGGTGGCGAATGGGGAGTAGAAGGGGAGTAGTAGTGATCGCTGGCAACGAGGCTGTGGCTAAGTGTAAGGGAAAGACAGGGATTCCTAGTGGAGGGCGAGTACCCATGTCTGATTTATGGCAGGGAAGGGGCACATCGGGAGCGAGGTGAAAGACAGGAGGCACACTGACATGGGGTGGGGAGGGAGGGGGGAGGGCCGGTAGGGGCCGGAAGCTCATTCTCCCGGTTGTTGGCTGGTAACTTTATGTGTACTAAACATTCTTTGGCCGTGGAGGAAGCGGGTTTGTACTGTGTTGTTGCTATGAAAACAATAAAAAATGTTTCAACAAAAAAAAAATCAATCTTGATATGGCTGGCCAAGTCCTCACATACCTCCTGAGTGGGTGGAGGGAGCGGGTTATTGGCCCTCAGATTCGTGAACTCCTTCAGGATCTTAAAAAGCTCCCTCGAGGAGTTCTTTGCTTCCGAAAAACGGGAGCCTAGATGTAATCTTCTGGCTGAATGACAGCTGTTTAAATAGGCTCTATGTGCCGTCTGATAGAGCGATTCATCCAGCTCAGATTTAGATTTCCTCCATTTCCTTTCCTTGACCCTACATAGGGCCTTTTCTCTCTTGAGTGTGTCTGAATACCAGGGGGCTGGAGCTGCCCTGTCCTGGATTTTTACCCTCTTAAGTGGTGCAATAGAGTCGAGGGCCTCTATAAGTCTTGAACTTCTCTAAGGCTATGTCACAATCTTTGCAGTTTGTGAATGACGGGGCGATATATGCTGGACTGAAGGCAGAGGGTGTAACCTTTCTCCAAGCTCCACGAAAGTCCTTACGGACTTGCGGGTGGGCGGACGGTTTGGTAGATGCCCAAGAGAAGCTTAGTGCCGAATGGTCAGTCCAGCCTAGAGTCTGAGGGGGCTCTTTAACTAACTCCGGGATGTTCGAAAAGATAGTGTCCAACGCATGACCGGCGATATGAGTGGGACTTCTAATCCTTGACGAAAGGTCGAGTGACCCCATTGCTGCCACTGAACTGGCAGACTCCGCATTGGAGAGGACCTCCAGGTGATGGTTAAAGTCCCCTACTAATAGGAACGTGTTTGTGTGCAGAGTATGTGGGGCCAATCTTTCTAATAGCGTAGTGCATAACTCTTTATTTCCTCCTGGTGGAAGGTAAGCGAAGGCTCCCGCCCACTCGATCACTTGGGATCGCTCCACCCTAAGGATCATCAGCTCTAAATTGGGGGAGAAGGTCTTAATATAGTAAGGCGGACGCGTGGCAATCGCTAAACCTCCACCCCTCTTTCCTGATCTATCCAAATGGACAACAGTGTATTCCGCCGGGAAAGCCATTGCCAATACCGGCGTGGAGTCATTGTGTAACCAAGTCTCGGTGAAAAGACACATATCTGGTTTTGCGTCATCTAACAAATCCCAGATTTCTGCCACACACTTCAGGATGGACCTTGCATTGAGATATAGTCCCTGGAAGAGTGCTGCTTGCCCTCTCCCGGTATGTTTCTCAGTCCCAACATACTGCTCATTACTAGAGAGAAAACAATCTTGCTGTTCGACCAGCGACCAGCCGCAGCAAGGGCATTTCCCCGAGTGGATGGCGTCCTCTATTAGCGCGTTGTCATTGCCCCACAAGCATGGGGACAGGTGTCCAAGCTTCAACAGTACCTCTCTAGAGTAACCTATCCTGGGTAGGGGACACACCTGAGAGCGAACGGGTGGCATCCCCTGGCAGCGTCCAGGCGCAGATGTGCTTGCCTTCGGCGCGCCCGCTGCGAGGCCGCTAACGTGTTGGTTTTTATGTCCTAAGAGGTCATGTGCATTTCCTACAGTGGTTGGAAGCACATAGTGTTTCTTTAAACACCCCTCACACCCCAAAAGGGCCCTTGGTGTCATGCTTCATCATAGGGGTCTTCCCGCCCTGCTGCGGGACGGGGCGTGCTACGACCTACGACTATGTGGGAGCACTAATAATCAGAACTGTGTGTGGTGTAGGAATGAGTGAGTGGAAGGGTCAGGGGTAAGTGAAAAGTGAGTTTAAAAAATACCTAGCTCTTGTGGATTAGAAACATTTCATATTCCTTAGAGCTGGTACTTTTAAAAACGTGGGTCGGAGGTTTATTGCTTAAATGTGCGATCCCTCCTGTGTATGTCAACATGTTTCGAAGTTCAAGACTTCTTCTTCAGGACAGAATACAGATCCCTTCTGTTCCCACGTAACTATCGACAATGTCGGTTAAGTTATGAAATTGTAAGCGATACATGTACAAGTAGTGTGTACTACGTGAAAATAGGCAAATCAGTCATGTGCCAGATACAATACCCACTAGGTATTCTAAATGGTAATTTGTAAAATAGGGAGACACTGCCCCTTGAGCCTTAGAACAGGGCGAAGGGAGGTGCCTATAGTTGCACTTCAATTAAGGACACTCCTTCGAAGCTGCGGGGAGGAGATACCATGGCAAGGCAGTGTCCAGTGGGGGAGGTGATGGTGAATCTTGCCGCCCAATGGCGTTTCATGGGCCTGAAAGGTCGGACTAGGAGGGTTTGGAGGCTGCTGCAGAAGCGGGTTGGTGGACTGGCCTGCCTGCTGGCCCCCGGAACCACAGCGGTTGTTTCCACATCCCCGGCCGCGCGAAGGTAGGGTAACCTGCTGCGATCGGTGGCTCTGGGTGGGACGTAGCGGGGTACCCCTTCCATAGCCACGAAAGGGGCAAAAAGCAGACTGAGCCGGAGGGGTGGAGAAGCCCAAGGGCTTGGCCATAGCCCGCGAGTCCTTGAAGCGATTTAAGGCGTGGTCTGCTTTGTCGCTAAAAAGACGATGGACATCAAAGGGCATGTCCATCAAGGTATTCTGGACATGCCCTGAAAAGCCAGTAGACCTCATCCAGGCGTAGCGACAAAGCGCTACAGACGTTGAAATTGTCCTGCCCAGTGAATCGGTGATGTCCAGCCCACAACGTATCGTAAACTTTGCTGCATCCCTCCCGGCAGCAACAGTCTGGGAGAGCACTACCCGGGCCTCCTCCGGACACTGAGGCAGCACTTGCGCCACCGTATCCCACACTGAGTGTGAATAACGGCCCAAGAGACATGCAGTATTTATAGATCGCGTCCTAAGCTGGCGGAAGGAAACATTTTCTTGTCAAGATGGTCTGACTTCTTCGATTCCCTTTCCGGTGGAGCAGTAGGGAATGCGCCTTTGGAAGTGGAAGCTTGAACTACCAAGCTTTCCGGGGTGGGATGCTGGGAGAGGAAAGTGGGGCCACCTGGAGCCGGGCGGTGGTGTCGGGCAATCATCCTGTCCAGGGGAGCCCCCCATGTTGGACCTGGACAACGGGCCCAAACGGGCATCTGTGAGGGCCTCATTAAACGCAAGCAGGGGCTCCGAAGAGCTTGCAGCCGGTTGAAGCAGCCAGTTGAAGCGTCGTTGAACGCGGTAGTGGTGTCATTGGAGCGGCGCCGATGGAGGCATAACGAGGTCCACCGTCGCTGATCCGGTTCCAGGACTGGATCAAAGGGGGGCCTGTGGTGCCGGGGCCGAAGCTGCCGGCAGCGAAGACCTAGGTCACCTAACCGAGTCCGTAGGGCCCGAAGGCGCGCCGGCGGAGTAGGTCCGCCCAAAGATGCCCTGCATTGCCTTGTAGAACGTACGAAAATGGGCGGGAGTTGCTCCGGGTCCCGGAAAGGGAGGGAGGGAAACTCTGAGTCGACCCTTCAGGCTCCGCGTGCGGAGACGTAGGAGGGGCACTACCCATTTGCCTTGTCGGATCAGCCGACTGACAAGGAGAAGTCGCAGAGCGACTATGCTTCTTCGACTTCTTCTTATGCTTCGACTTACCAGATCCAGAGTGCGAAAACTTCGATGATTTCGAACCAGGATGGTGGTGGCTCTGTGACAGGTCCCTCAACCTCCCTCTCCACATGGCGCGGAGCTGACTGCCGGCGTTCAAGCAGCTTTCGGAACCGCTCCTGCAAAGCCTTCGGCGCCATCGACCGGCAGACGGAGCATGACTTGGGGTCATAGTCGCGCTCCAGGCAAAAGAGACACATGCAGTGCGGATCTGTCACCGACATCAGACTGTTATTGGAACCGCAGGCCTTGAAACCGGGCATCCCTCGTGCACCTTTTCAGAGTCGGAGACTCGAAACAAGAAGTCGACAAAAATGGAGAAAAAATTAGTCAAAAATTGACTGAGGTACCGCTCTTCCCGGATCTGCGCTGGCTGGCGCGGAAAAAGAAAGAACTGACGTCAGAGCATAAGGGCGGTGTCTAAGTAGTTGCCGCGATGTCATCCCGGCGACCACGACGCAGACGACGGACGCGAAGCCGACTGACGCCAGCTTCCGACGCGCAGAGGTACTGCTGACGAAAAACCTTTCCGGATCTAGTCTGACGCCTGGGGGTAATTCTAAGGTAAGGAATCTATAACTAACGTGTTTCTTTCAGATGTGTATGCATGCACAACTCCAGGGCTGAGAGTGGAGCTATAGATGTATGTAGTAAGCATGTGTGCGAAGAGATCAAAGTCTGAGAGGGATAGAGAAGAGAAGTATGTAGTAAGAATATGTGTAAACAGCTCCAGGGATGAGTGGAGCTTATGATGTATGTAGTAAACGTTTACGAACAGCTCCAGGGCCGAGAGGGGTAGAGAAGAGATGTATGTAGTAAGCAAGTGTGTGAACAGCTCCGGGGCGGAAAGGAGAGCTAGAGATATATGGAGTACTTGTGTGTGTATGTGTGCATAGCTCCAGGACTAACAATGGGGCTGAGTATGAGGCTGAACATGTATGAAGTAAGCATATGTGCACAGCTCTAGGGCTGAGAGTAGGGCCAAAGATGTATGTAGCAAGCATGTATGTGTACAGCTCCAGGGGTGTGTGTGGGGCTATAGATGTATGTAGTAAGCATGTGAGCGAACAGCTCCAGGACTGAGAGCGGGGCTGTGATCTATGTAGTAGGCATGTGTGTGAACAGCTCCATCCAGGACAGAGAGTGGAGCTAGTGATCTATGTAGTAAGCATGTGTGAACAGCTACACAACAGAGTGAGACTAGAGATATATGGAGTGTGTATACACAGCTCCACGACCGACAACAGGGCTGAGAGTGATGCTAAACATGTATGAAGTAAGAATGTGTGCACTGCTCTATGGCGGAGAGTACGACCATAGATGTATGTAGAAAGCATGTGTGAACAGCTCCAGGACTGAGAGTGGGGCTAGTGATGTACATAGTAATCCGATGTGCTAACAGCTTCAGGACAGAGTAGGGCTAGTGATGTACGTAGTAAGCATGCGTGAACGACTCCAGGACTGAGTGAGGCTTAAGATTTATGGAATAAGTACCCGTGTGTGTGTGCACAGCTGCAGGGCTGACAACTGGGCTGCAAGTGAGGCTAAAAGTGAGTTATATTACAGATTTAGGCACATGTAGTTAAGCAGCTTATTTCTTACATTGTTCTCACAAATAACATTTTCAGCGGTTACCTTTTGCACATATTTGCGTGCATGACAATGTTGGATTAGTTTCGCTGAAACTTAACTGGTATACACATGTAGCTATGCACAACATTATCACGACGCCCTGAACATAATGTACAAGGTCTCGTGTACAAATGTCATCACTATCTTCATCCACAGGGTGACAGGGCTATCTACATATCCATAACATCACTAATCTATACGCACATCGCAAGGCTGCCTTCTATTACAAAGATGAGCTTTCCAATAGATTAGCAGAGGAGGCTCTTCCGCTGACACAGAGGTCTGTGCATGCTGAGAATTTCACCACACAACAGTCTGACATCTCGTGAGTGGTGTCCAGTTCGTGACCAAGACGGGCCCTTCATTCTCTCTCATCAGGTAATGGGGTTGGATCGTCCCTTGGGGAGATTCTTGGCTTTACACCTACACACACTCTAGGTACATTTAGAGTAGGGTTCGTATCAGAAGGAGTGCACTGAGTTATCGCCTTGTTTTATATGTCTGCATATATACATTGCTTTAGCACCATGGTAGAACTATACCTACTATTTACGTTTTTGCAAGAATAATGTTGGTTCAATAGATTTAATGAAAACGTCCCACTGTGTATTCTCTATATATTTCTTGGAGAATAAGTGAGCACGAGTGACTGAGCGAAAGGTTCAGTACTGTTTGCACGATCCCCGAGGGGACAGAGTTGTCATGTTCAGTGGTTGCCAGAAACCATTCGCTTCCTGTGAGGTTATGGGGGCTTACGGTGGCACAGTGAGCTAGCTGGTCCATAGGCTAACATATCCTGCAGGGGTGCCCGGAATCAATCTTGGCACCAAGCCCCTAGTGTATGTTGTCCAAACAATGCATAGATCGTATGGATCAGTAGGAACTACACAACATGGCGCCACCAACGTTGGTCAGGCTTTTATTTAACGGTCAAATCTCAGTAGTTCAGTCGTGTTTTCTTAAAGACCCCTATTCACATTTAAACTGGAGACGTCCAAAGTGGGAAGGGAAACCAATCCAACCTCAGCTGAGTAGGCATACCCTAAGTATTGGTTGGAGGTTATTCAAGCTTGAATGATTAGAAGTTCCCCAATTGTGCATACGATATCTCTATGTAAAATGTTAACTAAATACTACTTATCTAACAATGACCAAACAAACTGAGGACATGGAAGAGCAGGTAGCGGCACTAAATATTTCAGAAAATTGCAGATAGGCAGTTACTATGAAATTGCTACAACATGGTCTCCCGGCAACGGGTGATGTTACCTATGTGGTTGAGGCACACGAAGCATCAGAACAGTTATTCTACTCGTGAGTTAAATTCCTGCCAGCAGATGCACACACACAATTATTTCATGAATACATTGAAGTTGAACCACCGGATGAGTTTTTCGCATACGTGGACTTAGAAGACTCACTAACTTATTAAGAGCACATTAATTGGTTTAAGGCGTCCTACTCCACACCACTGTACACGTAAGACTCGGTCCGCTCAGCAGAGAAGGAGCATCCTGGCCGGTCTTAGAATCATATACACTACATCCAGACATTGCTGCTTTAAGAGCAGCAGGAATGCGTACCCTCTACAGAGATTTAGTAAAAATCTACATAATCTTACATAATACATAATGAGAACATTAACAGTTCAGCTTGCAAGGGCTGCTCAGGCTACACAACCACATAGGCTACTACAGGTATTAGCTCACAAACAGTAAATCCAGTAATGGGAAAGAATACCACCAGCCGGGAGCAAATCCCGTTCTTGGATGACACAGAAAACAGCACAGCTTGAAGCACTTTTTCCCCATATGGGCCAGCAGGAGAAACATTGATTACTGACAATTTGTTTGCCAATGGGGATGGCTCCCCCGATAGAAGATAGTGTCACTCGGAGTACAATCTTTGCTGCCGTTTGTACCAGAACACATGGTACCCCTTCAATAGCAGTTATACCAAATGTACTGAAACAAATACAGAATGAGTACAGGGCAGGGCCTGTCCTAGATCTGGGGATGAAATCTATGGGCAAATTTGTCCAGGTATCGACCATTATGTTATGTGGTGGCTATACGCCAATACCGGAGGGAATTCACTCCTGCACAGCAGGAGTTACCTACGATTATCGAAGATACATATGCTTTGCTTGGCAGAGATAATCTTTGATCCAGACCTGAGAAACCAATAGTTAAGAGCAATTCTGAAAAGGATAACTCTAAGCAAGCACCGATTCTTCAAACAAGAAATGGGATACTAAACAAAAAATTAAACAAAAACAGAGTCATGGGGTGGGTCTACGCAACAGGAGCACACAGAGAGAAAATACAATTTGAGAAACCGTGACAATATTAGAAAACCTGACTGGTATCAAGATACCGATACAAGTTCCTCTTGTTCCTTTCAGGAGTCATCCGAAAAACGTTCGGAGAGAGACAGACGGTCAGAGCACAGATCGGAAGAGCGAGTCAAGCCTAAGAGGGAGACACATCGCACTTTGGACTACATCATTAACAAGAAGATAAACAAAAGACTTCTGAACCACAATTTAAAAAGAAAAAGGTAGTGAGGATTAAAATTAGAAAAACCCAGGCTACCGAGGACTCTGCTTCTGAACAAGGAATGGGCAGTGACTATGCTGGACAGTGCAGCAGAAATCACAATAGCTCGTCAGTACCTGATGGATTATCCGGGGGTAGTAGCGCTGAATGAGCATATCACGGTGGAAACCCCTGATACAAGGGTAAGTGTCCCACATCGTTTATACGAAATAATGCTCCAAATGGAGGGGGCCATACCCAGACAAGTAAAGGGTCTCTTTTGGGAGAACCTGATCTATGGTTACAACATTCTTTTACCCGAAAAGGATTGGCCACCTGATTTTGTAATGGATTGCCCAATAGGGGAAGAAGTTATTTTACCTGCTTTTTCTGACCTTGTACCGGAGTCAGTTAAAAACTCATACGTGCGGGAGTGGGCTTTAGCGCTAGCTCCTGCACTATACCACAAGCATGTTGGGTGGGATGATGAGTCACCTCATCATGAAATCCCATTAAAATCAATTCCTCAACCGCATAGATAATACCCAATTAAACATGAGGCAAAGAAAGTCAGGGAGATCCTAAATTAACTTGAATACCAGGGTGCGATGGAGAATTCCACCTCACCTATGAGTAATCCCTTGTTTCCCGTAATGAAACCCGATAATTCAGATCATCTAGTCTTAGATTATAGACATTTAAACGCATCCACAAGAACATTTGCAGTACAAAATGCATGTAGTGCCAAACTAATGAATAACAGCATGCGTTAAAAAATACAAAACACTAGATATCTCAAATGGATTTTGTTCCCAAAATATAGCGCCTGGGAGCAGATATTGACCGCATTCTCAGTGCTAGGCTCTCAAAGGGCAATTTTTTTGATTACCTCAGGTGTATAAGAATAGTCCCTGGTTGTTTACAGCCGGGGTACTAGATTTACTTCAAAATTTTGATGAGTAGGCTTTGTCCTACGTAGATGATATCTATCTGACGGACAATGAATTACTGAAACACTGGTCTAGGGTGAACCGCATAATTCTTGGGTTCGCTCACCTGGATACAATTTTTTTTTTTTGTTGTTTTTTTTTAAATCAAAAATTTCCCACCTCAGGGTCCTATTTCTAGGGTACGAGTTATCAAGTGAAGAAAAAAGCCTAGATTAAAAATTGCTACAAAAATTTGAGCTGCTCCACGTTCCAACGACTTTGGAAAGACTACAGTCCATTTTAGGATTTTTTAATTTTGACAGGACATACATTTTGGATTACGCGAGAGAGGGTGAAACCTTTCTACGACTTAATAAGACCTGATTTTTCAGTACATCATTGGACACAGGAACATACAGATATCCTATGTTCCATACAAGCTGACATGATAGCTTCTAAACATATACACGTGTTAACACAACTAACCTGGTGATCCGCGTGGATGTATGACAATAGAACGCAAACAAAAACAACGAATGCCATTACATCGCATTTTTTACATTGCATGCACCGTTACATCGCATGCATTTACCACGCAAACCATGACATCGCATTCCCCTTCATATGCATGCAAAATACCTTTTCAACGCACACAAGTACCACGCATTCAATTACATCATAAAATTCTTACCAAACACTAATATAGGAACCTACCAAACACAGTACGACCCCCTGGCACTACCCTCAACCCTAAGCCTTAAGCGCTAAACACTAAAGCCTATAAAACGACCATACACTACGACCTCAACCCTAAGCCCTAACCCATAAAGCCAAAAACAGTACCCTACACCACTCTCAACCCCAAGCCCTAAAACCTAAGAAACTACCATATACTACTTCTTCAACCCTAAGCCCTATAAGCCCTAATGCCTAAAGCCTAAAACACTACCATATACTACTTACTCAACCCTAAGCCCTAAACCCTAATCCCTAAAGCCTAAAATACTACCCTCCACTACACTCCCCATTAACTACCCTAAACCACTACGAGTCCAGCGTCGTCCTTACCTGTCTCTCGTCGTGGTTCCAGCTTTGTCTCTCTGTCCCGGCGCACATCCTTCCCGGAGCCCGTCCCGGCGCATGACCCGTCGGTGTAAAAGCATGCGTAGTAACGTCGCATGCGATGTAATGGCGTGCATAGTGAACGCACGCGTCGTAATGTTGCGTGCGTTGTGATGGTTGTTCGCCGATCCGCGTAGTTGCTGGACCAACTTGGTGAAGATATATCACTTTCAATGAAGGTGATAAGGTCCCTATAGCATACAAATCACATTTGTACACAAATGCTGAAAAGCGTTTTGCACCAACTGAAAAAATACTCACTGCGGTACAGACTGGTGTAGTGAGAGAGCGAGCACTGGCTCAGGGGAAACGCATAATTGTCATGACCCTTGTACCGACCCTAGAGGCAGTTACAAAAGTGAGCGTTCCAAATGCTAAAGCATTGGATCCATGATGGATTCAATGGGCTAACTCTCTCACTGCAACAGATGTAGTTTACAGATTCGATTCTACGTTACAAACACAAGCATTTCTGCAGTACGAACAAGAATATCCTCTGCCACATGAAATGATGCCTCTAGATCGATAAGAGTGTATCATTTATACCAATGGCTGTCCGTAGGAACAAAACACCAATATTCCGCGGTATGCACAATTGTAAAAGAACGCATGCATGACAGAATGTTCCATCCTGGAAAAAAACACACTCAGTCCTTACGGGACTATATGGCGCAGCTGGCGGAACTAAAAGCTGATACTGGCACTACAAAATATGGGTCGGTAATTCCTTACACTAACTGTATGTGATTCATTTCACTGTGTCCAGTCCAATAACAAATATTTCGACTATTTGAGGCAGACTGGATTTAGAGATTCCAAAGGCTGCACACTAAAGCACAAGATGCTTTGGGAACAAGTGGCAAAGCTGAAAGAAGCCCTGCAACGGGCTCATGTCATTCATACATTGAGCGATCAACATGTTGGCGTACATGTTGAAAGGAATTCAATGGCCGATGAAGCCACCAAGGCAACAGTTTGTACTGCTGCTGTTGCTGTATTAAGTCACTTCAGTACGAGGATAGACGGAACAACTATAACTGTCATTGAAGCGCTCAACAGCTTAGCCCTGCCAAAAGACTTTCCACTCAAGTACTCCTATAAGTTAGATGCACAAAACATTCTGTATGCTCGGATTTCTGGAGTGGGGGATATAGAAATACCACACACTGATACCAGATTGGGATTAATACTAGCTGCACACAAAGGTCAGGGTTCAGCTCATACAGGAGTTACTGCTACAGTTTCATTACTAAAGCAGCGCTATTGGTGGCCAGGCCCTATTAAACAGACCAAGGATTCTGTCCTTAGATGCAACATCTGCCAGCAGATGAATGGCTCTACCGTAGCACGTCTACCACAAACACATTTATTGAACTCCGACAAACCTCTCACACTTGTCTCTTTGGATCACTGCGCCCCTTACACTCAGATTGGGCTTACATGTACATCTTGATGGCAGTAGATTCATGCTCCAGATTTCTGTGGGTTTGGCAACAGCGCTTGGCTGACGCTCAAACTGTAAAAGGATTTGTGAGTATTTATCGGCACATATGCAATTGGCACAATACATTCCGACCAGGGTCCGGCGTTGAGCTCTCTCCCTTACAAAGAAGCAATGGGAAGTTTGGGTGTGGCTTTTGGTGCTACTCCCCAAACCATCACGAGGGAAATTTGGTAATTGAGATGAAAAACCCTGACTTGAAGCAATCCTTGACAGCGAGGGTATTAGGCTTGGGTGGCAGTTGGGTCAGTCATCTATATGGGGTCCAGAGGGCACTTAACGTGCCAAGAAAATCCCTGGGGGGTCGTACACCTTATGAACTCCTGTTTGCAGTAAGGATGTGGGTCCCGACCTCAATAGTGTTAGCATTGTGGCGGCTGAAACCCTATTTGACATCAATGATCGATTGGATGTTTTACAGGACCTTAAAGAATACCAAGCTTTACAAAGCAATGTCCCAGCAAAACGCACCGCCTCTGGGGAAGTGAAAGTAGTAAAGGTAAAACATGCCTGGGTCCCGAAAATTGGTGACCTGGTAAGAGAAAAGATAGTGGACAAAAAATAATTTGGGCCATTATACAGAGCCCCTGTACCTGTCCTGGCTGTTGAGGGCACCAGAACTGTACTTCCTCCGCCCCTTTCTGCTCGCCGAGAAAAAAAAGGTTTGTTTCAATTGATCTGATAAAACTACACTATGTGGCGGATTCTCAACAGCAGGCCACGTGGGCCTGGGTAGCCACCGCACTCCTCTCACTACTGTACAGGAAGTTCAGATGGAAGCTTTAATAACGACTGAAGACTCCACTCTCCAATGAAATTATACTTTTCGCTGTTGAAACAACATCTGTACAATAAACAAGTACAGACGTCTATGTAAACATGCCACAGATCGAGTCATATACCAGTTCTACAAAACCTGCTGAGCTACCAAGCATAGACCGTACAGCATCTGGCTACTTTGTGCATTATGGCAATTTTCCAGCGGATCCAAGTGAACCTGAACTGCCAACACAGTCTCACCCTTTCAAGCTATGAATGTATGCTTTCTATCTTTGGCTGAAAAAGACTTACTTTGTTGTTCTCTGGATACATCTCTGGATTACAATCTGATTACTTTTCCTGGTACTTTGGATTGGCATACTGACTGTCTACTTACTACTTCTGAATGGACACTTTCTCCCAGAACGCTCCCCAGTACAACTTGTGAACTTGGTTCTTAAACCACATGCATCATCACACCGTGAACTAAGAGACTTGTCCCTGGGAAACATTACAGCAGTTCCAGTTCCTGAAGAAATTGTAAGGGGCAGGCTATCATATGATGTATACGATCCTACTGAATTTTTGAAAATTCCATATTTTTTTAAAATGTCTTAAAATTACATCATCATCTCCAGTACTTTCTCTGATTATTGGGACATTGAAACTGTGCATAATTTGCTTTCCGAATTACAGCTGCATGATGAATTGAATGATGGTACAAGTAATTTTGGTGAACTGTTCTGTTACTAGCATTATGGTCACCATTGTTTACACAGAGCTCGTGTCACATGTGCTGTTTATAGTTACACGGAATGGGAGCACTGCCCAAAACCACAGGAAGGTAGTTCAAAGACTTTTTCACAGAAGTTTGCATATCTTATAGGTTTTTGAATATCAGACCTAGCCTTATATTATTACAGGCTTGCACCTGCAAAGAAAAATATGCTGACATACACCAAACGGATATACTCTGCTTCCTTTATTTCCCAACCAACTGTCTATACAGGGTTTTGGTTTTAGTCTGGGGGACAAAAGATCGGCAGGTTTAGGGAACAGAGGACTTGTTCAGAACATCCCTCATACAACAGCAAATGATTTTCCTGAATAAAACAGTGCAACAAACGTCAAGTCTTGGTATAGCAAAAATAACAGATTTGAACACACCATTTATTTCTACATTCTCACACTTTGAGAATTGGCAGCATTTTACACACTTCAGTGAGGCCCACTAGATACCATGATACATAATGGTTCTTTCAATTCATCAGACCCCCATAGGAAGGGATGGTTAGTTTGGCCGATAAACACAAACAAGTTTTAATCTAGATTTCAGGGTAACACTGAAGAATTTAGGATCAATAGGCCTGATCAGCGATATGAACAAAAGGAACACTCCGGGGTGGTGATGTCATATAGTGTTGGGAAGGGATGTCTTGAGAGGCTAAAAACCTCAACACTTTCCCAGGTGAAGCAACACTTGTCCTTTCGTTCTGATGACGCGGATCTCAGGGATTTTTTATTAGGCCCCCAGAACCTACATCAAAAGCGCTTCTTGTGCAGAATATACAATGAGCTCAACAGGAAGTTGCTGCGAGATGGCGCAAGGTTGATAGGGTTAATTTAGAAAAGACTTTGGCTGTGGTATCCAACTGTATGACCGCATTATCATACAGAATTTATTCACTGGTCAACATAGCGTCTTCAGCAATTGACATAGTACAGCAAGACATGCCTATTTTACAACTTGCAAAAGAACAATTGATGGTACAGAGATCTGGGCCAAAATCCATCGTTCTTTTTCTCACCGTGCCATTTCAGTTTGAACCCAGCCATATGCAAATCAGTCTTGAGCTGGCGCCCAGTGGGAACAGTCCAGCCCGAACTGCCAGGCCAGGTCCTCCCTGGACTGGAAACAAGCATCCTAGGACCGGTTTTGGGGTTTCACCCCTCATCAACCAGGATAGCTTGACTCCAGTGGCATGGAGAGCACAGGACCCACGTCTGGGCATAACCGTACCACTTGGCGTGACAAATGCAAAAACAACAACTTGGACAGTCACCATTAAAGTCAATATTGATATTGAGCTGGATGTTACAAACGTTACATTCTGGCCATGTGCCATGGTGTTACATCAATAGTACAAGTCTGTCCTCGGCATACGATCCAACAGTAAGACAGATAATAATGGTATGCAGAGATACAAAATATACCACGTTGCACATCGAAAAATTAGACCAATTACCTTTCACCATGGCGGAGACACCATACACTGACTGGATAATCCATGGTTATTTTACCCTGCTGGTCACGACCTTTCAATTCTAATATTGTCTCCAATACCAACAGGTAGGCAGATATAAAGCGCTAGGGGAAGGATATATTTACGAGTATTGGGAATTACTGTTTCAGGTTCAGATTCAGGAATGGTGACAGAAGTTTTTCTTAGTGGCTCTGAAAATGAAGATGCTTTAATCAGTTTCTTAGTTTGCAAGGACATTTCTCTCCACAGGGCATGCAATGCTTTAGTAGCAAACTTGTCTTGTTATCTGAAGGGTTCCCCAGCTGCTGTGATTCATCCTGTGTTCAGGCTGCTCTCGAATGGGAGCCATTTGATGCTGAATGATCAAGGTTGATGCGGAATGGAGCCAAGAATTGCGTATCTGGTGACCATTAATTTCATAGTCACTTGCTGCACACAAGCACTGCTTCCACCTGCCCACACAGTTAGGGAGGCAGCACTATGGCCTTCGATAAATATTTCCAACATAAAATGTGATTCCCTAAGCAAACTGAAAGCCATGCTTTTGCAAAACAATGTGGCCTTAACTTCAGCTAAAGAGACGTTTGATCTCCAGGTTGCACAGTCCTCGTCTGAGATACGGACACTACTCCACACTAACTTCCCGCTGTATTTTGGGGAGCTGGTCCATCATATCTTTAACATGTCTGATATGAAAGGAATAGTACACTTTTTTTAAATGTATCGGCTCTGGTTTGGTTAGCACCTTTCAGACGATTTTTGGAGTTATACCATCTTTCATACACTCTGTGTTGGGAAGCGTTTTTGGAAGGCTGACGCTTGTCTTTCTAACTGTGGCGGGAATCCTGATTTTATTTTATCTGCTCTGCAATGGATGACCCAATACAGAATGGAGACAGCACTGATAGTACTGCGTTACCATGAGTGCATGGTACACTGCTTCGGCACACTTCGGCTTCAAGAACTAAATAAGCATGGATTCTGATCCTTCAGGCCGGTCTGGCTTGACTGCATACAACCTGTCAACCGCTGTCTGCTTTGTAGCCATGAATGCTTCCTGGATATATGTTTCAGTTCTGAATTCGTTGCGCCACTGGACACTGAAGAACTGATGGATCCCTTAAAGGCCAATGGGTATCCCGTAGTGCTGGTGTTCGAGGCCCTCGACTACTCCTCTCGCTCTGCTCCGCTTTCTACTTTCTGCCCCCTTCAACTTCTCCTTCTGCTCTGTGTCACCCTCTAGCTTCTTCACCCTTCAGTCTTTTCATCACTTTTTCTCTGCTTTCTGCTCTGTTTCACCCTTTATTCTTTTTGCACTTTTTCTCTCTATTTCACTTTTCCTTGATCTTTTGGCCTCCTTTCCCCCGTTTTTCCCCGCTACTGCTGCCCCGGCGCCCCCCCCCCCCCAGCCCTTTCCATTTCCCCTCCCCGCTCCCACCTACCAGTTGTCCAGCCCTCCCCAATCCCTACTTAATGGCAGCCGCTGCACAGCCTGCAACATACGCGTGCAGCCGGCGTGCCTAATGCGCACCAAAGGCAAGCCCGTCTGCGCCCGTCCGCGAGCAGCGCCAGGAACCCTGGATCTCCGAAACACCAACACTACAACCCAGCGGCACTCCATGCACTCAACCCAGGCCACAACAACAACTGCAAGCTAGCATCACCAGCCGACACCCACGGAACATTCAGCTGTCACTGCTGCCGCCACTCCTGCAGCACGGCCAAGACCGCGAATCCAGCACAGCCCGCCCGCAAGAACACAACAGAACCGAAGACCCTGCAATGGACCCCCCCCCCCCCCGCCCCAACGTCCAATCCCTCCACAAACACGCCACCGAAATCTGGGACCTCCTTGACAGCATCTCCCCGGACGTCGCATTCTTCACTGAAACCTGGACCAACACCACCTCAGGACCATTCCCCAAGGATGCAAGATCTCCCGGAAGGACTGCTCCACCCGCCCCGCAGGAATCGCCATCGTCCACAAATCCACACTCCGGCTGAGCACACTCCCTGACGAGCCCACAGACCTGAAGGAACACCTACACTTCAAGATACAGGCCAGCCCACCACCACCCTCTGAGGAACTCTCATCTACCACCCCCCCCCGGAACCCGCACGGACACCATCTCTCTGCAAGCCATTGTGTCCACCAACTACACCCTGCTGGGAGACCTCAACTTCCACCTCGACAACCAACAAGACCCCAACACCACATCCATCTTGGTCAACCTCCAAAACATAGGACTCCGCCAGATCGTAACCGAACCCACGCACTCAACAGGACACACTCTCGACCCCCTCTTCACTACAGGAAACTCCCTCACTTTCAGTCACAACACTGAACTCCCGTGGACAGACCATTGATGCATTCAGTTCACCTTCAGAACGCCCACCATCCACAGACACCAGCAACTTCTCTCATGAAGAAACTGGACCAAAATCACCGACAACCAGCTCACCTCCTCACTCGGCAATTCCACCCCACCACCGCGGAAGACGACGGCATCAACACCACAGCCTGAACTCTGCACAGATGAATCTCCAATAGCGCTAACACCATTGTTCCCCTCAAGAAGAACAACAACACACGCCAAGAAAGCCAGATGGTTTACCGCCGAACTTCGAGACTGCAGACACACATGCCGCCACCTCGAAAAGGCCTGTAGGAACTACAAATCCACAGAAGCCCACAACTTCAGAGCCACCAACGCCCACCACCAACTCATCAGAAATACGAGAAAAACAGCTATCAAAGAAAGAAGCTCCACACACGCGCACAACAGCAAAGAGCTCTTCAGCATCATCAGAGTTCGCCCAACCCACCAGCGAATCTACTGACAACTCTCCCTCACAAGACCTCTGCGACAAACTCAGCACCTTCTTCCACCACAAAATCAATAACATTTACGACAACTTCAACGAAGAAAGCCAACACACTGAACCCTCACCAGCCGCCCCCGACACCCTGAAGCCAACGATCGACAGCTGACAGCCCTAACCACCGAAGATGCACTGAAGACGAAGTCAATCAACTCCGGGGCCCCCACGGACCCCTGCCCCCACCACATCTTCAACAGAGCCGCCAACACCATCGCACCCATGCTTCGACACACCATCAACCGCTCCCTGGCGAACGCCTCTTTCCCAGACGACTGGAAACACACCTAGATCAACCACCTCCTAAAGAAGCTCCGGCAGACCCTACCGACCTCAAATACTACAGACCCATCTCCCTGCTCCCATTCCCAGCGAAGGTCATTGAGAAAGCAGTGAACAGCCAACTCGCCACCTTCAAAGTGAACAACATCCTCGACTCTTCCTAATCCGGCTTCAGAAAAAACGACAGTACAGAAACCGCCCTCCTCACCGCAACGGACGACATCCGCTCCCTCCTGAACAGAGGAGAGACAGCAGCCCTCATCCTCCTCGACCTCTCAGCTGCCTTTGACACAGTCTCTCACCGCACCCTAACACGCAGACTTCACGAAGCAGGGATCCGGGATAATGCCCTCGACTGGATCCGCTCATTCCTCTCCGGCAGAATTTAGCGGGTCAGACTAGGATTAGGTAGTGAGTAGGAGGAACCAATAAGTCAAGGATGGGAGAGGAGGAACTATTTAGCCATGTTTCGGTGAGGACAATAATGTCTAAATCATTCTCTAGAATGAGGTTGAATATGTCAGGAGCATGTTTGCCAGCAGATCTGCAATTAAGAGCCCACAGTTCTTCTTGTTAATAGAGTGGGTTAGGGTAATCTGCTCTATGTTGATATTTGTGAGGTTATCTCTATTTACGGATCTGTTGTTGTGAGTCGGTTCTCTGAGGGGATTGGTTACAATGGATTGGATAGTGCCACATTGCGACTTACTGTTACCTGTTGCCCGGGCATAAGATGTGAGGAGGTCGTCTACGTCTGTCAGATAGTTCATCACTTGCCCTCCTAGGCCAAGATGGGGGAAGGTTAATTAACCTGATTAGTGTTTTCGGGGTGTAAGAACTTGGGTATGTGTCTACTAGGTGCTACTTAACAGATCTCATGTCCTTGGGGTGTCCCACTATGTCACAAAACTGCTTTAATACCTCATTATAAGGAGCAATGTTTGTAAAAATACTCCTTTCTTGCTTAAGATGTAAAACAAAAGTTTGGAGTGGCAAATGCCACTTGCTTTTGGTAGTTGCGTGCTGCACTCGTATGAATGGTGAGTTTCTTGGCACACAGACACCGTACACTGCCGCACACAGTGGAAAAAAATGTGATGCAACATTGCTAGTAACTCTGGTTAAGTACTTGAAGACAGAGACAAGTAACTGGTTAAGTGCCAGGTGACAGACTAGTCACTCTGGTTAAGTGTCAGAAGATAGAAACAAGTAACACCGGGTAAGTATAAGATGAGACAGACTAGTTACTCTGGTTAAGTACAAAAAGATAGAGACAAGCACCTCCAGGTAAGTGCCAGATGACACAAACTAATAATTCTGGTGAAGTAACAAACAACACAGACTAGTAACTGGTTGAGTACCAGATGACAACAGCTACTTATTCTGGTTATGTACTAGAAGATAGAGAGAAATACCTCTGGGTTAGTGCCAGATGGCACAAACTAGTCTGGTTAAGTACCACGGGACACCTACTAGTAATTAGTTAGGTACCAGATGACAATTACTTACTCTGGTTAATTACTAGAATATAGAGATGTGTAACTCAGGGTAAGTGCTAGTTGACAGAGACTAGTAGCTTTGGTTAAGTACAAGATGAAAAACTAGTAACTCTGGTTAAGCACTAGTTCACACAGACTAGCATCTCTGGTTAAGTACCACATGTTTCAGACTTGTAACTCTGACAAGGAGCCAGGTCACCCTGAATAGTAGTTCACACAAGCGGAAGAGGCGTGCATGGCGGAGCCAGTCTGAGATCGAGACACAAGTAATTGTGAAATCTAATTCAGGGAGAACTAATGGACGGATCAATAAACATCTGGATGGACCCAGTTTAATCAATCAATCAATCAGTATATATTTAAAGTGCAGCTAATCACCTGTGAGGTTATCCAGACTCAGCAGAGTCTCTCTAACTGGCAAGAGTGCGGGTGGATTCAGGCAGAACGTCTTAAACATGAAGCTACCGAGAAGAAGTAGATCCAAGAACAGCAGATTAACGCTCCACTGTGGACTTGGCTGAAAACTCATTCTCAGACGTGGAAATAGAAGCGGTACTTTGGATTCTCTGAGGTTGGTCAAAGGCTAACCAGCAGGTCAATCCCTGGTGAAAGGAACCTTCAGAGCGCAGTGATCTGGGCCATGCATGACAGGACACAACCCGTCCTTGGTTCTTTGTCTGGACTAAGGTTTGCAATTGGTCACTTCCAGCCAGATGTGTCCACTTCTGCACCTCAGCCTTGTGAGTGAATGCTTGAAGGTGAGGTTTGTTGGGGGCGCCGGGAAGTCCACACCCTGCAGTCAGAGGGTGTCTTGCCACAGGAGTGCGAGTAGTATTGTTACTCACCAAAATCCATAAGGAAAGGGAACAAGTGCTCTTAATAAAACAAACTAACCTGAATAACATCCAGCTCAAATGCTGCAGAGATTGGAGACTGGATTTGCTGCTTAAAACGGAAGGCGTGGCATGGGAAATCCTATCTGTATTTATTGAAGGTAACAATGTTGTTGCAAGGTGAAAGTATTCTATGGTATGGCAGGTGTGCCTTACCATGCAATACTCTAAAGGAACAAATGATGGACGGAATGCTGAGCAATGCAAACATTCACCCCAGTCAGAAAGATCTTAGGTTTAATCCATAGTTCTTTTGCTCATCACGCCATCCCCGTTTGGACCCAGCCATATGCAAATCAATATTGACCCTGTACTGGTCCCAGGACCTGGCCAGGCAGTTCGGGCTGGACTGTTCCCATTGGGCACAGGGTCAAGACTGATTTGCATATGGCTGGGTCTAAACTGGAATGGCATGGTGAGCAAAACAACGATGGATTTAGGCCCAGATCTCTGTACTGTGGTGAATGTATGACATTGTTCTGCATTCTGTCCATCAATAGTTCTTTTTGCATTTGTCACCCAGAGTGGGACGGGTATGCTCAGACGTGAGCCCCGTGCTCTCCATGCCACTGGAGTCAAGCTATCCTGGCTGATGAGGGGTGAAACCCCGAAACCGGTCCTACAACGCTTGTTTCCAGTCCACGGAGGACCTGGCCTGGCAGTTCGGGCTGGACTGGTCCCATTGGGCACAGGGTCAAGACTGATTTGCATATGGCTGGGTCCAAACTGGAATGGCATGGTGAGCAAAAAAACGATGGATTTAGGCCCAGATCTCTGTACTGGGGTGAATGTATGACATTGTTCTGCATTCTGTCCATCAATTGTTCTTTTTGCATTTACCGTGTAATACTAGCACAACACAAAAAGATGGACTCCGTGTACTCTCTAGTACACCTTCTATCGACTTTGGTAGAGTGGCAATGAGCAGCCGGCTGCTTAAAGGAATAGGTGTTAAGCATTTAATATCACCAACATGGACGATAAGTGACACGACTCGTGAGAAATCCAACACCAATTTATCATACTTTAGAGGTTAAGTTCAGCGGAACCCACTCAGAGTTAAAGTCTCATGAGTCCCTAGACTAGTTCACAACAGGTAGCACAGTTTTACCTGGCTCAGGGGAGTGGGGTGCAGAGGTGCACCTTAGCAGTCAAATGGAGCTGTCAATCAGGCTCGCTGTATTTCAATGGCTACCTAAGCAAAACACGACTTGCGGGGCGACTTGAGCAACACCCTTTGAAACTTAAGCAGGAGCTGACCCTGGACCCTGAGTCTCCAGGCAGATCGGACCTACCTGGCTCAGGGGACATGAGTGCAGATGTGCTTCTGGCTTTCTATGGTGCTGAACAGGATCTACGACAACTGGTTTTCGGCAAGCGTGCCTAGAGAGGGTGAAAACAAATGCAGGATCTTCACGATGGAGCCACAGGGGTGATTGGTCATTCGTGCAGGTGGATCCCTTCTCTTGCAGCATCGAATAAAACAGACAGTAGTCAGACTAACCAACAACAATCCTTGGTACCTGCAAGCACTGCAGTTGAGGAAATCTTTCAATGGATCAGTAAACGTTGTAGAAAGCAGAGCCTTGTTGAGGGTCGGGACTACAGTTCCCAGAAGCCACCTGCCCAGTTATGTTTGAGCAGCCACGACAGCCTGCTCAGGGAACAGGACTTCAAGGGGATGGACTTAGCTAGCAGTTTGTGCCTGCAGACTGCAGGGGACTAGTTCCTCTAGCCCAAGGTAGTTCTTGAGAAGTCTGGAGTTTGAGAAGGGGTTCACTTTCCTTTTAAAACAAGCATCTTACCTTGGTCAAGTTAAAATCCTGAGAATGCAGGGCAGCTGCCAAAGGTGCAGAGCATAGTGCCTTTCTTTGGGGAGTTTTGCCTTGTCGTGGAAACTGGTCTCTTCTTGGTATCACATCGAATCAGAGGTTCTGGCGTCTGTGGTGCCCTTAAATCCTGGATTTAGGGGGTGTTAGTGGGTGTGAGGATCAGTAGCCATCTAGTCCTGCGACTAGTCCGCCCCAGAAGTGACCGCATCTGGTGGATGTCCCTAAACTAGTCAGAACCTACCTTTTAGGACTAAATCCAAGATTGCAAAAACCATCCACGGATGTACACTTCAGCTGCACCACCCTAGAGGTGTGGTCAGCCTTAGGGAAGTGTGCATCTTCTGAATATCTCATTTTCCTGCATGCCTGTGAAAAACAGTGACTGTGGCGGGGAGGCTTTGTCCTTGAGTCGGGAACAAGATCCTTTGGCCATCAGCGCCATGATGGTCCCATTAAATAGCCATCCTGTGTGGGCGGAGGGGTCACCTCTTGCACACACAACTTTTTTCAGACCCCTGGGAGCGACACACTCCCAGCATGAGGTCAGATCCCTGACTTGGCAGCATACCCTGCAAATACCTGCCAAGGCATGAGAACACTTGTTTAATTTGGTGAGCTCTGTCTAAAGTGCCACCTAGATCCATGCTGGTTAAACCTAGAAACCACCATCCTATCGGGGGTTAAAAGGCACGGTGTTTGACACCAAACACAAAGAAAATCGGCTGTTCCATAATGAAGCTGGACATCTGGAGATGTGCAGCCCATGTTATCCGATGGACCACCGGTCACTTGCGGTAGAATTATGTTTAGAATGCGACCACATGGCAGTATTCGCTTACACATATACTTCCACACATCTAATATAGTGCACTCTGCCTCCTGGCCAATAGGAGGGCTGCCTTAGAAGTGACTGACATAATAAATGCAGTGAGGTGACTGACACACATGGTATGTTCAGTGCCAAAGTCGGGCAGGCAAGCTGCTCGTGCACAGCTGACACGGCTGCCCTGTAGGCCTTGGTTTCACTCGGATCATTCAGGGTGGCACAATAAGTGCTGCAGTCCTGATACCCCTTTTACATCGCTGCCCTGGGTACCACTGGTACCATATACTAGGGATCGACAGGGGTGTAAAATTACTTGCTAACTGGGTTTACCAATTCACATTTATAGTTTAAGGGAAAGAGCGCCGGGACTGGGGCCTGGTTAGCAGGACAGAGCACACTTTCACATCAATTACCACAGCATCTGCTTACAAAAAGCATTTTCAATGCAATAGGTCTCGCATTATTAAAGTTTGAGCTGTTGGCATTGCTAATAATAATGCAACACCAATAGCAGCTCAAAGATTCAGTAATGTGAGACCTATTGCATTGCAAATGTTTTTTTTTAGTTTTTATTTTATATAGCACGAACTTGAGTGAAAGGTGTGTATTTATGTTGCATTGAGTACAGTGTAATTATGTGTTGTGTTATTATGTGGCACAGAGTGGTATTGTGTGGAGTGTATTTATCTTGCATTAAGTAGAGTAATTATGTGAGGTGCAATTATGTAGTACTGAGTGGTAGGTGGAGTGTATTTATGTTGTATTGAATACAGTGTAATTATGTGATGTGTAATCACACAACCACACCCAACCACACACAACCGCACAACCACACACACCACCCCACACACACCACCACACACCACCACCACACACACAACCACACACACCCACCCAACCACACACACACACAACCACACACACACACAACCACACCCACACACAACCACAACCACACACAACCACAACCACACACAACCACAACCACAACCACACATCGTGGGATCAACAATGAGGGGCATGTAGTAAATGGTGTATTGTAAAAGATCCATCATTATAGATACATAGTTGTTTGTTTCTAATACTACAATGCTGCCACCTTTGTCACAATTCTTGATTGTGATGTTAATGGTCTGTTTAAGTTTGGAGTGCAGAAAATTCATGGCAGCCAAGATTAAAGATTTTTTTTCTATATTTGGTAGCTGCTAGAATTTTTTTGTATACTACCTGCTCAATGATGGTGACCTGGTCGTACCTGGTCTAAGGTTGGCGTAAAGTTAGATGCGGGTCATCTATTGGTGGTTATTGTAATGGCTTGTTGATCTGAAAAAAAAATAGCTTGGAGACTGACTTTTCTGAAAAATGCCATAAGGTCTGGAAACAGTTCAAAGGTGTTCATGCCGGTATGAGGAAAAATAGAGACCCTTGGAAAGTAAGGAATATACAGAAGCATCCAAACTGGATATCGAAAGATTAATTATTGGGATTTGGTGAATTCCCTCTAATATTGAGCACTCTGTGTCACTAGGTATTGGTTGTGATCTGCTTGCCTGGGTATCTGGATTGATACTGTGGCCTCCAATGGCCTCAGCGATTGTTGCGCCTGGCTAAAAAAGGCTGGCCATTATATCGTCTTCTTGTGACCAGTCTGTTGCCTCTCGTATCGAATTAATTCGAACTACCTTCATTCTCAGAATCTGAGGTGTCTGAGAATGTAGGGATCTTGCGATTGTACTGTCTGGAAGGATATTGGTCATTAGTTTGATACTCTCCCCGACTGTGGTAGTTTTCAGCTAGGTATGGCAATGTAGTTTCTTTGGTGTATATGCCAGGCTGCAGCTTGGTAGTTGGTGCACATGTTCATTAAAAATGATTGCTGTGACAGGCAGGTATAGTGAGAAGTCATTTTTTTCTCTCTTGGCACTGCAAGACTTCCTCATCTGTCTAACTAGTCCACTACTCCGACCTTTCACATTTTGGGATATTGCTTGGGTAACTTTCCACAGGTGTGGAACATGCAACTTACCTTTAATTAGTACTTTCGATAAACACATTCTGGTGGATGCTCTATCTAATGCCGATTCCTCAAATCCCGCTCACCTTCTCGTACTATGGAGTGGAATGGACGACTGAATGTCGCACCTTTCCAGGTTGGATTTTGGCATGTCACTTGCAGTTTGTTTTAAGTGCTCTGCATCAGAGGGCATAGAAGTAGAAAGATTAGGAAACCTACAACTAGCCCAGGTGCTGCTAAAACGCAGCTCTGCTCTGTTACTTGTGGGTTGATATGAAGTCACTGTAGAGCTATACTGTGTCACTTCCAAACGCATGGGTAGCATTAATAAAAACATCTCTGATCGGTCGAATGGTTATATTAAACAAGATCTTAGGATGTTTGATTTGCAAAATGCCTGTAAGGAAATCACCCATGTATCCTGTGTAAAAAAAATAAAATAAAATCAGGCCGCTTTATAGTGATCGCTACCATTTAGCTCGTCAATTACAAATTTAACCAAAAACAAATTTTCTTAGGCCAGAGTTGCTGAATTGCCCAGGGGAGTCCCTTTGGATTGCAGGTAATATTTTCCAGAACGTTCAAAATACCTTTTATAGTGTATATACAATATTTGAATGTTTTCTTTAGTATGAAAGATACAGTGGTCAGGTTAGAAGAAAGTAAGTTCGATCAAATAAGCTCCATTCAATTATTTCAAAGCATGCAGAAAAGCAGCAGAAAGGGTAAAAGTAAGACAAATAGAAAATCACCAATAATCAACGAACGGCGCAAGCAAAGCACTTTTTAAGAAGCAGCCAATCGCGCACCACATTGAGGCTTGCTTAAAAAAAGTGAAGGTTTGTGCTTGTAAAAACCATGTGATTTAAGAATTGGCAATTAGTAAGAAAGTAAGTTACAAATGTTGGTGTCGATCATAGATTCATGTGCGAGTTTCTCCTTCAAAGCACCTGTATTTTTATTTCCCTCGGTGTACTATTAGATCTGAAGTATGATGGCCTCTGGGCTGGTGGAGTTCAGGGCACATCTACTTACTGATCTGAAGTTTGCACCAGTTAGTGCCATCTATGAACTACACACATCAATTGCATTTCCTGCTCTCCTGTCATTAAAGTGTACAAGAGCTTCCTAACCCGATGACGGGGAATTATACAAGCATGTAAATCTATTGAAAATGCTAATATTGGAAGACCGTAGTGACAGGAAAGCAGCATTTTACTTCATTAAGTGTTGTTGTGTTAATGCAAACAACAAAGCATCACTGTAGGGAAATTTTGTGTGACTAAGCGTAGCTGTGCGTTTAAATCTTTAGAAGTATATTCTGAATCTTTACATAGTTTAAAACGAGTTTAAGCTATTGGCATTGTAAGTGACAATGCCTTTTATTTATTTTTAAAAAACCAAAACATAAACAAAAGACATTGTCATTTACAATGCCAATAGATGAAACTCGCGTAAACGCGAGACCTATTGCATTGCAAATGCGTGTTTCTTTTGCAAAGGCTGGAAGCCTAACTCATGCATTTCACGTATTTTTTGGGTTGCTTTTCTTGTTTAACTTTTAAGAAGGTAAAATTACAAAATAAGTCTTGGTAAGGCGCGCCGTTTTAAGCCCTCTGGAAATTACAGTATCTTTAAAGGTGTGTTGTGGGAATTCATGTTACATGCGACATGAACGCGAGAAGAACATTTGTGAGGCAAGCTCAAGGACCTTTGGGGGTTTGCCGAATACTCGTAATATGGACCCATTCTTTGAAAGTCGTTGGACAAACTTCACGTCTTTGCTTCCGAGCACACAAACGCAGCGGCCATATTACAATGTGTTTATAACCACAATGGGTCAGTAGTAATATGGCCACGCAGCATATTTAGAATACTCCGCTTGATACTGCTTCCGACGTTCATTATGTGGAACCTCTGTATAAAATATCTAAAGCACTCTTTATACAACAGCGATGCACAGGCTTTGATTTTGTGCATTGGAAATGTTGGTATAAAACGTTTCTTAAATTCATACAGCGCCTCGATCCTCGTTTTAGTCGTCAAATGTCCCTTGCCGATGGACGCGCTCCAGAAGCGCGCGCATTCGTGTGGGACCCCCATACCCCGAGTTGTGCGCCATGATGCCACCACGCATGGTCAAGGATCCAGGCGAGTCATCACCCATCTGATATCGGGGTTACACCGCAGCCTCGTGTACAGTAGTCGCGCGCCCGTCAAGTGCAAAAGCAATGTGGCTTTGGGGGGTGCAACCGGTGCTCATGTACAGCGCTCCTAGGCCTTCGGCTCGAGTTCGCGCTATGTAAAGCGCAAAAAAGTACATGGGGTGTAACTCCTAAGATGGGTCTTTACCCGAGGACTACTGAAAGGGACTTGTTGTTTTTATCTTTTTTATTACCTGTCAGTTCCACCTCCATTTTATTATTTTTGTGAGGAAAGTTAATATGCATATTTTCATTTCAAACCCGTTAACTTCTTTCAAGCCAGATGATAAATGTGTAAGTCTGATTGTACTAGCGTTGTAATTTTTCCAAGTAAAGTTTCTCTGAAACAAAAAAAAAATTGTCTGCTTGGAGCTCGGGTTAAAAATCAGAGGTGATACGCGGACACCTCTGTGACGCCAGGCCGTTGAGTGCCTGCCGCCTCTGGGGCCAGGGTCTGGCCCGCCGGGCCCCGAGCCGGGGATAATGAACCCTCCGAGGCCTCACACTCGGCCCGCTAACAGGCGGTGATGGCGCCGCCGCTGGCCAGCCCCAGACCGAAAACTTAATTGTCAATTTCAACAAATTGCTCAGAAAATCTCGAGATGTTGGTAAGTTGTAATGCGGGCTTTCTCATCTCCAGCTCCAAGATTGGGTCTGAAGACGAAAACAGAACAAACGAGTGGTGCGCACGCCACTGTGAGCCCTGTGCTTTCAATTATCGCGCTCGTGTGTGGGCACGATAATTGAAACCACATGACGGCCTATTGGTGTCTATTACGCGCACCAAGCGCATAATAGACACCAATAGGCCATGGGCAGGGCAATGCGCCCGCCTTTGGCCAATTGCGTGCAGTCTTTTATAAAAAGACGCACGCCATGGCCAATCACGTAGCACAAAAGGAATCGCACACGCACGAGCATGTGCGATTCCTAGGTCCATTTCTGAACCCCAGAACAAAAGGACTCTTGCCTGCGCAAGCACTGCTGCGCAGTACAACGCAGGTCGCGAGACCTAAAACGTGGGGGGGGGGGACATCAGCCAAAAAGTCCAGTTTCCTACAAATTTGTTTTTAGGTCTTGCCTAGCTATTGCGTTTACGCAATCGCTATGCAAGACTCTAGTAAGAGGGGCATTTCAAAGTGCTCCCAAAAGTGGATTGCATGGCGAGCACGCGCACAATCACGTGCATCGTGCCGCCATGCAATCCGTTTGCGGAAGCGCTTCAGCCCACTGGCGCCCTTGGCAACATACTTCAAAGGGTCCGCTCCCCCGCCTGGAATGCGCTCCCCCGCCCCGCCGCGTCTCGCCGTGACAAATTTGCTTTCACTTTCGCGCGGCGGGCGCTCGCTCACGTCCGGAGCACTTTAGAAGCCGGGCTTGTCTTGTTTTCTTCGTAATACGCATTTGTTCTCTACCTGGCTCCCCTCCTTTTCCTAGGCCTCTGTCTCTCTTACGACCCCATTCCCTTTCGCTTATGTCTGTATTTACTGCTCTCTCTATCTTTTCGCTTATGTCTGAATTTACTGCTCTTTGTCTCTCCCGCTCTCCCCATTCTATCCTGCTCTCTCTCACGAGCCTTCCATCATTTCCTATCTCTAACCTGTGGTCCCCGTCTACCTCGCGCCCTCTCCCCTCTTTGTGCCCGCTCCCTTTCTCGCGTCGACACCTCTTCCATCATTGTACCTCGCTGTCCCTGTCTAACCTGCAGTCCTCGTCTACCTCGCGCCCTCTCCTCTCTTTGTGCCCGCTCCGTCGCCACCTCTTCCATCATTGTACCTCGCTGTCCCTGTCTTTCTCGCGCCCCCTCCCTTCCAGATCTCTGTGTCGCTGTGTCTCCTTCCCTGTCAGGCCTCTTCTTTCCTCCCGGTGTCTGACATTTGAGGGTCGCTAATGAGCGCCTCCGCAGTCCGGCTCTCACTGATCCCTCGGAGGCTGCCGGGGGTATGGGATCCTTTCCCTGCAAATAATTAATTTAGCTACGTGTTGCGTAAGAGCCTAAAAGGCTTTCTGCTGCTACCGTGCTGCTCGGCGGCCATTAATATTATATCAGGGCCGGTGCTGTTGCTTTAGTGCAGTTTCATTAAAAATGTGATCTGTAGCTTTAAACATGCAGCTTTCCATGCAGAATTATGCCAAGTAATTCTTGGTCTGCAAACTCGTAATTGCATACAGAGATTCCCGTCAGTACCGAAAATTCAGAACGCCTGGAACGGCTGCATATAGTTCCTCAATACTTTGTCCATTTCTACTAGTTGTGTTTCATCAGCTTTTAAGAGTAGCGTTCGGACCACTCCTCCCCCCCCCCCCCCCCACACCTCTTATCTAGTCTCCTTCTAGGCCACTTTTTCCATTTTGCTTGGACATTTGATCCTCGTCTTTTGGCTGCCTCTTTCTCTTCTTAATAATTATACTATAATATAATACTTGGATTTGTATAGCGCCGCTAATAACCTGTGAGGGTCTGTAGGCGCTGTCCGTAGGCAAGGGGAAAGTGATTTGCGCATAATCACAGGATGTTGAGCACACGACGAGACTTAAACCTGGATCTCTCAGCGCCCAAGTCGGCTGCACTGGCCGTTAAGCCACACCCTCCCCCTTCTGAATGTAGCATTTGGACCGCTTCTTTGTCATTGACTCGACCCTGGAACACGTCCAGGGCCGGACTGGTGATTTAAAACAGCCCTGTCAAAAAGTATAAACTTAGACCCCATGTGCACCAAGTGAGTAAGCCCCAGCACATTGCTCAGTAGGATTTTATGTAGGATAATTTTGGAAAAGTGAAACCAAAAGGTGCATGTTAACTGCTCAATTTTTCAATTATATTTGCCACTTTTACTGACTGCTCCGAAAGGGATTCAAATAAAGATTCCAGTACATTAGTGTTTACCACAGTACCGCGAAGCGCTATTTCTACACAGCTTCTAATCATGCATGCCATGTGCCTGGTGAGAAAAAGGACCTATTTGTTGGTACAGTTATGAGAGGTTTTCTTTTAATGCTTCCATTCCAAATCTGAGCCCCACTGAATGCTACAATAAAACCTTTCGGTTCAGTCTCAGTACAGCTCCTGCAGCCCCCCCATGGACTCCAGGCTAACATTAATCCCGTGGAGTGCACAGTGAGTTCAGGCGGCGCTGCGCAGTGAGTACAGGCGGCCCAGCGCAGTGAGTACAGGCGGCCCAGCGCAGTGAGTACAGGCGGCCCAGCGCAGTGAGTACAGGCGGCCCAGCGCAGTGAGTACAGGCGGCCCAGCGCAGTGAGTACAGGCGGCCCAGCGCAGTGAGTACAGGCGGCCCAGCGCAGTGAGTACAGGCGGCCCAGCGCAGTGAGTACAGGCGGCCCAGCGCAGTGAGTACAGGCGGCCCAGCACAGTGAGTTCAGGCGGCCCAGCACAGTGAGTTCAGGCGGCCCTGCACAGTGAGCTCAGGCGGCCCTGCACAGTGAGCTCAGGCGGCCCTGCACAGTGAGCACAGGCGGCCCTGCACAGTGAGCACAGGCGGCCCTGCACAGTGAGCACAGGCGGCCCTGCACAGTGAGCACAGGCGGCCCTGCACAGTGACCACAGGCGGCCCTGCATAGTGACCACAGGCGGCCCTGCACAGTGACCACAGGCGGCCCTGCACAGTGACCACAGGCGGCCCTGCACAGTGACCACAGGCGGCCCTGCACAGTGACCACAGGCGGCCCTGCACAGTGACCACAGGCGGCCCTGCACAGTGACCACAGGCGGCCCTGCACAGTGACCACAGGCGGCGCTGCACAGTGAGCACAGGCGGCGCTGCACAGTGAGCACAGGCGGCGCTGCACAGTGAGCACAGGCGGCGCTGCACAGTGAGTACAGGCGGCGCTGCACAGTGAGTACAGGCAGCGCTGCACAGTGAGCACAGGCGGCCCTGCACAGTGAGCACAGGCGGCCCTGCACAGCTGTACATGCACAGCTATGGGGCTGGGATGGAAGGACCATTATCCAGAGAACATGTCTCAGTTCAGTGCAGTTAGGATGGTCCACTACTGAGCCACAAGCCCTTACTGCATGTTCATTACTTGCATTATGCAGCTCTGCACAAGCTGGCTTCAAGGCGCAGAGTTAAGAGGTTTGCTACCTCATTTCCTGTAGTGAGAAAGAAGGCAGTCTTAGTTTGAGAATTAGGAAGGTGACTATTCATCGTGGCACGCGAGGCCACCGAGTCATGTTCCCTGGACTGCTGGATGCTCTGAATCGCATCCCCTTCATCAGGATTAGAGGAAAAAGCTTCCCCAAACAGCTCACAACCGAGAAATGGCTCATTTAGAAAAAATAATGCAGTTCTATACACCATAAAATATCCCAAGCTTGCTCAATTTTCCAGTAGAAGACTAACATGTATGGATAGATCTTTTTGACACTGAACTACAGATGTACCACAGATGTACCACTACCATAGCCCTGAAGAAGGACTTCCATCAAAGAAAATACAAAATGCGAAACCGCGGTCAGCGGAGAAAGACTTGTCGGTCAGCTGCTGTGTGAAATCGAATGGACAATCATAAGACACTTGGACAATTAGACAACTGCGGAATTTATAAGGCGGTTGGGCACAAACAGTGCACGAGTAACACTGGTACAACCCAAGAGAACAAAGCTTCGACGTGTGAGAAGAATGAGTCACATTGAAGTACATTCACAATTCCCTGCATTATTTGTCCACCTGGACTGAGACAATGGCACATCGTGACTTGTGTGATCAGAAGAGAGAAGCGCGGCATTATGGGTACTGCGTCCATTTTCACCTTCGAGTATCCGACATTGCTCAGGAGACTCCTAAGGTGCAGAGGCTGCTTCCGCCCTGGTCACCATCGGGTGCCTGGCAGGATCCCACGGGTATTTTGATGGAGTTGGCTCGCTCGCCTGTGCCCAGTGGGATAAAAGCCTGCCAGGCTGGGCTTCTCATGAAACTCGAGCAGGGACTGCCTGCCCCATGCTTCACGTCCAATTAGACTCCAACACCCGAAGCAATAAATCGAGGAGGGTGACAGGTGCTATCAGCACTTTGCAGCCAAGAGGAGTGGCGGCCAGCGGGCGCCAAGCTAGCCGCAGACAATGTCTATGAAGGGCCTCAGATTAGGAGCTCTGATCTGCAACACAACTGGACCCAGACATTTTATCCTGACATTAAAGAGCAGTGCAAGCTTCCCTCACAGCACAGGCGTACCTCACGGAGAGCAGCCGTACAAGCTTCCCTCACAGCACAGGTGTACCTCATTGAGAGCAGCTGTACAAGCTTCCCTCACAACCCAGGTGTAGCTCATTGAGAGGAGCCGTACAAGCTTCCCTCACAGCACAGGTGTACCTCACTGAGAGCAGCCGTACAAGCTTCCCTCACAGCCCAGGTGTAGCTCATTGAGAGGAGCCGTACAAGCTTCCCTCACAGCACAGGTGTACCTCACTGAGAGCAGCCGTACAAGCTTCCCTCACAGCACAGGTGTACCTCATTGAGAGGAGCCGTACAAGCTTCCCTCACAGCCCAGGTGTAGCTCATTGAGAGCAGCCGTACAAGCTTACCTCCTGGCACAGGTCTACCTCATTGAGAGGAACCGTACAAGCTTCCCTCACGGCACAGGTCTACCTCCTTGAGAGCAGCCGTACAATCTTCCCTCACATCACAGGTGTACCTCATTGAGAGGAGCTGTACAAGCTTCCCTCACGGCACAGGTGTAGCTCATTGAAAGCAGCCATACTAGCTTACCTCTCGGCACAGGCGTACCTCATTGAGAGCAGCCATACAAGCTTCCCTCACAGCACAGGTGTACCTCACTGAGAGCAGCCGTACAAGCTTCCCTCACAGCCCAGGTGTACCTCATTGAGAGCAGCCGTACAAGCTTCCCTCACAGCACAGTTGTACCTCCTTGAGAGCAGCCGTACAAGCTTCCCTCACAACCCAGGTGTAGCTCATTGAGAGCAGCCGTACAAGCTTCCCTCCTGGCACAGGTCTACCTCCTTGAGAGCAGCCGTACAATCTTCCCTCACAGCACAGGTGTACCTCATTGAGAGGAGCTGTACAAGCTTCCCTCACGGCACAGGTGTAGCTCATTGAGAGCAGCCGTACAAGCTTACCTCCTGGCACAGGTCTACCTCATTGAGAGCAGCCATACAAGCTTCCCTCACAGCACAGGTGTACCTCACTGAGAGCAGCCGTACAAGCTTCCCTCACAGCCCAGGTGTACCTCATTGAGAGCAGCCATACAAGCTTCCCTCACAACCCAGGTGTAGCTCATTGAGAGCAGCCGTACAAGCTTCCCTCCTGGCATAGGTGTAGCTCATTGAGAGGAGCCGTACAAGCTTCCCTCACAGCACAGGTGTACCTCATTGAGAGCAGCAATACAAGCTTCCCTCACAGCCCAGGTGTAGCTCATTAAGAGGAGCCGTACAAGCTTCCCTCACAGCCCAGGTGTACCTCCTTGAGAGCAGCCGTACAAGCTTCCCTCACAGCACAGGTGTACCTCATTGAGAGCAGCCATACAAGCATCCCTCACAACCCAGGTGTAGCTCATTGAGAGGAGCCGTACAAGCTTCCCTCACAGCATAGGTGTACCTCATTGAGAGCAGCCATACAAGCTTCCCTCACAGCCCAGGTGTACCTCATTGAGAGGAGCCGTACAAGCTTCCCTCACAGCCCAGGTGTAGCTCATTAAGAGGAGCCGTACAAGCTTCCCTCACAGCCCAGGTGTACCTCCTTGAGAGCAGCCGTACAAGCTTCCCTCACAGCACAGGTGTACCTCATTGAGAGCAGCCATACAAGCTTCCCTCACAGCCCAGGGGTAGCTCATTGACAGGAGCCGTACAAGCTTCCCTCACAGCACAGGTGTAGCTCATTGAGAGCAGCCGTACAAGCTTCCCTCACTGCACAGGTGTACCTCATTGACAGGACCCGTACAAGCTTCCCTCACAGCCCAGGTGTACCTCATTGAGAGGACCCGTACAAGCTTCCCTCACAGCCCAGGTGTACCTCATTGAGAGGAGCCGTACAAGCTTCCCTCACTGCACAGGTGTACCTCATTGAGAGCAGCCGTACAAGCTTCCCTCACGGCACAGGTGTATCTCACTGAGAGCAGCCATACAAGCTTCCCTCCTGGCACAGGTGTACCTCATTGAGAGCAGCCGTACAAGCTTCCCTCCTGGCACAGTTGTTCCTCCTTGAGAGCAGCCGTACAATCTTCCCTCACAGCACAGGTGTAGCTCATTGAGAGCAGCCGTACAAGCTTCCCTCACAGCCCAGGTGTAGCTCATTGAGAGCAGCCATACAAGCTTCCCTCACAGCACAGGTGTACCTCCTTGAGAGCAGCCGTACAAGCTTCCCTCACAACCCAGGTGTAGCTCATTGAGAGCAGCCGTACAAGCTTACCTCCTGGCACAGGTCTACCTCATTGAGAGGAACCGTACAAGCTTCCCTTACGGTACAGGTCTACCTCCTTGAGAGCAGCCGTACAATCTTCCCTCACAGCACAGGTGTACCTCATTGAGAGGAGCTGTACAAGCTTCCCTCACGGCACAGGTGTAGCTCATTGAAAGCAGCCATACTAGCTTACCTCTCGGCACAGGCGTACCTCATTGAGAGCAGCCATACAAGCTTCCCTCACAGCACAGGTGTACCTCACTGAGAGCAGCCGTACAAGCTTCCCTCACAGCCCAGGTGTACCTCATTGAGAGCAGCCGTACAAGCTTCCCTCACAGCACAGTTGTAGCTCATTGAGAGCAGCCGTACAAGCTTCCCTCCTGGCACAGGTCTACCTCCTTGAGAGCAGCCGTACAATATTCCCTCACAGCACAGGTGTACCTCATTGAGAGCAGCCGTACAAGCTTCCCTCACGGCACAGGTGTATCTCACTGAGAGCAGCCATACAAGCTTCCCTCCTGGCACAGGTGTACCTCATTGAGAGCAGCCATACAAGCTTCCCTCCTGGCACAGTTGTTCCTCCTTGAGAGCAGCCGTACAATCTTCCCTCACAGCACAGGTGTAGCTCATTGAGAGCAGCCGTACAAGCTTCCCTCACAGCCCAGGTGTAGCTCATTGAGAGCAGCCATACAAGCTTCCCTCACAGCACAGGTGTACCTCACTGAGAGCAGCCGTACAAGCTTCCCTCACAGCACAGTTGTACCTCCTTGAGAGCAGCCGTACAAGCTTCCCTCACAACCCAGGTGTAGCTCATTGAGAGCAGCCGTACAAGCTTACCTCCTGGCACAGGTCTACCTCATTGAGAGGAGCTGTACAAGCTTCCCTCACGGCACAGGTGTAGCTCATTGAAAGCAGCCATACTAGCTTACCTCTCGGCACAGGCGTACCTCATTGAGAGCAGCCATACAAGCTTCCCTCACAGCACAGGTGTACCTCACTGAGAGCAGCCGTACAAGCTTCCCTCACAGCCCAGGTGTACCTCATTGAGAGCAGCCGTACAAGCTTCCCTCACAACCCAGGTGTAGCCCATTGAGAGCAGCCGTACAAGCTTCCCTCCTGGCACAGGTCTACCTCCTTGAGAGCAGCCGTACAATCTTCCCTCACAGCACAGGTGTACCTCATTGAGAGGAGCTGTACAAGCTTCCCTCACGGCACAGGTGTAGCTCATTTAAAGCAGCCATACTAGCTTAACTCTCGGCACAGGCGTACCTCATTGAGAGCAGCCATACAAGCTTCCCTCACAGCACAGGTGTACCTCACTGAGAGCAGCCGTACAAGCTTCCCTCACAGCCCAGGTGTACCTCATTGAGAGCAGCCATACAAGCTTCCCTCACAACCCAGGTGTAGCTCATTGAGAGCAGCCGTACAAGCTTCCCTCCTGGCACAGGTGTAGCTCATTGAGGAGCCGTACAAGCTTCCCTCACAGCACAGGTGTACCTCATTGAGAGCAGCAATACAAGCTTCCCTCACAGCCCAGGTGTACCTCATTGAGAGGAGCCGTACAAGCTTCCCTCAGAGCCCAGTTGTACCTCATTGAGAGTAGCCGTACAAGCTTCCCTCCTGGCACAGGTGTAGCTCATTGAGAGCAGCCATACAAGCTTCTCACAGCCCAGGTGTACCTCACTGAGGGCAGCCGTACAAGTGTCCCTCTCGGCACAGGTGTTCTCCTCACTGAGAGCAGCAATAAAGCTTCTCTCACAGCCCAGGTGTACCTCATTGTGAGCAGCCATACAAGCTTCTCTCACAGCCCAGGTGTACCTCATTGTGAGCAGCCATACAAGCTTCCCTCACAGCGCAGGTGTACCTCACTGAGAGCAGCCGTACAAGCTTCCCTCCTAGCACAGGTGTAGCTCATTGAGAGCAGCCGTACAAGCTTCCCTCACAACCCAGGTGTAGCTCATTGAGAGGAGCCGTACAAGCTTCCCTCACAGCACAGGTGTAGCTCATTGAGAGCAGCCGTACAAGCTTCTCTCACAGCACAGGAATAGCTCATTGAGAGCAGCCGTACAAGCCTCCCTCCTGGCAAAAGGTGTAGCTCATTGAGAGCAGCCGAACAAGCTTCTCTCACAACACAGGTGTAGCTCATTGAGAGCAGCCGTACAACCTTCCCTCCTGGCACATGTGTAGCTCATTGAGAGCAGCCGTACAAGCTTCCCTCCTGGCACATGTGTAGCTCATTGAGAGCAGCTGTACAAGCTTCTCTCACAGCACAGGTGTAGCTCATTGAGAGCAGCCGTACAAGCTTCTCTCACAGCATGTGGAGAAGTCATTAAAGTGTCTTGCAAGCCATGTGTGCAAACTTCTCTTACAGCACAGGCTGCAGCAGTGCAAGTTTCTCACAGCACGGGTACACTATAAGGAGCAGCAGAGCAAGGTTGTCCCACAGCACAGGAGCAGCACCTGAAAATAGTACAGAAGACCAAGCAGCAGAACACAGCACTGCCCTCCACACCCGCTACCTCCAGACCAAGCCTAAACACCACCACTTGGCAAAGGTGCACACAGAAGACATCAGCACTGTCCCAGGGACGCCCTGAAAAGTCACTTCTTGAAATGAAGCCCCGGTGGTAGACAATCCAGTAGCGTGGAGTAGAGTATCGTAGAGTAGAGTGGTGTGGAGTAGAGTGCCATAGAGTGGAGTAGAGTATCGTAGAGCTGAGTGGAGTATCGTAGAGTAGAGTATCGTTGAGCTGCAAAGAGTGGAGTAGAGTATCGTAGAGTAGAGTGGTGTGGAGTAGAGTGCCATAGAGTGGAGTAGAGTATCGTTGAGCTGCATAGAGTGGAGTAGAGTATCGTAGAGTAGAGTGGTGTGGAGTAGAGTGCCATAGAGTGGAGTAGAGTATCGTTGAGCTGCATAGAGTGGAGTAGAGTATCGTATTGTAGAGTGGTGTAGACTAGAGTGCCATAGAGTGGAGTAGAGTATCGTTGAGCTGCATAGAGTGGAGTAGAGTATCGTATTGTAGAGTAGTGTAGAGTAGAGTGCCATAGAGTGGAGTAGAGTATCGTTGAGCTGCATAGAGTGGAGTAGACTATCATAGAGCTGCATAGAGTGGAGTGGAGTGGAGTATCGTAGAGTGGAGTGGAGTGGAGTATCGTAGAGTGGAGTAGAGTATCGTTGAGCTGCAAAGAGTGGAGTAGAGTATCAGAGTGGAGTATCGTAGAGTGGCATAGAGTGGAGTATCGTAGAGTGGCGTAGAGTATCGTTGAGATGCATAGAGTGGAGTAGAGTATCGTAGAGTAGAGTGGTGTGGAGTAGAGTGCCATAGAGTGGAGTAGAGTATCATAGAGCTGCATAGAGTGGAGTAGAGTATCGTATTGTAGAGTGGTGTGGAGTAGAGTGCCATAGAGGGGAGTAGAGTATCGTTGAGCTGCATAGAGTGGAGTAGAGTATCGTAGAGTGGAGTATCGTAGAGTGGCATAGAGTGGAGTAGAGTATCGTTGAGCTGCATAGAGTGGAGTAGAGTATCGTAGAGTGGAGTATCGTAGAGTGGCATAGAGTGGAGTAGAGTATTGTAGAGTGGCATAGAGTGGAGTAGAGTATCAGAGCTGCATAGAGTGGAGTATCGTAGAGTGGCATAGAGTGGAGTAGAGTATTGTTGAGCTGCATGGAGTGGAGTAGACTATCGTAGAGTGGCATAGAGTGCAGTAGAGTATTGTAGAGTGAAGTAGAGTATCCTAGAGCTGCATAGAGTGGAGTAGAGTATCGTAGAGTGGAGTATCGTAGAGTGGCATAGCGTGGAGTAGACTATCTGAGTGGCATAGAGTGGAGTAGAGTATTGTAGAGTGGCAGAGTGGAGTAGAGTATCAGCTGCATAGAGTAGAGTAGAGTATCGTAGAGTGGAGTGTCGTAGAGTGGAGTGTCGTAGAGTGGAGTAGAGTATTGTAGAGTGGCATAGAGTAGCGTAGAGTATTGTAAAGTGGAGTATCGTAGAGTGGCATAGAGTGGAGTAGAGTATCAGAGCTGCATAGAGTAGAGTATCGTAGAGTGACAGAGTGGAGTAGAGTATCGTAGAGTGGCATAGAGTGGAGTAGAGTATCAGAGCTGCATAGAGTGGAGTAGAGTATTGTAGAGTGGCATAGAGTAGAGTAGAGTATCGTAGAGTGGAGTATCGTAGAGTGGCATAGAGTGGAGTAGAGTATTGTAGAGTGGCATAGAGTAGAGTAGAGTATCGTAGAGTGACAGAGTGGAGTAGAGTATCGTAGAGTGGCATAGAGTGGAGTAGATTATCAGAGCTGCATAGAGTGGAGTAGAGTATTGTGGAGTACAGTGGCAGAGTAGAGTGGACGACAGAGTGTCTTAGAGTGGAGTACAGTGTCAGTATCATAGAGTGAAGTGTTGTAGACTGGCATAGGCTTAAGTAGAGCGGCTTTGCATGAAGTAGAGTGGAGTACGGTGGAGTAGGATGTCCGAATGGAGATTTGTAGAGTGCAGCGGCGGGGAGTGGCGCAGAGTGGAGTGGCACAGAGTGGAGTGGCAGCTTTGAATAGAGTAGATGATTAAAGCAGAGTGGTGTATCATTAAGTGCGGAGGAGTGATGTGGAGTAGAATGTCGTAGACTGAAGTGGTGAAGTGTGTCAGAGTGGACTTGACTGGTGTAGAGTGGCGTAGAATGGGGCAGAGTGGCGTAGAGTGTAGTAGTGTTGTGGAATGGGTGAGAGTGTCAAAGTGTAGTCCCACAGTGTGTCATGGAGTGGCGTAGTGTGGAGTATCGTAGAATGGAGTAGTATCGTAGTAGAGTGGAGTTGCGCTAAGTATCATGGAGTCTTGTGTCGTAGAGTGCAGCAGAGTGTCGTAGAGTGCAGCAGAGTGTCGTAGAGTGCAGCAGAGTGTCGTAGAGTGCAGCAGAATGCTGTAGAGAGTCCGACATTGAAGTAGTGTAGAGTGGCATGGACTGGAGTGTCTTAGAGTGTAGTAAAGTCATGGGGTAGACCGCCCAGATGAACCGTGGGGTGGGCAGGTAGTGGGGGGGGGGGCTCTCTGCCACTCAACAGTGGGACGGTCTGACTGAAGAGGGGGCTTGGGTAGGGGGCTCTTGACAGCCCTTTAAAATTAGGCCAGGTGACCCCTTACCACTCCCCCATTTGGCGATTTTGTCTGGGGTATAGTATAAAAAGAAGCATGTTTTATAGAACTGTGCTTGGAGTTTCGTGGACATAAGAATTGTTTGAGACATTGAATATGCATAATTAAATGTATCCATAGTTGTACCAATTTTCCCCTGCCACTTCTGAGATGTTTCCTCCAGATCATCCAGAAACAGCACATTTATAAGGGAATATATTCCCCCGATTGTGCTTTTTTGTATGTGAATTAATGTTTCCACTAAAGTTATTTTTTCAGGCAGAGTCCTCCCCCCCCACCCTTCGTACCAGAAAGTCTCTGATTTGAAGATATTTAAAAAAGTCCCGCCAGTCCTGTTGAAAGTTTTCTCTTAGTTCTTCAAAGGATTGTATCCCTGCATGGGGGAGGCGACGCCCTATAGGATTTATTCCTGCCTCGTTCCACTTGTTGATGCCGTTATCTTTGAAGATCTCCGGCAGAGCAGGGTTATCCCTCAGGGGGGTATAAAATGATATTCGCCCAATACCCAGCATTTTTCTGACAGCTTTCCATACCTTAAACCCACTAAACAGTGTTTTAAATTTCACATTTTTATGGTAGCTGTCATGTAAGTGTCGCCAGAGCTATCCGTTACTCTTACTACCCAAAATTAATTGAAAAATAGATGGCGATTCGCCCCTGGTAACATTTCTATCCCGGCATTCTGTAATAGCTCACGACTATAAAGCAACACAGATGCCCAATAATATGCTTTTAAAATTGGGAGAGCCAATCGTCCTCATTCCTTTGGCAGGGTCAATAGTTTGTATGCTCGCTGGGGTGGCGCATATGCCCAAATGAGAAGGTGCGTTCCGTAGATTTGAACCATTGATCTGAAAATTCTAAACATATGGCTCTAAATAGATATAAAATTTTACGGAAAACCAATTTTCAAGGCATTGGCCCTACCAATTAGAGATCGCTGTAGATTGTCTACGCGACGGAGATCTTTCTGCATGGCGCCCAGCACTGGATTCATGTTTCGGTCCACCATATTCTCGAGTTTAGATGTAATGCAGAGTCCTAAGTATGTAGCCTTATCACACATCTCGCTTTTGTTGTTCAGCACGATCTGCGTTTTCCCCCGATTGAGTGCGTATCCGGATACAGGCCCAAATGTATTAGCCTCACTTTCAATAGCAGACACAGCTGTACTAGGATCAGCTGTTGTAACAGCAGTGTCAGCAGCGCACGCCAAGGTCTTGGTCGGATAATCCGGTGACAGAATCAGGGCTATTTCTCGGTTTCCCTCTAGTCTACGAATGAAGGGGTCAATATAGATCGCAAAGAGCAATGGCGAACATGGGCACCCCTGTCGAGTTCCACGAGATATAATCAACTCTTTGGTAAGGCTACCGTTCACCATTGCCATAGCCCTGGGGTTCACATATAGTTTCTGCACAGCCTGGATAAACCCCATCTTGATTCCGACCCTGGCCATAGAGGCCCACATAAACTGCCAGGAGACCCTATCAAAGGCCTTCTCGGCATCGAGAAGAACCAATGCCATAGGGTCTCCTGTACATTCCATACTATCAAATAAGGTGATGAGTCTCTGAATGTGATTAGTAGTTGATCTCCCTGGAACAAAGCCGTGGTGGTATTTAGCAATTACTTTATGTATGATCGGGGCGATTCGATTTGCCAACATTTTTTAATATAATTTAGAGTCTGCACTTATAAGAGTGATATGGCGATATGAGCCTAGCTGATCTGGAGGCTTGTTTGTTTTAGGGAAAATGGCTACCTTTGCCCTAGACCATGAATTTGGAGGCTGCCCCCCTTTAAAAATGTGTACGATTGAGTCAAATAAAATGCCTTTAATCTGATCTATAAACACTAAATAAAATTCCGAAAGTATATTATCCAATCCGGTTGCTTTCCCTTTCGGTAAGTTTTGGATTGTAGTTACAATTTCTTCTACGTTAGGGATTTCATCTAAGGTAAGCTCATCTTCCTTGTCAAACCGGTCGGTGCCTCCTCTATCTAAATATCTCTCAATACGTTCTGGGTCAAATATTTGGCCTTCCATTGGGTCCTGTATTTCCCGTATCAAGTTTGCGGAGGCCGGTTGCCTCATACGGATAGCCAGCTGGTGGCCAACTTGCTCATCGACCTCATACAAAATCTCTTTATGAGCTGCAGCTTTTTTTATGGCTTTAGCAGTAAAAGTATTTGTAATTGCGACCTTTGCGATTGCCACCAGGCTTTGTATTCTATTTATCTCTTCTAGCCCATGGATCCTCAGGTCGCCCTTATCAACTCTTCTTCGGCCAGTCGAAGATTTTCCTGCAGTTCCCTCATGGATTCCCTAGCCCTTTTGTTAGCCTTCAGTGAATATTACATGGTTTCTCCTCGAACCCCTGCTTTTAGGGCGTCCCACATAACTTCGATTGATACACTCCCAATGTTGTCCTCTTACGTGAGCGCAATATTTGTCATCTGAGAGCAAGGATTTCTCAAATGTCCATGAAGTAGGCGTTATGTTTCCTGGTGATGTTTCTAGAGTGCAGATTAGAGGGTTGTGGTCTGAAAGAATTCGAGGGAGCTTCTCAATTTGAAGCTTAGATCGAAGTGAGTTAGACATCAGGATGTCGTCTCTTCTTACATGTGTACTGCCCGTCGTCCTTCAAAGACCAGTCACTGAGGAGATTGATGTTGAAATCCCCGCAGATCAATAAGGGTAGAGGCCAGCGCGTGAGTTCGTTAGAAATCTCATGGAAGACTGACGGATCATCGCTATTGCTCCCATAAATGGCACAAAGAGTGATCTTTTGCCCCTGTCCATCTTGACACTCTGTAACTGCCCAGTGGCCAAATGTATCAGCTTTAGAGCGGTTAAATGTGTACCCTGTGCCCCTGGCTAATATAGCGACCACCCGTGCCCCCTGTGAAGTTGCGCAAACCAGTTTGTACCCCAGTGTTTTTAAAATATGTGTACACGTGCCCTCTATGTGAGTTTCCTGTAAACAGACAACAGTCGTGGTTCATGCTTTGTAATCCTAGCGCAGCAATTTGTCTCTTTTTAATGTCGTTCAAGCCACAAATATTTACGGAGAGCACTTTTAGAACCCCCATCTTACTAGTTCATGTGGTCCGAGTGTGTGCTCTGGATTTTGCGTTGCCCCTTTACTACACCATAACCGGATATTTCCAGCATACCAGTTTGCCCTGTTGAGGTTCCCCTCACTCTTACTCAGTTGGAAAAATCGAATAAAGATATTTTTTAAAAAAAAAATATGCCAGGTGAAGGCTCTTTAAGTGTCTTAACTTTCTGGGAAATGCCTGGGCCCTTAGATTTAAGCCGCGTGAGGGTACCCACAAATATCTGTCAGGGCACAGTGGAGGGGTCCGTTAGTATTACCAAGGAGTCCGTGAGGGGGCTGATGGGTGATTGTGAGAGCAAAATGTGGCAGCACACCCGAGGGTCTGCAAGATACAAAGACGAGGGTACATGAGGGCACACATCAGTGTGTGCGAGGGCACAGATCTGTGAAAGCAACAAGCGATGGACGAGGCATGTGACAACAACTGTGTCTCTGAGGGCACAGGTGAGGGGGTCGGTGGTGGTTATAGGTGGGGTATGCGAGGACAAATGCGACTGTACACGCAGGCGTCTGAGGGCACAGGTGAGGGGGTCGGTGGTGGTTATAGGTGGGGTATGCGAGGACAAATGCGACTGTACACGCAGGCGTCTGAGGGCACAGGTGAGGGGGTCGGTGGTGGTTACAGGTGGGGTATGCGAGGACAAATGCGACTGTACACGCAGGCGTCTATGAGGGCACAGGTGAGGGGGTCGGTGGTGGTTTGAGGGGGGTATATGAGGACACATGCGACTGTACACGCGGGCGTCTGAGGGCACAGGTGAGGGGGTCGGTGGTGGTTTGAGGGGGGTATATGAGGACACATGCGACTGTACACGCGGGCGTCTCCGAGGGCGCAGGTGAGGGGGTCGGTGGTGGTTTGAGGGGGGTATATGAGGACACATGCGACTGTACACGCGGGCGTCTGAGGGCACAGGTGAGGGGGTCGGTGGTGGTTTTAGGGGGGTATATGAGGACACATGCGACTGTACACGCGGGCGTCTCCGAGGGCACAGGTGAGGGGGTCGGTGGTGGTTTTAGGGGGGTATATGAGGACACATGCGACTGTACACGCGAGCGTCTCCGAGGGCGCAGGTGGTGGTTTGAGGGGAGGTATGTGATTCGAGGTTCAGAAGTGATTGCACGCCTAAGGTATGTGAGGGGCACAGGTGAGCCTGTAAGGGGGGGGGGGCAGCAGTGAACTCTCACCACTCACTACCGCCTCGATCCGTCCCACCTTAAACGGCCTCCCATGATCCCTCGCGGTTCAATTCTAACTGCGAGTAAAAGGTAGACCAGGTGTGGGGGGGCTGCGACCGTCGCGCCCCTGAGGAGCAGAGAATATGGAGGGCAGGGAGGGGCGGGGGCTGACCAGTCCAGCGGCTAAAGCGTCATCTTGACCAGCGCTCCGGCCAGGGCGGAGACCAGTTTGTCCACATCCTGCAACCCCCCCAAGGCACCCCGTGACTATCGGTCCCCCAAAAGAATAGCGTTCAAACTGCCCTCTCCCTCCCCTTGTAGGAACCCCTTTACAGGGGCATCGCGCGGCCAGAGGCTGGGTCACATCAGAAGGGGTGCAAGCCCCCTTACCAATGGCCACATCTGAGGAGGTGCGCCTTGGGGGTGCTAGCCCCCCTTGGCAGGACTACTTATAACATGAGCTCTGATGGTGCCAGCCGCCCTTGGCCAGGCTTCATCTGAGGGGGTGCCCTACAGGTCCACCCACCCCCCGCCCACTCCCCGGCAGGGCCACATATGAGGGGGTGCCCTACAGGTCCATCCACCCCCCCCCCCCCCCGGCAGCGCCACATATGAGGGGGTGCCCTACAGGTCCATCCACCCCCCGCCAACTCCCCGGGCCACATATGAGGGCGTGCCCTGTAGGTGCAGGCCCCCTCGGCAGTGCCACATCTGTCGGCAGTGCCACATCTGAGGGGTGCCCTGTAGGTGCAGGCCCCCTCGGCAGTGCCACATCTGTCGGCAGCGCCACATCTGAGGGGTGCCCTGTAGGTGCAGGCCCCCTCGGCAGTGCCACACCTTAGGGCTGGCCTGTAGGTGCCACACTGCCTGGCACTCCCCGGAGAGCGGCTTCGCACGTGTCCCATCTTTAAGAGTCAGCGGATTGTCAGCAACAAGAAGTGAAAGTTCAGCTGCTGTGAGGCGCCCTAACACACGGGTTACCATCCGGTCAATGGGCCCTTCTCGAGACGTGGGGTGCGCTGGTCACTGACAGAAGGGCACCGAGCCCCCTCAGACCCCTAGACTGCCTCTCCCGGGGGGCCCAGGTGCAGGAGGCAAGGGTGCCCAAGGAGTGCAGGACTGGGTCTCCAAGACATCCGGGGCATTCCTGGGGTTAAAAATACCATCTGGCCAGCCAGCACTTTTGCCTGCTGGCGCTTTGGGGAGGGCGGGGGCCCGCCGCCGGTCCGGACTGCTGTATAAGGACCTGTCGCGAGGAGAGGGGGTATAAAAGAGGGCCAAGGGTGGACCAGGGCCGCCGAAGACCTCAACAACTCTCCTTCGCCACTTCAGACAGACCCCAAGCACGGTGAGTGGGCAGCACCAGCCTGGAGCCCGGGGACCTTGGCACGGGGATGGAGGGGTCAGCTGCAGGACAGGACGGGACCTGCCCTCATGGACCCTGGCACGGGGGAGACTGGGGGTAGCGGGGTGAGCAGGCACTGCCCTCGGGATACTGGCATTGGGGAGGCTGGGGGTAGAGGAGTCAGCAGTAGGACAGGACAGGCACTGCCCTCAAGGATCCTGGCTCTGGGAAGGCTGGGGGAGGGGTGAGCAGGCGCTGCCCTCGGGGACCCTGGCACTGAGAAGGCTGGGGATGAGGGTTTAGCAGGCACTCCCCTCGGGACCCTGGCATTGGGGAGGCTGGGGGTAGAGGAGTCAGCAGTAGGACAGGACAGGCACTGCCCTCAAGGATCCTGGCACTAAGGAGGCCGGGGGTGAGGAGTGAGCAGGCACTGCTCTATGGATCCCGGCATTGGGGAGGCTGGGGGTAGAGGGGTCAGCAGTAGGACAGGCACTGCCCTAGGTGACCATGGCGCTAGGCAGGCAGATGATGGGCGGGCCAGACGCAGGACAGAACAGTCCAGGCACTGCCCTCGGTGTACCTGGCACAAGGGGGACTGAGGGGTAGGGGGTCACCTGTGGGCGCGGACAGTTCAGGCACTATCCTCGGATACCCTGCACTGGGGGGTAGAGGGGTCAGCGGGCACTGCCCTCGGGGACCCTGGCACTGGGAGGCTGGCGTTGGAGACATTAGAAGCCAGGCTCTACAGGCACTAAGGGGAGGTTATAGCACACCCTGGGCCCTGGCACTAGACATGCGGAGGTAGGGGGGGGGGTGTCACCTGTGGGCCGTGCCTGTTCACAGGGGAGGGAGGTATGGAGAGCAGATGGCAACTGCCCCAGCGCCCCACCAGAGAGTCCAAGTGATCAGCTGAGAGCTGCACCGGGGCCGAGGGTAGCGCCCGGGGGTCGTGCTGGGCGCCTCTAGGCACCAGAGAGTCCAAGTGACCAGCTGAGAACTACGCGGGGCCGAGGGTAGCGCCAGGGGGATCAACGTAACCAGCTGAGAACTGCGCGGGCCCGAGGGCAGCGCCCGGGGGTCCTGCTGGGCGCCTCTAGGCACCAGAGAGTCCAAGTGACCAGCTGAGAGCTGCACCGGGGCCAAGGCTAGTGCTAGGGGGGTCCAAGTGACCAGCTGAGAGCTGCGCGGGGCCGAGGGCAGCGTCCGGGGGTCCAAGTGACCAGCTGAGAGCTGCACCGGGGCCGAGGGTAGCGCCAGGGGGTCGTGCTGGGCGCCTCTAGGCACCAGAGAGTCCAAGTGACCAGCTGAGAGCTGCACCGGGGCCGAGGCTGGTGCCAGGGGGGTCCAAGTGACCAGCTGAGAGCTGCACCGGGGCCGAGGGTAGCGCCAGGGGGTCGTGCTTGGCGCCTCTAGGCACTAGAGTCCAAGTGACCAGCTGAAAGCTGCAGCGGGGCCGAGGGTAGCGCCAGGGGGATCAAAGTAACCAGTTGAGAACTGCGCGGGCCCGAGGGCAGCGACCGGGGGTCCTGCTGGGCGCCTCGAGGCACCAGAGAGTCCAAGTGACCAGCTGAGAGCTGCACCGGGGCCGAGGCTGGTGCCAGGGGGGTCCAAGTGACCAGCTGAGAGCTGCACCGGGGCCGAGGGTAGCGCCCGGGGGTCCAAGTGACCAGCTGAGAGCTGCACCGGGGCCGAGGCTGGTGCCAGGGGGGTCCAAGTGACCAGCTGAGAGCTGCACCGGGGCCGAGGGTAGCGCCCGGGGGTCCAAGTGACCAGCTGAGAGCTGCACCGGGGCCGAGGCTGGTGCCAGGGGGGTCCAAGTGACCAGCTGAGAGCTGCACCGGGGCCGAGGGTAGCGCCCGGGGGTCCAAGTGACCAGCTGAGAGCTGCACCGGGGCCGAGGCTGGTGCCAGGGGGGTCCAAGTGACCAGCTGAGAGTTGCACCGGGGCCGAGGGTAGCGCCAGGGGGATCAAAGTAACCAGCTGAGCCTGAGAACTGCGCGGGCCCGAGGGTCCTGCTGGTCGCCTCTAGGCACCAGAGGGTCCAGGTAACGCGCTATGAACAGCACTAGAGCGTAGGCAATCGTCTCGGATCCTGGGGGGTGAGGGGGCTGTGATGCCTGTGAGAGGCCCGAGTCTGACCCATGCCTCCCCCTCCTCAGGTTCAAGATGGCCTTCGCAGGACTCCTGAGCGACGCTGACATCGCTGCTGCCCTGGACAGCTGCAAAGGTAAGACCCGAGGAGCCCTAGCGCCCCCTGCCCAATGCCACCCCTCCTCGCCCACTGAACACTGCCCTCCACCCCAGATCCAGCCCCTCCCTCTCCCACCGAAGGCGCTCTAACCCAGTGCTGGTGCGTGCTCACTCTCGGCGCTTTATTCTATGCCCCAATGTTTCCTTTCCATCTCCCCACCCTGCCACCCTCTCACACCCGGTTTCTTCCACTCACCCATCCACCACTCACACCTGGGCTGGCCCTACCACCCACCACTCACAGCTGTGCCCCTCCCTCACCCATTCACCACTCACACCGGTGCTGCCCCTTCCATCCACCACTCACCTGTGCCCTTCCCTCCCCATGCCACCCTCACACCTGTGCCCCTACCTCCCCATCCCACCCTCACCTGTGCCTCTCCCATCCACCCTCACACCCGTGCCCCTTCCTCACCTATCCACCACTCACACCTGTAGTGCCCCTACCATCCACCCTCACACCTGTGCCCCTCCCCAACCCATCCACCCTCTCACAACTGGAACCATCCACCACAGTTGTGCCCCACCATCCTATCACAGCTGTGCACCGCCACCCTATCAAAGCTGTGCCCCTCCCCACCCTCTCACACCTATGCCCATTGTCTCACCCATCCACCCTCACAGCTGTGCCCTTCCCCACCCTCTCACACCTGTGCCAGTCTCTCCCTTACACGTGTGCCCCTCCACCCTCGCTCTTGTGCCCTCTTAACCCCCCTCACACCCATGCCCTCCCCTCCACCCTCACACTTGTGCCCCTCCAACCCTCTCACACCCGTGCCCTCCCCCCTCTCACACCGTGCCCTCCCTTTCCCCCCTCACACCCGTGCCCTCCCCTCACTCTTCACACCCGTGCCCTCTAGCCCCCCTCTTCACACCCGTGCCCTCTAGCCCCCCTCTTCACACCCGTGCCCTCTAGCCCCCTTCTTCACACCCGTGCCCTCTAGCCCCCTTCTTCTCACCCGTGCCCTCTAGCCCCCCTCTTCACACCTGTACCCTCCACCCTCTCACACCCGTGCCCCTCCACCCTCTCACACCCGTGCCCCTCCACCCTCTCACACCCGTGCCCCTCCACCCTCACACCCGTGCTCCTCCACCCTCACACCCGTGCCCTCCCCTCCCTCACACCCGTGCCCTCACTTCGTGCCCTCCCCCTTAAAACACCCGTGCCCTCACTTCCCCCTCACACCCGTGCCCCTCCACCCCCTCACCCCTCCACCCTCTCACACCCGTGCCCCTCCCACATCCGTGCCCCTCCCCTCCCCCTCCCCTCTCTTCTCACACCCGTGCCCTCCCCTCCCACCCATGGCCTCCCCTTCCCCCCTGACGCCCGTGCCCTCCCCTTCCCCCTTCCCCCCTCACGCCCGTGCCCTCCCCTTCCCCCCTCATGCCCGTGCCCTCCCCTTCCCCCCTCATGCCCGTGCCCTCCCCTCCCCCTCTCAAACCCGTGCCCTCCACCCTCTCACACCTGTGCCCTCCACCCTCTCACACCTGTGCCCTCCACCCTCTCACACCTGTGCCCTCCCCTCCCCCCTGTGCCCTCCCCTCCCCCTCTCACACCCGTGCCCTCCCCTCTCCCTCTCACACCCGTGCCCTCCCCTATCCCTCACACCCGTGCCCTCCCCTATCCCTCTCACACCCGTGCCCTCCCCTCTCCCTCACACCCGTGCCCTCCACCCTCTCACACCTGTGCCCTCCCCTCCCCCCTGTGCCCTCCCCTCCCCCTCTCACACCCGTGCCCTCCCCTCTCCCTCTCACACCCGTGCCCTCCCCTATCCCTCACACCCGTGCCCTCCCCTCTCCCTCTCACACCCGTGCCCTCCCCTCTCCCTCACACCCGTTCCCTCCACCCTCTCACACCCGTGCCCTCCACCCTCTCACACCCGTGCCTTCCCCTCCACCCCTCACACCCGTGCCCTCCACCCTCTCACACCCGTGCCCTCCACCCTCTCACACCCGTGCCCTCCACCCTCTCACACCTGTGCCCTCCCCTCCACAGCCGCAGACTCCTTCAACTACAAGACTTTCTTCGCCAAGATCGGCCTCCAGGGCAAGTGCGCGGATGTGGTCAAGAAGGTGTTCGCCGTCCTGGACCAGGACCAGAGCGGCTTCATTGAAGAGGATGAGCTCAAGTGAGTGGGGTGCTCAGGGGGTTCAAGCGCCTGCTGCGGGGACAAGGGGGCTGCTGATGGAAGGCTAGGAGGGTTCAGGCGCCTGCTGCAGGGACAAGGGGGCTGCTGATGGAGGGTTCAGGCGCCTGCTGCAGAGACAAGGGGGGTTCTGATGGAGGACTTTGAGGGTTCAGGCGCCTGCTGCAGGGACAAGGGGGCTACTGCAGGACACTAAGAAAGGCCAGCGTAGACTGGCACAATCACAGGATGCGGGTGGACCGCTGGGGCTGGAAGGTTGTTGGCACTGTTTGGTACGTTCGCCTTTGCTTCAGAGGCCTGCCAGGGCGATGGGGCGCACTAGGTTCATGCCCAGAGTAGTCTGGGAGCACAGTGCCCATGCGGAGAACAGCCTGGGCAAACACTATTCTTTCCCTCAGAAGCCTTGGTACACAATCATGCCCTGAGCAGCCTTGGTACACACTGATCATGTCCCGTGCAGTCTTGGAACACACTGACCATGCCCTGAGGAGCCTTGGTACACACCGATTATGCCCTGAGCAGCCTTGGTACACAAATATCATGTCCTAAGCAGCCTTGGTACACCATGACATGAGCAGCCTTGGTACACACCGATTATGCCCTGAGCAGCCTTGGTACACATCAATCATGCCCCAGCAGCCTTGGTGCACACCGATCATGCCCCAGCAGCCTTGGTGCACACCGATCATGCCCCAGCAGCCTTGGTGCACACCGATCATGCCCCAGCAGCCTTGGTGCACACCGATCATGCCCCAGCAGCCTTGGTGCACACCGATCATGCCCCGAGCAGCCTTGGTGCACACCAAACATGCCCCGAGCAGCCTTGGTGCACACCATCATGCCCCGAGCAGCCTTGGTGCACACCATACTTCCTCAACAAGATCACGGACATACACAGTAGCTTCAACAACCAACCAACGCACACCATGACCGACCAACCACCCCCACCCACCACCACCCTCCACGCCTGGACCCCGATCAGCACCGAAGACACCATCCGCACGATGAACTCCATCCACTCCGGATCACCGACCGACCCCTGCCCTCACCACGTCTTCAACAAGGCCGACGCTGTCATCGCACCCCACCTGCGAGACATCATCAACACATCCTTCGACACCGCCATCTTCCCCGAGAGCTGGAAACACGCCGAACTCAGCGCTCTACTCAAGAAACCAACAGCGGACCCCACCGACCTCAAGAATTACCGCCCCATCTCGCTTCTCCCGTTTCCAGCCAAAGTCATCGAGAAGACCGTCAACAAGCAGATGGCCGCCTTCCTCGAGACGAACGGATCCCTCGACCCCTCACAGTCCGGCTTCCGAGCCAAACACAGCACCGAGACCGCCCTCATCGCCGCCACCGATGACATTCGAGCCCTGATGGACAATGGAGAAACAGCGGCCCTCATCCTCCTAGACCTCTCCGCGGCATTCGACACGGTTTGCCACCGCACCCTAGTACGGCGCCTCAGCAACATCGGAATCAAGGACAAGGCGCTGGAATGGATCATCTCCTTCCTCGACGGAAGAACACAGAGAGTCCGCCTACCACCGTACAAATCAGAGGCCTCCGAAGTCATCTGCGGCGTCCCCCAAGGATCATCTCTGAGCCCCACCCTCTTCAACGTCTACATGAGCCCCCTCGCGGCCATCGTACGCAAACACAACCTCAGCATAATCTCCTACGCCGACGACACCCAGCTGATCCTCTCCCTGACCAACGACCCCGCCGCCGCCAGAGCCAACCTGCACGAAGGGATGAAAGAGGTAGCCGAGTGGATGACGACCAGCCGCCTGAAACTGAACTCGGACAAGACGGAGGTTCTCATCCTGGGCTCTTCACCCTCCGCCTGGGACGACTCCTGGTGGCCTCCCGCCCTGGGCACCGCACCCAAACCGACAGACCATGCACGCAACCTGGGCTTCATCCTGGACTCCTCCCTCTCTATGACCAGGCAGGTCAACAACGTCTCCTCGGCGTGCTTCAACATCCTACGCATACTTCGGAAGATCTTCTGGTGGATCCCCACAGAGACCAGGAAGACCGTCACCCAGGCCCTCGTCACCAGCCGACTAGACTACGGTAACGCCCTCTACGCCGGTACCACCGCCAAGCTCCAGAAGAGACTCCAGCGGATCCAGAACGCCTCAGCCAGACTCATCCTCGACATCCCACGATCCAGCCACATCTCCGGACATCTGAGAGACCTGCACTGGCTCCCCGTCAACAAGAGAATCACCTTCCGCCTCCTCACCCACGCACACAAAGCCCTACACGACCAAGGCCCGAGCTACCTCAACAGCCGAGTCAACTTCTACGCTCCCACGCGCCACCTCCGATCAGCCAACCACGCCCTCGCCGCCGTCCCCCGCATCCGAAGAGCGACTACAGGAGGAAGGTCCTTCTCCTACCTGGCCGCCAAGACCTGGAACTCCCTCCCGACCGACCTGCGCCTGACCCAAGACCACCTCTCCTTCAGGAAGCAGCTGAAGACCTGGCTATTCGAGCAGTAGCGGCACCCCCCCCCCCCCCCAGCGCCTTGAGACCCTACGGGTATGTAGCGCGCTTTATAAGTGTCACTGATTGATTGACCATCATGCCCGAGCAGCCTTGGTGCACACTGAACATGACCCGAGCAGCCTTTGTGCGCCCGAGCAGCCTTGGTACACACCGATCATGCCCTGAGCAGCCTTGGTACACACCGATCATGCCCTGAGCATCCTTGGTACACACTGACCATGACCTGAGCAGCCTTGGTACACACCGATCATGCCCTGAGCATCCTTGGTACACACTGACCATGCCCTGAGCAGCCTTGGTACACACTGACCATGACCTGAGCAGCCTTGGTACACACCGATCATGCCCTGAGCAGCCTTGGTACACACCGATCATGCCCTGAGCAGCCTTGGTACACACCGACCATGCCCTGAGCAGCCTTGGTACACACCATCATGCCCGAGCAGCCTTGGTGCACACCGAACATGCCCTGAGCAGCCTTGGTACACACTGACCATGACCTGAGCAGCCTTGGTACACACAGATTATGCCTCGAGCAACCTTCGTACACAAACATCATGTCCCCAGCAGCCTTGGTACACACTGACCATGACCTGAGCAGCCTTGGTACACACCGATCATGCCCTGAGCAGCCTTGGTACACACTGATCGTGCCCCGAGCAGCCTTGGTACACACTGATCGTGCCCCGAGCAGCCTAGGTACACACCATCATGCCCGAGCAGCCTTGGTGCACACCGAACATGACCCGAGCAGCCTTGGTGCACACCGATCATGCCCAGAGCAGCCTTGGTACACACCGATCATGCCCTGAGCAGCCTTGGTACACACCGATCATGCCCTGAGAACCCTTGGTACACACAGATTATGCCTCGAGCAGCCTTCATACACAAATATCATGTCCCCAGCAGCCTTGGTACACACCGATTACTCAACGAGCAGCCTTAGTACACACTGATCATGCCTCGAGTGGCCTTGGTACACACCGATCATGCCCCGAGCAGCCTTGGTGTACACCGAACATGCCCCGAGCAGCCTTGGTACACCTTGACTATGCCCGAGCAGCTTTGGTACACACTGATCATACCCTGAGCAGCCTTGGTACACACCGACCATGCCCCGAGCAGCCTAGGTGCACAAGGATCATGTCCTCAGGAGCCTTGGTGCGCACTGACCATGCCCAAGCAGCCTTGGTACACACTGACCATGCCCAAGCAGCCTTGGTACACACTGACCATGCCCTGATGTGCTAGGGATCAGTGGACAGCACAGGACCACACATGGAGGCAGACAATGGAAGCTGGTCTGCACCTCTTAGGGAAGTAGACGTGGGAAGACGGGTGTTAAATCTTAGACGGAAGCAGGGATGGGAGGCTGGTGTTGAACCTCCCAGGGAGGCAAAGAGTGGGAGGCTGGTGACCCTCTAAGGTGGCAGGAATGGGTGCCCTTTTGCAGAACTCACAGTCCACCATTTCTCTCCACCCCAGGCTGTTTCTCCAGAACTTCAATGCCGGCGCCAGAGCCCTGACCGACTGTGAGACCAAGACCTTGCTGGCAGCCGGTGACTCTGATGGTGATGGCAAGATTGGAGTAGACGGTGAGTTCCAGCAAAGTACTGCCACCTGAAGGCCTTTCTCCAGATGGCCCAGTTCACCTGTTCTCGAGTAGTGCTAGTTGGCGCCAACAGTCGGCCCTTTGCCAGCTCCCCCTCCAGGGGCACCATCTTACCCAGGCCACTTCTCCCTGGAGGTACTAGCAGGGCCACTCTCTCAGTCCTTCCTCCTGGCCTTTGGGTGGCACCAGATGGCCCAGTCCACCAGCTGTCCTCAGGGTGGCCCTAGCTGGCCACTAGGCCAGAGGCTCTCTTATCAACGGCATTAGATGGCCCAGACCGCCTTCTCCTTGCAGTAGTAATGCAAGGCCCAGCCGGTCTGCTCTCCTCTGGGAGGCACTAGATGGCCCGCTCTCCTCTTGGTGGCTCCACCCGCTCTTCTGGGTGCCCGTCCTCTGGGTGGCACTAGATGGCCCAGTCCTCCCACTGTTCTATGGGTGGCACTACAAGGTCCAGTCGTCCTGCTCTCCCGTGGGTGGCACCCAACGGCCCAGTATAGCCGCTCTCCTCCGGGTGGCAGCAACCGCTCTTCTGGGAGGCCCTAGTTGGCCCCGTCTGCCCGCTCTCCTCCTGGCGGCAAACACTTAGTCCACCCTCTCTCCGAATGGCACTTGATGGGCCACTTTTCTCAGTTGAACGCTCCCTTCTCGGTGGCTCTGCTTTGGGTGGCACTCAACCCGCTCCGCCTGCTCTCCTTCAGGTGGCAGAAACTCTTAGCCCCCTCTGCCATCGCCAGGTACCATGGGCGGGGCTAGTTCGGACAGACTCCTCCTGGGTGGTACAAGCTAGCCTAGCCCCCTTACTGTCCCCGGGTACCACTGGCTGGGTTTGTCCATCAGCTACTGGGTGGGCCAGCACCCCCCTTCCGCTCCGGGTGGCCCAAGCTAGCCTAGCCCCCTCCCCCTGCTCTCAGTGCACATGAACAGAGGCCTCTTTCTACACACCACAACAAAGCTTTGTATTTTTAACTTTTGCATACATTTTAAAAATCTTTATTTACTAAATAGCCTGTAAAGAACGTGTTGAAGCAAAGATGCAGAGACCTCAATGTAGCCCTTTTTAACCAATTTTTAAATTTTATTCGCAGAGTTCCAGGGCCTGCTCAAGAACTAAGCCCTCCCGGATGACGACCAAGCTGCTTGCACCGCACCCAATCTGTCTTACTTGAAAACAGGGATTTATTTCTGCATTTTGTACAGTGAACTGGCATTGACAATCCCATGGAGGGATGGAGCTGTGATTAGCCCCTTCCACTATGGAGACATTAATCGATAAAAGGACTGCACCGCTGGGGTCTGACCTGGGCCCGCCCAGTCAATAAATGGAGATATTTTCACTTTCTTGTGCTCTTTGGGTTTCTTTAATAAACAGCTGAAAAAACTGCAGAAGAAACAGATGTGCCACGCGCAGGGGTGAGAAAGTGATCATGGTGAATGTCGGCTGACGTTCGGCAGAACGTTGAGATTCTGGATATGTGCAGTATACCAAAGTGATTAATTTGAGCCGGTGTCTTCAGATCCTGGCACTGGCAGTTAATCCTCAACACTGGCACTTGTGACAATCTACCACACGGTGGCGCTGTCTGTGTATTTAGAGATGAGCACAACAACATGTCAAACAAATCAATAAATATCTGCCACCCAAGCCGTGCCTGCAGCTCTGGGTGAGCTGGACTCGTCTTTGTGATCACACTTGTAGGAGTGTGAGGGTCACTAGTTGTGTTGGTTCTGGGAGCCCAGAGGGTTGTAGGATGCCCAAGAGATGCAAGTGGCTAGCACAGCAGAAGGGACCCTGCGAGCTGAGAGGGCTACAGGGTGAGAGGGTACCAGAGAGATGCAACAGGCTGGCACAGCTGAAGAGACCCTGGGAGTCCAGAGAGTGGCAAGGTGAGAGGGAGCCCAGAGGGTTGCAGGGTGCCCGAGAGATGCAAGAGGCTGGCACAGCAGGAGGGACACTGGGAGCCCAGAGGGTGGCAGGGTATGAGGGTGCCTGGGAGATGCCAAACCCTGGTACACCTGCAGAGACCCTGGGAGCCCAGAGGGTTGCAGGGTGCCCGAGAGATGCAAGAGGCTGGCACAGCAGGAGGGACACTGGGAGCCCAGAGGGTACCAGGGTGTGAGGGTGCCCGGGAGAGGCCAGAGGCTGGCACAGTTGTAGAGACCCTGGGAGCCCAGAGGACTGCAGGGTGCCCGAGAGATGCAAGCGGCTGCACAGCAGGAGGGACCCTGGGAGCCCAGAGTGTAGCAGGGTGTCTGAGAGATGCCAGAGGCTGGCAGAGTGGGATGGACCAGGGCGCCACCTCATTATAACAATGCTAAAAGTGAATTAATCCGTTTATATTGATTTATACAATCTCATATACCTAAAGGTGTCAGAGCGCTTTACAAATGGAACTGAATATTACAGGAGAATTATTGGTTACAAATATTGAGCTGTGACATGTAAACAGGTTTCACAGCAGGAGCCGCGCATTGCAGGAGAATGACCAGCTGTATCAGTTATAGACACCTCAGTCAGTGCAGCCGAAGGGCCAGAGTTAGGTCGCAGCAGACGGATATCCCGTCCGCTGAAATAGGAATCACATATCCCACGGGATTTATAATTCTGCGGATGGGTATCGGTCGCCGTTGTGACGGAGTGACCCGTTCGCCGAGATCTAAATCAGACCCCAAGTCCGAGAGGGGTTGTTGGGGGGCAAAAGAGGGACTCATGGGCACGTCTTTCAAACACAAGGACCCTCAGTCGGATTTTAAAGATTGTCCGGAGGTGGAGGTGTGCAAGGTCGGAAGGAAAGAGATCTAGACCCTGGAAACACTTCCAGGAAAGGACGGAGCCACAAATCTTTCCTTTTTATAGGTCAGAGGCTGAAGGGCGGGGCTCCACATGCTGTGATGCCTGCTGCCACCAGATGTCTTTAGCTTGGCAGCCAGGTATCAGTGAGTGGAGGTGTGAAGGGCCCTGTGAGTGATGCAGGCCTGATCCACAACCCCCTGCTGGAGAGGTCCGAGCAAGGACCTCTCCCATCCACACACCATAGAGCCAGACGAGCACTACACAGACAGTCTCACTTTCAATAGATTCATTGAGGCAAGAAGATTTCCAAACACTGTGCCATGAATCAATGTATATTACAAGCATTGGCATAGCCAATAGGTCTCGCCTAGGACTTTGTCAATAGGTTTTTCGTGTATACGTCAACTCTCCTGAATAAACAAACAAACACTATCAACGTTCTCTCACTTAAAAAACAATCAACTTGGATGCAAATAAGTGGGAACATTAATGGAAACTAGCGTCAAAGAAGCCTCTCCTAACTCTGCTGCTCTTATGGAACACAACTCGGGAGCTGGCCACACCACAACTCGGGAGCTGGCCACACCACAACTCGGGAGCTGGCCACACCACAACTCGGGAGCTGGCCACGCCACAACTCGGGAGCTGGCCACGCCACAACTCGGGAGCTGGCCACGCCACAACTCGGGGGCTGGCCACACCACAACTCGGGAGCTGGCCACACCACAACTCGGGAGCTGGCCACACCACAACTCGGGAGCTGGCCACACCACAACTCGGGAGCTGGCCACACCACAACTCGGGAGCTGGCCACACCACAACTCGGGAGCTGGCCACACCACAACTCGGGAGCTGGCCACACCACAACTCGGGAGCTGGCCACACTCAGCCAGGCTTGCTTGAATCCAGTGGCAAAGTGAGCAAGGTACTCACGTCTGAGCATAACCTGCCAACTTATGGCGAACAAAGCAAAAACCAAAGGAAATGATGGACGGAGTGTTGAACATTGCAAGCACTCACCCCCAGTCAACTGATCTGGGTTTAATCCATCACCGTTCTTTAGCCCACTCTGCCACCCCAGTTCAGACATGGCCATATGCAAATCAGCCTGACCCTGTGCCTCATGGGAACAGTCCAGCCCGAACTGCCAAGCCATGCCTTCCCTGGACCGGAAACAAGCTTCCTAGGACCGGTTTCTGGCATTTCAGCCGTCTTCAGCCAGGCTTGCTTGAATCCAGTGGCAAAGTGAGCAAGGGACTCACGTCTGAGCATACCCTGCCAACTTATGGTGAACAAAGCGGTACAAAAGGGGGTGGTGATGGACGGAGCATCAGAACCAATCAAACACTCACACCCAGTCAACAGATCTGGGTTTGATCCATCACCGTTCTTTAGCCCGCTCTGCCACCCCAGTTCAGACATGGCCATATGCAAATCAGTCTGACCCTGTGCCTCATGGGAACAGTCCAGCCCGAACTGCCAAGCCATGCTTTGCACTTCCACAAGAAGATGGTTTCACTTCACTGCAATCCCTTAAGGAAGCCACCCCTCTCACAGAGCCAACGCCCACCCCTCAAGACAGGGTTCAATTCCTCAATTCCAAGATTGACTTAATATAAAATATGTCCTCACATTCTTTCCACTTTCCTTGTTCTCTTGGAGTAAGAGTCAACCATGAAGGTTTGTTCTTTTGTCATTTTATCATCCTTGATGTAGGCTAGAGGCGTCTCTCAGCCATGACCTTACTGAGGAGAACCTTCCTAGAGGCTCACAACCGACAGACATCTGCTACGACCTGCTGTGTTAGTAGTAAGTGTGCAGCACAGGGCCACACCCAACCACAGCAGAAATATGCAGAAGTTAAAATTCTCGATGCATTACAAAAAAAAGAAAGATCAGGTTGGATTCACACCAGGAAGGAAACCTCCATTTTCTAGTCTAGTCAAATCTCCACTGAGGTTCCAAAGACCTGGGGAGATCCTGCCATCATCTTGCTTTAAAGATTTGAAGCACTCTACTCATGGAGGCCTTCGCCCACCTCTCGACTGTGCTTGCACTGCAGGCGTTTGCGCTGAGCACCAGCCCTCTGCTCATGGAGGCCTTCGCCCCCCTCTCGACTGTGCTTGCACTGCAGGCGTTTGCGCTGAGCGCCGGCACTCTGCTCATGGAGGCCTTCGGCCCCCTCTCGACTGTGCTTGCACTGCAGGCGTTTGCGCTGAGCGCCGGCACTCTGCTCATGGAGGCCTTCGGCCCCCTCTCGACTGTGCTTGCACTGCAGGCGTTTGCGCTGAGCGCCGGCACTCTGCTCATGGAGGCCTTCGGCCCCCTCTCGACTGTGCTTGCACTGCAGGCGTTTGCGCTGAGCGCCGGCACTCTGCTCATGGAGGCCTTCACCCCCCTCTCGACTGTGCTTGTGTTAGAAATGAGGGGGCTCTGGTTGACGCAGGTGTGAACCCACAACAAGCAGGGACCCTTTACTTCTTGTCAGGGCGAAGGATGACTCCCCAGAATAACCCCTGCTCACCCTCTAGGTGCGTGGCGCGAGCAGTCTAGGCTAAGTCTCAGGCGTACACGGTTAAGCAAATGCAATTACACATACAGTAAACCCCTTGCATGCACCACAAACGGACACCAATCAGGAGGTATATAAAAATAAGCTTTTATGTAGGTTCAGCAGATTCAAATACAAGGCCCAGTAACGTTGAACTGATGGGGCCACAATTCTTAGGAATACGGTAAAGTTCTCTTTGTTTACGGGAAGTTCTTTAGGCGGGCACAAGGAGACTGTAGGCCTCAGCGCACTTCGTGCCGAGGCAGCGCCCAGGAAGCACGCAGCAGATGACAGGGAAATAAGAACGTTGCGGACCCTGGATCCGATGCGAGCTCGCGGTCGAGTTCGTAAGTACAGTACCTGGTTTCTTGACGCAAAGGCGGGTGCGGGATTTCAGCGGCTCTTCGACCGAAGAGCGAGGCGGCGTCCGGGGCTCCCACACCTCACGATGGGTGTCTGATCTTCAGGCTCACGACAAGAGCGGGGTGTTGCAGGTGGCGGGTGAACAAAGCGGGGCAGCCGGGCACGCAGATACGTCCGGGCCGTCCGAGGCTTGGAGATGCTCACAACGCCGATTCCGGCGGGAGGGTAAAGGTGCACAGCGAGCCTCCGGCGAGCGAGGTGACAGGGGCAGCCCAGCACAGCGTAGGGGGAGCGGCTCCGATCGAGCGAGGCTCTTCCCAAGGCGGGGGCGGCTAAGCAGTCCTGGTCACGGCTCAGGGAGGGACTGGGCACGAGGGTCACAGCTCCGGCGAGGGAAAGGACACCACAGTCCAGCAGCAGGCGAGTGAAGATCAGGTAGAGCCCAATGGTCCTGGGGCTCAGTTCAGGGGGCAAGCTCAGTTCCAAGCCCTTGGAGATCGTTTTGGAAAAGCACAAGTCTTGAAAGTAAAAGTCTTCAGCAACAGTTTCTCTTCTCCCCTTTGGCAGCAAGGTCACCACTGTAGGCCAATCCCCCAGGATAGGGACAGTCTTCCTCCTACAGCTTTCCCGGTGCCTCCTCCTCAGGCAGAGATTCTTCTTGGTCAAAAGCGGATCTAGTTTCTTAGGAGCAGGGCTCCTACATTTATACAGCAAATCTTTTGTTCTCCCAGGCCAGGGGGGCCCTTGCCTAATTCAGTCCGGTTTCTGAGCACTTTGTTTACGCGATGCAGGCTTCTTCTTTCAGAGTGCAGGGCAGAGTCCTCAGACGCTCCACAGGGGGCGGAGCCGGTATTGAGGTGGCAGAGCACTGTCCTATTCAGAGCCTAGGAGTACTCCTCCCCCCCATCTACCTGTCGATCGTCCTATTCACCACCAGGCTACCTAGCCCTGCCCATCTGGGTTCCCCCAGCCCTGTCACTCATACCAGCCAGACATCAGATACACATCACGCAGAGGCGGGCTGAAATGTTTAGGCAAGCAAAGGCCAGCTTTCTAAAAGCGGCATTTGCAAACCCGGAATATTAAAATAAACCTTACGAAAAGATGTACCTTATTATTCCGAGTTCAGGCATACTAAACTCGATCTTCTACCATGTTCCCTGGGTCGGTTAGGCTCATAGGGTGTAATAATCCAGGCCGCCCATACTGGCCTATGAGAACAGGCTAGCCTTGCAGTAGTGAACAACAGGATGGCGGTAATTCACTACTAGGACATGCCACGCATCTAGGCTTGTCCTACCTTATGCTCACAACGCACCCTGCCCGTGGGCCTACCAGAGGGGTGACTAACATGTAGCTAAGGGAAGGTTTCAGGGACCGGCAAGTGTGGGCACCTGCCAGTCAGCATGTCAGTACCAGACTGCACGCAGGTTCTGCGATGGCAGACCTGAGACGTATTTTACCGGCCGCTTCTGTGGGTGGCACAACCCGTGCTGCAAGCCCACCAGCGGTGTTTGTATTTACATGCCCTGGCGCTCCTGGCGCACTTTACTGGGGTCTGATAGTAAACCAAACAATCCAATCATGGAATCCAACCAACATATACAATTTACAAAGGGAGCACTCGCACCGTGACACTGGTTGGCAGTGGCACAGCGCGCTGAGCTGCCAACACCATAAAAACACATGAGGCACAGCGACAAAAAGAGGAAGGGAGACTCACGCCAAGGTGCCAGGTCTAACAGCTTGCACTGCAGGTGTTTGCGCTGAGTGCCTGCACTCTGCTCATGGAGGCCTTTGCCCCCCTCTTGACTGTGCTTGCACTGCAGGCGATTGCGCTAAGCGCCGGCACTCTGCTCATGGAGGCCTTCGCCTACCTCTCGACTGTGCTTGCACTGCAGGCGTTTGCGCTGAGCACCAGCCCTCTGCTCATGGAGGCCTTCGCCCCCCTCTCGACTGTGCTTGCACTGCAGGCATTTGCGCTGAGCGCCGGCACTCTGCTCCTGGAGGCCTTCACCACCCTCTCGACTGTGCTTGCACTGCAGGCGTTTGCGCTGAGCACCAGCCCTCTGCTCATGGAGGCCTTCGCCCCCCTCTCGACTGTGCTTGCACTGCAGGCATTTGCGCTGAGCGCCGGCACTCTGCTCATGGAGGCCTTCGCCCCCCTCTCGACTGTGCTTGCACTGCAGGCATTTGCGCTAAGCGCCGGCACTCTGCTCATGGAGGCCTTCGCCCCCCTCTCGACTGTGCTTGCACTGCAGGCGTTTGCGCTGAGCACCAGCCCTCTGCTCATGGAGGCCTTCGCCCCCCTCTCGACTGTGCTTGCACTGCAGGCATTTGCGCTGAGCGCCAGCCCTCTGCTCATGGAGGCCTTCGCCCCCCTCTCGACTGTGCTTGCACTGCAGGCGATTGCGCTGAGCGCCGGCACTCTGCTCATGGTGGCCTTCGCCCCCCTCTCAATTGTGCTTGCACTGCAGGCGTTTGCGCTGAGCACCAGCCCTCTGCTCATGGAGGCCTTCACCCACCTCTGGACTGTGCTTGCTCTGCAGGCGATTGCGTTGAATGGAGAAGTGACACCTGCTTGAGCTGGAAGTCTGAAAGGACTACCAAATGTGCTAAGTCTTTCACTTGTTCCGCAGTTGCAACTCCACGTATGTACTTCTGAAGGTGTGCCTAGACATACACATTACCTTAGATTTACCTACATCTGTGCACTGGTCCAGCGTATCCCTCTATGGGACATATGTATCAATTACTCCTAGACCCCCCTGCAAGGCCATCATCTGCTTCTTAGAATACGGGGACAAACGGCAAGACGTACGTAGGTAATTGTTTGAGATAACTGAATATCACATGTTTGCTATTCATTATAAGGAAATGGCAAACAACTACGTACAGGTGTGTGTATTACGCATTTTGCAATTCCCAGCGGCTCGCAAATAGACTTACTTCATGAATATTAATGAGGTTGGTCTCGGTTTGTGACCCATTGGAAATCACAAAAATCACAGGAATGGGGGGGGGGGGGGGGGGGGGAAGGTCTGCGCGGTCAGCAGACCACCACATCTGTGATTGCTTTTCAATAAAGTAATTTAAAAATCAAATGCAGAACGTTTTGCTTAAAGGAAAATGGGATGAGTTTCAGAAAGAAAAATGAAAAGTTTAAAAAAATGTTTTAAGGCAGTGGTGGGTGAGAGCACTATCTGCTCTCAAAAAAAGTTTTGAAAAGATTCACAAAGGGAAAAGGATCCCTTGGGGGCCCCTTCACATTTGTAAATGGGTTACCCCCAACTTGAAGTTGGTGGTAAATTGTGAATGTTTTGTGACTGTATATCGGTCACAAAACATTCATATATGCCACCGCGATTGGTTAAGGAGGGACGGCCTAACCACGCCCATTCCCATTATCCTAATAGCGAATCGCAAACCCAAAATGCGATTGGGTAACAGGTTACGGAATCGTAATTGGGTCTTTGTACATTTAAAAATGCCTTTTGCATTCTGCGAATCAGGCCATTTGCTGGGCAATCGTATCCAATGTGCAAAAGTCAGATTTTCAAAGCATTAGTAAACAAGTTCAACAAAAATAGGGCACAGCCCCCCTGCCTCCCCCTTTTGATGGTTACAGATGGAGTTCAGTCTACATGGGGCCAGCTCCGGACTGCTGGCGCGAGCCCGTCATGCTTCACCTCTGTTCATCCACTGCCGTCTGCTCTGCGGACAGTCCAGATTCATACTGGCAATGGCCGCTTTGAGGCTCTGATGGCCAAGCAGATCTGAGAAGACTGAGGTGAAGGCCCTGCTGGACCAGTCCAAGACCTCACACAAACCAATCCAAAGCGGTCACGGAGGTTCCTCTGACGCGAGCAGAGGTTTGAAGATCTGAAGGACTCTTCCTGCTGCTTCCCCGCTAGTGCCCAGAAGCGATCGAGGTCTACAGCAACTGGGAAACCGCGTTTACCTTTTTGAAAATATATAGAATTGCAAGTGGGGTCACGACCATGGCATCTCAGCAAATGCAGATACTTACTGATTGCACAGCACAGAGCGGAGCAGGCAAACCGATCAAAAACAGGGCAAGCAGCACCCGTTTCAACCCCAGGCTGTAAGGCGATGAGCGGTGAATACCTGCTACCGCATGAATGTGGCAAGTCAAGCCTCCTCAGACCAGGGCCTGAAGAGGGCTGCAAGAGGAGTTCTCGAACCTGTAGGGGGGACATCAACCTCTCAAAATATCCCTACTCCCTGCATCATTTATCAACTTTCAAAAAAAGGGAGGTACCCGAGCACAAAATGTTACCTCCAGACAATCCTAGACTTGCCATAAATGAGCCTCCCTCTCTCCAAGCTCCCCAGTGAGCTCCTGTTTTCAGCTGGACCATAGGGGTGCACCTCTGCACTCAACGCACCTACCTGCGAGTACCTCACGCAGCGCTTCGTCTGCTTCCCCACATGGGGAATCAAGCCACCCCAAGCAACTTACCCAGGGTCATGTTTTTGAGAGGCCTTGTAATTCTCAGCACTTAAGCTTATCAAAATATCTTGTAAGACACTATGTACCTTCGCCGCCTAGGTATCTACAGATACGATTTAAGGATAACGCGAAACTTGGCCAAAACTCCGTGGACAGCAGGTTCATCCTAAAGAAATTACCAACACTTGGATGATTCCGAACCTGGTGGATCCTACAGGACAATCTTGGGAGCAACTGAGGGCAATGACCACTCCCCATGCTCTGGGATTGTGAAATTCCAAGTGAGAGCAGAGTGACCAGTGTGGATCAAGGCCGAAGCCTTGGGACTGGAAGTTTCATTGCCCTCGCGTGCTCTGCTGGTCACCGATCTTCCACATCAGCGTAGATTGACCAGAGAAGGGCAGAACCTGCTGCAGTTTTGAGTTTGATGTCTCAGAATCTGGTACAGAAGCGACATCCTCGCTCAGGAGATCCCTGCCCCGGCTTCCTTCATAGTAAACAACTCGGTGACCAACGAGGGCACTGAACTGGCTGGGGGCCTAGGACTGAAGCCATTCGAGAGCTTTGAAACATATCCACGCCAGCTGTAAGGGGTAACGTGGCAACCAGCACGTTCGTCAAATCTCTAGTCAGTTGCCCGATACCAGCCCGATTCAGCCGAAGCGACACCTGGATTATGGGCCCGCGTTCCTCCTACCATGATGTACAGATCCTACGCCTACACTGGAGGCCTGAACCCACCCGCCATGAAACCCATCCGCCACCAGGGCTTCTTCAGCCCGAGGCTCCAGGACATAACATCACATCTCGTAGGGAACCCACCTATGATGGAGGCAACACCTTCGGCTCAGTGGTTACTCACGCAGCATTCCGAGAAACCAGCTTCAAGGCGCTGCATTTCTGTCCTAATCACCATTCCATCCCCAGCTACGCGCCTCGAGACTAGCATGTTTACAGACCTCAGGCAGAGTTTTAACTCCCTCCTCAGACAGCTGATTTGTCTAAATTGCTTGTTGAAGTGCATCGTTTAGTCTCCACTCAGGAATGAAGTATTCAGCCAGAACCGCCATCTCAGGACCACAAGCAAACGACCCCCAGACCTGCTCAAGCCACCTCTTGCAGCCTGCTCTGGGTTTTTGCTACTGTGGGTGCAGCCAGCTCACTGGGCAGAGGGGGCAGTCAGGACAGTGTCACAGAGGTGTGCCATGTGGGCTACCGTACAGGCGTCAGCGGTGTCCACCCTACTCCATGGGACTCCCAGTGTCCTGGTCAATGACAGCACAAGAGAGGAACGCACGTGACGGAAAGCAGCAGCACTGGGACCTCTTTCACCATAAGAGCGCCATGAGAAGGCAGCCAGACTACTCCAGGGCCTCCAGGCGCTGTGCTCACTAAGGGAAACCACGGGAGAGGCGCAAGGCCTGAATGACTAACGGTGACGAAACACACTGACATTAACAGGCATCACTGGGACAGAGCTGCAAAGTGAAACAAGCACTGGCAAAGCCAATAGGTCTCGCCCTGCAAGAGCTACTGGCATTGCCAATGTGTTTTAGCCGCGTTGTACATCGGCGCGGCTGCTGTTCAGCATCGCTAACAGACAGTGACGCAGAGGAGAGTGGTGTGGAGTGTCGTAGAATGAAATGGCGAACAGTGGATGTAGAGTGGAGTAGCAGAGAGTGTCGTGTATTGGAGTGGAAGAGACTGGAGTTGGGTAGAGTGGCATACAGTGGCATGGCGTAGCTTGGACTAGTGTAGAGTGTTCAGAGTGCAGTGGCATTGAATTCAGCGGCGTACAAAGCAGCATTATAGAATGCAGTGGCGTAGAGTGCAGTGGAGCAGAGTGGCGTAAAGTGCAGTGGCGTAGAGCTGAACGATGTGGGAAGTGATGCAGGCAGTGGCGTAGTCGAGTGGCATAGAGTGAAGTGGTGTAGCATGCAGAGTAGCATAGAGTGCTGCAGAGTAGAGTATAGTGGCAGAGCGCAGTGGCATGGAGTGTAGTGGCATGGAGTATCGTAGTGTGCGGCAATGGCATCACCTAGTGGAATGATTTGTTTTAATTAAGTATTTTGACCAAATGGCCTGCAAGGAGAAATGAGGAAATCATTTATATCCAGTGATAGGTGTTCTGAAAAAGGCGCAGTTGCAGACGGAATACACAATTATTCTGTAGTTAAACACAAAAGCTTTCATAAAAAGTGCCTTTAAACTTCTCCAGCTCTCCACAATGAGCTGCCACAGAGGTCATGAATAAAGTATGTGATTTGCACATCACAGTGAAAAGCAGGCATTATTGAATGTATTCCAATGTGGCTGACTGTCCCCGGTGAACAGATCTTACCCTGCGCCAGACAGCGACGGGCCGCGAACAGTGTACACTGCCCAAGAGGACCAGAGGTTAGGCCGAAGCAGAGACTGGAATGCGCTCTTGTACTTAAAATTAAATGCACTCAGCAAAGAGGAGGAATTTTGCGACAAACATGTTAAATATACAAAAGTCTCTGCCAAAATTCCCAAAATGCATTTCATTCACAGGCATGTTCGTCGCACTAGTACATCAGACACAATCAGTGCAGTCCGCAAGCGCCCGCTGAAGACGGGCAACCATGTATGTACAAGTTGACCCAAAAGCAAGCGACAAGGGGGTCCTGCACACTTGACTTTCGCGCCACCTTCATTTGTAAACACATTTTGAGGTAAACATGTTAAATATGAGAAAATCTCTGCAAAATTTCCAAAAATGTATTTCATTCACATGCAGAACTCTTCTTATCTCACTAGTTCCAGTACATCACACACAATCAATGCAAGGTTTCTTTGTAAGTAATAGTTTTCAAACATGATTTTAGAAATGTTTATGGTTCTATTTACTCGGACAATGCAGAGAGTGAACTTCATGCCCCACGAATGAGAGGCAAATATTTTCTGCAGCTGAAGAACGAGAAACCTTTTGAGATGGATATGTTTAAAATAAAGTTGAAAAAAGAAATAAAAAGAAGAGCACAAGCAGGATCCGCTGAGAGAGTGAGCTGTATTCCTATTTCCTGTAAACGCTCTCACTTTAAAGTCAGCCGAAAGCAAAATAAACGCCAGCCTCCCTCAAAGACGCAGCGTGACATTTGACCTCGGTCTTTGAACGCCCAGCAAATGTGACGAGATGAGAGATTTAAAGGCCTGATTATTAAAGAAAAGGAGTTTGTGGAAGAATACTGTAAACACAGATTTGGCATAGGGAGGTAGTAACTCAAGCTGGACAGCCTAAAGCAAATAAAGCCAGGAGATGGAAAGCCCGAGTACATGAGTTACAAACCAGAACTCCAGCAGCAAACAATGGACACAAGGCATTCCCAGGCCAACTTTCTGAGTTTCCCCAAGATGTGCATAGCAAAGGAGAGCGCTGCGCTGTCGAAGGCCGCCACCTAAAACGCCTCTTACCTTTCAGCTTCTGAAGAGCCTCCCTGAGGTCAGGCCCGGCGTAGCTGAAGATGCTGTCGGACACCGGGTTCTTGTCCATCAGGGCCTCGTTGCTGGTGTTGACTATGGCTGTGCAGCCCAGTAAGGCGACGTCGCCTCTCCTGAGGGAACAAAGAAGGGGTCCTATGAACAGTGGTAGGACCTGACCAACATCTGTCCTGTGGCAGCCAGGGATGCTGAAGGAACCCAGTAAGAGACAGGACAATCCCTCGTTCAAACCCAGCACTCACTCATAGAATAATAACTTTGTGCTGCCCATTCAAGGGAGAACCAACATGGAGCAGCTCGGACAGCCTCACAAAGCAGGAATGATTGGGTCACATTTCTGGGGGTTCAGGGAAAAAGGCAAAAGTACCGGAAGCTGGAAAGATTAACCAGCATACGGAAGACTTGTTGGCGAGGTGAATGCTACAAACATATAAACGTCCCAGCAAGATGACGGGACAAGGAGCTCGGTGTATGATTACACCAAACACTCATGATGGACTCAGCCACTCACATGAGGCAACGCGCGCTCTATTACTCACGAAGGCAAAACATGTCCAGCCTTGAGGAGCAAAGAAGGAGGCTGCTTCACCGATGGCTCTATGGACTGCCCATGCTTTGAGATAGGCCAACTTTTTATTTTGTAACTATAAAGCCTGCTGTGTAGATAAGAAAACCGTAGAACGATGACATTATGTACACATTCTTTAATGGATTCTTAAACTAAGTTATTAGACATAAATGCATTGAAAAGTCTGACCAACAAAAACAAGTGTCTGCGGCAATAACTGCTTTAAATAAAGGGAAAATGGAGAAGAAAAAAAGAATCCGAGAAGATTTTGTGTTTTACTTCCTTTTCCTTGACGACTGCTACCTCCAGCTTTGTACTTTGGAAACAGTGACTGAGGAGAGCCAGGGCGCCTGGAAGCCCTGGCCACATTCATTACTGCCCTTAATAGATGTATAGCGCCCGCAGCTTCCCTCCTAGAGTCATGCGATTCCAATGCATACAGACAGCCCTGCCAAGTACCAAACATCAGGCGTAAGACTCACGCATTCCAGCGCTGGTGTCACGCATGCAGAGCTCTCCGACACCTTTGATGATCACAATGCGCTCCTAAAAGCAGCCTTGTGCACAGCGCCTCATCTGCACATTGCCGCGCTGCATTACCGGGCCTGGGAACCCGTTGGGATGGTTACCCAGCGAAGTCAGCATGGTTTCTAGGTCAGGACCGCAGGCTTCTGATTATGCAATCTCAATTTCTTTACTGACTCAACAGCAGCCAATTCAAAGTAAACTACACAAGTAAAAAACATCATTTCCCATGAGGCTTTGAAGCACGCCTCCTCAAACAGCCAATGGCAACATGTCAAAGACTACAAAATAGAGAAACACCATCCTGGCTTCCTCTGGCTTTGCTGCTCCGCAGTCAAGATAAGTGTCTCTCTATTTTACCTACTTTGCCATCGTGCTTTGATTGCTATTGTCATGATTGATAACTTTATTGATTTTATTGGACTTATACACATGGTGTTTATGCTTTAATTTGATGCGTCATGCTCCACTTACTTAGTACAGCGCTGTAAGTACTTTGGAAGTCGGGTGCTCGAACGCTCCGCTTCAGGCGCGCTCTTACCTCGTTAAGGATTGTCCGATTGCTGAGCGCGTGTTGCGCTTTAGGTATTTTTCCCCTTTTTAGGTCTCGCCTGAGACAGCGCTTTAGCGCTGCTCTGGCGAGACTTATAGTAAGCACTTTTGGAAGTGCAAACGAGTGCTTTCAGGCCGCCAACTACTGTGCATGTGTGCCGGGCGCGCGCACCATTTGGCAGCCTGAAAGCACTCGTAGTCTTTCACTTTCGCGGCCGCTCGGCCGCTTTGATGTTTTATCGCGATTGCGATCACTTTCAGTTTCGCGCCGCTTGTTCTGGTTTTTATTGCAGCTCGAACACAATGGACTTATCCACAGCTGGTGGAGCGAAAACATCATGTGACCCGTGGCCTTCCTGCAACATGCCCTTTCACGCTTCGCAAATGGCCATTAACTCAACACCAGCCACGTCCTACCATGGCAACCGCACTCCAGGCATGCTACGATACTCCCCATGCGTCTCCAGCGAAACCAAGCCCACACCTCTTAAAGCAGCTGCCCTGGCACAGAACCCCCCCCCCCCCACACACACAACTCCCCCATGCCAGGAGCAGACGCGCTACAGCTGCTTTATTCCTTCATGGCGCAAACAAGGCCACAAGGCAAACTCTGTCATAACCGCCGCCCATGGCCCCCTGGCAACACAACACCAGCAGCACGCTTCAGCAATGCCCATCAACTTCACTTTAAACCCACAGCGCCTGCCTTCCCACCCGTGTACCCACAAAGCTCCATCCGCTCCGCTCCTCCCCTGCAAAACCATAAATGTTTTATTTACACTCGTCTTTCTGACAATTGACTGACATCTTGTCTTTAATCACACTGTACCCGCAAGCTATTTTATTTGTCCAGTGTTTATGAAGCTGCTGCAGCCTGCTGATAAACTCCCGCCTGGTTTGGACATGCTCTTGGGACACCAAGTCTACGGCGTCTCTGCACGTGACTACATTTCTTATCAGTCACACTGTTTACACGCTCCAGTCGGCTCTCTGATTGGGCCTCTATTAAAATCACGCTGCTTTCACGCCGACGTTACTGTCCCTCCTCCCCGCTGCAACAGCAGTGAGGCAGCACCATACGAGGGGGACTTCCGGGGACAGAGAGCCGTGCGTGTGCCCTCCTGTCTCGGTGTGCTTATTTTTAATCAATTAGCCGAATGATTTGCACGCGGGCCGCTTTTACTTTTGCGGTCCTCTGATTTCTGCCTGCCGTGTATTGCCACGAGGCAGGGACAGCCCATGGGCACACAGGGAGCGGCAGAGCTGCAGCAGCCAGGCCAGCTAAGCAGGCACGGAGCTCAGAGGTGCACACAGCCTGACTGATAAATAATTGCTAATTACAACCACGACCTGCTTTTGGGGACCATATGACATGTAGGGGAAGGAAGACATGACTAGCCAGTCTGCATTATACATAATTTGTCTGCACCGTGCTTCCGTTTGTAAATTGTCATTTAACATTCGTGTTTGTGTTGCATATTTATTCTGTTTAGTAGTCAGATGCCCATCGGATAACTGCTTCCCAGACTAGCAAGAACATATTTGCAGTACCACACACTGCTGCACGCCACACACTGCTGCACGCCACACACTGCTGCACGCCGCTCACTGCTGCACGCCGCTCACTGCTGCACGCCGCTCACTGCTGCACGCCGCACACTGCTGCACGCCGCACACTGCTACACGAAACACTGCTGCACGCCACACACTGCTGCACGCCACACACTGCTGCACGCCACACACTGCTGCACGCCACACACTGCTGCACGCCACACACTGCTGCACGCCACACACTGCTGCACGCCACACACTGCTGCACGCCACAAACTGCTGCATGCCACACACTGCTGCACGCCGCACAATGCTACACGAAACACTGCTGCACGGCACACACTGCTGCACGCCACACACTGCTGCACGCCACACACTGCTGCACGCCACACACTGCTGCACGCCACACACTGCTGCACACTGCTGCATTACTCACTGCTGCATGCTGCACGACACTGCTGCACGCAGCACACTGCTGCATGCCGCACACTGCTGCACGCTGCACACTGCTGCACGCCGCTGCACGCCACACAGTGCTGCATGCCTCACACTGCTACACGAAACACTGCTGCACGCCACACACTGCTGCACGCCACACACTGCTGCACGCCATACACTGCTGCACGCCACACACTGCTGCACGCCACACTGCTGCACGCCACACACTGCTGCACGCCGCACACTGCTGCACGCCGCACACTGCTGCACGCCGCACACTGCTGCACGCCGCACACTGCTGCACGCCGCACACTGCTGCACTCCACACACTGCTTTTATGCGAGTTTATGCTACTGACATTGTAAATGACAATGCCTTTTATTTGTTTTAAAACCAAAGCATAAATAAAAGGCATTGTAATTTTACAATGCCAATAGCTCAAACTCTTATAAATGCGAGACCTATTGCATTGCAAATGCTTGTTTCCTTCGGAGTTGCTGCCACCAGACGTTTACCCAGCGTGTTCGGAGGGGATTGGCCACCCCCCTCCCCCGCAGGGAGCGTGACAGCGTGCGTCTCGGGAGCTCGCACGCGTCTGTGTGCGCGCGGCACCCTTCCTCATTGCCAGACGGACGCCCTGCCCCAGGCTGAATCGGGGACATACGCAACAGGCTCTGGAGCCAAGAACGGGCCGTTTTTTTTCTCCTAAGTTAAGGCAGCGCTTCTGTTACGCTTGTGGTGGACATTAACCCTGTAGTTCCCAGGTCCACTAGACATTAATTTTTGGGCACTCCTGCTCTGCACAGGCAGGTGGGGGTTTTTACTCCCTCCATTAGTCCTGAGTCTTTGCAGGCTAGTTCCCTTTATTCTTCATTGGCTCCTATTAGACACTCTAACTCTTTTAGTGTGGGTTGATAATTGTGCTTCCTTCTGGGGACTTTGATTGAATATTGGCAATATTCACCCGAGTCATTGCAGACTGAGTTCTACCAAGAGGAGGTAGCTGCGTGTGAGGACCAGGGAGATGACACTTATTATTATGATGAATCAATGGAGGAAATTATTGACAAAATGTTGGATGCCAAGATTGGTAAGGCGCTCTCCTCCGCCTTGTTACCAATAGCCCAGAAACTAGAACTTCTTGTTCCTCCTAACCCCTCTCCCTCTGGGCCCTCATCTGTCCCAGCACCCCTTCCCACACCAGAGCATCCTGGTCTTCCCTGGCCACGTGTGCACACTTACTCGAAAATCTCCAAATCCAAAGAGGAGGCTCAGGATGGTGCCCCGGCCCCCCCCCCTTTTCCCCCCATTCATATCCCCGATACCACTACAGATACAGGCACGAGACACACTCATCTCAAGAGTCTAGGCCTCGCAAAAGCGCTTAGAAGCGCAAACATTCATCTTCTCCCATCCAACCCTCTCCTTTTAGGTTCAACCCCTCCGACATTGTCCACCTGCACTCCGCTGATTGGGTCCCATTCCCTGCACTTGCAGATTACATGCAAACACATATACGTAAAAAATTCGATAAGGATGTGAGGGCTCAGAATGCCCCTGTCCAGATTTAGCGCATAAGGTGGCGGTTAACCCACACAGACTCTTCTATGACAACCTTCTTGAAAAAATACAAAAAGGATCCGAAGAAAGAGATCGACCGCGCCCTTCAGGCGTGTCAAGATATAGTATTAGACCTTGCAGGACCTCTGGCTAAAATTCTTGAGTTAGCCCTTGTGAGAAGTTGGCCTGGTATATGATGCTCACTAGTTAAAGTGATCACCTTGTACCATGCCAAGCAACCCTTATGGTGTGGTTGTAAGTCAACCTTTTCGGACTAGCTGCCCTAGTGGTGGCGTAGGCTAAGCAGTCTTTGAGGCTAAACTCGTGAAGCGTGTTAAGCCAGCTGTTTTACCAAATGCAACCCCCTTTTATACCAATGAAAGGACACCACACAGATATATATTCAAAATATATATGTATTTATTTCTCAAAGTAACCCCTAGTCTCTTTATGAGCGCAGGAGCACAAATCGTCAAACAAGATTACAGTAGAATACACAGAAGTTGCACTTTATATGGATAGGCCCTAGTGGCCGCTCAAACCATATACTAAAATAGTGGTATAAGTACCACGAACAGAAAAGGAAAAAGGCCTAGGGCCTCTAGAATCGCTGGGCCTACAAGGAGCTAACTTCAGTTGGTGACCAGGAGGTCCACGGGTGGCGTGTGCAGAGCAAATAGTCACACGCGTGCTCCCATAGGTTTCAATGGGTGCGTAAAAAGTACAAAGTTACTGCAAAAAGGATCTTCCGGATGGACTAGGAACTCAAGATTTGGAACACAGGCACTAGAGATGTAATACTACACTTGGGCACAGGTGTGCCAGCTTTACCTCACCCACAGGAAGCGGGTGCATAGGCCTCGAAGTGCGTCGGGTTTCTTCTATCTGTTCCGTGGAGCTTGAAGACAAAGATGCTGCAGGCGGTCGGTCCGGGAGAGATGCAGTGGATCCAAGAGTGGATCGGAGATGTTGAAGACCTGTAAGCAGAGGGGACAGTGTTCACAGTCACTAGCCAGTGACCAGCGTGGCACCAGGTGGGTACCAGGCAATGTCGGGTGCAAACAGGAAGAAAGGTGTAGCTTGTCTCTGCAGCCACGTGGTCCCTGGAGGTCGACGACGTCCAGGAGTCGGTTCACGAGCTGTCCCACGCAGGCTCTCGCTGTCGGCGGTGTCGGCGACTTGATCGAAGCAAACAAGCCTTGGCAAAAGCAATTGTTGTAGGAGATGAAATAAGCTGATGGTTCTGACCAGCAAGGTCAGAGGGACTGCTCCTTTGGAGGGGAGCAAGGGCCAGTCTGGAGCAACCAGACCAGCGGTGTATTTCGTAAAGTTCGTCGCCAAGATGGCTACTAGCCAGCGGCCAGCAACCGGTTAGGCGCGTCGAGTGGCAAAATGCAGAAGGGCCCCACGCAGATCGTGGAGATGCTGGAGGGCTCACCTTTGGTGCAGATGCTGCTCGAGGGTTGGGCTTCTCAGATCCCAAAGCACAACTTGGAGGGAGCCTCGGTTGTTGCACTTGTCAGCTTGTCGTGGTCGTTTCAAGATGGCTGGCTCCACGTGTCTCGGTGCCTCCACGGGTCTCCTCTTTTCAGGGACTGTGGATCGGGCAGTGAGAGGTCTGGAGGTCCAGGTCTTGTCAGTCTCTGGGCTCGGGCTCCGGCGGGAGGCGGCGGCAAAGCAGACGTTGATTCGCTGGATGGTGCTTGCGTTAGCAAGGTGGTCACTCCCTGACCACAGGGGAGATTTCCTTCAGTCTTCTGTGCAGAAGAATGTCGAAGTTCCCGTCTTCTTCTTAGTTTCAAGTTGATTCCAGGATGTCTGAAGTCTTAGGACACAGCTCCTACCTTTAAGCGGATTCTAGGGGCCGGACTACCTGCTAGGTCCCTCCCTATGGGTGGGACCAGGAAGGGGGGTGGTTACACCCCCAATCCTTTGTCCAGCTCGCCCCAGGCCCGGGACTGGTGTGCCCCAGGACCGGTTTGAACTGGCATATGCACCGAGGCTCCTTGTGAGCCACAGGCATGTCTGGTTTCTTTCAAGCCCTACCTGACCAATACACAAAATCCTGTCTGGGGTGGTGCACGCACCTCCCCTGGCAGGAAACCCTTTGTCCACATCTCCCAAGCTGGAAGGACTCCCAGCAGCAGGAGAGCAGACTTGTGTCTGTGGTGGCAGCATCCATTTTGTGGAGCTGAGGCTATGTCTGATTTTACCCGGGTTTCAGGTACTGTACATGTCGTGTCCCTCTAGAAGGGTGGAATGCTAACCCCGTCGCCAGAATTGGCGAGGGGTTAGTATTCCAATTCGTATGACACCTTACTCGACATGTTTTGATAAAGCCAAACCAAAGATAGCATTTAACCGCGAGGTTCATAATGCACTTAAGAGTATATGGTATGACGATATCTGGAAACAGTAGAAGGAAGTTGTTCCGACCACTGCAGACAGGCTCAGCTCATGCCAGCGCACCATCTCACATGGAACCAAGCACTCTGCCTTCAGGATTGTTAAGGCCTGCCATAGGAGTGACTTATAGGTTACCAGGTGTCCCATTTAAGGTTAGGTATAGGTATACTACACCTAAGTAAGAGGTGATTACACCAACTTACCCCAACTGAGTGATCAGCCAGTTGTGTCAAATTGTTAGGCCAAGCCTGGGGTGGCATAATACATGCTTCAGCCCCTGGCAGGCCTTGGGTACACCAATGCCCTGGGTACCTAGTGTACACTGGTACAGGGGCTGACAGGGTGATCCACTTCCAATTGGTTATGCACCTAGAGTGCATAGTATTAATTTAGTAGAGAGAACAGCAGGCTGGGGGTCTGATTGGCAGGCCCACAGCCTCAATATGTCAAAAACCAGTGAAGCAAAAAGCAAAAATTTGGGGTGACCATAGGATAGCAGACCCTACTCTCCTACAGCCCTACAGGCGCCTATTCACCCAGAGGTCCTGGCGGGATGGACCCAAAAAGCAATCTGTATGCTTGGTAACGCTAACTGCGCCTTGGCCTCCGAACAGCGCAAATCTGTCCTACTTAGATTTGACCCGCAATTGGTGGAGTTGGCCTCGTCTAACCGAAGCTACAAAAACTTTGACTCCCAGTCTTTCGGTAATTCCTGTGTGTCCGACGATTCCCCTAGGGGGAAGATTGTTGCATTTTGTTGTAAATTGGACACAACTAACCACAGATGTGTGGATCCTTCAAGCTGTTCAGGGTTATCAGATAGAACGTCTGGATTCCCGGGGTCAGGTCGCCCCACCTCGCCCTCTTCTTTTTTTTCCCTTCAAGAACAGATTTTTATAGACTCCGAGCTTCAAGAGCTTTTGGCCAAGCAGGCTATTGCCGTAGGATCCTTCATCCCCGGAGGAGTTTGCAGCAACGTCTTCCTGGTGCAAAACAAAGGAGGAGGTCAGAGACTAGTATTAAACCTCAGAGATTTCAATCCCTTCGTAGTCTACAGACATTTCAAGATGGATGGCATCCATCTTCTGAGAGATCTCCTGTGGGAGAAGGACTGGATGGTCCATCTGGACCTGAAAGATGCCTACCTCACGGTCCCAATTTGCCCCTCTCATCAGAAGTTCCTTCAGTTCCATTGGAAAGGGCAATGGTACCGCTATTGCACACTCCCCTTTGGCCTGTCAGCCCCGTGGGTTTTCACCAAGCTCTTGAAATCAGTAGTTTCCCGCCTTCGGGAAATGGGAGTGCGCATGATTGTCTACCTCGACAATATGCTCATTCTGGCTCAGGAGCGGAAACTTCTCCTCACTCACTTGGAGTGGACAATGCCCCTCTTACAGAATCTGGGCTTCGTCATAAACATCAAAGAGTCCATGATATTTCCAAGCCAACAGATAGTATTCCTGGGTTTACAGATAAATTCGGTCTCTGCGCAACTACTCCTCCCACTGACCAAGATCAGGTCTATCAAAAGGGAAATCAAAACCCCCCTGTCCAAACAAATGATTTCATTGAGAGTATTGGCGAGAATAGTGGACCTTCTAGCCTCATCCATCCAAGCCATCTTCCCAGGCCCGCTACATTATGGCCCTTCAGCGCCTCAAGATTTATTACATTCAGAAGAAGTTTCATTACGACCATCTCATTCCTCTCTCTCCAGACGCTCGAGAAGAGCTTCTTAGGTGGCTGGAGCACATGACGGCCTGGAATGGTGCCTTCAACGGCAGGTGGATCCCATGGGATCAGATGTAACAGAGATGTTGAACTTTGTGAGTGTGCAGAATCAGGCCTTTCCTACAGGTCGGTTAACAACTTCAGGTCCGCGATTTCGGCAGGTCATGATTCTATTGACGGTAAACCGGTGGGAATGCATCCCCTGGTATGTAAGTTACTTAAGGGTGTCAGGGTGGCTAATCCCCCTCTTCCCAGATATTCAACTTTATGGAATGTTTCCAAGGTACTCTCATTACTTGAGTTCTGGCCAGATAATAAAGACCTTTCCTTGAAGCAGTTATCGGCCAAACTCACTATGTTGTTATGTTTAATCTCCTGTCGCAGAGTGTCTGATGTACGTGCTCTGGGCCTGGCGGACAAAAACGATGTCACGTTCGGTGGAGTATCCTGCTTTCCCTCATAATAATAAATTATGTGTTTTGCAATGTTTGAAGTGTTATGAGGAACACACTCTTGCACACAGGTCTGATCCGTTGGGTCAGTTATTTTTAGCGATTCAAAAACATTTCAGACCAGTCTCAGCTGCCACCTTGGCTAGGTGGGTCTGATGGGTGATGTCAGAAGCTGGTATTGATATCTCGGTATATGGTGCTCATTCCGCTAGAGGAGCTATGGCCGCTAAGGCTTACATGTTGGGATCTCATTTAGAGGATATCCTGAAAGCAGCCGACTGGTCTACGGATTGAATGTAGAAGGTGTTTTACTACAAGCCTATTTCTCATGTTTCTTCTGATGTTATTGATGAGCTTTGAACCTGCAAATTTAGAAACTTCCGGTCCGGACATCGAATACAACATTTTCCAGCTATCGCAACAAGAATTTTAGATTCTATTAAGGACACGGAGCAGAGGATTATCCCACCCGTTGGGACACTTAATATCACTGTTAAGTTTTATTATGGTTATGTTCATAACATTATTAAATGCCCACCCTAAAAGAGTCAAGTTTGTGGGTTCCCTACTTTCAGACCTTGTTTCTATTTTCAGGAAAGGATTCTAATAAGAACTGAAGTGCTGCTCGGGCCGGAGAGGGATCGCCTCATTGAGCAGATGGATGTTGATCATAAGGCTTTTGGTTATAGTCTCCGTTGAGAATAGGAAGAATCTGCTTTTCTCTCCGTTGAGAGTTGGAACTGTGTTTTTCGTTCAGACTTTATGGACTGGTTTCACAAAGAAAGAGGAAGCCAGGACGGTGTTTCTCTATTTTGTATACTTTGACATGTTGCCATTGGCTGTTATGAGGAGGTGTGGTTCAAAGCCTCATGGGAAATGATGTTTTTTACTTGTGTAGTTTACTTTTAATTGGCTGCTGTTGAGTCAGTAAAGAAATTGAGAATGCATAATCCTCGCCTCCATGTCCTTAATAGAATCTAAAATTCTTGTCGCGATAGCTGGAAAATGTTGTATTGTACTCGCTCTGGGCCCCGCCTGCCTCTCTCTGACACATGTGGATGATACGGCGTGTATGAAGCTCGGGTTTTACTTTGCCGGGCGCACGCCCAGTAATGCAAAGAGATTTCTACCTCGTGCATACTTGCTGCAGCACCGGAGGTTCTTTCAAATCACTTTTCCTTATTGTCAGAAGACGGGTTTCCACATAACTGCCTTTGTCACCTTTAAGCACCCGTACTCCTTAACAACGTATCATGGAAAAAGAAAACAGACTCCATTACATAGGCTTTTTTCCAATGAGCACGAGCAGTGCATTTTAAATAATGTGCAAACTGTAAACATAGGTTTCATTCATTTTTATAGGTTGTTTTTCTTAGGATTCTCAACAAATTGCTCATTGTTAGATGACAAATATCAACAACCCCACAATCCACCCATGCCGACTGCCTTATCTGTGACAATGTCTTTGTATTCCAATAGTATTTGTACTAATTGGATTGGATGACTATCACAACTCCCCTCATTGCCTCGCCCTCATAGTCATTCAATGCACTTCAAATTGCATTGAAGTGTTTACACCCGTGAAATCACAACTGAGATAAAATAATAGTCTAAGCCAATTTCAGTACTCGACAAATCGGGAGCATTCACCTAAATCCTATGGCTATACCAATAGGCACTCATTGCCGGTGTTATTTTCCGGCGGTCACACGGTGCCTGGCCCCCCAGTCCGGGACGAGGCAGGTGGTAATTGGTCCCATGTCTCGGACACAGTGAGATCAGGGCGGTGCACAGCTGTCAAGTTTTCAGATTGCTTATATGTAATTATCAGTGACATTCGACGATTATGAGTGACACTTTCTGGTGAGCAAAGTCAAGCAATGAAGACGAGGGATACACAAATATCAGAAATTACACCCATCTGAGCAACAAGAAACTCTAAGAAGATCTTAAAACTGCTGCAAAGCACCAGGAAATGGAAGTTCACTAGGATGTGAGAGAGGCCCCAGAGCCTGCCTCGCTGACGGTGAACACAACTTTGTGCAGACTACAGACATTGGCTGCAATGCAGAGCTCAGCTGTACCTTTACTTACAGTAACAAGGCTGAATGGCATGCGCTCCCCTAAAAGTAAAAGAATAGGAAGAAGGTGTCTGACAAGATGGCACTGCAGCCTTGTTATCCTTTAGAAGCTAAGCGGGGGGGGGGGGATACCCGTCAAACATGGCATACACGAGTTAGGGAGGCTCTCCCTCGGAGCCCTTAATATTCAACCGCATCTGCCCTGAAAAGACGCACAAGGAACTGCAGTGACGCAGCATATAACTGCAAAAGAGGAAGAAAACACAAACTGGCAAGTTTTGCACCATGGTGCACTTGAGGGAGGAAGCATCGGAGACTCGGAAACCACAGGCCCGACTGATTGCAGCTGGACACCGAGCTGATGAGCCTGGTGCTGGACACCGAGCTGATGAGCCTGGTGCTGGACACCGAGCTGATGAGCCCGGAGCTGGACACCGAGCTGATGAGCCCGGAGCTGGACACCGAGCTGATGAGCCCGGAGCTGGACACCGAGCTGATGAGCCCGGAGCTGGACACCGAGCTGATGAGCCCGGAGCTGGACACCGAGCTGATGAGCTGGACACCCGGAGCTGGACACCGAGCTGATGAGCTGGACACCCGGAGCTGGACACCGAGCTGAGGAGCTGGACACCCGGAGCTGGACACCGAGCTGAGGAGCCCGGAGCTGGACACCGAGCTGAGGAGCCCGGAGCTGGACACCGAGCTGAGGAGCCCGGAGCTGGACACCGAGCTGAGGAGCCCGGAGCTGGACACCGAGCTGAGGAGCCCGGAGCTGGACACCGAGCTGATGAGCCCGGAGCTGGACACCGAGCTGATGAGCTGGACACCCGGAGCTGGACACCGAGCTGATGAGCTGGACACCCGGAGCTGGACACCGAGCTGAGGAGCTGGACACCCGGAGCTGGACACCGAGCTGAGGAGCTGGACACCCAGAGCTGGACACCGAGCTGAGGAGCCCGGAGCTGGACACCGAGCTGAGGAGCCCGGAGCTGGACACCGAGCTGAGGAGCCCGGAGCTGGACACCGAGCTGAGGAGCTGGACACCGAGCTGAGGAGCCCGGAGCTGGACACCGAGCTGAGGAGCCCGGAGCTGGACACCGAGCTGAGGAGCCCGGAGCTGGACACCGAGCTGAGGAGCCCGGAGCTGGACACCGAGCTGAGGAGCCCGGAGCTGGACACCGAGCTGAGGAGCCTGGAGCTGTGCAGATGCTGGGAGAGGGACTGAGGCAGGGAGCGTGAAGAATGCGACCAGACACACACTGCCCAGCTGTCCTGCATGGAGCGATTGGGCAAACGAGCATGAGAGGACTGACTTTGGCAACACCCTCTCAGTGAACCTGAATGTGCCGGTCAGGTGAAATGTTACATTGTAGCCAAACCAGAACGAGCCGAGTTACCCAGCGCCCCCAAGCCTGCCGCAAGCAGCGCAGAGCTTTGCTCAGTCCGTGTGGTGCTAATTAGCTGCGCCCTGGCTTGCTGAAGAGGCGCTATAAATGTGTGACCGGGATACGAGCCACCTCACTGAAATGCATTAGTCTAAAGCTTGATGCGTGGTAGTTGGCAGGGCTGGTGGTGGGCATAAGCCTTCTTTCAGAAGTAATGAGGCCTGGACTCGCTCTCTAAGCAATTTTCAGCATAGAAGAACACCTCCTGGGTGCCGCCAGCCCGGCCGATGAAGACACCGGGCTCTCATCCTGGCAGTGAGGAACTGGGACGACACTCATCACTGGCGAGCTGTGCTGCGCATGGGATATGGTGGCGAGGGATAGGCCAGTAGGGCGGAACCTTACCCAGGGAACTGTCTTCATGTTTGAAGATTCTGGAAACGCCTAGACATGAAAACCAGGACTTTATACAAATATCCCGTATTCATTTTTAACACTGCTTTTCTGCCGTTTATTACTTTCCCTTATCAGTCACAGACCATCAGAGCAGCTCTGCAACACATTTTAAAGTGACTTACTCGTACGTTTCATGTTTTAAATATGCACTGTTGTATTTTTAACGCTGTTCTTTCTTCACTTTAAATACAGCAGCCCTTAGAAAAACACCACAACAGACTTCATCCCCCACAACCATTGGGAAAAAAGTCCTGGTTCAAACTTCAACAATGTCCACTCATTTGCCTCCTCAATATCTGCATCGTCCTTTGTCACTATCGCCTCTTCCTCTCGACATTCTTAACCCTGTTTTGACCCTTCAGACCCTTACTAGTGGGCAGATGGCAATGGCCCACCCCATCACCTGTCTGAATCGCTTGCAAACATTGCCCTAATCTGCCTTCGGACAGAAACCACACCTGGAGCCGCTCACAAGGATGCCTCCCTGGCAGTCAATGCAGTTCACATCACGCCATCACCTTCCTCCTGCCCAGCACCCACAAATCATGGACACCTCAACCCGTGATTCCCAAACGATGGGTTAGGGACACCAAGAACTTCGACCACGAGAAACTGGCAGCGCGATGTGAGTCTGACCTTCCCCCCTCCTCCCCCCCCCCACCCGCCACCACCACAGTACACATCGGTCGCCAACCTAGGGGACCATTACTCCTCCACCATATCCGACATTCTCGATGACCTGGCACCTCTAAAATTAAAATGAACCCAGATCAAAGATAGAAATCCCTGTTTCAGCGGATCCCTCAACAAGGAGACGAGATCCCTTCGACAGACTGAACGTAACTGGAAACAACACCCATCTGCAGCTCATCTAAATCTCCTTCGCCAGGCCAGGAATGCCTACAGTAAGAAAATCCTCAACACTAAAAAAGAATTCTTCAGAACTGAACTGGAGAACGCCAAAAAATCGACCTCGCAAGCTGTTCGACTTGGTCAAACACCAATCCCACAAACTAGCGAAAACCTCCAAAGAAACACCTAAACCCCTAATATCAAGCGAGGATTTCTCTTCCTTCTGCGAAAAAATCTCTGCCCTTGGAATTGAACTTAAATCCGCAACCCACCACCAAAATCAAAATCAGCCAGCTCCACCTCTTCTCTCCGCGTTGTCCTCCCAAACCTCACCCGAAAACCTAGCGCACTGGTCCAACTTTAAAATCTATGACGATCAATATCTCGAGAACTCTTGCCTCCTTAAAACCGAACAATCACTTCAATGATCCTCTCCCCTCTAACTGCCTAGCTGCCGCCTCTCAGGCTATCATCCCTCCCTGGACCTCAATAATCAACGCCTCCCTCCTACAGGGCTCAATGCCTGATTCACTTAAGGCGGGCCAAAAAAAAAAACGCGCTGGACCCTGCCTCCGCTGAGAACTAGAGACCCATTTCCAACATCCCACTCCTTGCCAAAGTTCTGGAAATATGTGTGCAACAGCAGCTAAGCCTACACATCAACAACTTTCACCTGCTAGATGACTTTCAATCAGGCTTCAGACCGGGACACAGCACAGAAACCACCCTCCTCCACATTGTTGATGACGCTCTCCAAGCCCTCGACCTAGGCAAAACCTGTCTCCTAATCCTCCTAGACCTTTCCTCCACCTTTGATACGGTTAACCACAAAATTCTCCTAGAACGCCTCAAACTCAGGATGGGGTTGGATGGCACCGTCCTTGAATGGTTTAGATCCTTCCTCCAAAACCGCTCACAAAGAGTCCTCATCAACGGTGATCTAGCCGCCCCCTCTCCAGTTTCTGTTGGAGTCCCCCAAGGATCAACCCTCTCCCCTACCCTCTTCAACCTTTACCTTGAACCTCTCACCGAGTGCTTCGTGCCACCAACATCTCCTACCTTAAGTACGCCGACGATACACAGGCCTACATAAAAATCTCTTCACCTGAGGACATTTTCTCCTAAACGAGGCCCTGAAGCGGACAGTCCATTGATTCACCGCCAACCAGCTTAAACTCAACGCAAATAAAACTGAATCTCTTCTGATCTCCCCACCCAAACCCAATCCAGGGATCCAGGAATGGATCAAGACCATCACTGCACTAAACTGCCCTCCTACCATTGTTGACTCGGCGAAATCCCTTGGAATAACCCTTGACGGCAGCCTGAATATGCGTGGCCATATAAACTCGATGACCAAAACGGCTAGATTCCACCTGAGCTACCTAAGAAACCTAAAAACCCTTGCTCAATGTGTCTGACATTAAAACGGCAAACCAAGCTCTAGTTATTACCAGACTTGAATATGGATGCTCTACTCTTGCAGGGCTACCCAAGAACTCTCTGGCCCCATTGAAAGACTGCCTCAACACTGCCGCCAGACTCCTAACGGGTTCAAAAAAAATTGACCACATCTCTCCCCACCTCAAAGCTCTGAACTGGCTTCCCCTAGAGGCCAGAATACAATTTAAACTGGCCTGCATTACTCACAAAGCTCTGTACTCGAATTCCCCTACATTTCTCGCACAAAAACTCGTGATAGCCGGAGGAGCCAGAAACTCCCCATCTGCCAAAGACGTGTTGCTGCAACCAGCACGCTTCCGGAAGAAAAAAAACCTACAATCGGGCCTTCTCTGGGGCCGCACAAATAATCTGGAACTCTCTCCCACCCGCCGTCAGAAGACTTCCGTCCTTGGCACACTTTAAGAGGGAAACCAAAACTTTCTTAATTGTAAAGTATTCATTAGATGAGGTATTTTCCCATCACCTCATCGACATGTTCCACCCTCTACCACGGCATTATCCACGGCCTCCACGGATGATACATTTTTCTGCACTCCTGGGCATCCCCCCCCCCCCCCCAAGAGCTGAGACTGCGTGCCTTCTTGTATATTATACCTATCTGTTTTAATTTTGATCCCACATGTAGTAGCTTGGACCTCAGACGGCGTGCTCCTCCTGTATAATGTAGCTTTTTTGTATATTATATCTACCTGCCTTAATTTCTATCCCACAAGTAGCTTGGACTTTAGACTGCGTGCTCCTCCCGTATAATGTATCCCTACCTCTCTCAATTTGATCCCTCCCATCCTTACGCTTTGTATTCCTCCCCCCTCAATCCTGTAAAGCGCTCCGATACCCTCACGGGTCTGGTTCGCGCTCTATAAAACTATAAAATAAAAAAAATAAAAAATAAACATCCTGCTCCTGAGCTGTGACCTGTGAACAGACGACGCTGTGGATCTAATGAAGGGCAATCTTTCCATCTCCTCCTCCATTGAGGATATGAGAGCTGGCAATAAAATGGGCGCACATCTTCTCTGTGACCCGAAAACACTGATAAGGGTCGGCAGTGAAAGCCATTATTATCAGCACGTAGCTGGTAAGACCGGATATCTTCAGTCTGAGAAAGAGCCATCTAGCTGGATTCAGGGCATCAAAGTGTCGGTCCCTTGAATGGTAAAGGCGGTGTTCAAACACTCGCTGGCCAGCTTCATTCACACGCCGTCCCTGCTGGTGATATGATACAGCTTCCTGCTGTCGTGCGTTTCCTGCTTGGCCCATTGTAATTTTCCCTATGCTAGCCTAATTGTGCACGTTGCTAGATAAACACGCTTGCTTTTGTACCACATTCTACTTTCACACGGAAACTGCATATGTTTTTGCATTCGGTTCTTTTCCTGAGATTTAGTCCGAACACCATATATCAAGTCAAACAACAATGTCCGTTGTTATTCCATATTGTCTGGCACTAGCACAATACATAACACAAGAATGCAGCTGTTGTTTATGTGCGCACGTCATATTATAAATGAGCACATGAGCCACAAACACACACATGGAACAAGAGTTGTGAGACAAGAGCACAGCGCCGGCTGAGATGTAGAGCGTCCATCTGTGTATGCTATGGTACGAGGTCTGCCAGTAGTCCCAGAGATCTTTTATATGTAATCATTTAGCAAAGTAGCAAGGGAGACGGGGTTTAGGCCACTCTTTCCTATAAAATGACAGGGATTTTCATGACATATGGATTATTAACTATGCGAACAGTGATTTTAGTATGCATTTGTTCTCGAATTGTGTCACGTATACTGCATTTCAGAGCATGTGAAAGGGTGTGTCTGGTTACTGCGATCCCTGAGAGGGTTGTGTTCTGGGGTGCCAATTCACTTGTTTCTCTGGTAAGGTTAGGAGGGCAAGTGAGGCACAATTGCGAGTCCCTGAAACATGGTGCCCCCAATGCTTGGTCTGGAAATTACTTACGGAAACTCCAGGTAGTGCTTGTCCAGAATACCCTCGCACCTTTTCTCCGACACGTCCATGGTGTTGGGGATTTCTCCTCCACCTTTATTAGGCAATATCTGGCTCTGTTGGTTTTTAGGTCTCGCTAGCGTAGGCTGCGCACATGCGCAGTCTCGCTGGCAGGATTTAATGTTTACAGGTATTTTCTGTAAGGGGCTTTAAGCCCCGCCCCTCTTTTCCATTGGCCGGCGTCACCGTTTATGCTAAACAGTGGTCAGCCATCGGAAAAGAGCTTGTTGTGACGTTTTCGCTCGGCTTTTTGAGCCGTCCCACTTGGACGGCCTCGCCTGCTTTCCTTCTGAAGTAAAAGGTTTCTTATCTTTATGGGGCCAAACACATGGCCCCATAAAGATAAGAAACCTTTTAGCCAAACGAAAACGTCATGGCGAGCGCTTGTTTTTTTTGGCGTGTGCTCGTGTGTCTAATGGAGCCCCTCGAAAGATTCAATATAACTCATTCTCAAGCTGAAGACTGAGCAAGTAATATTTCACCAATTTGAGGGATCTTCCAGGTCACCCCAGACACTCCAAATCGCTTCTACTCATCAGAACTTTTAGTCAGTATCATGAGGAGCTTTGAAGGTTACCGGTGCACTTCCCGACAATCCATTCCGAAATGAATTTCTTTCTCGTAGAACACCCATATCGAACCTTTGTAAATTGTCTTAAAACAGTAAATCGTTTCGTGTATGAAAGAGTGAAAATCTTATACTACCAACGATGAGCATGAAATGATTAGTACCAGAGAGGGGTACCGACAGAGAGCGGTGCCTCACAGCCTGAGCGGTTGCCAGGTGAGGCGAGGTACACACGCGCAACAAATCGGGTAAACCTTCCAGAACCACTCTCTGTAAATCATCCTGGACTCACAGAAGGGTTCAGGTTGTATTGTTACCGATTTTTCCTTGTTATGTTTGCACAACAACACTAGTTTTTTGCAGCGGCTTTTCTTTGGTCCTGACGAAAGCCTGGATTTAAATATCCGTTGGCTGAAACATGTAGACCAGTTTTCCAAAACAGTTATTTGCTAAAGCTGTAAAAGCACCGTTTCTTTGTTAGCTCCTGGTTCCCAGATGATGAAGCGAGCCACTTCCAGTGGGTGATGGGAACCCTTTTTCCATACACATATATATGTATATATACTGATATATATACGCTTGTAGCCAGACTCTATTGATTACTCAGCTCATGTTTTGTAGTAGTGTAAAGGTCACACAGAATACTAGACTTAAAGTTTTTATTATATATATTGCAAGTTGATTTGGGGATTAGAAACTGTTCAAGTCTTTAAACTCATCCCTAAGACCCTCACTCTTTCTGAGATATCGTATTATTGAACCTCAGCCTTACCATAAAATCACCTTTGAACTGATGTCCGGGCGGCATGGGAAAGGGGAGCACATTTTCCCATCAGGAACAACCTTGCACCCCACATTAGAGGAGTTTGCGGGGTCTGCCTCATAGGAATCATTCCAACTCTTCAGGGCATCCACGTCCACAAACTGCGACGGCGCTCCCAGGGGATCCATGGAGCGAGCGCTTCACGCCGATGGGGCCCTCCACTCTGAAGGATGTGGACTCCAAGGGAGCACTCTCTGTTGACACAAAAGAAACAAGGCATAATGTTCTCCCTTGACCCAGAATTACACAGCAAAGAAACATCCCTAATATCAATGTAGAGTGAACATTGCTATAGAGTCTGAAGGGATCTGATCACCCTTGACCCGGAATGACATACCACAGAAACATCCCTAAGCATCAATGTAGAGTGAAGATGGTTCCAAGTCTGAGGGGATCTGACAAAGAAGCATCAATGTAGAGTGCACATCAGGGCTTGAAGTGGCCCGGGCGCGGACGGTGCTAAGCACCAGCAGTTCTAACAAGCAGGAGCAGAGAAAGGCTCCCCATTTCTGCCCTCAGCCTCCGGGTGAAAAATAAATCTCAAGTTTGCAGTAGTGCCACCCTTCCCTGCCTCTGGTGCAACTTCAAAGAGACTCGGTTTAGTACTTTCACAGTCCCATCATTTCACTGAAGCGTTTTAAATATTATATACAACGAAGCAATAGTTGTTGCTTATTTATCTTATGCAACTAACAACCATTGGCAAAGCAAATAGTCCTGGCTTGTTGTAGGTGGTAATTTTACTTGTTCAAATATATATCTGGAGGCAATGACAGAAGCAGGAAGTTACCATTCGGGCGACACAGAAAGATAAGCACAGATTGTTAGCTTACTTTTTAAGCAACGCCCTCATTACATCGGCCACGCCTCTTTGAGACCCCCCCAGTTTTTTCATCCCACTTAGAGCCCTGGTACGCATTGTTATCAAGTCTGAAGACATCTTATCACCTTTGAGCTGGAATGACGTATCGCAGAAATATTCTGGCGCATCAATGTACAGCGCACATTGTTATCGAGTCTGAGGGAATCGGATGATTCCATGTCGGGACCGGAGGCGAGGGTTATGCACAACTTTCTTCACTCTATTAATAACAAGTATAAAGGTAAAAAAAAAACACAGGAACAATACTACAACTCCCATGAACCACAGGTAGTAACCAGGGCCACCAATAGCCCAATCCAGTAACAGTCCCATAGTCTATAACACATATAACACAGAACATGCCATAGTCCTTCCTCTCTCTTCACTGCTCTAGGTCAGTTAATGTGCCCTTGCATTCCTTCCTGTATTGTTAGTGGGATGGTGCTGCTTAGTATCATATTTTATTGGAGTGTGATTTTATATTTCATTGGCGAGCATGCGCCTGTATTTGAGCCTCCCCGCACGGCAGGCGCGCTGCCCGCGTGAGTCTTCCTTCTGATGCGCGGCTGCGGTAGGGGACGCTCTTCCCAGTGCATTCTTCATGCTGCGGAGCAGCAGTCAGCACTCCCCAGCGGCCGTGTAGCGCTGAGAGAGGTAGAGGGTCTCCTGCTGTGTGCCTCCTCTCTCCAGCCCTCCTCTGGCACCGCAGAGGCGGTAAGACTGCAGGGCCTGGCCCATGTTTCATGTGTGAATCACTGCAAGTGTGGTAGGAGTACAACCTTGGAAGGATGCGGTTTTTCTATCCTATCACCAAAGCAGAGCACCAGCGAGGGGGCTGCATCTTTACAAATCTCTCAGGGCGTAAGGACGCTCTCATCCTTAAACAAAATGTAGTCCCGAGGGACCAGGACTTTTCTCCCTCATGTGCCTCTGAAGAGGCATGTTCGATCCAGAGGGCATCTATCGGCCGCGATCTGCGCAGTGGGTCCCTGACAAAAAGGTAGCGGAGTATGTACCGAGCAAGATCCATCAGCCACTTAGTAAAGAGGTTAGGGCCCGACTACCGGCAGAGTGCCCCCAAACTGTCCCTAGGCGATAAGGTCACAGCCACCCCAGAAATCGATCCTAAATTATGCACATTCTTCGCCAAATACATGCAGGATTCCAAGAAAAGGATAGACGGGTCCAGGCGGGCGTGCCAGGACAAGTTTCTGGATGTAGTGGGTCACTCAACCAAGATCATCGAATTGGCGGAAAATGCCAAGCAGTCAGGGAAACTCCTACCAACAGACGATGTAGCGGGCTGGGTGCAGAGGGTGACCTGCCTCCTGGGCCATGCCAACTGCGCCCTCTGCGGAGCGCCACCATTCCCTTCCGATCAAAATCGACCCCAGGCTGAGAGAAATATCAGCCTCAGAGGCAGGTCCAATAACGCAGGGTCCCCTGTTCGGCAAACCTTTCGTCAAAGAACTAGGAAAATGAGTCTCCATGTTCTCAGCCCTCAACAAATCTCAATCTTCAATGAAGAAGATCTTCCCGGGGAAGGTTTTTGGAAGGGCCAGAAGAGGCAGCCGTCGCTCCACCAGCAGCCAGTCCTACCAAGGGCCTAAGAGAACCTAAGCAAAGAGCAACAATGGCTGGCACGATGGCCGTCAAGAGACCTTCTATCCCTCCCACGTCTGCGGTAGAGGGAAGCATAACCAATCCAGGAGCAGGAGCCAACAACAGATACAACGGTAAGCCCCGTCCTGTCATCACCTCTCCGATTGGGAGGAGGTTGAGCTTTTTCGTACACAACTGGGCAGAGAACAGCAGACCAGTGGGTTCTAGAGACCGCCCAAGGCTACTACATAGGGTTCTACGGAACCCCAACACAAGACAGTGAGACCCCGCCCTCTGTCCTCCCCTCCTCCCAACACCCCCATCCCCCCCCCCAACCCCCCAAGATATGTCCCTGATAGACTAAGAGGTGCAGGACCTTCTGGGCAAGAATGTGATATGCTTCTCACACCTTCACCCCAGTGGTGTCGAGGCCGAGGGCTTCAGGTACAGAGATGCAAATATCCACAGAAGTGAAGCTGATGTCTGTCCTCTCCCCCCGAGACACCGCACACCTCGGTTACTAGAATAACACGGGAGGAGGACGGTATCTCTGGGGAGCGAAGAGACCGGAATGAGCCACCCAGGGAACCTCAGGATTTTCTGTAGGGAGGGCGCAGAGGATCTGTATCGCCAAAGAACCTGCAGCAATACAAAAGTAGAAATAGGGACAGGTTAGGACAAAACGCCTTCTCTTAAAAGGCGGACAGACTTCACTATAAGGCAGTAATGTGTACCCTCACATACTTACACCACAAAGTGCGGATGGGAGCTTTATAATGCGTGGCTTTGATACGGAGTGGTAGTTCTTGGTTTATGTCCACCTAGCCCCCAGACCCTAAGCACCCTCTGGAACAAACAAATAGGGTACTCACAACATTGAAGTCTTTCACCACTTTACAGTCCTGGGGAGTAGGATACAACGGGCGGTATGCATAGGCAGTAGAAGCATAACACTACTCTTATGGTCGCGTAGGCAATGAGGCGCTATGTGCTTCTTGTTCGGAGTACAAGGCTCCACTCCGTAGGAAAGGCAACAACAAAAAGAGGACTTGGACTAGTTTGCGGGAGAGAGGCGGCGCGCACGTCTTACTGCCGCGTGCATGCTCGTCAGCTGTGGAGGCAGCGCACCCGCGTACTTCTACCGATTACCGTAGGATAATGTATTCACACTCCCAGAACGTCACGGCGTTCTGAAGGGTCCAGGGGTTAGAAAGTAAGTAGCGCTTCCTCGCGCTTTACGAGTCGGCAAGTCCATGAGCAGCATACGCCAGTGTCCGCAGTGGCAATGAAACTAATAAAATATATATATTTTTTTTTTTTAAAAGGTGCAATGCACAGCGCAACTTGTGCTTACAGCTGTCACTCCGTTAGTGACGCATTAGCGCATCCAAGAGCGTCCAACGTAACAAGGTAGTCTTAGAGAATCTTGCGTCCTAGCGCATTCACAAGGTTTAAGAAAGTATCGGGCACTCCTTAGGTTGAATCCAGCTCCGTCCTCCGGGAGATAGGTTCGGTTGTACTCCTAGGTCACACAGGGCGTGGCTCAAGAAACAGGAAACAAAGCCAAGCACCAGGGATTCGAGTCTCTTCGCTTATAAGCTGAGCTTGTCAGCTGATTAGATCCCGGTGCAGTATGGGAAGGCACACATGTTACCCTCCCTCCTGATGCATTGTGGGTCGGGTAGTCTACCGTCTAACAAGTGGGTTCCTCAGCAACCTGTTTCTGGTCGAGAAGAGAGACAGGGGTTTCCACCCGGTGATCAACCTCGGGTCCTTCAACGAGTGGCTGATTTACCGCCACTTCAAGATGGAGGGTATTCACTTTCTCAGGGAAATGCTTCTTGAGGACGACTGGTTAGCAAGTCTGGATCTCAAGGACCTCTACTTGACAGTCCCCATCAGGTCAGAAAAGAAGAAAGATCAAAAATACCCTGAAGAAGGTACTCCGGAGGGACAGGATTTCTCTGCGACAACTGTCCAGGGTTGTTGGCTTATTATCGTCCTCGATACAAACCATGTGTGATATATCTGTGCCAGGAGGGAGATGCCGTGGTGGAAGTCCACATGGAGGCCTGGAACGGCGGGCAATCTTTGGCTCCCGTCCAGACCGGTTGGTAGAGTCAGATGGCAGCCGTCTGGGCTGGGAAGTCGGAGGCAGATGGACAGAGGAGGAACTGTCCTTCCACATCAACTGTTTTATGCTTCTGGCAGACTTGTTTGCTATTCAATCCCTCACGAGGGACAAGATATCGTGCTGCGAACCTTTGAGGATGGACAACACGCAGCAGTGCAATATATTAATCGGCTAGGAGGTACCCGTTCACATGATCTGGCGGAACTAGTCAAGGTTTTCTGGCATTATTGCCTCCAATGGCAGATCTCAGTGACCGCAGCATATCTCCCAGGAGCGTTGAACTCGGTAGCGGACTGGAACTCCAAACAACCAGCAACTGGAGACTCTCTCCAGAAGCATTTCAAGCGCTCATGTCACTCTGGGGTCCTTGCCAACTTGACCTTGTTGCCTCCAGATGGAAGACCAAACTTCCCCGCTGTGTCAGATGGCGACCGGATCCGGAGGCGGGGTGAACTCTTAGTCAATAGCTCAGGGCGATGCTTTCCCTCCCTTCCAATTTATCCAGCGAGTGGCAAGTCAGGTCAGGTGTCAGAAAGCCACTCTGGTGTTGACCACTCCGATCTGGCGCTCACAAGCAGGTTGCCCTTCTCTTATGGAGCGAGCATGGGCCGCTCCGGTATGTCCACCATCTTTTGTTGGGATCCTGTTGGGTGCCCCGGGCCACATCCTCTGGTCCTCCAGGGCCATCTTCATCTCATAGCATGGCAGATTTCAGGAGACGCTGGTGCTCCAGCTGAAAGGGCAAATTTACATATCCTCACTGCGTCACAGACCCATCATCAAACTAACTCATTTATACACGCATTCATTGGTGGGGCCCATAACACCAACACTCATACGTCTCACTCCGAATCTGAACACAGGAGGAAAGAAGCGCTGGACATGTGGGAGAACCTAATTACCTAAATGAGGAAAATTCTTTATATTATATACATCTGCACCTATAGAATCCTAACTTCAACATCAAGGCACTCCACCACTTGGTCGATGGACCAATTAGTTGGACTGGTTGATGGTGATTTAGAACCAGCTAAAACATATTAAAGCTTCGGAACCTTGGATTAATGAATGCCTTGTTAAAAGAATCACAAACTCATTTTCTGTTAATCAATGTTTAGTTTATCTAATTAACTTGTTTCGTTGGTATAATCAAATTTCAATCAAATCAGAGTTTTCAATTAATATTATTTTTGGCACAAATTTACATAAAATTATATTTCCCTAAAGTTTGATACTGGTAACCACTTCCAGAAACCCGTCAGCACTACATAAATCAAACCCCTTCTGGTGAAATCGTCCAGTCGGACGCAGGTTAAGACTCAAATAAGTCCAGGAAAAGGTATTGTGCTCGGCACGAAACAGTCCCAAAGGTATCCAAAGGACCAGGCAATTGTGCTAGCAAATCGACCCTCCTCACCAACAGTCACCGACGGAAATTTGGAACGCACACACCTCCCTCTTCTAAAGTTTCCCCTTATATAGTTAATTCTAGGATAATATGCAACATTTTCTAGTAGTAGAAGTGTTCTGATTGTCTAAACCCCCGAATTTTGAAATTCTGAACTCTGTTCCCAGGTTTTCTTGGTTCTCGGGGAATTGAACATGTCATCCTTAATTTGTATTCTTTTGTTCAGTTCTCATGCAAAAAGTTCCGAAGTAACAACATGTAGACCTCCGGGTACAGGTCGCCATTGTATTTTCAGCCATTCACATTTGCTTAGTCTTGGCAATCCCCCACGTTCCTATCCTTGACAAGGAACACGTAGTCTTGTTATTGGAGGTCGCCTGGAGATCTTCAGAGCCGTCCGAGTCTGCGCAGTCGACATCGCGCTCACAAGACAGTGGCCACTTCCAAACTCCATCTTGAATATCGCGGCCTAGTACGCCCGAATAACAACTTAAGCAAAAACAAACATAAAAGTAATTAATATACGGAAATGAAGATTCTACTGTTTAAACCCACACTAATCCCAATATATATTAGTATTGGCCTTGCTTATAGCAACATTTAAAGCAATGATACTCACCATTCCGCAACACCTGGAGCACAAACCATCACAGAAGCAACATGAATCATGCAATTTCTATTTCAACACATCCTACGGTTAATATGCGTAGCACAGTTAATCATTAGATTTATTAGCCATGCAATTAGCATTTTAGTCCCACGTGTAATTTGTGTTTATTAAGGAGCATGTATTGATTAATAATAACACTCCAAACAGTTAATACAGGTTAATATTTAGAATAGTTACGTAATGAGTATTTGGTCATGCAAATAGAGAAGGTATACACATGTTTGCTTCACCGGCTCCACCAGTGGCAAGACGTCAGCCTTTCGCAGGGAGCGGAATACCTCATCCAACAAGCACGGGGCCCAGGAAGGACCAAGAAGGACAAATTGGCTTGGTGAAGATGGGTTCGTTGGTGTGTGGAGAAACACCTGGCTCCCGCCGGGACCAGCGTTAATGAGGTCGCAAACTTCCTGGCAGAACTCTTCCAAGAGGGCTTGGCATGCTGCACCATCCACCCCTTCAGGTCGGCTATCTCAGCGGGTCATATTCCAGTGAACAATGTTCCAATGGGTGAACAGCCATGGGTAAGTAAAGACCTCAAGGGCATCAGAATGTCCCGTCCCCCGGAACTCTGATACGCGGGCTTGTGGGACGTCAAACGGGCCCTACGTTTGCTGACATCCTGGAAAGACAATCCATACCTGTCCGGGAGGGAGATTTCAGTGAAGCGGGCAATCTTGCTCCGTCTCAATTCTTGTGAGAGAAATTCGGATATACGGGTTCTAGACCGGTTAGCTAGAATTTTACCCCCGAGGGGAGGGAGGGGGGGGGGGGGTCACCTTCAACAACTCCAGGAGAACGAGGAAGAGTACCAGGTCGGTATCTCATCTAGCGTTTCCAGATACCCACCAACCGTGTGTGGTCAGATGCCTGAAGGCATACGAGGATATGACACTGGCGGTACGCCCACCAGGACAACGGCAAGTCTTTATTGCCACCAAAAAGCCTTACAAGGCTGTGTACTCTTACGCCATTGCCAGATGGGTGAGATGGGCAATGGCGGAGGCCGGCAATGAGATCACTGATGTTGGAGCTCACTCCACCAGGGGGCGATAGTCTCCAAGGCAGTCCAGGTAGGGGCAGATGAAGGTGGCGGATTAGTTTAAAATAGAACCTTTTGAAAGGGCGTCCGAGGCACAATCCACGGCGCAGCCGCACTGGTGGCAAACAAGCTTTAGACATGCACAGTCCTCACCGGCCGGACATAGAATGAAGCATGTCCTAGTTAGCATGAAGGAAAGTTTCAATTCTATTAAGGACGCGGACGCGAGGATTATCCCCCCTTGGCATGTATCCCATGCTACCCACCCTTGGAGGAAAAGGGGGAGAAAGTCTACACTACGCTGGAACCTCCTGAACTGGACTCTGTGTCTAACAGGGACGAACTCTGACCTTACTCAATGTCAATGAACTGTTCTGTTCTGCAAAGTGCGAGGTTTGTCTTTCTCCCTGACAAATGGACACGTCATGTATACGTCAGTCTATGGCAGTCGCACTTGGGAAATGACAGACTGATGCTGTGGGTTAAGGCGTGTTGCCCCACGCTTGGCAGACGGTGTGTTCATGGTACGTATGGACGGGCCCCACAGCCTCTTCGGTTCGGCTTCCAAGACGGAATGCGGCTCAGGGCCTGAACTCCCTTCAGTGACGGAGGAAGGACTTCGACGTGTTCTGTGTTGTATCCACCGGTCCCGCATTGGACTGCTGGCAACCATGGTGACCCCTCGTGCCTCACGGGAGTTGTAATTATAATAATCCACATTTGTAAAGCGCGAACAATCACCCGTAAGGGTCTCTAGGCGCTGGGGGCCGACGGGAAGATTAAGCAAGCTATTGCCCAGAGTCACACGGTGCTGGGCTAATCTGCCGCCGGCGCCGGGGATCGAACCGTGATCCCCAGCATCCAGCGTCAGACGCCCTGGCCGCTGCGCCACACCCCTTGTGGTGCTGGGTTTTTTACTTTTTCCCCTTTCAACTTGCTATTAATAAAGAGTGAAACAATGAGGCACAATCCTCGCCTCTGCGCCCTTCGTGGTAACGAGGGAATGTTTAATTCCAGGAGACTAAAGAAGAGAAGGAGCGAACCACAGACCGGCCTCCACCATGAACATCAGTCTCTTGACACCCGACCACCCTGCTGACCCCCGAGGATGCGCCTAGAAGCCGATGAGCGAATCACAGACCGGCCTCCACCATGAACATCAGTCTCTTGACACCCGACCACCCTGCTGACCCCCGAGGATGCGCCTAGAAGCCGATGAGCGAATCACAGACCGGCCTCCACCATGAACATCAGTCTCTTGACACCCGACCACCCTGCTGACCCCCGAGGATGCGCCTAGAAGCCGATGTCTCTCTAAGCCACAGCCTCGGCTGCAAGATAACCAGCTGCTCTAGATTCGGACCGTAAGGAACAACCCCCCCCCCCCCCCCAAAATCAGAAACTCCCTCGTAAAACCACTTTTCACAAGCACGTGGGGGCGTCGTCACAGGCTGCCCTTTAATCACTCATTACTGGAAGCACAGGGTGGCCTCTGCTGGTGAGCAAAGGCCTGTGCGAACCGAGCTGGGAGGGAGAGTGATGGCGCCACCAGTCAGCGGCCACTCATCGAATGGGCATTCAAAAGACGGCTGCTTGAGGCGCGCGTCTAGGCGCTGCTGGTGGAGAGAGACTAGAGGGTGTGCTGGCGCCATGGGCAGCCTTTCTAGCACAGCTGCTTGAGGCGCACGTCTAGGCGCTGCTGGTGGAGAGAGACTAGAGGGTTTGCCATGGGCCGCCTTCCATACACAGCTGCTTGAGGCCTGTGTCTAGGCGCTGCTGGTGGAGGGAGGCTAGAGGGTTTGCTGGCGCCATGGGCCGCCTTCCATACACAGCTGCTTGAGGCGTGTGTCTAGGCGCTGCTGGTGGAGGGAGACTAGAGGGTGTGCTGGCGCCATGGGCAGCCTTTCTAGCACAGCTGCTTGAGGCCTGTGTCTAGGCGCTGCTGGTGGAGGGAGGCTAGAGGGTGTGCTGGCGCCATGGGCAGCCTTTCTAGCACAGCTGCTTGAGGCCTGTGTCCAGGCGCTGCTGGTGGAGGGAGGCTAGAGGGTGTGCTGGCGCCATGGGCAGCCTTTCTAGCACAGCTGCTTGAGGCCTGTGTCTAGGCGCTGCTGGTGGAGGGAGGCTAGAGGGTGTGCTGGTGCCATGGGCAGCCTTTCTAGCACAGCTGCTTGAGGCTCACGTCTAGGCGCTGCTGGTGGTGGGTGTTGGACTTGGCCCTTTTTGCAGGGTCATCCCTAAACTTTTTGCCTTCCTCCTGTATTTTTTCTGACCTGTTGTTGGCTGTTTTATGACTCTGGGCACCTTACCACTGCTGATCAGTGCTAAGGTGCATATGCTCTCCCTATGGTAAAATGTATACGTTGATTGGTGTCCATGTTTGGCTGATTTGGTTTACTATCAGCCCCTAGTAAAGTGCACCAGGAGTGCCAGGGCTTGTAAATACAAATGCTGCTGGTGGGCTTGCTATATAACACAATAGGGCAACCCAATAAACCCCAGGGATTTGGGTACAATGTAATTTCAAACACAATATAAACCCTGGTGGGCTTGCAGCACCGGTTGTGCCACCCACAGAAGCGGCCTAGTAAAATGTGTCTAAGGTCTGCCACTGCAGAACCTGCGTGCAGTCTGGTACTGTCGCGCTGACTGCGCAAGTGCCCCCACTTGCCGGTCCCTAAAGCCTTCCCTTAACTACATATTAGTCACCCCTCTGGTAGGCCCAAGGGCAGGGTGCATTGTAGGTATAAGGTAGGACATGCCCTGATGTGTGTGGCATGTCTTAATAGTGAATTACAGCCATTTTCGTTTTTCACTATTGAAGGCTACCTGCTCTCCATAGGCCAGAATGGGCTGCTGGAATTACTTCACACTGTAATCCCAGTGGACTCATAGAGCATGGTAGAAAGTCAAGTTTAGTATGCCTGAACTCAGAATAATAAAATACCTTTTAGTAAAGTTTATTTTAATATCCTGTGTTTGTAAATACTACTTTTAGAAAGTTAGTATTTACATGTCTGGCCATTTCAGTCCGCCTCTGCTGTGTGTGTGTGTGCTGCCTAGTTTCAGTGAGGGACAGGGCTGGGGAATTCCAGGAGACAGGCTGGCTGCCAGGTGGTGGGTAGAGAGATTACACCAGGATGGGTGGGAGGAGTACACCTTTGACTCTGAATAGACCTGTGCTCTGCCACCACAATGCCGGCTCCGCCCCCTGTGGAGCGGCTGATGTCTCTGCCCTGCTGCTGAAAGGAAAGAGCAGAGTCACCACAACAAAGTGCTCCAAAACCGGACTGAGCCAGGCACAGGCCCCCTGGCGACAAAGAACAAAAGAAACTGTGTATAAAAGAAGGAGCCCTGCTCCTAAGAGATCAGATCCTGTTTACGCCAAGAAGAACCTCTGCCCGAAGAGAAGGACCTGGGAAAGCTGCATGGAGGAGTACTGTCTCTAAGCCTGAGAGACTGGCCTGCGGTGGGTGCCTTGCTGCTGGAAGGAGAGGAAGAAAAGACTGAGAAAGACTTTTGATCAACTTGTGCTTTACAAACAATCTCCAAGGGCTTGCTTGTGAACTTGGCCCCTGAACTGCGCCCAGGAACAGTGGGCGCTACCTTTCCCCTGGAAGAAGAGAAGCTGCTGGAGGCGATTCTGCAAACGCTGACCCCTGGGAACCTGTGTGCCCCTCATCTGAGCACCGCGACTTCTGCCACCGGGGCTATTGTGAGCACAGTAAAGGCCTGCCTGCCTGGCCCGAGCACAGCAAGCAACTGCCCCCCGAGCCGTAGCTCGCAAAGTAAGGAAGAGACTGACCAGGCTCCAAGCGCTGAGTCTCTGCGACCCCTGGACGTGGAGTTCATTGTAAGGACCTGCGACGCACTGTTCGTCACCTGAGCGACGCCGACAGCGCGCCGCGCTGAAAGATCACCCCCGAGCTGCCCCTCCTGCTTCTGAACTTTGTTGTGTGCCTGGAAGCCTGGAAGTGCCCAACGAAGCATCGCCATCCACTGACCTCAAGGGACAGCACCGCGACGTGGGACACCAGTCGACGGACTTCTAGAGCCGCCACGAACATCGCCCCCCAAGTAAAGGTACTGTGCAGTGCAGCGCCCCTGTACGCAGCTTCCTTCGCTGTGTACGGCGATCGTCCCGCTTCGCTTCACTAGCGTGAACTTTGGCAATGTGCGAACCAGCTGTACGAGGCGTCCCGACGAAGGTACGGCCCGTACAGCATTAAATACATTGACGGTGCTCACGCGGGAAGCGTGAGGTTCAGCAAGAGGCGTACCGGACGTGTACGACGCGTACCTACGAGGGTACGGTCCGTATGGCTCACGTCCAGCGTACGCGTGCTCACGCGAGAAGCGTGAGAAACGGCACGACGCGTCCAAACAGCGGTACGAAGCGTACCGGAGGCACTACGAAGTACACAATACCCCAAAGAAGCCTATTTTAAGTAGAAAAGTGCAATTTTAAGAACTGTGGACTGCCTAAAAGCAATACAAGTAACTAGAACCTCATTTAAGTAGAGAACTGTATTTTTGAAAGCCTGCGTAAAGAAATCTTGTATATAAAGAACTTTATTTTTTACATAAATACAGCCTTGTGTCTCTGTGTGGTGGGTTGGTGGTTATTGTGTGGGACGCCTTGAACGCTTAACCTAATGCCCTCTGGAATCTAGCCTGACTGCTCGCGCCACGTTACCTAGAGGGTGAGCAGGGGTTATTTTTAAAGAGGTGATCCTTTGCCCTGACTTAGAGGAAAGGGTCCCTGCTTGTCGCAAGTGCATACCTGCGCCAACCAGAGACCCCGGATTCTAACAGTGGGACAGAGTATACTGACGCCATGGGCAGCCTTCCATACACAGCTGCTTGAGGCACGCGCGTCTAGGCGCTGCTGGTGGAGGGAGACTAGAGGGTGGGCTGGCGCCATGGGCAGCCTTTCTAGCACAGCTGCTTGAGGCCTGTGTCTAGGCGCTGCTGGTGGAGGGAGGCTAGAGGGTGTGCTGACGCCATGGGCAGCCTTCCATACACAGCTGCTTGAGGCGTGTGTCTAGGCGCTGCTGGAGGAGGGAGGCTAGAGGGTGTGCTGGGGCCATGGGCAGCCATCCATACACAGCTGCTTGAGGCCTGTGTCTAGGCGCTGCTGGTGGAGGGAGACTAGAGGGTGTGCTGGCGCCATGGGCAGCCTTTCTAGCACAGCTGCTTGAGGCTCACGTCTAGGCGCTGCAGGTGGAGGGAGGCTAGAGGGTTTGCTGGCGCCATGGGCAGCCTTCCATACACAGCTGCTTCAGGCGCGCGTCTAGGCGCTGCTGGTGGAGGGAGACTAGAGGGTGTGCTGGCGCCATGGGCAGCCTTTCTAGCACAGCTGCTTGAGGCGTGTGTCTAGGCGCTGCTGGTGGAGGGAGGCTAGAGGGTGTGGTGGCCCCATAGGCAGCCTTTCTAGCACAGCTGCTTGAGGCGTGTGTCTAGGCGCTGCTGGTGGAGGGAGACTAAGAGGGTGTGCTGGCGCCATGGGCAGCCTTTCTAGCACAGCTGCTTGAGGCGCGGGTCTAGGCGCTGCTGGTGGAGGGAGACTAGAGGGTGTGCTGGCGCCATGGGCAGCCTTTCTAGCACAGCTGCTTAGTCTCACGTCAAGGCGCTGCTGGTGGAGGGAGGCTAGAGGGTGTGCTGGCGCCATGGGCAGCCTTTCTAGCACAGCTGCTTAAGGCTCATGTCAAGGCGCTGCTGGTTGAGGGAGGCTAGAGGGTTTGCTGGCGCCATGGGCAGCCTTCCATACACAGCTGCTTGAGGCGCTTGTCCAGGCGCTGCAGGTGGAGGGAGACTGGAGGTTGTGCTGGCGCCATGGGAGCCTTCCATACACAGCTGCTTGAGGCGCGCATCTAGGCCCTGCTGGTGGAGGGAGACTAGAGGGTGTGCTGGCGCCATGGGCAGCCTTTCTAGCACAGCTGCTAGAGGCTCACGTCTAGGCGCTGCTGTTGGTAGGACAGAGTGTTATGACGCCATGGGCAGCCTTCCATACACAGCTGCTTGAGGCGTGTGTCTAGGCGCTGCTGGTGGAGGGAGACTGGCAGGTGTGCTGGCGCCATGGGCAGCCTTCCATACACAGCTGCTTGAGGCGTGTGTCTAGGCGCTGCTGGTGGAGGGAGGCTAGAGGGTGTGCTGGCGCCATGGGCAGCCTTCCATACACAGCTGCTTGAGGCGTGTGTCTAGGCGCTGCTGGTGGAGGGAGGCTAGAGGGTGTGCTGGCGCCATGGGCAGCCTTCCATACACAGCTGCTTGAGGCGCGTGTCTATGCGCTGCTGGTGGAGGGAGACCAGAGGGTGTTCTGGCGCCAAGGGCAGCCTTCCATACACAGCTGCTTGAGGCGTGTGTCTAGGCGCTGCTGGTGGAGGGAGGCTAGAGGGTGTGCTGGCGCCATGGGCAGCCTTTCTAGCACAGCTGCTTGAGGCGTGTGTCTAGGCGCTGCTGGTGGAGGGAGACTAGAGGGTGTGCTGGCGCCATGGGCAGCCTTTCTAGCACAGCTGCTTGAGGCTTGTGTCTAGGCGCTGCTGGTGGAGGGAGGCTAGAGGGTGTGCTGGCGCCATGGGCAGCCTTTCTAGCACAGCTGCTTAGTCTCACGTCAAGGCGCTGCTGGTGGAGGGAGGCTAGAGGGTGTGCTGGCGCCATGGGCAGCCTTTCTAGCACAGCTGCTTGAGGCTCATGTCAAGGCGCTGCTGGTTGAGGGATGCTAGAGGGTTTGCTGGCGCCATGGGCAGCCTTCCATACACACCTGCTTGAGGCGCTTGTCCAGGCGCTGCAGGTGGAGGGAGACTGGAGGTTGTGCTGGCGCCATGGGAGCCTTCCATACACAGCTGCTTGAGGCGCGCATCTAGGAGCTGCTGGTGGAGGGAGACTAGAGGGTGTGCTGGCGCCATGGGCTGCCTTTCTAGCACAGCTGCTAGAGGCTCACGTCGAGGCGCTGCTGTTGGTAGGACAGAGTGTTCTGACGCCATGGGCAGCCTTCCATACACAGCTGCTTGAGGCGTGTGTCTAGGCGCTGCTGGTGGAGGGAGACTGGAGGGTGTGCTGGCGCCATGGGCAGCCTTCCATACACAGCTGCTTGAGGCGTGTGTCTAGGCGCTGCTGGTGGAGGGAGGCTAGAGGGTGTGCTGGTGCCATGGGCAGCCTTCCATACACAGCTGCTTGAGGCGTGTGTCTAGGCGCTGCTGGTGGAGGGAGGCTAGAGGGTGTGCTGGCGCCATGGGCAGCCTTCCATACACAGCTGCTTGAGACGCGTGTCTAGGCGCTGCTGGTGGAGGGAGACCAGAGGGTGTTCTGGCGCCAAGGGCAGCCTTCCATACACAGCTGCTTGAGGCGTGTGTCTAGGCGCTGCTGGTGGAGGGAGGCTAGAGGGTGTGCTGGCACCATGGGCAGCCTTCCATACACAGCTGCTTGAGGCGCGTATCTAGGCGCTGCTGGTGGAGGGAGGCTAGATGGTGTGCTAGCGCCATGGGCAGCCTTCTATACACAGCTGCTTGAGGCGCTTGTCCAGGCGCTGCTGGTGGAGGGAGACTAGAGGGTGTGCTGGCGCCATGGGCAGCCTTTCTAGCACAGCTGCTTGAGGCGTGTGTCTAGGCGCTGCTGGTGGAGGGAGGCTAGAGGGTGTGCTGAGGCCATGGGCAGCCTTTCTAGCACAGCTGCTGGAGGCTCACATCTAGGCGCTGCTGGTGGTGGGACAGAGTGTAATGACGCCATGGGCAGCCTTTCTAGCACAGCTGCTTGAGGCGTGCGTCGAGGCGCTGCTGGTGGAGGGAGACTAGAGGGTGTGCTGGCGCCATGGGCAGCCTTCCATGCACAGCTGCTTGAGGCACGCGTCTAGGCGCTGCTGGTGGAGGGAGACTAGAGGGTGTGCTGGCGCCATGGGCAGCCTTTCTAGCACAGCTGCTTGAGGCGTGTGTCTAGGTGCTGCTGGTGGAGGGAGGATAGAGGGTGTGCTGGCGCCACGAGCAGCCTTTCTAGCACAGCTGCTTGAGGCGCGCGTCGAGGCGCTGCTGGTGGAGGGAGGCTAGAGGGTGTGCTGGCGCCATGGGCAGCCTTCCATACACAGCTGCTTGAAGCGCGTGTCTAGGCGCTGCTGATGGAGGGAGGCTTGAGGGTGTGCTGGCGCCATGGGCAGCCTTCCATACACAGCTGCTTGAGGCGTGTGTCTAGGCGCTGCTGGTGGACGGAGACTAGAGGGTGTGCTGGTGCCATGGGCAGGCTTTATAGCACAGCTGCTTGAGGCGCGCGTCTAGGCGCTGCTGATGGAGGGAGGCTAGAGGGTGTGCTGGCGCCACGAGCAGCCTTTCTAGCACAGCTGCTTGAGGCGCGTGTCTAGGCGCTGCTGGTGGAGGGAGACCAGAGGGTGTGCTGGCGCCACGAGCAGCCTTTCTAGCACAGCTGCTTGAGGCGCGCGTCTAGGCGCTGCTGGTGGAGGGAGACTAGAGGGTGTGCTGGCGCCATGGGCAGCCTTTCTAGCACAGCTGCTTGAGGCTCATGTCAAGGCGCTGCTGGTGGAGGGAGGCTAGAGGGTGTGCTGGCGCCATGGGCAGCCTTTCTAGCACAGCTGCTTGAAGCCTGTGTCTAGGCGCTGCTGGGGAGGGAGGCTAGAGGGTGTGCTGACGCCATGGGCAGCCTTTCTAGCACAGCTGCTTGAGGCGTGTGTCTAGGCGCTGCTGGTGGAGGGAGACTAGAGGGTGTGCTGGCGCCATGGGCAGCCTTTCTAGCACAGCTGCTTGAGGCTTGTGTCTAGGCGCTGCTGGTGGAGGGAGGCTAGAGGGTGTGCTGGCGCCATGGGCAGCCTTTCTAGCACAGCTGCTTAGTCTCACGTCAAGGCGCTGCTGGGGAGGGAGGCTAGAGGGTGTGCTGACGCCATGGGCAGCCTTTCTAGCACAGCTGCTTGAGGCTTGTGTCTAGGCGCTGCTGGTGGAGGGAGGCTAGAGGGTGTGCTGGCGCCATGGGCAGCCTTTCTAGCACAGCTGCTTGAGGCACGCGTCTAGGCGCTACTGGTGGAGGGAGGCTAGAGGGTGTGCTGGCGCCATGGGCAGCCTTCCATACACAGCTGCTTGAGGCACCCGTCCAGGCGCTGCTGAGGGAGGGAGGCTAGAGGGTGTGCTGGCGCCATGGGCAGCCTTCCATACACAGCTGCTTGAAGCGCGCGTCTAGGCGCTGCTGGTGGAGGGAGGCTAGAGGGTGTGCTGGCGCCATGGGCAGCCTTTCTAGCACAGCTGCTTGAGGCGCGCGTCCAGGCGCTGCTGGAGGAGGGAGACTAGAGGATGTGCTGGCGCCATGGGCAGCCTTTCTAGCATAGCTGCTTGAGGCATGTGTCTAGGCGCTGCTGGTGGAGGGAGGCTAGAGGGTGTGCTGGCGCCATGGGCAGCCTTCCATACACAGCTGCTTGAAGCGCGCGTCTAGGCGCTGCTGGTGGAGGGAGGCTAGAGGGTGTGCTGGCGCCATGGGCAGCCTTTCTAGCACAGCTGTTTGAGGCGCGCGTCCAGGCGCTGCTGGAGGAGGGAGACTAGAGGGTGTGCTGGCGCCATGGGCAGCCTTTCTAGCACAGCTGCTTGAGGCGCGCGTCCAGGCGCTGCTGGAGGAGGGAGACTAGAGGGTGTGCTGGCGCCATGGGCAGCCTTTCTAGCACAGCTGCTTGAGGCGTGCGTCGAGGCGCTGCTGGAGGAGGGAGACTAGAGGGTGTGCTGGCGCCATGGGCAGCCTTTCTAGCACAGCTGCTTGAGGCGTGTGTCTAGGCGCTGCTGGTGGAGGGAGACTAGAGGGTGTGCTGACGCCATGGGCAGCCTTTCTAGCACAGCTGCTTGAGGCTCATGTCAAGGCGCTGCTGGTGGAGGGAGGCTAGAGTGTGTGCTGGCGCCATGGGCAGCCTTCCATGCACAGCTGCTTGAAGCCTGTGTCTAGGCGCTGCTGGGGAGGGAGGCTAGAGGGTGTGCTGACGCCATGGGCAGCCTTTCTAGCACAGCTGCTTGAGGCGTGTGTCTAGGCGCTGCTGGTGGAGGGAGGCTAGAGGGTGTGCTGGCGCCATGGGCAGCCTTCCATGCACAGCTGCTTGAGGCGTGTGTCTAGGCGCTGCTGGTGGAGGGAGGCTAGAGGGTGTGCTGGCGCCATGGGCAGCCTTTCTAGCACAGCTGCTTGAGGCGCGCGTCCAGGCGCTGCTGGAGGAGGGAGACTAGAGGGTGTGCTGGCGCCATGGGCAGCCTTTCTAGCACAGCTGCTTGAGGCGCGCGTCCAGGCGCTGCTGGAGGAGGGAGACTAGAGGGTGTGCTGGCGCCATGGGCAGCCTTTCTAGCATAGTTGCTTGAGGCATGTGTCTAGGCGCTGCCGGTGGAGGGAGATTGGAGGGTGTGCTGGCGCCATGGGCAGCCTTTCTAGCACAGCTGCTTGAAGCCTGTGTCTAGGCGCTGCTGGGGAGGGAGGCTAGAGGGTGTGCTGGCGCCATGGGCAGCCTTTCTAGCACAGCTGCTTGAGGCGCGCGTCCAGGCGCTGCCGATGCAGGGAGGGTGGAGTTGGGGGATAACACGGAGTGCGTATCTTCCATGATCTCACATGACCCCGCCGTTTGCTCCTGTTGTATATCTCGTGAACATCACGAGTGCTAGGAAGCTGAGGTCGACGCACTTCCTGGTTGTCTGATGTTCGGAGGGGCCGCGGATCCTGGCACTTGTGCAATGCGGTGCACGAGGACAGCCCGGCCGTGAAACACACCCTAAAGCGATGATTATTACACATATCATTTCATGATACGAAGAACATCACAGGCCACACCGAATATCTTATTTGGACTCGGTCCCGACGTTCACGTAACAATACTCAGTGCTGTTGCCCATGAGAACCCGACTGAACATGTTGGGGAAGCTTGTACGACTGCTGTGCGTACATGATGCATCGGCTGTGCTACCCCCTCTAATGCTAGTGTGCCTAGTGTGTGTGCGTGCGTGTGTGCGTAGGTAACAGACTGCACACAGGCTGTCTGTATGTTCTCAAACCTTGCACTGCTTAGCGCTGTGCTCTACCTGTTTGTGTGAGGGAAGCTTTCACTCCTCCCAGCTGTGCTGTACATGGTTGCTCGTGTGAGGAAAGCTTCTACTCCTCTTAGCTGTGCTGTATCTGGTTGCTAGTGATAGGGAAGCTTTCACTCCTCCCAGCTGTGCTGTATATGGTTTCTTGTGAGAGAGAAGCTTGCACTCCTCCTCTAGCTGTGGTGTATATGGTTGCTCTTGTAAGGGAACCTTGCACTGATCCTCGCTGTGCTGTATCTGGTTGCTCATGTGAGGGAAGCTTGCAGTCCTCCCAGCTGTGCTATACATGGTTGCTCGTGTGAGGGAAGCTTCTACTCCTCTTAGCTGTGCTGTATCTGGTTGCTAGTGATAGGGAAGCTTGCACTCTTCCTAGCTGTGCTTTATATGGTCGCTGGTGTGAGAGGAGCTTGTGTGAGGAAAGCTTACACTAGGCCTGACTGTGCTGTGCCTGTTGCCAGAGTGAGCGAAGCTTGCACTGCTCCCGACTGCACCCATTGCTGGTTTGAGGGAAGGTTTCAGTGCTCCGACTGTGCTTTACCCATTGCTCTTCTGAGGTCACGTGGTCGCTGGGCCTGGTCAGCAGCCTTAGGGGCTCATTTGGTCACCTGGTCGCTGGCCCTGGTCAGCAGCCTTAGGGGCTCCTGTGGTCACCAGGTCGTTGGGCCTGGTCAGCAGCCTTAGGGGCTCCTGTGGTCACCAGGTCGTTGGGCCTGGTCAGCAGTCTTAGAGGCTCCTGTGGTCACCAGGCCGCTGGGCCTAGTCAGCCGCCTTAGGGGCTCCTGTGGTCACCGGGTCTCAGGGCCTGGTCAGGAGCCTTAGGCGCTCCTGTGGTCACCTGGTCGCTGGGCCTGGTCAGCAGCCATAGGGGCTCCTGTGGTCACCTGGTCGCTGGTCCTGGTCATGGGCCTAAGGGGCTCCTGTGGTCACCTGGTCAGTGGCCATAGGGGCTCCTATGGTCGCCTGGTAAGGGGCCTTAGGGGCTCCTGTGGTCACCTGGTCGCTGGGCCTGGTCACGGGCCTAAGGGGCTCCTGTGGTCACCGGGTCGCTGGGCCTGGTCAGCGGCCATAGGTGCTCCTGTGGTCACCTGGTCGTTGGGCCTAGTCAGCGGCCTTAGGCGCTACTGTGGTCACCAGGTCGCTGGGCCTGGTCACGGGCCTAAGGGGCTCCTGTTGTCACCTGGTCGCTGGGCCTGGTCAGGAGTCTCAGGGGCTCCTGTGGTCACCTGGTCGCTGGGCCTGGTCAGGAGTCTCAGGGGCTCCTGTGGTCACCTGGTCGCTGGGCCTGGTCAGGAGTCTCAGGGGCTCCTGTGGTCACCTGGTCGCTGGGCTTGGTCAGGAGTCTCAGGGGCTGCTGTGGTCACCTGGTCGCTGGGCCTGGTCAGGAGTCTCAGGGGCTCCTGTGGTCACCTGGTCGCTGGGCCTGGTCAGGAGTCTCAGGGGCTCCTGTGGTCACCTGGTCGCTGGGCCTGGTCAGGAGTCTCTGGGGCTTCTGTGGTCACCTGGTCGCAGGGCCTGGTCAGGAGTCTCTGGGGCTTCTGTGGTCACCTGGTCGCAGGGCCTGGTCAGGAGTCTCAGGGGCTCCTGTGGTCACCTGGTCGCAGGGCCTGGTCAGGAGTCTCAGGGGCTCCTGTGGTCACCTGGTCGCAGGGCCTGGTCAGGAGTCTCAGGGGCTCCTTTTGTCACCTGGTCGCTGGGCCTGGTCAGGAGTCTCAGGGGCTCCTGTGGTCACCTGGTCGCAGGGCCTGGTCAGGAGTCTCAGGGGCTCCTGTGGTCACCTGGTCGCAGGGCGTAGTCAGGAGTCTCAGGGGCTCCTGTGGTCACCTGGTCGCAGGGCGTAGTCAGGAGTCTCAGGGGCTCCTGTGGTCACCTGGTCGCAGGGCGTAGTCAGGAGTCTCAGGGGCTCCTGTGGTCACCTGGTCGCAGGGCCTGGTCAGGAGCCTCTGGGGCTTCTGTGGTCACCTGGTCGCAGGGCCTGGTCAGGAGCCTCAGGGGCTTCTGTGGTCACCTGGTCGCAGGGCCTGGTCAGGAGTCTCAGGGGCTCCTGTGGTCACCTGGTCGCAGGGCCTGGTCAGGAGTCTCAGGGGCTCCTGTGGTCACCTGGTCGCAGGGCCTGGTCACGGGCCTCAGGGGCTCCTGTGGTCACCTGGTCGCAGGGCCTGGTCAGGAGTCTCAGGGGCTCCTGTGGTCACCTGGTCGCATGGCCTGGTCAGGAGTCTCTGGGGCTTCTGTGGTCACCTGGTCGCAGGGCGTGGTCAGGAGTCTCAGGGGCTCCTGTGGTCACCTGGTCGCAGGGCCTGGTCAGGAGTCTCAGGGGCTCCTGTGGTCACCTGGTCGCTGGGCCTGGTCAGGAGTCTCAGGGGCTCCTGTGGTCACCTGGTCGCAGGGCCTGGTCAGGAGTCTCAGGGGCTCCTGTGGTCACCTGGTCGCAGGGCCTGGTCAGGAGTCTCAGGGGCTCCTGTGGTCACCTGGTCGCTGGGCCTGGTCAGGAGTCTCAGGGGCTCCTGTGGTCACCTGGTCGCAGGGCCTGGTCAGGAGTCTCAGGGGCTCCTGTGGTCACCTGGTCGCAGGGCGTAGTCAGGAGTCTCAGAGGCTCCTGTGGTCACCTGGTCGCAGGGCCTGGTCAGGAGCCTCTGGGGCTTCTGTGGTCACCTGGTCGCAGGGCCTGGTCAGGAGTCTCAGGGGCTCCTGTGGTCACCTGGTCACAGGGCCTGGTCAGGAGTCTCAGGGGCTCCTGTGGTCACCTGGTCGCTGGGCCTGGTCAGGAGTCTCAGGGGCTCCTGTGGTCCCCTGGTCGCAGGGCCTGGTCAGGAGTCTCAGGTGCTCCTGTGGTCACCTGGTCGCTGGGCCTGGTCAGGGGTCTCAGGGGCTCCTGTGGTCACCTGGTCGCAGGGCCTGGTCAGGGGTCTCAGGGGCTCCTGTGGTCACCTGGTCGCAGGGCCTGGTCAGGGTTGCTTTTCCTTCCCTCCTTGGTTTTCTTCTCTCCAGCACCGGGTTTCTGTTCCTTTCCTCTGTTCCTTCCCTCCTTGGTCTTCTCCTCTCCAGCACCGGGTTTCTGTTCCTTCCCCCCTTGGTCTTCTCCTCTCCAGCACCGGGTTTCTGTTCCTTCCCCCCTTGGTCTTCTCCTCTCCAGCACCGGGTTTCTGTTCCTTCCCCCCTTGGTCTTCTCCTCTCCAGCACCGGGTTTCTGTTCCTTCCCTCCTTGGTTTTCTTCTCTCCAGCACCGGGTTGCTTTTCCTTCCCTCCTTGGTTTTCTTCTCTCCAGCACCGGGTTTCTGTCCCTTCCCTCCTTGGTTTTCTTCTCTCCAGCACCGGGTTGCTTTTCCTTCCCTCCTTGGTTTTCTCCTCTCCAGCACCGGGTTTCTTTTCCTGTCTGGTGGGGGCGGACCCACCCACCCCGCCCAGGCCGCAGCACAGGCAGGTTAGTGAACTGGAAAGCGCGGAGTAAACGTTAGCGCTGTAGCGGTCGAACCGCGCGGGGGCGACTCCAGCTGACCCGTAGTTAGTGTCGAACTCTTACTTAAAGCGCTTACATTACCAGCCCCAACCTCGAGGAGCTACAGAACAGATAACTGCGACAGAGCACCTTTCTACCTCCCACATACTTACAAGGTGGAGGCATAGCTGCGGCTGGGACAGGTCACAGAGAACGCAAAGATAAGACAGCTCGGGCGGGAGGGGGTGCCCCTATGGGGAGGAGGGGTGCGACCCCTTGGGCAGGAGGGGTGTTCCTTGTGGGGAGGATGGGGGGGGGGGTTGCCCCGCCTGCACTCCTCGTGACATGCTCCGCTCCTCAGATCACTTCTATGATTTTAGCCTCAAAGAGGAAGCGCGAGCAGCGGCGGCGATTATGCAAAACCCGCCGGGGGGGGGGGGGATCAGAGCGGGGATCGCAGGGCTGGGGCTGCGCAGGTGGGTACCTGGGACGGGGTTTCAAGGCGCTGAGCGACAATCATCTAATCTGTAGAATCACATCCTCGTTCAGCTGGGGGGAGGGGGGCAGGGGGCCCCACTCGTCACTGCTCCCTCCTAGGCGCAGGGGGGATAAAGGGGGCTCTGCTGCTCTCTCCTGGGCGCAGGGGGGGGTAAAGGGGGCTCTGCTGCTCTCTCCTGGGCGCAGGGGGGAGTAAAGAGGACTGCACCCGCCATCCACCCTCCACTGCACTCTCCTGGGTGCGGACTCGGAGGGGGGGTAAAGGGGGCTCCGCTGCTCTCTCCTGGGTGCGGACTCGGAGAGGGGGTAAAGGGGGCTCCGCTGCTCTCTCCTGTGCGCACGGGGGGGGTAAAGGGGGCTCTCCTGCTCTCTCCTGGGTGCAGGGGGGGTAAAGGGGGCTCTGCTGCTCTCTCCTGGGTGCAGGGGGGACTAAAGGGGGCTCTCCTGCTCTCTCCTGGGTGCAGGGGGGGTAAAGGGGGCTCTGCTGCTCTCTCCTGGGTGCACGGGGTAAAGGGGGCTCTGCTGCTCTTTAAGGTGCGGGGGGACTAAAGGGGGCTCTGCTGCTCTCTCCTGGGTGCAGGGGGGACTAAAGGGGGCTCTCCTGCTCTCTCCTGGGTGCAGGGGGGGGTAAAGGGGGCTCTGCTGCTCTCTCCTGGGTGCGGGGGGGGACTAAAGTGGGCTCTCCTGCTCTCTCCTGGGTGCACGGGGGGGGGGTAAAGGGGGCTCTGCTGCTCTTTAAGGTGCGGGGGGGACTAAAGGGGGCTCTCCTGCTCTCTCCTGGGTGCGGGGGGGACTAAAGGGGGCTCTGCTGCTCTCTCCTGGGTGCAGGGGGGGTAAAGGGGGCTCTGCTGCTCTCTCCTGGGTGCGGGGGGGACTAAAGTGGGCTCTCCTGCTCTCTCCTGGGTGCAGGGGGGGTAAAGGGGGCTCTGCTGCTCTCTCCTGGGTGCAGGGGGGGGGTAAAGGGGGCTCTGCTGCTCTCTACTGGGTGCAGGGGGGGTAAAGGGGGCTCTGCTGCTCTCTCCTGGGTGCAGGGGGGGTAAAGGGGGCTCTGCTGCTCTCTACTGGGTGCAGGGGGGGTAAAGGGGGCTCTGCTGCTCTCTCCTGGGTGCAGGGGGTAAAGGGGGCTCTGCTGCTCTCTCCTGGGTGCAGGGGGGGGTAAAGGGGGCTCTGCTGCTCTCTCCTGGGTGCGGGGGGGGTAAAGGGGGCTCTGCTGCTCTCTCCTGGGTGCAAGCGGCCGCCCAGGCCTCGGGGGATCCCACGGGAACCCACTGGATCTATTGGGACAATGACTTATTGTATAGCGAGCAGAAAGTCGCCGAACTGGGAGCCGGCCGGGTGTTGGTGGTTCCCCTCCGATTCCGAGAGTTCCTCTTGAACCTGGCGCATGACGTGCCCCTCGCCGGACACCTCGGGCGAGACAAAACTTACAGCCGCCTAGTGACCCATTTCTATTGGCCCCGAATGCGGAGAGACGTGAACCATCACTGCCGGTCCTGCCTGACCTGCCAGGCTAGCGGAAAGACTGGAGGTCGAGTTAAGGCCCCCCTCCAACCATTTCCAGCCGTCCACACCCCGTTCGAGCGAGTAGGGATCGACATCGTGGGGCCCCTCGACCCCCGAACCGCCCTGGGACACCGCTTCATCCTGGTACTGGTCGACCACGCCACCCGATACCCCGAGGCCATCCCACTCCGCACTGTGACAGCTCCAGTGGTGGGCCGGGCCCTGATGGGCATCTTCTCCAGGGTGGGGTTCCCCCGAGAAGTGGTGAGCGACAGGGGTACAAACTTTATTTCGAAGTACATGAGATCCCTCTGGCAAAAATGTGGGGTCACCTACAAATTCACCACACCTTACCACCCCCAGGGGAACGGACTGGTCGAGCGGTTCAACAGAACCCTGAAGGGGATGATCAAAGGCCTGGAAGAGCCCCTGAGGAGGAGATGGGACGTCCTGCTGCCCTGCCTCCTGTTCGCCTATCGAGAGGTACCACAGAAATCCCTGGGCTTCAGCCCCTTCGAACTATTGTATGGGCACCCCGTCCGAGGGCCCCTCAGCCTGGTCAAGGAGGGCTGGGAGGCGAACGTCCAAGATGCCCCCCCTGACGTCTACCGGTACCTCCTGACCCTGCGGAACCAGACTCGGAAGTTCCGGGCCCTGGCAGAAGCCAACCTCGAAGCCAGCCAAGAAGACATGAAACGCTGGTATGACGAAAATGCCTCGACCATCGAGTTGGAGCCGGGCCAGCAAGTCTGGGTCATGTCACCCGTGGAACCCTGCGCCCTGCAGGACAAGTGGACCGGGCCCTTCAAGGTGGTTGAGAGGAAGAGCCCCGTCACCTACCTGGTCGACATGGAGTCCCCGAGGAACCCCCTCCGGGTCCTACACGCCAACCGGCTCAAGCCCCACTTTGCCCGAACTGAACTAAGCCTGCTGCTGGCTACCGACTATGGGGGCGAAAGCGACTCAGAGCCCATACCAGACCTCCTGGGGTCCTCGGGCCAAGACGGCTCCTTGGAGGGCGTCCACCTCTCCGCCACCCTGACCCCAGAACAGCGCCATGACTGCCGGAAGCTGCTGCAACCCTTCGCTGCCCTCTTCGCTCTCACGCCCGGGGTGACCCCCTGGTGCAGCCACGACGTGGACACCGGGGACAGCCCCCCTGTGCAGCACCGTGCCTACAGAGTACCCGACCGAGTCCGAGCCTGCATACAGACCGAGGTCTCCAAGATGCTCGCCCTCGGAGTCATCGAGCCATCAGACAGCCTGTGGGCCAGCCCGGTGGTCTTGGTGCCGAAGGCCGCCGCCCTCGGCACCCCCCCGGAACTCAGATTTTGTGTAGACTACCGGGGCCTGAACGCAGTCACCAAGACCGATGCCCACCCCCTGCCACGGGCAGACGAGCTGATCGATCGCTTAGGGGCCGCCCGCTACCTAAGCACCTTCGATCTCACCGCTGGGTACTGGCAGATCAAGCTCACCCCCGGCGCCCAGGAACGATCCGCCTTTTCCACCCCCGATGGGCACTACCACTTTCGGGTGATGCCCTTCGGTATGAAGAACGCCCCAGCGACCTTCCAGAGGCTGGTGAACAAGGTCCTGGCCGGGCTAGAAGCTTTCAGCGCGGCCTACCTCGACGACATTGCCGTCTTCAGCAACCACTGGGCCGCGCACCTAGGACACCTCAGAGAAGTCCTGGCCGCTCTCCAAAGGGCCGGGCTCACAATTAAGGCCAGCAAATGCCAGATCGGTCAAGGATCTGTGACCTATCTGGGCCACCAGGTGGGGAGTGGCCAGGTGGCGCCCCTCCAGTTAAAGGTCGATGTCATCCAGGCGTGGGAGCCCCCCGCAACCCAAACCGTTGTCCGGGCATTCTTAGGCCTCACAGGCTACTACCGGCGATTTATTAAGGATTATGGCAGTATTGTGGGGCCCCTCACGGAGCTCACTTCCAAGAAACAGCCCAAGGCGGTGCACTGGACGCCCCGCTGTCAGACCGCTTTAGAAGCCCTCAAGGCGGCCATGTGTGCTGCCCCTGTGCTACAGGCCCCTGACTAAAGCAAGGAATTTGTGGTTCAGACCGATGCCTCTGAGTACGGGGTCGGGCGGTCCTCTCCCAGATGGACGCCGAGGGCCTCGACCGACCTGTGGCCTTTATCAGCCGCCGACTGCTGGCCTGAGAACAGAGGTGGAGCACCATCGAGCGGGAAGCCTTCGCCGTGGTATGGGCTCTCAAGAAGCTCCGGCCCTACCTTTTCGGCACCCACTTCAGAGTCCAAACTGACCACTGGCCCTTGCGGTGGCTAATGCAAATGCGGGGCGAGAACCCCAAGTTGTTGCGATGGTCCATCTCGCTGCAAGGGATGGACTTCACCGTGGAGCACCGGCCCGGCAACGACCACGCCAATGCTGACGGCCTGTCCAGATTCTTCCGCCTCGGCGAGGAGAACCCCCAAGGAGATGGGTGACTCTCCCTGCCTTCAGCTGGGGGGGGGGGGGGGGGGAGGCATGTTGGAGCCGGCCTCGTGGCGTGGTCCTGTTCCCCCTCGCTAAGCCGCACGAGGTCCCATGCACCTCGGGGCTCCTCCATTTTGGATTATACGTGACTCTACGTAACCACCTACGTGACCCCGCTCCACCCGGCCTCGGTCCCAGCGAGGCCCGACATCGAGGCGCCAACCCCTGGCCCGGGGGATACCACGTGAACCCTTCCCACTACCGGCGGAGGGCAGTATCAATGGGACCCCCAACCGTCCTTCCACACCTAGGTGCGATCGCCCCACAGCTCTCTGGGGCCTGGCGCCTCTCCTGGTGGGCGTCTGGCCGCTCCCAACCCGGCCTCTCCGCCCCCCGGGCGCACGGGTCCGGACATCAAAGGGCTCCAGACCTATATCTGGGGCGACCCGGCAACAAGACGACAGTTGTATCCTGGAGTCAAGAGCCCTGCTGATCGGATCGCGGCTGACCCAATGGAGAAAGACTCATCCTGAAACTACGCTCTGAGCCCTGCTGACGACGTCGCGGCTCCACCGTGCTTAAGATCCTCACGAACCTTTGGGGCCCTGCTGACGCTGTCGCGGCCTGACCTTGTTGAACTTGCCATCAGAGCCCTGCAGACAGTGTCGCGGCTCGACCGAAGCGGAACTACCATCCGAGCCCTGCAGACACCGTCGCGGCTCTCCAAGTCCGAACTGCCTTGAGACCGGCACCTACCGCTCCGACCACCGGAGCCACCTTCGGCCTGACGCAAGGTCTGGCGCAGTGCTTCCCCGTACCAGGCTGGTACTGAGACTGTCCCGCTAGGACATTGAGACTCTTTCTGGATCTCCTGATCCCACTGTAAATATTTCTAACGTGCTGCTGTTGATAAAGTACCTAGATGAGCAACTGATACGGAGTCTTGTGTGGTGGTGTTACTGGGCCTAGTACGATCATAGGAGAAGGACCTCACCTAGGAGGCCTCTCAGCGGCGCTCGGCTACAACTTTGCGGTAGGAAGGTTCCCCGGAGTGGTCCCCCTGACTCCCCGGTGGTCCTCCCTCCAACAATAGCCATAAAAGCAAGAAGTACATAAAAAGACATTTCCAACAATTGTATACAAATACACAGACCAAATATTCAAATTAATACATACAGTGGGGCGAACAACAATTAATCTACATCAACGATTGTGCAATTACTGGTTTAAAAATCAAAAACATACTTTTTAAAATTAATTTAAAAAGCCAGATTTTAAAATATTTTTTTAAAACAAGTTAAAAGAAGGAATCAGTGCATTTTATACTAACTATACAGGGCTAAGGAAGACTGCAGACCACAACAACACATTACAACTTACAACCAATCTGTTTCCTAATGAGGTACACGTTAAATAAAAACCTACTTGTACAAAACACTACCAGTTGCGAGGTATTTGACTTGATTATACGTTCTGCCTCTTTGTAAGACCCAACCCCCATGTTTTTGCATAAGGGTTTGATCCAACGGTCCCTAAATTTTTTATAGACTGGACAAAAGAACAATAGATGGACATCATCTTCTTTTGCCTTTAGAGAGCAGAGGGTACACAAACCACTGTCATTGTTACCCCCCCACCTGCAAGTAGTTGCGGCAGTCTGTAGGACCCCATATCTGAATTGCAGATATAACGTTTTTTCTAACGGTGGTCCTATCTCATCCATGAATTGTTCAAATTCAGGATTATCCTTTATAGTCAAAAATTTCTGAGTCAATGTGCCAATCGATGAGCTATGAAATAATTCACCATTGACATAAGACCAGAAAGTAGACTTTACGAGCTTTTTGAAGGGCGGCGTCATGTTCTGAGGTTCTTCCCATAAATGGGAGAGCCCTAACCTGTTATACCACTGGAAAATGTGCTTTAACCATGCAATTTTCTTATATCCATCGATTTGAATTATTTCTATCACTCCACTCTTATAATCACTCAACTCCGGGGTTGTCCATAACCTAACCTAATACAGCAGTGGCCTTAATATGGCTTGATAGTCTGTCCTTTTAAGATTAATATCCAGGAACACTGGGACTAGGAGGGTTCTAATTGGTATTTTTAGCAATCTACGTATAAAATAATTTTCTTCCTTTTCAAAGTTGCTTTAACAGGAATGCCCCCATACCTCAGCACCATAAAGTGCCGCTGATTGGGCCTTCGCCTTAAATACCTCAAGAGCCGGCGTAATGGCTTTAGAATGGCTACCGCCGTGCACTTTTAAAATAGGCATCGAATTTTGTTTCAAGGATAATTTACTTTTTTCCAACTGCCCCTTCCATGAAAGGGTACTATCCAGCATAATTCCTAGATAATTAAAACTCCCCACGTACTCCAGCTTTTGATTATTTAAGGCCAAGTTCTTCCTAAAAGACTTCTGAGGATTTATGGACATATATTTTGTTTTAGATGAATTTATTTCTAACCCCTTCCCTACACAGTAGCTATAGAAGGAATTCACTAAGTTTTGTAAACCGTTTGGAGTCTGTGAGATGAGAATCGTATCACGGCATTACTTTTTGCCGATGATCGCCTCATCTCCTAACTTCGGGGAGTCATGGTCACAGTCCCTTAAGTAAATAGGTATATCATTAACGTATAATGAAAAGAGTGTAGGCGCCAGCACACAGCCTTGGCGCACACCCCGTCCTACAGGTATGGCCTTTGAGATTTCACCACCCTTACCCCATCTGACTTTGGCGTAATTCCCTGTATGTAATCTGATGAGTTCCTTAAGTAACTCACCAGGGACCACCATATTCTTAAGTGTGGACCACAACAAATTACGTGGAACGAGGTCAAAAGCGGCCCTCAAGTCTATAAATGCCACGTACAAACTGCCCTTCCTTATATTAATGTACTTCCAGCAGATGCACGTGAACCTAAATACCTGATCAACCGTGCTGGTTTTTGATCTGAACCCTGCCTGGTATTTAGTTAATATCTGGGTCCCCTCTATCCATTCTAAAAGTCTATTTAAAATATGTCTGGCAAAAACCTTTTGTAAAAGATCTATTAAACGTATAGGACGGTAATTGCCCGGATCATAACGATCACCTTTTTTAAAAATTGTTACGATTTCTGCCCCTTTCCAGGTTTCGGGGATTGGTGTTCCTGCCACTATGGAGTTACATAAAAAATTATTATAGGTCCCCCAAACTTCCACATCATGCTTCAATAAATCACCGGGGATCTTATCAGGACCTGGCGCTTTGCCCATTTTGACGGCATGTAATACCTGGGTAGTCTCCTCCAAGCTAAATCGCAAGGGAGCAATACTCAATGCTAAATTGATCTCTTGGTCCCCTATGGGCAACCCCTCATTGTCGTTTGAATAAAGTTTAGAAAAATGGTCGCACCATGTTTTTTCATCTAGATAAATATCCCTAGGTGATCTGCCCTTTTTATTTCCTTTTGAAATTAGATTCCAAAAAGCGCCCTGATCTCTCAATTTAGCCGCATTTAAAAGGTAATCCCATAGGGCATCATCCCAAGCTTTTTTTGCTTGGGTCAGTGTTTTATTATATGCCTGTCTGCATTCTCTTATACCCTGCGGGTTATTAGATTTGACAGCCTGGATCAAATGTGACTTAGCTATGCGACATTCCTTATTGTACCATTGATTAGCTAACTCTAGATAGTTTTCTTTTCGGTTCGTGTCCCTTTTGTAAATTTTACTCAAGAGGGGAGTTAGCGCATCTACCAATTTATAGTGCACATCTAAAACACCCTGGGTGCCCAATAGAGGCATCTGGCATGCTTCAATGGTATCAGCAAATGTATTAGATATTTAGCATCGTCTCTTCTTTAGCCAGGATATAAGGCCATCTTAGAGCACGCCTATTATTTGTTGCCTGAGGTTCCCCAAGAGAGCTATTTAACATAGCTTCTCCAGCTAATTTGGATATAAAAGGCTCAGGGTCTAACCATAATTGAAGTGGAAGATGGTCACTCTCTGTCCTATGATCTATTTTAAAATCAATTATTAAATACCATAGGCTCCGAGAGACCAATATAAAGTCTATATGTGACCTACAGTTGCCTTTACAAAATGTTGGAGCCGATGGTCTGTCGGACTGAAAACGGCCATTGCATGCCCTTAAATCATGGGCCACGGACAGCTGTAAAATCTGAATAGCAGATATAGTGGTTTTAGCTGACCCAGTGGAATCCAGACAGGACATTATTTGCAATATCCTGCTCATCGACTAAGTTATCCAGGCCCGACACTGGTTCGTATTTACAATTAAAATCCCCTCCGACTACTACCTGTGCGTTTGGTCTTAGTGTATCTAAAAAAGAATCCAAAAGCTCTACCACCTTGGATTCCTTATGTGATGTTTGTGGTCTATTGTACAAATTTATTAAATATATGACACCTTTTTCCCTGGTCACCATTTTTAATCCCAATAAGTCGGGAGAAGAAATCGACAGTTGGGTAACATCTATTTCTAAAGTGACTCTTACCCAAATCACCAACCCCCCTGACGCTCTCCCTCTTACTGACGGGATTGCATCACAACAAAATGTTTTGTACCCTAGCCTATGCGGCGTTTCTACGGCCCAAGTCTCCTGAAGGAGAATGATGTCATACTCCTCAATATAGGAGCACCAAGCTACATCCCGTAGGTTCCTAGCTATACCTGCTATATTCCATGATGTTAATCTTACAGGTAAGTTTCCTTCTGGGCAAGGTGAAAATACATTCGCCAAACTATCATGCCTAGCTGAACCATCTACAGGGCTAATTGAGGTATTTATTCCATCAACTGGATTATTTTCAGTAATATTTCCCTCTACCTCAGTGCTCCTAAAACACTGTCCAGCCTCGCCCAGACTAACATTACTAGCTCCTACACTATTTGGGAGCTCTCTCAGAGTCTCACACATACATGCCCTTGCCTGCTTCAATTCCCACAACACACTCAGACACAAACTCCACACACACGCACAAAGTAATACTCTCTCCCATACAGTGGCAGTTTGCTTTAAACTACTACACAACTACTACTACAATTCTAACAAAAAAATCACAACATATATCAAAACCAAACCCTAATATATACAAATACAAAACAATACCATTCACAAAGCAAATTGGTTTAACTTAAACAAAGGCGAGACCTGTTGCATTTTCAATGCTTGTTTTCTATTCTCAGCACTTAACAAAAACACGTTTTCTTGACATTTGTGAAATCTTCACAATAAAGCCCTCCCTTAAGAGCGACGCAATCTGCGGTGAACTGCCCTCCCGCAGCTGTCTGCACACTGTATTGGGAGCAATTCTTTAAAATATACATAAAAAGTATTCCTGGCCTCATGCTCTCGGCAGTTTTGTGTAACTTCCTTCCTTCCATCCAAGAGAGGATGTGGCTTAACGGAGAGGGCGGTCAAACTTGAAACTGGGTTTCAGTCTTGGCAACGACGCTGAACATCCTGTGATTTTCAGCAAATCACTTAATCTCCCGGTGCCTAACAAAAGGAACCTGTCCTTTTGTAATGTATCCGGTGCTCATATAAAGCGCTCTGACACCTTTGGGCCGGGTTTGCGTTCTATAAAACTGCAAAAAAAATAAAAATGCCTTCATCGGAATGCACAAGGCACTCCTCTACATGTGAAAGTACACTTTGCCACAGAGTCGCCAGTCACATCCAATCCCCACAGTACAGTAGCGAAGCTGGTCCCAGTAGAACAATTCTGAAAAAAACACACACACACTTGAATACCAATAATCATTAGAACAATAATACTCAAAAATCCTTAGTTCAATGTTATTTAATCACATTGAACATCAACAAAAAGATCTGCAAAAATGTACTGAACAAGTGCCCCACGCAATAGGGGGAGAAAGGGAGATGGGGTGGTGTGCATCAAGTGAGGGTTGAAGGAGTGAAAAGGTACAGTAGTGACAATATATCCATCGTACCATTATTTACAATAAAACAGGCTTTGCTCAGCCTAACAGTCAACAAATAACTAATACATAGCCATTGCTTGTAGTAGCACAGTGAAAAAGCATTGTTGACCAAACCGGCATACAAAGGTGACAAAGTTGACGTTTCGACCCCAAAATTAAGTAGGCCATTTGAATTCTTACATCGGGGTCTTCCTCAGGACTGAATGTGGGGCACCATACGCCACCTTTAATTTGGAGGTGGAAGCATTGTAGGTGGGCCCATTGGCTCCAAGGACAGAGAGTGGCGTGATGGCACTTGGAACAAATCTTAAGGGTTCCACACTGCTGGAAATCACCACTTATTGTGGGGAAATTAGAATATTTAATATTGTAATTAGCTTGGGCCCAGATGCACTCGAATGTTCAGAGATAACTTTAATCTGTAGAGAAAAAAACACAGTCGCAACTTTTGTAGAGCCCTGATGGTGCGGTCAATCTCCAGTCTACACAGTGCGTCCGTCTCGGACAAGGGGGAAAAAAAACGCATTGTGTGACCGGGGAGATTGACTGCACCATCAGGGCTCTACAAAAGTTGCGGCTGTGTTTCTCCTCTACAGATTAAAGTTATCTCGGAACCTTAGAGTGCATCTGGGCCCAAGGGCTCGGCCCTTTAATACAATGGTTTCCAATATGAACCTTCTTCCAGATGCAAGTAACTTGAATGAATCTCAACAACCTGAAGAGGAAGCACACAAGGTGGCACAGTCTGCTGGGTGGGCTCAAGGGACCAGACACGGTCCAGCACATGGGCGGGGTCAAGGGACCAGACACGGTCCAGCACATGGGCGGGGTCAAGGGACCAGACACGGTCCAGCACATGGAGTGAGGGGTCTCCCCCTCGCCAGTACAAGGAGTTAAAAACAGATGTAGGGAGCTGAATGAATCTCAACAACCTGAAGAGGATGTTCAGAAGGTGGCACAGTCTGCTGGGTGGGGCTCATGCCTTGAGTAACCAGACAAGGTACAGCTCATGGAGTGAGGGGTCGCTCCCTCACCGAGTGCAAGGAGTTAAAAACACTTATGGTGCGAGCTGATGTGGAGATCGCGGAGGCCTAACTTTTCTTTATTTTCTCGCAAAGTTCAAGCAGCAATTGCACATACATAGCATACATTAAATAAAATGAATAAAATAAGCACACAGAGATCTTCCCAAAAATATTTGATTCAACGAATCCAAAGGCTTCAGAATGCCGCCCCATGATTTTTCTTGATTCCAAGACAGGTTGGGTATATGGCGCTGGTGAAGAGACCACTGCAAAGGCTGCCTGTGCCAAGAAGCATAGACTTTAAGGCACATGCCTTTTAAAGGGAGCTCAGTGTTCCTTTATAGCAAAATATAGACTTGCCACGTCACTTATAGACTGAACACCATGTGGCTGGTTGCGGGGTCTGTAAATCCATCTTGATCACTCACTAACTACTTGTTGCGTAGTGTTTCTGGTAGCCCAGCGTTAAAATACCACTGGAGCAGTGTTAGTTACTATAAACAGGAGTAGATTAGCACAAACCACCGTTCTGTAAGTTGCACGCCCGAAAAGTAACATATCTTTCTAATATTTCACACATGAGGTTTGTGAGGCACCGCTAGGGATGTGCGCGGCGCCGCTAGGGATGTGCGCGGCGCCGCTAGGGATGTGCGCGGCGCCGCTAGGGATGTGCGCGGCACCGCTAGGGATGTGCGCGGCACCGCTAGGGATGTGCGCGGCGCCGCTAGGGATGTGCGCGGCGCCGCTAGGGATGTGCGCGGCGCCGCTAGGGATGTGCGCGGCGCCGCTAGGGATGTGCGAGGCGCCGCTAGGGATGTGCGAGGCGCCGCTAGGGATGTGCGAGGCGCCGCTAGGGATGTGCGAGGCGCCGCTAGGGATGTGCGAGGCGCCGCTAGGGATGTGCGCTGGCGCCGCTAGGGATGTGCGCGGCGCCGCTAGGGATGTGCGCGGCGCCGCTAGGGATGTGCGCGGCACCGCTAGGGATGTGCGCTGGCACCGCTAGGGATGTGCGCTGGCACCGCTAGGGATGTGCGCTGGCACCGCTAGGGATGTGCGCTGGCACCGCTAGGGATGTGCGCTGGCGCCGCTAGGGATGTGCGCTGGCGCCGCTAGGGATGTGCGCGGCGCCGCTAGGGATGTGCGCGGCGCCGCTAGGGAGGTGCGAGGCAACGCTAGGGAGGTGCGAGGCAACGCTAGGGATGTGCGAGGCAACGCTAGGGATGTGCGAGGCAACGCTAGGGATGTGCGAGGCAACGCTAGGGATGTGCGAGGCAACGCTAGGGATGTGCGAGGCAACGCTAGGGATGTGCGCTGGCACCGCTAGGGATGTGCGAGGCACCGCTAGGGATGTGCGAGGCACCGCTAGGGATGTGCGCTGGCACCGCTAGGGATGTGCGCCGGCACCGCTAGGGATGTGCGCCGGCACCGCTAGGGATGTGCGCCGGCGCCGCTAGGGATGTGCGCCGGCGCCGCTAGGGATGTGCGCCGGCGCCGCTAGGGATGTGCGCCGGCGCCGCTAGGGATGTGCGCCGGCGCCGCTAGGGATGTGCGCCGGCGCCGCTAGGGATGTGCGCCGCCGCCGCTAGGGATGTGCGAGGCACCGCTAGGGATGTGCGAGGCGCCGCTAGGTATGTGCAAGGCGCCGCTAGGTATGTGCAAGGCGCCGCTAGGGATGTGCGAGGCACCGCTAGGGATGTGCGAGGCGCCGCTAGGGATGTGCGCTGGCACCGCTAGGGATGTGCGCTGGCACCGCTAGGGATGTGCGCGGCACTGCTAGGGATGTGCGAGGCGCCGCTAGGGATGTGCGCTGGCACCGCTAGGGATGTACGCTGGCACCGCTAGGGATGTGCGAGGCACCGCTAGGGATGTGCGCTGGCACCGCTAGGGATGTGCGCGGCGCCGCTAGAGATGTGCGCTGGCGCCGCTAGGGATGTGTGAGTAGGGATGTGCGAGGCACCGCTAGGGATGTGCGAGGCAACGCTAGGGATGTGCGAGGCGCCGCTAGGGATGTGCGAGGCGCCGCCAGGGATGTGCGAGGCAGCGCCAGGGATGTGCGCTGGCACCGCTAGGGATGTGCGCTGGCACCGCTAGGGATGTGTGCTGGCACCGCTAGGGATGTGTGCTGGCACCGCTAGGGATGTGCGCTGGCACCGCTAGGGATGTGCGAGGCAACGCTAGGGATGTGCGAGGCAACGCTAGGGATGTGCGCTGGCACCGCTAGGGATGTGCGCTGGCACCGCTAGGGATGTGCGCTGGCACCGCTAGGGATGTGCGCTGGCACCGCTAGGGATGTGCGCTGGCACCGCTAGGGATGTGCGCTGGCACCGCTAGGGATGTGCGAGGCACCGCTAGGGATGTGCGAGGCAACGCTAGGGATGTGCGAGGCGCCGCTAGGGATGTGCGAGGCAACGCTAGGGATGTGCGAGGCAACGCTAGGGATGTGCGAGGCAACGCTAGGGATGTGCGCTGGCAACGCTAGGGATGTGCGAGGCACCGCTAGGGATGTGCGAGGCAACGCTAGGGATGTGCGAGGCACCGCTAGGGATGTGTGAGGCAACGCTAGGGATGTGTGCGGCGCCGCTAGGGATGTGCGAGGCAGCGCCAGGGATGTGTGAGGCGGTCACTCAGTCGCGGGCACAGTATCTTCTACAAAGGCCCAGGTCACACCTCACCAGCAATGAAGCTGGAGCAAGGAAGACTCGTCAGCACATGTGTGAAAGGGCAATGATGTCAAAACAACACACTGCTCTGACACAAAGAGCTCTGTGAAGGGTTTGTTGCAGGCTGCAGCACACACGACTGAAATCCCCTACATGGATATCAGTGCCTTAAAATCAGACAGAGTTAGGAGGGCTGATATCTGGGGCTCTTGGAGACCCCATTTACCCTTGCTGCCCATGTAAACTTAACCCCACTTGCTAATACATACCGACGCCGTTTAGGGCGCATTCACTGTGAACACAGGGCACACGATAGTGAAATAAGAGTCGCTCTTTCCCCCCCATGGCCTTATTGTACAAGAGAGCAGACCGATCCCATTCACTATGCAAAGCTCCAGCTCTGATGCACTTCCGGTGCAGGTGTAAACTCTGCCACTTCCTTTTCATTCAAGGCGGCGAGTGTGCAAAAACAATCCTTGTGGTTTCTGAAACCTAGAAGTGAAGCAGTGTCAGTCAGTAAGATCCGGTCTGTGGGGCCATCGACAGCGGTGGCCTCACTTAGGACTATGAATCCCAACAGACCGTGAAGAAGGAGTTCACAAAAACAGACCTCAGTCCCACAGCCGATCAAACACCGGAATTATGTGGCAGTTCCAAGGAGCGGGAGTGGTAACAGTTCTTGAGCAGGTGTATGTATGCGTGTGCATGTATAGGGTACTTCTATAGCATGAACCTAGCCACAAGGCAGCGCAGCGCTGTACATAGTCAAAGGCAAGCTTCAAGTCAGTGAGTAATAAAAAACGAAACCGAGCTGCGGACGAAGAGATGAGCCGTGAGCTCTTTCCTGAGTCCGAGCAGCCTCGGGGCGCTCCCGGTGGGTGCGGCGATGCTCGTCCGGATGCTTGGAACATGGATGAAAAGGGTCTGCAGTCTGATGGGTCCTGGCTGAGGGTGTGCACAGAAACACCTGAGATGGGGACCTTGGCCTCAAGAGGAGCGTGGGTGCTGGTTGAGAGGGGGTGCTGGGTTGAGAGGGGGTGCTGGGTTGAGAGGGGGTGCTGGGTTGAGAGGGGGTGCTGGGTTGAGAGGGGGTGCTGGGTTGAGAGGGGGTGCTGGGTTGAGAGGGGGTGCTGGGTTGAGAGGGGGTGCTGGTTGCGAGGGGGTGCTGGTTGCGAGGGGGTGCTGGGTTGCGAGGGGGTGCTGGGTTGCGAGGGGGTGCTGGGTTGCGAGGGGGTGCTGGGTTGCGAGGCGCTGCTGGTGGAGGGAGACCAGAGGGTGTGCTGGCGCCACGAGCAGCCTTTCTAGCACAGCTGCTTGAGGCGCGCGTCTAGGCGCTGCTGGTGGAGGGAGACTAGAGGGTGTGCTGGCGCCATGGGCAGCCTTTCTAGCACAGCTGCTTGAGGCTCATGTCAAGGCGCTGCTGGTGGAGGGAGGCTAGAGGGTGTGCTGGCGCCATGGGCAGCCTTTCTAGCACAGCTGCTTGAAGCCTGTGTCTAGGCGCTGCTGGGGAGGGAGGCTAGAGGGTGTGCTGACGCCATGGGCAGCCTTTCTAGCACAGCTGCTTGAGGCGTGTGTCTAGGCGCTGCTGGTGGAGGGAGACTAGAGGGTGTGCTGGCGCCATGGGCAGCCTTTCTAGCACAGCTGCTTGAGGCTTGTGTCTAGGCGCTGCTGGTGGAGGGAGGCTAGAGGGTGTGCTGGCGCCATGGGCAGCCTTTCTAGCACAGCTGCTTGAGGCTTGTGTCTAGGCGCTGCTGGTGGAGGGAGGCTAGAGGGTGTGCTGGCGCCATGGGCAGCCTTTCTAGCACAGCTGCTTGAGGCACGCGTCTAGGCGCTACTGGTGGAGGGAGGCTAGAGGGTGTGCTGGCGCCATGGGCAGCCTTCCATACACAGCTGCTTGAGGCACCCGTCCAGGCGCTGCTGAGGGAGGGAGGCTAGAGGGTGTGCTGGCGCCATGGGCAGCCTTCCATACACAGCTGCTTGAAGCGCGCGTCTAGGCGCTGCTGGTGGAGGGAGGCTAGAGGGTGTGCTGGCGCCATGGGCAGCCTTTCTAGCACAGCTGCTTGAGGCGCGCGTCCAGGCGCTGCTGGAGGAGGGAGACTAGAGGATGTGCTGGCGCCATGGGCAGCCTTTCTAGCATAGCTGCTTGAGGCATGTGTCTAGGCGCTGCTGGTGGAGGGAGGCTAGAGGGTGTGCTGGCGCCATGGGCAGCCTTCCATACACAGCTGCTTGAAGCGCGCGTCTAGGCGCTGCTGGTGGAGGGAGGCTAGAGGGTGTGCTGGCGCCATGGGCAGCCTTTCTAGCACAGCTGTTTGAGGCGCGCGTCCAGGCGCTGCTGGAGGAGGGAGACTAGAGGGTGTGCTGGCGCCATGGGCAGCCTTTCTAGCACAGCTGCTTGAGGCGCGCGTCCAGGCGCTGCTGGAGGAGGGAGACTAGAGGGTGTGCTGGCGCCATGGGCAGCCTTTCTAGCACAGCTGCTTGAGGCGTGCGTCGAGGCGCTGCTGGAGGAGGGAGACTAGAGGGTGTGCTGGCGCCATGGGCAGCCTTTCTAGCACAGCTGCTTGAGGCGTGTGTCTAGGCGCTGCTGGTGGAGGGAGACTAGAGGGTGTGCTGACGCCATGGGCAGCCTTTCTAGCACAGCTGCTTGAGGCTCATGTCAAGGCGCTGCTGGTGGAGGGAGGCTAGAGTGTGTGCTGGCGCCATGGGCAGCCTTCCATGCACAGCTGCTTGAAGCCTGTGTCTAGGCGCTGCTGGGGAGGGAGGCTAGAGGGTGTGCTGACGCCATGGGCAGCCTTTCTAGCACAGCTGCTTGAGGCGTGTGTCTAGGCGCTGCTGGTGGAGGGAGGCTAGAGGGTGTGCTGGCGCCATGGGCAGCCTTCCATGCACAGCTGCTTGAGGCGTGTGTCTAGGCGCTGCTGGTGGAGGGAGGCTAGAGGGTGTGCTGGCGCCATGGGCAGCCTTTCTAGCACAGCTGCTTGAGGCGCGCGTCCAGGCGCTGCTGGAGGAGGGAGACTAGAGGGTGTGCTGGCGCCATGGGCAGCCTTTCTAGCATAGTTGCTTGAGGCATGTGTCTAGGCGCTGCCGGTGGAGGGAGATTGGAGGGTGTGCTGGCGCCATGGGCAGCCTTTCTAGCACAGCTGCTTGAAGCCTGTGTCTAGGCGCTGCTGGGGAGGGAGGCTAGAGGGTGTGCTGGCGCCATGGGCAGCCTTTCTAGCACAGCTGCTTGAGGCGCGCGTCCAGGCGCTGCCGATGCAGGGAGGGTGGAGTTGGGGGATAACACGGAGTGCGTATCTTCCATGATCTCACATGACCCCGCCGTTTGCTCCTGTTGTATATCTCGTGAACATCACGAGTGCTAGGAAGCTGAGGTCGACGCACTTCCTGGTTGTCTGATGTTCGGAGGGGCCGCGGATCCTGGCACTTGTGCAATGCGGTGCACGAGGACAGCCCGGCCGTGAAACACACCCTAAAGCGATGATTATTACACATATCATTTCATGATACGAAGAACATCACAGGCCACACCGAATATCTTATTTGGACTCGGTCCCGACGTTCACGTAACAATACTCAGTGCTGTTGCCCATGAGAACCCGACTGAACATGTTGGGGAAGCTTGTACGACTGCTGTGCGTACATGATGCATCGGCTGTGCTACCCCCTCTAATGCTAGTGTGCCTAGTGTGTGTGCGTGCGTGTGTGCGTAGGTAACAGACTGCACACAGGCTGTCTGTATGTTCTCAAACCTTGCACTGCTTAGCGCTGTGCTCTACCTGTTTGTGTGAGGGAAGCTTTCACTCCTCCCAGCTGTGCTGTACATGGTTGCTCGTGTGAGGAAAGCTTCTACTCCTCTTAGCTGTGCTGTATCTGGTTGCTAGTGATAGGGAAGCTTTCACTCCTCCCAGCTGTGCTGTATATGGTTTCTTGTGAGAGAGAAGCTTGCACTCCTCCTCTAGCTGTGGTGTATATGGTTGCTCTTGTAAGGGAACCTTGCACTGATCCTCGCTGTGCTGTATCTGGTTGCTCATGTGAGGGAAGCTTGCAGTCCTCCCAGCTGTGCTATACATGGTTGCTCGTGTGAGGGAAGCTTCTACTCCTCTTAGCTGTGCTGTATCTGGTTGCTAGTGATAGGGAAGCTTGCACTCTTCCTAGCTGTGCTTTATATGGTCGCTGGTGTGAGAGGAGCTTGTGTGAGGAAAGCTTACACTAGGCCTGACTGTGCTGTGCCTGTTGCCAGAGTGAGCGAAGCTTGCACTGCTCCCGACTGCACCCATTGCTGGTTTGAGGGAAGGTTTCAGTGCTCCGACTGTGCTTTACCCATTGCTCTTCTGAGGTCACGTGGTCGCTGGGCCTGGTCAGCAGCCTTAGGGGCTCATTTGGTCACCTGGTCGCTGGCCCTGGTCAGCAGCCTTAGGGGCTCCTGTGGTCACCAGGTCGTTGGGCCTGGTCAGCAGCCTTAGGGGCTCCTGTGGTCACCAGGTCGTTGGGCCTGGTCAGCAGTCTTAGAGGCTCCTGTGGTCACCAGGCCGCTGGGCCTAGTCAGCCGCCTTAGGGGCTCCTGTGGTCACCGGGTCTCAGGGCCTGGTCAGGAGCCTTAGGCGCTCCTGTGGTCACCTGGTCGCTGGGCCTGGTCAGCAGCCATAGGGGCTCCTGTGGTCACCTGGTCGCTGGTCCTGGTCATGGGCCTAAGGGGCTCCTGTGGTCACCTGGTCAGTGGCCATAGGGGCTCCTATGGTCGCCTGGTAAGGGGCCTTAGGGGCTCCTGTGGTCACCTGGTCGCTGGGCCTGGTCACGGGCCTAAGGGGCTCCTGTGGTCACCGGGTCGCTGGGCCTGGTCAGCGGCCATAGGTGCTCCTGTGGTCACCTGGTCGTTGGGCCTAGTCAGCGGCCTTAGGCGCTACTGTGGTCACCAGGTCGCTGGGCCTGGTCACGGGCCTAAGGGGCTCCTGTTGTCACCTGGTCGCTGGGCCTGGTCAGGAGTCTCAGGGGCTCCTGTGGTCACCTGGTCGCTGGGCCTGGTCAGGAGTCTCAGGGGCTCCTGTGGTCACCTGGTCGCTGGGCCTGGTCAGGAGTCTCAGGGGCTCCTGTGGTCACCTGGTCGCTGGGCTTGGTCAGGAGTCTCAGGGGCTCCTGTGGTCACCTGGTCGCTGGAACTGGTCAGGAGTCTCAGGGGCTCCTGTGGTCACCTGGTCGCTGGGCCTGGTCAGGAGTCTCAGGGGCTCCTGTGGTCACCTGGTCGCTGGGCCTGGTCAGGAGTCTCTGGGGCTTCTGTGGTCACCTGGTCGCAGGGCCTGGTCAGGAGTCTCTGGGGCTTCTGTGGTCACCTGGTCGCAGGGCCTGGTCAGGAGTCTCAGGGGCTCCTGTGGTCACCTGGTCGCAGGGCCTGGTCAGGAGTCTCAGGGGCTCCTGTGGTCACCTGGTCGCAGGGCCTGGTCAGGAGTCTCAGGGGCTCCTTTTGTCACCTGGTCGCTGGGCCTGGTCAGGAGTCTCAGGGGCTCCTGTGGTCACCTGGTCGCAGGGCCTGGTCAGGAGTCTCAGGGGCTCCTGTGGTCACCTGGTCGCAGGGCGTAGTCAGGAGTCTCAGGGGCTCCTGTGGTCACCTGGTCGCAGGGCGTAGTCAGGAGTCTCAGGGGCTCCTGTGGTCACCTGGTCGCAGGGCGTAGTCAGGAGTCTCAGGGGCTCCTGTGGTCACCTGGTCGCAGGGCCTGGTCAGGAGCCTCTGGGGCTTCTGTGGTCACCTGGTCGCAGGGCCTGGTCAGGAGCCTCAGGGGCTTCTGTGGTCACCTGGTCGCAGGGCCTGGTCAGGAGTCTCAGGGGCTCCTGTGGTCACCTGGTCGCAGGGCCTGGTCAGGAGTCTCAGGGGCTCCTGTGGTCACCTGGTCGCAGGGCCTGGTCACGGGCCTCAGGGGCTCCTGTGGTCACCTGGTCGCAGGGCCTGGTCAGGAGTCTCAGGGGCTCCTGTGGTCACCTGGTCGCATGGCCTGGTCAGGAGTCTCTGGGGCTTCTGTGGTCACCTGGTCGCAGGGCGTGGTCAGGAGTCTCAGGGGCTCCTGTGGTCACCTGGTCGCAGGGCCTGGTCAGGAGTCTCAGGGGCTCCTGTGGTCACCTGGTCGCTGGGCCTGGTCAGGAGTCTCAGGGGCTCCTGTGGTCACCTGGTCGCAGGGCCTGGTCAGGAGTCTCAGGGGCTCCTGTGGTCACCTGGTCGCAGGGCCTGGTCAGGAGTCTCAGGGGCTCCTGTGGTCACCTGGTCGCTGGGCCTGGTCAGGAGTCTCAGGGGCTCCTGTGGTCACCTGGTCGCAGGGCCTGGTCAGGAGTCTCAGGGGCTCCTGTGGTCACCTGGTCGCAGGGCGTAGTCAGGAGTCTCAGAGGCTCCTGTGGTCACCTGGTCGCAGGGCCTGGTCAGGAGCCTCTGGGGCTTCTGTGGTCACCTGGTCGCAGGGCCTGGTCAGGAGTCTCAGGGGCTCCTGTGGTCACCTGGTCACAGGGCCTGGTCAGGAGTCTCAGGGGCTCCTGTGGTCACCTGGTCGCTGGGCCTGGTCAGGAGTCTCAGGGGCTCCTGTGGTCCCCTGGTCGCAGGGCCTGGTCAGGAGTCTCAGGTGCTCCTGTGGTCACCTGGTCGCTGGGCCTGGTCAGGGGTCTCAGGGGCTCCTGTGGTCACCTGGTCGCAGGGCCTGGTCAGGGGTCTCAGGGGCTCCTGTGGTCACCTGGTCGCAGGGCCTGGTCAGGGTTGCTTTTCCTTCCCTCCTTGGTTTTCTTCTCTCCAGCACCGGGTTTCTGTTCCTTTCCTCTGTTCCTTCCCTCCTTGGTCTTCTCCTCTCCAGCACCGGGTTTCTGTTCCTTCCCCCCTTGGTCTTCTCCTCTCCAGCACCGGGTTTCTGTTCCTTCCCCCCTTGGTCTTCTCCTCTCCAGCACCGGGTTTCTGTTCCTTCCCTCCTTGGTTTTCTTCTCTCCAGCACCGGGTTGCTTTTCCTTCCCTCCTTGGTTTTCTTCTCTCCAGCACCGGGTTTCTGTCCCTTCCCTCCTTGGTTTTCTTCTCTCCAGCACCGGGTTGCTTTTCCTTCCCTCCTTGGTTTTCTCCTCTCCAGCACCGGGTTTCTTTTCCTGTCTGGTGGGGGCGGACCCACCCACCCCGCCCAGGCCGCAGCACAGGCAGGTTAGTGAACTGGAAAGCGCGGAGTAAACGTTAGCGCTGTAGCGGTCGAACCGCGCGGGGGCGTGCTCCAGCTGACCCGTAGTTAGTGTCGAACTCTTACTTAAAGCGCTTACATTACCAGCCCCAACCTCGAGGAGCTACAGAACAGATAACTGCGACAGAGCACCTTTCTACCTCCCACATACTTACAAGGTGGAGGCATAGCTGCGGCTGGGACAGGTCACAGAGAACGCAAAGATAAGACAGCTCGGGCGGGAGGGGGTGCCCCTATGGGGAGGAGGGGTGCGACCCCTTGGGCAGGAGGGGTGTTCCTTGTGGGGAGGATGGGGGGGGGGGGTTGCCCCGCCTGCACTCCTCGTGACATGCTCCGCTCCTCAGATCACTTCTATGATTTTAGCCTCAAAGAGGAAGCGCGAGCAGCGGCGGCGATTATGCAAAACCCGCCGGGGGGGGGGGGGATCAGAGCGGGGATCGCAGGGCTGGGGCTGCGCAGGTGGGTACCTGGGACGGGGTTTCAAGGCGCTGAGCGACAATCATCTAATCTGTAGAATCACATCCTCGTTCAGCTGGGGGGAGGGGGGCAGGGGGCCCCACTCGTCACTGCTCCCTCCTAGGCGCAGGGGGGATAAAGGGGGCTCTGCTGCTCTCTCCTGGGCGCAGGGGGGGGTAAAGGGGGCTCTGCTGCTCTCTCCTGGGCGCAGGGGGGAGTAAAGAGGACTGCACCCGCCATCCACCCTCCACTGCACTCTCCTGGGTGCGGACTCGGAGGGGGGGTAAAGGGGGCTCCGCTGCTCTCTCCTGGGTGCGGACTCGGAGAGGGGGTAAAGGGGGCTCCGCTGCTCTCTCCTGTGCGCACGGGGGGGGTAAAGGGGGCTCTCCTGCTCTCTCCTGGGTGCAGGGGGGGTAAAGGGGGCTCTGCTGCTCTCTCCTGGGTGCAGGGGGGACTAAAGGGGGCTCTCCTGCTCTCTCCTGGGTGCAGGGGGGGGTAAAGGGGGCTCTGCTGCTCTCTCCTGGGTGCGGGGGGGGGACTAAAGTGGGCTCTCCTGCTCTCTCCTGGGTGCACGGGGGGGGTAAAGGGGGCTCTGCTGCTCTTTAAGGTGCGGGGGGGACTAAAGGGGGCTCTCCTGCTCTCTCCTGGGTGCGGGGGGGACTAAAGGGGGCTCTGCTGCTCTCTCCTGGGTGCAGGGGGGGTAAAGGGGGCTCTGCTGCTCTCTCCTGGGTGCGGGGGGGACTAAAGTGGGCTCTCCTGCTCTCTCCTGGGTGCAGGGGGGGTAAAGGGGGCTCTGCTGCTCTCTCCTGGGTGCAGGGGGGGGGTAAAGGGGGCTCTGCTGCTCTCTACTGGGTGCAGGGGGGGTAAAGGGGGCTCTGCTGCTCTCTCCTGGGTGCAGGGGGGGTAAAGGGGGCTCTGCTGCTCTCTACTGGGTGCAGGGGGGGTAAAGGGGGCTCTGCTGCTCTCTCCTGGGTGCAGGGGGTAAAGGGGGCTCTGCTGCTCTCTCCTGGGTGCAGGGGGGGGTAAAGGGGGCTCTGCTGCTCTCTCCTGGGTGCGGGGGGGGTAAAGGGGGCTCTGCTGCTCTCTCCTGGGTGCAAGCGGCCGCCCAGGCCTCGGGGGATCCCACGGGAACCCACTGGATCTATTGGGACAATGACTTATTGTATAGCGAGCAGAAAGTCGCCGAACTGGGAGCCGGCCGGGTGTTGGTGGTTCCCCTCCGATTCCGAGAGTTCCTCTTGAACCTGGCGCATGACGTGCCCCTCGCCGGACACCTCGGGCGAGACAAAACTTACAGCCGCCTAGTGACCCATTTCTATTGGCCCCGAATGCGGAGAGACGTGAACCATCACTGCCGGTCCTGCCTGACCTGCCAGGCTAGCGGAAAGACTGGAGGTCGAGTTAAGGCCCCCCTCCAACCATTTCCAGCCGTCCACACCCCGTTCGAGCGAGTAGGGATCGACATCGTGGGGCCCCTCGACCCCCGAACCGCCCTGGGACACCGCTTCATCCTGGTACTGGTCGACCACGCCACCCGATACCCCGAGGCCATCCCACTCCGCACTGTGACAGCTCCAGTGGTGGGCCGGGCCCTGATGGGCATCTTCTCCAGGGTGGGGTTCCCCCGAGAAGTGGTGAGCGACAGGGGTACAAACTTTATTTCGAAGTACATGAGATCCCTCTGGCAAAAATGTGGGGTCACCTACAAATTCACCACACCTTACCACCCCCAGGGGAACGGACTGGTCGAGCGGTTCAACAGAACCCTGAAGGGGATGATCAAAGGCCTGGAAGAGCCCCTGAGGAGGAGATGGGACGTCCTGCTGCCCTGCCTCCTGTTCGCCTATCGAGAGGTACCACAGAAATCCCTGGGCTTCAGCCCCTTCGAACTATTGTATGGGCACCCCGTCCGAGGGCCCCTCAGCCTGGTCAAGGAGGGCTGGGAGGCGAACGTCCAAGATGCCCCCCCTGACGTCTACCGGTACCTCCTGACCCTGCGGAACCAGACTCGGAAGTTCCGGGCCCTGGCAGAAGCCAACCTCGAAGCCAGCCAAGAAGACATGAAACGCTGGTATGACGAAAATGCCTCGACCATCGAGTTGGAGCCGGGCCAGCAAGTCTGGGTCATGTCACCCGTGGAACCCTGCGCCCTGCAGGACAAGTGGACCGGGCCCTTCAAGGTGGTTGAGAGGAAGAGCCCCGTCACCTACCTGGTCGACATGGAGTCCCCGAGGAACCCCCTCCGGGTCCTACACGCCAACCGGCTCAAGCCCCACTTTGCCCGAACTGAACTAAGCCTGCTGCTGGCTACCGACTATGGGGGCGAAAGCGACTCAGAGCCCATACCAGACCTCCTGGGGTCCTCGGGCCAAGACGGCTCCTTGGAGGGCGTCCACCTCTCCGCCACCCTGACCCCAGAACAGCGCCATGACTGCCGGAAGCTGCTGCAACCCTTCGCTGCCCTCTTCGCTCTCACGCCCGGGGTGACCCCCTGGTGCAGCCACGACGTGGACACCGGGGACAGCCCCCCTGTGCAGCACCGTGCCTACAGAGTACCCGACCGAGTCCGAGCCTGCATACAGACCGAGGTCTCCAAGATGCTCGCCCTCGGAGTCATCGAGCCATCAGACAGCCTGTGGGCCAGCCCGGTGGTCTTGGTGCCGAAGGCCGCCGCCCTCGGCACCCCCCCGGAACTCAGATTTTGTGTAGACTACCGGGGCCTGAACGCAGTCACCAAGACCGATGCCCACCCCCTGCCACGGGCAGACGAGCTGATCGATCGCTTAGGGGCCGCCCGCTACCTAAGCACCTTCGATCTCACCGCTGGGTACTGGCAGATCAAGCTCACCCCCGGCGCCCAGGAACGATCCGCCTTTTCCACCCCCGATGGGCACTACCACTTTCGGGTGATGCCCTTCGGTATGAAGAACGCCCCAGCGACCTTCCAGAGGCTGGTGAACAAGGTCCTGGCCGGGCTAGAAGCTTTCAGCGCGGCCTACCTCGACGACATTGCCGTCTTCAGCAACCACTGGGCCGCGCACCTAGGACACCTCAGAGAAGTCCTGGCCGCTCTCCAAAGGGCCGGGCTCACAATTAAGGCCAGCAAATGCCAGATCGGTCAAGGATCTGTGACCTATCTGGGCCACCAGGTGGGGAGTGGCCAGGTGGCGCCCCTCCAGTTAAAGGTCGATGTCATCCAGGCGTGGGAGCCCCCCGCAACCCAAACCGTTGTCCGGGCATTCTTAGGCCTCACAGGCTACTACCGGCGATTTATTAAGGATTATGGCAGTATTGTGGGGCCCCTCACGGAGCTCACTTCCAAGAAACAGCCCAAGGCGGTGCACTGGACGCCCCGCTGTCAGACCGCTTTAGAAGCCCTCAAGGCGGCCATGTGTGCTGCCCCTGTGCTACAGGCCCCTGACTAAAGCAAGGAATTTGTGGTTCAGACCGATGCCTCTGAGTACGGGGTCGGGCGGTCCTCTCCCAGATGGACGCCGAGGGCCTCGACCGACCTGTGGCCTTTATCAGCCGCCGACTGCTGGCCTGAGAACAGAGGTGGAGCACCATCGAGCGGGAAGCCTTCGCCGTGGTATGGGCTCTCAAGAAGCTCCGGCCCTACCTTTTCGGCACCCACTTCAGAGTCCAAACTGACCACTGGCCCTTGCGGTGGCTAATGCAAATGCGGGGCGAGAACCCCAAGTTGTTGCGATGGTCCATCTCGCTGCAAGGGATGGACTTCACCGTGGAGCACCGGCCCGGCAACGACCACGCCAATGCTGACGGCCTGTCCAGATTCTTCCGCCTCGGCGAGGAGAACCCCCAAGGAGATGGGTGACTCTCCCTGCCTTCAGCTGGGGGGGGGGGGGGGGGGGGGAGGCATGTTGGAGCCGGCCTCGTGGCGTGGTCCTGTTCCCCCTCGCTAAGCCGCACGAGGTCCCATGCACCTCGGGGCTCCTCCATTTTGGATTATACGTGACTCTACGTAACCACCTACGTGACCCCGCTCCACCCGGCCTCGGTCCCAGCGAGGCCCGACATCGAGGCGCCAACCCCTGGCCCGGGGGATACCACGTGAACCCTTCCCACTACCGGCGGAGGGCAGTATCAATGGGACCCCCAACCGTCCTTCCACACCTAGGTGCGATCGCCCCACAGCTCTCTGGGGCCTGGCGCCTCTCCTGGTGGGCGTCTGGCCGCTCCCAACCCGGCCTCTCCGCCCCCCGGGCGCACGGGTCCGGACATCAAAGGGCTCCAGACCTATATCTGGGGCGACCCGGCAACAAGACGACAGTTGTATCCTGGAGTCAAGAGCCCTGCTGATCGGATCGCGGCTGACCCAATGGAGAAAGACTCATCCTGAAACTACGCTCTGAGCCCTGCTGACGACGTCGCGGCTCCACCGTGCTTAAGATCCTCACGAACCTTTGGGGCCCTGCTGACGCTGTCGCGGCCTGACCTTGTTGAACTTGCCATCAGAGCCCTGCAGACAGTGTCGCGGCTCGACCGAAGCGGAACTACCATCCGAGCCCTGCAGACACCGTCGCGGCTCTCCAAGTCCGAACTGCCTTGAGACCGGCACCTACCGCTCCGACCACCGGAGCCACCTTCGGCCTGACGCAAGGTCTGGCGCAGTGCTTCCCCGTACCAGGCTGGTACTGAGACTGTCCCGCTAGGACATTGAGACTCTTTCTGGATCTCCTGATCCCACTGTAAATATTTCTAACGTGCTGCTGTTGATAAAGTACCTAGATGAGCAACTGATACGGAGTCTTGTGTGGTGGTGTTACTGGGCCTAGTACGATCATAGGAGAAGGACCTCACCTAGGAGGCCTCTCAGCGGCGCTCGGCTACAACTTTGCGGTAGGAAGGTTCCCCGGAGTGGTCCCCCTGACTCCCCGGTGGTCCTCCCTCCAACAATAGCCATAAAAGCAAGAAGTACATAAAAAGACATTTCCAACAATTGTATACAAATACACAGACCAAATATTCAAATTAATACATACAGTGGGGCGAACAACAATTAATCTACATCAACGATTGTGCAATTACTGGTTTAAAAATCAAAAACATACTTTTTAAAATTAATTTAAAAAGCCAGATTTTAAAATATTTTTTTAAAACAAGTTAAAAGAAGGAATCAGTGCATTTTATACTAACTATACAGGGCTAAGGAAGACTGCAGACCACAACAACACATTACAACTTACAACCAATCTGTTTCCTAATGAGGTACACGTTAAATAAAAACCTACTTGTACAAAACACTACCAGTTGCGAGGTATTTGACTTGATTATACGTTCTGCCTCTTTGTAAGACCCAACCCCCATGTTTTTGCATAAGGGTTTGATCCAACGGTCCCTAAATTTTTTATAGACTGGACAAAAGAACAATAGATGGACATCATCTTCTTTTGCCTTTAGAGAGCAGAGGGTACACAAACCACTGTCATTGTTACCCCCCCACCTGCAAGTAGTTGCGGCAGTCTGTAGGACCCCATATCTGAATTGCAGATATAACGTTTTTTCTAACGGTGGTCCTATCTCATCCATGAATTGTTCAAATTCAGGATTATCCTTTATAGTCAAAAATTTCTGAGTCAATGTGCCAATCGATGAGCTATGAAATAATTCACCATTGACATAAGACCAGAAAGTAGACTTTACGAGCTTTTTGAAGGGCGGCGTCATGTTCTGAGGTTCTTCCCATAAATGGGAGAGCCCTAACCTGTTATACCACTGGAAAATGTGCTTTAACCATGCAATTTTCTTATATCCATCGATTTGAATTATTTCTATCACTCCACTCTTATAATCACTCAACTCCGGGGTTGTCCATAACCTAACCTAATACAGCAGTGGCCTTAATATGGCTTGATAGTCTGTCCTTTTAAGATTAATATCCAGGAACACTGGGACTAGGGGGGTTCTAATTGGTATTTTTAGCAATCTACGTATAAAATAATTTTCTTCCTTTTCAAAGTTGCTTTAACAGGAATGCCCCCATACCTCAGCACCATAAAGTGCCGCTGATTGGGCCTTCGCCTTAAATACCTCAAGAGCCGGCGTAATGGCTTTAGAATGGCTACCGCCGTGCACTTTTAAAATAGGCATCGAATTTTGTTTCAAGGATAATTTACTTTTTTCCAACTGCCCCTTCCATGAAAGGGTACTATCCAGCATAATTCCTAGATAATTAAAACTCCCCACGTACTCCAGCTTTTGATTATTTAAGGCCAAGTTCTTCCTAAAAGACTTCTGAGGATTTATGGACATATATTTTGTTTTAGATGAATTTATTTCTAACCCCTTCCCTACACAGTAGCTATAGAAGGAATTCACTAAGTTTTGTAAACCGTTTGGAGTCTGTGAGATGAGAATCGTATCACGGCATTACTTTTTGCCGATGATCGCCTCATCTCCTAACTTCGGGGAGTCATGGTCACAGTCCCTTAAGTAAATAGGTATATCATTAACGTATAATGAAAAGAGTGTAGGCGCCAGCACACAGCCTTGGCGCACACCCCGTCCTACAGGTATGGCCTTTGAGATTTCACCACCCTTACCCCATCTGACTTTGGCGTAATTCCCTGTATGTAATCTGATGAGTTCCTTAAGTAACTCACCAGGGACCACCATATTCTTAAGTGTGGACCACAACAAATTACGTGGAACGAGGTCAAAAGCGGCCCTCAAGTCTATAAATGCCACGTACAAACTGCCCTTCCTTATATTAATGTACTTCCAGCAGATGCACGTGAACCTAAATACCTGATCAACCGTGCTGGTTTTTGATCTGAACCCTGCCTGGTATTTAGTTAATATCTGGGTCCCCTCTATCCATTCTAAAAGTCTATTTAAAATATGTCTGGCAAAAACCTTTTGTAAAAGATCTATTAAACGTATAGGACGGTAATTGCCCGGATCATAACGATCACCTTTTTTAAAAATTGTTACGATTTCTGCCCCTTTCCAGGTTTCGGGGATTGGTGTTCCTGCCACTATGGAGTTACATAAAAAATTATTATAGGTCCCCCAAACTTCCACATCATGCTTCAATAAATCACCGGGGATCTTATCAGGACCTGGCGCTTTGCCCATTTTGACGGCATGTAATACCTGGGTAGTCTCCTCCAAGCTAAATCGCAAGGGAGCAATACTCAATGCTAAATTGATCTCTTGGTCCCCTATGGGCAACCCCTCATTGTCGTTTGAATAAAGTTTAGAAAAATGGTCGCACCATGTTTTTTCATCTAGATAAATATCCCTAGGTGATCTGCCCTTTTTATTTCCTTTTGAAATTAGATTCCAAAAAGCGCCCTGATCTCTCAATTTAGCCGCATTTAAAAGGTAATCCCATAGGGCATCATCCCAAGCTTTTTTTGCTTGGGTCAGTGTTTTATTATATGCCTGTCTGCATTCTCTTATACCCTGCGGGTTATTAGATTTGACAGCCTGGATCAAATGTGACTTAGCTATGCGACATTCCTTATTGTACCATTGATTAGCTAACTCTAGATAGTTTTCTTTTCGGTTCGTGTCCCTTTTGTAAATTTTACTCAAGAGGGGAGTTAGCGCATCTACCAATTTATAGTGCACATCTAAAACACCCTGGGTGCCCAATAGAGGCATCTGGCATGCTTCAATGGTATCAGCAAATGTATTAGATATTTAGCATCGTCTCTTCTTTAGCCAGGATATAAGGCCATCTTAGAGCACGCCTATTATTTGTTGCCTGAGGTTCCCCAAGAGAGCTATTTAACATAGCTTCTCCAGCTAATTTGGATATAAAAGGCTCAGGGTCTAACCATAATTGAAGTGGAAGATGGTCACTCTCTGTCCTATGATCTATTTTAAAATCAATTATTAAATACCATAGGCTCCGAGAGACCAATATAAAGTCTATATGTGACCTACAGTTGCCTTTACAAAATGTTGGAGCCGATGGTCTGTCGGACTGAAAACGGCCATTGCATGCCCTTAAATCATGGGCCACGGACAGCTGTAAAATCTGAATAGCAGATATAGTGGTTTTAGCTGACCCAGTGGAATCCAGACAGGACATTATTTGCAATATCCTGCTCATCGACTAAGTTATCCAGGCCCGACACTGGTTCGTATTTACAATTAAAATCCCCTCCGACTACTACCTGTGCGTTTGGTCTTAGTGTATCTAAAAAAGAATCCAAAAGCTCTACCACCTTGGATTCCTTATGTGATGTTTGTGGTCTATTGTACAAATTTATTAAATATATGACACCTTTTTCCCTGGTCACCATTTTTAATCCCAATAAGTCGGGAGAAGAAATCGACAGTTGGGTAACATCTATTTCTAAAGTGACTCTTACCCAAATCACCAACCCCCCTGACGCTCTCCCTCTTACTGACGGGATTGCATCACAACAAAATGTTTTGTACCCTAGCCTATGCGGCGTTTCTACGGCCCAAGTCTCCTGAAGGAGAATGATGTCATACTCCTCAATATAGGAGCACCAAGCTACATCCCGTAGGTTCCTAGCTATACCTGCTATATTCCATGATGTTAATCTTACAGGTAAGTTTCCTTCTGGGCAAGGTGAAAATACATTCGCCAAACTATCATGCCTAGCTGAACCATCTACAGGGCTAATTGAGGTATTTATTCCATCAACTGGATTATTTTCAGTAATATTTCCCTCTACCTCAGTGCTCCTAAAACACTGTCCAGCCTCGCCCAGACTAACATTACTAGCTCCTACACTATTTGGGAGCTCTCTCAGAGTCTCACACATACATGCCCTTGCCTGCTTCAATTCCCACAACACACTCAGACACAAACTCCACACACACGCACAAAGTAATACTCTCTCCCATACAGTGGCAGTTTGCTTTAAACTACTACACAACTACTACTACAATTCTAACAAAAAAATCACAACATATATCAAAACCAAACCCTAATATATACAAATACAAAACAATACCATTCACAAAGCAAATTGGTTTAACTTAAACAAAGGCGAGACCTGTTGCATTTTCAATGCTTGTTTTCTATTCTCAGCACTTAACAAAAACACGTTTTCTTGACATTTGTGAAATCTTCACAATAAAGCCCTCCCTTAAGAGCGACGCAATCTGCGGTGAACTGCCCTCCCGCAGCTGTCTGCACACTGTATTGGGAGCAATTCTTTAAAATATACATAAAAAGTATTCCTGGCCTCATGCTCTCGGCAGTTTTGTGTAACTTCCTTCCTTCCATCCAAGAGAGGATGTGGCTTAACGGAGAGGGCGGTCAAACTTGAAACTGGGTTTCAGTCTTGGCAACGACGCTGAACATCCTGTGATTTTCAGCAAATCACTTAATCTCCCGGTGCCTAACAAAAGGAACCTGTCCTTTTGTAATGTATCCGGTGCTCATATAAAGCGCTCTGACACCTTTGGGCCGGGTTTGCGTTCTATAAAACTGCAAAAAAAATAAAAATGCCTTCATCGGAATGCACAAGGCACTCCTCTACATGTGAAAGTACACTTTGCCACAGAGTCGCCAGTCACATCCAATCCCCACAGTACAGTAGCGAAGCTGGTCCCAGTAGAACAATTCTGAAAAAAACACACACACACTTGAATACCAATAATCATTAGAACAATAATACTCAAAAATCCTTAGTTCAATGTTATTTAATCACATTGAACATCAACAAAAAGATCTGCAAAAATGTACTGAACAAGTGCCCCACGCAATAGGGGGAGAAAGGGAGATGGGGTGGTGTGCATCAAGTGAGGGTTGAAGGAGTGAAAAGGTACAGTAGTGACAATATATCCATCGTACCATTATTTACAATAAAACAGGCTTTGCTCAGCCTAACAGTCAACAAATAACTAATACATAGCCATTGCTTGTAGTAGCACAGTGAAAAAGCATTGTTGACCAAACCGGCATACAAAGGTGACAAAGTTGACGTTTCGACCCCAAAATTAAGTAGGCCATTTGAATTCTTACATCGGGGTCTTCCTCAGGACTGAATGTGGGGCACCATACGCCACCTTTAATTTGGAGGTGGAAGCATTGTAGGTGGGCCCATTGGCTCCAAGGACAGAGAGTGGCGTGATGGCACTTGGAACAAATCTTAAGGGTTCCACACTGCTGGAAATCACCACTTATTGTGGGGAAATTAGAATATTTAATATTGTAATTAGCTTGGGCCCAGATGCACTCGAATGTTCAGAGATAACTTTAATCTGTAGAGAAAAAAACACAGTCGCAACTTTTGTAGAGCCCTGATGGTGCGGTCAATCTCCAGTCTACACAGTGCGTCCGTCTCGGACAAGGGGGAAAAAAAACGCATTGTGTGACCGGGGAGATTGACTGCACCATCAGGGCTCTACAAAAGTTGCGGCTGTGTTTCTCCTCTACAGATTAAAGTTATCTCGGAACCTTAGAGTGCATCTGGGCCCAAGGGCTCGGCCCTTTAATACAATGGTTTCCAATATGAACCTTCTTCCAGATGCAAGTAACTTGAATGAATCTCAACAACCTGAAGAGGAAGCACACAAGGTGGCACAGTCTGCTGGGTGGGCTCAAGGGACCAGACACGGTCCAGCACATGGGCGGGGTCAAGGGACCAGACACGGTCCAGCACATGGGCGGGGTCAAGGGACCAGACACGGTCCAGCACATGGAGTGAGGGGTCTCCCCCTCGCCAGTACAAGGAGTTAAAAACAGATGTAGGGAGCTGAATGAATCTCAACAACCTGAAGAGGATGTTCAGAAGGTGGCACAGTCTGCTGGGTGGGGCTCATGCCTTGAGTAACCAGACAAGGTACAGCTCATGAGTGAGGGGTCGCTCCCTCACCGAGTGCAAGGAGTTAAAAACACTTATGGTGCGAGCTGATGTGGAGATCGCGGAGGCCTAACTTTTCTTTATTTTCTCGCAAAGTTCAAGCAGCAATTGCACATACATAGCATACATTAAATAAAATGAATAAAATAAGCACACAGAGATCTTCCCAAAAATATTTGATTCAACGAATCCAAAGGCTTCAGAATGCCGCCCCATGATTTTTCTTGATTCCAAGACAGGTTGGGTATATGGCGCTGGTGAAGAGACCACTGCAAAGGCTGCCTGTGCCAAGAAGCATAGACTTTAAGGCACATGCCTTTTAAAGGGAGCTCAGTGTTCCTTTATAGCAAAATATAGACTTGCCACGTCACTTATAGACTGAACACCATGTGGCTGGTTGCGGGGTCTGTAAATCCATCTTGATCACTCACTAACTACTTGTTGCGTAGTGTTTCTGGTAGCCCAGCGTTAAAATACCACTGGAGCAGTGTTAGTTACTATAAACAGGAGTAGATTAGCACAAACCACCGTTCTGTAAGTTGCACGCCCGAAAAGTAACATATCTTTCTAATATTTCACACATGAGGTTTGTGAGGCACCGCTAGGGATGTGCGCGGCGCCGCTAGGGATGTGCGCGGCGCCGCTAGGGATGTGCGCGGCGCCGCTAGGGATGTGCGCGGCGCCGCTAGGGATGTGCGCGGCACCGCTAGGGATGTGCGCGGCACCGCTAGGGATGTGCGCGGCGCCGCTAGGGATGTGCGCGGCGCCGCTAGGGATGTGCGCGGCGCCGCTAGGGATGTGCGCGGCGCCGCTAGGGATGTGCGCGGCGCCGCTAGGGATGTGCGCGGCGCCGCTAGGGATGTGCGAGGCGCCGCTAGGGATGTGCGAGGCGCCGCTAGGGATGTGCGAGGCGCCGCTAGGGATGTGCGCTGGCGCCGCTAGGGATGTGCGCGGCGCCGCTAGGGATGTGCGCGGCGCCGCTAGGGATGTGCGCTGGCGCCGCTAGGGATGTGCGCGGCACCGCTAGGGATGTGCGCTGGCACCGCTAGGGATGTGCGCTGGCACCGCTAGGGATGTGCGCTGGCACCGCTAGGGATGTGCGCTGGCACCGCTAGGGATGTGCGCTGGCACCGCTAGGGATGTGCGCTGGCACCGCTAGGGATGTGCGCGGCGCCGCTAGGGATGTGCGCGGCGCCGCTAGGGATGTGCGAGGCAACGCTAGGGAGGTGCGAGGCAACGCTAGGGATGTGCGAGGCAACGCTAGGGATGTGCGAGGCAACGCTAGGGATGTGCGAGGCAACGCTAGGGATGTGCGAGGCAACGCTAGGGATGTGCGAGGCAACGCTAGGGATGTGCGCTGGCACCGCTAGGGATGTGCGAGGCACCGCTAGGGATGTGCGAGGCACCGCTAGGGATGTGCGCTGGCACCGCTAGGGATGTGCGCCGGCACCGCTAGGGATGTGCGCCGGCACCGCTAGGGATGTGCGCCGGCACCGCTAGGGATGTGCGCCGGCGCCGCTAGGGATGTGCGCCGGCGCCGCTAGGGATGTGCGCCGGCGCCGCTAGGGATGTGCGCCGGCGCCGCTAGGGATGTGCGCCGGCGCCGCTAGGGATGTGCGCCGGCGCCGCTAGGGATGTGCGAGGCACCGCTAGGGATGTGCGAGGCGCCGCTAGGTATGTGCAAGGCGCCGCTAGGGATGTGCGAGGCACCGCTAGGGATGTGCGAGGCGCCGCTAGGGATGTGCGCTGGCACCGCTAGGGATGTGCGCTGGCACCGCTAGGGATGTGCGCGGCACTGCTAGGGATGTGCGAGGCGCCGCTAGGGATGTGCGCTGGCACCGCTAGGGATGTACGCTGGCACCGCTAGGGATGTGCGAGGCACCGCTAGGGATGTGCGCTGGCACCGCTAGGGATGTGCGCGGCGCCGCTAGAGATGTGCGCTGGCGCCGCTAGGGATGTGTGAGTAGGGATGTGCGAGGCACCGCTAGGGATGTGCGAGGCAACGCTAGGGATGTGCGAGGCGCCGCTAGGGATGTGCGAGGCGCCGCTAGGGATGTGCGAGGCAGCGCCAGGGATGTGCGAGGCAGCGCCAGGGATGTGCGCTGGCACCGCTAGGGATGTGCGCTGGCACCGCTAGGGATGTGTGCTGGCACCGCTAGGGATGTGTGCTGGCACCGCTAGGGATGTGCGCTGGCACCGCTAGGGATGTGCGAGGCAACGCTAGGGATGTGCGAGGCAACGCTAGGGATGTGCGCTGGCACCGCTAGGGATGTGCGCTGGCACCGCTAGGGATGTGCGCTGGCACCGCTAGGGATGTGCGCTGGCACCGCTAGGGATGTGCGCTGGCACCGCTAGGGATGTGCGAGGCACCGCTAGGGATGTGCGAGGCGCCGCTAGGGATGTGCGAGGCGCCGCTAGGGATGTGCGAGGCAACGCTAGGGATGTGCGAGGCAACGCTAGGGATGTGCGAGGCAACGCTAGGGATGTGCGCTGGCAACGCTAGGGATGTGCGAGGCACCGCTAGGGATGTGCGAGGCACCGCTAGGGATGTGCGAGGCACCGCTAGGGATGTGTGAGGCAACGCTAGGGATGTGTGCGGCGCCGCTAGGGATGTGCGAGGCAGCGCCAGGGATGTGTGAGGCGGTCACTCAGTCGCGGGCACAGTATCTTCTACAAAGGCCCAGGTCACACCTCACCAGCAATGAAGCTGGAGCAAGGAAGACTCGTCAGCACATGTGTGAAAGGGCAATGATGTCAAAACAACACACTGCTCTGACACAAAGAGCTCTGTGAAGGGTTTGTTGCAGGCTGCAGCACACACGACTGAAATCCCCTACATGGATATCAGTGCCTTAAAATCAGACAGAGTTAGGAGGGCTGATATCTGGGGCTCTTGGAGACCCCATTTACCCTTGCTGCCCATGTAAACTTAACCCCACTTGCTAATACATACCGACGCCGTTTAGGGCGCATTCACTGTGAACACAGGGCACACGATAGTGAAATAAGAGTCGCTCTTTCCCCCCCATGGCCTTATTGTACAAGAGAGCAGACCGATCCCATTCACTATGCAAAGCTCCAGCTCTGATGCACTTCCGGTGCAGGTGTAAACTCTGCCACTTCCTTTTCATTCAAGGCGGCGAGTGTGCAAAAACAATCCTTGTGGTTTCTGAAACCTAGAAGTGAAGCAGTGTCAGTCAGTAAGATCCGGTCTGTGGGGCCATCGACAGCGGTGGCCTCACTTAGGACTATGAATCCCAACAGACGGTGAAGAAGGAGTTCACAAAAACAGACCTCAGTCCCACAGCCGATCAAACACCGGAATTATGTGGCAGTTCCAAGGAGCGGGAGTGGTAACAGTTCTTGAGCAGGTGTATGTATGCGTGTGCATGTATAGGGTACTTCTATAGCATGAACCTAGCCACAAGGCAGCGCAGCGCTGTACATAGTCAAAGGCAAGCTTCAAGTCAGTGAGTAATAAAAAACGAAACCGAGCTGCGGACGAAGAGATGAGCCGTGAGCTCTTTCCTGAGTCCGAGCAGCCTCGGGGCGCTCCCGGTGGGTGCGGCGATGCTCGTCCGGATGCTTGGAACATGGATGAAAAGGGTCTGCAGTCTGATGGGTCCTGGCTGAGGGTGTGCACAGAAACACCTGAGATGGGGACCTTGGCCTCAAGAGGAGCGTGGGTGCTGGTTGAGAGGGGGTGCTGGGTTGAGAGGGGGTGCTGGGTTGAGAGGGGGTGCTGGGTTGAGAGGGGGTGCTGGGTTGAGAGGGGGTGCTGGGTTGAGAGGGGGTGCTGGGTTGAGAGGGGGTGCTGGTTGCGAGGGGGTGCTGGTTGCGAGGGGGTGCTGGTTGCGAGGGGGTGCTGGGTTGCGAGGGGGTGCTGGGTTGCGAGGGGGTGCTGGGTTGCGAGGGGGTGCGGGTTGCGAGGGGGTGCGGGTTGCGAGGGGGTGCTGGTTGCGAGGGGGTGCGGGTTGCGAGGGGGTGCTGGGTTGCGGGGGTGCTGGGTTGCGAGGGGGTGCTGGGTTGCGAGGGGGTGCTGGGTTGCGAGGGGGTGCTGGGTTGCGAGGGGGTGCTGGGTTGCGAGGGGGTGCTGGGTTGCGAGGGGGTGCTGGTTTGCGAGGGGGTGCTGGTTTGCGAGGGGGTGCGGGTTGCGAGGGGGTGCGGGTTGCGAGTGGGTGCTGGTTGCGAGTGGGTGCTGGGTTGCGAGGGGGTGCTGGGTTGCGAGGGGGTGCTGGGTTGCGAGGGGGTGCTGGTTGTGAGTGGGTGCTGGTTGTGAGTGGGTGCTGGTTGTGAGTGGGTGCTGGTTGTGATGGTTTTGTAAATGACGCAGTCGGTTTGGAAGGCGTGGATGGCTGGCAAGGTAGGGGATATGGCGTTCCATCAGGATGGGGGTGATGGGATCGTATTTCTTCTGGCATTGATGAGTTGTGCTGAAGCGTGTAGGAGGGTGCCAGTGTGGGGTCTGGGAGGGTATGGAATGGGGCATTACAACCATCCAGAGTACAGGGCTTGAACAGCAGTTCTGAAGTCGTTTCCTGGCAAAAAGATTGGACTTTCTTTAAAAGAGAGATCTGGTATCAGACGGTCCTTATTTTTCGGTCACTGTGTTCCTTGATCGAGAGGTTGGTGTCCACGGTGAATGTAAGTGCTTTGGCATTTGACGAGGGTTGAGATTCGTAGTAGTCAAGGCTCATGTCATTGAGCCAATTTTGTGTTGCATCTGGTTTGTTTGTCTTGGCAAATAAAAGTAATTCTGTTTTAGCTGCGTTGAGCTTCAGGAAGATGCTGGACATCCAGGCTGGATGGATGCGCAGGCAGTGTTTGAGGCTTTGCATGATGCACTGGAGACTCCAGTGGAGTTGTGCATCATCAGAGTATTGGTAACAGTTGATGCAGCTTTCTGGGAGCAGAGCACCAAGTAGCTCCGTGTGAAGGTTGAAGGTGACCGGGGACAGTATGGACCCCTGGGGGACTCCACATGGGATGGAATCTTTTATGACCTGGAGGTGCCATATGAACCGACTGGAAAGGTAGAATGAGAACAGATGAAGGGCATAATCTATGTATCCCATACACTGCACAAGGGTGTGTATAAAGGTTCGATGGTCACTGTGTCCAAGGCACCAGAGAGGTCCACCAATACCAGGACGCCCAGGTCATCTTAATCTGCGATCAAGAGTGCACAGTCTACGATGCGCAAGGTAGAGGTCTCTGCGCTGCGGCATCATTTGAAGCCAGAGTGGTGTTCGTGCAGGAGATGGTCGGCGCTGACGTGTTGAATATAGACGCGTTTCCAATGCTCTTGCCGATGAATGGTAGACGATTGATCGGCCGGTAGTTTGCGGGGTCATCAGGGTCTGGTGCAGGTCCTCTTAAAAGTGGGATGAATTCACCTCTTGAGAGCTTCTGGGGAGATGCCTTGAGTGAGAGGCGTGAACAATGAAAAGCAGGGGTTCGAGAGCGTCCCCAGAGGGAGCCCTGATGAAGGGCGATGGTAAGACATCTCCATTAGAAGTGGCGCTGAGGGATTTCCGTGTTTCAGCCAGATCAGAGAGAGAGAAGGCTCAGGAGGCTGACCATCAGGAGATTCTACAGAAAGGCAAGGGGGAAGAGAAGAAGCAGCTTTGCATCGTTGACGTGCAGTACACACTATTTTTTCAAAGAAAAAGAGGTTGATGATCCTGCACTTTTCTATAGAGAGGAATACGAGGGTCTGGCAAGGGGTTGATGCAATGCTCGATTGTCTTGAGAAGTGTTCAGTTTCTGTTCTACACAAAAATGGAACAGCCACTGACTCGATGATTCCAAAACGTGTTTTGGGCTTTGCGAGGGGTAGGAAAGCATTTTACACATACAATATTAGATACAATACCTCGAATGATCAATCAGGAAATTCTGAAGCACGCTACTCACCCGGGAGCGTCTCAAGGCGCCAGGGGGAGGGGAGCGGTCAGATGAAGAGCCAGGTGAGGGTGTTCCTGAAGATGTGCAGAGTGGGGGCTCGCTCCAGATCTTAGTTGCACTGTAGGAGAAGGTTCTTCCACCCGTCCTTGCTCTGCTGATGCGCAGGGCTTCAGCAAGGGTGAGGTTGGCGGTTTCTCCTGGGTACGTGGAAGGAGATTCTTTCGTTGAGATATTGGGGTCCAAGGTTGTGGGGGCATTTGTAGGCATGGGTGAGTATCTTGACTCTCTTCTTGACGGGGAAGCCAGTTGAAGTTTTGCGGGTGTTGGGTGATGTGTTTGTGACGAGGGATGCAGAGGACGAGTCTGGCTGTGGAGTTCTGTATGGTCTGGAGTTTGCGGAGCAGAGACTTGTTGATACCGGTGTAGAGGTTGTTTCCGTAGTCCAGTCTGCTGGTTATGAGTGTGTGGGTGACGTTCTTTCTTGATTTGGAGGGGGGAGGGGCAGTTCCATTTGAAGGTCTTCCGAAGGATGCGGAGGGTGTTGAAGTAGGTGGAGACGACGGCTTTGATCTGTCGGGTCATGGAAAGTCTAGTATGATGCTGAGGTTCCGGCCATGGCCCGTGGGGCCGCCGAGGGCAGTGGGCCATTAGGTGCTGTCCCATGCAGAGGGGGAGGGTCCGAGCACGAGGACCTCTGTGTTCTCCGAGTTAAGCTTAAGGCAGCTGCTGCTCATCCAGGATAAAACATTCTTTTCCTTCGTGAAAGCAGAGTCTGGTGGTGATGGGGTCCTTGGTGAGGGAGAGGATGAGCTGGATGTGGTCGGCGTAGGATACTATGATGAGTCCGTGCTGTCTGACGATGACGGCGAGGGGAGGCCATGCGGATGCTGAAGAGCATAGGGCAGAGGGACGATCCTGGGGGTACTCTGCAGTTGACCTCTGTGGGTTTGGGGAGGAAGGGTGGAAGTCTGACTCTTTGGGTTCTGCCGGTGAGGAAGGAGCGGAGTCAGTCGAAGGTGGTTCCTTGAATGCCGGCGTCGTGGAGTCTGGTGGCGAGTGTGCGGTGGGAGACGGTGTCAAAAGCTGCAAAGAGGTCGAGTAGGATCAGGGCCAGGGTGTGGCCTTGGTCGGGGAGAGTGCGTATGTCATCTGTGGCGGCGAGTAGAGTGGTCTTGGGCATGTGGTTGCTGCAGAATCCGGATTGGGAGTGGTCGAGGATGGAGTTCTCTTCAATGAATTTCGTTAGTTGGATGTTGACGGTCTTCTCAGTGACTTTGGCTGCAAAGGGGAGGTGGGAGATGGGTCAGTAGTTCATGAGTTCCATTGGGTCTGCTGAGGGCTCCTTGAGTAGGGGCTTGACTTTTGTGCGTTTCCAGTAGACGGGGAATGTGTCGGTTTAGAAGGTGGTGTTGATGGCGTGTCGTAGTTCCGGTGCGATGGCGGCGGCTCTGTGGAAGATGTGGGAGACAGGGCTTCGGAAGTGCTGGCGTCTGGCTTGGCAGCCGTGGGGGTGCAGAGGGTGGTGAAGGATTGGCGGCAGTGACGGCAAGAGAACTGGCTGTGGGTGGAGTTCGGCGTAGACAGCGGGCAGTTGTTGTTCCTTCGGGTGGGGGGGGGGGGGGGGGGAGTGTGAGGAGGGCAGCTGAGTCGTAGGGGTGGGTGGTCGGAGACCCAGGGTCCCTGGCGCTGGTCGGGTCATGGACGGGCGCAAACTGGCTTGCCTTGGGCGCGCCCACTGCGAGGCTGCAGATTTTATTTGTACATGTGTATACTGACGTAGACATGTGTCATTTGCAGTCCAGAAGACGTTTAATGAATAAAACAGGCTTACTGCACTGTTTCGAAAGAGGTGTTCAATAAGAAAGAAGATTCAACAAAATCAACATACTGTTCTTGAAAATTGATGAAAAGTACTTGTTGATCTGATCTCTTAATCTCCATCTCTAGTCTTCACATGGGTCAGAAACATTCTTCTTCTAAGTCTAGTCCTGGTAGAAAGTACTCATGGCCAATGAACTCTGTGCTAATGCGCTCTTCCTGAAAACAAAGGCATTAGATGCCAACGTCAGACGTAATTTTTTAATTATTCATCTAAAACCGAAAACATGCCTATCTAGACTTTCTCCCACTGTCAAGGTCATTTCTCTTTTTATCCTCATTCTTGGGTCAAAATGTTTTCAAACCCTGCATGTGTTACTAGGACACACTAATACGGTGTATAAATCAATCTGCTGCGCAGATTTCTATGAAGTGTCTATTACCAGCCTGGTTCATTCCACAGAGTGGGTCCTATGGAGACACGCACCACACATGGAATGTCTTCCCTACAATTTTAACGTATATGCCTTTTTACTTTTCATTTGTGGTAAATAATTATGTTTCATTATAAAGTCAAACCAGGCCACGGTTGATGTTCTTTCGGACTTAGCAGATACGATCAATAATGATGTTAAACCACAAATTAAAGACAAGAAGAGAAAACTGCTTGCTGCGACCCAGCTAACAGGAATCGCTCAATCAGGAACCATGAGAGATCTTTTCAGATGGACATTAACTGACGTCAGGAACCTTCAGCAACTCAGCCAGGGTAAACGCAAGCATCTATCGCTCCAAGATTGATAAAATGATTACCATTGCAAAGGTCAGTAGTAACACGTTATCTACAGAGCTTAGAAACAGCAATAATATCTATTTATAAGTGGTACGTACAAGGATTATTATAAACGTTGCAAATGCTATTGGCCAGCTGAACTAAAGGCTCCATGGTGCTACATTCGCATGTGCCTGGTATTAACAGAAGGAAACCCTGCCAGAGGCAGTCAGAAGGCTGCACACTCGTTTCTTAAGCAGCTCCACCATAAACCAGCATTTGCAATGCAATAGGTCTTGCATTTGCGAGAGTTTAAGCTACTAGCATTGCAAATGACAATGCCTTTTTTTTTGTTTCAAAAACCAAAACATAAATAAAAGACATTGTGATTTACAATGCCAATAGCTCAAACTCGCGTAAATGCGAGGCCTATTGCATTGCAAATGCTCGTTACCACCAGTGTGTGGAGTTTGATGTACGTGATAGCCTCACTCACAGCTTGTACATTGCTGTGTTGACTCTAAACGCGCGCGAGAGTGACTCACCCAGCACAGCATTTAGCGGCTGCACGCCCCGCCTCTCGTTAGAGGGCGGCTTTACGTGCACAGAACAAGCGATGGTGAATATTTACAGAGTATGCATATAGCAAATGGTGTTGTCCATCCAGCCTCGTCTGTATGCGTGTGCAAGAGCTCAGCCTTGGCAGGAAAAACTGTCTCAGAGCCTTGTTGAATGGGATAAGTGCTCGTAAGTAGCTCTGTCACATACGTAAAGTAAGCACAGCTTTACTACAGAGCAGTTGCTCTAGCGCAACCTGTGGTTTATGAGCCACCCGGACTCTACCGTTGCACGTCGTGTTGACAACCTCCCCTGTTCTATGCATGGCCGCTGGCGTCCCGTGACCACGCGCACGCAGTCTGATCTCCCCGGATTTCTGTGCGTGATCTTTGCAGCTGTCAGCACAGAGACTGCCTCCCACCTGTGGAGAGAGGCTGCCCGAGGAGATTACCTGCCGAGAGAGGTCGCCAAGTGACACCCCGGGCAGCGCCGAGGTCTTCGCTCCTTCCACAGCTCGAGTGGGTGGCCAGTAGCTGAAGCCTGAAGCACGAGTTCGGTTATGTGGGGCGGATCCTTTCTGGTGTCCGACCCGGTAGTAACAAGCCCTACTCGTGCAGATCTGCTGTCCACGCGTGCAGATCTGCTGTCCACGCGTGCACATCTCCTGTCCCCCTTCAGCCGATAAACCGACGACAATAGATCTCGCCAAGGCGAACAGCGCATGCGCTGCATCGCTAGGCGAGACCTAAAAAGCAATGATGCCATCAAGTGAAATGGCAATTGAACAAAAGATAGACGAAGTGTGGATTATTCCAATGCACCGCTCTTTGAAGTCCATCTGGGGACAATCATACTACTTCGACACTCAGTGGTAGCCCAATGTCCCCGCCAGGCCTGGACAGCCATTCTCACCTCTCGAAAGCAACTGAAAGCCACGCAGCACTGGCATTCCAAAGAGACTCATGTTTGGCGTCTATCAGCAATTTCTGGCCTTTCAGTACTTGTGAAATATGTTTCTCGATATGCTGCACAGAAATCTTGAAAACAAAGTACACATTTTCAAGCCTTTCTTTCCATTGAACTGTAAATCTGCGTACAATACACAATTCAGCAGACGTGACTATCAGCATTATACAGTATTTAGTCATGGAGAAACAACGTTTATGCCATGTCTGGAATGCCAGGAATGATGCCAGGCTAGCCATCAGACACCTGGTGGAGTAAGAGGGACTTGGCAGCCCTTGGAGAAGTACCGGTCTCCGGTCTCAGCTACTACTGTGAAGCTCAGTACATTTCCAGGAAGCGGTTTTTGGTCAATTTAGATATTCAGGGGGTTTTGAGGTTGAAGACGGAAGATCAACTCTTGGAATGCGCAGACTCTGGCAATGCGCAGACTCTGGCAATGCGCAGACTCTGGCAATGCGCAGACTCTGGCAATGCGCAGACTCTGGCAATGCGCAGACTCTGGCAATGCGCAGACTCTGGCAATGCGCAGACTCTGGCAATGCGCAGACTCTGGCAATGCGCAGACTCTGGCAATGCGCAGACTCTGGCAATGTGCAATGAAGACTTGCATGTGAGCAATACCCATGAGGCTTTGAAACTGGATCTGGAAGCCAAGGGCAGTTCAAAATGGTCACAGGCACCTCTCAGTTCAGACTCGCTGCTCGAGCGGGCTGGGTAGACCAAAGCAACAGAGACAGTGGATGGGTGGAAATGTCACACTGACCAGTGTTAGATGTTCATGGTTCAAGTGGGCTGTGTTGGGGAATGGTGAGGTTGTTCCACCACCTGCCACCTCCAACCTCTAACCCAGGACCCACCAGCTCAGGCAGAGGGGAGGAGGTGTTTCTAGACCCAAAGATCTACACTACAATATTCTCAATTGGACTGTGTACAAGTCGGCTGTCAGTGGTGTCTTCGGAGGGCCAATGAAACCAGAGGTCTACTGGAAAAAGAAAAAAACCTCAAAAACGTATTAAAAGATAATGTTTTATTCTGGGGGTTCTGGAGCTCTTTCCTGAGTCTGCAGCCCCAGCACAACCACAAACAGAGGAAGATCCCTTTGTTGGGGAGGGCTGGGGAAGAAAGCCAGAGAAGCTAGCTTTGTTTTGCTGAAGTTGATACTCTGGTCTTGGGATAGGTTCCTGTTAGAGGCAGCACATCCTCAAGACAAAGCTTGAGGGTGCTAGACCTCACTTGTTCTTTTGGATAGTTTGAGAAGGTTCTGCACAGTCCTGGTCGTCTATCTTCTTCTGTCCCTGTCAATAACAGCAGACATCTCCATGAGTCGTAAGGCTTATCCCAGGCTCCAAAACAGAGCACCAAAAAGGGCCTTGCCCGGGTCAAATCCGTCCTCTGTGCCGTGCCCAGAGCTTCACTGAGGTGACAGATGAGCCGGGTTCTGGCCTAAAAGGGCCTGCTCAGATCCAGAGCGTGCAGACAAGCTAGAAAGCAGCCTAACCGGGTGAACAGGAAGAGGACCATTTATAAGAACCCAAAGGAAATGGAGAATGCTGCCTAGGGCGGTACGAGGTGCAAGTTACAGCAGGAGTATTGCCCTGTATGGCACCGGTGCACTCATTTGGACCCCATACAGGGGAGACCCTCCAATTCCACTGGTAGTTTCCCTATATATCAATCTCCTAGCCACTGAAATAAAAAACAACACCCTACCATACAATGATCTACTTGTGGGATAAAAACAAGATGATATCAAGACGATATTGCCCTTTTTATGCTGCTGAGTGACAACAGAGAATCAGCCCAAACTACCGTTTTGACGCATTCAACAGGTACTACCTACACAAACAAAGTGATCTCAAATGAAAATATTTTTAGCGGATGCTTAGAATGTTTCTTCAGAACAAGTGGGAAGGGGTCAGTCATCCGCCCTTTTACAAAATGAAAGAAGAAGAGTTAACGGCCAGCTGGCATGTGTATCAACACGGGATGCTGACGGAGCCAGAAAATATGAAGATTGGTGGACAAGCAAATGTTATGCAAAAAAAGAGGATATTTCATATGTTCTGTAAAGTAAAACCCAATTTGAAGACATGCATAAATCATAATTCGGAGGTTTACGCTGGATTACAAGGACGTACACCTAAGCTTGCTTTCTGCTGAATGCAAAATTGCAAATGTTTTGTGCAAACTATTTTACTCTGGGGCATAGAAAGGACATTGTAGCGGAGGGAAGGTGTTGGTCAATTTAAAACAAATCCATTACTTGTTGCATAAGATTTTGAACAGGATGTTGTACATGTGTATGCCATGATAAATGGAAAATCTACTGGCACGTTGATGTGTATAAGAGGAACAATAAAATGTTTAACAAAAACAGGCGCGGGAGGCGCACAATGGAGATCCTTTTTAGTGAAACGAAGTAAAGTGGAGAAAGAAAGCAGCGTGAGCTACAGGAAAAAAAAAAAAAGCATTTGCAATGCAATAGGTCTCGCATTATTAAAGTTTGAGCTATTGGCATTGCTAATAGTGCAACACCAATAGCTCAAACATTCAGTAATGCGAGACCTATTGCATTGCAAATGCTTGTTTATTTATTACATGATGACATCTGCGTTGACAAAAATGCCAGCTCAATTTCAAGCGCATTAGGATTTTCATATCAGAGTGGAACTGGGTGAAGTCAGCGTCACTCCGTGAGATTTTAAGGGCGCGAGCAGACACAAGAAAAGTACAACCATCTGCGCAACCGCGCTCCGGGGTGATCAGTGCAAAAGACAAGCAGTTTGCACTTTCCTGGCACGTTTATTTGTTCACCTTCCTCGCTGCTGAGATGTTGTGAAGACAAACTGTACCCGCCCAAAAGCGGACTCTTATTTCAGTCAGTGACTTTCTTCGCTCTCGACTCACTCCCAGCCCTCCCACCAGCCAAAAATGGAAAGTAAGAGAAAGCGAGGAAGAATTACGGGTAGATAGGGAAGTGGAAGAAGGAGGGCGGGCGACACAAGGGCAAAAGAAAGGCAGGAATGCTGCTAATAAAGGATGAAAAGATGGAAGCGCGGCAGCATGTGAAAGCGAAAGGATGCCGCCATGCAAGCGTAGGGACAAAAAAATGCGCGTGCGTGTGCACAAAGATGGCGTCGGGCTGTCCACATGCGGGTGCATTCATTTGTCCCTACGCGTGCATGTTTAGGTTTGCGGGCGGCAGAGCAGCCATGTTAGTCTATCTGGAAGTGCGTTCAATCGCTTACAAAAGGTCCTCTCCATGGCGGAGTGCAGCGCATGCGTTGCTTTCGCCAGGCGAGACCTAAAAAGAGACCTATGTTCCCCTGAAAGAGAGAGGGACGACTTGGAATCCCTAGGATAGGTGTCTGGGCGGACTCTCTAGACCTCTACTCTACAGGGAATCAGGATGGCTATACCCTTTGATGCAATAGGCGGTTCTTCAGGAGACACGAAGAAACCCACATAACATGAGCACCTGGAGGAAGGAAACAGGAACGATGTACACCCCGAGACTCAGTAGATGAGAGACGAGACACTCTTCGTGTCCAAGGGATATGCAACTGGGTGAAACACCTAGACCTGTACCCTACGGAGAATCAGGATGAAGTAGTACTTAATGGAAGAGGCGGTTCTACAGGAGACATGAAGTAAGCCACATCCAATCTACATAAACACATGGAGGGAGTGGTCATATACATGGGAATATAAGAGTAAGGCAAAGTCACACCGAGAGAGAGCGAGAGAGATTGGGAGAAGGCTGGCTGATCCTGCCAGATGCTGAATTCCAAACATCTTTCACTGGCACACACCGGTCAGGCTCTGGGAAACTAGAGAAGCATTGACGTCTTGCGATTTCCCTCTCCAAGCGATGCCAACGTGAACACTGGAAGGCCTTATAAAAACCACAGGAAAGGGCTCATTACCAGTGGCATCTCTGCAGATCCAAGGGGCCTCATCGTCAGCCCCTTGGAAAGCACTTGGTTGTTTAGTCGGTTAGGTAGGAAAATACAAGACGGAGAATTCAAAAGAAAGTTGGCTGAAAGCAGGAAGGCAGGCGGTGTCACATGCTAGAGCTCGGAATCTCACAGGCGTCTACATGTGAGATTACAATTGTATAAACACAAGTTTGAGGAAAAGCCAGCATAAAAAGCAAGGAAGGGTTGCACAAAGGAACATCTGTTCATAAACTTGCAGAATGCACCCAGGGATAAACAAGCACTGGGAATGCCGGGGGGGAGGGGGGTTATAAATGAAAGCGCCTTTTGTGTTGGTGATGGGTTGGGGCACTCAATTCATCCAACGTGCACTCTGTCGCTCATCTTTGCACTTATGCATCCATTCATTCACTGACTTATGTTTTGCATTCACCCTTTGACTCAACCGAAGAAAAATACACACAAACTCAACAAAATAACTTAAAAGATTACAGGTGGAAAAAGAAAACATGCTGACGTTTAAACACAGTGGGCACATGCTTTCAATACCAAGCCCAAATAGCTCAGCAGGTGTCCATCTTGCAGAGGTTCTGCACATAGTCTATTGCGGTTTCAAAATTCCAAATCACCCACCACATTTAAAACCAACATGTTTTCCATCTTGGAAGGGCCGCACAATGATACACTATCGACAACAGAATTCAGAGATTGTCTCCTGGAATAGAGTACCTGACACACGGGGTGTGGTGCATTGCTGATGAAATGAGAGGCAAGCAAGCAACCTGCTAGACTAGGTGTGGAGAGCTGCTCTATCCTCTTAGGAAAAGTACAATAAAAAGAGGAGAAGCAAAGAAACAAAAGGAGAACGATAAAAGGAGCAAACGAGCCTGCTCTTACAAGCAAGCACACTCATTTTTAAGAGGGTGTGCACAAGTGATCAAAAAATACTGTCAGTCAGAGGGCAAGAGACACGATGACTGATGGGCCGAACAGTTACCCCACACAGTACACCATCCTGGAAGGCAGCAGAGTGTAAATGACAGACCGACCAATGGCAGAACAGAGGGGACGCAAAGGCCATCTATGTAATGTAATGTAATGTAAGCTGTATTTATATAGCGCAGACTGTCACCCAACGGGTATCCTGGCTGAGCCGTCTGTCCCAGTCTAGAAAAGGGCAACGAAAGAAAAGCAGCGAGACAGGAAAGAAGGTATCTGAGAAATCCAAATCACATCAGCATTTTTGGGTTATTCCTCCCTACGGAACAGCCACGTTTTCACCTTCTTCCTAAATGGAGACAGATCCTGAGTTTGTCTGATATTGAGGGGGGAGGACACTCCACAGCCGCGAGGCTGCAGGACCGAAAGCGCCGCCTCCTGTCCTGGATCTTTTGAATCTCGTGATATTCACCAGATGTGTTGTCGCTGAGCGCAGATTTCTTGAGGGAGCGTACCACGAGAGTTTACTCTGGAGTGGTTTAGGTCCTCGACCATGGACTGCTCTAAAGACAATACAAAGATTTCAATTGTATTCTCTGATGAACTGGCAGCCAATGGAGATCCCGCAGAGCTATAGATGTTGAGGGCCTCCTCTGCCTTTTTAGAGCTCGTAGAGCTGCAATCGTCTGAATTCAGGGCAACTTCCGCATCAGTGAGTTGGGTGCTTCCAGATACAGCGAGTTGCAGTAATCCAGCCGGCTCAGGATTACACACCTCACCACTTGTATCCTGATAGGATCTGGTAGAAACAGGAGGATCTTCTGTAAGGCTCTGATCGAGGAGAAACATGTGCCGACTCCTTTATTGACTTGAGAGCCCAGCGGAAGGTCGTCATCCATTAATACCCCCAGATTACGCACTGTTTTTGCTGGAATTAGTGGTTTGTCTGAAGGGGTAAACCGAAAGTCAATAGGTAGAGGGCGAGCTATTTTATTTGTAGCACAATACACAATTTCTGTTTTGTCTCCATTGAATTGGAACTGAATGGAAGAGGTGTGGAGTTGCGGCCAGGGCGACTGACTCCAGAATGTGGGGGGGGATCACGCGACTGACTCCGGAATCTGGGGCTCACGGTTCGATCGCCGGCGGCAGATTAGCCCAGCACCATGTGACTCTAGGCAATAGCTTCCTTAATCTTCCCAACGGCCCCCAGCGCCTAGAGACCCTTACGGGTGATTGTTCGCGCTTTACAAATGTGGATTATTATTATTACGGATTGTTTCTGGGCCAGTTTGTAGTGCTTTGCATACATTTGTGGAATTCATCCATCGTAACTGCCCGACTCCCCTCTAGCGAGAACACTAATCGTGTGTCGTGTGCATAGTTTATTAATTCAATGCCAAAAGATTTAACGATGGGGATGAGTGGGCGCAGATATATATTAAATAAAATCGGGTTTATTGCTGACCACTGCGGCACCCCTTGTTGAACGGCGCTTTTTGTAGATACAAATGGAGGAATTGCGACTGCCTGCTGTCTGCCCGTCAGATAAGACTGGAGCCATTTTAACCCCTGACCCTTCATTCCTATATTCCCTGAGTCTCTCCAGCAGAGTATCATGGTTCACCGAATCGAATGCGGGTGACATGTCCAGTAGGACCAATACAACTGGATTTCCATTGTCAGCCACATTCTTAGGTCATCAAGGACTGCGACTAAGGCTGTTTCTGTTCCGTGCTCGGGACGGAATCCAAATCGCGTCTCATCTAACAGATGGTTTTCTTCTAGGAAGAGAGATGGATTTTCTAACTGCGCGCTTCATCATTTTTACAGGATAAGGTAGTAGTGAAATAGGCCTGTAATTAGACGGACAGAGGATCAAGTGAGGGCTTTTTAAGCAGTGGAGTCACCATTGTCTGCTTCCATCTTTCAGGTACCTCTCCTATGTCCAATGATTGGCAGCAAATTTGATACAGTCGTGGGAGGAGTTCTGAGCCGAATTCCTTCCATATTCTCTGCGGAAGAGGATCCAGCGGTGAGCCGGAAGTGACACGCAGAGCCAATTTATTGAACGCATCCACCGTAGGAATGTGGAAGCGTTCCAATGTCGCCTCTTGACCAGTATCAGTTTCCTCCTCCTGCTTCTCCAGCAGCAGTGATGTCACTAAAGTATTTCCATCGCTCGTGCTGGATGCTCGATTTAATTTCAGCCCGTTAATAATTTGGTTAATCTTATCGTCAAAATAGACTGCAAGATCATCACAGAGCTTTTGTGTCGCTGTGATGTTACTACTCGCACAGGCAGGTTTAGATAAGTCCCTCACTATATTGAAAACAGTCTTGGCACTGTTGGGAGCCTGCAGAATCATTCTTACGTAGTATTCAGCTTTTGACTTAATGATTGCTGACTTATATATGACCATTCCTATTTTCAAGCTTTAATCTAATTCATCATAACATCTCCTCCATTTTCTTTCTGCCTGTTTACATTCTTTACGCATCAGTTTCAGTTCCTCACTGTACCAAGGGGCAGATTGTTTATTTCTGGTTTTTAACTTTTTTACCAGTAAGGTAGAATCCAGAGTATGATATATCTGATCACAAAAGGTCTGATAATTAGCTTCCACCGTCTGGGGTCGAAGGGGTTCTTTTCTGTAAGCAGTGGAATGAGTTTGTTTTGTTATCAGCCTGGTCCATTCCCTTCCCTGACGGAAGTGCTCCGACGGGATTGCTCTACTACTCACATTAGGTAGAGTTAGCATAAACTGAATACGGGAGTAATCAGTCCACCATAATATATAGTTCTACATATTAATGTATGTATTATTTGTTTTTTTTAATGACAAGATCCTGGCAGACAGCTAAGAATTACTGCAGTTCAAATCTTCTAACCCCTACGGTTTGTCGGAGGCGGTAATCCAATCAAAACTCTTCCCTACAAGGGTGATCTGTGTCCTTTAACCTCTCCACCGCAGCCCTGCCGCAGTGCTGGACATTCCATTCGTGGGCGTGGTCATGACGTCTCCCGGCCGTCGTCCGCGCACGCCCATTGTGACTCATGACGGCCGGGAGACGTCATGAACATGGAAGAGGTTAATGTAACAAACACCTATTGGTAGGGACAGAATAATCCACCTTTAAATGCTGTGGTTGAGGACGATGCAGGGTCACCAGTAGAGAGGTGACACAGGATCAGGTTAACTCATAAGGTAGGAGTCTCAGGGTACAGGTAAAGTAGGTATGAAGGAAGCCCTACTGACACCATCAAACCATGCACACACCAGCATCCTAATCACATCACAGTCACTCTGGCTGGGCAGTAGGACACATAAGACTAAGAGGAGAATGCACGGCAAAGATGGCCCCACCGGCAGAAGCATCCTAGCTGCTCAGCCCACATGCTCCACATACCCTCTCTCAAATCATGCACACACCAGCATCCCAGTCACATCAGAGTCACTCTGGCTGGGTAGGGGGGCACATAACACTAGGAGGAGAATGTACAGCAAAGATGGCCCCACCCGCAGCAGCATCCTAGCTGCTCAGCTCATGTATTCAACTGACACTATCAAACCATGCACACTGCAGCATTCTAATTAAATCACAGTCACTCTGGCTGGGCAGCAGGGCACATAAAACGAAGAGGAGAGATAGCCCCGTCAGCAGCAGCATCCTAGCTGCTCAGCCCACATGCTCCACATACCCTCTCAAATCAAGCGCACACAGCATTCTAACCACACCGCAGTCACTCTGGCTGAGCAGTGGGGCACATAAGACTAAGAGGAGAATGCACGGCAAAGATGGCCCCACCGGCAGAAGCATCCTAGCTGCTCAGCCCACATGCTCAACATACCCTCTCAAATCAAGCGCACACAGCATTCTAACCACACCACAGTCACTCTGGCTGAGCAGTGGGGCACATAACACTAGGAGGAGAATGTACGGCAAAGAAGAAGATACCACACGACCAATGGCTTGAACAGGTGCTTCCCAAAATGAAGAGGTCAAGCCTAATGCCTTTATCGTAAAATTTCACCACAATCAGACCTATACCATGAACAGTTCGCTTGTCACTATAACGAACTGAAACATACTGTGGGGAGAGGATGTGGTGTAAAGGCCAGAGCTGCAGACTTCGGAGGTGGGAGAACCAGGTTTGCGTCTCAGCGTTGGCTTAACATCCTGTGATTCTGGGCAAATCACTTAATGTCCCTGTGCCTACAGTTCAGCGCCTTGAGACCCTCACGGGTGATTGGTCACGCTTTGGATTTAGTTATTTATTTACTGTACTGTAATCTTCCTCACAAGGCAACCGTCAGGCACTGAGTCATCAGATTACAAACCTACAGTTGACAAACAATACTATCTCTCCCAAGAGAGACTAGCAAGGATTGCTGTCGTACACTTCTTCCGTCCCCATAGGTTCTTTCGGGAAGTCAATAACACCAGAAACCATGCCTACTCCGGTAATCTGTGAGATTCAATGTAACAAAATACCTGGACTACAGGCTTTAACACAATGTAAAAACTGGGGCTCACAGTTTTATATTTTTCTTTTAACATTTCAGGCGTATTTATCCAAATGTTTAGTAATGTATCTGTGTTTGTCCAGATTTTAAGTTTTGAGAAAAAATGAAATTGACAGTAGTGTATTTCCACATTTATTTAACCAATGAAAGTACACTTATATTTGAATACCTTTCCGGTTTAAAAGCTATGGCAGAGACAAGAAATAAATACACAAGAAAAAGCATGCACATTTACAGCTGTTTAAGCCTCAATATGCAACATTCTACCCATTTTGTTAAGTGCAGCTGCCTGGTTGCTAAAGAATTCTTCTGGACATCTGAACACTGACCTATGAATGCATTTTGCTCATTGTTTACCATCGGCCTTGTGGTTTGTAACTCACATTTGTTTCCTTTCTATTTGCTGACTTTATTTGTTTCAGGCTGCAAAGCGGGTCTCTATCCCTCCGTGGAGCATAGCCTGTTTACTGTATTCTTCTTCAAGTGCTCACTTTCTGTAAACACGCCTCTAAATGTTGTTCTCATCTTCTCACATTTGCTGTGCATTCAAAAACAGAGGTAAAATGGCAGGCACGGTCTTACAGGGAGCTAGGGGTTTACTTTTTTTTTTTTCCCTCGGAATTCAAAGTGAGAAGATTTCTGTTTCAATCAGGGAGGTGTGAAAGTAAAGGCCTCTTTTCTAGCAAACAACAGAAATTAAATGTCTGTAAATGAACTGTGAAAATACTTCAGACTATATCAGAATGAGGAAAGCCCAAATTAAAGTACATATTTTTGTAATTCTGAGATGTGCTGGAAACAAATATTGTAATTCCGATCAAAACAAATCAATAAACTAGGTGATGCCATTGCCACACATTGTTCGTGTGAAGTATAGTTTTATCAGTAAAACTATACGTCTGTGCAAATATAATGGCCTTTTCAATTGAAAATATGTGGTTTGTAATGGCAGTGCACTACCACACCACGCACACTCTAGGCTACTCCACTCCACTCCACTCCACTCCACGCTGCTCTGTGCCACGTCACTCTACTACAGTGCATGACACGCTCTATGCCACCCTATGCTACTCCACTCTACAACAGTCCACTCTGAGCGACTCCATGCCACTTTGCAACACTATATGTCCCCTACACTCTGATACTCTACTCTAAGCCACTGTATGGCGCACCACGATACTCCACGAAACGCCACTCCGCTCCTCATCACTCTACGACACTTAACAACACTTTGCTGCACTCAACACCCTCCACTCTATGACACTCCACTCCACAGCACTAACTTTTAGCCGTGCTGGACATCAGTCCCGCTGGTATACAACATGGCAACGCCAGTGACCCTGGCATAGGGGAGCGAGGCTTATTGGCTTTGCCATTGCATTTGTTGGGGGGGGGGGGGGGTTAATGCTCTGGTCTGTCAATCCGCACAGCTTTGACCTGCAAATAATACTGATGACATTTAGAATAAGTCAAATTCCCAATGTCTGTTGTCATCCGTATTAAAGCATACAGACAGGAACACACATCGTATTTAGTCTGTGTTTATCTGCAAAAATCAGTAAAAACTGAAAACTGGAAGCATTGGTGAGAAAACATGCTTTTCACAATTAGTAGGTCAGGCCTAATGGCTTTGTCATAACTTTTCATGATAAACAGATCAGACTTATGGAATTGCCTTTAAGATTGAACCCATAAGAACGAGACCGTTGGCTTTACACGTTAAACAGCAAAAGCCTCTTCATGTTCACACAAACCGGTAAACATGGTACACATGTTAAAAAAACGAACATGCAGAAAAATAAAGTTTAACAAGCATTTACAATGCAATAGGTCTCGCAATGACATTTTCAGCTATTGACATTGTAAATGGCAATGCCTTTAAAAAAATTAAAAGGCATTGTTATTTGCAATACCAAAAGCAACACATATTGCATTGCATAGCGCGGTGTCAGTGAAGACGGCGCCGTGCTTATTAAAGTAGAAAAAAAAATTATGTGTGTGTGTGGGGGGGTCAGAGAGAGAAGACCTAAAAAGAGTGCCACAGATCAGCATACACAGAGGTTTATACTATGTAGGAATAACCCCAGCCATGTCTATATACAAACATCGCCGCCAGGGCTCGCCTCACCGCTGGCGCCTCGCAGCACAACAGCTCCATGAAGAGAGGCTGTGGCGTGGGAGCCTCCGGAGACGCGCCCCTCCTGTGCGGCGCGGGGCTCGCCCTCCTCCCGCAATAAGTGCGGCGGGCTGCCCTGCTTCCACTCGGCCTGAGTTTAAAGCTGGCGGTGATGTTTTTGGCCTATTCAGAGTACTATGGGGTGACCCTCCTATAAGCAGGGCCAAATTATGTGGCAGGTTGACTAAATTATGTGGCGAGAAAAAGCAAATTATGCGGAATAATGCAGCAGAGTTTGTGATTGTACTCCTTCATTATTTTGTCATTATTACACAGGTTAACGCTGTCCAGGCAAAGTTTTCACCTCATTAGTACTTGCTTAACTCCCAAAGACCCCATTAAGCTACAGATAGGTGACCAGTCGGTCTTCGTGAAGAGCCTTCCACTGCGTGGCAACCCGTGCAAACAAATTTTATTAACTTGTGATCCATTTGAGGTAGAAACATTTTTGTTAGAATCGACAGGCCATGCAGCAGATGAGTGATTATGTGGCAGATGCACCAAATCCATAATTATATGGATTCAAATTTGCATAATTACAGAGGCCCTGCATAGAGGCAAGGTCGAGTAGTCGTTGGAAAATGACAGCCTCCACGGCCTTTGAAGAGTATTGTATTAGCACAACATTTAGTGTAAAGTCGACTTTAATTACCTTAATCTCAAACTCAGCTTTTTAATACCGCAAAACGTTGTATGTGATGCTGTGCGACGAATGAAGCCGCAGTTTAATTCGGAAAGAACGTCTCAACTGTTTACGCATTTGTGTTTCGTTTTGTAAACTTGTTTAGGGCTAATTTTAACGTTGCCCTATCCTCAATTTTGCTTTAAACGCGTAGTCCAGCTCACGGCAGATTAATGCCCCCATTGTGCACAGACGAAATATGCTAATGTTAGGCGCATTTCCCCATCGGGCTCCTTTTTAGGTCGAGGACCGTCCGGTCGGCAGACTGGAAGTCGGAGATTTAATGTTTTGGAGAAGAGGGGCTTGAACCCTGCCCCTCTTCTCCCCTGTTCTCCATTGGCTGGCCTCTTGAATGCTGGTCAGCCATTGGAGAAGAGGCTTTGTCACTCCGAACAGGCCCCGTCCTTTTCGGATTCAGGGGTGTGTTTTTTCATTACTTTTCTAATTATCTCCTCCAGCCAATGGCAAGAGGAGAGAAAAGCAAAACACGCCCCCGAATCCGAAACCGCCACTGCGTTTCTCCGAGGCATTTCTGCTTCGCCTCGGAGAAAGGCAGTGGTGTCCCGGCGTCCGGAGAACGCTCGTGGTAGCATAAGCAAGGACTCGTATAACCAAAATGATCCCCTGTGTTTCCCCGACTGCGTAGTATCTGCGAGGACCAGGCTTTCCTTCGTGACGTATGCCAGGATTTACCTCTATGTTTAATGAGGGCAAGAGCAAGGCGCTCTGAACATCCTACCTTGGCACGAGGATACGCTGTCTACATCGCCAGCTGTTTATTCTATGCATAGATGCAGCGCTGCTGGGTGCAGTGAGCGCAAGCCTTGTGCTCCAGGGAAGTTCAGTTGTGCATTTGAGACAGTGCAACTAAAGCACCTCTAGTTGTGAGGCCAGCGCCGTTTGTGATTTACCTGCGTCACATGTCCTCAAGTCAACAAGGCCCTGGTATGGAGCTGACAGCCCCGGGGGGCTCCTTGATTGCCGCGAGAAGGCCCCCAGGCCCCTCAGCGCTCCCTAGGTGAGACGGCGAAAGGCCGTGGCTGTCTGTGTCTTTTCCTGCCTCTGGCCCGGCAAGGGCCCTAGAATGGTGAGCAGCGGGTGACAGGGTCTCCGAGCTACGACCAACGTGTGTATGAGGCGATAGCTCTGGCATGGGGTGCCGAATCCTGGTGACCCGCAGTCGAGCTGTCTCTGGTGACGCTCCCGGCTCCGCGGGTGGCTCCCAGGTCCTGTCACAGGTGCATCAGGGCGCTGATGTGACATGTGAGCTGTGCGCGAGCGCAAGGCACTCCCAGCCGGTCATCCAAGGGCCGTGCTTGAATCCAAACTCATCAGGCGCCGTTACCTAATCCCAGGCCGAGTTTATCCCCTCAGACTGGCGCGCGGCCACCTCCCAGGCGGCTCACACAGGATCGCACAGCTGGAAGAGTGAACGCAAGCTACAAAGACAGGGTGAATGAAGCTCTAACTTGAAGAACAGAGACGAGCTGCTGTCAACCCAGCTAGTATCCCGTAGTGTCCAGTGTACTGTAGGGTTTATGTAGCACTTCGTGCCTTTTTTTTCCGCGGGACAGGACAGGGAAAGCAATGAGGTAGGGGACAGACAGGGCAAGCAACAGCGGGGGAGGGGGCAGACTGGACAAGAAGCAGTGCAGGAGAGGGGCGGGGTGGGACAAGCAACAGTGTGGGGGGGAGGAGGAAGGGATGCAAGTTAAAGAAAACAAGCATTTACAATGCAATGGTCTCGACATTGGTAAAGTTAGAGCTATTGGCATTGCTCATGACATTTTTGTTTATGTTTTTGTTTTTAAAACATTTAAAGAAACGGCATTGTCATGAGCAATGCCAATAGCTCTAACTTTAACAATGCCAAGACCGTTGCATTGTAAATGCTGGTTTCCTCGTGTCATAGCTGAGAGATATGAATGATTACAGAAGAGCGGAGAATAGAGGAGTCTGTATTATGGGAGGGCCGCGGTTTGTTATTATGCAGCCAGCACAAGGATGAATAGGGCTGAGGCGTTCACTCACCCATGAAGACCTGCGGCCTGCTGGCTGCTCCGAGTCGGGCCGGTTCTCATGGGCTCCCTCGGCGTTCCCAACAGGCCGCAGCTTTCATCCGCCATTTCCCCTCGCATGGAAATGTGGGCCACCACTCTCACGTCTGAGGCGGACAGCTGTTTCACTTACGCCATTACAAAAGTGGCCTTTGCAACGGTAGCCTGGGATAAAATGCTTTGTGGGAGCGGTGTTGTGTCTCAGTGATGACAGTGCAATTCATTACCTGATAACCACAGGGAAATAATGACATTTATGTAAAGCATCATTTAAATGCCGGAAAGGTTCACTAGACACTGTGCTACATGACAGAGTTGCAAAGCAGGTTTTGGGGGAGGGGTTTCAGGAAGAGAAAGTCTTTCCCCATGCTGCTTAGCACAAGATCCAACAAGCGCTCCAGCTGCTTGTTTATATTTGCATCGCGCTTTCACTTTAAGTGAAAGCACAATGCAAAGATAAACACGCGGCTGAGTGAAACAGATGTTGAGATAATTGCTTCACGACAGCCGTGAAGCAGGCGAGCCAGTCTGATGGGCCGGATGAAAGAGAGAAAGGGCAGTGGCCAAAAAGCATCCTTTTCAATGGGAAGCCAGCGTTTAGCATAAACACTGACGTGACCCAATGAAAATGATGGGCGGGGCTTCAAGTCCCCTTCTGAAATCTCCTCTCACAATATGTCTCGCCGAGTGAGCAGCGCAGTCCCACTCAACACAGCCTAACAAGACACTGTGAAAACGCCATGGCTTTTCAGAGTTGATAGTTAATGTCAATACCCTCGCCTACTATATCAAAACAGTGACTCAGTGGGGGGGGGGGGGTCCCCATATTCCAATAGTGACTCAGTGGGGTCCCCGGATTACAACAGTGAGTCGGCGGGGGTCCCCCAGATTCCAACAGTGACTCATTGTGGGGGTGGGGGGGTCCCTGGACTCCAATAATGACTCGGGGGGGGGTGTCCTAGATTCCAACAGTGACTCAGTGGGGGGGTCCCCGGATTCCAATAATGACTCAGTGGGGGTCCCCGGATTCCAATACTGGCTCAGCGAGGGTCCTGGCTTCCAATAATGACTCGGTGGGGGTACCAAGATTCCAATACGGATTTAGTGGGTGACCTCTGAAGTCAAAAGGTTAATAGACACCGAGCTAGACCAAGTGACATTATCATAACATTTTCATAATAAGCAGACCAGACACCTCAGGCACTGGACATAGCCTTTCACCATAACCAAGTCAGTCTACTGCTTTGCGGGTACCGATTTACACAAGTCCGGCATCCACTCGTAAAATTAGAAAGGTATACAGAAGTGTAGTTGGCTAAGCAAAATACCATTTCTTAGGAGGGCCTAATAAGGATCATTAAAGACCAATTGTATATTCACAGTTTGTTGACACTTCTTTGATGTCAATGAGTACCATGACCCACCTACATCTAAAAACAAGCATTTGCAATGCAATAGATCTCGCATTTACGCGAGTTTAAGCTATTGGCAGTGTAAATATCAATGTGTTTTATTTATGTTTTAAAAACGGAAACAAAAATAAAAGGCATTGTCATTTACAATGTCAATAGCTCAAACTCACGTAAATGCGAGACCTATTGCATTGCAAATGCTTGTTAGTTCTGCCTTGAAGGCACGTCTGTCCTGAAGACTGATTAACAGTTCTTTAAAATACCCAGCATTGACTTTGGAGGTGGGGGTAGGGGGAAAGGAACTACTGGCTCACCTTAGCTAATTGCTGTAAAGTGTATCAGCCCTTTCTATGAAGTGCTCGCATGCAAAGCAGGAGAGACTATTTTACGTCTGAAAATACACTTCATGATCACACATGAATTCTTATCGAATAGAATACAGAATACCATCTTTTGTATAATTTTCTTACTGCTGTGGACTCCGTTTTTTGGCAGGCCTCAAGTGTAACCCGTTACTACCGCATTTCCACCACCATCACCATCATTACTGCCACAACGGCATTTGTCCACGCGCGAGGTTTTATGTGGCGGAAAGTGTTCCCAGGGTGACCTCAGACAGTTGTCAAACTGCATCCATGATGGATAACAAGGAAGTGATAGAATACGAGGATGAAGTTAAAAGTATGAGCAATATTAATGTCTTTAAATAGGTTTTTTTCTCTGGCATCCATTTTCCACTTCGCACCAAGCCTTAATGCTTTAGTGCACGTACCATGAAAATTGCATTCGATCCTTTTCGGAAGCACACTGATGTTGTAAGGGGGTTTGTTATACGACATTTACTTGTGATTGTGTTACTCTATTATACTTAAAGATTCAGCAAAATAGGATTTGAAAATACATAGCAAGAAGGTCCAACAAGTGGATTAGGAATAGGAATAGGAATAAGAAAATGGCTAATGTCTGATTCTCATGTAAAACCTCAGTTTCTCAAGTAAAGTGCTCCAATACCCTTAGACCAAGTTTGTGATCTATAAAAATGCACATAACAGGCATGCAGTTAAGAGTGGGAGATGTGCACCAAACATGAAAGAGCGCTAAAAGATCTTTATTGAGCGGAGGGCAATGAAAACAGTAGGTGAAAAAAAAGTGAGAGGCGAGAGGGGACTCAGTGTGTAACAGAACCAGGGCAGGTCCAAAAAGATGCAGTGAAGAGAATCGGCAAAGGGAAGGATAGAAAAGGGATAGAAGAAAATACAATTAGTCTATTTTAAAGAATGTGGAGAGATTAAAGAAGCAAGAGGGATATTGTATGGTGAAAGTAGACATAGTAGAATAGAGAGGAGGTACTGAAGGGGGTGCCACAAACTAGTCGGATTAAGTGAAACAAGTTCATGGCCACTGGAATTAAACTGCAGGTGAGGATCAAATCATGCGGCAGGGTTTACTAAATGATGCAGCAAGAAAAAGCAAATTACGCGGTGTAATGTGGCACATTTTATGATAGTATTACTTCATTATTTTGTCATTTTTACACATGGTAATACTGTCTGGGCAAAGATATTGGTTTATTAGTACTCGTTTAACACCGTAAGACAGCAATAGGCAACTGAAAGATGACCAGCCTACCTTTGCAACGGTCTTTCCACTACATGGAGACACGGCACCACATATTTAATAAACTTTGATTCGTTTGAGTTCGAAACATTTTTTTTCTTAAAATCTGCAGGTTATCCCGCAAATTATGGTTTATGTGACAAACACGGAAAATCAATAATTAGTGAAAAACGCAGCAGACGCAGAAACGCATAATTCCAGCGTACATGATCATAGGCGTCTTGACTGATCAGCAAGAAGCACAGAGAAGCATAAACATGCCAGGCAATAACGTCTTTACCTGCATGGGGACATGTGCACAGAGGGTACGCTCCAGTCAGGCAAGAAAGTTTGACCCACCCAATGGTAGAAGATGGAAAGGACAAGTCTGGGGTTGAGCTGCATGAATGTGCCCTGCAGCAGGGAGTGTGCAGGGAGTGGTGGCGGCAGCAGGGAGAGAAGCCCTTTGTAGGGGATTGAACGTAGTGAGCCAATGGATGAACTGGAGACCCCTCTAGAGCAGGAGTGTGGGACAAGCTGTAGTGCAGCCATGCTAATCAGCAGCTATGGCCTACGCTGATGAACCCTGCAAGCCGCTCAACCATCTTTCAGACAATGCCAATCAAGGAGTGCGGTTATGTGCAAGCTTGTCTGCACCACAGCCAGCTCTGAAATCACCTCTCATGGAGCCAGTAAATAGTTACAGAGAAACTCAACGCCCATGTGAAAAATAAACTTTTCATATTTGCAGCAGTTCTTTCAAGGGCCATCCTCATATATAGCAGACCATGTTTTGTCAGGCATCCCATGAGCATTTTAATGCAATTAAGGTTGATGCACCACAACCTCATATGGAAAATATTGGACATAAACATGTGACTCAAATATTCTGTTGCGGAATAGGAGCCATCACTTTGAATAAAGGTCTCAAAAGGAAATCCTTTAAATGGTATTGCTTCTGACACACCCTCCCTTGAGAGTATGCGGTCACCTTCCTTTACATTACTAAAGCAATGTAATAGACAGGCACCACTGAATCCTTCAGGTTACACAAGGACTGTCCTACCGCAAAATCACCAGCGACAAGCAATATTTATTCAGAGCTGAACACGCAAAAGTACATAATAGTGACAGACAACGCCGATGTAATGATCTGTCCAACCACAGTGCTATCCTGCACGGTGCTATCGTTGAATTTGAGAGCAAAAAAAAAAAAAAGTGGCTGTGAATGCAAGTGTGACCTACTTGGGAATTGTTCCGCTGTCAGGCACATTTGGTTGCTTACATTGATCTTTATGCTCAGTTATGCGGCTGCGCATATACTTTGTGTACCGAGTGTGAGAAAGAGCTGGCATGCGATTGTGCCTGCATTTGCTGAGAGAGATTTCTTTCCAGTTCGAGTTCAGGTATGTTCCTGAATCCTACTCCACTAATACCTTCCTTTCAATGGTGAATATTTCCAGGCTTCCTCTGCTGTGGAAGAGCCTGGGCCTTGCTGCCTTCTTGAGTCCATGTGCTGCTGGATGCTTCTAGCCAATGACAGGAGGGAGCTCCGCATTTATACTGCCAGCTGAGGTGCCCGGTACAGCAGAGAGTACTATTCTGAGAGTATCTTTGCGGTTTTACTTGAACCTTTCCGATAGTGTCTTGAGGGCAGAGCACCGGCAAAAGGGAAGTCAGAGAAGTGCTTGGAGGGCTGGTGTGACGTGGTGACAAAGTAAAAGACCTGGTATTCAATACTCGCCTACTTTGAAATGAAGACAGTTCAAATACTGGATAACAAATTAAACAAGGAGAGAACTGTTTAAGTGAATAATTTACAGATTTCATAAGAACCGGCCTTGCAATTTATAGTTCCATTATATTTTCTTGCCTCAGTCTTTTCACGGTAAACGGCGAGGGGCTGGAGGGGCGGGTGGTAATTTGTAAATATTTTTGTATAGTGCTTACGACCCTTGAGGAGGCATTGAAGAGCTTTTTCGGCCGGTAGCACACTATGTAAAAAGCACACAAAAAGGTTGCAGTGAACAATTCTGACACCAAGAAGGAAGCACTGGCGTGGATCACAGAGTAATACAGTATAAATCAAAGCTGGCTGAGCAGAAGAGCTCCCAAATTGCCGAAAGTTCAAAAGTCCAGTTAATTTTATCATTCCGTTTCTAAAGAATACACCGACTTCTTTTTTGGGGGGGGGGGGGGGGGGGCGTGTTCGCATTAAATCCTTCATGTTATGCTCTGAGTTTCTTTCTTCGGAAGTGAAGGCGGTGTCTCCCTGAGCTATCGCAGACACCAGACAGAAGTAAGTGACATTGCAAGCATTATGTGTTACAAATAGCAGAGCTTTCAATCTACCCAATTATCATTTTCAAATACTCCTGAGACGCCCAGTTACTACTAGCAGGAAGAGAAGAAAAGATAAGTAGAGTCTCGGTGATAACTGCAACAGTTTTAAGATTTATTATAAAAGGCTTGTCTAGCGTCATCTGTAGAGATATCAGTTAAGCATCAACAAAAACCTGGAGGCAAAGGAGGACGGGGAGGGAGGGAAAGTGAAAGCGCGCCATGCGCGCGCTGTGTTGAAACGCCAGCCATACGCGGGGACAGGAGATGTGCACGCTTACGGAGTGCACATCTCCTGTCCGTACGCGTGCACATCTCCTGTCCCCCTTCGGCCGAGAAACCGACGACAATAGGTCTTGCCAAGGCGAGCAGCGCATGTGCTGCATCGCTAGGCGAGACCTAACCAGAGACATGTTGAACTGTGGAAGAAACCCCATCTCCACAGCGTTTGGCAATGGGTCCTGCAACCTGCGCCACTGGCATATCCAAAAAGCTCATCCTGATGCCGAACTGATGTTGGCATCACAGATGAGTTCAGTCATGAACTTCTCATTTCACATCATAAATCTTTACAAATGCTTTTCCTTCTTCCTAGATTACATCAGGTTCAAAACCCTCCTCGTTCTTCTGGCCACATGGTGAATAAACCAACAGCCCCCAAGATTGCACCTAACTACACCTCCTTTTCAAACTTCAAACAATTCAAAACACAGTTACAAACACACCTGCTTTATAAATCCGCTTGAAGGGCATGACGCTTGCATTAGCAGTACTTTGCTGAATCTCCATCAATGCTTGTTTTTTGCACATTATGCCTTCCATGGGACGTGATCAGTTTTTCTAAATTGAAAGCTGAACTGCTGCCCTTATATATGCTGCCTCCTTTCCAGGCGCCCGATTAGGGATTACGCCTCCCAGCTGACCGTGGCTCTACTGGAAGGATCACTCTGAGTTCAGTTACCAAACTTTGGAAATCATAACCTACATAATTTTTTTAAAATTGACAACCGTTCAAATCTTTATTTCAGCTAGAAGCCATAAAAGTACAAGAAGACATGATATAAAATAAAACTCTAGAATCATGCAAACATATACCATAAAAACAATAAAACCTAAATAAAATGACATAGTAAGAATATATGAATTAAAATCCATACCGTGAAAACATTCCATAAGCTCAGAGTTCTACAAATACATCCGTAGTCCATATGTTCACAAAGTACGAGTGCAAGAGGCAAGAGAGGACTCTAGAAGGACCCTAAACTGTCCTGGTGTAAACAAATACATCTCAATCCTGGGAATCTCATAGTGCTAGTGCATAACAGGGGAAAAGACCCCAAGCTTTCCTATGGCCAAATACGGTCTTGGGCCACAGGTGTCAGGGTACTAGTAAAGTGGGGGAACCCCCTGTTCTACTGCGATATCAGGCCCTACAATAGACTTGAGAAACAGGCATCGAGTCCTCTCCGTCACAAGGAGATATCGAGAGACAGCAAAGACAATACCATGTCTTGTGTCCTATCTCAAAATGCAGAGGGCCTAAGCATGATTTCTTACCTCTTGGTCCAGAGAGCTATTAAACAAGCATTGGCAAGGCCAACTAGTATTGCCTTTGAAACCTATTGGCTTGGTCAATGGTTTTTAGCCAAACTGTACAGCATCCTAGATGCCGTGCAGCATTGCTAAATGAGAAAATAAAACAAGCATTGGCATAGCCAATAGGTCTCGACTTTGGGACCTTATAAGTGTTTAGCCATGCAACAGTTGCATAACTAAATACTTAAGGTCCCAAAAGCAAGACCTATTGGCTATGCCAATGCTTGTTTTTCATTGGATTGAGCAAGGAGCTGTTTGTTTTGACACACCGTGTTAAATGATTTGAGATGTTTACCCAGAGGTCGAAGTGCAGTAAAAACAAAGAAGGGCTGGGTGAGAAGGGAGGGGGAAATGAGAGGAGCCTGAATACAAGTGACGAAAAAAGAGGAGAAGGGAGGAGGGAGATGCGAGCAGAGCATCAAAGGGCTGGGTGCGAAGGGAGGGGGGAATGCAAGGAGCAGAGGAGCAGCTGTGCACGTTCATGCCATCCTGCACGCAAGCTCTAGGCCAGCAAAACCATGTGGGTAGCACTTTTGAAAACCCACTTACAAAATGTCTCAAAGAGACAGCTTGCGCTGTCTCAGCGAGACCTAAAAAGTATATGACAAAGCAGGTAGCATAATTTAGTAGGTGTGCCCCTACAAAATGACAGATGCCTTTTTTTTGCTGATCCAAAACAAATGAGGGAAAGTATTGTGAAGCCCTGGGGAGGGGGCAATGTGGGAAGTAGGAGGATAAACAACGGGTGACAGAAGGAGGGCACGGGTGGGGCAAACAACATGAACGATGGGGTACGGAAGAAACACGGAGAGCAAAGGTGGGGAGGAGAAACTACGGTGATAGAGCAATTTGGAGCAGGGGGGAGAAGCACACGAGCAAGAAAGCAACGGGGGACATAACATTAAGTGCAACAAAGAGGGTTGCAAGAAGAAACACAAATGAGACATCATGGAGTGCATGGAGAGAGTACATGAAGGAGTCGGCTATGAAACGCATGCACTCGAGAAGTGCTTTGCCAAAGATAAAAAGTAGCGCTTGAAAAGCACGCAATGGAAGCATAGAAGCCCGTCAAGGAAAAGAGATGGTAAACAGGCTATGCTCCATGGGAGGGGCATTCACAAGATTGACTCGCTAGGACACAGGAAGCTGCCAAATAAGTGTGACAGGAGTGACAACCAATCATAAATCATGGGCAAGCTCCATGCCCTTACATGTTCTTGGTAAGCCTACAATATGTCATTCACAAAGTAGGCTTGACCTAAATAAATATTCAGTCCCCCCTAACTGCTTCAAAACGAACCTCTCTGCTAAGTCTATTGGTTTATCAACAGCAGAAAGCCTGCAGTGCATCGGTCCCGACAGCTTTCCAAACTAACGACGATGGTTATAGTAACGTGAGCGAACTTCACTAGCCTGTGGTACTGCTCGGACAGGCTAGCACCTTTTATTTCAGCAACATGCTCAACTACAGCACGATCAGACGTGCCTGAAGCCGTCACGATATAAAACGAAACCTTCCCCAAATAGGAGTAACCATAGCCTCTAGGCTCTCTCTTTCACCTTTGGACACCATCGTCCCTGAACAAGATGCAGGTGCATTTCTACTGCTGCACACAATAGTGAGCGCTTACCATAAAGCACACTCGACACGAGCAACTCTAACAATTACCCAAGCTCTGACTTGTGTGTTCCTGTAACAAACTACCAGTCCACACAACTGGCATCTGCGTGCTACACTAATGCCAATGAAAAGGAAATATGCCATGTTATTTGTGAACCTGGTTGAAATCACCAAGGTTACTTACTGCCTTCAGTCCTCAGCCTGTACGTTTAGTGTGAGCACAAAACGCACAGGTCACTAGGAGAGCGGGAAGGGCCTTTGGCTCCTAGCTTGGGAAACACATTCACCTCATTTGTTTCCTACCGACTGACGAGTGTTTCTTTGACAGCTGGCGCTGGCTATAAAACCCCAGCTGTGGACTTGGCTGTCAAAAATAGAATTTACTCCATTTGTTGGGTTTATTATTGAATTGTAAATTACAGCGTTACCCTTGAGCTATGTAGACGCATTAACTCTAAATGCAAACATGGATGAGGAAGTGATTGTCTAACGGCCCAGAAGGCTTTCTAGCTCCAAGAAAGGTTTGCATCTCCTTGGAGAAGACCTATCAATAGGCTGCCTTTCTGCAAGACTTGGGAACAGACTCCCCTCGGAGGCAGGCGCGCTATGAGCATTATGGACCGTAGTCAGAGTTGGGGGGTCATGGAGCAATTTCTGATTTATAGGGGAAACAATAAGTCTGGAGAGTTCCCATGCGGAGTGCTCCTTATCGCACTAACCTATGGCGGAGGAACCTCCCGCCACAGATTCTACTAGATTTAGAATGTTCTAATGTAAGTGGAAGAGTGCCTAAGGCTACCACACTCTGGCTGTGATTCATTCACACCAGTGATCACAGTATAGATTGAGACAACTACAACGTGGTCACTTCACAATCAACACGCTGACCAGCTATTAGTGCACACATGGATGCCGATCATGGCATTGTACCTCTTACAAAGATACAAGGGTGTTTAGGCTCATCGGTCCTATAAAGGTACGTACCTTCCGCTTTGATTGGTATCCCCAGTGCTGTCAGGCAAACCCCATTGGCGCCCGATTATTGCTGCTCAAGTCGGTGTCCTCTTCCGACATCCAGAAGCATAGGTAAGGTGATAGCTGGTGATCCGTAGTTAGCGAATTATGGGGAGATGAGTAGATGAAGCCTTTCGCCTCATCCTTCCGAAGCCCGCACACTGATGCTGTGGGATTTGCTGTATGTCCTCCTTTTCCCCTGCCTGAGCTTTACTAGCAGATAGTGCTTCCTCCCCTTTGTGGAAGTGACCCCAGATCGCCCACCTCTGGTTCTGCTGTAAATAGACAGCACTTGAGACACTTCCTGTGAGCCTTCTCTCGGTACCAGTACCTCACTTGTGGGCCTGCCTCCGAATACACCTATCTGCCAGGCCTGCCCCCGCCTTGGAATACACCTGCCTGTCCTGTAGGCTGCCGCCCTGCCCTTTCTTCTCTGTAGCTGTCTGTGCGTGCATCTACCCTGCTGCTTGCCCTCCTTGTGAACCAGTGCGTCCGGATGCCTTTCACTCTGGGGGATTTAACCCTGTCTGCAGGGCACACTGCCAACCCCCTGTGACCGGTCAACCTACACCTGGTACTCTGCTCGTCAATGTTCACACTTTGTCCATGTCGCTGCCTCTATAGAAGTACCTACACCATGTTGCCTGCTTCTTACTCGGTACTCCACTTGCACGTCTCAGCCCTTCTGCCTGGCTGTCTATGCCTTCTCACCTCCCTGACTGACTGTGCCCTCTCTCTCCTCTGCCTGGTTGTCTGATCCCTCACCTCTCCCAGGCTCTCTGTGCCCTCTCACCTCTTTGTGCACTCTCTCTCCTCTGCCTGGCTGTCTGTGCCCTCTCACCGGCTCTCTGTGCCGTCTCACCTCTGCTTGGCTCTCTGTTCCCTCTCACCTCTCTGTGCCCTCTCACCTCTGCCTGGCTCTCTGTGCCGTCTCACCTCCGCCTGGCTCTCTGTGCCGTCTCACCTCTCTGTGCCCTCTCACCTCTGCCTGGCTCTCTGTGCCCTCTCACCTCTGCCTGGCTCTCTGCGCCCTCTCACCTCTGACTGGCTCTCTGCGCCCTCTCACCTCTGCCTGGCTCTCTGCGCCCTCTCACCTCTGACTGGCTCTCTGCGCCCTCTCACCTCTGCCTGGCTCTCTGCGGTTGTCTGTGTTCCCTGTTTACAACTCCCTGGCTGGATGTTGCTTCACTCCGTGCCCCTGTCTGCTATCCACTGCTTGTGCTCCTGTCTGTCCTGCTGGTAGAGTGCCCCCTGCCTGAGTGTCTCCTATCCCAGGTCATGTGTCCCTGCCTGTCCTTCTGCTATAGTGACTCCTGCCTGTCCTGCTGAGTGTCTGCTACCTCAGTCCTTGTGCGCCTGCCTGCTTCTGCCTGAGCGTATCCACCTGTGGTTCCCCCAACCCTTATGACCCTGCTCGGATCTCAGAGTGCCTCTGCCTGCTTCTGTCCCCAGGCTCTTCTCTGCTGCCCCTGCCTCTGCCCTGCTGCCCCTGCCTCTGCCCTTCTGTACCTGCCTCTGTCCCCAGGCTCCTGCCTGTCCTGAGCCCACAGAAGCCTTCCCTCTGCAGCAGCCGGAGCCTCTCAGACGTAGGGTCCTTCCCAGCCGCCAGCGCCGCCCTCCCTGCCCCGCAGCCCGTTCCCTTCAGCCTCTGCCAGTCTCTTTTGCCCGCACACTGCAGCTCAGGGAACATCAGCTGACCCAGCCTGACAACCGGAAGTAGTGCGCGCCCCCTGACCCCGGCGGCGCAGGCACGCAGAGGAGGGGCAGCGTGCGTCCTAAGCCTCGCTCCTGCTCAGCAAGCGGGAGGAGCACAGTACTGCCGCACTATGGAGAAGTGCGTGACTCAAAGGGCACTATTTGCGCGGCATTCACAGCAGCACACTCCTTGCTGCAAGGACTTATTCTTGCCGGAAATTTACTAGCCTGGGCTTGTCACTATTTTTCGTTTACCCACATTACACTTTTAACTTAATGGCAGCATTGCAACATGGTTGCCAATACCGTAGAGCGACGCCGCAGCTCGCTGAAATCCTCGATACGATATCCCAGTGTAAGATGGCCGAAGCTATGTGACCTATGGGTGATCCCAGCCTACGGGCGCAACTAGCGCTAGGTAGTCCCCGTTGCAAAATGGCTGACATTTGAAGCTCTGCTATTTGCGAACGTCGCACGCGAAGTCGTTGGGCCTGTTCCATTATGGCCGCTGTTTGTCTATGGGCGCGCAGTATTCCAATCCAACATGTCCGCCTCGGTGCCGCTCGCTTCTTCCCTGGCCGTCTCTATGGTCTGCAGCGTGCGGCTGGTGAGCGGTGCGGGAGGACACGGCTGGTGCCGGTGGGGGTGAGTGTGACACGGGGGAAGGAGGGCAGGGCACGCCGGTGGGGGTGAGTGAGACGCGCGGGGTGAGCTGGCTGGGACCAGCGGTACCCGGGGAAGGGAGCAGTTGCAGCCTGGTGCTGGGGGCGGAGTAGGGGCACCGACGGTGTCACTGTGCCTGATGCTTTCCAGGCAGGGGGTTCAAAAAAGCATTGTTTGGGATAGCGGTAAATCAAGACATGAGCCCCTTCCACCTCCCGGGTAACCCCGTAGCAGGAGCCCCTGCCTGAGTGTGCAACATGCACTGCAGACTCACAGACAGGCCATGAGTCCAAAGAGCATGCACCAGGCTCCCATGGTGGACAGCAGGAGAGACAGACTCACAGACAGGACATGCATCAGGCTCCCATGGTGGACAGCAGGAGAGACAGACTCACAGACAGGCCATGAGGCCAAAGAGCATGCACCAGGCTCCCACGGTGGACAGCAGGAGAGACAGACTCACAGACAGGACAGGCCCCCCTGGTGGACTGCAGGAGAGACAGACTCCGACAGGACATTCAACAGGCACCCTTGGTGGACAGCAAGAGAGACTGACTCACAGACAGGACAGGCTCCCATGGTGGACAGTAGGAGAGACTGACTCACAGACAGGCAATGAGTCCAAAGAGCATGCAGCAGGCTCCCATGGTGGACAGCAGGAGAGACTGACTCACAGACAGGCCATGAGTCCAAAGAGCATGCAGCAGGCTCCCATGGTGGACAGCAGCAGAGACAGGCTCACAGACAGGACATGCATTAGGCTCCCATAGTGGACAGCAGGAGAGACAGACTCACAGACAGGCCATGAGTCCAAAGAGCATGCAGCAGGCTCCCATGGTGGACAGCAGGAGAGACTGACGCACAGACAGGCCATGAGTCCAAAGAGCACGCACCAGGCTCCCATGGTGGACAGCAGGAGAGACAGGCTCACAGACTGGACATGCATCAGGCTCACATGGTGGACAGCAGGAGAGACAGACTCACAGACAGGACAGGCCCCCCTGGTGGACTGCAGGAGAGACAGACTCAGACAGGACATTCAACAGGCACTGTTGGTGGACAGCAGGAGAGACAGACTCAAGACAGGACATGCAACAGGCACCCATGGTGGACAGCAGGAGAGACAGACTCGCAGACAGGACAGGCTCCCCTGGTGGACAGCAGGAGAGACCGACTCAGACAGGACATTCAACAGGCTCCCATGGTGGACAGCAGGAGAGACAGACTCACGACAGGACATGCAACAGGCACCCATGGTGGACAGCAGGAGAGACAGACTCGCAGACAGGACAGGCTCCCCCGGTGGACAGCAGGAGAGACAGACTCAGACAGGACATGCAACAGGCACCCATGGTGGACAGCAGGAGAGGCAGACTCATAGACAGGACAGGCTCCCATGGTGGACAGCAGGAGAGACAGACTCCCAGACAGGACAGGCTCCCAGGGTGGACAGCGGGAGAGACAGACTCACAGACAGGATAGGCCCCCATGGTGGACAGCAGGAGAGACAGACTCTCAGACAGGCCATGAGTCCAAAGAGCATGCACCAGGCTCCCATGGTGGACAGCAGTAGAGACAGACTCACAGACAGGACATGCAGCAGGAGAGACAGACTCACAGACAGGCCGTGAGTCCAAAGAGCATGCACCAGGCTCCCATGGCGAACAGCAGGAGAGACAGACTCACAGACAGGCCGTGAGTCCAAAGAGCATGCACCAGGCTCCCATGGTGGACAGCAGGAGAGACAGACTCACAGACAGGCCATGCATCAGGCTTCCATGGTGGACAGCAGGAGAGACAGACTCACAGACAGGCCATGAGGCCAAAGAGCATGCACCACGCTCCCACGGTGGACAGCAAGAGAGACCGACTCACAGACAGGCCATGAGTCCAATGAGCTTGCACCAGGCTCACATGGTGGACAGCAGGAGAGACAGACTCACAGACAGGACATGCATCAGGGTCCCATGGTGCATAGCAGGAGAGACAGACTCACAGACAGGATAGGCTCCCATGGTGGTCAGCAGGAGAGACAGACTTGCAGACAGGACACGAGTCAAAAGAGAATGCATCGGGCTCCCATGGTGGACAGCAGGAGAGACTGACTCACAGACAGGGCATGAGTCCAAAGAGCATGCAGCAGGCACCCATGGTGGACAGCAGGAGAGAGAGACTCACAGACAAGACATGCATCAGGCTCCCATGGTGGACAGCAGGAGAGACAGACTCATAGACAGGACCGGCCCCCATGGTGGACAGCAGGAGAGACAGACTCAGACAGGACATGCAACAGGCACCCACGGTGGACAGAAGGAGGGACAGACTCGTAGACAGGACATGCTCCCATGGTGGACAGCAGGAGAGACAGGCTCACTGAAAGGACAGGCTCCCATGGCGGATAGCAGGAGAGACAGACTCACAGACAGGACATGCATCAGGCTCCCATGGTGGACAGCAGGAGAGACAGACTCACAGACAGGACAGGCTCTCCTGGTGGACAGCAGGAGAGACAGACTCAGACAGGACATGCAAGGGCACCCATGGTAGACAGCAGGAGAGACAGACTCATAGACAGGACAGGCTCCCATGGTGGACATCAGGGGAGACAGACTCAGACAGGACATGCAACAGGCACCCATGGTGGACAGCAGGAGAGACAGACTCGCAGACAGGACAGGCTCCCCTGGTGGACAGCAGGAGAGACAGACTCATAGACAGGACAGGCTCCCATGGTGGACAGCAGGAGAGACAGACTCCCAGACAGGACAGGCTCCCAGGGTGGACAGCGGGAGAGACAGACTCACAGACAGGATAGGCCCCCATGGTGGACAGCAGGAGCGACAGACTCAGACAGGACATGCAACAGGCACCCATGGTGGACAGCAGGAGAGACAGACTCATAGACAGGAAAGGCTCCCATGGTGGACATCAGGGGAGACAGACTCAGACAGGACATGCAACAGGCACTCATGGTGGACAGCAGGAGAGACAGACTGGACAGGCTTCCATGGTGGACAGCAGGAGAGACAGACTGACTGACAGACAGGGCAGGCTGCCATGGTGGGCAGCAGGAGAGACAGACTCACAGACAGGACATGCATCAGGCTCCCATGGTGCACAGCAGGAGAGACAGACTCAGACAGGACAGGCTCCCATGGTGGACAGCAGGGGAGACATACTCAGACAGGACATCCAACCGGCTTCCATGGTGGACAGCATGAGAGACAGACTCACAGATAGGACATGCAACAGGCACCCACAGTGGATAGCAGGAGAGACAGACTCGCAGACAGGACATGCAACAGGCACCCACTGCGGACAGCAGGAGAGACAGACTCACAGACAGACTTTGGTGATGATTTTTTGTTAGTGTGGAGCCATTTGAAGCCCTTCTTGAGCATCTTGACTGTGGAAGCGGGAGATGGGGACTGTATTTGGTTGTGCTGGCTGGTTGTGGTCAGTTGGTTGTTGATTACTATTCTGAGGTTCTTTACTTTGGTTGCCAATAGGGTGTGGGCCCGAGTCTGAAAGGCCACCAGATGGAGTCACTACTTCCGTCTTGTCTATGTTGAGCTTGAGGTAGTTGTTCGTCATCCATCTGGCGTCTTTGGTCAATACAGTTGGAGAAATCGATCTGGGTGTTTGGTTTCTTTATATGATGTTATTCATTGGGCGCTGATGATGCTGGCAAATGGGTTATGTAGGCAATGAACAGAGTTGGGCTGAGTGAGGGTAAATGTGGAACTCCACAGATGAGGTTGGTGGCACCTGAGTTGAAGGGGGTCATGCTGAGTGACTGGGTGTGGCGTGTCAGAAAGGGGCAAATGCCGGCTTCATGCAGTCGTTTGATAAGGATGAGGTGGAAGATGATGTCGAAGGCTGTCGACAGATCCAATATAATGAGGGCCGCAATGTCACTTCTGTCAGTGACCATCTGAATGTCTAAAAACTCATTGGTAACCAGGTATCGAAATACAGACTCTCAATCTATATCAGTGCTTCAAAGGGGAGAGAGGTCGGTTACCAATTCATCCTCCTAAATCCTCATTCATAGAGGAAGGAAAAGAATCAAGTAGTCTACCCTGAGCACACTGTAGTAATTCAATTAAAACAGTTCAGATCCAATTTGGAATCTTCACACGTTGTTCTGAAAGTCCATGTTTTTTTATTTTTTCAAATTATTCAGGTAGTTTCTCCACAGCTTATTGTAATACAGTTCTTTACAGAAACCGCCTTGTAGTACAATTAAATTAAATCAGAACTGTTTTGATTGAATTACTACAGCGTGCTCAGGGTAGACTATTTGATACCATCTGAATGTCGTCCTTGGTGGCGATGAGGGCGGTTTCTGTACTGTGGTTGGGCCTGAATCCAGATTGAGTGCTTTTGAGGTGTTTTTCAGTGAGGTGGGTGGCGAGATGTTTATCATAGTTTCCATGACTGTTCCCTGGTAGGCTTGCAGATCTATAGCGGACAGTTTCTTTGGGTCTGTTGAGGGTTTCTTGAGTAGGGGAGTACCGTGGGTTTTTTCCAGGCATCTGGGTAGGTGGCTGTGATGATTGAGCCGTTCAGGATCAGGGTGAGGGCTGTGCTTATGGGGTCCAGTCCTTTGATGAAGACGTGGTGATGTCATGGTTCTGAGAGCTCTTCAGATTGTACGGACTGCATGGTCATTGCGGGTCTCGATTGATGGTTGTGAGCCAGTTGTTCAAGGTGGTCCTTTGGGTGTTAGTAGATATGGGCAGGTGGGCTTCAAGGGTGTAAGGGTCTGGTTGGGGCTTGAAGCTTTTATAAATGCTGCGGATCTTGTTGCTGAAGAATAGGGACCGCAGGATGCAGAGGTCCTGAGAGTGGGCTATGCTGGTGGAGCTTGCTGCCAGAGAGATGAAGTCTTTTACTATGGCAAAGATTTCCTTGGATCTGTAGGTGCTGCTGTTGATGCTGTCAGTGAGCACGGAGCGTTAGGTAGCCTGATTTCCTGATGGTAGTGTCTGAGGGTGGATTTGTAGGTGCTCTTGTCTGTGTCTTTCTGACTTTGTCTACATCTGTGCCTAAGTTGCTAGCAGTGGCGTTTGATGAGCCTGAGCACTTCTGTTTACCATCTTGCTTGCGGTCTAGTTCTTGTGGCTTTGTTGGCTTTGAAAGGAGCCAGAGTGTCTGTGCAGGTGGGTATCCAGGCGTTGAAGTCCAAGTTGGGCTCGGGGAGGTTGTTGCGTTGAGGCCAGTGGCGTAGGAGTTTGGAAGACCAGCATGCTTCTGAGGTCTTGGTCCAGTCTTTTCACAAAGATTTGGTGATGGTGGTTCCTATGATGGTGTGGGCTGGGTATGCTGAAGTTGATGGTGTGGCTGCAGCCATAGTGGGTTCCACTTTGTGTCAGGCGTACTCTGTGTGTACTTAGGAGGGAGAGCCCAGACATCAAATATATACTGCAGGGCTTTCCCCAGAATATTCCAGGGATCTCTTTCAGCCGGTCAGACAGTGGGGTGGAAACAGAGGGTCCCTTTGAAGCCCAGAATCTCCAATGCCCTTTCCTGGCCCATTGTTCCCTCCCCGGGAGAGGCTGCACTTTACAGTAGCAAGTAGTTACGTGGGACAGCTTCCCTTGCCCTCTTGTTTTAGGTTTCTCCTGAGATGAGCCTCCTAGCCTCCCTCCCCGACTTCTTGTTCACATTTGTCACAAAGACCATGGCTGTACCAATCTGCGTGAAATTCACATAATTGCAGAACTGCCCAGAACCGGATAAAGAACCCAACTGCTGGAATACGCAAGGCCTGTCTTCAACATGGGTATAAAAATGAGACAGATACTTCCAATCAGTGCGCCAAGATTTCCTCACCACAAATCTTGGGTCGCAGACGAGTGAAGACGGGGAGATTTCTTTCAGTTCTAGGTTTGGTACACTGACCACCACTTCCCTTGCCATGTTAGAGCCAGTAACCCGAGGAAGACACCCTGAACTTCCCAAGGAGTTGCCTGCATCCTACTTTGAAGGAGAGTTGACGGACGGTCAAGCGGGACACTGGAGGCACCCTTGCACAAAGGAAGAAGAGGCCAGAGATGGAATGAGATAATGCTGACTCAGCAACACAATGCAAGGCATGAACCAAGGGCTGTGAACATGGTTTGGAAGCCAAGATGTGTCTGTTTTGTGAAGACCGCATCAACACGTGACTAAGGATGTTCTGCAATTCATCCCAAAGAGAGTTCAACTTTGAGAATTGGCAGCCATAAGGATTGAAGTGCTAAGGTATTTGCAACCTTTGACATGTTTGGCTTTCAAGTTTCTCAGAGTGCTGATAATAACCTAAGGATGTCCGAGGAGCGTCACCACTGCGGCCCATGCTGGACACTTGCGTGTTTGGGGCGAGGGCATGAGACTGTCTGTGAGTAGGTCCCAGTCAGCAAGATCTTTATGACCACAAGCTCTGCTGCTGCATGTGCATCTCTATCAGACTTCTGCTGGTGCTCCCATGACCTACATGCAAGTGCAAAGTCTGCCAGTGGGCCGAGGCCCCAGCTGAAGTATCCTTGCTTGTGAGCCATGCCTAGTGCACCCCATTAGAATGTGGGAGGCTCTACTGACAGCTTTTCACACATGCAGCCCCCACATAAGGATTTCACAAACATTTCCATCTGGACACGGAAAGGCACTGTGACATTGTTATTCTACGGTGAAGATGAGTGTCCCCGAGTAAAGGCTAACTGAAAGATTACGTGGAAGTGGCTGTGACTGAGAATATCCAGAGCATCGTCTTTCTCCTCTTTCAGGGACTGTAACACCCACCCTACACAGGGCCACGGGCTGATGTACTGCACCAGAGAAGGTTGTCGTGAAATGGAGTGAGCGTGCTACTCCAGTAGTGTCCGATTAACCGCCCTCTGCTAAGTTATGTGCAGTTATCCTTCTGTACTGGCTGGGCTGCGATTCATAACTTTTTCACCCGATGGTTGTTGAGTTATAAGTCTCCAACCTCACACCACCTCGCTGAAAAAAATCTGTAGACCATTCAATTTTGCCACCCTGAAGTCCTGTGCGAATGGAGAGGACTTGGTGATCACCTCTGAGCCCAATAGTGAGGTTAAGACCCGTTTTAGCAGTAGTAAACTGCTGTGGTTAATACAATCTTTTTTTATTTTTTTTGTCCTCATCTCACCAAAGACTTCCACAGATTTGACAAGCCAACATTTTCTCATTCCTAGGGGCCTCTTTGGCTCACTGTTTCCGTCTAGGCCCCACGGCCTTCCTCTCGTGTTTGAGGACTGGTGTAATCATGGGACCTTATAAGTGGAGCTCTTTTTGTATTTCGATTCGTTGGTGAATCGAATCAGATGCCTCTGCCATGCCCATCTTATCAGAGGTTGCCAAATGTTATGATGACTGTCGTCCCTAATGTCTTGATCTAACCGTGCCCTTTTGAAGGCGGCTCTCAACCATTCTTCCTTACCCGGAGCGATGTTGTCCTTCCACTTAATACAGATTTCTCTTCTTGCCAGGAGGATCAGGTATAGAACGAGGGATACAATCTGAGCCCAATAACTCCTGACTGCCAACAGACTCACACACCATTTATATATTTAGGCAGTGTTCGTGTACGCTACTGTTCTCGTTTAAACTTGCTTTTGTTGCTCACGTTTTCAACTTTTGCATTTATAACACAGCATTTTGACTTTGCGTACTGCACTGTACACGCTCCTTCATTGTATTATGTTGATAGACATATAACGCTTTCTGTTCCCCCAGCAAGGCCTAAGCACTTTCTGGGTGGGCCTATATTGTTACTCATATAGTGCATCATACCCCTAGCAAGGTCAGGAAGTTCTCTGATTTCCTTTGGATTCCTGGCTGTCCTTTCATGGTTTATGGTTGAAAGGGATTTGTTTGTAGTTTGGCATATAAGGGACATGTGGGATGAGGTTTTAAGGGCCAGGATTGACGAGCGTGCACCTGGAGGTGTTGCATATAAGACTGGGGTGAAGCAGAGAGGGTGAGAATAGACTCCTTCACACATGCAGGTGCGTAGCAACCTTAGGGGGGCTGTAACCAATGTAGACTACAATTGATGCAAAGCAGTTAGTTCCACTAAGGAAAACAGCATCAACCTAGTAGCATTGAAGACCCAACCCCCCAACCCCTCGGCGGGGCAGTTAAACCACCTAAGGGGTATTATTTGGAATCCACCCAGGAGCAACATAAGACCATCTCATTGGAGATTCTCTTAAGCCACCAGGAAGTACTATATGTCGTCTACCAGGAGAGATAGAGGGCACACCCATGATGACACCGCCATGCCACCAAGAGAAGTCTAAAAGGAGTGCTGTCTATGGGCTGGCACAGGATCAGTATATTGGGAGGAGCAGTGCTAAGCCACCAAGAAAGTACTGTATAGAGTCCACCCAGGAGCGACACAGGAAGTCCTGTATAGAGTCCACCCAGGAGCGACACAGGAAGTCCTGTATAGAGTCCACCCAGGAGCGACGCAGGAAGTCCTGTATAGAGTCCACCCAGGAGCGACGCAGGAAGTCCTGTATAGAGTCCACCCAGGAGCGACGCAGGAAGTCCTGTATAGAGTCCACCCAGGGGCGACGCAGGAATTACTGTATAGAGTCCACCCAGGGGTGACGCAGGAATTACTGTATAGAGTCCACCCAGGGGTGACGCAGGAATTACTGTATAGAGTCCACCCAGGGGTGACGCAGGAATTACTGTATAGAGTCCACCCAGAAGCGACGCAGGAAGTACTGTATAGAGTCCACCCAGGAGCGACACAGGAAGTACTGTATAGAGTCCACCCAGGAGCGACACAGGAAGTACTGTATAGAGTCCACCCAGGAGCGACACAGGAAGTACTGTATAGAGTCCACCCAGATTTGATTTGATTAAAAACTTATAAAGCGCACGTGTGCCCATGGGCGTCTTGGCGCTGAACAGAGACAGTGACTACCTGAAGAAGATGTCAGTGGCCTAGTTTACATGGACGAGAACATCCATGTTTTTACCTCTTTCCTGAATGACAGAATGGAGGGGCTGTTTTTAATTGCGATAGGAAGGAGATTCCAAGCCCTTGCTGCATGTAATAGGAAGCTTCTCCCTCCCCATCTAACCTGCTTGTATCTGACCGTTTGAATCAATTTTGATTGACTTGAGCGCAGGGTCCTAATGGGCTCGTATAGTTGCAGGTGGTCTCTCAGAAACTTAGATCCGACCCCTTGCAAGGCCTTGTAAGTTAGGCAGACAGATTTAAACTTTATTCTTTTCTCTATTGGTAGCCAATGTAAGGATCTCAGTTTATGTGTGATTGGCTCTGATCTGGGAACATCAAGGATCAATCTTGCTGCAGCGTTTTGTAGACGCTGCAGTTTGGCTAGGTGTTGGGCCTGGATTCCAGCAAATAGGGCATTTCCATAATCGAGCCTTGATAGAGCAAGTGAGGTTACCACCGTTTTGCCGGCAGACATGGGGATGAAAGGCAAGAGTTTCCTAATTATTTTTAGGATATACCACATGGTGGATGCAAGTTTATTGGTATGTGCGTCAAAAGTCAACTTATTGTCCAGTATAAAGCCAAGATTTTTCACTTTGTTTACTGGATTTGGGCAATGGCCTAAGTTGTTCGGCCACCATTCCGGGGACCAGATTTCCATGTCTGTACCTAGCAACATAATTTCACTTTTGTCTCCGTTCAGCTTTAGACAGTTCCTCTGCATCCATTGATTAACTTGTTTCATACAGTCTTTGAATTTAACTGCTGTTTCCCTGGTGTCATTTTTAATTGACACCACTATTTGGGTGTCATCGGCGTACGAAACTGGCAGAAATCCACAGTTTCTAATGATGGCAGCTAGGGGCTTAACATAGAGATTAAAAAGAGTGGGGCTCAGAGAAGACCCCTGAGGCACTCCACATGGAGCGCTAAAAGATTGTGATTTTGCTTCCCCCAGCTCAACTGTGAATGTTCTGTTAGACAGATAGGAAGCAAGTAATGTTTTAGCTGATGAATGTATTCCGGCTTCTGTTAGGCGGGTGAGAAGAATGTCGTGATTGACCGTGTCGAAGGCCGCCGAGAGATCGAGTAGGATCAAGGCGGCCTTCCCTCCGGCATCTAGAATGTATCTGAGTTCTTCAACTGCCGTAATCAGTGCTGTTTCGGTTCCATGACCCTCTCGGAAGCCGAATTGCGAATGGTCTAGGGCCTGAGTATCTGCAAGGAACGTACACAGATGTTTATTTAATAACTTTTCAAAAATTTTGGCTGAGAAAGGAATTCTTGCGATGGGTCTATAGTTTGCTGGAACTTGTGGGTCCAAATTAGGTTTTTTCAGGAGAGGCAGTACTGAGGTAATTTTCCAGACATCAGGATATTGGCAGGATTTTATTATATGTGAGAAAAGACTACCTAATTGTTCACTTATAAGCTCTGGGAAAAGATGCATGACCCTGGGAGGGCAGGGGTCCGTTAAAGTCCCTGATTTTATATTCTTGACGGTTTGAAGAATTTGTTCCACTGATGGTGGTGTGAAATGAAAGTGGATGTTATGATTTGAAGGTTGTGGGGACTTCTCGAAAGTGGTGTGTCCTTATCTGATAGTTTGAAGGATTCATAGACTGTAGTTACTTTGTCCACAAAGAATTGGCCCAAGGTATTACTAAATTCAGTGCTTATTACTGCCTGTTTATCATTATCAATATTTGTTAGTTTTTTCACAGTGGCAAAGAGTTCTTTGCTGCAGTTCTTTGCTTCGTTAATTTTAGTGACAAAATATTTGCTCTTTTCAGCAAGAATTAATTTTTTATAGGAGGCCAGGGAGGTTTTATAAATATCTTTCAGCAGAGGGTCATAATTGGTCCTCCATCTTCTCTCCGCCCTTCTACATAGTTGTTTTTGTGTTTTGAGGGCGTCTGAGAACCAAGGTTGGGAAGGGGTTTTTCGTCTGGATGTGATTTTTTTCTGAGGTACTAGATCATGAATTGCTGTCTTTATCCAGCTGGATATTTGATGTGTTGCGATATTGCTATCTGGTTCTAATTTTGGAATGGATAGTGTAAGCTGTTAATTTAGTTTTGTGGCATCTAGTTTGCTCCAATCAAGATAGGATGTTCTGTTAGAGACAATGGCAGCTGTGTTACTAGAGTCTCCAGCGTTTATAGAGAAGATTACGACTATGGTCTGACCAAGGGACTGGTAGGATATCCAGGAATTTAATGTCGTGATTGGAAGTAAAAATCCCGTCAAGAGTATGTCCCGCCTCATGGGTACTCTGATTGACAATCTGGACCATATCCAAGTTAGCCAGTGTCTCGCATAGTGTAGTTGTGGATACATCGGAGCTTTTTTCCAGATGTATATTGAAATCTCCCAGAACGGTGAAATTGGGGCCTTTCACACTGGATTCCAAAAATGGGTTGATCAGTTGTAACAGCGGTGTTTTTGCCCTGGGTGGTCGATAGATCAAAAGGCCTTTAAGTGTGACGTTTTTTGTGATGTTCGACTGAAAGAAAAGGGTTTCACAGTCAGGGTTACTACCCTGATCTGAGCCTTTTGTTCGTAGGCTATTTCTGAAGATAATAGCTAGACCGCCACCCCTCTTTCCCTTCCTATCAGACCTGATGATAGAGTAACCTACAGGAACAGCTAATGAAAGGTCTAAGTCTGATGCATCATCTGCTCAGGTTTCAGTAATAAAGATCAAGTCTAGATTCTGGGACTCTATGAGATTGGCTGTTTCTGTGTTATGTTTAACTAAGGAACAAACGTTGATTAGTGCCGCCTTAATGGTTTGACAGGTAGTTTTAGTGGGATTGTTCTGGCAAGGAGTAAGCCTTCTGATATGTGAAAATTCAAAGGTAATTTGGCAAAGTGGGCATATCTTGGTTTCGGTCATAGGATTTAGCGTTTGGCAACATGATTTGGGCCTTAGCGAAAGCAACTCCCTGCTTGTGTAGCGGAAGCTCTTAAGGTCTGATCTAATATGAGTATATTGCGTGGCCCTAGGCTCGGTCGGGGCGCGGGCGGGCGCAGACGGGCTTGCCTTTGGCGCGCCGGCGGCGCGTCCGCTGCGCGTTCTAAATTCCATGTGATTATATAGGTGATGGGGTGCTGAGCAACTAGACCGCTCAGCGCCGGAAATGCCCCCAGCCCGGAAGTGTGTCCGCTCTCGCCTCCTCTGCACCCTCCGTACAATCGGCACTTGCCGTGACGGACCGGGTGCCTAGGGCTGCGTTAACACTAGGAAAGGTAAGGCAAAGTGCAAAGTGCGCAAAGATAAAATGGCTTTAAAACAATAATTAAAAGCAATTATCTGTGACAGCAGCAATTGTAAAAACCGGTAGTCTGTGGAGGAGCGACACAGGAAGTACTGTATAGAGTCCACCCAGGAGCGACGCAGGAAGTACTGTATAGAGTCCACCCAGGGGCGACGCAGGAAGTACTGTATAGAGTCCACCCAGGGGTGACACAGAAATTACTGTATAGAGTCCACCCAGGGGTGACACAGGAAGTTCTGTATAGAGTCCACCCAGGGGCGACGCAGGAAGTACTGTATAGAGTCCACCCAGGGGCGACGCAGGAAGTACTGTATAGAGTCCACCCAGGGGTGACACAGGAAGTTCTGTATAAAGTCCACCCAGGAGCGACACCGGAATTACTGTATAGAGTCCACCCAGGAGTGACACAGGGCTAGCCCATTGGGGAAACTATAACGGAACAAAACAGGGCTTGAAAAATTATAAACATTTTACAGACCTCCAGATCTGGTGACTTGAATAGTGTAGTCATCCTAAGTGTAATGCTCTTGACCCATAAACCGGTCTCCAATTGTGTGAGCCTGAGCAAATATTTTATTTGACAGACCCACCTTTCCTTCATTATCAAATATGAGAGCACCATCAAATATGTGAGTTGAGCATTTCTGTCGTACAAAAAACTATTTTTTGATTTAACAGAGTAAACGTTTGCTCCATGTATAATTGGGATCCAGCCCATATTTGCGCAGGACCCCTGTCTTGCCTTTTAGTTTACTTAAGACATCTTCTTCAGAGGGTGTGTAGAAATGGTTCTCAGTTCATGTTTAAAAACTCCCCCTTTTGATAAACATATTACTAAAATATGATGTGGTAGCACATTGTCCTCTACAGACAGCATGTTTGGAATGCCACACACTATCCCATTGAGGGATAGTCTTATGGATAAAACTGTATCTCTTACAAATTCTTTGCAGAAAAAGTGGCAAAAGTATACGACGCTTTTCCAGCAGAAGCACGTCAAGGCAGGAAGTCAGATTGTAGGCCGGATACAGTATTTGAGGGAGAAACCCTTGATGAATTCAAGGTGCAGGAGTTAGAAGAGCTGGAGATCACAGCTAGAGGAATTAAATCCGGATCCCCACTAGACCCAGCCCGCCCAGAGACCGTAATGCAGGGAGGAAACGTCATTATGCTGTATATCTCTGAGCTAATAGCACGCTCCTTTCAGCTGGGAGAAGTTCCCCATAAATGGAAGCAAGCGATAGTACGTCTGTGAGAAGTTGGCCTGGTATATGATGCTCACTAGTTAAAGTGATCACCTTGTACCATGCCAAGCAACCCTTATGGTGTGGTTGTAAGTCAACCTTTTCGGGCTAGCTACCCTAGTGGTAGCGTAGGCTAAGCAGTCTTTGAGGCTAAACTCGTGAAGCGTGTTAAGCCAGCTGTTTTACCAAATGCAACCCCCTTTTATACCAATGAAAGGACACCACACAGATCTATATTCAAAATATATATGTATTTATTTCTCAAAGTAACCCCTAGTCTCTTTATGAGCACAGGAGCACAAATCGTCAAACAAGATTACAGTAGAATACACAGAAGTTGCACTTTATATGGATAGGCCCGGGTGGCCGCTCAAACCATATACTAAAATAGTGGTATAAGTACCACGAACAGAAAAGGGAAAAGGCCTAGGGCCTCTAGAATCGCTGGGCCTACAAGGAGCTAACTTCAGTTAGTGACCAGGAGGTCCACGGGTGGCGTGTGCAGAGCAAATAGTCACACGCGTGCTCCCATAGGTTTCAATGGGTGCGTAAAAAGTACAAAGTTACTGCAAAGAGGATCTTCCGGATGGACTAGGAACTCAAGATTTGGAACACAGACACTAGAGATGTAATACTACACTTGGGCACAGGTGTGCCAGCTTTACCTCACCCACAGGAAGCGGGTGCATAGGCCTCGAAGTGCGTCGGGTTTCTTCTATCTGTTCCGTGGAGCCTGTGGACAAAGATGCTGCAGGCGGTCGGTCCGGGAGAGATGCGGTGGATCCAAGAGTGGATCGGAGATGTTGAAGACCTGTAAGCAGAGGGGACAGTGTTCACAGTCACTAGCCAGTGACCAGCGTGGCACCCGGTGGGTACCAGGCAATGTCGGGTGCAAACAGGAAGAAAGGTGTAGCTTGTCTCTGCAGCCACGTGGTCCCTGGAGGTCGACGACGTCCAGGAGTCGGTTCACGAGCTGTCCCACGCAGGCTCTCGCTGTCGGCGGTGTCGGCGACTTGATCGAAGCAAACAAGCCTTGGCAAAAGCAATTGTTGTAGGAGATGAAATAAGCTGATGGTTCTGACCAGCAAGGTCAGAGGGACTGCTCCTTTGGAGGGGAGCAAGGGCCAGTCTGGAGCAACCAGACCAGCGGTGTATTTCGTAAAGTTCGTCGCCAAGATGGCTACTAGCCAGCAGGCCAGCAACCGGTTAGGCGCGTCGAGTGGCAAAATGCAGAAGGGCCCCACGCAGATCGTGGAGATACTGGAGGGCTCACCTTTGGTGCAGATGCTGCTCGAGGGTTGGGCTTCTCAGATCCCAAAGCACAACTTGGAGGGAGCCTCGGTTGTTGCGCTTGCAGCTTGTCGTGGTCGTTTCAAGATGGCTGGCTCCACGTGTCTCGGTGCCTCCACGGGTCTCCTCTTTTCAGGGACTGTGGATCGGGCGGTGAGAGGTCTGGAGGTCCAGGTCTTGTCAGTCTCTGGGCTCGGGCTCCGGCGGGAGGCGGCGGCAAAGCAGACGTTGATTCACTGGATGGTGCTTGCGTTAGCAAGGTGGTCACTCCCTGACCACAGGGGAGATTTCCTTCAGTCTTCTGTGCAGCAGAATGTCGAAGTTCCCGTCTTCTTCTTAGTTTCAAGTTGATTCCAGGATGTCTGAAGTCTTAGGACACAGCTCCTACCTTTAAGCGGATTCTAGGGGCTGGACTGCCTGCTAGGTCCCTCCCTATGGGTGGGACCAGGAAGGGGGGTGGTTACACCCCCAATCCTTTGTCCAGCTCGCCCCAGGCCCGGGACTGGTGTGCCCCAGGACCGGTTTGAACTGGCATATGCATCGAGGCTCCTTGTGAGCCACAGGCATGTCTGGTTTCTTTCAAGCCCTACCTGACCAATACACAAAATCCTGTCTGGGGTGGTGCATGCACCTCCCCTGGCAGGAAACCCTTTGTCCACACCTCCCAAGCTGGAAGGACTCCCAGCAGCAGGAGGGCAGACTTGTGTCTGTGGTGGCAGCATCCATTTTGTGGAGCTGAGGCTATGTCTGATTTTACCCGGGTTTCAGGTACTGTACATGTCATGTCCCTCTAGAAGGGTGGAATGCTAACCCCGTCGCCAGAATTGGCGAGGGGTTAGTATTCCAATTCGTATGACACCTTACTCGACATGTTTTGATAAAGCCAAACCAAAGATAGCATTTAACCGCGAGGTTCATAATGCACTTAAGAGTATATGGTATGACGATATCTGGAAACAGTAGAAGGAAGTTGTTCCGACCACTGCAGACAGGCTCAGCTCATGCCAGAGCACCATCTCACATGGAACCAAGCACTCTGCCTTCAGGATTGTTAAGGCCTGCCATAGGAGTGACTTATAGGTTACCAGGTGTCCCATTTAAGGTTAGGTATAGGTATACTACACCTAAGTAAGAGGTGATTACACCAACTTACCCCAGCTGAGTGATCAGCCAGTTGTGTCAAATTGTTAGGCCAAGCCTGGGGTGGCATAATACATGCTTCAGCCCCTGGCAGGCCTTGGGTACACCAATGCCCTGGGTACCTAGTGTACACTGGTACAGGGGCTGACAGGGTGATCCACTTCCAATTGGTTATGCACCTAGGGTGCATAGTTTTAATTTAGTAGAGAGAACAGCAGGCTGGGGGTCTGATTGGCAGGCCCACAGCCTCAATATGTCAAAAACCAGTGAAGCAAAAAGCAAAAATTTGGGGTGACCATAGGATAGCAGACCCTACTCTCCTACAACGTCCACTAACAAAAAAGCCACCAATAGATTGTTCTGTGCTAGGAAATCTGCGCCCCATCTCGTTACTACCTTTCGTTGCAAAAATTGCAAGTAGCGAATAAGAAGCTAACTAACCATATTAACAAGAATGACCTATTTCACCCCTCACAATCGGGTTTTAGAGCTGCGCATTCAGCGGAGTCGGCGCTGCTCTTGGCCACTGAAACTCTGAGAAAATATGCGGGTGAAGGGCAGACCGCTGCACTGATCCTTTTGGATCTCAGTGCGGCTTTTGATACAGTCTCCCATGGTCTCCTTCGCCAAAGATTAGAGACATGCGGCGTTAGGGGCTCTGCTCTGCGCTGGATGACATCTGCGGAGCTTTCAAGTCATACAACTTACGCACACTTCCAAGAGTATTCCCCGGTCACAGGGAGTCCCACAGGGATCAATCCTAAGCCCCACGCTGTTCAATCTATATGTGGGACCACTTGCAGAGCTGGTGGAATGTCATAACGTGACCATCGTGTCATATGCTGACGATACTCCGCTCATTGTCACGTTGTCTCAGCCCACAAGGGCTTCCCTAACTGCTGACACATTTTGAAATATTTGTACTGTTCACTTACACGCTATTTAAATGCTCTGAGAATGGAAAAAAAACCTGGCATCTGTTCACTGTACGATTTTCAGAATATTTACTTTACAAACACCTCTAACATTGCAGTCAAAGAAAGAAAAGTAAACACCAATTTGTGGGATAAAGTGAGCAGCAGTTTGTAAGAAAACATGAGATAACATTTGACCTTTGTCTTTAAACCCACAGCAAATGTGATAAAAGCAAGATATAAAGGCATTTTTATTGCTCATTCACTTTCTAAATGAACAAAAGATGTACAGGCTAGTAGGCCCATAAATAGCTGGCCTTGATCAAATCTGGCCTGCCGTAGAGAGGGTGAGTAGAGTTTTTGAGGCCTGCTAAAGCAGCACCATATGGGGTCTGTCCGCCCCGGAGTGACAGAGAACAAACTTGCTCGAGGCACTGTAACCTACCAACGTAGCACTATAAGGAGGCCACAGGGCTAGCTCGCTATAGGCACTGTAACCTACCAATTCAGCACTATAAGGAGCCCACCCAGCACCACAGGGCTAGCTCATTAGAGGCACTGTAACCTACCAACGCAGCACTCTAAGGAACCAACCAAGCACCACAGGGCTAGCTCATTAGAGGCATTGTAACCTACCAACGCAGCACTCTAAGGAACCAACCAAGCACCACAGGGCTAGCTCATTAGAGGCACTGTAACCTACCAACACAGCACTATAAGGAGCCCACGAAGCACCACAGGGCTAGCTTGTTGGAGGCACTGTAACCTACCAGCGCAGCACTATAAGGAGCCCACCAAGCACCACAGGGCTAGCTCGTTATAGGCACTGTAACCTTCCGATGCAGTATTATAAGAGCCCACCAAGCACCACAGGGCTAGCTCATTAGAGGCACTGTAACCTACCAACTGCAGCGCTATAAGGAGCCCACCCAGCACAACCGGGCTAGCTCGGAGGCACTGTAACCTACCAATGCAGCACTATGAGCCCACCAAGCACCACAGGGCTAGCTCGTTAGAGGCACTGTAACCTACCAACACAGCACTATAATGAGCCCACCCTGCACCACAGGGCTAGCTCGTTGGAGGCACTGTAACCTACCAACGCAGCACTATAATGAGCCCACCCTGCACCACAGGGCTAGCTCGTTGGAGGCACTATAACCTACCAACCGCAGCACTATATGGAGCCCACCCAGCACCACAGGGCTAGCTCATTAGAGGCACTGTAACCTACCAACGCAGCACTATAAGGAGGCCACCGAGCACCACAGGGCTAGCTCATTGGAGGCACTGTAACCTACCAACGCAGCACTATAAGGAGCCCACCCAGCACCACAGGGCTAGCTCATTGGAGGCACTGTAACCTACCAACGCAGCACTATAAGGAGGCCACCGAGCACCACAGGGCTAGCTCATTGGAGGCATTGTAACCTACCAACGCAGCACTATAAGGAGCCCACCCAGCACCAGAGGGCTAGCTCGCTATAGGCACTGTAACCTACCAACGCAGGACTATAAGGAGCCCACCCAGCACCAGAGGGCTAGCTCATTAGAGGCACTGTAACCTACCAACGCAGCACTATAAGGAGCCCACCCAGGACCACAGGGCTAGCTCGTTGGAGGCACTGTAACCTTCCGATGCAGTTTTATAAGAGCCCACCAAGCACCACAGGACTAGCTCATTAGAGGCCCTGTAACCTTCCAGTGCATCACTTAAAGGAGGCTACAGGGCTAGCTCATTGGAGGCACTGTAACCTACCAGCGCAGCACTATAAGGAGCCCACCCAGCACGACAGGGCTAGCTCGTTAGAGGCACTGTAACCTACCAACCGCAGCACTATAAGGAGCCCACCCAGCACCACAGGGCTAGCTCATTGAAGGCACTGTAACCTACCAACACAGCACTATAAGGAGCCCACCCAGCACCACAGGGCTAGCTCATTGAAGGCAGTGTAACCTACCAGCGCAGCACTATGAGCCCACCCAGCACCACAGGGCTAGGTCGTTATAGGCACTGTAACCTACCAACGCAGCACTATAAGGAGGCCACAGGGCTAGCTCGTTAGAGGCATTGTAACCTACCAACTGCAGCACTATAAGAAGCCCACTCAGCACCACAGGGCTAGCTTGTTGGAGGCACTGTAACCTACCAACGCAGCACTCTAAGGAGCCCACCCAGCACCACAGGGCTAGCTTGTTGGAGGCACTGTAACCTACCAACGCAGCACTATAAGGAGCCCACCCAGCACCACAGGGCTAGCTCGCTATAGGCACTGTAACCTACCAACGCAGCAGTATAAGGAGCCCACTCAGCACCACAGGGCTAGCTCATTGGAGGCACTGTAGCCTACCAATGCAGTTCTGTAAGGAGCCCACCAAGCACCACAGGGCTAGCTCATTGGAGCACTGTTGAGCCACAAAGGCAGCACCACATGGAGTCAATTCAGGAGCCACAGAGGACCAACTCGGTGAGTCGCTGTAAGCTACCAAGGCAACGTTTTCTTGAGTCCACTAGAGGCGCCAAAGGCCAAACTAATTGGAGGCGCCAAAGCAGCACCATATTAAGACTACCCAGAAGCAAGAGAACCATCTTGGAGGTGGTAAGTCTTAATCGTCCTTCTCACCCTCTACAGTCATTCCCTGCCAGCTCATGTTCACAACCATTGTATTCCACAGTTCAATTTCTCGTCTCCATGAGGTGGTGGGTTTCAATATTTCCACAGCGGCTGCCACTAAGGCATTTGGCATTTTGCAGTTACCACTTTTTGAAAGACTTGTGCACAGGGTTATGCACGATTAATATGAGGGCTCAGGGTCTCACAGAGGGCACGTCTAGGCGGCCATCTTGTTTGGCAGTGCCCCGTGATTGTGTTTTTTTTTTTTTTTTAATTGGTTGAGATTTTGACTGTTACTGTTTTGGTTCTACATAACTACTTTACTCATTGCCCAAAGTTAAGCCTGTCTGCTCTGTCCCATAACTCTCAGGTGTTAGTGCACAGGCTAATTTAGTGTCTTTTGGAGTTTCTCGCTGACAAGGGTTGTGATTATTCCCTGATTTGGGTAGTTACCCACCCAAAATAACAATTGATTCTTACATTTTGCATTTCTTTCTCTGGTCAAATACATGGCCTCAAGCTTCACTCCATCCCATGAGGATCTTGTTGCCTCCATGTAGCTCAAAGATTTTTTTATATTTATTTACTAGTTTCTACTTCCCGTGGTTCGTTTAGGAGGCTGTTCTATGCATTGCCTATACATTCCTAGGCATTGCTTTTTATTTTTAGGTCTCGCCTAGCAAACGCAGCTCATGCGCCGCTTCGCCTTGGCAAAACTCTATTGTTGTCGGTTTGGTGCGCGAAGGGAGACAAAGGATGTGCGCGCACGGACAGGCGATGTGCAAGCGCATGGCGTCTCCTCTAGCGATATTAGCTTTCACGGCGTCTCTTTCAGCGCGCACGGGGACAGGAGATGTGCACGTGTTGCACACACATTTAAAGTGTCAGTTGCGTCCTAGGGAGAGAGGTTGTTTGCAGTTGTACATTACGGAAACGTTCTGGACGGTGCCACGGCAAGAAACCCTTCTCTCTTGGTTGTGAAGCGTTTAGTAGATAGAGAGGGTGAGCGCCGGCCTGCTCTCGGAGAGGGCCGCTGCAGGGGAGGGCGGGAGAGGCCCGGCCAAGCAGTTGTATGTGACTTAACCATCTGTGAAGCGGAGCTCTTGGGCCGAGGCCCGCGTGCCTGGAACCGAGGCAGAAAGCCTCCATATTTGGGTAAAGAGTTCTCTGGCTGCCTAGGCCTGGAGACGGAGCTCCGGCCCATCCGAGATGCGGCTTTTCTCAGGTGGGCTCTGTGCTGTGAACTTCGCTTTTGGCCCCCGGGAACCGCCACCCCTCCCCCTGCTTACTGACGCTGCTCACACTGCCTGCTAGGGCAGAGCTGCTGTGACACTGCATGCTGCTGCAGGCCAGTCTGTACCATTAATAATTAATTCAATCGGGTCATTGCGAATGATGTCACAATAGGTCTCAAAACCCAATCACACGTCATCTTACCAAGCAGCATTCATATTTTTGTAGGTGATTGGCAGCGAAGCAGGGCTGTGTAAAGAAACAGTTTTTTGTATACACTGGGTGGTCACTTTAAGGTGTGCGCATTAAATGAGCAGGTATGGAGTACCTGCACTCCTTTACTTTAAAAGAGAGACTGCCAGCACTTCTCAGCAGAAAGCATTTGAGTCCTCAGTATCAGCTGGCCCGAGTGGTCAGCCACTAATTCTGAGTGGGCAGCTGTTACGCACTTTCTCGTCCCAGAGACAACGGGCCCTGTTTCACTGAGTTCGAATCAGTTAAGTCCGGGTTCATTTCATGTATTCACTTAAGATGTGTTTTTATGTTTCCATGTATTTAATAAGTTGAAAAACGACTAAAATAAAAATGTTGTACATAGCTCCTATAATTCAGTGCACGGAGAGACAAATTGTAGAATGCATTAACCAAGCATTGGCCTGGGGATTGTATGTGCTTCCCCTAAAAAGCGTCATCCATAACTCCCACCCTCTTTTCATTTTTAGGGGATGTTTCAAGAGATTTTCAGACATTAAAACTGACGATCCCCTACAATTTGGAAATCTTTTTTGGGTTTAGCTACTGACCACTTAAGTTTTCGGAAACCTTCATGTAATTAATGCTTCAGAAAAATACTTTCAGAAGTACAGAGGGAGAGTGGGCTTCGCGTCCGCCGGTTTCAGCCTTGGCTTTCATGTGTTGTCCATGGCTTGCCATTGCTTGGATGAGCTATCCTTCAAAAGCAAAGCATTTCCTGGATGGTTGTTTTGTCACATTCGTGTTGCATTAGATTTTGGCGATGGGGCATCAAGTTGTGTTGCTGTTAGACTAGAGCAAGTATGTGCGCTTTGATAAATTTACTTTACTGACACAAGGACATTTTATTTAGCGTTTTTGGCTTTTTTAGTTTAGGAAGTTCATGCTGTATGGATGTATCTGCCTATCATAAGGACACCGTGCTATTCACCCTGCTCCCACATTTGTTTTACTTTCTGATAACACTGGATTATTTTTTTGTTCACAAAATAGATTTCAGTGCATAAAAGGTTATTTAAAGATGCAATAAAATACTGGCCCATTATCAAAACTATCTACTGTGCAATGTCTAAATGTGTATGTTTTTTAATTTCACTAAAAGTGACCACTCCTCTTGTGTCAACCTTAGACAGGACTTCTCTTGGGGGCGCAGTGTTCTCTGCTATTGTGGACCCTACTCTCGGATTCCATCATTTTGAAGTCCAAGACTTTGCTGCGTTCTATAGATGTGTTTCTAGGTCATCAGGGGCAACACACACAGAGACTCACTGAATTGTTAGCAGGCACCTCCCCTAGCAAAAATCTAGACCTAATGGCTTTGCCAATGTTTGTTCCTCGTTGTGTATTCCTGTTAAAGTCAACACTTAAAAAATCTCATTTTTATTAACACTCTTCTTTGAGGGCACAGCTGAACTCTGCGAATGCTGCTGTTCATCGCAGGCACCCTGCACCCAGCTGCCATGTTGTTGACGCCCCGGAAGTTCTTTTATTGCCGTTTTGTTTCTTGGGCTGCCGGTGCCAAAACGTACAAAATCGGCCAACTGTTTCCAAAATCTTCCCCTGACAAAAAGGCAGTCTGGCTTGATTTACCAATGCATGTTTCTTTGGTGCTTAAGTAGGACTTTTATTCTATTTCTGAGCGCTCCTGTTTTAGGAAAGGGACATGGCGCACAGGAAGTTGAAATGTTTTTTGCCAGGATCACACAATAGTGTAAAGGTTGCGCTGTGATTGGAACAGTGGGCCCACAGCTTCTCTTTCAAAGTGGGACAATTTTGGCTGCTAAAGTACGGTTTGGGGTCATTTAAGTTTACGTTTTATGAAACGAGCATGTTGTGAAGTGATTTTCGGGGAGCTTCACCCCTAATCAGCAACGGGCCCACATAACCAAAGGGGGGCATTTCTTTGGCCTCGGGCATGGATGAGTTCCCTAAGTTCATTCACAGTTTGGTGGCCCTGTCCATGCACATGTGGCTGCTGAGCCACCATGAACAATAAACCAGGCCACAGGAATTATTTAATGGCAGCGATCGGGGGAATGCAGTGCTCCCGCCTTGCCGGTTTTTGACAAACAGCAAGGGCCTCATTTGGGGTCAAGTTTACATATATATTATATTTGGATATGTGTTCACCTTCTGATGCTGCGAATAACAAGCATTGGCAAAAGAATAGGTCTCGCAATTGAGAGTTTTAGCCTTTGACATTGTAAATGACCATGCTTTGCAGTTATGTGTTGCTTTTTAAAACATAAATAAAAGACATTATCATTTACAAGGCCAATAGCTCAAACTCTCGCAAATGCGAGACCTATTGCATTGCAAATGCTTGTTATTTCAGACGTCACTTTACTCTCTTAAGACAGCCTCTTGTTTTAGGGGTGCTTGTCCTCTAAATACATGTAAACCTTTCGATGTCTGTTCCCTCTGCTGCCTGAATCTCATGGCCCTCTCGAGCTCTGTCTTTCCAGGCAGATCTTGTGAGACTGCAGGAAGCTAACAGGAGGGGGGGGGGGGGGGGGATGGGATGGGATAATACACAGCAGAGCCGTGGACCCTGCATGGCTCTCTCTCCACCTTCACTCCACCCTCACGTGTGTTTCATATCCAGCCCCACTGAGGCCCCTCCTGCTGCCTCCATCTTCCCTTCTGTCTCCAGTTCTGCAGCTTTGGGGCCAATGCTTGGTTATAGGTTCCGGTTGTTTGCTCCCCTGTGTCACACCTTAAACAACACTCTTGGGCTCCCCACGTGCGTTGTTAGGATTGCAAGAAGTCCTAGAAAAAGGCAGATGCCAGACGACCAAGGTGAGAAGGGATGGAGAGACAGATGAGCCATCGATCACTGATAATCCACTTTACTGGTGTGTGCTCTTTGCCTCCAGGTGAAGATAAAACCAGCGCTAGTGGCACAAACGCATCAGAGCGTTGAAAAGAACCCGTGGAGCGGGATTTAACCAAACAAAGCCGAGGGGCAGATCTGTGAATGAGTGAACAAGAAGCAACAATGGTCAATGGTCCTCCCAGAAGCAGCGGCGCCGGGGCAAGGTCAGTGGTTGTAAAGCCTCAGAGATGAAGAGCTCACAGCCTCACAGACGCGTGCTTTGGAGGCTCAGACCCCAGCAGGATGAATGTCCTGTGCTGATAACTCACCAAAGTGCATATTTTATTCGGCAGGGTGTGCAAACGTCATTTCTTTTACGTTTCTTCAATTCTTCCCGCTTAGTCCTCTGTGGTTTCATAAAATAGCTGTTGAGTATGTTGTAAAGCCCAGTTATGAGCAAAGATGTGTACACACCATGAAGACTTTATAGCTGCAACACAATCCTCCAGGTAAGTACCAGACAGAACTGTTTTTTTTCTGCTTTTCGGGAAAGTGCTCCCACTAGAAAAAGTAGGTAGCGATATGTCCCTCTGAGGAACCCTGCTGTGCTTGATGCAGCTCTTGTGAACCGGTGTCACTCCTAGATCACTAGAGTCAGCAGTGATAAGTCACTAATAGGAACTCTACTATGGTTTATGCACCTCTTGTGAACCGGTGTCATTCCTAGCTCAGTAGAGTCTGTAGTGATACATGACTAAGATGAACTCCACTGTTGTTGATGCACCACTTGTGAACCGGTGTTATTCCTAGATCACTAGAGTCAGCAGTGATACGTCACTATGAGGAACTCTACTATTGTTGATGTACCTCTTGTGAACTGGTGTTATTCCCAGATCAGTAGAGTCTGTAGTGATACGTCACTATGAGGAACTCTACTACTGTTATTTCCCGATCAGTAGAGTCTGTAGTGATGCGTCACTATGAGGAACTCTACTATGCTTTATGCACCTCTTGTGAACCGGTGTCACTCCTAGATCAGTAGAGTCAGCAGTGATAAGTCACTAAGAGGAACTCTACTATTGTTGATGTACCTCATGTGAACTGGTGTTATTCCCAGATCAGTAGAGTCTGTAGTGATGCGTCACTATGAGGAACTCTACTATGCTTTATGCACCTCTTGTGAACCGGTGTCACTCCTAGATCAGTAGAGTCAGCAGTGATAAGTCACTAAGAGGAACTCTACTATTGTTGATGTACCTCATGTGAACTGGTGTTATTCCCAGATCAGTAGAGTCTGTAGTGATGCGTCACTATGAGGAACTCTACTATGCTTAATGCACCTCTTGTGAACCGGTGTCATTCCTAGATCAGTAGAGTCAGCAGTGATAAGTCACTAAGAGGAACTCTACTATTGTTGATGTACCTCTTGTGAACTGGTGTTATTCCCAGATCAGTAGAGTGTGTAGTGATACGTCACTATGAGGAACTCTACTACTGTTATTTCTAGATCAGTAGAGTCTGTAGTGATGCGTCACTATGAGGAACTCTACTATGCTTTATGCACCTCTTGTGAACCGGTGTCACTCCTAGATCAGTAGAGTCAGCAGTGATAAGTCACTAAGAGGAACTCTACTATTGTTGATGTACCTCTTGTGAACTGGTGTTATTCCCAGATCAGTAGAGTCTGTAGTGATACGTGACTAAGATGAACTCTACTATGGTTTATGCACCTCTTGTGAACCGGTGTGTAACGGGAAACGGCTCTCAGGGATCGGAGATGTAAAGAATGTCCACTCTTGCGGCTCCTTAACAGAGGTTTTTATTTGACATGACAATAAGGATAATGGAGTCTTATTCCGAGTCTCTCTTCCTGGCTCTACACTGTCGCCTCGCTCCTGACTAGTCTTCGGGTCAGGGCTATTCCTCTTGGTCTCAGAAAGGAGGGGGAGGCCCGGCCAGGTGATGTCCAAACCGCATCATAATCCGCACTAGAAAAAAAGAAAGAAAACCTTGTGTCAGTTTGAGCTTTCTACCGCCGTATAGTATTCACACAGGGGAGTGGGTAGTGTAGGGGGCACCGGTGAATCACTCTGTGTCAGCATACATTGGTGCATACGTGGTGGGGAAGGAACCATCACCGGACATGAGCGCCCAATTCCAACTACCCGTCTCCCTTCTCCCGTCTTCCAACCCACCCGTGACCCGGTTCCGTACCTGAAGGAGCCACGCTCCTCCGGGAACATGGCTGGGCGGTCCGCCGTATCGGTGGCCTCCTGGCTTTCTCTCTCTCTGCTGCCGTGGGTCTCGAGCGGGTGCTCTGGATCCTCCGTCGTCTCCTCCGTCTTCCTTCTCGACTCGGCGTCTTCCGGGGGCGTGCTCCTCCTTCTCTTCCTCAAATTTAAAGAGAAGCTACCTCTTTGACGGCCTATATTTCTTTCAGGATGATGCAGGTGGCTCATATTCTAATCGGAAAACTTCTAAGGAGAGAGGTCTTGGCTGGGATGGAACAGACAAGGAATGAAACTCAAGAGGAACCGATGTGGCTATGATGGCTTAAGATGTAACTAGCCATACAATTTCTTCATTTAGGCCTTTGTTCACTGTGTCTAAAAGGAAAATCCAAAAAGTTTCTCACTGTTTGCGTGTTTTGGTAGGGCCCCTCCCTGGTGTAGGTGTGACCCGCTCTAGAATGACCCAACGGAGATCTGTTTCTGTGTGTTGACATTCTTCGTAATGTTTCACTAGAGGTGCTTGTGTTTTGCCTGTTCTAATGGCAGATTTGTGTTCGGAGAGACGGATGCGGAATTCTCTAGATGTTTCGCCTATGTACCCAGAGTCACATGGACATAGTATCATGTAAACTACATTAGAGCTTCTGCAGTTCGTCATGGATTTTAAAGTTTCTGTTTTGTCTCTGTATGCCCAGGTCTTTGTTATGATGGCTGATGAACATGCATGGCAGTTGCCACAGCTATAGTTGTCTATAGGGAGGGGCAGTCCATCAATGGTCGTTTGTCTCAAGGGTGCCCGCAATTTATCTCTACTATGTACTAGCTTGTCTTTGAGGTTGCGGTTTCTTCTAAAGGCTACCAGCGGTTTCTGGGTAGGTGTTTCGTCATCATTGATATAGAGGATCTTCCAATTTTTATCTATGGTTTGTTTGATTTTATAGTTTAGGTTGGAATGGTCTATCACACAGACTAACTGCTCTTTCTTCGGTCTGGGTTCATTGTTAAAAAGGGTTTCTCTGTTGTAATATTTTGCCCTCTTTAGTGATTGTTTCACCAATCTTTTGGGATAGCCTCGAAGAAGGAGCCGTTCTTGTAGTTGTGTTGCATGTGTCATATAGTCTTTGATGTTGGTACAATTCCTTCTGATTCTTAAGAATTCCCCAAATGGGATAGAGTCTTTTTGGCATAGTGGGTGGTAACTGCTATGTTCTAAGATTGTGTTTTTTGCAGTAGGTTTTCTGTAAAGATCAACCGTAAGATGACCTTCTTCGCCCACAATCCATATGTCTAGGAATTCCACTTTCTTGGGTGAATAGTTGCAGGTGAATTTAAGATTTATATCACTTGCATTGAGCCAGGCTGTAAATTCCAAAAGTTCTAATTCTGGTCCTGACCAGATGAAGAAGATATCATCTATAAATCTGCGCCACTGAGTAACATTTTCGTAAAAGGGGGCTGCTTCATTATAGACGTGTTTCCTCTCATATTCCCCCATGAATATGTTTGCTACGCTGGGGGCACAAGATGCCCCCATGCTGGTTCCCTTGATCTGGTGAAAAATGTCCTGTTGGAATTCAAAATAGTTATGCTCTAATACTATTTGAAGACATTCTAGAATAAATGTATCAGGTCTGTCCCCCGGGACTCTGGCCAGGAGCGCTGCCACCGACTCAATGGCCAGGTCCTGAGGGATATTAGTGTACAATGATTCTATGTCAAGGGTGACAAGTAATTGTGTGTTGTAATCAAAGGATTTGTTTCCAAAGTGGATATCATATGCCCCGTATCTTTGATGTATGAGGCATACTGAGTAGTCAGGGGACAAAGGAAAGCATCAACATATTGCGAGAGGGGTTCTGTGCAAGAGTTGATAGAGGAGACTATTGGCCTTAGCGGACGATCAAGGATGTTTTTATGGGTTTTGGGGATACCATACAGGGCAGGTGTCACTGGGTTTGATTTGTTCAAAAAATCAAATTCTTTTTGACAGATGTAGACCAGCTTCTCTACAACTGGACAAGAAAGCTTATCTGGACGTACTCAGACTAAACAATAAGAAGAAATCAAGTCTGTTACTATAAACTTTACAGTCAAACGTGGAAAAAATTTGTTGAACATTTTAAGACAATTGACTTTCCCAGTTGTACACTTTTATTGGTTCTTTTTTCTCTTTTCTGTAGTGATTAGTCTGTTGTATGACTGTTTGTATGCAAGATTAGTATGCAAGATATGAATGTAGTGATTCAATTGGCCTATCGAGGGGCTAAATAATTTGTGTTTATGTTATTTTGGATATGTCTTATAATTTTGTCCAATTGTACATATTTGTCTTTAGCATATTTGTGAATTATTAGAAATAACACTGAAATGAAATGTTTATAATCACTTTTTGATACAAAAAATGCTCTTACTTATCAAATAAAATAAACAAAGATAAAAAGTAAAGAATTGTGTGTATACATTGTATTTATGGGTCATCACTGTAGGTGTGCATGTTTATTAAGATTTGATTAGAGTATTTACCAGAAAATGAAAGAAATATAGGCCGTCAAAGAGGTAGCTTCTCTTTAAATTTGTTTTTTTCCCCCCTCTTGGGCCTAAAAGTCATTTGGGGAAAACCTTTCCTTACGTGCCTCCTTCTCTTCCTCTCCTTCCCCTATTTCCGGTTTCTGTTGGCTGACGTGAGTGGCGGGGCGGGGACTTCAACAGCCGTGGATGTCTTAAAGGGGCAGCGTTGACTGTCGTACGGAGCCCCGGTCCAAAAGGGATCAGGCTCATTTCTCCAATCCCCGGGCTGTAAAGGAAGGAGAGATCGTGACACCGGGGAATAGGCCCACCAGTCCTCGAACGCTTCCTTGTCTGGAGAAGGTTCCTTTTCAGGGGGGAGGGTAGGGAACTCGTGACACGGTGTTATTCCTAGATCAGTAGAGTCTGTAGTGATACGTGACTAAGATGAACTCCACTGATGTTGAAAGGAAAAAGACCTTCCTCCTTTCTATACATATCATGTAGGGTAAGCATATGACAAAAAGACTATCTCGGTGGAGTCTAGACATACATGTGAGTGAACTAGGCGCAAAGAGAAATCAGTCAGTTACACAGTTCTCATGGTTGCACATACTTGGAACAAGCATTACATCGGTCAATACTGTACCCCGGTTCCTGCGGATGTCAAAGTTCCTCCCTCTTCCTCCACCTCCAGACCATAATATTTAATCCATGGGGTCCATATTTTCCGGTACTTTTTAGGAAAGCCCTGGGCCCTATATGTCACCAGTTCCGCAACATTGTACAAGTCAAGACTTGCCCTCCATTCATTAATGGTAGGTATTTGTGGTGCCCCCAGTACTTAGCTATATCCCATTTGGCTACTACCAACTCCAGATTAGCGAAAACAAGTTTGCGCCTTGGGATGTCTACATCTGTCGAAATTCTCAAAAGGAGAAACCGAGGCTCCGTTTCTATTTGGACTTTCAATATATGATTGAGCTCCCTCACAATCAAAAACCAATAGGCCTGTATCTCAGTGCACCCCCAAAGGGTATGTATAAACGTCGCAGGCTCAGTTTGACAGCGGAGACACTCCGGGCTCTCGGCTCTTCCTATTGTACGCGGTGTAGTATTTTGTACTGGATAAGCCGTAACCTTAATTTAATTGCCACTTCACATGGATGCATGAGCAGCCTCCCGATCTATATCTTCCAACCCACCGGTGACCTTTTCCCATTTTGCACGAAGAGGACTCAATCTATCGGGCGTGTTATTAAGTAATGTTTTGTAAGTAAATGAAACCGCTTTAGCTGGAATTTTCTCCTGGAGAAGACGACCTTCCAATGGGGCATATTCCGGTAGCAACGTCCCATCTAACCCTTCCGTCACCCAAGCATGTTGCAAGCGAAGATACGCGTATGTCTGTGTGTCATGCAATTGATATCTAGCTTTGAGCGTGTGGAAGGAGGCCAACACACCATGGTCCAGGACATCACCTATTTTAGAGATCCCTATTAGGTCCCAGTGCCTAAAGCCACTCGGCTTTCCAATCTCTTTTTAGCCTGGTCCCGTCCCACAGTGGGGTTTACCTGGTGCATTTTTGATCCCACCTCATTTGTCGCTCTGCGCTCTTCCATGCCTCCAATGTCTTCTGGGTCGCCTGGCGCCGTCTACTGCATCCCTTACCCCCATAAAGATAGTAATGATGGGTACGTTCCCTAAACTGCAGCCTTTCAAACCTATGTCGGATGATCCTCAGATGCATGGAGCCATTTGTTAATGGCAATAAGATGATCCACTCTATAGTATGACCTCATGTCTGGTAGAGCCAAAGCCCCACTATAGGGATACCGCTGCAGTGTTGAGAGTGCAATATGTGGACGGGCCGCGTCCCAGAGAAGCAAGCGGAGCTCACTATCAATGCCTTTCAATATAAGATCCGGAATCTTAATGCAAGTATTTTGCAATACGTAGAGCAACTGTGGGAGCGGGACCATTTTAAACATGGCAGCCCTTCCAATAAGGGTTAGGGGAAGTTTGTGCCATCTTTTAGCATCCTCTTGAAAGTTTGAGAAGACCCGCCTAATGTTGTGGACCAGGCTGGTGTTCACATCCCCAGTAATGTAAAGATCAAGGTAGGTAAAGCCTTCTGTGGACCAGTGGAAGCAGCTAGGGAAAGTCTGATCCTCCACCACCCCCCCCCCTAGGGATGATTTGGTCCAGTTGATCTTATACCCCGCATGGTAGCCATAGTCTTCAACTATGCGCAGGATTTGAGGAAAGTCTGTCGGATTTGTCACATTCAGCAAAATATCATCCGCATATAACGATATGTGTTGTAAATTGTAAATTGTTCCTCCGCTATCTGTCGGGAATCATCCACAAAGCCACCCAGCCCCGGCGTGGCCCTAACCACACAAGCCAGGGGTTCCAAAATAAGTGCAAACAGTAGAAGGGAAAGCAGGCAACCCTGCCTAGTCCCCTGCCCAATCGGCTATGTCTTGGAAAGAGTCCCATTGACCCTAACCCTGGCCTCAGGCGCATTGTATAACGATGCCACCCATTCCTGGAATCCGGGCCAAAGCAAATTTCTCTAGAGTGTGTCTCATGAAGGGCCAATGGATGGTGTTGAGCGCTTTTTCCGCGTCCAGGGAAAGTAGCAGATGAGCCTCCTCTCGGTCCCTGACTCCATCCATCCAGTTGGCTACTGTCGTAGGTTGTAACGTGTGGCACGTTTCGGCATGAAGCCCGTCTGGTCCCCATGTACCAGGGAGGTGATAACGGACACCAGGCGTGTCGCCAAAACAGTGGCCAGGATCTTAGTTTCTATATTTAAAAGCAAGGTGGGCCGATATGACCCACACTCATCTGTGGGCTTCCCTTCTTTAGGAATCACCACCACCGTCGCTAGTCTAAGATCTGCCGGGAGTACCCCTTCCTCTTTAGAGGTCATAAACATCTTAAGTGGGTGCGGAGCCAGCAGGGAACTGTATGCCTTAAAGAATTCTCCCGGAAGGCCATTAGGACGTGGGGTTTTCCCTGCTTGGAGCCGACCAATGGCCTCCATGACCTCTGTCAGAGTAATGTCCACATCAAGCCTGTCTCTCTCATCGGGGGGCAGACAGGGGAGTTCAACCGTCTCAAGGTACTGAGCTATTTGTATCTCAGTGGCTTGTGTCTGGGCTGCATAAAGCTTTGAGTAGTATCGAGCAAAAACCTCCACAATGTCTTGAGGTGTGGTAAAAATACCTCCCTGTTCTTTGATAGACAAGACCCACCTCGACTCTTGCTCCTTCCTGCCCAACCACACTAACAATTTTCCTGCCCGGTCTCCAGTCTAATAGTCTATGTTGGACTGCGAGTTGATGCGCCCGAGTCTCTTTAGTAACGAGCGCTTGGTATTCCAGTTTAGCAATATCTATTTGACGGAGTGTATGTTCACTCAAGGGAGGGGCACTCCCCTTCTCAAGTTCTATCAGCCTGGTTTCCAGCACCAGTGTCTCCTGAAGTTCCCGTCTTATTTTGTGGGCTATAATATTTTGGGCTCTATCACGTATCACAGGCTTAAATGCCTCCCAGAGAGTGACCGCTGATTGCACGGAGCCCTCATTTTCTCTAAAGTAGAGGTCAGTATCCACCCCAATTTATTTAGCAAGCATATCATCCCTCAGTGCCCAAGCCTTTAGCCTCCATGTCGTTCCCCGACTTCTGTCCTCCCCCCACCCGCAGGTACAGCGATGAATGATCTGAGATTCCCCTGGCTAAGTAGTCCATCCCCTCAACCTGGTCAATCTCACCAGCTGGGGCAAAAAGATAATCCAACCTAGAATACACCCTGTGCGCCCCAGAAAAGTAGGAGTATGCACGTGTGGATGGATGATGGCACCTCCAAAGGTCAGTGAGCCCAAGGTCCGCCTGAAACCTAGCCAGTGCGGTGGCCTCCTGTTGCCCCGGTCTGGTCAGTGTACGATCCAAAGCGGGGTTGCTCACATCATTGGAGTCACCCCCTATAAGATGAGTGGTGGGGCCAGACTGTAACAAGAGGTCGGACAGTTTATCCAGCGTATGTCGCTGGAGGCGTGGGGGCACATAACACTGGCAATCAGCCAACATTTGTGATTTCAAGTACCCTGAATCGCTACATATCTGCCCTCTGGGTCCTCCCAACATCGAGTAACCTGGAAGGGGGGTGACCGCTTGACAAGAATCGCCACTCCCCTCGACCCTCTGGTAAATCCTGCATGCGCCAAAGTAATGTATTGCCTCCTACCCGGGAAAGAGCAGTGTGGCCCCATGAATTGAGTTTCCTGCAAGAGTATGATGTCCGGTTTAAGCCTTTTAATATATCTCGAAACTAACCCCCTTTTAACATTATTTCCTAGTCCATTGACGTTCCACTTCAGCACTGTGTACACATCGGTAGCCATTGTGTGAGATAAGCTAGAGCCTCCCGCGTCCATCCAGAACCCCCAACACCGCCCGTGCAACTCTACTATTGTTGATGAACCTCTTGTGAACTAGTGTTACTCCTAGATCAGTAGAGTCGGTAGTGAAACGTCACTATGAGAAACTCTACTGTGGTTTCTGCACCTCTTGTGAACTGGTGTTATTCCCAGATCAGTAGAGTCGGTAGTGATACGTCACTATGAGGAACTCTACTATTGTTGATGCCTGATCCATCAAAGGGTTTTCATAATAAAAAAATATATTTTTAATTTTTTTACCTAGGATGATAGCAAAATATACCCTTAGTTTAAAACTGTGACCTATTTTACCGGCTTCAAAATAGTTACATCAGGGGTCCTTTTTAGGTCTCGCCTGAGCCAGCGCTTTAGCGCTGCTCTGGCGAGAGCTTTAGTAAACGGGGGATTTGGAAGTGCAAACTAGTGCTTTTCAGGCCTCCAAATACAGTGCATGTGCGCCGGGCACGCGCACCATTTGGCAGCCTACCTGATCACTTTCGCGGGCGCTTTGATGTTCTCAGTGAGCCGCGCGGCCACTGAGAACATCAAAGCGGCCGCGAAAGTCCTCACCATTTGCCACCCCCTCCCTTATCCCACTTCCTGCTTGTTGTACAGGCTGCCGCTTATTGGCAGTAGTGGACCAAGAAACATTCGGCTTTGAAGCAGCACTGTTTAAATTGTGTTTGCTATGGCATTCTACAGCGCACTTAGGGTGAGCAAACTAGTAGCACTATCAACAAGCATTGGCATGGCCAATAGGTCTCGCCTTTGGGACCTTATAAGTGTTTAGCCATGCAACAGTTGCATAACTAAGCACTTATAAGGTCCCAAAAGCGAGACCTATTGGCTATGCCAATGCTTGTTTCCTTTTGCTCCCTGAACAGTGGTTTTGTTTTGAACCCTAAAAAGTAGGAAGTGAAATACTCCTCTGCAAAAAGGTTTTGTAGGGCCAAGTTGCCACATTTGCATCTTTAGGCATTATAAGGGTCTCATTTGGATTTCAGATTTAATAAGTGGTCCATACTGAGTCCTAATCTGTAGTTTCTTGTATATATTATTGAGACCTTTTCTTCTTCCTACTTCTAGTTACCAGTATTATGGAAACGTGAAGATGCAATATTTTTGATTTAGGTCTGGCTTGAGAGGGCACCTATTGCCAGATCTTATGATTACCAGAATAGGAGCTTTAGGAAGCAGTACTGAGGGAGGGGCTCCTGTGTGGGCTTTTGACTGATCAGATGGTCTGTGCGTCTGTTGAAGAGATGCTTGGATTGAACACTTGGCTTTTGGGAAAGATTATGCCCAGTGAACTGATTGGTTCATTGCTAAACATTATGCCACTGACCAAATCTATGTGTTATGGAAAGTCACAACAAAGGCAGTAGGCTCGACTTATTTATTGTGAAAGCATCTGTGTAGGCGATTCCATGTGTTGCAGCTATTTATTAAGAAAAGCTGCAACAAAGGCAGTAGGCTTGACTTATTTATTGTGAAAAACATATGTTGAATTCAGTAGGGTGGATTGTTGCTCTTTGTTCAAAGCTGTACAGAGATATCTTGCTAGGTGAAATCTCACAGATTACTGTGTTTTGGTATTTGCTACCCCTCGGATGAAGCCTGGGTGTTATGTGCCACCTCCACGTGACGGGGGAGCAGCATTGTTTTTCTGGAGCTCTGAGAGCCTCTTCTGCTGAAGGTGGTTTACTCTCCTCATGATGGGGGGAGCAGCAGTGTTTTCCTGGAGCTCCGAGAGCCTCTTCTCCTGAAGGTGGTTTACCGTTCACATGGGGGTGGAGGGGGCAGCAGGAACAGCTGTTTTTTCCTGGAGCTCGAGAGCCTCTTCTGCTGAAGGTGGTTTATTCACCTCGTGACGGGGGAGCAGCTGTGTTTTCCTGGAGCTCAAGAGCCTCTCTCCTGAAGGTGGTTTACTCACCTCGTGATGGGGGGAGCAGCAGTGTTTTCCTGGAGCTCCGAGAGCCTCTTCTTCTGAAGGTGGTTTACTCACCTCGTGATGGGGGGGGGGGGGGGGGGGGGGGAAGTGTTTTCTTGGAGTAGTGAGAGCCTCTTCTTCTGAAGGTGGTTTACTCACCTCGTGATGGGGGGGGGGGGGAAGCAGTGTTTTCTTGGAGTAGTGAGAGCCTCTTCTTCTGAAGGTGGTTTACTCACCTCGTGATGGGGGGGGGGGGGGGGAAAGCAGTGTTTTCTTGGAGTAGTGAGAGCCTCTTCTTCTGAAGGTGGTCCACTCTCTTTGTTTTGTCCACCTTGGAATGTCCAGGCCTGTTCCTTAGTACTTGTGGAATGCTTAGCTGCTGAGAAAGGATGCTGGGAATTGGTGTGGAGCAGAGTCCTGGCTTTAGGTTAGGTTTAGACAGTAAGAGACTCTGTAGTGAAAAGTGCGTTTATCACATTATTTATTAAGAAGTTTTATATAGCGCTAGCCAGACCCGAGGGTATCGGAGCGCTTTACAACAGATTTAAGCAGAAATCACATGAGAAAGGCATAGTCCAACATAAATGTTCAGAGAACCCAGTGTGCTGAGCGTCATTGAGCTGGGGATGTCCTGACATAGCCTCGATTAGCACACAGTGTTTTGGGCTCAACCTCATTCCGGGAGGGGGGGAACGAGGGGGGATCGGGGAGGGTGGAAGAGGTAGGTTGAGGTGGAGCATTGTCCAGGGGCTGTAAGGTGCCTGAAGAGGTAGTTAGAGGTGGAGCATTGTCCAGGGGCTGTAAGGTGCCTGAAGAGGTAGGTTGAGGTGGAGCATTATCGAGGGGCTGCAGAGTGTAGGAAGAGGTAGGGTGTAGTGGAACATTGTCAAGGGGCTGTAAGGTGCCTGAAGAGGTAGGTAGAGGTGGAGCATTGTCAAGGGGCTGTAAGGTGCCTGAAGAGGTAGGTAGAGGTGGAGCATAGTCAAGGGGCTGTAAGGTGCCTGAAGAGGTAGGTTGAGGTGGAGCATTATCGAGTGGCGTTGTCGGTTAATTCTCCATGTCCTCTGGCCCAGTTTGAGAGGATCTCTTGGGGACGGGGAATCAGTTGACCCCCAGGGAGGTTTGTGCGGCCCAGATATCTGGTTCTCAGGGTGTCAGCGTCTCACTGGGGTAGAAGATTTACACTGTGAGAATCCATATTAGCCCCTCTTAGCAGGGCCATCTTGAGGATTTTTGGGGCCCAAGAAAGACAAAATTTGGGCTCACTTTAGGACAAATTTGAATTTAATATCCATTTATAGTTAGAGCAAACTTTTGTGATGCCAAACAATATTGCATTATTTATTTAACTGTCAGAAATGAAGTCAAACTAAAACAGGCAAAAGCTGAAGATGCCGGTGGTCTGCCATCCATGTAGTACCGAGCGATGGCTTGAACAAGCATTGATAAAGGCATCTCTTGTTGCGTTTCAGGCCATATTGTTTTTGTCTTGTAACAACAATATTTTATGTGGAATTCAGTGCCTAATCAGCTGGTTCACCCCACTGCCAGAAAGACCCGGTGAGAGGTGCTTCTTGACGTTCAGTAGACTAGTGCGCAATATTAAAATAATACATGCACACAGTGCTTGAGACTGTAGCTGTAGTTGTCAAATATTGGTAATCACAAATAAATCCCCTTTCCCAACTAGCAGTGACAATTAATTAACTGATACTAAGATTTTCAGCGTTCTTTGGAGAAATTTGAAGGTTTCTCCTCAATTCTCTTCTCCTGCCCCACCCCTCTTCTCTTCTTTGACTTTAAACTTCTCTGTCTAGACAGAAACCTCGAACTGTGACGAGTAAATTACATTGGAGGGACCTTGGTGCGAGAAAGGTGCAGATTTTGAGGGGTAGAAGATTAGCTAGCTAAAAACAAAATAAAATGTAATACCGATAAATCGGAGATTATCTTTTTTGGTGCTCCACTTTGAGGAGTGAAGACTCTGGCAGCCCCATGATATGTCCCCACCTCACTCTGCACAAAACACAGTACAAGATCTGGACATCCATTTTGACAGTTTCCTGTCTATGAAACATCAAATCCAAGCGGTAGTAGGTACCTGTTTTGGGCTATTACGAACTCTGAGGACATTTTTACCTCTCCTGTCGTTGACCACTAGAAAAACTGTGGTCCAGGCCTCGGTTACTTCTAGGCTGGACTACGGGATTGTCTATACTTGGGTCTGCCTGATCATCTAAACCGTCTGTAGGCAGTTCACAATGCAGCTGCAAGACTAGTCCTCAATTTAAACCCCAGGTCCCATATGTCCTCACATCTTAGTGCTCTTCACTGGTTGCCAGTGAGAAAGAGGATCAAATTCCAGCCTTTGGTGCTTGCATATAAAGCCTTACATGGCATGGGTGCCCGTTACATCAGCAAGAGAATACTCACTACACTCCCTCTAGAACCTTGAGGTCCTCATTTAAACGCCTGGCTACCATACCCAGGATACGCCGGGCTAGAACCGGAGCAATATCTTTCATGTCTCTTATAGCCCAAACCTGGAACCATCTTCCGGCGAGCCTCTGAGCCACGACTGGTCTGGCTATTTTCAGGAAACAACTTAAAGCTCGGCTATTTTGCAACTAGGTGGGAGTGGAGGAAGTGGAGAACTTCCTGACTAGCACCAGGACACACTGTTGAGTAGCCATGCGCTTTATAAATGTCTGTCCATTCATTCATTAATTCATGGTGCAGGTGAATGACAGAGAGAGGCAGAGAGTGGTGGGGTGAGAAATGTGAAGTAGAGGGGAAAGGAAGGTAGAGCTGGAGAGAGAAAGGGAATTAGGGAGATCTGCAAGGTAAAAACAGAAAGGTGAGATAGCCAGAAAGAAAGATTCAGTCAGATGAAACCGAGGAAGAGGTAGGCAGAGACATTGAGATAGGTAAGTTTTTACAATGAGGGTGAGTGATGGAGCTCTAGAAATAAGGAGATGGCTAACGGAGACCGGTGGGTACTGCAGTCGGTGAGGAAGAGAATTAAGGAAGATTGAGGAGTGAGTTAGAGGGAGGTAGAGGCAGAGAGGGTGGAGCTGGGCAGGCAGAGGGGTCAAGAATGAGAATAGAGTAGCAAGAACAGTGAAGTAAACCAATGTCAAAATAAGAATGAGTTTGGAGAGGGGCAAAGGGTAAGAAGCGGTGATGTAGAGATGAGGTGCAGAGACAGAAGAGGTAGGAAAGAGAATAGGTGCAGAGAGAGAAGAGGTGATGTAGAGGTGGACACTGGATAAAGATAAATGAGGTTGATGCAGCGTGGAGTGTTCAGTTCAGTGCGGGGTTGAAAAGTAGTAGGTGAAGGGGTACTTTTTAAAATGTAGTGCAAGCCTGAAAAGTTAACTCCCCAATGTAGGGCAGGGTTGAGAAATAGGATTTGTGGTGCAGTATTGGTTGTAGTTCTGGGCTGAGAAGTGGTGCAGGGCTGTGAGGAGGGGTGCAGTGTTGGTTGTAGTGCTGGGCTGAGATGTGCTGCAGGGCTGTGTGGAGGGGTGCAGTGTTGGTTGTAGTTCTGGGCTGAGAAGTGGTGCAGGGCTGTGAGGAGGGGTGCAGTGTTGGTTGTAGTGCTGGGCTGAGATGTGCTGCAGGGCTGTGTGGAGGGGTGCAGTGTTGGTTGTAGTGCTGGGCTGAGACGTGCTGCAGGGCTGTGTGGTGGGGTGCAGTGTTGGTTGTAGTGCTGGGCTGAGACGTGCTGCAGGGCTGTGTGGAGGGATGCAGTGTTGGTTGTAGTGCTGGTCTGAGACGTGCTGCAGGGCTGTGTAGTGGGGTGCAGTGTTGGTTGTAGTGCTGGGCTGAGACGTGCTGCAGGGCTTTGTGGTGGGGTGCAGTGTTGGTTGTAGTGCTGGGCTGAGATGTGCTGCAGGGCTGTATGGAGGGGGGCAGTGTTGGTTGTAGTTCTGGGCTGAGAAGTGGTGCAGGGCTATGAGGAGGGGTGCAGTGTTGGTTGTAGTGCTGGGCTGAGACGTGCTGCAGGGCTGTGTGGAGGGATGCAGTGTTGGTTGTAGTGCTGGGCTGAGACGTGCTGCAGGGCTGTGTGGAGGGATGCAGTGTTGGTTGTAGTGCTGGTCTGAGACGTGCTGCAGGGCTGTGTGGTGGGGTGCAGTGTTGGTTGTAGTGCTGGGCTGAGACGTGCTGCAGGGCTTTGTGGTGGGGTGCAGTGTTGGTTGTAGTGCTGGGCTGAGATGTGCTGCAGGGCTGTATGGAGGGGGGCAGTGTTGGTTGTAGTTCTGGGCTGAGAAGTGGTGCAGGGCTATGAGGAGGGGTGCAGTGTTGGTTGTAGTGCTGGGCTGAGACGTGCTGCAGGGCTGTGTGGAGGGATGCAGTGTTGGTTGTAGTGCTGGGCTGAGACGTGCTGCAGGGCTGTGTGGAGGGGGGCAATGTTGGTTGTAGTGCTGGGCTGAGATGTGCTTCAGGGCTGTGTGGAGGGGTGCAGTGTTGATTGTAGTGCTGGTCTGAGACGTGTAGCAGGGCTGTGTGGAGGGGTGCAGTGTTGGTTGTAGTGCTGGGCTAAGATGTGCTGCAGGGCTGTATGGAGGGGTGTAGTGTTGGTTGTAGTGCTGGGTGAGATGTTGTGCGGGGCTTTGTGGAGGGGTGCAGTGTTGGTTGTAGTGCTGGGCTGAGACGTGCTGCAGGGCTGTGTGGCGGGGGGCAGTGTTGGTTGTAGTGCTGGGCTGAGAAGTGGCGCAGGGCTGTGTGGTGGGGTGCAGTGTTGATTGTAGTGCTGGGCTGAGACGTGCTGCAGGGCTGTATGGAGGGGTGCAGTGTTGATTGTAGGGCTGGGCTGAGACGTGCTGCAGGGCTGTGTGGAGGGGTGCAGTGTTGATTGTAGTGCTGGGCTGAGACGTGCTGCAGGGCTGTATGGAGGGGTGCAGTGTTGATTGTAGTGCTGGGCTGAGACGTGCTGCAGGGCTGTGTGGTGGGTTGCAGTGTTGGTTGTAGTGCTGGGCTGAGACGTGCTGCAGGGCTGTGTGGTGGGGTGCAGTGTTGGTTGTAGTGCTGGGCTGAGACGTGCTGCAGGGCTGTGTGGAGGGGTGCAGTGTTGGTTGTAGTGCTGGGCTGAGATGTGCTGCAGGGCTGTATGGAGGGGGGCAGTGTTGGTTGTAGTTCTGGGCTGAGAAGTGGTGCAGGGCTATGAGGAGGTGTGCAGTGTTGGTTGTAGTGCTGGGCTGAGTCGTGGTGCAGGGCTGTGTGGAGGGGTGCAGTGTTGGTTGTAGTGCTGGGCTGAGACGTGCTGCAGGGCTGTGTGGCGGGGGGCAGTGTTGGTTGTAGTGCTGGGCTAAGATGTGCTGCAGGGCTGTGTGGTGGGGTGCAGTGTTGGTTGTAGTGCTGGGCTGAGACGTACTGCAGGGCTGTGTGGAGGGGTGCAGTGTTGGTTGCACTGCTGGGCCGAGAAGTGGTACAGGGCTATGTGGAGTGCAGTGTTGGTTGTAGTGAAGGACTGAAGTGGTGCAGGGCTGTGTGGCGGGGTGCAGTGTTGGTTGTAGTGCTGGGCTGAGACGTGCTGCAGGGCTGTGTGGAGGGGGGCAGTGTTGGTTGTAGTTCTGGGCTGAGAAGTGGTGCAGGGCTGTGAGGAGGGGTGCAATGTTGGTTGTAGTGCTGGGCTGAGACGTGCTGCAGGGCTGTGTGGAGGGGTGCAGTGTTGATTGTAGTGCTGGTCTGAGACGTGCTGCAGGGCTGTGTGGTGGGGTGCAGTGTTGGTTGTAGTGCTGGGCTGAGACGTGCTGCAGGGCTGTGTGGAGGGGGGCAGTGTTGGTTGTAGTTCTGGGCTGAGATGTGCTTCAGGGCTGTGTGGAGGGGTGCAGTGTTGATTGTAGTGCTGGTCTGAGACGTGCTGCAGGGCTGTGTGGTGGGGTGCAGTGTTGGTTGTAGTGCTGGGCTGAGATGTGCTGCAGGACTTTGTGGAGGGGTGCAGTGTTGGAAGTACCAGGAAGTCTAGAAGAAGTAGGTTAGGACACATGATGGACGGGAAGTGAAGGTTTCACATCCACATTAGGAACTCTGTGACTGAGGCACTGACAGTCTTGAGAGAAAGACATTACATGTGACTAGGATGGCAGATCAGTGTGAATTTGGGGGGGGAAGTATCATTTTCATCCTTTGTGTGTCATATCAGAAGACTATTTGTGTGTATGTAATTGCCCTGTTTGTTCTGCAGGTTGTGTTTCACCTGTAATCGGTGCCAGGTTTACTGTTTGCCATGGGTCTCACCAAGCAATACTTGCGCTATGCTGCCAGCGCTGTCTTTGGCATCATCGCCAGCACAAAAGCCAATGTGGTCTTCGTCACCCTGCGTGGGGAAAAGGGGCGCTATGTGGCTGTGTCCGCCTGTGAACATGTCTTCATCTGGGACCTACGCAAGAGTGAGAAGGTGAGCCCGTCTGTGTTATATCTGTGGTGTCCTTGTTCTCTGTTGATGTCTTGTAACTTAATCCTGGCTTTGCACCAACTTAACGTGTTCATTAGCCTGAGGTTGGCTGTCCATGCTATGGTCTAATCTCCATTCCAAACTTTAGTCGTGTGGTAGGCATTGCCACGCCTCCTTCTATGCACTGCTCCTCATTAAGTGTGTGTAGGAAGCTTGTTGCAGTAACCCCCACTTTTTGGCTGGTATTTGATACAACTTTGACTGAAGTTTAGTGGGTTCCTCCTAACCAGTCCCCAGTACCAATGTTCTTTCCCTAAAAATATTTAAATTCTTTCTCCAATTGGCAAAACCTTTAGCACCCTCTGTAAGTCCCTGGTAAATGGTACCCGAGGTGGGTCCCTAAGGGCAACAGCACAAATTGTGCCACCCTAAGAGACCCCTCACCAAGCACATGCAAGGCTGTGTGTCTTGGTGCAGACAAAACTGAAAACAAGACATGTCACACATCTCTGTGTGCCATGTCCCCTAACACTGCATGTCATATTTGTAAGTCAACCCTGCTGTGAGGGCATACCTGCATGAGCAGATATGCCCATGTGCTGATCAGTCCTTTTACTGCCAGTGCAAGTGGACAGGGAAGCCATTTTAAAACCTGCTGGACACTGGTGAAAACAAGTTCCTCAGCTACATGATGGCTTCACTGAAAATAGGGATATTTGGTATCAAACATCTCCTATTGATAAACCCATACTGATTCCAGTGATGAATTTACCAATTCATGCACCCAGAGGGCACCTTAGAGATGCCCCCTGAAAACCTACCAGCCTCTGGCAAGCTTCCTGACTGGTTTCTGCCAGCCTGCACCCCAACCTCCTATGGGGAGAGCCTTTGCTCTCAGGAGGCCCAGAACAGAAGCTTGTCCAGGAAGAGGGTGCAATACCCACTCTCACAGGATGATCTGCTAATTAGCCTCCCCAGGCCAGCAAGCTTCAAAGAGCTGCCGCCTTTTGAATGCAAGTCTGACTCCCCTCACACGAGAGGAAGCCGTTCCCCTTTGTCCAGGACCTACTTGACACCTGGACAGGTTGGAAAATGTGCTAGTCTGGTAAGCGTGCCGCCCCCAGGCTATTACCACCCCTAAGATGGGCTACACTGAAGTGGATACGTTTTTTTTAGAAGTAGCCATCTTTGTGATGGGATACGTCGGAATTCTTGGACAGGGTTATGCGTAGTGGCTCCATGGGTCAGTAGCCCATTGGCTACTACCCTACCCTCCCCTAACACCCCAAATTCAGCATTTAGGCGAGGCCCTGGTTCCAGAGAAGTAGATCCAGACAACCTAAGAAGAGAGAGGACACCAAAGAGTCGCAAAAGCAGAGAAGAGAGAAGAAGCAGCTGACCTGGTACCAACCATGCCAGCCTGTCTGCACCCCTGTCGAAAACTGCTGCAAAGTTGACTTGTTCTGCAGCTGTTGACTGCAGAAACCTGGAAGGACTGCCTGCCTTCGATAAAGACCCAAAACCTCCCTTTAACAGCAGACCTGTTCTACTGCACCCTGCAGGAATTCCAAAGCAAAGACTCGGAGGTGCCCGTGACCACCAGAAACCCGACAACTGAAGCATCCACTGCACCTGTGGCCCCCGGTCCAAGTTGAAGTGGGCCAACGGTGTCAGAAAGGTCCCCCAATAATGCAGAGTCCATCGTGGTTTCACCTCTTGTGGATTCCCCAACACCGCCTGCAGCCTCCGCACCATGCCCCATTGACCGCAACTGCTCCCTGTAACAAAACCCGACGCCTAAATTCACCTCTGCATCCATCGCCCCTGGGCCGTGGAGAAGAGGACCCCAGGTTCCTCGTATATCCTCAAGCATCACAAAATCTAAACACCCCCCCCCCCCCCCCCCCTTGTTGGTCCTTCCCACCAGAGCCTGCAGCCTCTTTTCGCAGTGACCCAACTCCATAGATACCTGTTGGGCTCCTGACACTGTTTTGCACCCTGCACCCGGCTGCCCCCGTGCCGCTGGTGGTGTACTGCTGGTGCTAACAGCAAAATACACAAGATGATGGACGGAATATTGCACATTGGCAAAATATTCACCCCCAGTCACAGATCTGGGTTTAATCCATCGTTATTTTGCTCACCACGCCACCCCAGTTCAGACATGGCCATATGCAAATCAGTCTTGACCCTGTGCCTCATGGGAACAGTCCAGCCCGAACTGCCAAGCCATGTCTTCCCTGGACCGGAAACAAGCATCCTAGGACCGGTTTTGGGGTTTCACCCCTCTTCAGCCAGGATAGCTTGACTCCCGTGGCGTAGTGAGCACGGGACGCACGTCCGGGCATACCCTTCCCATATAGGGCGAACAGCAAAACACACAAGATGATGGACGGAATGTTGCACATTGGCATTCACCCCTGACTCCAGCATATTGGTTCTGGAGCTGCCAACTATCTAAAGACTCAAGCCCCTACCCACGCAGCCCTCAGTGACAGCTGCCTCAGACCACCACAACACAACGTGACAGCTGTGGGTGGTTAAATGCTGGGGAACATGTCAAGTCCTACCTGGGGGGACCGGGACAGAAGCTCTTCGACCCAGTTTGGGGACCACATCTTCAGTCGGTCACTGGCTTCAATTGAGATATTCTCTGTGACTGTCCCTTGCAGGTGAAAGCTTGGAGAGCTGGAACAAATCCCTTGGCCATATCCACTACCAAAAGACCTCCTGTGCTCAAGCTGCATCTACACTAGTCCGGACCTGCAGCTCCCCTCCTCCATGGGGCGAGGTGGGCGACAACGCTACTGCGTGCCAACCTTCCTGGGGGAAACTCTGCTATAGGTAAACGCCCAGCGACATAGCATCTGGGCGACCCCATAGAGAGGCCGCCTACCAGTGGAGCACGACTCCTGGACCCCTCCAGGAACCACCATCTCTGAAAGCTTCCTGCAATTGTTCCTGAAAGAACGCAGACTAAATTGGTACGATTCGGGCTAACCTCGAGGACTACCTAAAAGATATCCAAAAAGATGCAACAGACTTGGGCTACAGGGTGGGGCATCTCGAGCAGATGATGGACGACATCGGCTGAGGCCTGACCGCATTAGAAAAACGCTATCTGGACCTGGAGTCGACAGAGGAAGACTTAGAAAATTGATCCTGCCATAGCAACATTCGAATTTGGGGTCTCCCACAAGGAGTGGAGGGCCCCGATATTCACACTTATATCCAACATCTCCATCACAGACGCAACCGCCCTAGTGACCCTCCAATAAGCTTAGACAGAACCCACAAAATTGGCAAATTGAGGGAGGCCCCAACAGACCTCCTCATGAGGGTGCACTTTTACAACTAGAAGGAATAAATGATGTTCATCGTCCACTCCTCACCCTCAGTTCTTTTCGAGGGCCACAACGAAACCCTTTACAAGGACCCAACAACAAGAACACTGCAACTGCGGCGAACTTTAAAACTGATTTCTGACCACCTCTGCTCACACAACATCCCGTACCAGTGGGGTCATCCTTTTCACCTCATCTTTACATGGAGCAGTCAGTCAAGAACCTATGGTACGCATGGAGTCAGACGCCCGCCACATGCTGGCTCTCCCTACTAAAAGTTCACCAGGTGTGGCGCCTTCCACGAACACAGCGGCCCGAGCTATGCACGCTAAATGGAGTTAAGAACTCCGCCTCGCCACAGCTGGGGAGATAGAATTGACTGAAAAGGCAGTCCTTCAAGAGGCAGAGAAAATGAGAACCAAGGACATGGGACGAGCAGGAGCTGCGGGAGATGGGCCTTTGGTGGACGCCAGAGAGGGGGAGACTGGAACCAAGGGACCTTTGTGTTGAAAACTGAGAGCATAAACGGGGGCCAGCGGAGGGCACGCTGACCTGCTCACTCGGACATAACTGACCACGAAGGGTTGTATCACTGTTGACTAGCTTTTCTTTTCTTGGAAGTCGCCCTGTTTGCTTGTTGAAATTGATTCAGGGGTGGGGAGGGAGCACGGGATCGGAGCCACATTCTGTACATGTATAGCTTATGGCAGAGCTCTTGGTAATACTCACTGCAGCTGGTGCCATGTTTACATATTGCACTCCACGACATCCAGGGATGGCACATAGCCTCCCACTCTTGAATATCTTCGGTCAAACTGGTTGCCCTGAATGTAAAAGGCCTAAATTCACCTGCCTAGAGAATGGCCAGAATCCACCTCTTGAGGCGTATGGAAGCCAACATTTCCATCCTATTGGAAACGCTACTCACTCATTCACGGTATTCTCTACCATGAGCGCGACAATGGACCCTGGATGAGCCGATCCTCCCAGAGCAGGTGATAGCGGCCACATTTAAGCTCAAACAAAGAAACTCCAGGCCCAGATGGCTACTCAGCAAGCTTCTATAAATGCTTCTGACACAGCTTGTCTCCTCCTCACCCCCTTTTCTTGCATGTCTGTTCAATGGGATGGGTGCCGCGGGATCCCTCCTACCATCAATGAGTGAGCTAGTGGTGACCGTCATTCTAAAACCCGGGAAGGACCCTACCTTAAGTAGCTCACACAGACCTATATCGCTACTTAGCATAGATGTGAACCTACTGGCGTCTATTCCAGCGGCATTATTGGGACCCCTGCTCCGCCCCATACTTTATCACTCATTGGCGTCATCCGGGCAGGCGGGCAATGTAGCGATAATACCAAGAAGCCTATCTTGGAGAACACCCCAAGGAAACTAAGAACGTCCTTCTCCTGTCCCATGACATGGACAAGGCGTTCAGTAGGGTGGACTGGACGTACATAGAAGGGGTCCTGGAAAAATTAGGGATGGATTCACGTTTCCTTCGAGTTACTGCTAATTGCCAAACACCTACCTCCAAAACTGCATGAAGGGCGCCCTCTCAATCCATCCACATCAGGCGAAGGGCCCGCAGGGCTTCCTGCTTTCACCGCTTGTATTTGCTCATCGCTAGAGCCCTTTACTGCTGACATACAATCCTCTGAAGGGATGCAAGATGCTGGAATTAGAGACGTCTTTAAACTAACCATGTGTACAGAGGACACTATGCTCTCGTTACTGAAACCCGAACAGTCCGTTTTCCCTGGTCATGGAAGAACCCCGTGCCCTCCAAGCTGTCTCCAATTTCAAAATCAGCATCGCAAAGTCCGAGGCTCTCCCACTGCACCCCCGAGCAGGACAGAAAGACACCCTAGAAAGACTCGTCCACATCCACTGAGCAGCGAATCAAGTGATAACCCTGGGCATTGGCGTGGGCCGCACTCCGGCCGAAGTGACCACACGCAGATGCTCGGGTCCTTGCAGCCCGACATGCAGCGCTGCGATTCTAAACAGCTCTCCTGGTTGGGGCGCTTCGCGGTGCTTAAATTGAGAATCCTACCACAGATCCTCTACCCGTTTCAAACGATACCCCTGCCACTGCGCCCCTCCTTCTCAGGCAGCTTCAAACTCTGCTACCTTTACAACCCGCGGCGCAGGGTGGCTGGGCGCGCCCTCATCTCATACCTTACTTCTGAGCCGCACAGCTACGGACCCTTGTGAGTGGGTCAGGAGGGACCCACAGACACAATGGTTCCTTATCGATCAGCTAATATCAGAAAATCCACTGTGACAAACCCTGGTTGAAAAGATCCCACCTCTTATCCAGTATTAGGGGTGTCTTTCATAGATTCACATGCCTGAATCATTCCCCGTCGTCGAGACGGGAGCCTCCGGTACATAGAAAAGTAATGTCCTATAGACATGCATAGAGAAAAAAATAGGCCCAAGGGCCTCCCCTTAGTGGCCTATCCTTGTCCTTATGTAAAAAGGACCAAACTCTCAGAGCCAGCCAATCAGCTATGGCAGGAGGTGCAGACAAAGGTGCTGGACATGCCCTTCGGCCAACACCTTTTCGGGGACAAGATTGACGAGGCGCTCCAAGCAATCAAGAAAGACACTGATACTGCTAAAGCACTTGGTACTTTGCAGGCAAGGAATCAGTCCTTTCGAGGCAACAAATCCAGGGGCCAGTCCTCCTACAGGGGATCCTATCAAAATAGGTCCTCGTATTCCTACCAGAATAAGTCCCAGTACCAACAGAAGCAGCAACAAGGTCGTCAGACTTCTTATGGGAGATCAAACTTCAGGGGTAAAAACCAGAAGAGGGGCACTGGCGGACGCCAGTGACCAATTACTCCAGCCAGTCCAGCAACTATATCCCTCATTAAAGATTGGAGGAAAATTGACCCATTTCCTAGAAAATTGGCATCTCCTCACCACAGATCGCTGGGTACTTCAATTGATAAGATTCGGCCATTCCCTGGAATTCACCACCATCCCACCTGCAACCCCTCCCCGCAGGCTTCCACACAAACATCTACGACTGCTGCTCCGAGAAATATCTGCGATGTTGAAGAAAGGAGCGATCGAGCGAGTTCCATCGTCTCAAAGGGAGAAAGGATTCTATTCCCGCTTCTTTCTTATACGCAAGAAGGAGAAAAAGTGGAGGCCCATACTAGACCTCAGGGCACTCAACTCTTTCCTGAAGAGTCAGTCATTCAGGATGGTGACGATCCAAGAAATACTAGGCATTCTAGAAAAAGGAGATTTCATGACATCTTTGGATCTTCAGGATGCCTACTACCACATCCCGATACTCAAGGGGCACAGAAAGTTTCTGAGATTCGAGGTGGCAGGACAGCACTACCAATTCAAAGTCCTACCGTTTGGCCTCAAATCCGCTCCGCGGATTTTCACCAAGTGCCTTTCACCTGTGGCAGCTTTCCTGCGTCAAATGGGTCACCAAGTCTTCCCCTACCTCGACGACTGGCTGGTAAAGGCACCTTCAGCTGCAGGCACGACCGAGTCCTCCAACGCCTGCACCAATCTTTTTCAACATCTAGGATTGACTCTCAATCACAAGAAATCCTACATGTCCCCAACAAGAAGCATCACCTTCCTCGGGGCGACCTTGAACACGGAATGCGCAAGGGCATTTCCTTCAGAGGAAAGGAAAAACAAAATAATATCTCTGGCCACGGCTGTGGCATCAAGGAAGTCCCTAAGAGTTCGAACCTACAAATCCCTCCTAGGAATGATGTCTTCTTGCATACTCCTCATCCCTCACTGCAGACTCCGGATGCGTCCATTGCAAGAAGCCCTCACGAACCAATGGACACAGAGTACAGGTTCGTTCGAAGACATTGTGAAGATAACACCGCAAATATCCAAGAGCCTGGAATGGTGGAGAAATCACAAGAATTTGTCTATAGGACTGCCATTCCTACTTCCAGCAGCACCGCTGGTGATCACCACCGATGCATCCCTGGAAGGCTGGGGAGCTGTCCTACAGGACCTCAAAGTGAGCGGCAAATGGACAGAGCAGGAGAAGCAACTCCATATCAATCTTCTGGAACTGAGGGCTGTGTATCTGGCGCTGCAAGCCTTTTTACCACGCATCCAGAACTCCCAGGTGCTCGTCAGAACAGACAACACCACGACGATGCACTATCTCAACAAACAGGGAGGAACGCGTTCGCTCACTCTATCGCGCGAATCGCAAAAGGTCTGGAACTGGCTTGTACTCCATGGGATCACGGTCAGGGCGGACTATGTCCCGGGCAAGGACAACACCATTGCGGACGCCCTGAGCAGACAGAAATCCCTCTCCCACGAATGGGAGCTCGACAAGAGTACGCTGGCTCACGTATTCTCAGAATGGGGAGTCCCAGGAATCGACCTGTTTGCCACCAAGGAGAACGCCAAATGCCCAAACTACGCAAGCTGGCGTCCCCAACCAGGGTCACTCGGAAATGCCTTTTCCATAGGTTGGTTCAGCGTATTTGCGTACGCTTTTCCACCGTTTCCGATGATTCCAAGGGTTCTCAGGAAGATGAAGGCGGAGCCCTGTACCCTGATCCTAATTGCCCCGTTCTGGCCGAGACAGCACTGGTTCTCGGATCTTCATCGCCTCTCCATCAGGGTGCCGATTCGTCTAAAGCAGCACCCGAACCTGCTGACGATGTCCAACGGGCAGGTGCAATACCCGAACCTGCAATCGCTCAGGTTATCGGCCTGGCTCCTGAGCACAGAGAGTTCTGTCATTTAAACATCCCGCAGGATTGCAGGGACGTGCTGGCAAAAGCGAGAGCGGACAGTACCAACAAAACTTACTCTCTCAAATGGAAACGATTCTGCGTATGGTGTTTAGAGAAAGGCCTGAGACCACTCCATATCACACCCGAACAGATATTGCCATATCTACTACACTTGGCACAGTCAGGATTGGCGCACGCATCCATAAAGGTGCGTCTGGCGGCCATTTCACGATTCACCAGGACTTACAAAGGACCGTCTCTCTGGTCCAGTAGGCTTATCAAACAGTTCCTCAAGGGACTATATAGGTCCTTCCCAAGACCTAGACGGGTCCCACCGACATGGCACCTCAATTTAGTCCTTAACCAACTCATGAAGCACCCTTTTGAGCCCCATTCATCGAGCTTCCATCAAGTACATCTCATGGAAAACGGCTCTGCTGCTCGCTCTAACATCTGCCAGGAGAGTCAGCGAGCTACAGGCTCTATCCATTCAGGAGCCCTTCATGCAGTTCAAACAGGACAGGGTGGTGCCGAGGACAAATCCCAAGTTCATACCGAAAGTGCCTTCAGACTTTCACCTCAATGAACCGATGGTTCTACGTTCCTTCTTTGCAAACCCTACCACGGCAGCAGAAAGGACGCTCTACTCTCTGGACCTCAAAAGGTGTCTAAAGTTTTACATAGACAAAACAAAGAGCTTCAGGAAGTCATCACAGCTCTTTGTGGCCTACAGTAGGCCAAGGATGGGTATGCCTCTAACGAAACAGAGCATCTCACGGTGGATCTCCTCGGCGATGGGATTCTGCCATGACGGGGCCGGACGGCCTTTGGGAGCTAGGGTGGAAGCGCATTCCACCAGAGCGATGTCCACATCAGCAGCGCTGTTCGCTGGAGTGCCGATTTTGGACATGTGTAGAGCGGCGACGTGGAAGTCACCGCACACCTTCTCCAGACACTACTGCCTGGATGCTGAACTTCTGAAGGATGCAGCAGTGGGCCAGGCGGTGCTTCGCCATCTATTCCAGTGAGGTGAGCCTTCCAACATCCCGCCATCCTGGTATGCACATCTCTTGCTGCTATGATATATATTGATGTATGCCAATGTTTCAAACTCGCATGGTAATATGTGTATTATCTAAAATGACTATATGGCATGATTACATCAGAAATGTGCATAATGTATTGCTGACTACTCTGATTCAGGCATGTGAATCTATGAAAGACACCCCTAATACTGGATAAGAAACGCGTTACTTACCTGTAACAGCAGTTATCCAGTATTGGTGTCTTTCATAGATTCACATGCAACCCTCCCGCCTCCCCTGGAAGGACTCGCGTCTCTCTCTAACTGTATTACGCCTACCTAGCTTGGTGCGTACGAAAATCTGAGGGACTGAGGCTCCTGTCAGGAAGGTTCTAGAGGGAGGTGATAGCTGATTGGCTGGCTCTGAGAGTTTGGTCCTTTTTACATAAGGACAAGGATAGGCCACTAAGGGGAGGCCCTTGGGCCTATTTTTTTCTCTATGTATGTCTATAGGACATTACTTTTCTATGTACCGGAGGCTCCCGTCTCGACGACGGGGAATGATTCAGGCATGTGAATCTATGAAAGACACCAATACTGGATAACTGCTGTTACAGGTAAGTAACGCGTTTCTTCTCTTCGCCGGGGACCATGGCAGCCCTAGCAGTCTGGGATGCATGTCCTCCCACCTGGGATTCACTCCATCCCATCCTCATCTATGCCGCTTTCTTTTCCCCAGGACTTTCCCCCAACGCAGACCCTCTCCCAGTTTAAAACACGCAGAGAGCAGAGATGCCTCCTGGTGGGTCCATCTTTCACCACCAGGAAATACTCTCCTTCGAAGAAGTGAAACAAAGAGTGACTTCCCGAAACTGACCGGTTCGCACATACCCAACTAGGCCACTGGGACCTCCACCCCACAGAGGCGAGGCCCGGCCAGGCCTCTTACGGACCCACAGCAGAGCTACCGACGCGTCATAGACCCCCCATCAGAGATGGGGCACCGGGCGGAATGAACTCGCGCAGAAAGACTGGCACAGGAAGACTGGCACAGGAAGACTGGCACAGGAAGACTGGCACAGAAAGACTGACACAGGAAGACTGGCACAGAGTACTCGAAAGAGGACGGCGCTTTGCCACTGATGTCCGCCAGCGGGGAAGACAGTACAAAATTGTAACATACTGGTATAAAACCCCTGGAAAAGCCGTAAAGTGGAACCCGGCAACATCTGCCCATGGTTGAAGGGAGTGTGTAGCGTGGGGGACTTTGCTGCACTTACTTTGGCGCTGCCCCACACCTATTGGGAAAGCGCGCTTCAAGAGGTTCACAAGAGCCCGCACTTATAATAGTAGGTAAACCATACCCGCTCCAATGAACCCCAAAATCAGTTAGGGGGAAACAGATAGCCATGCCTTTAGTCACAGCCCGTCAGACATACGGAAACTATGCGGATCACACATCGTACCCACATCTCGCGACTGCATCAGCCGCCTTTGGGAAATGCTGGCAATGGAGAAACTAACGAGGGTGGTCCCATATTCCAATCACCTGGGCCCCATGATGCCATCCTCTCTAGAAACCTCCGAGAACGAACGTGCCCCAAGTACCTGAAAGTCCTGCCTTGTGTCCCGAGTGGACGACCCGTCTTCTCTCTCCACATAAACAGTGCCTCCCAACCCATTTAGAGCAGAGATTAATTTGCCATATTATTTCCAACATAGGAACATTACTACACCCATGTACAGCACTGGTGGGGGGGGGGGGGGTGTTAAAGGGTAATTGTTGATAGCATGCTCCCACTAATGACAAACTGCTTCTGCTCGACGGCCGAGGGATGTAAGCGATGGTTTGTGTTATGACCATTACTAATGTCACATGGTCGCTGGAGTCATTATCGGCATCTTTAGGTTAGCGTGAGCCCGGTGGACATGATGCTGCTTTTGCACAGGGCACTGCATGTCTTTAGTTTTGCACAGCGTTTGTCTTTCACATGAGAGCTCTCTGCTGTGCTCCCTCTATGCCTGTTCCTGGAGTTTCGTCTGAACATTGGGAGCCAGGTCGATAAACACCGCCCCTTGTTATTCTGTTCTGCTCAGGCCCTAGCACTTAGACAAAACATACCAATGCAGCTGTTCTTGCCGGAGAATCGTACTTCGATATTATGAGGATGCATGTTATGGTAACACACACTTGGAGAGGGATCTTTCCAGGGAGAAGAGCAACTCGCACCTGTGATGTAGAAATACGATCTATGGCCTGAGGTATGGGGTCTGCTGACAAAGCCCAGAGGTCTTCTAACATATAATAATACTTTTTCCCAGCAAGGGGAGGCTGGTTAGGCCTTATAGTCCTTTATCCACGGTCTTTAGTAAATGACATCTCCCTTTGATATATGTCCTCGCTACAATTCTAACTGTATCGATATTATGCATTTTGCTGGTGGTTGTGGCACATATACTGCAGTTTAGAGCACATTAAAATAAATATCTTAAACTATTTTTGTGTCTGTCAGATCTTATTGTGGACAAGTACGAGAGTGCGAGCGCAAGGGTGCGTCTTGTTACCGCGATTCCTGAGAGATGCGGGAATGTTGTGTTCTGGGGTTTCTAATCCTTGCTTTCTCCGTTTGTGAGTAGGAGAGCGAGTGAGACACTATAGCTAGTCGGCCCTGGGCTCGTGGGCACTAAGGTGGTGGGAAGGCTTGGCCCCTTTGCACCGAGGTCCTGTAATCCTGCGCATAGCTCTGTGCATGTGCAGAATCCCTGCAACACCTGCTAAGAACGGTTAAACCTAGGAGGGCATTATAAACTGAGCTGTAGCGCGAGCTCTTTCCTATCCAAGGCTGTCTCCACTCTGTTGACGCCAAGAGTTTGCCTTCAAGCCTGCAATCCCGACCCTTTTGCAGTCATTTTAAAATTGTGCAGAGAAGTGGAAGCGAGTTGTTTCCTGCCTAGTCTCTGGGGAGAGGTGTTTTATGTTTCAGAGACGAAGTGGGCAGGTATGTTTTCAAGTTTGAGTTTTTTTGAGATGTAAGAGGCAGCTGTCTTGTTTTCTTCTCCTCTTTTCAGGTCCTCATCCTTCCGGGGTTGAAGCAGGATGTCACCTATCTGTGCCCATCACCCAATGGGCTCTTCTTGGCCGTTGGCTATGAGGACGGCTCCATCCGGATCTTCAATCTCTTGAGTGGCGAAAGCAATATCACCTTCAACGGGCACAAGGCGGCTGTCACCACCCTGAGCTTCGATCACCTGGGAGGCCGGCTGGTCTCCGGCTCCAAGGTGAGGCGGGGGTTCTATGGGCTTTGGGAAGATGTTAGTATCTGAGATAGTTTGAAGTGCTTGTAGTGGTGGTCTTGCGCCCTACAGAGCTTGTCAGTCTGAGGTCTATCTTTAGTCCAGAGGGCCTTATGCCGAGATGATGAATTGAGCATTAGTTTCTGACTAGAGGGGAAATTGTATTAGTTCACATTGTGTATAATTCCACACTGTGCATTTAGAATGGGTGACTTTCATTCTTGTTTCTGTCTGACATTTCAAAGTGCGATGTTTTGTGTTTTATAACCTAAGCCTTCATGTATGAAGCTATTTTGCGCTCGGTAAGGCTTCTATTCGTAAATTCAGAGCCTTTCCAACTGCAAAATGGCTTTTTTAAAATTCCCCAATCTGTGATTCCATAACATATTACTTAATCTTTCTGAATCGCCAATTGGATGTGGGAATAAAGAAAGATTTGGTGTTTGGAAGGGGCGTGTTAAGGCCGTACCTTACGGATTCCGAATCTTTAAACGACAAAATGTTAATATTTTACCTCCTCAGAGTTGTTGGTAAGGGACCCCTTCTCCTTTGTGAATGTTTTTCATGAACAAGCCGTGGTCCATGCCTGTGAATGTAGCCAATCGTAGTCTGTCTCGCATTTTAATGAGGTAGGCCGAATTGTGACCCACTACGAATCGGTATTTTGAGAACCAATTTATTAATACATAGGTCAGTTCTCAAAATACAGATGGATTCTTTAGAAGTCGATGCACACATTGTGACCACTTCTAAAAAATCCATTTTGAACATTCCATTTAAGGAATCGCAATGAGCGAATTATTTGTCTCAATTTATGATTCCTTAAATGGAATCTTTGTCCATGAGGTCCAGAGTATTTTACACAGAAAGAGTGGGTTTCATCTGTCCTCAGATGAAAGTTTGCATTATTGGACCTGCAGCGTTCACTTTATAAGTCTAAGTCAGATACCCAGACCGAGATGACTCTGGGTTCTCAGGTAGGTGAGAATACCTGTATTTATTAAACCAACAAAAAGTGACTTTATAAAAACGACTGCAGGAGTGGCTGTACACATTCAGTACTGTATGTTCTCTCATTAACCTGGATATCTGCTCCCTAGATATCTGATGGATGTCTAGTGTTGATGTGTTCCAGCTAAGGAACTGTCGTCAGTAAGTTTCTTGCACCCTCTGTATTTCTTTGTGCTGCGGAGGTTCACCTTCTCATGCGCCTGCCTTTCGCTCTTGCCTAGAGTTCTACCTCACGCTGGTACTCCCATGTTCCACCTGTAACCATGCTCACCTCCTTCCCTTTTGCTGCAGGACACCGATGTTATTATTTGGGACGTCATCAATGAGAGCGGTTTATACAGACTGAAGGGACACAAGGATATGGTCACTCGGGCGCTCTTCCTGCGAGAAAAGAACTTATTGGTTACCAGGTAGATGGCCAATGAAATTCAGAAATGATCCTGTTGTTACTGTATGGCACCTTTGAAAGCCACATCATCCTTTTTAACTTTCATCTGGGCCCTTAAACATCCATCATGTGAACCCCTAGGTTCTTAAGCCTCATTTCTTTGGGATAGCACTGTAGGGTATAAATAGCCAGGCGACCCTAGTGATATGTGTACAAAGTGCTCGTGACAGTGAAGTAACGGCGCAAGTGACAACGTGAAAGATACCACAGCAGAAGGCGCAAAAGAATATACAGTATTTACCGTTTAAAAGGTTCAAACATCAACTTATTCAATGGTACAGTTCGTGATTTCAGTTATGTTAATGAACCAGGGGTCAGAGTACGCCTAGGGCGTTCGAGCTGGTGGGCAATGGTCGACGGCGTTTCGATCCTCTCAAATTAGGATCATCCTCAGGACCTGGGTTGCCTATTTGTGGAGTGCTCTGAAGCGCATTGAATAAAGCGCTGGCGTAGGAGATGAAGCAACGTCAATGAAAAGGCAGGCGGTGGAATGGAGAGCAATTATTGGAAGGAGTCCATCGCGCAGTCGCTGTAGAATGGAGTTCGGGGAGAAAACGAGGACGTGCGGTTGGTAGTCACTCGAGATTAGCTGTGAATTCCGGGAGGAGAAAAACGAGGACGTGCGGTTTGTTCGTCACTCGAGGGATGGTGGAGCCGGCCCAGTCGATGAGCCAGGGGCATCAGTTGATTTAAGGGGTCAGAAATTAATCTGCAGTATCGGACAAGTCACAGTCGTGTACTAGTCGCGGTCAGTGACTGACCGCGACTAGTACACGATTGTAACTTGATGGACTCCTTCCAATAATTGCTCTCCATTCGACCGCCTGCCTTTTCATTGACGTTGCTTCATCTCCTACGCCAGCGCTTTTCAGAGCTCTCCACAAATAGGCAACCCAGGTCCTGAGGATGATCCTAATTTGAGAGGATCGAAACGCCGTCGACCATTGTCCACCAGCTCGAACTCCCTAGGCGTACTCTGACCCCTGGTTCATTAACATAACTGAAATCACGAACTGTACCATTGAATAAGTTGATGTTAGAACCTTTTAATCTGTACATACTGTTTATTCTTTTGCGCCTTCTGCTGTGGTACCTTTCACGTTGTCACTTGCGCCGTTACTTCACTGTCACGAGCACTTTGTACACATTTCACCAGGGTTGCCTGGCTATTTATACCCTACAGTGCTGCTACAACTGTTCTGTATATTTACTGATCTTCGTATAATATATGACGCCTACGGGCGCAGGGATTGAACTATTTGAAGTCTCCTCTCTTTTGTTCGCTAAACTGTAATGTCTTGTACATACAGATTTAAGTAATTACATTATATCCTGCTGAGATATTGTTGCTTTTATACTGTACTCACCCAGATCTCAGTTTGGTCTATGGGTAAAACTCCTGTGGTTTTTCTACATCATTTCTTTGGGAAGCATCAGACACACACTATGAATCTCAACCACTACCTCCCCATAGCTCCTGCATGGTTAAAAGTTCTACTTCAAGGTGCAGTTCCATAAGAAGGAAGCCATTTTGTTTCACTGTTTTCCAGATGTATTGTCAACTAAAATACTTGTATTGAAGAAATGAGAGTTCTAAATAATTGCCCTGCTGCCCTATTAGCCCTCCCTCGCTACATCTCTGTTTTAAAGCCCTTCGGATGACCTGCCCCTCTCCTGCCGTCTCCCTCGGCTTGAGTGTAAGAGTCTGCTGAAGGGGTGAGCTGGCCTCCACGGTTTACAAAGTAAATGTTTGAAAACTGCAAAGGCTTCTCCAAACACTGTCATTTAAAAATGCATTGGGGATTCCAGCTCCAGTCTGTCTGTCTTATGTTATGAGGTTTTGTAAAGCGCTTATTACCCGTGGGGTATCCAGGCGCTGGAGTTGATGACTAGGCCGATCGCTGTTGGAAAAGGTTGAAGAGCCTGGCGCTTCTAAAGGATATTTGATAAAAGGATGGGCATTGATGATGGCCAAGGGAGGTCAATCAATCATATAATTTGTAAAGCGCACTACTTACCCGTGAGGGTCTCCAGGCGCTGGGGGGAGGGGAAGGTTGCTACTGCTCAAAAAGTCAGGTCTTGAGGAGTCTTCTGAAGGTCAGCAGGTCTTGGGCCTGCCGTAGATGGGTGGGGAGGGTGTTCCAGGTCTTGGTGGCGAGGTGGGAGAATGATCTGCCACCGGAGATGCGGGGGACTGTGGCGAGAGCGAGGCCGGCAGAGCGGAGCTGGCGGGTGGGGGTGTAGAAGCTGAGTCGTCTGTTGAGGTATGCTGGTCCGGTGTTGTGGAGTGCCTTGTGTGCGTGGATGAGGAGCTTGAAGGTGATCCTCTTGTTGACGGGGAGCCAGTGCAGGTCTCTCAGGTGGGGTGTGATGTGGCTGCGGCGAGGGATGTCGAGGATCATGCGTGCAGAGGCGTTCTGTATACGTTGCAGCCGTCTCAGGAGTTTGGACGATGCTCCTGCGTAGAGTGCGTTTCCGTAGTCCAACCTGCTGCTGACGAGGGTCTGGGTGACCGTTCTTCTCGTTTCGGTGGGTATCCACTTGTAGATCCTACGAAGCATGCGGAGGGTGTTGAAGTAGGAGGAAGAGACAGCGTTGACCTGCTTCGTCATGGAGAGGGTGGAGACCAGGATGACCCCTAGGTTGCGTGCGTGGTCTTTGGGTGTCGGAGCTGTCCCCAGTGTGGTCGGCCACCAGGAGTCGTCCCAGGCCGAAGGGGTGGATCCGAAGATTAGGACCTCCGTCTTGTCCGAGTTCAGCTTCAATCGGCTGTTCCTCATCCATTCGGCGACGGCCTTCATTCCTTCGTGGAGGTTGGTTTTGGTGGTGTGGGGGTCTTTGGTGAGGGAGAGGATCAGCTGGGTGTCGTCGGTATAGGAGATGATGATGAGGTCGTGCAGTCTGGCGACGTGGGCGAGTGATGCCATGTAGATGTTAAACAGCGATGGGCTGAGGGATGAGCCTTGGGGTACGCCGCAGATGATCTCGGTGGCTTCGGAGCGCAAGGGGGGAAGGAGGACGCTCTGTGTTCTGCCGGAGAGGAAGGAGGTGGTCCAGTCCAGGGCCTTCTCTTGGATCCCAGTGTCGTGGAGGCGTGTTCGAAGTGTGCAGTGGCAGACCGTGTCGAAGGCGGCGGACAGGTCCAGGAGGATGAGGGCCGTTGTTTCTCCGTTGTCTAGCAGGGTCCTGATGTCATCGGTGGCGGCGATGAGGGCAGTTTCGGTGCTATGGTTGCTGCGGAACCCGGACTGGGAAGGGTCCAGGATGCTGTTGTCCTGGAGGTAGCGGGTCAGTTGTTTGTTGACCGTCTTCTCTCTGACCTTCAACGGGAGCAGGGAGATGGGCCGGAAGTTCTTGAGGTCCTTGGGGTCCGCCTTAGGTTTCTTGAGTAGGGCGTTGATCTCGGCGTGCTTCCAGCTCTCCGGGAAGGTTGCTGTCTTGAAGGAGATGTTGATGACTTTCCGGAGATGGGGTGCGATGGCTGTGCTGGCTTTGTTGAAGATGTAGTGTGGGCATGGGTCTGATGGAGATCCAGAGTGGATGGTGTTCATGATCTTGATGGTGTCGTTGATGTTGGTCCAGATGAGCAGGCGGTTGGTGCGGATGGGGGTCGTGGGGAGGAGGTCTCACTGGTTGTCGGGGCGGTCGTGGCGTTGAAGCTGTCATGGATGTCTGCGATCTTGCGATGGAAGAAGGTGGCCAGCGAGTCACACAGGTCTTGCGAGGTGTTGGAGCTGGGAATGGAGAGTTCCTTCACACTGTGGAAGAGCTCTTTGCTGTTGTGTGCGTTGTTGTCTAGGCGGTCTTTGAAGGAGGCCCTTTTGGCGGATCTGATGAGGTGATGATGTCTGCGGGTGGTTTTCTTGTGGGCTGCGTAGCTGTCCGGTGTTCGTTCCCGGAGCCAGTTCTTCTTCAGTTTTCGGCAGGTTTGCTTGGAGGTCTTCAGTGAACCAGCTGGCTTTCTTGCTGGTGTGGCTGTTGGTGGGTTTCTTGAGCGGGGCGAGGGTGTTGGCGCAGTCGTTGATCCACTGTCTGAGGTTGTGGGCGGCGATGTCGGGGTCGGTGGGTGGGCTCTGGGCGAGGGTGGTGGTTAGCTGGTGTTCGGTGACTTTGCTCCAGGAGCGGCGGGGCATCAGTTGGATGTGGTGGTGCGTGGTGGGCTTCTTGAAGGTGAAGTGGATGCAGCGATGGTCGGTCCAGTGGAGTTCGGTGGTGTGGTTGAAGGAGACGTGGGGGCTTGCGCAGAAGATGGGGTCAAGCGTGTGGCCGGCAGAGTGGGTGGGTGTTGTGACGAGTTGTCTGAGTCCGAGGTTGGCTAGGTTGTCGATCAGGGTGGTGGAGTTGGTGTCGTTGTTGTTCTCGAGGTGGAAGTTCAGGTCCCCGAGAAGGATGTAGTCTGTGGAGATGAGGGCGTGTGCGCTGACGATGTTGGCGATGGAGTCGCTGAACTGTGGTCGGGGTCCGGGGGGTCTGTAGACGAGGGTTCCTCTGAGGGTGGTGTTGGGGTCGGTGTGGATCTGGAAGTGCAGGTGTTCGACGGTGCTGAGGGTGTCGTTGGTGTGAGACTCTGAGAGTGATCCTGTGGACGATGGCGATTCCTCCTCCTACTCCGTTGGTGTGGTCTCTTCTTTTTCTAAGAAGAGGGATTTCAAGTTGTAAACAAAACCCAAAGTTAATGATTGTGATTTTAAATTCCCCAGCTGAGATCCACCATGGAAAGGTATTTCTCTCCTTGTGACACTTAATGTAATAAGGGGGTGGGGGCTGGAAGGAAGGGACGCGTTTGTACTGCAGTAGGTGGTGCCTTCAGGTATCAGTCTGTCCTTGTGTTCAGCATAACCGCAGTTGGGAACACCATTTCCTTTGGCTGAGGTCAGGTGTGTGGGACGAGGAGAACTCTGTGTGGGGGCCTCCTGCCGTGTTCAGGGGATTTCTCAGGCATCTGCGTTTCTTATACTTCTTCCATTCTGAGCTGCCCTACAGTGAGAATACCAAGGCAGGCCGTGATAGTTCACTGCACCAACCGAGAAAGATGAACCTGTGGTCGTTGTTTGATTTGCTTCCATACACTTGTCCTAGTCTTCTTTCGGTGTGTAACGTACCTGCTGACATCATACTGTGCGTACATTATCCCTGGTCCGTGGACTGCAAACATAGAACGGTCAGTTGCTTGTGGGCATTTTCCTTTTGTTTGGAATAAAATGCACCCCCAGAGAGCTTGAGCTGTTCCGTTTCTAAATATGGGATGAATGATATTCGAATAGTTTACAGTGTGAAGACACGCCTGTCCCCACCTTCTAAAATGGAAGCATGACTATTCGCTCAACTTGTGTGAGATTTCATTGTCTCTTATCTCATTTCTTTCCAGCGGCAAAGATACCCTGGTGAAGTGGTGGGACTTGGATACTCAGCACTGCTTTAAAACCATGGTCGGCCACCGCACCGAGGTAAGTACCAGACGTAGGGAGATCCCTTGCGATGGTGGTGGGAGGGGTCGAAAACTAGCCACATTTTTTTGTGAGTTCACAGAGGTGGCTTCCTGTTTGGTACCTTGTTAGAGGTAAGGACTGTGCTGATACCAAATAGATTGTCCCTACACCTGCAAGTTCCTTAATTGTGCTTTGTGGTTGGAAGTTGTGTGCTTTTGAAGGGGATGTGTGTGGATGGAACCGGGAGAATCGTGTGATTGTGTGACCTAAACACCGGCTGATTAACAAGAGTCCTTTCCTGCTCCTGTCTTCCCTTCTTAGTTCTTGCTTCCCATGTGCTCATCTGCTGGTTGTTAAATATGCAGTGCCAGGAGTGAATTGTGCACACAGGTCATTCTTTTGGTCCAGATGTGTTGGCTCGTCTACACCCTTGTGACGGTGTTTCTTCACGTTGAGCTGGCTTGAATGCAACCGAGTGACTATTTTTCAGATTCATCATCAATTAGCATTTTTAGAGTGTGGCGCTGTAAGCCCAGGAGGTATCTGGGGTGCAAGGACTCAGTCGTACCAACTCACTATGCGACATGTCTTGAAGAAATGGAGGGAAGAAACTAGCAGGAAAAGGAAAAACAGAGGGCAGAAAACAAGCAAAAAGGCAAAACAGAAAGTAGAAAACAAGCAAAAAGGCAAAACAGAACAGAAGAGGGCAAAACAGAGGGTAGAAAAATGAGCAGGAAAATGGTAAGTAGGAGGCAGAAAAAGATCAAGCAGAGGGCATAAAAACAAGCAGACAAGGCAAAGCAGAAAAGAAGTGGGCAAAACAAATGGCAGAAAAATGAGCAGACAAGGCCAAACGGAGCAAGAAAGGAGCAGAGGAGGCAGAGCAGAGTGTAGCGGACTGTGGGCACGCTGGACATGAGAACTGTTGCCGTGTCCACCACTGTTGTTGTGTTTCTTCAGACTTACTTTGCTTGTGAGCACTCTGATGGTGACTGTTTCTTCTGGGCAGGTCTGGGGACTGGCGGTGCTGTCAGAGGACAGCAGGATCCTCACAGGCTCGGCAGACAGTGAGCTCAGAGCGTGGAACATCACATATCCATCAGAGGTGAGGAAGCGCGGAGACCCCTGTGTTTGGAGTGCAGTGGGCTATACGCCACATGGGGTTTTCTTCTCTTTGTAGTCCACAAATGTCTCGGTCATGCACCTCTTTGAGCATGTCTTGTGTTGTCTTAAGGGAGAGGTCAGTGCTGTTTCCCTGAAGTATAAAGAATTCTGGACGGCAATTCAAAGAGGACAGATACCGGTGACATGGCGCATTAAGGCCTTTTTAGTCGAGACTCGTAGGTAACAGAGCCCAGATGCTGTAGAGAGAAGACCCTACAGAGCTGTGCTCGATGCATCTAATACCATAATTCACAGGATTCTTCTGGGCTGTGTGCAGCTCTGTAAACAATGCAGCAGGTGAGTGTGCAGGCGGCAAACACTGTGGGCTGTGTTAAGACAAGGGTAAGTCTCGAAGAGGCAGAATCAGAGGAGGGAGCTGGCTCCCCTTCCCCTCCAATTATCAAAGAGTTTACCTTATTATGGCTTTTAATAATTTAGCACCTGATCTGGGGTCGTAAAATCCTTCCCTGTACAGCTGAGCGACTGGTCTGGACTCACCCGGCCTGCTGGGAATATAACATGTAAACCAAGCCTCACTGGGTCAAACCTTTCCTCGACTGCCCAGTCGTGGCTTAAGTAAATTGGTGGCCTCTTGTGCAACTATAGAACTAAACGTAACTCCAGTGAATCAGGACATTTCTGCAGATGGGTTTAGAAAATTGTGCTTAAAAAGTAAAGCTGGCAATGCACTCCTCTGCCCGTCGCTGCCCAGTCACTGTGGCGTATGATGTGTTTATTGTTATCAATATTTCCTTCCTGAGTAGGAAAAGGACCCTGCTGCTCCCGAGATCAAGAAATCAAAAGGACCGTCCGCGAGCGAAGGAGACGCGGAAGAAGTGGACGAGACACCTGAAGAGGTGAAACACGGTCTACTCACATCTTCTTCTCTTTCCTTCTCGACAGCGCCTCCATGTTCTTTCATTTGAAGGTCTTTTATAATCTTTCTGTTATTTCCATTCAGCGAATCCTGAGTTGCCACAAGGTGGGCGCCATCCTTCGCGAGGGCAGAGACCGAGTCGTCAGCCTTGGCACAGACCGAACAGGCCGGATCCTGGCCTGCCATGTGAGTTCTGGATGCTAAATGTGGCCTCCTCTGTGGCAGTGGAAAGTCTGCAGCTCGCCGATGGCGCATCCTGCGTGTGCATCGTGTGCTGCAGGAGCTCTCCTGAGGCCTTCACAGCTTTCATTCTTTGTGGCTTCTATCCCCTTAGGGTAACGATGCTGTGCTCGAGGTTTTCTCCGTCCTAAATGAGGATGAAATTAACAAGAAATTGGAAAAGAAGATGAAGAGGGCAAAGAAAAAAGCCAAGTAAGTGTGTTTCTGAAGAAGCCTCGTCGGAAAGCTTCTCCTTCCCGCGCATTACACAATAAAGCCTTTTGGTGAATCATCTTGGTGATCTTGACAAATATATACCTGTATTGTTATCTCGATCATTGACTACTCGTTTGATCGATCTCAGACGAATGAAAAGCTGAGTAGAACCACTCCAATTCACTTCTGTGGCCGTGAGGTTCAAACACTTGTCCCTGTAATGAAGGCATGTGTGCACTGAGCCCTCGGAGGCCACACGGGGTCCAGCCTCTCCTTCGGCTGTTCAGTCCCTGCTTCGCTTCTCCCCCGCCTTTCACAGGTAACGCCAGACAGTTTGAGTGTGTCGAGTGCTCGGCATTCATTTCCCCTGCTGATCTCAGTTCAGTGAGTAAATGAGACCGGCACTTGTCCCTGCACTTGCAGTTAGCACACACCTGTTTGTAAAGTCCCACTTCAGGTCCTTGTTTGTGTCTTGGCATCATGAGGGTCTGGTTTTTCACATGGCCTAGTCTTCCCCGCGCTGCTTTTAATGTTAATCGTTATACTCTCATATCAAACATCTTTACTGCATCTAGGGGCCTCATTGTTTGTGGGGCGCATCCCACGATCCTGCTTTATATTTGCGAACAAAGTGTTCATTTCCTATTTTCCACAAGTCTGTGTTTTCTTGTTCTAATGTCTGCTCTGGTGTACTCGGAGGGTCATCTCTACCTGTTAGGCCGTCTGCTCCCCTGGACCCATAGTTCCTCTTGTGATGAAGCTTGCACAATTCATGCACTGCATCATCTACAGCCTGAATGACCCTTGACGTGCAATACACAATATAGAACGTATTTATCCCTTCCTGTTTGCATCGCCTTTAGCTCGAATTGCTTGGTAATGTGCTTGTTATGACCATGGCTATTTCTGTCTTGCCTTTATTCAGTACTGTCTCTCCAGACATCGTTAGGAGTTAAAATATTACAGATGCACTGTGGCAGAGTAACCTGCTTCACACACCCAAATAAAAGAAATGCAGCACTCCCACACAGAGGCGCACACACGGCAAAGCAAGAAAACACCTGAAAAGGGGTTTCACTCTCATAAATTGAGGCTCATCAGAAGACAGTTTTCAGAATAAAGTGTGGGACTCTCCAACAGAAAGGCTTTCCCAGATGTGACATCAAACAATATGTAAATGTATGTGTGTGTATATCTGTGTGTGTGTGTGTGTGTGTGTTTATAGATATCGATTTACATGTGTGTATGTATATATATATCAATATATATACACATATATGTGCAAGCAATAATAGCACACTTACAAGTTAGCAAATGTAACTGTTAAATGCATGGGATAAAAGTACAAGCAGATAACAATGATGATAATACTGGACGTCCACTGCAAGAAATAGGCACTGCTAAATGCAAGTAATCAACAAAAGAAAACTTGGAAAAATATAAGAGATATGCACCTAATTCATCAGATGATTATAACCTCTAGAAACTTGAATGTGCACACCGACGCACTCACACATCACAATGCCAATAATCAGAAAAAAGACATCGCCTGCTGCAATAACTTCATCTTAGCCCACACCAGACTGGGCGATTCACAGCCCGTGGGGTCAAGAAACTCTTTAAACCAGGAACTGCCACACTGAATAGACGCGTCCATCCTTCAGGTCCAAAATCCCACCTTTAAAGTCAACAGACCACAGTTTTATAATCTCAATGCACTAGAAGGTTCAGAGAAGAAGACCTCTATGCCAAGAAAACTTACTAGAGTTGGCCGAGCTCCATCCAAGCATTCTAAAGGTAAAAGCGCTCTCACACTTTCCAGCCCCTTATCTTAGTGAAGCTTGTGAAAGTAGAAAACATCTCTAAAAGTACAGAAAACAATCTTGAATGTGAATAACCTAAATAACGTGAGTAATCTGAGGGCCGGCTTGTGTGTGCAAAACTCAGGAGTCCGAATTCAAGATGGCATGAGGGCATGTCAAAGTCAATAGTAAAAGCTTCATAAAACTTCCCAATGTACAACATAATGCACATTTGTGCACCACTGCCTATAGCACTACACTCTAAGACCGAGAAGTACATTACACACTCTCTCTCTCTCTCATGCATTCAAATGAACATCCCACACGGTCTGTTCATGGCAAGGCTGTTCTACTCTGTGAAACACTCCCACTCTGAAACTACAAGGAGACACAAAATAAAATCTCAAGTCCATGCAAGTGCAGAAAACATGATGTCGTACATTTAGGCTAGAGTAAAGTAAAACACCTAAAGTCAATTAAAATAATGGTAGTCAAAGGTCATCACGTGGTCCCGATATATGGGCGTGCCTCTGGCACTACAGAAATGCGAGTAAATATGTCTGCAACAAAAGCTCCTGCTGATGGACACTTCAGGTCACCTGGATATGATACGGGCCCCCTGGGGCCACCTTGGTGTTTACTTCATAACCTCCGAGTTCTCATCACCCCCAGAGAAGCCTAGTTCTGACTCTAGTTTATTGAATAACTTGCCTCTAACGCCAAGACTTGCTATACACGGCCTGTGTACATTCTCCACTACATCCCTCCCTGTAAGAATTCACCTTTCTTTCTTAACTCCCCAGGCAGAAGGTGTCAGAAGAGGAAGATGAGGATGCCAAGACCACAGTCGAAAGCACACTCCAGGACGAGGTTCCGCGACTCCTCAGTATCAAAGCGTCATCAAAAATCAAGTGAGAGACCAGAGGCTGGGATCTTTCCCTGCTGTTTAAGGGTGATTTCTGAAGTCTTGCATCGGACAGGTTACGTGACTGAGGCGAGATGAATGCCCTCTGGGAAGATAGGTCACATAAATGGGTGGTTGTTTGAATCAGTCCTCAGAGAGCTTTTGTCACTGATTAGATTTGCATGAAGGATTAGAAATGACACTGAGCAGCGTGGGCGTGGCTTTACGAAAGTACATGGACAAGTAGTTCAATAGCAGCTTTCAGACGGGCTGAGGCTAGTTCCTTAGATGAATGAGCAGGGCGAGCTGAGATGGCCACAAGGAATCATACGTGGGGTGGTTACGTTGAACCTCTTCAAAGTAGACCCTATAAGGGGGCGCACAAGGAATACGCCCCTGTTGGCAAATAATTCATTTAATTTAATGTGTTTTGATAGTTCTCTCGAACAGCAAAATTGTATTTACACCCTCTGAATTCTACCTTTCTTTATGTCCAGAATGCTCCATCACTACTTGTCCCGGTGTTTCTACCGCTAGCCACAGTTGCTAGCCATGACTCTTGCCCACATGAGTGTTTTTTCCCCCACAGATCCTTTGACTTAATCATGTGCCCAAAGGGGGATGTGAAGGCGGTGCTACTGCTTCAGAACAACTGCCTGGAAGTGTACAACATCAATCCATTGGCCAAGACGCCTGAGAGCTCCCGTGTGGCCCAGGTGACACTGGCTGGTCATCGCAGCGATGTGCGCACACTGGCCTTCAGCTCCGATAATATTGCCATACTGTCAGCCTCTGCAGAGAGCGTGAAAATCTGGAACAGGTTTGTTGCTCCCTTTCACAGATGTGCTTCTATAGGGTGCTTGAGTTTGTGCATCAGTTACTCGTCGGTGGGATTTCTTGGGACCACTCCTCCATAAGCTCCAGTGGCCTTGCACATTCTGTCTCAACCCACATAGGGTTTTTAGCCTTTTGGTTCTTGTGAAAGGTATAGGTGGGTATCTCTACAGCAGCCTGGCATCATGGGCTTGTGCCCTCTGTACATTTTATGTAGCCCTCTCTATGCTGTCAATCCGTGCCCAGCATTCAACAACCACTGCTACTGCACACAACACAGGCACACCCACACTTCCATCCTGACCTCCGTCACGCTCATTAGAAAGATTGACACAAATTTCCTTCGTGCTTCTCTCTTCTGACAGGTCCACACTGCAGTGCATCCGAACGATGCCATGTGACTATGCTCTCTGCTCCCTCTTCGTGCCTGGAGACCGGCAGGTCATCGTCGGGTCAAAGGTAATCTCTTCTGAAGCTTTTTATTCTGTTGCAATATTTTACTTTACAGACTCACACAAGACATACTTCATGTTCAGCCAATCTTTAAAATGCAAGAACTGTGCATTGTGAACTGTTGACCTAACCTGATGCAGTGTGTTGTATGGTGTATGGGGAAGTCCCCACCGTTGAAGCTGAGCCTACACCATTCCCAAGTGTGGTGGGAAACATTTTAAGTTACGTAAAGCAAAGAGCCTCAGTGGCCTGTCATGAGAAGGTGGCCCTAGTGGCCGAGAGGGAGCTCTGATGAAACACTGATAGAAGCAGGTCTCAGTCTGGGGCTCACTGCTTGAGGTCAGCAGCGCCACCTAAGAGTGCCATCGTGACAGGGCCTCTCTTCATGTATCCGTCACGTCACTGGCCGCACCATGGATTCCTTAGAGCTTCTGCTTGTCGCAGTAACAGCAGAGACTTCATTGGACTCTCCTGGACTGTGCCACTCTCAGAAGAGCGTGACGTATGCAATGGGGGAGCCTCATCCGTGCACCACCCAGGTGTCAAGAGTGCACTCGGAAACTTCTCAGCAAGTGAGACTTTTGGAATTGGTGAACGACCTGCAACTAAAGGCTGTCGAGTCCCGCCCCATGACCCGACAGATACTTCAATGAGCAGGATGGAAAGGGGAGAGGGGGGGGCAGAAGGGTCCAGGGTACGAATGTTTGCTTCATTGTATTTGCTCGACCCATCCCAGTCTTCCTGATTGCTCTCTGCTCACTCTTCCCCTTTGTTTTCCCCTTCAGTCAGGACAGGTGCAGATCTTTGACCTGGCTTCCGGGAACTTGCTAGAGGTGGTGGCAGCTCACGATGGAGCCATTTGGTCTATCTCTCTTTCTCCAGACCAGGTAATCAGATAGCTTTTTTGTTTACCTTGGATGATTTTAAAACATTAGCATGATGATACTGTGTTAAATTGTCAGTCTGCGAGGTGCATTTGATAATATGTCAAAGGCTTTTTAAAGTCTTAATCTGTCTGCTGGAAGGCCAAAGACTGGAGCGGATTCTGATATGTACAAGTTGGCGAAACGGAAAGACTCATGGGCTTGGAAAACCAAAGCAGAATGAATGATGGGGAGATAACATAGCACTAACAAATGAGTCTGCAAACGGGAAAGCCCACTCTGCTGGATGTTCACAAAGTACAACCATATTTACACTGAACCCTCATCTGAAGAGCTCACTGCGAGAAGGAGAAACCACAGTCTCTACTGTCCCTCCGGCTGCTGGTCGCTGCCCTGGACTCCTGCTGCATTTCTGACCCTTTCCACTTGGGAGCCAGTGCCACCATTCCTAACGTGGAACTACTGTTCCCATCAACCCCCAGGAGGCGGGCCTAGCCAGATTTCTTGACTCCCAGTGCTGATATAGTCCTTCGCCAGCTCACGCCTTGTGAGATGCGCTTGTGCGGAGCCCGTGCCCAGCCCAGGCCAAAGTGGGGGGTGGGGGGGGGGGGCGTCCACACCAGTCAGAGCCCAGGGCAGGCTTGGCTGGTCCACCCCTCTTTCACTTTAGTCTCAGGTACAGTACCCTGCCGCCTTGCTCTCCCAACACTGCACCCTGCGCTCTCCCTCCGGCTCGACCTGCCCCAGGCTCCCTGTAGTCATCTGCCCTGGTGCGCCCTCTTGCCCATGGTAACCTGGTGCAGCTGCACCTGCAGTCTAGTTCATCCGCTTCCCTCTCTCCCTGCCCGCCCTCTTGCTGGATCCTCCTTGACCTGTCCCTGCCCCGCGTCTCTGCTGGGGCCTCCCCTGCTATCTGAAGACTTGTTGCTTCCAGCGCCTTTCGCATCACTCCCTGTTGCACCTCGGATCTTCTCCGAGGAGAGACCCCCCCCCGGCACCCGTGCCTGCCTTCCGCAATGGAGACCACAGTGCACCCTCGCAGCGGACGTGCATAGAGGGCATGTTGTGTGCGCGCCCAGACCTTTCTCGGTGACAGGACTCCAACCACATTTCACCCCTCAGACTGACGTCGCTTCACCTCGGATGAACTTCAGACCCCGGACGCCAGAACAACAGCTGCGCCCAGGCCTTATCCAGGACCACTGAAGAACCCTTCTCCTGCTGGAACTGCCGCTCCACCTGCACCTCACGGCAAACAACTGAAATCACCTCCATCAGCCACACCACGTCACTAACACCCAGCAGCAAGACCACAGCCAACACCTCCGAAGAGATCAACTGCATGCTGATCAATGCACACACACTTGGAATGCATGCCACGGAAATCTGGGACACCATCACCACCGTCTTCATCACAGAGACCTGGCTGAACCCCGCATCAGCCCCTGACATGGCCACCGCCACCCCAGCCCGATACTACATAAATGGCGGCGGCATAGCCATAATTTACAAAGAGATCCACAAATGCACAAGCACCACAGACGACACCAGCCCCTTCATGGAGCACCCCAACTTCGAGCTCCAAACAAACAACAAAGCCACAATCCAAGGCACCCTGGCCCATAGACCTCCAGGACCCCGCCCACCATTCTGCAACACTATCCCAGACTTCATTGATCCTATCGCCATCGACTCAAATCTGTACGTATTCCTAGGAGACCTTAACTTCCACCTTGAGAACACCAACACCAACAACACCAACACAACTGACCTCCTAGATAGTCTGTCCAACCTCGGACTCCAGCAACTGGTCACCGACCCCACCCACATCGCAGGACACACGTTTGACCCTATCTTCTCAGCCAGCAGGAGAGTTATGTGTTCGAGGCATGTGGGCTGCTGAATTCATATCTGTGCATAGATCGCCGCCTAGTGTTGGGTCCGGATGATTGCACATTGTTGTCCTGGAAGAGTCTTCGAAGTATCACGAGATAGGTGGCTCCTCCCCTGGACTTCAGTGCGCATGGGCATCCCCTCCATCCTTAGATTGTTTTTTTCCGCCATTGGGTTCGGATGTCCTAATCTTAGCTCTTTGAGTATTTAGGCCTTTACATTCGTCGGTATTGTTTTCGTTCGGCGCCAAGTATATTTGTCGAGGGCGTTCTCGAGTAGATCATCAACGATGGATCCAAAGACATCGAATAGCCCTTTTAAGCGTTGCCCTCTTTGCAACGCTAAGTATGCTTGCTTCGACGTGCACCCGGTGTGCAACAAGTGCCTCTCTCCAAACCACGACGAAGCCACCTGTATGGCGTGTTCCAGGTTTCGGTCGAAGAAGACCCTTCGCATTCGTCGAGCAGCTCGGCTCGAGGCGCAGAAAGCGACGCCGAACCCGGACAACATCTTCGGGACAGAAGATGAGGAGGTCGTGGACCTTGAAGTTCGGGGGGAGCTCTCGGATCAGGATTCGGAGCGCGAATCCGACTATGATGCCGAAGACGAGCGTATACTAGACGAACAGGAAGATGGTGTCGTCGAAGAGGTAGGAGACGACGAGGAGGCCCTAGGGGGCCGAGGAAGATGGCTCAGAAGATGAGCTAGGCCCACATGTCGGTACAGGACCCAACGAGACACTCGATAAGGCTCAGGTCGAGGGATCGCCACAAGGCCTTACCCAAGATCATTCCTCTCGTTCTACAGCCCTGCATAAAGGCCCGTCTACGAACTACCCCAAAGAGCCATCGGTATCGAAAGAGCCATCATTCGATCAAAAGAAATCGAAACTGAAGGCACAGGCACCTACCTCGAAACCGAAAGTGAAAGAGTCTCTCATCGGCAACAAGGCCTCGAAGCCCTTGGAGCCGACCAAACAAAAGAAGGCCGTCAACGCACAGAGACTTCATGGGGACGTCGAGCCGAAGGGGGCGCCGACAACCAAGGTCAAGGTTGCCGACCCGAAAAAATCGGCGCCGAGGATCATCGACACAAAAATACAGAGCGCCTCGCGACGGCCGAGCCATCCCGGTCCTTGTGTCGACAACACGGCGTCTGGTTCGGGGTTAGATGCCACGTCCAAGAGGGTATCGACGGAACGTGTTGACTCAACAACCCCGTCTCCCCTCCTAAAGAAGAAGGTGTCGGAGTCGTTACTCCGCATCCGCGACACGGCTTCCATGCTCGGCGCCAAAGCACTCCCGCAGCCGAAGACGGTCAGCACAGTTCACATCGCGTCGACGCACATAAAATTCGGACTACCACCGGCGGTACGACCGAAGATGTTCGACGCAAAGAAGGGTCTCGAGCCGCAAAAAGGGGTCGACCCGAAGAAACCTGTCGAAGCACCAACAGGAGTGCCGATGGGGCAAAGAGCTGTCGAAGTCCCTCAGGAAGATGAGGAGCCAAGGCAGTTTATCGATGCGGAGACTGGTAGACTGTCAATATATAAACGAAAGATACTGCCAGAGAAATCAATGGATCCATACAAAATTCCATTGAAGAAGAAGAGGACCACGTCACCAGTTCTAGTAGAACATGTTCAATATTATGACCAGGAGCCTCAGTCATTCTCACCCACACAATTTGATGAGGATGCAGGGGATGCTGGTGATGTTGAGGACACTTATCCTGTGGACACTGACCCTCAAGATCAAAACCAACCTTGGGTGGACGATATTGGTACAGGGGACCCACATGCTGCTCCAGACACGCAGGCATTTGTGGTAAAATCATCTCCTACTGAGGATACTGCTGCTTTCAATGCCTTGATTGAGAGAGCAGCTACAAATCATGATGTACAGCTCCACACTGATCCTATTGAGGATGATTTTCTGATGGATACTGTGAGAAAGTGGCTCTGTATATACTGTTCCCTAATAGGTACAGGGTGTACAGAGTCCACAGTCCCCCAGAGGCTGATAGAGGTCAAAGTTAGGTATGACCTTACTCTCAAAAGTGGTAGCTTGGTCGAGCAGTAAGGTAGTACCACAGGACAGTGTAAAGCATTTATTGTACACACTCAGTCAGCAAATGGTTTCACACACTCAATAACTGAACTCTAGGCCAATGATTTGTATATATAAAATATATGCTTGTTTTATTTTTAGAACCACAAAGGGGGTAAAAATATACTTTCTCAGAATGAGAGGTTGAATATAAATACTTTTGTTTCAAGCAATAAATTTGTGTAAACAGTCACAGTTGGTTGCAATAAACAATCCTATTTCCTAAACATAACAATGCATTGAGCTCAATGGTAAATTTAGGTTATTTGTAATAAATTACTTTTCAGATTACTTTTGGAATTCCAGGTCTGGATCCTAGAACCAGCCTGGGGTCAGTATTCAGAATCAAGTGATGAAAGTCGACTTAATAACTGTAAGGATTTTTAAATAATATTTAGCTATTTCAAAAGTTAGCACTTAGAAAATATTTCACAGAAAACATTCAATGGATCTCTATGGCAAGAAATTCAAATTGCAGGTAGAGTACTTAATCGTTACTTTAGTAATCCAGGACTGGGTGCCTAGACCCAGGACTGGGGTCCTTATCAAAAGCAGGTAAGTAATTTCGTTTGCAGAATTGGTACGATTTTAAAAGAATATTTCAAATTTGTAAAAGTAGACACTTAGAAGAAATTTCACAGAAAAGCAGACAATGGTTTCCTATGGGAGAAAAATGAGTTAGAAGTAAGTATAGTTGTGAACACTTTTCAGAGTCAGGGCTGGGCACCAAGATCCAGCACTGGGAGCTCACCTAGGAGCAGGTGAGTAAATTCGTTTTTGTCACTTGGCTGATTTTTGGTGAATTTTTGCAGTTTTGAAAAGTTCACACTTAGAAGATTTTTGAAGAAAAAGCCAGTCAATGTTACCCTATGAGGAAAATGAAGTTAGCGGTTTAAGGGTAAGTACTCGACTGGTAGTGTTGAAATTCCGGGCATGGACTCAGGGGTCCCCCAGTGTCAGGTAAGTACAGTTGATTCACCCTCAGCGGTTTCAGGACGGCCGGGTGCAGAGAGAGTTGGGCCCAATGTTATCCTATGAGGGATAGGGGGGCCTTGGTTGGTGGCTGCTGTCTGGCAAGCCACGCGGCTGTGGGAGCTGGGCTCCTGGTCACTTACTCAGGGCAAGTGGGGAAGTAGGTTAGAGTAGAGAGGGCACTGCCAGGGCCACTCGGGCGGCTGGGTGCAGGGTGCTTTTGAGCCTTAGGGCGCTCAATGGAAATCAATGGGAATATTCCGGTTTGGAAAGAGGCTGCAGGCTCGGGGACGAGGATGTTTCAGGTGCCACCACCACTTCGAGAGGTAAGTTGGGTAGTTGTAGGTTAGGTGGGTACCCCGGGATTGGGCACAGGGGGTCGCAGGGCGCCGGGTGCAGGGGTGCCTTTTGACGTCGGGAATCTTACCCTCTGGTTGATCGCGGCTGGGGTGGCACTTGGTTCTGAGGCTGCAGGCTTCTTCCGGGATGTCGAGGGGGGTCCTTGGGTGCCGGACTCTGGGTCACAGTCGCCGTGGGGTCGTCCTCTGGGTCTTTGTCCGCTCCGGCACTGGCCAGGCTTGGCTGGTGCAGAGTGTGTTGGGTCCGCGGTCCCGGGCTGGTGCCAGGGATAGCAAGTAGGTTTCTTGAGTAGAGCCTCTACTCGTGGGAGTCCCAGGGGCTTAGAGCTAAAGGGTAGCCAGGTCCTCCGGGGTTGGTGAGGTTGCTGGCCACGTGGGATGCCGCGCTGGTGCAGGTTCGAGAGTCGACAGGCCGGTAGGGCTGGGGCCAAAGCAGTTGGTGTCTTCTTCTCTTTTTAGCAGCTGCAGGGCAGGTCTTTGTTCTTCTTGCTCTTCTTGTCGTTTTTCTATCTGGAATCTGGGGAAGGAAGGTTCAGGGGGCCCCTAAATACTAGATTTAGGGGCGTTACAGGTAGGTGAAGGCCAGGGACCAATGGGTCCTTGTCCTGGGGTGGGTACACCCCCTATCCTGCCTCTCTCCTGTGGGAGGGGGGCAGTAGCCTAATCCTGATAGGGTAGGGCCTCCCATCTTCAAGATGGCGAGAGCCCGGAGATGTGCTTCACCTCGCCTCCCCCACCTGAGGGGTGGGGTGGGCAGGCTGGCACATCCCCTGTCCTTGTATGGGGTTTCCGGCCAAGCTTCCCGCCAGAGTGGGGGGTTGCAGTGGCCTGGGGAAACTCCAACTGGCGGCATGCCTTTGAAGCTTCCCTTTGCTCATCCTGGGGGAGGAGATTTCTCACCTCACCCAGGATGTGCATTGTTGCAGGCCCGGGAGAGCAGGGGCTCTCCCACCCAGGGGTCCAGCAACGTGTCTGCTGTGTGGCAGCCTGGGCAGCCTCAGAGCAGACGTGGATTGCAAGTTAGCTGTAAGGGGGCATCTTCTAAGATGCCCTCTGGGGTGCTTAGTACATTAAATCCCACACTGGCATCAGTGTGGGTTCAATGTGCTGAGAAGTTTGATACCAAACTTCCCAGGCTTCAGTGTTGCCAATATGGTGCTGTGGAGCTCGTGTTTGACAAGCTCTCAGCACCATGTATTCTTAAATGACAGCACTGCACTTACAGTGCCCAGGAATGGACCCGGGTACTGTAGGGGCACAGGGCTCCTGCTCCTGTGCCCACACCATAGGCGTAATGCACCCAGCTAGAGGGGTGGCTGACATATGCCTTGGCAGTGTAGGTGATGGGCATGGTACACAGTGATGTGTGCCATGTCGACTCTTTGTTTTGTCCTGCACCCAGACACTCAGCCTGCAAGGGCAGTGTGTGTGTGTAAGGGTACAGGGCCTCTGAGGGTGGCACAATGAGTGCTGCAGCCCTTAGAGGCCTTCCCTGGTCACAAGGCCCTGGGTACCTAGGGTACCATTTACTAGGGGCTGACATGTGGCTAGGGTTTGCCAATTTGGAGTTTGTGTGGTTTAAGGGAGGAACATAGGCCCTGGGCACCTGATTGGCAGGAACCCAGGGTACACTCAATCGAAGTACATTCAGCAATTTAGCAAAAAGTGGGGGCATACCATGCAAGAAAGATGGCACTTTCTCACAGATACCTCTCTACCTCAGAAAGATCTGTTAAGACTCTGCCCATGCTGAAGGGGGTCCTAAAACCGGCTCATGACATTTTTAAGGAGACCACAAGGGCGAGAGTACTAAACCCTAGGATTGACAAAAAATATAGGCCAGCTCCTGTGGACCCTACCTACATACGAGGCCAGTTGCCTTTGGACTCGTTGGTGGTGTCCAATGCTCGGAAGAGAGCCAACTCACAGACAACGGGTGATGCTCCTCCCCCTGACAAGGAGTCTAAGGTCTTGGAGACTTCAGGGAAAAGAGTTGCTGCACAGGCAGCTAACATCTGGAGAATTGCCAACACTCAGGCACTTCTGGCTCGATACGACAGGGCGCATTATGATACCCTAGAGACACTGCTACAGCACCTCCCAGATCAGTTTAAGGAAGGAGCAGAGTCGCTTATTAGAGAAGGGAAGCTCATAAGCAACGCTTCCATTAAGTGCGCTCTTGACGTAGCGGACACTGCAGCTAGGGCTATCAACACCAGCGTCATGTTAAGACGGCATGCTTGGTTGAGAATCTCGGGATTCAAACCAGAGATACAGACAACTATACTCAATCAACCTGTCAACCCTGACTCCCTTTTTGGCCCCGAAGTTGACACCACCCTAGAAAAGATCAAAAAAGATACAGAGACTGCGAAGTCTATGGGGGCTCTGCAATCACAGCCGTTTCGGAGTGGGTCCTTTCGTCGCTCTACCAACAGAGGACCCTCTAGAGGCCAGAACTCCCAACAGTCGCATTACACTAAACAAGGTACACAGACCACCTATAATAAGAATAACAGAGGTGGATACCGTGGAAACAACATCAAGGGCAGAGGCCGAGGAAACAACAGCTCCAGGTCCTCCGCCGCCACCAAACAGTGACGCCTTGTCACTGCCCCCGACCACATAACACCTGTCGGGGGGAGACTCCAGGAGTTCCTGCCGGTCTGGAAATCCATCACTACAGACAGGTGGGTGAGAGACATTGTCCAGTACGGTTATTGTCTGGAGCTCACATCCACTCCACCAAACATACCGCCAAGACACCGTCCTATGTCCGCAGAGCACTTGCACTTATTCCACCAGGAGGTTCTCAGTATGCTCCAAAAAGGAGCCATAGAACTCGTTCCTGCAGAAGAACAGGGATCAGGAGTGTACTCACTGTATTTTCTGATCCCCAAAAAGGACGGGTCTCTCAGACCCATACTGGATTTCAGACCTCTAAACCGTTACATTCTGTCAGAGCATTTTCACATGCTCACCTTGCAACAGGTGCTGCTCAGGGAGACTTTCTCGCGACACTAGACCTCAAAGATGCGTATTTCCATATACCCATGCACCCATCACACAGAAAATACCTCAGGTTCACTGTTCTCAACCAACATTACCAGTTCAAAGTCCTCCCCTTCGGAGTAACAACGGCACTCAGAGTGTTCACCAAGTGCCTGGCAACAGTGGCGGCGCACTTAAGGAGACAGCACATACATGTCTATCCTTATCTGGACGACTGGCTTATCCAGGGAAGGTCGGCCCAGCAGTGTGCCAACCACGTAACCCACACCATTCACCTTCTTCACAGCCTTGGCTTCTCCCTGAATTATCCAAAGTCCCACCTTCAACCCGCCCCCGTACAGCAGTACCTAGGCGCGACCATAGACACTCTGGCAGCCAAGGCACAGCCCAATTCAGTAAGGATCAACAGCATGCAGTTGCTCATAACAAAGTTCAAACCTCAACACTCACTACCGGCACGAGTGTTTATGCAGTTGATAGGCATGATGACCTCCTGCATCTTCATAGTCCCGCACGCGAGGTTACATATGCGCCCGCTTCAGGAGTGCTTGGCACGTCAGTGGAATCAGGCTCACGGACAATTGAAGGACCTAGTGTTGGTGAGCGGTCGGGCATACAACTCTCTGCATTGGTGGAATCCACAAAATCTTTGCAAGGGCCGACCGTTCCGAGAGCCTGTCCCACAAATCATACTGACGGCGGACGCGTCTCTCCAGGGATGGGGAGCTCATGTACTCAATTACACAGTGCAGGGACTATGAACGACACAGCAAAGGAGGATGCACATCAACCTTCTGGAACTCATGGCAATCTTCCTTGCAATGAAGGCATTCAAAGTACACTTGTGCAACAAAGTCGTGTTGATCCGGACGGACAACATGACCGCCATGTACTACATACAAAAGCAGGGAGGGACACACTCCCCACAGTTGTCTCATCTGGCTCAGAGCATGTGGAAGTGGGCCATTCAGAGGAACATCTTCCTCATGGCGGAACACCTCCCGGGCAAGGACAACCAGATGGCGGATCTGCTCAGCAGACACAGCCACCAAATACACGAGTGGGAGATTTGATTTGATTTGATTTGATTAAAAATTTATAAAGCGCACGTGTGCCCATAGGCGTCTTGGCGCTGAGATGCATCCATCAGTCCTCCAACCGTACTTCCAACGGTGGGGTCATCCAGAGATAGACCTAGTCGCCACAAGGGAAAACGCAAAATGCCAAAACTTTGCTGCCAGGTTCCCACATCCACAATCGCAGGGCAATGCAATATGGATGAACTGGTCAGGCAGATTTGTGTACGCTTTTCCCCCAGCACCATTAATACCGCTGGTGGCACGCAAACTGAGGCAACACTCAATGACGCTCATCCTGGTTGCTCCAACGTGGGCACGCCAACCATGGTACACCACGTTTCTGGAACTCTCCGTGGTACCGCATCAACGACTACGGCTAACACCCACGCTTTTAACGCAGAGCCATGGCGAGATTCAGCACCCAGATCCGCAACAGCTGAACCTGGGGATCTGGCTCCTGGGATCTTAGAATTTGGCTACCTAAACTTGCCTCCAGAATGTATGAATATCATCAAGGAGGCACGGAGACCCACTACCAGAGCCTGCTACGCGGCTAAGTGGAAACGATTTGTCATTTATTGTAAAAATAATGACATCAATCCGCTGGATGCATCAAAGCAAAACATGATCTGTTATCTATTACACTTGTACCGATGCAATCTAGCATACAATTCCATCCGTATACATTTAACCGCACTGGCAGCTTACCTTCAGAACAGGCAGCACCTCTCACTGTTCAAAGTGCCTGCCATCAGAGCTTTCTTGGAGGGACTCCAGACACCCTCCTTCACCAGTCTGGAACCTAAATGTGGTCCTCACCAGACTAATGGGACCACCTTTTGAACCTCTACACTCTTGTGAGATTCAATTTCTAACCTGGAAGGTAGCTTTCCTAGTTGCCATTACTTCCCTAAGACGAGTTAGTGAACTTCAGGCACTAACCATTCAAGAGCCATTTATACAGGTTCATGCCAACAGGGTCGTACTACGCACAAAGTAATCTCGCAGTTCCATATGAACCAATCCATAGAACTACCGGTGTTTTATCCTAATCCTGAAAATGTAGCAGAGAGAATGCTCCACACACTAGATATCAAAAGGGCTCTCCTGTACTATATTGACAGAACACAACATTTCAGGAAAACAAAACAACGGTTAGTTGCCTTTTCTCCACAGCACAAAGGCAACCCCATTTCCAAAGCAGGAATAGCTAGGTGGATAGTTAAGTGTATACAGATTTGCTATGAAAACGCTAAGCACACACTAACAATTCCTCCAAGAGCCCACTCCACACGAAAGTTAGGGGCCTCCATGGCTTTCCTGGGAAATATTCCTTTAGAGGAGATATGTAGAGCAGCCACATGGTCCACTATACATGCATTTACCAAGCACTACTGTGTAGATGTACACTCAAGACAGCAGGCAGCTGTAGGACAGGCTGTTCTCAAAACTCTTTTTCAGACTGCTGCAGCTGGCACGGGCTGCCGCCGCTAAATGGAGGGACTGCTATATAATCTATGCACAGATATGAATTCAGCAGCCCACATGCCTCGAACCGAATATGCTACTTACCAGTATGCATCTGTTCTTGGCATGTAGGGCTGCTGACATTCATATCGCCCACCCTCCTCCCCGGCGCCTGTAGCAGCTGTAGCATTCAGTAATTACTGGTTAGCATGGTCATCATTCACTGTATTATACTCCATCTATGCCACAATGCCGAAAAACAATCTAAGGATGGAGGGGATGCCCATGCGCACTGTAGTCCAGGGGAGGAGCCACCTATCTCGTGATACTTCGAAGACTCTTCCAGGACAACAATGTGCAAACATCCGGACCCAACACTAGGCGGCGATCTATGCACAGCCTCACCACCGCTCCATGAATTCAGGAAGGACCTCAAGACCTGGAATGACCTCCACCTGCACCTCACAGCCTCACCACTGCTCCATGAATTCAGGAAGGACCTCAAGACCTGGAATGACCTCCACCTGCACCTCAGAGCCTCACCACTGCTCCATGAATTCAGGAAGGACCTCAACACCTGGAATGACCTCCACCTGCACCTCAGAGCCTCACCACTGCTCCATGAATTCAGGAAGGACCTCAAGACCTGGAATGACCTCCACCTGCACCTCAGAGCCTCACCACTGCTCCATGAATTCAGGAAGGACCTCAAGACCTGGAATGACCTCCACCTGCACCTCAGAGCCTCACCACCGCTCCATGAATTCAGGAAGGATCTCAAGACCTGGAATGACCTCCACCTGCACCTCTGAGCCTCACCACCACTCCATGAATTCAGGAAGGACCTCAAGACCTGGATGTTCAACCGATAGGAGAACAGGCAGCACTATCAGACAGCGGCTCGAGAACCTCGCTGGTGAAGTAGCTGTGCTCTACAAATTCTGATTGATTGATTGAGACAACAACATGCACCACAAAGCGAGAAAGTGCAAAAAACACAGGAATCCAAAACAAAAGTGAAGTTCCAGCAAAAAAAGGTCCATGCTGCACTAGAGTTTCCATTAAAAGAGAAGAATGATGCATTGGAAGAATCTTATCTCTGAAAGGTGAGATACCAATATCAAACACACAGTTGCTCATGGCAGCAATTTCCGAACAGGGTATCATTGACGCATTTCTCTTTTATTTGGGAACTACCGTGTGACGTGAACTGTTTTTTCTGGAATCTACTTTTTTCAGTTTTGTTTTCGCTGCGGTGCTCCCCTAATTGCAGCCTTACATTCTGCTGTTTTTTTATCATTACACTTTCCTTTAATTATTCCCTATCTCCAACATAACCCTTATATGTATTCCTTTATACCTTTCTTACCCTTCTCTTATTTAGGCTATGTTTTTGGGAGTTATTGTACCCAAGATAAATGTCACCAGTGTGGCAACTCCAAAACACATCAAAATAATTTTTAATAGAACATCCCACATCCTCCATTCAATTTCAAGTCAAATGCAACCTCAGTAACTACTGAGGGACATCCAAATAGTGCACTGCGATGTCTGACATATCCCACATATCCCAGACGTGCCTTCTAACCAGCAACATGAAGTTAAATAAAATCTTCAACCGCTGTGTGACAGTCTTGCCCAGTGACGCTGGGGATGATTCTGCCCATAGTAAATCCCTCTGGCCACAGCTCTGTAACATCAAAATCATACGTCCATGGCTCAAGACTCTTCTACCAGAATTTGAGATCGTCCCGACCACAACCCCCGAGCACATCACCACAAGCTAAATCAGACTCTGTGTTGTGTAAACTCAGTCTTTGGCTCAGCTCTAAAAGGTTTGATTTCAAACCCACGAGTGACACAAGTGAACTTAGTTCTGAGCGGAATGTGTAAAACTGGTTATTGTACCCTGCAGAACCCCACCCAATACATACCTGAGGTGGTGTCAATGCTTTTGGGTTACAACAGTGAGCAATGGCAATCCAAATGATCGTGCATTAAGGATTTACACACTCAAGATCGGTAGAAACGGAATATGTATTTCAACATATTTATTTTAAAATAGTTATTTTAAAATGCTGAGATCTAGTGCACATAAGCAGCTAAGCTTTTTAATAATAGTTAAAACTGGGAAAAATCGTAACATCACAATTTTATAGCGCTTACCCTCACTGTGCTGTGTCTAAGCGCTATGCTAGTTCTAGAACATCATTAGATAATAAGCCTGAGTTTCGGAGGTGGTGCGCATACCTAAACAACAGGGTTTATTGTCCTTTTAGAATAGTTTGACAGTTATGTCGAGCACAAGGCCAAGGAGATTCTGTCTATAGTTGAACACAGTCCTGACACCAGTTTGTGGAGGCAGAATGGAATGCTTTGCAGCGCCTCGGGGAGTTCTGCTGGAGGCTTCTTAGGTCGAAATGGAACCCGATGCCGATGTCATGCTCATCTGGATCTGCAATCTGGGTGAAGTTTCCTCATATATTGTATCTTAGTTAAGATGGAATTTGCACTGTCACCTTAAGAAAGTTTGGAGATAATCACATACATCGGTGGATGTACTGATAAGGTTACAAAAAAAGTCAATAGACTACATTGTTTGGGTTAAGCTTGTTATATGAACTTGAAAAAGGCACCTGTCCCAAACTGATGCGCACGGTTGGCTCTGTTGATGTCTGTATCTGATCGACTTGACACTCCCACAGTCCTTGGAAAGATAGGCACAGGCGTCTGTGCCAAAGGGAGCCAATTTGATGATTCTGCATAATTTGTGGAAACATGGCAACTTCCCTTACCGAAGATTTTGGCCTCCATCACCTGGGATGGATTTGAGGCCAAAGGTAAACAAACTGGTCAAGCTAAAGCTAAACGAAAGAAGCCTGAAAGCGAGTGACTAAACCAGCTCCAACAATACAACCATGAAGGGAGACAGCCATGGGATGTATGACCTCGCCTCCAATAATGTCTAAGCTAAATCGTCACTAAATTATCACGGAATGTGGTTTTGGTTATCAGACATGCATTGTACATTTACAGACTAAAAAGCACATGCGAGAAACATGCATTTGATGAGACAGCCCTTCATCACTAGTTACATATTCAATAACACACGTCTTTAAACTGAAGAGAAGCGAGCCTCTCTGCTGGAAGACACGACCCTGACAACAGCTGGTCCTAGATGGAAGTGCGTGGAAAGTTAATCCCGACTAGCAAAAGCATGACAAAGTCACAACTGATTTTCGGGATGTAGTTCAGTGTTCCTCTTTGCCCCCTAATGTGTTGATTGCCAGGGGCCATACTACAGAAAGTGACCTGGGGGTGCAACGGGCCTGGGTGCCCACTTTGTCCACCACCAGGGCGCGTTGATATTCAAGAATAGGCTGCAGACACGTGTGCGACCCCTTCTGTTACACCGATATTGTGGCGCATGTGTAATACTAGTGCTCTCTGTCGAGGGTGTTCCTGCATGCAAATGAGGGCATTCTTTGCCCCTGCAGCCCCTCCATATTATGGCCATGGGCATGAAGGCAAAGAACCCACCAGGGCAGCACCAGGATAGCGGCAGCACATTGATTGCAGGCTGGTGCAGCGTTCATGTTTGCGCCTGGCACACCCGTTTAAAGGTGCACTGTGGTGCACATGTGATCAGTGTACCTGATACATAATAAGGTCTCAAACGATCCCTCCATTTGGTGTTTTTTCTATCGATCCTGAGCCACACACAGATGTAGAGACTTTGCCGGACACCGTCACGCCCCTCCTCTGACACTCGTTTCCCGGGGGCGGCGTCTGAAGCTGCCTGCATAGTGTGCTTTTAGTGTTCGACTTGTTACTACATTTTCCAAATGTGCTTTAGAAGAGAATCCCCAAATCTCTTTGCAGATTGGTGCTTCAGTCCAAACACGTTTGTGTCTCTGACACAGTCTTTCTGCTCTTCGATTTGCAACACTTGTCTCTGAATATCTTTTGGGAAGAGCTGCCAACTAGAGACACCCCTCAATTCTCTCAGCTCCGAGCACATTTGCAGGCTCAACGTCCCTTGAATATCTCAACTCAACAGTATTTTTCAACAATTCCCCAAGAAGAACCTGTGCCTGCTGTGAATTGATTTTTATTATTTTTTATCCTTCATTAAATTTTCATCACGGTTTATTGCTTCTGTAATACATTAATATTCAGTTTCAGAAGTACCGTTAATTGCTTCTAACTAGTATGCGTTACATTTGCATGATATTTTCACTTCAGCATTAAATCGCGCTTCGAATGTTTTACTAATATATCTCTGTAGATATTTTCCGTTGTAGATCAGAAGTCGCTCGCTGCTTCCACTGATGTGTGATGTGTGTTGCTCGTATAAAGTTGGGCCCCCGGCTCTAATGTGCTCTCTGGCTTTACGTTAAAGCCAAAGGGGCCAAACTTTATAAGTCGCTTGATCACCTGACATCGATGGCAAATCTGCTTCTTCAAAGAGACGTTGAACACATCAACCTGCTTCATCTCCACTTTTTGGGTCTCGTTTAAGGCTGCGCATGCACCGTCTGTTGCAAGATTTTAGCTTAAATTGGGCTTCAAGACAATGCACTGCTTACCAATTGTTGGCTTTATTGTCGCATTTGCTTGCTACTTATTCGTCAGTGTCTGTGGGGTTTTCTTCCTCACCTGGCGTTTGCCCCTCCCCTGGAGCATGAACCAGTTACTTTTTTTCTTCCATTTCTCCCTTTAAAGTGCTATTTTTTTCTTTTAGTTTTAGCACTCTGTGAGAAGTTGGCCTGGTATATGCTGTCCACTAGTTACAGTGGGTGGGCACCCTGTATCAGTCCAAACAACCCTTTATGGATGATAGGTTGAAGACAACCTTTATTGAAAGCTATCCTAGTGGTAGCTATGAAGAGCAGCCTTCAGGCTAAGTCTTGAAGGAATGTAAAGCAGCTTGTTTTACCAGTCTATAATCTCTTGAATGATCAAATGAAAGACAACCACACCAGGTATATATATTAAATATATGTATTTATTTCTAAACACACCCTGCTAGTCTCTTTATGAGGCTAGAGGTCAAAACACATACGTTACACTTCAAATGTGACAGTAATAAGCACAAATACACGTCAGGCCCTAGGGTCGAGCCAAACCATATACTAAAATAGTGGTATGAAGAACCACGACTGAACTAGACACAAGGCCTAGAGCCTGTAGAACCGCTGGGACCCCAAGGAACCACCCAAGCTAGTGACACAGGGGACCGACGGGGACTGTATGCAGTGTGTAAACACAACCGGGGGGTCCCGTTATCTTTTATGGGGAAAGTCACGGTTAGATTTTTAAAGATTAGGGACACTTAGAAATGAGTCAGGACCAAACCCCTTGGGACTTAGGAAGTTCTCGGGTCAACACCCACAGGAGCACCAGAGTACTCGTGTTACCTCACCCAGGGAAGCCGGGTACATAGGTGTCAAATGGTGTTGGGTCGCGTCGGTGGATTCTCTGCTCGAAGTGGGGGCTACAAATAACCCAAAGCACGACTTCAGGAGACGTCGAGAAGTCAATGCACTTGCAAAAGTGCACGGTGACAAGGAGTTCCGGTTCCACGCTACTCACGAGGGCTGCAGGTCTCAGCCTTGCTGGGGACTTCGGTCGGCCTTTGAGATGTCTGGAAATCCTCTTTCTGGGCTGCAAATACTTCGGAGTCCGGCGGGAGCTTCGGAGATGCAGACTGACAAAATGCTATGTTGGTGCCTACCAAGCAGGGGAGTCACTCCTTGACCCCAAGGTAGATTTCTTCAGTCCTCTAGTCTTTAGTAGAGCGTCGAAGTTCCTGGAATCAGCTTCAGAGTTTCATCCAGGGATATCTAAAGTTCTGGTGACAGAGGTTCCTTACTTATACCCAAGGAAGGGGTTGGACTAGCTCTGGAGACCCACCTCTGGGAGGGTTTGGAAAGAGGGGTGGCTACACCCATTTCCTTTGTCCAGTTTTGCGCCAGAGCAGGGGCTGGAAGCCCCTGAACCGGTTTGAGCTGGACTATGCACAGGGACACCAAATGTGCCCCCAGTGCAGGGCTTCAAAGCACTCAGAGTGCTCCCGCCCAGCCCCAATACACATCAGCCTGTCTGGGAGATGGTTACACCTAAATCTCACTCAACAGAAAAGAGCTAAGGGTACTCTTTTCCCCAGACTGAGGGACAGGGTGATACTACAAATCATACAACTACCCACATCGGATGGTATATCTCATAGCCAACCCTACCAGAAACAAGTAAGGGGAAGACAATAAATGGCTTAATACTGCCCTCACACACTTAGCAGTGTCATGCTTCATCATAGGGCCGCATCATGCATCCAGGTGCAGACCAACACACTGGATGGAGCGCAATTTTTAAAAAATGAAGAATAGTTGTGAGGGTAGAGTAAATGTGAAGAAACACGAAACAGAACGCAAAAGCGTGACACAACTAAAAGGAAAAACATAAATTCCCCTTTGAGACGGGACCAAAATAGTGCAGATGCATATAATTAAAACTACCTAGTGGTCAACACTCAGTGTTTTATTTTTGTTAACCCCGGTAGGATTAAAATATAGAATATGGGGTATTCAGGGGAGGTAACGACCCTTATATCCCCACTGCAAGTCCCTTGTCTCTTCCTATTTGTGATATCCAGGTGGTGACACCTCCCTGGGACAGGAAACCTATTGTCCAGGCCTCCCCTGCCGGAGTTTCGGTCAGCAGCAGGAGGCCAGACCCGTGTCTGTGGCAGAGGCATCCATTTTGTGATGCCAAGGCTCTTTTAAGTTGGTACCTGGTATACCGGTGCTGTCATGTCTCTCCCTCTAGAAGGGTGGGATCATATCCTCACATCAAGAACTGATGTGGGGGTATGATTCCAAGGTGTTTGACACCAAACACGACATGTTTCTGTGCAGTCAGTTCAAAGTTAGCATTAATCGTTTAAGATATAATGCACTAAAGAGTATATGGTCAGGCTGCACCACTGACAACCCCGGAGAAGTAATTCCGAAGGCTGCAGAGGGGCTCAGCTCATGCCTGGGCACCCTTTCACATATAACCAAGCACCCTGCCTTCAGGATTGACAAGGCCTGCCATAGGGGTGACTGATAGGTTACTATGTGCAGTGATAGGTGAGGTATAGTGAACCTATACCTCAGTAAGGGGTGCATGCACCACCTCATCCTGTGGTGTCATTTTGAATGGCTTTCCAGGGGTGGCATAATACATGCTTCAGCCCCTTATAGGCCTCTGGGGTACCTATGCCCTGGGTACATAGTATACCATAAACTAGGGACTTAAAAGGGTACCTCAGAGTCCAATCTGGAGTGTACCTAAAGTACATGCAATCAATTTAGAGAGGAAGCAGCTAGGCTGGGGCCCTGGATAGCAGGGCCCCAGCCAGACTAAAGTCGAAAAACAGTGAAACATCAGCAAAAAGTGGGGGTACCCATAAGAAGCAGATCCTACTCTCCTACACACTCTACTAGAGTGCATATGTTTTCAACAGTGGTTCTGTACAGCATGGCTAAAAATAATTGCGAAAGCCAGCAGGTCTTGGAGGTGCGACGTATTGACTTTGACAATGCTTGTTTACATAAAGGGTTTATGCATCTTTAGACAACTAAATGTTTGTTGACTCCCGCACGCCTATCAAATTACTCAGTAACATTTCGTTCCTTCCTCTGTTACCGAGTTGAGTAGTAAGACTTTCTTCTCTTACTTCGCTGCCCAGCTGTCTTGGTGCTTTGTTAGTTTGTTGAAAGTGAGTAAACACACAAATGCCAATAACTTTACACAGTTTTCCTGCACACGTAGGCATGCATGTTGACTGTCTGCGGGGTCTTTCCTAATTCCTGTGAATGGCTTGAAGCCTCAGGGCAGCATCCTGTCTCCCAAATGAAACAAACGGGACTGGCAGCAGCCCGTCTTTAAAGAAGAACTGCGGGACTCAGAACATCTGGAAGCAACACTTCCGGTCCTACTTTGGTCAAAAACGTCAACCAACACAGGATTCAGCAAACGGTTTTTAGTTGTTTCTAAACCGTAGAGTTCTGAGCATTAAGTTGTAAATGAGCGTCCAAGAACCAGTCAGCCATGGGAGGAGACCTGCACTCTTTGTTGGTGACCTCTGGTACCTGGAGATCTGGATTTGAATCCCAGCTCTTTACTGACACACCGTTTGATCCTAGACAAATCATTATCGCCTAGTTCTCGGGGACAGGAATCGTAACTAAATTCATGAACCCTGAGTAGCTCTGCTTATTTGCATGATTCTTGAAGACCCAAAAAGGACCTAATATCCAATTTTAACTGTTGGACTTGGCCCTTCTGGCAGGTTCACCCCTGAACTTTTTGCTTTTTACTGATGACTTGGTGTGGTAATTTTTTTGGTTTCTGCGCACTTTCCCTGTGTCCCAGGGTAAAGTGCGTGCGTGCTCTGAGTGCATGTGGTGAGATAGGCCTGCCCTCCCATAGGAATGCATGGGGAGTGTATGTGTCCCTAGCAGTTCCTGATGCGTGGGGTGTGCAGGCCCGAGTTTGGTATGTGCGGACTCGTGGGAGTGAATGCTGCGCGATGATGTGTGCGGCGTGCATGTACCTAGTGTGGAAGTGCCACTTCTAGAAGTGGGCACTTCTGTGTGCAGTGTGTCTGTCGCGTGATTGGCTGGTTGGTCGTGTCATGTGACGGGCTAGGGATTCCCCAGAGTCAGGATGAGTCACCCAGTGGTGAATGGGGAGATCAACAGCTAGATGGGTGGGAGGAGTACACCTGGGTCCTGAATAGGACAGGGTTTTCCACACACAATGCTGGCCCCGCCCCCTGCGGTGCGACTGACGACCCTAGCCCTGCCAATGAATAGAGTGAGGGGCTGAGCACATCAAGGGTGCTCCCCAACCAGCTGCGACTGGTTTTCCCCCTCACCCTGAACCCAGAACAAAGGGGTTCGCTGTATAAAAATGGGGCTGTGTCCCCACAGAAGATGTTCTCTTCTTGGATCCGGACAGAGGGGGGCTTGCTGCTGGTGGGGCCCAGGAGGGACCGCCATGGGGGCTACCTCCCTGCTGGAGGGCCCTGTGTGCTGGCCCCTGGGCCCTACCTTGCCCCCTGGATGCCTTCAGGACCGTTTGGACCTTTGTGCTGGTCCTGTTTCTCTGCCCAGGCTGGGTGCAGCCTCCTAGCGCCTGGTGAGCGCTTTGTCCCTTTGTAGGGAGCCAAGGGCTTTGTTTGTCCCCGAGGAGGAGCGAGCAGGCTTGGCAGCGCTGGGCTGCGATCTCCGCCGAGGGAATCCCGACGTAGGGATTCCCCCCATGATGCTGGTCTTGCGGGAGCCCACCCCGCTTATTTTGCCTCTTTGATTGATTCCCCCCGAATGCGGGAGCCTACCCCGCTTGTTTAATTAAGTGTATGCGCGGGTGCCCACCCCGCGACTTTGCCATACGTGTGGTGCGCGGGTGCCCACCCCGCGACTTCAGTCTTGATGGGTACTTTCGATTCCGAGGGAGCCTACCCCTCTTGCCGATGAGGGAAAGTCACCGCCGCGGCCCGCGGCAAAACCGGAAGTCAGGCAGGCCCGCCCGTGACATGGGCGGGGCCTGCACCCAAGCCGGAAGAGGCCGGCGTGAGTTCGTGGCGCGGGGCTCCCATGCTCGAGGGAGAGCCCCGCGTCGCACAGGCAGCTGCAAGACTGAGTCCCGGGTCCCAGGAGGGGGCCCGGGTAAAGAAGAGAGGTGACCGGAGCAAGCCACCGATCCCAGAGGGAATCCCCGCGCCGCCTTAGCAGTGCTGCCACAAGAGAGGAGAGAGTCCTGCCTCCCACCCCCAGCCGGTGAGTTGTGCGAAGGAGTCCAGGGAAGGGGGGGGGGAGAGGCAGTCAGAGCGGCCCCGTCTGGCAGCGGGCCGCTCCATCCACATGGGCGAATGTTCATAGAGCCTAGATGGCTCCAGCGGTTGGGGGCATCTCTACTTTCTGAGCCTGAGGCTCCAACGAAGGGCACAAGTTTGTTGTTCTGAGCGGCCCCGTCCTGCAGCGGGCCGCTCCAACGTGAGCCAGTGTGCTCCGACAGATGTGCCAGGCCCCCTGCTTCCACTTGTGACTTCAGCTGCCCCGCTTGCAGAGGGCAGCTGCACCGAGGGGGCAGTGTTGCTTTTAGAACGCGAGTGCGCTCCAACCAGGGGCATAATTGTTATAGAGCCCTGAGGCTCCAACGAGAGGGCCAGTGTTGGCAGTGGCGCCGCCGTAGCGGGCCACTGTAGTTCTTGGGGACATGGTGTGTAGAGCCCAGAGATGGCTCCCACGTTTGGCGTATATTGATTTCAGGAGCCCGTGTGCTCCATGCGGGACATGTTGTTTTTCGAGCCTAGGTGGCTCCAACGTTGTGGATATTGTTCCAGGGGCTAGTGAGAGCCCATGCCTACTATTGGCCTCCCCCAGCTGCGCAGCACTTAGTGCCAGCTGCAGCGTTTAGGCCCTGTGCTTGTCCCCAGCTGCCCAGCAAGTAGTGGGCAGCTGCTACGTTTAGGTTCTGGCGCAACCTGGACTCTGATGTGATTTGGGTGCTAGGAAATGTACGGTGTAGTATGTTTTGCGCACCCTGTGTTCATGCTTTTGGTGCTAGGAAATGTGCTGTGTATAGTATGTTTGGCGCACCCTGTGTCTTATACCTCTAAATGTGGTTATTTCTGCCTAGAAGGTTGTTTTACCTGCTTAGGTTGATGGTAGGGAGAATGTACTTCCCTGTGCGATGTGCGCCCCTAGTACAGTTATACCTAGGTGGTTAGGTCTAATGAGTTAGACCAATGAGAATTGCATAATGTGATTTATGCCCCTGTGATGGATGCAGGATAGGTTTTATACCTGATGCTAGTGTGATGACGCTGAGGTCATTATTGCGCCAGTAGATACTGGTTATGTTCTACATGTACACTTGGTAATTTGTGTTATGTTCTAAGAGTGCTAATTCCTGACAGTGGTCCAGGTGGCCCTGTCCCCTGTACATATAATCCCTTGTAAATTCTGCCCGTGCCTGCTGGCACATTGTAGAGTGTGTGTTTTTATCTAAGGTGTTGTGTATAATACAAAGGCTATTTTTATAGAATACCTTGTGTGGAGTTTCCTTTGTGGTGGGCCTTGGGTGTTGTTGCTGGGTGCGCGCGCAAACGCTTTACACATCGCCTCAGAGATAAGCCTGACTGCTCGTGCCAAGCTACCAAGGGGGTGAGCAGGGGTTATCTTTGGCGTGTAACTTCCTTGCCCTGACTAGAGTGGTGGTTTCTGCCTGACTTTGGCGCAAGCCTTAGCCAACCAGAAATCCCATTTCTAACATTAACCAATATAAATCAATAATAAATCCAGGATATATAAAGCGCAGCAAATCACCGGGGAGGGTCTGAAGGTGCTGAGTTCTAGACACGGTGAGATTACATGATTTGCCCAGAATCACAGGATGTTGACGCCAACCCCAAAACTTGAACCTGATTTCCAGAGGCTCTGAAGTTGGCAGCTCAGGCCCTTATGCCACATCCTCTCCCTTGTATATGATATATGAATATGATCACCACACTGTGCTTTTAAAACAAAAAAAATAGCTACTTGAATTATTGAACAAACGTTGTCGTGACCGCAGCCTGTAGACTGATTCTGCTACTTGTGTGAGCTGAAAACATGATAGAAGGTGGTCTGCTCACCCTTGAAGAGAAAACATCTGCTCTGTCTCTTGAGCATCCAGACTGACTCTGCTGTTCCAGAGGCGACAGCTTCAGCAGTTAGGAGCTTAGCCTGGGGCACAGAGACAGACACCAATATTTAAAGGTATGAGGCAATATACTCATGAATCTGGGTACATTTTACATGTCGGGAATGTGGATTTAAGGGTGCTAGCTTGTGTCTCCCTTGTGACCCTCCAGAGGTGTTGATGACCTCTGAATAGACCAGCAGCACATCCTGATGTGCCCTGGAGCGGAGAACAGGGGGCAGCCTTCATTCCAAGCTTTCAGAGGCGCTTGGACCCATTGAGCATCTGTTCTGTAGTCAGCCGAGCCTCAGAGAGGTGTGAGGAACCCTCCATGGAGCCGCTCTCCAGACGACAGCCTGGAAATGTCTGAGGAGGGCTGCAGCTGCTGTCAGTATCCGCTGAGGCCACCTTTCCTGGAAGAGGGTTATTTGCCTTTTCGTGGTGTTGGCAGTGACTAAGAATGCCATGCAGGGGCAGAGTGGACCGCATCACTTCTCACTTGCGCCACGGAATTGTACAAACCAACCCTCCAACTTGTGGTGTGCGTTGCAGGATGGAGACGTCGGGGGGCGCCAGGAAGTCCTTCCAGTAAGTCAGTGGATTTGTTGTCGGTGATCTCCAGTGGGTCGATGGATCATACACAACTCTCCCTATGAACTCAGTTCAATTCCGTCTCCTGGGAGGGACGCCATCCATCTCGAAGGTGAAAGGCCACCATCCTTTGACTGGTCAGTGGCCCATCCTTGGCCCTGCAGAGCGGTTGATGCATCGTTATTCAATAGGCTCTGATCAGACCAGAGGCCCAGTCCAAGGGTCGGTGGAATCTCTGCAACCATCCAAGCGTCGGTGGAATCTCTGCAACCATCCAAGGGTCGGTGGAGTCTGCAACCATCCAAGGGTCGGTGGAGTCTCTGCAACCATCCACGGGTCGGTGGAGTCTCTGCAACCATCCACGGGTCGGTGGAGTCTCTGCAACCATCCACGGGTCGGTGGAGTCTCTGCAACCATCCACGGGTCGGTGGAGTCTCTGCAACCATCCAAGGGTCGGTGGAGTCTCTGCAACCATCCAAGGGTCGGTGGAGTCTCTGCAACCATCCAAGGGTCGGTGGACTCTGCAACCATCCAAGGGACCCCAGGTCTGCAGTGTCCGCAGTGTGATGCACGGTGTGAATCTACCACTCCCAAAGTCCCCGCCCTAAGACTCCTCCACCTTCAGAATCTCCACCGCACAGAGTTGAGCACGAATTGGTCAACTGCTAACTTTATGAAAGTCCTTTGCAAGCGTATAGTTCCCTTCGGGGGGTTATCATTACGAAGGAGTTTGCCTTTCCCTCAGGCTGTGCTGCTTTACTGCCCTTTTCTTTCCATTTGTTATTATTTCTGTGTTCCTGAATGTCAGCTGGGTTCTATGATGGAATAGCATAATGTACCCAGTTGTTTCTTTTTTGTTGACGTCACACCCTGCAATCCATTCTCAACAATGACCACACACTTGGAGCTACCACTGGGTATTTCAAATACTATATTTAAAAAAAACATCCTGACAGCAAAGAACAGTTTTGCCACCAGATCTCACAAACCAGTTTCTCTAAAGCTGTTGGTTTGTGATTTGATCCTAGGACTGCTGTCTCTTTGTACACATACCCCGAACAGTGTAAATGTGCCTTGAGAGCGGTGTGAGGGAGTGCACGTCTGTGTCTGTCTGTGTCGTGGTATATATTAAAATATCCAGACTGACAGGCTCCCCTCACCCAGTCACAAAGTTCCTCATCTGTTTTAAACTTCTCTGTACAGACGTGTTGTGTCCAATCCTCTAAACCCTGCTTTTTCTGCGCCACCGTGTAACACATGGATGGGGTCTGTTTTCCACCAACCCTCCGGGGTGTCCAGTGATGGTCCTCTGGAGCCCCCCTGCCTTCCCTGTCAGGGTGAACTTGTCTCCTCCGCCATACCCTGCACTGAGTACTTCCCCCTGCCTTCCACCCCGTCTGTGCCCTCGGCACTGGTGTCCAAGTTTGTGTGTTTGCACTTTCAGGAGTAGGGAGCAGGCATGCAACTTACATGCCCGTTTACGCAGGGGGGGCTTTCATGCGTGTGTGTTTGCACAGAGGTGCCCACGCTGCTCTCTCGTGGGACCAGAGCTGGTGAAAGACGCTGCTGGGCCAGCGCACACAGCAGCAGCACTTTCAGGAGGAGGGGCAGGCAAGCAGCTTACATGCCTGTTTATGCATGAGGGGCTTACATGCGTGTTCTGGTTCTCCTATAAAGATGTGTACAGGTACACGTGTGTGCTAGAGGGGGGCGGTTTCATTGTTTAAAGCAAGATTCACAGGGCACGTGTAAAACAGGTGCATGAACACGTGCCTTGGAAGTGTGAGATGATTTTCAGTTGTGTGCTTTCTGCTGACAGTGCTGTGTTTGCTTTTTGTTCAGAGAGGATTTGTCACAGGTGGAGCAGATAAATGTGTCAAGTTTTGGGATTTCGAACTTGTGAAGGACGAGACGGATGCACAGAACAGGTGAGGGCTCTTCTATACTCGTTGTATATTTCAGAAAAAGGGATGTCGGTGGGGCCAGGAGCTCTGCTGTCAGCTTAAATAACAAAGCAATAAAAAAAGAAATCCCATTTCATGTGAGGATCCGTGAGGGCTTCTCTGCACCTGAGACATTTTAAGAATATGAAACTTTGGATTATGGGAGTGTCCTAGAAAAGGGGGAGGCATGAGGAATGAGTGAGTGCAGCTGAATGAGTGTGTGTTGAAGGGTGTCCTAGATGCAACAGTGTCTGCCCCCCACGGGGACTGTAATGGTGCACGCCGCTGTATTGAAGCCGTGGCCAGTACCTGCTGGGTGAGCTCAGAGTTCTACAAAAAACGTCTGTGTGCACAACGATACAGCAGTGATTGGTCGCGCAGGGAAGGGCAGAACCAGCAGAGTGAGAGAGGGTGTGTAATCACTGTGCACCATCAACAAGGACTCTTCCTGAAACTGGTATCCAGGACTGGAGGTGACATCTCCGGAAGGAAAAGGACATGTTTCTGATAGTCCAGACACACACACACAACTTGCAGAGGGCTATGCCAAAACACAAGGCTGGAGGAATGAAAGCTAAGGAGTTACCTCAACAAGAAAGCAGTCCCCTAAAGGCATACCGATGACCCAACATCACTGCAGGCCTTCAGGGGGTCTGATCAGAGGAGAGGAGGCTGCAAACAGTGTAATGCCTTCACCAGCAAGCGCTCGCCATGACATTTGGCTGTTCGAGGCATATGAGCTGCAGATTACACACTTTTGCATAGATCGCCATCTGGTGTTGGGCCCGGATGTTTGCAGTTTGTTTTTCCTCTTGGAATGTCTTTGGAAGTCACGAGGTCGGTGACTCCTCCCTTGGTTCGTATTGCGCATGGGCTTCGGCTCCATCCTCAGATTGTTTTTTTCCACCATCGGGCTCGGATGTAATACTTCGCGCTCCGTTTCCGAACATTCCAGTTCGACGATCGAAGCGGAATCCTCGCTCTCCGCGGTATTGTTTAGATACTGATCTCCTCAATCACCTTCTTCGACGCACCTTCGATTCCAGTCATCGACGGCGGCCTTCGGGCCTATCCAGGCTCCGCTCCCGGCTGATGGAAAGAACTCCATTCAAGAAGTGCCCTCGATGTGGGTCCAAATTCCCCCACACCGATCTTCATGAGGTGTGCAACCTCTGCCTCTCCCCTGAACACGAGGCTCGAGACTGTCCCGCCTGCAAGTCTTTTAGATCCAAAAAGACTATTCGAGATCGAAGGGCCAGACGAAAAATGGCACACTCCTCAACCTCCGTTCGTCGACATCTTCGGGGACGACGTCGAAACTCCGGGACACCAGCACACCGAAGAGGACCTCGTCAGTGCTTCCGAAGCAGACGACTCGGATGTGGAGGACATCACCCCGGCGCAGAGGGTCGTGAGTAAAATACCCCCTCCCACACCCGCGCCGACACCCAAAAAGGCTTCGGTCACGCCTTCGCCTTCATGCCTAGGCAAGACCAAAGACACTGCTTCGACCACCCCACCTTCGGGCCCGGTGACGAAGCCAAGTAAGCCTCCGGTGGCTCGGGCTCCAACCAGCCTGCCAGCGGTGCCGAAAAACACCCTTCGGCACTGAAGAAAAGATCGGCCTCTACCTCGACACCGAGCTCCACACCAAAGCCCTCGGTGTCCAAACCCAGCCTCTCGGTGCCGACCAAACATCATAAGGCCCTCGGCACCGACACTCCCGCGTCGAAGCATGTCTCGGCACCGAACAAAAAATCGGAGATTCTCAAAAAGCACGGCACAGACAAGCCTAGCAAGCCGTCGGCCCCGAAAACGTCGGCGCCGACCGAACAACCAGTGTCGCAAGTACTTTTTACACCGGATCCTTTGCAAAAGACACTTACCAAGGATCCAAAAACTGGACATTTGGCACTGTCTTCTAAAAAGAGACATTTGGACAAACCAGCTCCACCTCCGCCTCCAAAGAGGAAGGACTGTGCTACTTCCCCTTTCAGAGTGCCTTCCCCGCCTCCTCATCCTCCTCCACCCTCTCCACCTCCACCCCCTCCACCTTCTCCACCCCTGCCTCATCGCTTTCCGACCCCGTCTCCAGACCATGATGATCAGGGGGTCCCATACTATGACCCTGCAGATGTGCCACACGACCCCACCCCTTCAGGATCCCCAGACCCCTGGGATGATTATAATAATCCAGACATCCCAGATGTCCCACAAGATGGCCTTTATCCATCCAGGCCATCTCCACCAGAAGACTCACTAGGTTTTCACCACCTACTTCAGAGGGCGGCACATTATCACGGGGTAGAGCTACACACTGACACCTTTGATACTGCACATAGGTCTACTGCTATACTACCTATGCTCAAAGGGGTAATAAAACATGCGCCAGAGGTTTTTAAAGACCCAGTCAGGGCTAGGGTCCTAAACCCACGCATAGAAAAAAAGTATAAAGCTGCCCCCACAGATCCTGCCTACATGAAAGGGCCAGCGCCACTGGATTCCCTAGTGGTATCCACCGCACGAAAGAGATCAAATTCCCAGGCGTCAGGCGAAGCACCACCCCCTGACAAAGAGTCCAAGCTCCTGGACGCGTCAGGAAAACGTACTGCGTCACAGGCAGCCAATATATGGCGTATCGCCAACACTCAAGCGCTATTGGCCAGATACGACAGAGCGCATTATGATGAGCTAGAAACCATCATGCACCGTCTCCCAGAAAAATATAAAAATAGGGCCCATGAATTAATTCAAGAGGGTAAGACCATAACTAATACCTCTATACGCTGTGCCTTAGACGCAGCAGACACAGCCTCCAGGGCCATTAACACCAGTGTCCTCCTCCGTCGACACGCTTGGCTGAGAGTATCTGAAAGAAACACGTTAGTTAGATTCCTCACCTTAGAATATCCCCAGGCGTCAGACTGGATCCGGAAGATTTTTCGTCAGCAATACCCCTTGCGCGTCGCTAGGCGTCGTCTGCGGCTCCGCGTCCGTCGTCGGCGTCGTGCGCCGGAATGACGTCGTCGGAGTACTTAGACGCCGCCCTCGCGCGCTGACGTCCGTTCTTCTTTTTTCCGCGCCAGTAAGCGCAGATCCGGGAGAGCTACCCCTTTAGTCAATTTTTGACTAACTTTTTTGACTCTTTTTGGTCACTTCTCGACTCTGGTGCCGGTAGGATGCCTGGTTTCAAGGCCTGCGACGACTGTCGACGACTGTCACCGACTGATGTCGGTGACCGATCATCACCGCCGGTGCCTGTACTGCTTGGGCCTCGACCACGACGCGGCGTCGTGCTCCGACTGTATGGCCCTGACCTCGAAAGCTAGGCGGGAGCGGTCCCGCAAGCTTCTCGAGCTTCGCCACTCGGCTCCGCGTCGCTCTCGTTTCCGGTTCAGGATCCCGGTCCAGGAGGAGGTCCAAGGATCGGTCGCGGAGCCGCACTCGACATCGTCACTCGTCTGGCTCGAAGTCTTCGGGTAAGTCGAGGCACTCCAAGAAGTCCAAGAAGGGACACCGCTCTTCGGACTCCCCTCGCCGGTCGCGCGACTCGGCCGAGGGTCCGGGTGGTTCCACCCCCGCGGCTCCGCTGGAGCCGCAGGTGCCGCGCAAGTCCCCATACCCGACGGTCCCTGGGACTGACGCGACGCCGGCAGAGGTCAGTGCCTTCCTCTCAGCCATGAGGAACCTGGCCCCGCCGTCGACGCCCGCTGGCGCGCCTTCGGGCCCCGCGGACTCGACTGGGCGACCTCGCATGCCGGCGGCTCCGGCCCCGGCGCCGTTGGAGGCTCCGGCCCCGACGCCGCAGGTCCCCGAGCCTGGGCCCCCGTCGACGCCGGTCGACCTCGTTACGCCTCCTCTGCCGGCGCCGACACCGATACCGCACCCGACGCCGGCTCCGGTCGACGTCGATCCCCGGTTCAGCCCCTGTCCGGTCCCGACGCCGATGCGGCGCCGCCCGATGCCGCATCCGACGCCGCTAGAGACACACATTGTCTATCGACCGGCTCCGATCATTCCTCCTGTTTACCAGGAATCGGATGACGGGGGCGACTGGGAGGGGTCTGATGACCCGATGGCCCTTCAGAGCCAACTTGCACAGGACTGGGCAGATGAACTGGGGGAGGCCAGTGGGTTGGATACCTCACCAGACACTGGATTCATCTCTCCTCCGACTGTGGCTTCGGAGGAGGGTGCAGCCTTTTCGTGGTGCTGCGCAAGGCGGCCGAAGCCCTTGGGCTCGAGCTGCCTGCCGTGGCTGTGAGGACTAACATCCTCACTGAGGTGCTTCAGTCTGCCGCATGCTCCACTGAGCCTCTGCTGCCATTCAATGAGGCCCTCACTGACGTTCTGCAGGGCACCTGGTCCAAGCCCTCCACAGTCCCTCCTGTGGATAGGAACGTTGCCAGGCGCCACCGCCCTGCTCCGGGCGACCCCAGTTTTCTGTCCCAACACCCCACCCCGAGAGTCTGGTTATCCAGGCCTCTACCTCCCAATCCTCCTTCCCGTCCGCTCCTCCGGACCGGGATTCCAAGAGACTGGAACAGTTTGGGAAGAAGCTGTTCTCTTCGCTCAGTTTTGGCCTGCGGTCTTTGAAAACCGCCTGTCTCTTGGACCATTATTCCCACTCTCTGTGGGATGCGGTGGAGGATGTGCTGCCACTGTGCCCGGAGGAGGCCCGGGCGCGGCTTTTCTCGGCCCTGGCTGATGGGAGAGATGCAGCGCGCCATGCAATCCGATGTGGGCTTGACACTACGGACTCGCTGGGTAGGGCGATTTCTACCACGGTGGCGCTTCGACGTCACGCCTGGCTGCGGTCCACGTCCTTTTCAGGGGATGTCCAGAGCACCCTCATGGACATGCCTTTTGATGGCACTCGCCTTTTTGGTGAGAAAGCGGACAGTGCGCTGGCTCGCTTCAAGGACTCTTGGGCTACGGCCACATCCACGTCCCTGGGCCTCTCGGCCCCGCGGCCCCGCGGCCCCGCGGCCACAAACTTCCGCTTTTCGCTCCTTTCGTGGCCAAGGAAGGGGCACATCCGCCTAGCCACCGGCTGCAGAACCAACCTGCACGCGGTCGCGGACGTGGTTTCCGCCGAGGCGGTACTGGAGGACGACGCGGTCAGTCCACATCCACCCCGGCAGCATCCGCCTCAAAGCCTTCCTAGTCCGAGCTTTCAGGCCCATTCCACGCCAGTGGGCAGCAGAGTTCGCCATCACCTGCTCCACTGGTGGTCCATCACATCGGACAGGTGGGTGCTGCAAATCGTCCGAAGGGGCTACTCCCTCCCCTTCGAGACGACCCCTCCAGCCATGCCCCCGCAGTGCCACCGCATGTTGGGTAATCACTTGAATCTTCTACGGAAGGAAGTGGCAGCCCTCTTGGCCAAGGGGGCCGTCGAGCGCGTTCCTGGCCCAGAAGTAGGTCGTGGTTGCTATTCCCACTACTTTCTGGTTCCCAAGAAGAGCAAAGTGGGCCTACGCCCTATCTTGAACCTCAGGAGCGTCAACGCCTTCCTCCGGAAGGAGAGGTTCAAGATGCTTACCCTAGCTCAGGTTCTGGCTGCCCTGGATCCAGGAGACTGGATGGTAGCGTTGGACTTGCAGGACGCTTATTTTCACATTCCCGTCCTGCCGGCCCACCGACGTTACCTGCGGTTCACGGTGGGTCAGGAGCATTTTCAGTTCACGGTGCTCCCCTTCGGCCTCACCAGTGCCCCTCGGGTTTTCACGAAAGTGATGGCGGTGGTCGCAGCTCATCTGCGCAGATCAGGGGTTCCAGTCTTCCCCTATCTCGTCGACTGGTTGTTGAAGGCGGGCTCGCCCCAGACAGTCGTCTCCCACCTCCAGACTACGGCTGATCTCCTGCATTTGCTGAGGTTTTCCATCAACGTGCCGAAGTCACACCTGAGCCCCTCTCAGAAGCTCCTTTTCATCGGAGCGGTTCTCGATTCGGCGCGGTTCTGGGTTCATCCACCGGAACAGCGGGTCCGGGATATACAGGCCTTGATTCCCATCTTTCGGCCTCTATCCTGGGTTTCGGTCAGGCTAGTGTTGCGGCTTCTGGGGCTGATGGCCTCCTGCATCCTACTAGTGCATCACGCCAGGCGGCGCATGGGGACTCTGCAGTGGGACCTGAAGTTTCAGTGGGCCCAGCATCATGGCAACCTGTCCGACCATGTCTTGATCTCGGAGGGCACTGCACAGCAGTTGCAGTGGTGGCTCACGGACCGCGATTGGGTCACGGGCAAGAGCCTCTCCCTACCCCTACCGGAGCATGTCGTAGTGACGGATGCGTCCCTCCTGGGATGGGGTGGCCATATGGGAGGCCTCTGGTCTCCGGCGGAGTCTCGTCTCCACATCAACTTGTTGGAGCTGAGAGCGATCCGACTTGCACTGAAAGCCTTCCTTCCCTCTGTCCGGGGAAGTGTCGTGCAGGTGTTCACGGACAACACCACCGCCATGTGGTATTGCTACAAACAGGGCGGGGTGGGGTCGTGGACCCTTTGTCAGGATGCGCCTCTGGACATGGCTGGAACACCAGGGCATCACCCTGGTGGTTCAACATCTGGCGGGCTCTCTGAACGCCAGAGCAGACTAACTCAGCCGCCGGTGCATGATGGATCACGAATGGCGTCTGAACTCTGAGGTGGCGCAAGGTCTCTTTCAGCAGTGGGGAGAGCCTTGGTTAGATCTATTCGCCACCGACGAGAACGCGCAATGTCAGCAGTTCTGCGCGTTGGAATTTCCAAGGCGGCACTCGCTCGGCAACGCTTTTCGTCGCAAGTGGAGTTGCGGTCTGTTGTACGCCTTTCCGCCTATACCACTTCTGCCCAGAGTGCTGAAGAAGATCAAGCGCGACCGGGCCCAAGTCATCTTGGTGGCTCCGGATTGGGCACGAAGGTACTGGTATCCCGAGCTACTCAGTATGTTGACCGATCCTCCGATACGTCTGCCCCTTCGGGAGGATCTTCTGTCGCAGCAGCAGGGGACGGTCCTCCACCCGAACCTGTCCAGCCTCCACCTCCATGCGTGGAGATTGAGCGGCGGCAGTTGATGCCATTTGACTTGCCTCCTGAAGTCTGTGATATCATTCTGGCAGCCAGGCGTCCCTCCACAAAGACGGTATACGCCTGCCGGTGCAACAAATTTGTGGCATGGTGCACAGCAAAGGCTGTGGATCCCCTTTCCGCCCCTCTTTCTGAGGTTCTCCTCTTTCTTCTTTCTTTGGCCCGGCAGGGCTCTGCCCTGGGCACCTTGAAAGGTTATCTTGCTGCTCTCTCTGCCTTCTTACGGCTTCCAGATCAGCCCTCTCTTTTCAAGTCCCCTGTAGTGTCACGCTTTCTTAAAGGCATTACTCACACGTTCCCTCCTGTCCCTTTCGTAATGCCTCAGTGGGACTTGAATCTTGTCTTGACATTCCTGATGTGCGCTCCCTTTGAGCCTCTTCACAATTGTCCTCTTCGTCTTCTAACTCTTAAGACTGCTTTCCTGGTAGCCATCACCTCGGCTAGACGGGTGAGTGAGCTCCAGGCTCTATTGTCCAAGCCTCCTTTTCTATCTGTTCATCCGTACAAGGTTGTCCTTCGGCCTCGTCCTTCCTTTCTATCGAAAGTGGTGTCCCCCTTTCATCTTGGGCAATCTGTCACCTTGCCCACCTTCTTTCCGCCTCCGCATCCTTCCAAAGAGGAAGAGCGGCTCCACCGTCTGGACCCAAAACGTGCGCTCTCCTTTTATTTGGACCGCACTAAACAGTTCCGGGTGGACGACCAGCTTTTCGTTGGCTACGTGGGTGCAAAGAAGGGAAAAGCTGTACACAAACGGACCATCTCCCGGTGGGTCGTTTTGTGTATAAAAATCTGTTATTCCTTGGCAAAAAAGGAACCGCCTGTGGGGCTGCGCGCCCATTCTACTCGGGCCACAGCGGCTACTACTGCTTTGGGACGGGGGGTCCCTTTGCAGGACATCTGTCAGGCGGCAACGTGGGCTTCGCTGCACACGTTTGCCAGGCATTATTGCCTCGACAGCCAAGTCCGGAGGGATGGCTTCTTTGGCCGTTCTGTCCTCCAGGACTTTCTGGTGTGATCTTGGTTCGCAGACCCACCACCGGGGTTGGTATTGCTTGGGTATCTATTCTAAGGTGAGGAATCTAACTAACGTGTTTCTTTCAGATGAACAAGTTACTTACCTTTTGTAACGATGTATCTGTAAGAAACATTAGTTAGTTAGATTCCTCACCGACCCACCCATCCTCCCCGTTCTGCGAACTGACATCTAGGGTTAAGGCTATCCCTTTCAGGGCCCTAGAATTTTTTGGCACCAGTGTCTGTATCTTGCATGGCTCTGCGTTCCTGGCGCGGAAGGCTATGTACAAGAACTGACGTCAGCGCGCGAGGGCGGCGTCTAAGTACTCCGACGTCATTCCGGCGCACGACGCCGACGACGGATGCTGAGCCGCAGACGACGCCTAGCGACGCGCAAGGGGTATTGCTGACGAAAAATCTTCCGGATCCAGTCTGATGCCTGGGGATATTCTAAGGTGAGGAATCTAACTAACTAATGTTTCTTACAGATACATCGTTACCGAAGGTAAGTAACTTGTTCTTCAGGCTTTAAACCTGAGGTACAAGCCTCCATATTAAACCATCCATTCGATCAGGAACATTTATTCGGTCCAAATATAGATGAGGCCCTCGAGAAGATGAAAAAAGACACAGATACGGCGAAATCTATGGGAGCCCTACAGTCACACCCTCCTAGGCGCTCCTTTCGCCGCTCTTCTTTTCGGGGCACGGGCAGAGGCTACTCCTCAGATAGCGCGTCCTACAAATCCCCTCCTCAGTCCACCTTCACAAAAGGTTATCAAAGAGGCGGTTATAGAGGCAATAACAATAAAGGCAGAGGCAAAACAAATACCACCCACTCTGCCACACCGCCTACCCAATGACTTTCCCCTGCTCCCCCCAGACCATCCCACTCCGGTCGGGGGCAGACTACAACATTTCCTTCACATCTGGGAGTCCATCACATCAGACAAGTGGGTGACCCAAATTATTCGTTCAGGGTACTGCCTAGAACTCGCATCTACCCCCCCAACATTCCACCCAGGCAACGTCCAATGTCACAAGAACATTCCACGTTACTAAACAGGAGGTAATCTCCCTCCTACAAAAACACGCAATAGAACAGGTCCCCCACGATCAGCAAAATATAGGGGTCTACTCCCTATATTTTCTGATACCAAAAAGAGACGAGACTCTACGACCTATCTTGGATCTCCGGCCTCTAAACACATACATACATTCGGACCATTTTCCTGGCCCCACCGACATCCCTTTTTCTGAAATATACAACGAGTATAGAAGACCTGTTCTGTGCATCCGTCTCGTCCTTCACAAGTTCGAAATCCCAAAACTTGACACATTTATCTGCTCCACCTGTGACAAATCCTCTCTGAACAAAAAGCAAACACAGCACTGTCAGCAGAAAGCACACAACTGAAAATCATCTCACACTTCCAAGGCACGTGTTCATGCACCTGTTTCTTACACGTGCCCTGTGAATCTTGCTTTAAACAATGAAACCGCCCCCCTCTAGCACACACGTGTACTTCCGCTCCTCTCCCAGAACGACTTTCTCACCACACTGGACTTGAAAGACACATACTTCCACATTCCGGTACACCATGCCCACAGAAAGTACCTCAGATTCGTAGTGGACGGGCAACACTACCAGTTCAAAGTGCTCCCATTCGGGGTCACAACAGCACCACGGTTATTCACCAAGTGCCTAGCGGTACTGGCGGCACATCTCAGAAGAGAGCACATTCACGTCTTCCCGTATCTGGACGACTGGCTGATAAAAGCCGCGTCCTACAACCAATGTGTACACCACACCGCCACTACAATCCAACTACTTCACCAACTAGGCTTCACGGTGAACCACCAAAAGTCCCAGCTAACACCATCCCACATAAAGCAATACCTCGGTGCCACCATAGACACCTCAAAAGCCATAGCCTACTCCAATCCGGCCAGGATTGCAAGCATTCAGGCTTTGCGTCAAAAATTCATACTTCAACACTCCCTCCCATCAAGAGTGTTTATGCAACTGATAGGGATGATGGCCTCTTGCATTTTCATAGTGCCTCATGCAAGACTCCAGATGCGTCCACTCCAAGAGTGCTTAGCGCGCCAATGGATCCAGGCCCAGGGGCAACTGACAGATCTGGTGTTGGTAGACGTTCGCACCCATCGCTCTCTGCAGTGGTGGGACACCACAATCTTTCCAGAGGTCGACCGTTCCTGGACCCGGTTCCACAAATAAGACTCATCGCTCTCCGGCTGGGGAGCTCATCTATTACACCTCACAGTGCAGGGCACATGGACGCCGCAACAAAAGTTACTCCACATCAATCATCTGGAGTTACTGGCAATCTTTCTAGCCCTAAAATCCTTTCACGCACAGATTTTAGGCAAGGCAGTCCTTATCCGCACAGACAACATGACCGCCATGTACTACATCCAAAAACAAGGCGGCACACACTCTCCACAGCTCTCTCAACTAGCACAGAGCATATGGAGATGGGCAATTCCACACAAAATCTTTCTCCTAGCCCAGCATGTCCCAGGAGTCCAAAACACCATGGCAGATCTGCTCAGCAGACAGACGCAGCAGATCCACGAGTGGGAACTTCACCCGCAGGTTCTTCACCCGTTCTTTCAGATGTGGGGGCATCCACAGATAGACCTATTCGCCACCCACGAAAACAAAAAAGGCACAAGCTTCGCCAGATAGCCACACCCATTGTCCAAAGGCAATGCGATATGGATGAACTGGTCGGGCAGATTTGCGTACGCTTTTCCGCCTCTCCCACTCATTCCACTAGTAGTGCGCAAACTACAACAGCACTCCCTCATACTAATATTAGTAGCGCCAACTTGGGCCAGACAACCGTGGTACACCACACTGCTGGAACTATCTGTAGTACCGCACCAAAAATTACGCCTCTCTCCACACCTCTTAACCCAGAACCATGGAGAGATCAGGCACCCGGACCCAGCTCAGCTCAGCCTTGCGATCTGGCTCCTGAAATCCTAGAATTCGGATACCTTAACCTTCCCCCCCCGACTGTATGAATGTTATCAGAGAAGCTAGACGTCCTATCACTAGAGCCTGCTACGCCGCCAAGTGGAAAAGATTTGTTGTTTATTGCCATAACAACACAATCAACCCTCTAGACGCATCCATACAGCACATCATATGCTACTTACTACACCTACAAAGATTTAACCTAGCATATACATCCATTCAGCTACACCTCGCAGCAATTGCCGCTTACTTACAAAACAGACAGCACCTATCACTTTTCAGAGTACCTGCCATTAAAGCCTTCATGGAAGGCCTAAAACGAATAATTCCCCCCAGAGTGCCACCCTCACCTGTGTGGAACTTAAATATAGTGCTCACAAGGCTAATGGGACCGCCTTTTGAACCTCTGCATAAATGCGAACTGCAATTCCTCACATGGAAAACAGCTTTCCTTGTAGCCATCACCTCCCTTAGAAGGGTCAGTGAAATACAAGCACTTACTATACAAGAACCTTTTCTCCAAATGCACCCGAACAAGGTTGTCCTACGTACCAACCCAAAATTCCTACCCAAAGTCATCTCACCCTTTCATCTAAACCAATCGGTAGAATTACCAGTTTTTTTCTCGCAACCTCAAACTGTTGCAGAAAGGGCTCTACACACACTGCATGTTAAAAGGGCCTTACTTTACTATATCCAGAGAACATAACCTTTCAGGAAGACAAAGCAACTGTTTGTCTCGTTCTCTCCACCTCATAAAGGCAACCCTATCTCTAAATCAGGGATAGCTAGGTGGATTGTAAAATGCATACAGATTTGTTACCACAAAGCAAAACGCACGCTATCTGTTCCCCCTAAAGCCCACTCTGCAAGAAAGATAGGGGCTTCTATTGCTTTTGTAGGGAACATCCTATTAGATGATATCTACAAGGCAGCTACATGGTCCACACCGCACACTTTCACTTAACACTACTGTGTAGATGTGCAAACCAAGCAACAAGCTAGTGTGGGCCAGGCTGTACTAAAAACACTATTTCAAACCACTGCAGCAGATACCGGTGGTCGCCGCTAAGGTTGGGAACTGCTAAATAGTCTATGCAAAAGTGTGTAATCTGCCGCTCATATGCCTCGAACGGAATATGCTACTTACCAGTATGCATCTGTTCTTGGCATGTAGAGCTGCAGATCTACACACGCCCACCCGTCTCCCCGGCTACCTGTATCTGTTCCAGTTTATCTTATTTAGATACAACACACATGGGTTTCTTCACTGTTATTACTACGCTCCATCTTTCCCTGTTGGCGCAAAACAATCTGAGGATGGAGCCGAAGCCCATACGCAATATGAACCAAGGGAGGAGTCACCGACCTCGTGACTTCCAAAGACTTTCCAAGAGGAAAAACAAACTGCAAACATCCGGGCCCAACACCAGATGGCGATCTATGCAAAAGTGTGTAGATCTGCAGCTCTACATGCCAAGAACAGATGCATACTGGTAAGTAGCATATTCCTTTTCTGCCGTCCCACTTGGACGGCCTCGCTTGCTAAAAGGTTTCTTATCTTTCTGTTTGGCCCCATAAAGATAAGAAACCTTTTGCAGCAGAAGGAAGGCAGACGAGCCCGTCCAAATGGGACGGCTCAAAAAGCAGAGCGAAAACGTCACCAACAGCTCTTTCCCAATGGCTGGCCGCCGTTTAGCTTAAAACGTGATACCGGCCAATGGGAAAGAGGGTCGGGGCTTAAAGCCCTTTACCGAAAAATCCCCAAAACAATGGCTGCCGCAGTTTAGCATAAACGGTGACGCCGGCCAATGGGAAAGAGGGGCGGGGCTTAAAGCCCTTTACGAAAAATCCCTATAACATTAAATCTCGCCAGCGAGACCTAAAAAGCGGGCATGGAACAGGATGTGTAGCTGGCCACTATTTGTCATGAATTTCTAGGTCTATAATCTGATCCTTCACACAAGTCCATACAGAGACGACAGACGCTTCCTCTCTGGCCAGGCTCTTGTATTCTGGTTGGAGATTTAGCTCTAGTGGATGACCTCTGATGTCGAGTAGCCTTGAATCAGTAGAACTCTTGTGAAGGCGCACCTGTTTCAGTCAGAGATGCCCTAGTTTGACTGACTGTGGTCAAGAGAAGGTTTTTCTCATGGTGTGTCATTGTGCACATTTGTGTTTTGATCCCTTTTCAGTCGGAGACTGTCCGTGAAGCAGACTCGCGTCCTACAGCTGGACGAGGATGTCCTCTGCGTGCGCTACAGCCCCAGCCAGAGACTGCTGGCCGTCTCCCTGCTGGACTGCACCGTGAAGATCTTTTACACGGATTCACTAAAGGTACAGAGAATACCGTGGGGCCTGCAGATGTCACTGATATGTAGTGCTGCCTTCACCTGCACATTTATGTCAAAGATCACACCTCTAAGCACCTGTCTATGGCGACACGCGCCAGGGAGCCCCTTTATACGGCATATGTGTATGTAGGGTGTGGCCTCACCACTCCTTTGTGAGCACTGATGAGCGGTGCACTCTCTTTATCTGAGGTATATTTACACTTGACCACCCTCTGAGGATGAGCAGGAAGTCCTGAGCCTTCACGTGTGTTGCATCACAGACCGCTTTGTGGAGCTGCTCTCAAGCTTCACAACGAACTCCACCTTTCTTTTCATGCTGCTCCTTCTTTGCTCATTTCATTGTGCGAAGGGCTTGTTTTCTAAGGCATTGTTTACTCTGCCTTTGTCATCTCTGTACATGGAGTTGGGCTGTGGGAGCAAAGAAATGCAGTTAGATGCAGCTTTTCTTGGTTATAGTATTGGCTGTCGTGGTTGTGTGGAAACTGGTTTGTATGTTTGTGGTTGGCGTTAGAGCGCGAGCCTAGTTGAAAAGCAGCGGAGACCTAGAGAGCATTAAGGGCAAAGATGAATCAGTGTGTGATTGGAGACAGTGCTGGTTTCTAAAAGCCAGAGTGGACGGTTGCTTCATGGTGGCATGTGTTCTCTAATGAGATGTGTCCACCTCCTTCCTGAATTGTGACGTTGGTGGGGCGGTGCTGACGGGCACATGGATGTTCTTCCTGGTTCTGATACATAGATGGAGTTGCCCGTTGCTTTGCTCTTTCCGCACCTCTTTGTCTCCCATCTCCAGCTGCGGGTGTGCCAAGACACACTAGAGATGGCGGGCTGCTCACCCAGATAAGCAGGGCACCACGTGGCAGCTTTGCTTGGAGAAGTGATGCTAGCGGATACCTTTAGATGAGGTTAATCTGCAGAGGGAGTGAGTGCAATGACTGTCATTTGTGCGGACGTCATTATTAGGAGGGTGAGTGCTAACTGAGTGCATTTCCCTACCTGACTCTGAAACCAAGGCGTTTTCACACTGTTTGCATTCTCACATCTACTAGGCACCGCTTTAGTGAGTATCCCCTCGCAACGGAGCGGAGGGCTGATGGTGCCGAAGTCTAGGCTGATTGTCTTCGTGAACACAAAGAGACAACAGAATCAACACAGCCTGAAATAAATATAGTGCCCTGTGTGCGAAGGAGAGAGAAAGTCAGTCCATCCTAAACTTTTCAGAGTGTGCCTACATATACCATAGGAGACCCTCACCCACCAAAGTGCCCTGCTTCATCAGCCACCTTCGTGCAAGCTTCATCACCCACCATCGTGGCAAGCTTCATCGCCCACCATCGTGGCAAGCTTCATCGCCCACCATCGTGGCAAGCTTCATCGCCCACCATCGTGGCAAGCTTCATCGCCCACCATCGTGGCAAGCTTCATCGCCCACCATCGTGGCAAGCTTCATCGCCCACCATGGTGGCAAGCTTCATCGCCCACCATCGTAGCAAGCTTCATCGCCCACCATCGTGGCAAGCTTCTTCGCCCACCATCGTGGCAAGCTTCTTCGCCCACCATCGTGGCAAGCTTCTTCGCCCACCATCGTGGCAAGCTTCTTCGCCCACCATCGTGGCAAGCTTCTTCGCCCACCATCGTGGCAAGCTTCTTCGCCCACCATCGTGGCAAGCTTCATCGCCCACCATCGTGGCAAGCTTCATCGCCCACCATCGTGGCAAGCTTCATCGCCCACCATCGTGGCAAGCTTCATCGCCCACCATCGTGGCAAGCTTCATCGCCCACCATCGTGGCAAGCTTCATCGCCCACCATCGTGGCAAGCTTCATCGCCCACCATCGTGGCAAGCTTCTTCGCCCACCATCGTGGCAAGCTTCATCGCCCACCATTGTGGCAAGCTTCATCGCCCACCATCGTGGCAAGCTTCATCGCCCACCATCGTGGCAAGCTTCATCGCCCACCATCGTGGCAAGCTTCATCGCCCACCATCGTGGCAAGCTTCATCGCCCACCATCGTGGCAAGCTTCATCGCCCACCATCGTGGCAAGCTTCTTCGCCCACCATCGTGGCAAGCTTCATCACCCACCATTGTGGCAAGCTTCATCGCCCACCATTGTGGCAAGCTTCATCGCCCACCATTGTGGCAAGCTTCATCGCCCACCATTGTGGCAAGCTTCATCGCCCACCATTGTGGCAAGCTTCATCGCCCACCATTGTGGCAAGCTTCATCGCCCACCATCGTGGCAAGCTTCATCGCCCACCACCGTGGCAAGCTTCATCGCCCACCATCGTGGCAAGCTTCATCACCTATCATCGTGGCAAGCTTCATCACTGGGTCTTCTCACCCTGTCTGTAGAGATACATTCTTTATAAATGTTATTTGTGATTTTTATCCATGACCAACAGTTTTCATAAGTATAAAATGAGCACAGCGTAGCATCGTATCAAAGATCGGTCAGCAGGAGGACTTTGTTGCCAACTCCATTCCACAAGTTCCCGCCCTGCTGTGCTCGCCCACCCTCTCTCACTCCCCCCCTCCACCCACGCATGTCCTACTGGCCCCCCCTGCCCAAGAGTCCCCCCTTGAGCTGTGTTCTATTCACCTGGAGATCCATCAAACTAGTAGCCATCTCCTCCCAAAGGTCCGGCTCTCGTTCCTCATGGTCGCCCATCCTCGCCCCACGGAGTCGACGTTCGTCAGTGATGGTCTATTCATGTTAATCACCCCCCAGGCTCGTTATCTAAGGACAGTTGAGGGTGGAGAGGGAATGTATTTTCACAATCCTGCGGCTCCAAGTGTATTCTGCACTTTGCGCCCCTTCTTTTTTCAGTAGATATTTGACTGGATGGGCCCCAGAGATGGGAGCTCTTTGCAGAGAACTTTTTCTTGATGTCAAAATTAGTTTATAGATGGGCGATCGTCCAACTAAAAATGTTAAAACGCTCTGCAGGTCAACAGAAGCAAGTTTATCAAGTTTGTCTACAGTAAGATTGAAATAAAAGTGAATTAAGGGAACTTTATTTAGTATAATAGAGATAAAACTCCGCTCTGCCAACCTGATGACATGTCATGTTGTAATTGAAATAACCTCGTTAATGTGCTTTAAAAACATAAACGGAGGATGTTTGAGGATTACAGTTGTTTTTCTCATCCTCTGGTCAACATGTTTCGGCCACTTTATCAGAAGCCCTTTATGGATATATGGCCTTACAGACCTAAGGATCCTGTTAGCAGTATCCTAACCCTTGAATGAAATGTCCTAAACGCAGGGGTCTAAGGTGTGGAGTATGTGTCATGTAGATGCATTTGAAAGTGCACACAGAAATGACATGAGCTAGAAATTGATCGTAGAAATGCTTATAATTGAACTAAACCAGTCCTTTAATAGTCACACACATCAGGAGACGATCAGCTGTTTCACCCAGATCTCCTGTTGTCCTGGCCTTCAGTTGATGGTGGTGTGCATGGGTTGAGGGCGGTTTAGAAGGTGGTGAACGGGTGCGGTTTACCTGTGCAGAATGTTTTGTGACGCGCTTCTGCCTTGAGCTGGAAAGAGACTGCAGGTGTGAATAGTCTCCTAGAATGCAATGATGCGGCATTCAAAGCAGAATTAAAAAAAAGAATTAAATAAACCTTGGGACGGGCCCTGTTTTATCCGGTTCTTGCTGTAAATGGAGTCTATGCTGTCACTGAGGACAGAGCATTAGGACAACCCTTCCAGCTTTGTTTGGGTTCATTCAAAATGGATGCTGCCTAATGATGTGAATGGGCTGCTAAAGCAGTGGAGAAGATTCTAACAGAAATGTGGCTAACAAGAGCATGCCCGTGTGGGGGGAGTGGCGTTACACGGACTTCAGTGTCTTCGTTTGTGCAACAACCGTCTGTTATAGCGAGCAGCTGTTCACCAGTTGAGGGATCTCAGCCCATGAATGGTGCAGGAGCAGGCTGGATCGTGGTTGAGGAATCGTGGCTCAGGCCCCTTGATGTTGAGGAGTAGTGCTAAAGGTTGTTTCCCGTGCTTATGCACCGTCTGTGCCTTATGCACCGCATGTGTCTTATGTACCTCGTCTGCTTTCTATACTCTACACACTTTATACACTGTTTGTACTTCAAATACAGTCTGATCTTTATATAGCATGTGTTCCCATTCTCCTCAAACTGTCCTTCCACTCCTGGTACCTGCCTCGCCGTCACTTCCTCTCCTCTGCGCTTCCGCCCAGTAACCCTTCCCATTCTCATGTTCTTGCCACACCACAGCCCATACTGGACCCAACCAAACTAGACTTTCCTCTTGTGTACATGTGATTGTTTTACTCTCATCCTATTCTGTGCTAGCTGAAGCATGTCTTCTCTTGTATGTACACTTCGCAGATACACTAGGGTTGAGTGCGTTGCATAAGAATGCTAAAATAAATGCTGTGTAACGGGTGTGTGGCAGCAGGCGAAGAAAACCATTAAACAATTGCCTTATAGCCAAATGCAGAGATGGAAGGTCCTATCCATGTCCAGTGTTTATCAACTCTCTGTCTCTGTGACTGCTTGATTCTGACGCCGATGGATTCATTTCTCACCACTAAGGTCAGTCCTTCGTGGCAGCTCGGATAAGATTGGTGAACCCTCTCTTTCCTTTGCAGTTCTTTCTCTCTCTCTACGGACACAAGCTCCCCGTCCTCTGCATGGACATATCCCACGTAAGTCATTAACTGATCTCTTAAAAGTAGTACTGTGTGTACTTGAACTTGTGCTGTTAAGTGATCAATTGTGTTTAATGATTAGTTCTGATGTAAATGTTGATTTAGAAATGGATTCCTTCTGATGGTGTTACTTTCCCCTCACCCCGTAGAGGACTTTGGGTTTTTAGAAATGATTCTTGAAAGCCTAGGTATCTATCCTGTGCGTATACTCTTTGCAGTGCGGTGGCATTACCCATTGTGGTATCATTTTGCATGTTTTTCAATAGAGGGATTATATTTGTGTTGGGAGTGGTCATATTTTCGTTATTGCCTTCTTAGATTTTTGTCTTGCCTTGTTTGTGCAGTTCAGTACAGGGTCTAATCCTGTGTCGTGATGCGTTTCTTCACACAGGACAGCGCCCTGATTGCCACCGGCTCTGCGGACAGAAATGTCAAGATCTGGGGGCTGGACTTCGGGGATTGCCACCGCTCCCTCTTCGCTCACGAGGACAGGTGGGAAGCCAGGAGGGTCTCTGCTCATTGGTTGAGCTTCATACCTCGCTGACCAATACAGACTGGATATAGCCCTAGTCCTGAGTTCCCTCCTCTGGAAGCCGCCTCTGGATAGGTCATATCACTAGGTGGCGACACTGTGCACAGACTCCAGAGATTCCCCCACGAGTGTACGGGGCTCAGTGTAAACCAAAGTGCTTTATTAGTGCTAGTGTGGGTGAGCAGCCTTAGGCCTAACACAGAGGCGTGCAAGACATTTGTTGTGCGCACTTTGACTAATAAATGACACACAACTCAAAAAGGAGATCCACACCAATTTTAGAAAAATAAGCATCTTTCAAGATAATTATTATAAGACCAAGAAATGCGTAAAAGGGTAAGTACGTTTTTTAGTAAGAATACTTTACCCTTTAAAAAGTGACCACTTGTTAACCTATGGGAGGAAAAAGAATGTAGTTTTTCAGGTCAGTACACAACTTACAGATCCAGTCTTCAGGGTGTCAGGACAATACCAGTCCAGGTTCAAATTGGTACCAAGTATCCCCACCATCAGCACAGGGGCGGCCGGGTGCAGAGGTCAAATTTGGGGTCAGGCGCCCTATGTTAGCCAATGGAGACTGGGGGTGATTGAAGATGCACTGCTCACAGGTGAGGAAACCGGTGTCAGGGGTTGATCTCCTGGAGTTAAGGTAAGCACCGAGGGCGCTACAAGGCAGCACTTAACTTACACCCTCAGCGGCATAGGGGTGGCGGGGTGCAGAGTGCCAACACCGCTTCAGGCGCCCAATGCAATTCAGGGAGATCAGTTTTGGAAAGGGGCTGCAAGCTTGGGCCTGGAGGGTGCCCAAAGCAATCCCAACAGCTGCCCAGGTAAGTAGAGATCCTAGGGGACGTAGGGACACCAATGATTGAGGTCCCCAAGGCCCAGGGGTTTCAGGTGCAGGGGTATCCTAAGACGTCGGAAATGTCTTACCTGACAGGTCACAGTCGATGAGAGTCTTCGATGTGATGCTGCAGGCGTCGAGGTGGAGTCCAGCTCAGATCAGCCCACGGTGGACTCTGGCTAAGAATCGCTGGGGAACCTTTGCAGGACCAGTGGGCCACTTGGACTCGGGCCGTGGGCATCGGGTGCAGAGGTGGGTCCGGCGGTGGATTTGCGGTTCCTCAGGGTTGAGCTCCTTTTCTTTAAAGTTGATTTCTTCTGGACATGTCCACTGGCCACGGGAGATCTTGATCTTTGACTAAGGCCGGCTGTCCTTCCAAGGCTTTGGATGTCGCTGGGCTACAGAACAGGTAGTCTGTTGGCACAGGATCGTTGAGGGCTGCAGACAGGCCGGTAGGGCTGGAGCCAAGTAGGTGTCTGCAGTCTTCTCTGCTGGTGCAATGCTGTGGTGTCTAGCTCTTCTTAGGTCATCAGGATTCTGATTTCAGGGTTTGGGGGAGCCACCTAAATACTAAATTTAGGGGCATTACAGGGTAGTAGCAGGTAGGGACCAATGGCTTCCTTACCTGGGGTGTCTTCACCCTCTATTATGCCACCCCTAGCCCTGAATGGATAAGTACCACCATCTTCAAGATGGTGGACTCTGAAAAATGTGCTTTACTTCACCTCCTACCACCTGAGGAGTGGAGTTGGCGAAGGGGGGCACACCTCCTATTCCCACTTGGGTTTCACACCAGTTCTTCCACTAAAAGTGGGGGTTTGAGCCAGGGGGTGACCATCTGCTGCTAGCAGCGGTGGCTCGTGTCGCATTGCAAAGGCGGCAAGGACTTTGAAGCTTCCCTCTCGAGCACTGTGCCCATCCTGGTGCAGGAGGTGTGGTACCTCTGCCCTGGATGTGCTTTGTTTCTGTCCTCAGAGAGCAGGGGCTCTCCACCCAGGGGTCCAGAAACATGTCTGGTGGTGGCAGGCTGACTAAAGCCAATCAGAAACCACACCACCATTGGTAGGTTTTCAGGTGGCACCTCTGAGGTGCCCTCTGGGTACAGGTTTCAATAAACCCTACACTGGCATTAGTGTGGGTTTATTGAGAGGAGTGGCTTGTTACCAAACACACTTTTGTTCAGTGAAACCATCATGGTGCTGGGGAAGTAGAGCTGTCGAGTTTTCACCCATGTACTCAATCTCTTCACTGGAACTTACAACATTAAGGAATAGAATTAGATATTGTAGGGGTATATCTGCTCATGCAGATATGCCCACACCTGAGATATAGTGCACCCAGCCTTAGGGCTGGTACAGCCCGCTAGAGGGGTGACTTACTCGTGCCTTCGGTAATGCTTCTTTGACATGGCACACGGGCAGTGTGCCACGTCGACGTTGTCTTTTTTGTCTGCACCAAGGCTTGCCCGCTGCAGTGGCGGTTTGCATGGCCCAGGGGGGATGTCCCTTCAATGCAATGCCCTAGGTACCCAGGGACTGTTTCCTAGGGTCATACAGGGGGTCTGAAGGGCCAATCATGGTACAGTTTTAGGGAAGAAGCTCTGGCACAGGGGACCCGGATCGCACGGACCTTGTGCACTTACAATTGAAACGACATCACTTTCACTTTCAAAACCTGGAAAATGATCTTTATTTAAAAACGTACTTGCCTTTTAACATACATCTTGGTCTTAAAATACATCTTGAAAGAAGCCTATTTTTATAAAATTGGAGTGGAGTCCTGTGTCCCTTATTGGTCAGTGTTGTGCAATAAATGTCTTACACTCCTCTGTGTTAGGCCTCAGGCTGCTCGATCACCCTACCACAAATAGAGCACTTTCGGTTTACATTGAGCCCTCTGCACTTCTGAGGACCTCTCTGGACCCTCTGCATGATATCGCCACATAAAGAGCCAGCTTCCTGCAGTGTTTGAGGGCGTTGTCTCAGGTAACAGAAGTATTATATTTTTTGGGGCCTTATCTGAAAACGGGCCAGGGCTGGTCTAGATGTTTGATTGGTGGGAATAGACTGTACGGTTGGCATCCGACCACGCCTTCAGATGCCAAACTCTACTTGTGTACAGCCGACTGCCTCTTCGAACCTCTGGGTGCAGAGCCAATGAATTAAATAACAAGCATTGAAAATGCAATAGGTCGCGCCTTTTATTAAGTTAAAGCCATTTGCTTTGGTTTGCTATACCATACCATTAGCAAAGCAAATGGCTTTAACTTAGTTAAAGGCGAGACCGGTTGCATTTCCAATTCCACTGCTGATCTTAAGGTCTCATCTTCCCCGCCTATATTCAAAAATTCTAAATCTAAAATGAAATAAATTAGAAACTGAATTTTCTTACTCTCTTAAAAACTCAATCTTAGGCTGAATGAAAATTGAATACATCTGCGAGCTTTCAACTTCAGATTGTTGGTTCTACTAGACCTGGAGGTATCAAACCAGACAGAAAACTAAACCTTAGAGTCCACATTAAAAATCCGCCAAATAGGGCAGTTCTTGACACAGACTTCTCCATAAGTGAAAACGTTTACTACCATCGAAGGAAGTACAACTGGCTCTACAACCGCTTGTCCTTTCCCCCCTTACAATGGAAATGCTCCTCACTGGACTTCCAAATTTAAGCCTTGCACCTCTAAAGACGAGGCGGGCTTATTTACAAGCGCCTTGCGCCACCGGTGCATCACTTTTAATATGGGAAAAAGTGACGCACTGGTGTCGCAAGGGGCTTGTAAATAAGCCCCGGGCTTGCATGCTGCAGCTGGGCTTGTCTCAAACTCATGCAAATACGGCCACATCAAAACTGCCCTTTCTTCAATAAAATGACTTCCAATTGACGCAAGATGTATTCACAAACCTGAATACTTCCAAGATATTCCTGCAGAAATTGACCATTTTTGGGGCTCCTCTAGGGTCAGAATGAAAACTAACCTTTGCCTTCAGAGCAAACTCGCCCGTTCCAGTGCGGGGCATACGCTTCAGGTATGGATTTCACTATCTGAGTCTATCACGCTGCCCATTCCAGCACAGGGCATACGCTTCAGGTATGGATTTCACTATCTGAGTCGATCACGCTGCCCAACGCTTTTGACTGATTGCGGCGTTTTCTAATTTATCAGACAGATACCTCGAAACCTGATATGCCATAAGCATCCAAACGGGATTTGATCTCTGTTTCAGCAAGCAAGTACGCCTAATCCATGGCAATATTTTAGGGCGATGCAATTTACCATTTGCAATATTGATTTACTGGTGTTTATGCACACAAATACATCCAAACTACGGCACTACTTCCAGATGTAGCTTTTACTATTTGCATTCTGTGACTGGCCTTTACCTTCCAAGTCGACAACACTCGCTATTCTGTGCTTTCACAGGCGGTGCTATCTGCTTGTGCACCGCTTATATAGTCAGAGGTCGAACTGCACGGGTTCTACGAAGAACTATGTTTCCAATCATTTTTAATTTTATGAAAAAAATCCCCATACTTCTTGTCAAATAAGAACTGTTCGGGCAGGGTCAATGGTGACCTTGTGTTGCCTCCGGCTGAAAGAAAAGAAGTGGGTCTCCTGCACTTTAAAGATTAGCTGCATTATATTGTATATGCAGTTACTCTCTGTGGAAGTCCAACAATGTATCATTTTTTTTTAATCAATCTGACCTCTCCTCGACTCTCACGGACGCTGCACCCAGTTTGCTTTCCTAGAGGCCTGGACTGCTGTATATACTGTATTTTAAGATGCATAAAATATGAGACGCTCTGACCAACTCGGAGGCCTTGTTCGCGGCGTATAGTTTCCTGAATAAATAAATGTTCAGCCGGATACGATGTGCTTTAAAGGCCATTGCTCCGCGGATTGGGTCCACTGGAAAGGTCCCTGTTTAACCTGTAAATCACAGGCACTGAGCCGAAGCCAGCTCGGGTGGCTAATGCACCGGCAGGCGAGATTGGCGCATGGCCCGCAGATCACAGGTGTCAATGCTTGTGTTTTTGCTCAATGAATGGATGCGGCGGCTGCTAAGATTTGTTTGGGTTACCTGCAGGTCACAGGTTTGAATGCTGACACAATGCAGACTACAGGGGGCGGGAGAGCCATCTCCCCCCACCCCACACTTCATCAGTGACCTCAAAAGAAGCAGCCGGGGCAGTTTGCAAAAAAAGGGGGCAGGGAAGCACTTTACATCTCCTTTTCGCTTCCTGGGACCCTAGCCCTCCTCCCCCCCCACCCCCCCTGCATGGGGGTTCCTCTTGAGAAGAGGTGGGTGGGGACAGACAAAGCGAGGAGGGGGAGAAAGGAGGGGCGGCGGGGGAGTTAATGGTAAGACTGGATAGGTGAAACAGCAGGGGCAGATGGGGGACAGATGTGGTCAAACTGGAACAGTGCGGAGGGGTATCAGTGCGTTTCTTTGTGATCTCTGCTCCGTTTGTTTGGGGGGGTCCCGTGTTTAAAGCTCCCTTGTACCATTGCCACTGCTTCCGCATCCTGCCATGGCTGAATCAACATTGCACCATGAAGCTTCAGAATCGGCGATCAACCAAACAAGAGGGTGGTGTGGGGATTGGAGATCGAGAATGAGAGTAGCGACGATGTAGAGACAAGCGAAACAGGCAAAGCGATTCATTTAATACAAGAGAAGTGAGCAGACCGAGTTACTCATCAAGGACATGCACAGAGAGCGACCCGAAAGCACACAGGTAGATTCCGGCTAATGTGGCTAGAAACCTTTGCTGGGGAAGCCGGGTATCAGCCATGGTAGGGGGGTAGGAGCAGAGGCTCAGAAACTCGAGCTCTTCGTCCACAGGACAGCCAACGTGCCACCTGGGAGTCTGCAGCAGGGCACTGGGCAGACGTGGTGTCTGGGTTACAGCAGTCTATGGAACGCGCGCACGCCTTAGGAGGCATGGCCATCGCCCCAGAGAAATGAGAAGGACTCGAGCAAAAACACAGTGTAACGGAACTCCTTCTGTAATCAATGTTGCCAGTTACAACGTGGGAACAGCAATGCATTATGCGATGTGGCGTTTAAGTTGAAAACGTCATGATCCGTCCCCACTGACTGCAGGGGCCCTTAGCGACTCGCCAGGCTGTGGCTGGCTAGTCATCGCCAAATGTAATGAAGAAATGCTGGAAACACTGGACGGAGAATATATTGGTATGCCTCATATAAAACACCTCACGAACGGCGCATGGAGTGCGCGGAGAGCAGTTCTATCGGCCCGTGTTGAGACCTCGTCTCGCGCTGCACTGAAAACAAGCTGTCGCCATTGCGGAGAAGCTGTCTCCTTAATGGAAAAAAAAGTGCTTTCAATGACTAATGAAGGAGAGAGTGTTGCACCGCGAGTGAAAGATCAAATCCCAGGGGGCTTGCCTAAAAGGAGACAGGGTGGCAACAATCAGTGAGTGACATGCCTTCGGTGCAACCTTTGGCATAATTTGTGACGCAAAACGACGCGCACAAATCAAAACTTAAGGTGGAGCTGGGACGAGGCTTTTGGAATCGTATCGGTTCCAAAAAGCCTCTGCATGGCAGAGCAGCGCATGCGCTGCTTTCGCCAGGCCAAGAGCTAAAAACAGGACTGGGTATCAAGGGAACAGCTGGCCTATTTTTGGTTAACCCCACGGGAGAAGGAAAAGGCTCCAGAGATTGCGTTTCCTTGGAGGTGTCTTGTTCTCATCAATGTAGGTGTTTAGAAGGCTGAGCTTTTAGTCTTTTGCAAATGTGAGTGCTTTGAAAGATCAATGATCTGGGCCATGTTTTTACAAAGATTATTTGACAGTGGAGGATTTTGGTGCGAGAAATATGTCTCCTCTTCCTTGTATATTCTTTCTCACCACACCAAACTTTCTGAAAGTTTGTAAGGTTAATATAGAGGAGCAGTTCCTACTTGTTTTTGTGGGTAGGACGTTTGTCATTGAGGGGCAGAGTTCCCTGTATGTCTTATGAACAACAGGCGTGTGTCTGGCTATCGAGAAACCGTGCAGAGCTTCTGAAGCTTCTTAAATGTCTTCTCGGCTCGTGTGCGGTGTGAAAGTTCCGTCAGTAGCTTTAGAGCATTGCAGCATGAGTGAGGGAAGCGGTTTCATAGTGTATGGCAGGAAATAAAGTGATATTTCTGCACAGCCTCCGCTTATGCTGTACCTGTTGTATTAACTGCACTGATTTCGAGTCGGAGGATACTTTTACTGCCATTGGCTGCTGGTTTGGTGTTTGATATAACCTGGCGCTGTTTCCTTTCATCCTACAGTGTGATGTTCCTGCAGTTCTCGCCCAAGTCTCACCTTTTTTTCACTGCTGGAAAGGATCGCAAAATTAAGCAGTGGGATGCCGACAAGTTTGAGCACATTCAGACTCTTGAGGTACGCGTGTTGCATGTGGAGAGGATGACTTGGGAGTATCCAGTGCTGAGCACACGTGCTGGATGTGGAGTGCATGACTTGGTACTATCCAATGCTGAGATGAATGTTGCCGGCCTCTGGCGTGTTGTAGTACAAGGTGGAATGTGCTAAATCTAAGTCTTCCATGCAGCTTTGCATAGGGCGTTTTGTTGCAGTTGAGTTTGGTGGCAGTGTGGAGGCTCCAGATTGTAGACAACGTGTCGTTGATCAAGCTTCAGCGTGCTCTTTATTTAAATCGAACCTGGAGGAAACTCAATTTTAGGACATGGGGTGAATAAATAAAGTGCTAAATGTGTTAACACTTTGAGGTAAAAAAAAAAGTGGAGCGATCAATATCGATAAGTTATTTGAAGGTGAGGAGACTACAGCAGAAGAGCTTAAGGGGTAACAATATGGACGCTCGCACGTCAAAGAGATTTTCAGAATCTTAGAACTATTCTTGAGAGTACGGATCAATCTCAGAATTAGATGCCAATGCAATAGTCTTGGAACATGTAACAAGAACAGAGGAAGGCCTTCAGGAGGTTCATGCTGAATTTCCTTTTTTAATAATACGTATTGTACCTGGTCCTCTGGTTGAAAGGTGGAGATGACTCTGGGAGCGACGGTCCCATGACCCATTATGATAAGTGTTGAGTACGTTCCACCTGAACAAAGTCTACCTTTGCTGGGTTTGTTGGATACCAGTTGAACTGATTTAGAATCCTGGTTTCCCTCCTCTATTGTTTCAGTGGACAGCGACTGAAACCTGAAAATAATCCCTCCCTGCTTTACGGCCCCTTGGGCAATTTTATGTGAGGCCAGAGGGTTCCAGCAGTTAGTCATTATTTTCCTCTTTCAGAACGAGTGGAATCCCTGGGGCTGTTTTGGCCCCGCAGGGGCTGATCTGGCAAATGGTAGATGTTTTAAGGATACTCCAGCTCATCGTACTTTTAGGGCCAGTGCCAACAGAGCTATGGTTGGATGTAGTTTTATCTCATTCGAGCACTTAAACCGGTTTTCTTATTTCAAAGTGAAAGAAACTGTACATAGTGATCATTTGCCACTAACTGCGCACTTTGCTTATCTTCTGAGAACCGGGGAAGTGTGTCATTGAACTCTCCTCCCAGGATTTCTGCTCGCTCCTCTCCTGGGGCTCCTGATGTATCAGTACAGACCCAGCCTGACGCACCCCCTTAGTGGCTGATTTTAGATCCTCAGTAGTATGTACGGTTGTTTAGTATCGCAGATCGTACCATGCATTGCCTCATCAGTGAGGGCAGTGCCATCCGTTGAGGCACCTTTTTTCCATTGAGTCACCTCTTCCGGGTGTGTTCCTAAATCCTGAGGAGGTGCTTATCCCCTTAATAACATTATAGCCAAAGTCTAACCTAAGGTAGTTTTGAAAATGCTCAGGGAATGGTTATCTGATGAGGTTATTATTCCGTTGTAGGGGGGGGGGGGGGCTTTCAATGAACCCTTGTTCAGCCCTTTGGGAATTGCCCAAACATCTACAGATGTTGCTTAGTGTATATGTTGCCGCTTCAGGATTTTCTGGTCGCCTTCGATAGGATGCTTTGTGTGCACTGATGGCCAAACTCTGTGCATCGTTGATCCCTTCAGGATTACTAAGCATGTTACGAGTACTCTATAGTGACATCTGGGCCGCCCCTGTGCCACTGGTGGTGCTCACGTAACCCCTGGCCCTTGCTGACGTTTGGCATCCGAAGACTGGGATTGTAGGTTCAGTACTTAACTGTTTAACCGCAATATTGTTTTCCCCATAGGATAACATTGGACTGTGTTAAAAAGTTTCTGTTTCTTTTTCAAAGTAAAAAGTATTATTCATTAAAAACGTACTTACCTGATTATGAGGATCTTGGTCTTAAAATAAAGTCCAAGCAAAGAATAATTTTATAAAATTGGTCTGGCTATCCTTCTTGAGTCACGTGTCCATTATTGATGACTGTTGTGCAATAAATGTCTTCCACTCCTCTGTGTTCGGCCTAAGGCTGCTTGTTCACTACCACTAATAGAGCACTTTGTGGTTTACATTGAGCCCTGTTCTTTTAACTTTTGGAGAACCCCTGGACTCTGTGCACGGTAGAACCACCTAGTGATGATATCCTATGCAGAGCCAGCTTCCTACAGTGAGGTTGTGGAATAATGTGTAGCATGCAATTCCAGAAGAGTTTCGAGCTGCAAAATTGTTGTTACAGGCAGCTAGCTAGTTTCTCTCTGACCGACTTATTCAAATCAGCTGCGCTCCACAAAGTACCTCTGTTTCTCTTCTGATGCAGAACCCCCAATGTCGTATTTTTCTGAATAACATGCAAGTTGACGACTTTGGCCCACATTGCTGCTCTCAGCCAAGCGCCTGGACTTCTACACAGATCTCAGCCTGTCCTAAGAGTGTTCAAAGAAGGAAAACTAGATTGCGTTGTATCCGCTATACAGGATTAAACCAGTCTTCCCATCAGCAGTTTGTACCGCACGAGGAATGCCCTCTCTCATTTCAGGACTATCCTGCTCAATGGCTTCCTAGTGTCCATCTTTTTTCTTGTCCAAAGTCCTCAATAATGTCGCAAGCTAAGTTACAAACCCTTCTCCAACGCACTCTCCTGGATCTTCACGTGCTCTCAATTCCAGCACACATGAGTTCAAACCCATCTACACCAAGAAAGCAAGGGGCCCCTCTCCTACGTTGTTCACTGTCATGTCGCCCACTGCAAAGAGTGATGCTGCTGGGGAGCACCAGAGAGATCACTCTTACCCTTTTATATCTTCACTCACTAGAAAAATTCCCTCATCCTCTAATCTGAGAAAGACATCCATACGTGACACCTCCAGGAACAGACAATGTATATGTACGTGTGCACACGCTAATGCCCGGTTTATAGCACGGCGGCTCATACGAGTCCTCTCTTGCGAATACAAGTCTGATTTTAGTTTGGGCATAAACCAACATAAATTATATGCTAATAAAACATGCTTCATTTCCTCACTTTGACACCTGGCGACCTTTGTAGAGATAAAGCCCCAACAAATGCATGAAAATTAGGCAATATTTCCGACCGCTTCTCGTCTCTAAACCGAAATTTCCAAACTCTGTCTCTTGTTCTTTGCTACTCCATGTTCTAGGAAAATTCTTTCCAGCCTTCCAGTGTCCTTTCAGAAACCAATTGTTGTAGCTCTTGTGGCGTCCATATTAGATTACTGCAATGTTGTCTACCTGGGGCTCACGCACTACTTGACAAAGCGACCTCAGAGGATTCAGAATGCGGCATTTGACATCCTAAATCTGCCTCACTCAGGACATATAATTCAGCGTTTGACTCATTAGCACTGGCCGCCCATTCACAAAAGCACTTTCTGAAACATGTCTGTGCCATCAAGCCTTAAACCAAACCAGCCTCGATTCATTCACAAGCCTCTGGTGTAACACAGGCCAGCTCACAATCTTCGTTTCTCTGACTCCGATCTTTTAGTCATCAGGCGTATCAAAAGATCTTGCTGCGAGGGACAATCTTTTAGCTTCCTGGTGGTGCACACTCTGAATTTCTTACTGAAAACTGAGACACTTCAGGCTTTTAGGAAAGCCAGTAACACCTGGCTCTTTGCTACATCTGTCACATGGTCATTTCTCTGCAGACCGACACAGTGCCAGGATACCCCTGAGGTTGCTCTCTCACAACCCCTGTTTGGTATGAACATAAATACACATCCCTGCCTTGTACTCCGCATTAAATCCAAAGTGTAAGTGAATGTCAGTCTGTGCTTCTGTAGCCCTCATGTCTCGGTGCACCAGTCTCTCTACAGTGTTCTACTGTCGTCTGTGGCAAGTCAGCTATATCAATATGCCAAGTGCTTTCTGCTTTGCTGGTTGTGCCCCTGGGTGTTGGGATAGCACCTGTTTGCCTCAGGTTGGCTTTCCCCTTGTGCTGACAGGGTCTTCTTTATTGTGCAGGGACATCACCTCGAGGTCTGGTGTTTGGCAATCAGTCCTAATGGGGACCACATCGTGTCTGCCTCCCACGACAAGTCGTTGCGTCTCTGGGAGCGGACACGGGAGCCACTCATCCTGGAAGAGGAGCGCGAGATGGTAAGCAGAGGAGAAGGAGCTTGGTAAGGTTAAGGAGAGGAGTGTGGTAAGGAGAGGAGGAGGGGTCTGGTAAGGAGAGGAGGAGGGGTCTGGTAAGGAGAGGAGGAGGAGTCTGGTAAGGAGGGAAGGAGGAGTCTGGTAAGGAGAGGAGGAGGAGGAGGAGTCTGGTAAGGAGGGGAGGAGGAGTCTGGTAAGGGTAAGGAGAGTAGGTGGAGTGTGGTAAGGGTAAGGAGAGGATGAAGAGAATGGTAAGGAGAGGAGTATGAGCGTGGTAAGTGTAAGGCGAGGAGGAAGAGCATGGTGAGGAGTGGAGGAGGAGCTTGGTAAGGGTAATGCGAGCAGGAGGAGTGTGATAAGAGGAGAAGCATGGTAAGGGTAAGAAAAGCGTGGTAAGCAGGCCCGGACTGGCCGTAGCGGGCACCGGGCAATCCCCCGGTGCGCCGCATGGGTGGGGGCCGGTTTTGTTACAGGGCCGTTTTTGCAGCATAGCTGCAAAAGCGGCCCTGTAACTTAATCGGCCGAAAACCGGCCCTGGCAAAGAGCTCGGCGGCACCCCCAAGCCCCGGGGGGCCAGCCGAGCACTTTGCCATGGCCGGTTTTGGTTCCCAGTCCGGCCCTGATGGTAAGGAGAGGAGGAAGAGCATGGTAAGGATAAGGAAAGGAGGAGGAGGAGCATGGTGAGGAGAGGAGGAGGAGGAGGAGGAGTGCGGTAAGGGTAAGGAGAGCACGAGGAGTGTGATAGGAGGACCATGGTAAGGGTAAGAGGAGGAGGAGGAGCATGGTAAGGGTAATGCGAGCAGGAGGAGTGTGATAAGAAGAGGAGAAGCATGGTAAGGGTAAGAAAAGCGTGGTAAGGAGAGGAGAAGGAGCATGGTAAGGGTAGGGAAGAGATGAGCACGAGATGGTAAGCAGAGGAGGAGGAGCATGAAACAAGGGTGTGGAAGTGTACGGTAAGGCAGGGAGGAGGATAAGAGTGCATGGGAGAAGGAGCATGAAATGAGGGAAGGAAGAGTAGGGCATAAGTTAGTAAGGAAGGGAGGAGTCCCTGCTGCTGGGCACCGACACTCTTGAACTATCCTGCACGATCTCCATGCCCACCCTGCTGCTGCTCCATTATATACCACAGATCTGTAGCCGACGGTGCGTCTGACCATACAGTGCTTTGGCAGTGCTTTCATTGCAGTCTTTAAACACCATTACTAGTGCCGTAGTGACCCCACTGCTACGGCTCTCCCTCTTAAGGAGCACTGGCGTTAGCACTCTTGCGTTGGTCTCACAGCTGCACCAGAGGTGCAGTGCCTGCGCCCTTGTTTCTTCACTCCTGCAAAGCATCGCAGCTGCACCTCCTCACATGCCAGTATTCCATTTTCATCTGTCAAAGCTTCACTTCGACGCCCATCTTTTTCAGAGAGTGGTTGATTTCACAGCTCTAGCAGGGCTACCCCTCCAGCACCATTAACCCCCAGGCCTAGAGCTTTTCTGGTACACGTGCTCCTTTCCCACCTGTTGTGCCCGCCTGAGGTTTACCCTAAGTGCTCTTGCCTTAAACCCTATCCAGTCCCTTAGGCCCTACTGTGTCCCGTCCTTCATGGCTTGGCCGCGCCGCGCTGCGTGATCATGTCAGTGATGCTGCGTTTCTTTCCATCTCTTTGTAGCAGAGGGAAGCAGAGTTCGAAGAGAGTGTGTCGAAGGGCGGCGAGCCTGTGGTAAGTGACTGTCCACATACGTGGGACTCTGATGCTTTTGAAATTACTGAAGGAGAGGCATGCGTAATTCTGTGTATCTTTATAGAATGGCTTCTGTGACTGAAAGTCTGAGATTGCTTGTACCCTGCTTTACCAGGCAAGGACTTGTACACCCAGATCACCCACAAATA